>NC_067244.2:107556217-108806217 GCF_019359855.2 Lolium perenne | reverse complement strand
GGTTGTTTGTATAGATGTGATGACTACTTGATCCAAGTGTTAGGATCGTTTATTATTTGGTAGATACATGTATATGTATTTTTACCATGTTGATGTCATTAGCAAATTTTGAAGGAGCAAATCTTAATTGCTCGTTTAGTCGTGTATGTATTTCGTTGGTCGGCAAAACTTTTGAGTGATCAGCTCGTGTTGCGGGTTTTGCTAATCCTGTTGTATGCGCAACTTTGCCTTCAACCGATGTATGCTTCGACAGCCACTCCCGGATTATTCGGGTGTAATGACTGCCGGTGAACCCGTTGTTCCTTGATATTTCCGTAAGCAAAATATCGAACGTGGGTTGTGTTGATGTGTACCTCCAGACTCTTGCTATGTACGGCGCTCGTAGAGGCATCTATAGCAGAGGGGAGGGTTAATGTCCTTGTTTATTTTGCATCCTGTAGCACTCGTAGAGGCATTTTTCGGAGCACGATCCTTTGCCGCGTACTGTGTTGGACCATCGTTTGCCAAGATTTACAAAGATGCGGTTTAGGTGCTCCGTTCAACTGCAAAGCTTTTCAAGGAATCGAAACTTGAGTTCTTATTAATAAAAAACGCTGGACTAAAGGGCGAAAAAGGGGAAGCCCTATTTGGAAAAGAAAATGAAACTAAATGCTAGTAGATTGCTTAAGTATTGAAGGGGTTCTTCTCATCTTCTGGCTTGGTCACCGTGTTGGTGTTTTTTGAAGCGTCGTCGACTTCGCCAGGGATCTGGGCAGCGATTGTCAGTGTCTTGCTGCCTCCTATATCTTCTGCATCGTCAACTGCCGAAGCTTTTGCTGCCGAAACTTGGGCTATCGAAGTTTGTACTGCCGAAGCTTCAAGGTCAGGGTCGGCAGACTTCTTCTTTGCTCCTCTAACGCGTTCTTCTTCCTTAATACTGCGTGACGAGGTCTTCGGCGGAAGGTCAGCAATTTCCTGCCTCAGGCCAAACTTAGCAGCAATCCTCTGAAAGTCCCGATCACAATTGTCCGAGCGCGAGAAACTTCCATAGACTGTAATGTTTGTCCCATTGTTCCCAGGCATTTTCAGCTTGAGGTATGCGTAGTGCGGTACAGCCATGAACTTGGCATAAGCTGGTCTCCCGAGTATAGCGTGATACTGCGACTCCCAGTTCACGACTTCGAACTCGATCTTCTCCTTCCTGAAATTGTCGGGTTTGCCAAAGACGACGTTCAGGTACGCTTTGCCAAGAGAGTACGCTGGCGAAGTAGGGAGGATCCCATGGAAGCGGGTGTCTGATTCTTCTAGCATTCTCATGGTGATCACCATACTTTGGATTGTGTCAAGGAATATCAGGTTGAGTCCACTTCCTCCGTCCATGAAGACTTTGCTCATCTTGAAACTATCTGTGCTTCGACCACTAGGGCAGCGTGTCCTGGTTTTGGTATAGTCATCGGGTGATCCGCTCGGCTGAACGTGATGTTCTGAGACGACCACTCGACATCCTCAGGGATGTTCGCCATGATGCTTTCTGCCAGGTTGATTTCTCAGGTGAGCTTCTTCATTTCTCTCCTTGAAACGCCTGTCCTGTGGATCATATTCATCTGCCCACGTGGCGGTGGAAATGCCTCGTTGGGTTGATGAGGTTGAGCTTGCTGGACCTGGTGTTGCGGTGGGGGTGGTGGTGGTGGTGGTGGTGGTAGCTGTTGTTGGCCTGCCTGCTGGATGAGTTTATGCATATCGATGAACTGCCAATAGTCCCTGAGCAGGTGGCTAGACTTTATTTTACCATCCTTGGAATCGGTATATGAATGCAGGTAGCAGGGGGCGTTGATCTGCTCAGCGTAGGGTAGTTCGGGGGTTTTCTGTTGTCGTGGTTTATAGTTGCCACGGTTCCCAGAGTTGTTCCGATTACCGTCCTGTCGATCATCTCGCCTGTCATCGTACCGATCGTCCTGCCGATCAGAGTAGCCTGCGGCCACCAAGTTGTTGTCATCGTAGCTGCGGTTCTTCCTTCTCTTGTTGCGATCCCTTCGACCACCCGAATCATGCTTCGGCTGGTCATCTTCTTCGTCGTCGCTGCGCTGTCGTGGCTTTCGAACGTTGTCTTCGCCATCGGCCCAGCTATTGGCGATTTCCATTTACTTGGTTATGGTTTTCGGCTTCTTGCGTCCAAGTTCTTCTATATAGCTTTCACGTCGGATGCCATCACTGAAGGCGTCGATTGCTCTGTCGACAGATACATCTTCCGCAGCGTTCAGGAGCTTGGTGAATCTCCCGATGTATGCGTGCATCGACTCCTTCTACTTTTGCTGACAATGCCGTAACTCTTCAATCCCGACGGGCCTTTTGTAGGTTGCTTGGAAGTTGACGACGAAGGCTTCTACTAGGTCGTCCCATGACTTGATGGAACCCTTCGGCAGACCTCTTAGCCAGGCTCGCGCTGAGTCCTTTAGGTAAAGCTGCAGGCACTGCATTGCTGCTATCTGGTTCCCTTTTTGCAGAATCACTATTTGTAGATAATCCTCTATCCAGGATCTCGGCTCCTGCTGCCCATCGTACTTGGCGGCGTCAGTAGGGGTGGGTTTGAACTTCTTGGGTGGCATCTCCTCCCGAATTGTGTAGCTTAAACCATCGGCTCCCTGATACGTCTCCAACGTATCGATAATTTCTTATGTTCCATGCTTGTTTTATGACAATACCTACATGTTTTATACATACTTTATGTCATATTTATGCATTTTCCGGAACTAACCTATTGACGAGATGCCGAAGTGCCAGTTGCTGTTTTTTCCTGTTTTTGGTTTCAGAAATCCTACAAAGGAAATATTCTCGGAATCGGACGAAATTAATTCCCACGATCTTATAATTCCACGAAGCTTCCAGAAAGTCAAAGGGGGACCAGAGGGGGGCCACAGGGCCACCAGACGCCAGGGCGGCGCGGCCCAGGGGGGCGCGCCCCCCTATTGTGTGGCGGCCCCGTCAGCCTTCCGACTCCGCCTCTTCGCCTATTTAAAGGTCCCTGACCTAAATCTTCGATACGAATAAGCCATGGTACGAAAAACCTTCCAGAGCCGCCGCCATCGCGAAGCCAAGATCTGGGGGACAGGAGTCTCTGTTTCGGCACGCCGCCGGGACGGGGAAGTGCTCCCGGAAGGCATCTCCATCGACACCACCGCCATCTTCATCAACGCTGCTGTCTCCCATGAGGAGGGAGTAGTTCTCCATCGAGGCTAAGGGTTGTACCGGTAGCTATGTGGTTAATCTCTCTCCTATGTACTTCAATACAATGATCTCATGAGCTGCCTTACATGATTGAGATTCATATGATGAGCTTTGTATCACTATTAATCTATGTGCTACTCTAGTGATGTTATTAAAGTACTCTATTCCTCCTCCATGATGTAATGGTGACAGTGTGTGCATCATGTAGTACTTGGCGTAGTTTATGATTATGATCTCTTGTAGATTATGAAGTTAACTATTACTATGATGGTATTGATGTGATCTATTCCTCCTTTGATAGTATGATGGTGACAGTGTGCATGCTATGTTAGTACTTGGTATAGTTGTGTTGATCTATCATGCACTCCAAGGTTATTTAAATATGAATATCGAATATTGTGGAGCTTGTTAACTCCGGCATTGAGGTGCTCTTGTAGCCCTACACAATTAGTGGTGTTCATCATCCAACAAGAGAGTGTAGAGTGGTTTTATTATGTGATCAATGTTGAGAGTGTCCACTAGTGAAAGTATAATCCCTAGGCCTTGTTCCCAAATACTGCAATCATCGCTTGTTTACTGTTCTACTGCATCTGTACTGCCTGCAATATTCCCACCATCAACCACACGCCAGTTGTAGCAGCAAGCTATTTTCTGGTGCCGTTACTACTGCTCATATTCATTCATACCACTTGTATTTCACTATCTCTTCGCCGAACTAGTGCACATATACATCTGACAAGTGTATTAGGTGTGTTGGGGACACAAGAGACTTCTTGCATTGTGATCGTAGGGTTGCTTGAGAGGGATATCTTTGACCTCTTCCTCCCTGAGTTCGATAAACCTTGGGTGATCCACTTAAGGGAAAACTTGCTGCTGTTCTACAAACCTCTGCTCTTGGAGGCCCAACACTGTCTACAGGAAAAGGAGTGTGCGTAGACATCAAGCTATTTTCTGGCGCCGTTGCCGGGGAACGAAGGAAAGCTACACTATTTCCTCCCTCGTCAACCACGCGCCAGTCCTGGACAGCATCACTCCCCTAAGCTCGCCGTCGTTCTCCTGGGTCTCATCCGAAGAATTGCTGTCGTGTTCCTCTCTGGCGGCGCGTCGCCGCCTTGCCTTGTCGATCCTACTCTGAGTAATTTCATCACGAGCGTTTCTCGCGTGGTGTTTTGAGCCACTAGCTTGCAACGTAGTCTTGTCCTTTCTTGGGACCAGATTGCCTCCCAATATCGTGAGGCTTTCTAGGGCACCTCGGTGGGCTTGAGCCATGGAACCTTCAGGGCGCTGATTGATGAGATATGCAGCGAGATTGGCGGTCGCTCCCGCGACGGTCTTTGGTCGTGGCATGCCCGCGGTGTCTGTGGTCATGAAGGACTTGGTCAAATTTGATGTTATTTCTCTAGCATCGTCTTCCGAGATCCTGGACATTCTTGATCGATGTTTGCCTCCTCCGTGAGTGCTTCGAGAGGCGCTTCCCTGTGAGCCCCTTTGTCGCTCGCTGGATCGGTCTGCCGCAGATAGGCGTTTCTCGAGGGTGGCTTGCTCCTTGGATAGTCGCTCCCGATTTTTCTCCAATATAGAGCGGTAAGCATTGAGAGTGCCGACCGTGGTTCCCGCCGGAAGTGGCGTGTTGTTAAGCACGGCTGCCTTGGCTGCTGCCCACTCCTCCTCTGCGATGGTATGGTCGATGTTGTTGTTGCTGGCGCTGTTCTCAAAACTAGCTCGCCTGCTGGATCGGGGGGTGCGATCTCCATCTCCCCTGTTAGCAACATAAACTTGGAGGGGCGCCACTCTTCGGGTGTCTCCTTGGGTGATGCTGTCGATGCTGTCCTCTCCCGATGAATAGTGGGCATTGCAGATGAAAGGCGTGTCGCTCGACCCCAGCCCGTGCCTGGTGTCGCAGTTCATGCAGTAGTACGAGGTTAGCTCCGAGGACGCGGGATCATCGGATCCGACCGACATGGAGGATGTTGAACGGGGAGTCGAAGGCGCGGGCGAACTCGATGGGCTTGTCAGGCCAGCCGAAAGGTCGAGTGATGACGATGCGCTTGGACTCGTCGATCTGGAGATGGGAAATTCCAGCAGCCGAAGGATTCCTTCCGAGTTGACGTTGTAGTGGACGCTCCCGAAGGTCATCTCCATGTTGCCTTGTAGATCGGAGAAAGTCGAGCGAGACGAGTCGCTATGTGGGGTGAATTCGTAGGAGCCGAAACGATTCGGGCTTCCCAGATGAGGTGATGACGGTGTTGATGAAGCTGCCGATGACATGACGGGTTCAGCCGATGTCCGATCTTGTGCCGACAGGGTTCCCACAGACAGCGCCAATTGTCGAGGGTACTCCTCGGCAATGCCCTCCGTTTGGGGCTTAGGGTTAGCGGAATCCTGTAAGCTGACACGAGACATCGGTTCACAGACAAGCGGGGAGAGTGATTTACCCAGGTTCGGGGCCCTCGATGAGGTAAAACCCTTACGTCCTACCTGTCTGTTATTGATTATGATGATAATGGGTTACAATGGGGTGCCGAATAGTTCGGCTGAGATCTCGTCGAGAGGCTAAGTGCTATGGTGACCTAGCTCTGGACTTTCTAGTGGCTAGTGTTGCTACGATTGGTTCTGTCCCTCGGCAGCCCCTCTCCTGGCCTTTATATAAGAGGCCAGGTCTCAAGAGGTCTAACCGAGTACGACTAGGCTTACAGTAGTTTTAGATCTAATCTTTCCTTGTTCGGCTGCTTCCTTGTCTTGCCCGTCAAGGATTCCTCTGGTGCACCGTCCAGGTGGCCCATCTTGCCTCCAGGTGTCTTCATGGGCCTCCGATTAGTCAATACAGGATAGGGCAATATCGGTTACCCGAAGGGTAATGCCCACGTCAGCTGGAGCCCCCAAGCCTTCCTTGGCCTTTTATTTTTTCTTCGGCTGCTTTGGTGCTTTCTTCGCCTTGGTTGATCTCTCACTTATCTCCTCCCAGAAAACGCCAGGTGGTATTGGTAAGCATTGCAAGCCGATGTTTGCCAAAACACCGGCTTCGTCGTTGCTAAGTCTGTTGATGTGATTGACTACGTAGCCATCAAAGAGTTTCTCAAGTTCATTGTACACCTACTTGTATGCTATCATGCTATCGTTAACTGCGTCGTACTTGTTCATCACCTGTTGAGCCACCAACTGGGAGTCGCCGAAGCTTTTTAACCGACTTGCGCCGCACGCCTTTGCCATCTTCATCCCGTGTATGAGGGCTTCATATTCTGCCTCGTTATTGGACGCGTTGGGGAACGTCTTGGGGTGATACAAGTATCACGCCTGCTCAAGCTCCTTCCAATATCTTGGACCCGTCAAAGTTCATATGCCAAGTACTCGACGAATCTGGGGGTCCCATATTTTGCAGTTCCATCCACTCTGCGACAAAGTCCGGTAGAATCTACGACTTGATCGCCTTTCTTTTTTCGTACGTGATGTCCCGAGGGGAAAGCTCGATGCCCAAACGGAGAAACGTCCCGTGGCTTCTGGATTGTTCAAGATGTTCGAGAGAGGTGTCTCATTGACTACTATAATCGGGTGTGCCGAAAAATAGTGCCTTAACTTTCTTGCTGTTGTGAATACTCCATACGCGAGTTTCTGATATTGCGGGTAACGTTGCTTGGATGGTGATAGTACCTCGCTGATGAAGTATACTGGCCACTGAACTCCATGAATCTTCCCTTCTTCTTCTCGTTCCACAACGAGAACTGTTCAGACCACCTGAGGTGTGGCCGCGATGTATAGCAGGAGGGGTTCTTTTTTCCTTCGGAGCCACCAACACTGGAGGAGTCGAAATTGCTCGCTTCCGATGCTCAAAAGCGTTGTCTGCTTCTTCGTTCCACTCAAATTTTTCTCCTTGCTTGATGAGCGCGTAGAAGGGCATCGCTTTTTCTCCTAACCTAGCGACAAACCTGCACAAACAGCGACACGGCCCATCAGCTGCTGTATCTCCTTGAGCTTGGTTGGCTTCCTCATCTTCACGATAGCTTGTATTTTCTCGGGGTTTGCCTCAATTCCCCTAGCTGACACCAAGTATCCCAGGAGTTCTCCTGCAGGAACACCAAAAGAGCATTTTGTCGGGTTCAGCTTTAGGCGAAACTTGTCTAGATTGTCGAAGGTTTCTCTGAGATCATCGATCAAAGAGGATCCTTGATTAGTTTTTATGACGACATCGTCAATGTATACTTGGACGTTCTTGCCAATTTGTGTGGTGAGACACTTCTGCATCATCCTCTGATAGGTGGCTTCCGCATTTTTCAACCCGAAAGGCATTGTTCTGTAGCAAAACACGCCATAAAAAGCTGTTTTGACTTCATCTTCTTCTTTTAGGAGGATCTGGTTGTAACCAGAATACGCATCTAGGAAGGAAAGACGTTCGCATCCCGCTGCGCAGTCGATAATTTGACCGATCCTCGGGAGGGGAAAGTGATCCTTTGGACAATTTTATTGAGACACGTGAAGTCGACGCACATGCGAAGGACATCAGTATTTTTCTTCGGGACCAGAACCGGGTTAGCAACCCATGTGGCCTCTGTATGTAGTTCCTTGATGAAATTTGCTTCTCGAAGTCGATTAATCTCTTATAGCATAGCTTTGCGGTTTGGCTCCGAGAAACGCCGCAAAGGTTGTCGGATTGGTCTGGCTCTTGGATCCAAATTAAGGGGGTGCTCGGAGAGTTCCCTAGGTACTCCTGGCATGTCAGCTGGACACCATGTAAAGATTTCCCAGCGCTCACGGAGGAACTCGACAAGCGCGCTTTCCTATGCGCTATCCATATTTATTGCGATAGCTGTCGTCTTCTTAGGATCTGTCGGGTGAATCTGCACTTCTTTGGAATTCTTGGAGGTGTCAAAAGTTTGCTCCTTGAGCGGCCTTCCTCCATCGGGTAGCACATCATAGTTGGTGGTGAGCCTAGAATCTTCATACTCAGCCTGCATCCCGAAGGTTTCGGAAAGCTTATGAAAGTCCTTGTCGCATTTATCTACTACAACAAAACTTCCCTTCACCGTGATTGGGCCATTGGGACCAGTGATCCTCCACAATAGGTATGTGTAATGTGGGACAGCCATGAATCTGCATACGTGGGTCGCCCCAGTATAGCATGGTACTGTGAAGGAAAGTCCATAACCTCAAACTCCAACTTCTCCCTCATGTAATTTTCTCGAGTTCGAAATTGTACGTCGAGGTTTATCTTTCCCAAAGGATAGTTTGGCTTCTCTGGTGTGATGCCATGAAAGCGCGTATCTGTTGGTGTTAGATTTTCCAGTGAGATGTTCATCTTCCTCAAAGTGTCTGCGTATATGAGGTTCAGGCTGCTCCCTCCATCTATGAATATATGCGAGACTTCGAATCCTGCGATTACTGCCGGTAAAATCATGGCTGATTGTCCTGGTCGTGGTACTTGGGGTGGGTGATCCGCTTGAGTAAATCCTATGTCCTGTCCCGACCAATTGAGGTACTCGATGGTTGGTGGAGACATCTTCTCTGCCATGTATATCTGTCGCGAAATTACCTTTTGCGTCCTATTCGAGGGTCTCCCTTTCTGAATCATCAGCACTGCTCCTGTTGTGTCAATGTAAGGACCGTTGTTTGTTGGAACTGCCACCAACTGCAACCGATGTTGATTTTCGCTAGTAATTGCGGGTGGTGGTGGCAGGTGAACCTCACTCCTTGGTCCCCTATTTGCTGCTTGTGCGTTTGAATGCTCCGCATATCTATTCAGAGCTAAGAATGTTCGGCAGTCCTTCTGAAGGTGCCCTAACTTTCTTTTTCCGTCACTGTCGAGGAAAAAGTGCATTTGGCAAGGCCCGTTCAGGAGATCTTCGGGTGATATATTGTATGGCCTTGGGAACCTTGGCCGATTATTTTGTCTGCTGGAACTTGGCGCATCTCCATGATCATTGCGCTACTCGCTACCTCTCTGATAATCATCTCGATGATTTCCTCCACTGTTTCCTCGGAAGCCAGCCGCCACTTGACTGGGACCATCATAATCTGAGAACTGTCAAGAATATCGTCGCCTATTTTGGTTGTTGTTTCTGTTGCGATCTTCCTCGGGTGATCTATGTCATTTATTATGAACAACATCTTCGCCATCCGCCCAGTGGTTCGCTATCTCCATGAGATCTGCTATTTTTCTTGGCCTGGATCTACCCAAATCCTCGATTAAGTCTCTTCTTCGGATCCCCGCAACAAATGCGTCGATTGCTCTTCGTCAGATATGTTTTCTGCCGAATTTTGTATGATGTTCCATCGCTGGATGTACATCCTCACTGGTTCAACATACTTTTATTTTCAGGCCCTCAACACCTCTATTGATGCAGGTTTTTTGCACGTTGAGCGGAAGTTTTTCACGAACAAGTCCTCGAAAGTCTCCCAGTTGTCGATGGATCGTTCCGGTAATTTCTTTATCCATGATCTTACGGCTCCGCTGAGGTGAACCTGGATGCTCTACATGGCTGTTGCCCAACCTGTTAACTTCACCGTTTCCAGGTAATCTACCAGCCAATCCTTTGGGTCTTGCAAGCCATCGAACTTTTTGTAATTATCGGGTAACTTAAACGCAGTAGGAACCCGAGTTTTACGGACTCGTCGAGTAAAACAAGGGAGCCCGTACATATCCCCTTCATCGACTTCTGGTGAGTGCCGACGTTCTCTTCTCTCCTGCCGTGCTCTATCAACTCGTGCTTGTATCGTCGTATCTCTTGCGTCCCCCGCTCGAGGAGGATCCGGCGCTGCCGAAGTAGGTTGAGGATTATTTTGCCTTGGTGCGCTCTCGGGTTGTAGTGTACTTGCTCCTTGTATCGCTGTCCCCATGACTCCAACTCCTGCCATGGCCATGTTATACAATGCTTCCCTGGGATCTCCTACAGGTGGCTTGGATGCTAATATGAAGGCATGTGTCGCCATATATCCTGCTTCCGGTGTTTTGGGGATGATGTGCCCTCTTGTATCTATCGAACTAAAGGACATGTCGAGGTTTTGTATCAGGTTTTCCCTTCCATGCTCGGGTACATTTGCTAACCGAGATCTTCCTCTTGCGCGTGCTGCTCTGTGACTATCTCCCGAGGTTCCTGAGTGTTGGCTCAGGTTGGCTCTGCGCCTACTCGACACTGAGGTTGCAGCCTTTCTCTGCTCCAGTATAACCTTTTCTTTTTCTATCTCCCATCTGGCACGAGCGAGTCTATATTAATATGCTTGCAATTCCTCTGTCGTGGCTGTTGTGGTCATCGGCTCTGTGCCGTTCATGGCTCTTCCAGCTCTATCCCAAGCTGCTTGCAGTAGCTGCACCCTCTCTCGAGGTGTGGGGCCGACGTATTTGGGTCCTGTTCTGCAGGTGAGATTCGCAGGTGACAAGGTATTAACTTGTCAATGCCTATGAATTGCAGGCTAGGGTTTAGTTGGAAGTAGAGGGCAAGTAGATCTCGAAGGTTTCAGCTGAAAAGTACTTGACGATTATGAAAACTAGGGTTTGTAAACAATGATTCGATGATCTCCTCGTCCCTCGACTCCCCCTTATATAGGAGGCGGAGCCGAGGGATTCATGTAGTACAAGTTACATAGTCCGGGAAGGTTTCTAACTCATCCCGCAAGATTACAAATAACACTTCCTAATACAACTCTATCTTTCCTTAAATACATCTTGGGCTCCCGAATCTTCTTATTCTTCGGGTAGTGGGCCTTCAGTAAACCCCGGGTACTATCTTCGGCAGGCCCATTTGGGATGCCTATGTCAGCAGGGTCGATGTATGGGTTGCCCAAATCATCGAAAGCTTCCGACGCTTCATTTTCTTGCCGGCTGGCTTCTCCAATCACGTAGACTTCGTGATATTTTTCCATTGTGTTTTCATCTTCGGGGTCGGTGACACCGTCGTAACGATCGACGAAGACCTCCCGAATAGAAGTAGATCTGTCGATGAAGTCGAAACTTTTTATGCTCTCCAAGTCGATGTCCAGATCGGAATCCGTGAACGACCCGAAAGACATGTCGCCGAGCAGATCGGCGAGTTCTCCGCCGGCGGCGGGCTTGATGTAGCTTGGCGGCGAAGCCTCCTCGTCACCAGACTCGATTAATGATGATGATCCCGAGAAATCAGAATCGGTCGCTAACGGTCCCGAAAATTTTTGTGCCACCAGACGATGCGATGCTTCTCTCCCGACGGGGAAGTGGAAGCTCCCGAACGTCATCTCCATCGACTCCTCCAGATCGGCATATGCATGCAAACGGGCGGGAGGGTGAGGACAGAAATTGACGAGATCGGGTTTGACCTATTTACCTCCGTCCATCGCGTTGCTTGCTACTGATGATGTTGATGATGTTGAACGTGCCATCGAGATCAGGTCCTTTTCGCCTCCAATTCCCACAGACAACGCCAATTGACAAGGTATTAACTTGTGAATGCCTACAAGTTGTAAACTAGGGTTTCGCGGAAAGTAGAGGGCAAGTAGGTCTCGAAGGTTTCAGCCGAAAAGGTGCTCGACTACAAAAAACTAGGATGTGTGTTGACAATGATTCGATCTTTGTTTCTCCCTTGGCTCCCTTTTATATAGGAGGTGAAGCCGAGGCTTTCGTATCGTACAAGTTTATGATGTTCGGAATGCTTACACGAGTCCTTCTCGTATTACAACAGGACTTCCTAATATATCTATTTTCCATATCAATGTTCGTTGGTCTCCCAAGCTTCATAGACTTTGGGTCGTGGGCCTTCAGTTATCCCCGGGTACCTTATTCGGCAGGCCCATCTGGGATGCCTATGTCACCCGGATAGGATCGCGAAGTGATGTTGTGAGATACGACAAGTCCTCCTGATGTTCTTCGACAATCTTTAACAGGCAAGCATTTCCTAAACTCCTGTCTCTGCAGGAGTCGCTCACCTATTTTATTTTGCCTTCTCTATTATGCTAGCCTTGAGTTACGTTCTTGTCACGTGTCATATCCACTTGTTACCTCAAGCAGCCCATATTGCCTCCACCACCCTCCTACAGCTGTTGTTTGGTTCCGGATCTGCCTTGCGAGTCGTAGTGCATGCTAGTGCCGTTATATCTCGTTTCGACATCGTTATCTTATCCAATGTTCAAGAAATCGTTAATATTAACTTATCGGCCAGCCTCAAAATGAAGATTAATCTTTTATCGACCGATTAATTGATATTATCGGTTGCCCATTTATCAGCTTAATTTTCTGTATATTCTAATTTTCAGCACTCAATTTTGTATAATATGCTATGTAAAAATAATATCGGAGCACTGAGCAGAAGTATTACCTTGATTCTTTGCATTTTAATCACTCAAAATGAAAATTTTGAGCTAATGCATAGTTCTACAAGATCATAGGATGAAAATAGCGACTCTATACAAAATTTCAGCGAAATTTCACGGACAATCAGCCGAAATATCCGTCACTAGAGTGAAAATCAGGTGAAATATCGGCCCTCAGGCGGAAAATCGGCCGAAATATCGGTGCAACTTTAAATTAGCCGATATGATGGAATCTTATCGATTACCACCCGATTCACGATACATCGGCCGATAAATCGGTATCTCGGCCCATTTTTTGAACAATGATCTTATCGGGTTATCTGTTGGGGAATCATGACACATGGTTCATGGTTATATTGTGGAAGATATTCATGCTTTACTCAATGTTAACAATTTAAATTGTAAGCAGTGGCATCTGTGAGTCCCTTTACGAAAGCATCAGAACTTTGACTCGCTAATGTCCCTAGGACCCGAGTTCTTGTTATCTGTTCCGATATTGAGCGCTCTACCCGTACATGGGGATTACTACTGGGACCCCCTCACCCTTTACCTTTTCTCAAGTCAGTTGAAAAGGGGGCCACAACCTTGGTTTTATTTGCATATGCCATGTATGTCATGCTTTACTTATTGTTGCCTTCGGGTGTTTACTTCCTGTTGCCTTCGGGTGTTTATATTATGTACTGTACCCCGCGGGATGTTTAGCGAAGCGTGTGGTTCGCACGCCTAGCCGCCGTCACAAACCCTGAGTCCGCTTCGGAGTACGGCAGAATTTCGTCACAGGTAGCTTTGTCGGGTGCCCCCCTAGACTTTCTTGTTGAACTGGGAACGGTCTTGTTGTGAGACATCCACCTGTCGTAAGTGGGTCGAGCATGCGTATGGTTACATTTGGGAAAACACTGCAGGGTGTACATCTTATCGATAAGCCGTGTCCGTGATTATGGACGACTTGGAATTGTATAGCTCGATCATAGAACAACTTACACCTTTATGTTGATGTTAATAACTTTCTAATCACTTGCGTAGTAATATAGCATTACTACAATTGTTACCTAATAAAACTTATAAACAATGTGAGTGCCCTTGTTAGTACTTCTTCCTTTACGAAGGGGGAACACATCGGTTGGGTTATGTTTGCAGAGTATAGAACTGTTAGTTTATGTGCTCTCTCACCTTCTCTGATAGACGGATGTTCTAGAGTGTCTCTATAAGTTCTTACTGCTTGCACGCTGCCGCTTAACCCCACCACATTGCCTATGACGTTCCTCTTGCGTCCTCTAAGTCCCTTGCGTGCCTCAAGTACAAAGGACGACTGGTTGACGAATGCTTATATGTCTTGAAGTCTTGTTAAGTACGAATCCGTACTTATTGCTGCTTTGGGACATAACCGGGCAGGTATGAAGACATGTTCGATGAAGGAGATGTTAGCAAGGTTACCCTTCCGCCTTGGCCTGGGCATGGTTATGGACGCCATCATTTATATTCGGGACTCTTAGTCCAATTTGTATCTTGTCCATACTCGGACGTATTTGATCTTCTGTATGATTTGGATCTTTGCATTGTATATTTGTATCTTGACTCGTTGGGGTCATTGTTGTAATATATATGTTTCTTGTGGGCTCTATTGTAAACCTGTTGTAATGTTACTGCTCGTGGTAATTCCTCTGGCATCACGTGTGTGATTCGTCGCGCACGTCGTGTCGGAGAGCGTCTCTGAATCGATATCGTGCGGATTTCGGCGGGATCGCTGGAATCCTCATGGTACCGGTTCCGGGACATCACACCTATGCTCTCGAATCTCGTCAATAGCATTAATACAATCCTATAAGATGAACAAATTGTAGTCATATTTTTGGATCATTTTTAGAGCGGTGAAACCATGAGAATAAATGTACAAGTGTCACCTTGAAATATGGCTTCCACCGAAAGTTGTTCAATATCTTCGGAGGTGTTTGGCTTGATGAGTGTTTGATCATCTCATCTCTGAGCTCCCCAATTGCTTACAGTCTCCATGGATCTTCTGAATGTGTTGTGGATGACTCTAAACCTCTGGTTATGACCTACCACATGAGGTCGCATTCGGTGCAGTTTTCCTGTATTTTGAGGAGTGTTTTGAGAGATGTTTTGGGTGAAAACACCAACCATTCAAAACACTATCCAAAACACTACAAAACCCCTTTCATACAAAACACTTATAAAAACACTTGTTTGGAACACTGGTTTTACAAACTAGTGTTTTCAAGTGTATTCAACACAAATGGATAAAAAGACAATCTTTTTTGACAGTTTAAATTAGACTTATATCAAAAATAAAAATCTTATCTTTTTAGCACACTAGAAGAACATTTCTCACATTGATAATACAAAAACATCAGTACCGGAATGTATCGTCGTTTTAACACAAAAATGGATTTGCTCATACTTCTACAAGCATCAGTACAAAAATGTATGCATTTCAGCAACAAGATCATCTTTGTCGATAGATTGTGGACATCTCTTGATCTGACATGCATATTGTTGTGACATACATCACGGCAAAGAACATTTGGCTCATAAAATCTACAGTACTGGTAAATTATGAGCATAAGTGTGTGATGCAACCATATATACGTAAACCTCAACTACCAAAAACGGCCTACAGAGAGATCCACTAGGGAGAAGATCATGTCCAACTTTACTTAACACTCGTTCTAGTATGCAAAATTAGACTAATGCAAAAAAGGTCTCTGAGTTCCATTTAGCGAAGGAAATGGTCCGTGCACACTTCAACTGTCTGAAGCCCTGACAGGGGCACGCTTAGCAATGGGGCCATGGACACCAAGAAGCTGCACAAGAGATAGAAGAAGTGACAGAATCAGATTGTGTAGTATCAACTCACAATACAAATATAAAATTCAAGCATACAACAAGCATACATATGTAATCCGATCACTGCTGGTACAGTTGAGTTCCCAGTGCCTAAACAATGCAACATCAACCCACTATTCATTCCATGATCCTACCCAGATTGAACTTCAACAGCAAGCAGTTGCATCATATTTCAGCCGTGTTGGCATTCCCAAAGGGCATGATGAAACAGCTGAGGAAGATGTTCGATCGCAAATACTTGATAAACCGACTTCAAGCATGTCAGAGACGTCCTGTGAGGTCTCCTTTTTTTTGTGAAGAACGTCCTGTGAGGTCTCCTTCCCTGAGCTTCACAAGGAGATTATGTCTTGCCTTGCTAATCCTATATATGATGTCAGAATTACAGTGTTGAAGAGGATTCTTCAGCTTGTGAAGTCAATCAGATGTGGTGATAGTAAGAACATTTTGCACCAATGTGCAAGGGCTAAAATATCACCCCAAATGATAATGGAACGGTTATTTTTGGAAGCACCCCAAATGCCTTTATTATAGTCTAAAGATCATATTTTCATGGAACATGGAATGCCAGCTTAACAATGGAGAAGATTCGAATACATTTTTATTCATCTGGGAACGATTAGTTCATTTGAACAGCACAGTGTCACGTGCAAAAACCAGAGAAATAATTCTATGTTGCATGGGTATGTGCATGAAGCAGTTCGCTAAATTACTCAGGAATGGTGTGTTACACGAAGGTCTTAAAACGAGTGAGCTCTCTACTTCCTCTTTCAGTATCAAATGAAATGGTATTTAGCTTATGTTTAACTTGTTACAGTATCCAGGACCATAATGCAAAAATAGATGAAAGCAGGTTACATACCTCCCATTTTAAACCCAAATAGATGTTAGAACAACAAATCACATTTCAGAAAAACTTTTCATGAACTCTTTCCCTGCCCTAACATAGAACGGAACAAAGTATATTTTTTTATGTTAACAGAAATTAAGAGTTATTGGTTCTTGCCCCCAATCTCATCATCGAAGGCAATTTGGATCAGGAACCAGTTATCTATTTAAATCAAAGCCACAACAAAAGCAAAGTCACAGGGAAGGGTAAGCAATTATTAACAAACCAACAATCACAAACAAGTTTGTTCAGGGGAAAAATCTGAAACTACTGTAATTGCATATCACCCTCTCCAATTTCAATTGGTCAATGCTTCGTCAATCGGCGAAGGCACATAAGAAAAGGAAGCCAGTTATCCATTTGAATAAAATCTACAACAAGAGAGCAACCACGGGGAATCACAGGGAATCCAGCATATCAGAACCTAGTATGTTCCTCATGGCTCACCCACAACCTGGCCATGGAAGGATCCACACAACCAAATATGTACAGAGTGAACCCATGATAATAATCTTGAACACATAACATATTATGCCAAGAAATATGAACACATAACATATTATGCCAAGAAATATGTACAGAGTGAACCCATGATAATAATCTTGAACTCATGACACTATCTCAGTCTAAGATTTATTATACTACCTTTATTTCCTTTATCAGAGAGAGAGAAAGAAGGAAGGAAAGCAACCTTTTCCTGCATCTTTTCACAAAGTAGCACCAGGAAACTAGCAGCTAGCTGATATATGGATGGATCATCGAGGTTATTCTTGTTGTTTGGTGCCAAATGTGAATCAAGTTGTGGATTGCAATCAAGAAGAAGAAAAAGGCACGCATCGCATATACCAAAGTGGATTCGCCAACAATTCAGGCCCACTACTACGTACCTTTCTACCTCAATCATTCTCAAACCCCACCTGAACTTAAGAGCATCTCCAACAGACGCGCTATATACGCCGCGCGCTATATAAATCGTCGATTTTCAGCGCACGGATACTGAATTGGTCCTCCAGCAGCGCACAGTTTTTTCACTATCCCGATCGCCAAATGTGACGCGTCGGCTACAGCGCGAGGCATCGCTGCGGACACGCACGAATACCCCAACGGCTGAAAATCCCCCCGCGCCCGTGCCCTCAATTTTCCCACCGCGCCGCCGCAAAATTCCGCCGCCGCCGGTCGATTCCGCCGCTGGCCCCGCTGTTGCTCGCCGCCGTGCCGTATATCCGCCTCGCCTGCGCCTCCTGCCAGCAGTACCGGCCGCTCCGCCGCGCTGTACCGACCGGGCGCCGTCGCCACCGACGGGCACAAGGCCAGCGCTTCTCCCCACCTCGCCCGCACCTTCTCCGCTCCATTCCCCGCGCCACCGTCGGCATGTCGTCGTCGTCGAGCCTACTGTCAACATGGCGCAGCCAAGATGCTCGCCTCCGCCGGCCGGCGCCATCATTTTGTCGATTTCTTTTGCTAGTAGCTAGTTGTATTATTGTATGTTGATCCCTAAACTTGTTGTATTTGGTGTGAACAATTTGATGTATTTGTTGTTAACAATTTGTTGTATTTGCATGGTACATTTTATTTGTGAATTTATGAAGCTTGTTTGATCTTCTTTGATGCATAGTTGTGTGTGATTGTTGTTTGCGCCGCGCTGTGCGCCGGCGGGCGGGCGGGGGGGGGGGGGGGGGGGTTCAGAGCAGCGCGCGGCAAAAGTTTAGAGCGTGGTCGCAGTGACATATAGCGTGCCGAATTTTAGTTGGGCCTGTTGTAGATGCTCTTACAAGAGAATGGAAATTTTCAGATTTTTCGTGTCTCAAAGTCAACATACTCTTCCAGAATCCAGAGCTCCGTGAAAAAAATAACAGAGCAACAATCAGCGCAAAGGCACTGGTCCTTGGTAAAATCAGTTTGAGCGAGCCGGCACTGGGCAGTAGCTATCACAGCGCCAGGTTGGGGACGCGAGCGGATCTGCGAGGGGTCGGCGGCGGCGTGTTCTTGGAGTGGCAGGTTGGGGCCGGTGAGGTCGAGAGGAGCTAGCTGCACTGCGCCCCCGTCCCGTCTCCTCGCGTCGCCTCCTCCTGACGACCGAGGGGGCGGAACCCTAGCCGCCGCCACACCCCCTCCCCACCCCCGTCTCCTCCTCCTCGCTGCCCCCCGAGGCGCCGGCGGCTAAGCTCGCGACGCCAGTGAAGGAGGCGGCGGGGCTCTTGGCTCTTGGCCCTCCGGCGCGGAGATCGGGGGAGGAACTCGCGCAGAGATCGCCTTTACCGGCGCGGGAGCTCGGCCGGCGCTTCCTGCTCCGTTCTTCTCCGGCTGGAGCGGACGTGGGCCATGGTGGTGTCCGGTGGCTCCCTGTTCCGGTGGGAGCCTGGGATCTGAGGCGGCGGCCTCGAAGGTTGAGGGTGGCGCCGCCGACGGCAGGGGCGCCGGCCGGTGTTGTGGGCTGCTCCCTTGGCTGCGCGGGCGGCGAGGGAGCGGAGGCTGTTGCTCACGGGACGGAGGACCCCGTCCCCCACCTCAGATCTGAAGACGGTGATCTCCCTGCAGTGCGGTTCCGAACCTGGTGTGGCCGGTGCCTGGCGAGCTCGCCGGGTCTGCAACGTCAGGGCGTCGGGATTGGAAGCGCTGAGCCGGGGGAAACCCTTGACCGACGGGGCGGTCACGTTGGCGACGACGCTCTGCGCCGTTTCCCTCCATGGAGGTGTCGACGAGGTTCATCTTCCTTCCCCCCTCCTCCACCCGAGTGAAAACCCAATTCTTTCGGAATGGGCGGCGGCGGCGCGGTGACGCCGTTCCCTTGCTGAAGGCGCCGCCTTGGTTGGTGGAGGGGTGACGAGCTGCATGTTCCGGGGGTTGCCTGTGGCGGCTCCGCCGTGTCTTCGGTTGGCGGCTGCAGTTCTAAAGCTTTCGTCTTGTTCGTTGGTCTATGCGGCGGTTGTAGATGTTGTTCGTGGGTTCGCGCTCGGAGGTGCTCCTGTTGCTTCCCCTTATCTGGGCTACTGTTTAGTATGACCTCCGTGCTCTGGGGAGCTTTTCCCCCTCGCGACGGTGCGGCACCCTCGATCCTGGGCGAGAAGGAAGGGTCCTTCTTCGGAGGCGGGAGCGGGTGCTCTTACTTCGACGGCTCGCCAAGTGATGACGAAGACTGGTGCTCTCCAATGGTGGTCCTTCCCGGCGTGTCTCATCCTATGTTGATCAAGCGGATGGACGAGGGTCTCGGCCACGATGTTGTGTTTCTTGTTGTTGCTTTCTTGTGGTGTGAGTTGCCTGTAAGCTCATCTTCAGCACTATGTACTTTGCCGATGTGGCGTTATTAATTTAACGCAGGGCCTAGGCCTTCTGTTTAAAAAGGTCGAGAGGAGCAGCGTGTTCTTGGAGTGGCAGGTTGGGGCCGGTGAGGTCGAGAGGAGAGGGTAGGTACCTGAGAGGGGGGAGACGGCGCGGCGTTAGAGGGAGCGTCGGCGGCTTGGAACGGCGGCGCCGATGTGGTCTTCGTCTTGTCGCGCTCTTGTCGCAGCGGCCCGACAGAAAACGCGAGGTGGGGGACGCGTTTTCGTTCCAAGCCAGCCCGACGGGTTTCGGCGGGTTTCCCCGAGTTAAACGGTCCAAACCAGCCTACCGAACAACCCGTAAGGGCTCCTTTGATTTAAAAGATTTGCATAGGAATTGTGTAGAATTTGGTTCCTATGGGAAAAATTCCTATACATGTTGTTTGATTCATAGGAACATATCTTATAGGAATCTTGTAGTGTAATTCCTATAGGAAAAAAGCATTAGCTCATACCTCATGGAAAAATTCCTTTGCTACAATCAAACAAACTTCATCTTCCTATAAGTTTCAAGTAGACATGTCATTCCAATCCTATACCTTTCCTATTCCTATGTTTTTCCTATCCTTTAAATCAAAGGAGCCCTGTTTTGAGCTGTTTTCGGGTGTTTCCATTGGATCCCAAAAACACCCCAAAATCGGCTCAAACACTTCTGAAATCACTGCCACCCAACGAGGTATGAAGGAATATAGTAACTTATTCTTCCACAAAGGTGTGAATTCTATCCTTCAACGATCCACTCCCCTTAGCCTTTTCACTAGTGCAAAAAATAGGGCTCTGTTTATCGGGAGAATTTGGAGAGCCTCTATATCGTTGTAGTTGTAGATGTAGCTCAGGTTAGCTACCCTCTCAGGCTAACATAGACCTTGTACATGAGCCGAGGATAAGCAGCGCGCCTAACAACTCTCTTGTGCGGCATCAAGATCCAAGCATGAATGACAACTACTAGTGTCGTCGTCTCATGGATGAGTGCCATGCTATCGACATAATCGACTGGTGCTAGGATCAGTACCATCTAAATCGAGAAGGCGTGGAGAATGGGACATCGAGGAGACTCGTCTACCTCTATCATAACTGAGGAGGGAGTACAAGCCGATCCGATTGAGTGAGGGTGATCAGCGTCTCAGCCGTATGTCGCGACCCAAGACCGTTGCCGGAGTAGGAGAAATCGCCGGGGTAGGCAGATCCGCGCCCAAGCCGCAACCCGAGTCCATTACCAAATTTAGACAAATCGTTGGGGAACGTAGATCCGCTTTCAGCTGCCCACCGCCGCCACAAGTGCCAAACGAGGGAAAAGGGGAATTTTGGGTAAGGGGTCCAAGCAGAGAGGTGAGCAAAGGGGGAAGGTGAGGGTATACATTGCGGGAAACATGGCGTTAAATGCCGCGTTTCCTGCCTTCCCGGTCGCAACATCTGTATGCTCGCGCATGCCCGCTTTTGGATTGCTCAGGCATGGCTCGACAAAAACAGTCGATTTGGGCGTTGTCTTCGGGCATGCATCAGCGATGCTATGAGCTTCACGCTATGCGAGACAGAGACCTCATGCGACCAATACATCACTTCAATTTCATACCGACACAGCCTGTTTGGAGGGTCCTACCAAACGGCGTCGGTACTCCCCTATGCGGGTTGATTGCAACTCACTGTTAACATCGATCATAAATCAAATCTAACAATCCATAGATATTTTTTCTAGTTGCAGCCTTACTTTCAACTGAAAAGATCAGTTGCATCCAAAAAATCTTATCTGCAACCCCCTTACAACGTTAAGTGCATGAATCACAATGTAACTTGACTAGCGAAACAGAAAAGAAAAATACGGGCAGAAGCAATGCCAGGAATGTCGTGTACGAATGATCATTTGCTTTTAAAAGAAAAAACAGTGTTCCATCGGGTCTCAGATTTCTTCAGTGTTGTATCAGGTCTCAGATTTCTTCGAGGGGGGCACCACATATAGCCTGTGAATCCTGTGCAGTTGGCTGTAGTGGATTTGATTAAGCTGTTGTGAAGGAATAAAAGCAAGAGCTATCGATCAATGCGGCAAAGGTAGGTGTGCGGAATCGATGCAACCATGAGAGACTCAACACAGCAGCGCGCGCCCAGCTGGTTCACGCAGCGGGCCCAGCTCCACCATTCCTCGCCCGCTGCATGAACTCGTCGCCGCCACCGTCGCATGGCAGGTTACTAGCCTCCATCATGGCCGCCTCGTGCTTGTTCCTGGCCTCGTCCTCTCCGCTGTCCTCGTCCTCGAAGACGCGGCCGCTGCGATTCTTGTTGCTGGCCCTGGGCCTGCGCCGCCTGCGTGTCGACCACGCCATGTGGCGGTCGCAGAGCATGTACCCCGGCACGGCCTCGTTCTTGCAGCGCCAGCGCTTCCCGTCGTTCCGGGTGCACCTCGCGGGCAGCGCCGCCGTGCCGGTGCCCTGCGTGGCCGGCTCTGAATCCGGTTTCTGTTTCTGAACGCCCGTTGCGCTGCAGAGGCAGCGCGAAAGAAAAAACCCAGTGTTGGCCAAAAAAATAAAATCGCACGGAATCAGATGCCTTAGGTGCAGAGCGAGGAGAGCAGTTCGCACGCACCTTCTCTCGGAGGCGGCTGGTACCGGGTCTTCTTCCCCTCCGACTCCGACGGGCAGGCTTGCTTTCTCCTCCTCCACCTCCTCGTGGGGTCTCTCCTGCTGCGCCCAAAACGGCAGGCAACGGAGCGGGTGAGCGGATGAGGGCATCTCCACGAAAACCGGCACGACAATCCGAGACGAGAGCACGGAGATGAAGAGAGCAGGACCCAAGAGAAGAGACCAAGAACAAGTGAAGCCTCCAGGCGGCAGGTACCTCACCTTGAGCTGCTGGGGAGGCGGCGGTGGGGATTCAGCGCGGTGGCGCGTCGGTCCCGGCGAGGCGGCCCTGGCAGGCGTGCGCTTGCGGATCCTCATGGCCTCGGCCAGCTCCGGCGGTCCGGATGGTGCGCGCGAGATCAGATGGGGTTTGTTCCCGCACTTTCTCCTGCCGCTCTGCCGCCTCTCTTGTCTCTACACGTCTCTGCTTTTGGCTTCTTGATCTGTACCGCTAGTGCCAGTTGCCCGGTTGCTTGGTCAGTCGGCCACGCCCACGCCCACGCCTGCGAGCTTTTCTTACTGCCGGTTCTGTCCCCGCATTTCCGTGGTTATTTTACCTACCTTCTTAGTGTGCCCCTCGCTACGTGATCCGGTCGTGCCGTGCGCGCCTGGAGCTGGCTGGCTGCTGCTGTGCAGAGAGAGGTCAGGGGAAGCTGGCGGAGCAGGTGGTCGCGCTGCCTTGCTGGTGACCTGGCGCGGTCACACCGGGGAGCGGAAGATCGGGCCCTGAGTCGCCTGTTGTCGCTTTTCTGCAACGCGAACGTCGGTTGCTGCACTGGCAGCCTGGTATTGCGGGAGTGACAGTCCCACAGACAAAGGAGACGGCATACCTTCTCATTTTCTTGGTTGCCGATTTGGGTAAGCATAGTTTGATGCCGAATCTTCTCCCTAGCGATCGATCGCTCGAGCAATCACTTTCCGTGGCGTGAAAGCTCTCACGGAGCGAGTCAATTCCCTTTTTATCACGTAGTGTTTAATTACGTTCACATGCGTCTACGTGTTCACACTAACAGCTTGTATTACTACTACCTTCGATTTAAGGAATAAGGCGCACATGTGTTTCAAGACGAACTTTGACCATAAAAATTGAGCAACAAAATCTTGATTATATTATATATAATTAGTATCGTTAGCTTCGTATTGAAAAATAATTTTTAATGATACTAATTTCATACAAATAATTTTTATCTATTTGAAGTTATTCTTGGTCAAGCAAAAAACGAGGACGCCTTATTCCTTGAAACGGAGGTAGTACTTTGCAAGTTGCATGCAGCAAAGAGCGTTCACACTGCATGCATGCGCATGCACGGAGCATCTCATGGATTTGCATTAAATGAGCCAACTTTTCAGCACGCTTTCATAAGTTGTTGCATGCATACACATAGCATCTCACTCTTTTTTTCAGCACGATGCAAGCTCTCAATTCTGTTTTTACAATTCCCTTTTGGTTTTATTTTCATACGGTAATTCATATTTAAGGGGGTCCTTTTGCAATTCCCTTTTTCGGGCCAGTGGTTTTGATGAGGACATCCCATCTATTGATACAACCGCTGTGCCTACAGCCACACAAATAAAAGGACCAATCACTCGAGCTCGTGCCAAACAACTTAACTATCAGGTACTTTCGTTTCTTGGAACTATTCCTCATATACATGAGAATATGATGCTGCCTAAATCAGATATGTTTGTTACTCTTAGGAATGATGGACCTAGCATGGATGAGGAGGACAAGCATTGGAGCATGATCACACATGGAGGAGATGGCAGCAAGCACTTGAGGATTGAAGATGACGCCACAAGTGGAGATTTCAGAACTTTGAAGCCACCATAAGAAGAGATGAAGACATGGACGAAATATAGAGTTCTCCGCCTCATAATTTCGTCCATAGCATAATATGGTGCTGCGTCACCTTTAGTTTTGGGCCAGGTCCATGCCATTTTCGCTGGAATTAAGTCAGCCACTTTTTAGAGTCCGTATTGAAGGGGGAAAGGCCTTCTAGGGTTTGGTTCGACCACCATACGTATGGCTGGTCGAAACCCCACCTTTTCCTCCTTTAAATACCCCCATAGCCGTCACGTTTAGACTTGGATTTTGATTAGACTAAAGGTTAGCCATCGCTGCAACTCTCGTGTACTTCTTTTGAGGCCAACGCCCAGAACAAGACCGACTATTCAGAATCCCACCTTATTCAATAAAGCTTTCATCCTTCATCCGCAATATTCTGATTGCAATATTAGTTCTTACTTGTTCTCGATTTCAGGTAGGAATTAAGACCCTCGCTGGTCAGGCTGATCGTGCATCCGCAAGATCAGTAACTCCCGGAGATTGTCCTAGCGATTGCATTGGCGCACGAGCTTTGCACGTGTAGTCGGATCGTCAAGCACAAACTCCACCAACAAATCGACGCTATCATACTCTCATCGAAAGATCGGCCACCTTTGCCCTATCAAGTGGTATCAGATTTCAGGTTGCTCGGTGAGATTTTACTGCTTTCCTAGTGTAGATTGCATCTGCCATCATACCCATAAACCACGAAAAAGCCAAAAATACAGTTAGGGTTTAGATCATCTCGTCCCATAAACCCCCTTCCACGCCTTGCATTGTCTTTTCAGTTTTGCATAGTTGAATTTGTGTCTGCATCTTCGTGTCGAGTTGCTGGTCTTAGCATCTAGTTCCTTTAGAGTTTTGAGTTCTGGTCATATTAGTCACGCCGCCGCCGCCCGCTCGCACCATACGCAGACCACCGCCATATACACCCACCATATACTTCCGCCACTGCCATATACACCCACCATATACTCCCGCCACTTCCATATACACCCACCATATACACCCACCAGATCGTTTCCGCCACAGTCATATACATCTGCCATATACCATGTCTCTTACCGCGACACAGATTCGTGTTGTTTCTCTGCCGCGACAGAGTCCGTGTAGAATTAGGTTTTACTGTTTTTCCTACTTAGTTGTTACCTTCTAATTTCGTCTACGCTGTAGAAAATTTCCGTGTGATAAGTTTCGGCCGCCAGTAAAGAATTGGAAGGAGAGCAAAAAAAAAGTCTGGAGCCACCTCCGAAAACAATTTCTGGCTACATTGGTTTTTCCCCTTGACGATCACTTTTCGCCACTGGCCGTTATAGCGACATTTTTTTGGCGCATGCGTGCTTTCCGGAGCACTTTCCAGAAATTTCGACAAAAAAACTTTCTGAGGCTATAATGTTTTTAGACCTTGGGGATCAGTTTGAGACACTTGCCATCATAGTGATTTTTCGCACCTCGCGTCGCCACATCATCGTCACCTCATCACTGCTAGTTGCTTGTGTGCCGCGCCGTGACCTCGTTAGTGTTCTAGGCTCGCGTCTCTAGTACGGTCTAGCCTAGGACCAGCACAGTATCATCGTTGAGCATACTTTCAATACTGCATTGCTGTTTTGACAATTGCTGTTTTGCTACCATATTAGCCTTCCTACAGCTCTACATATTGTCTCCACGTGCACTATGTCGACACTTGGTAATCGCTTTGGCAATCTTTGGAGACGCTGATCCTTGCTGGTTGTTACATCGCCTTCCTCCTGTTTGGTAAGAACTTGTAAGAGCTTTGTATTTTGCTTGACAAATTGCGCGTGAACCACCATATTCCGTAGTTTATAGGCATATACATTTGTGCTTTTTGGGTACTAATCATGACAGGACCTGTTGATCCGGCCGCTGTTGACCCGGCCAAGATTACGAGTGAGGAGTTGCATGCTCACTTCACCCACCTTTTGGACGAGCATGCACGCGACACCGATGCGCGCATTGGTGACGTGGATGCCAAACTCACCGACGCGCTGGACAAGCTGGATGGCCTCGAGGCAGCTTTCAACTCCAAGCTCGACGCCAAGTTCCAGGAGCTCTTGACTCGATTGCCGCCACCTCGCGACAACGTGCGACGACGCGCACGCCGCGTTCCTCGTGCGGATGTGCCTGCGGGTACTGCTCCGGCTGCAGCAGCCGCACCTGACGCGCCTTCTGATGAGGGATACGAAGACTATGAAGGGGACGCGAACGAGCAGGTCGAGGAGAACGTGCTGGACGGCGAGGAAGTCGAACAACCTGCACCTGGTCGTCCACGACAACTGAACCGCAACGCTCGTCCACCGCCACGCCCGGTACGTAATGATGATGATCATGTTGCTAAGCTAAAACTGAATATTCCGCCATTCGAGGGTAGATATAATCCTGATGCATATCTTATATGGAAATTGGAAGTAGAACAATGCTTTGCATGTTTAAAATACCCTGATCACTTGCGTGTTAGTGCTGCTACTTGTGAGTTCAAAGATTTTGCTTCTATTTGGTGGTCTGAATATTGTAGAGCACATCCAGCAAATATTCCTACTACTTGGGTTGGTTTAAAACTTGCTATGCGTACTCGTTTTGTTCCTCCACATTATCAACGTGATTTGCTGAAAAAATTGTCTCGCTTAGAGCAAGGAAAAAATTCAGTAGAAGACTATTATCAAGAATTGCAAACTGGCATGATTCGTTGTGGTATTGTAGAGGATAATGAGGCTATGCTTGCACGTTTCTTTGGTGGTTTGAATAAAGAGATTCATCATATTTTAGATTATAAGGAGTACAATACTATTACTCGCTTGTTTCATCTTGCTTGCAAAGCTGAACGTGAAGTGCAGGATCGTCAACCACCATGGAGAAGAGCTAATATTTCTGCAGGTCGTACATCGTCGTGGTCTCCGCGACAATCAGCGCCACCATCTCGTGGGACTGCACCAGCTCCTACTACCTCAAAGTACACCGCGCCTGCATCACGAGCACCACCTGCTGCTACGCCGCCACCATCTGCTGCTCCTCCTCGGAATTCCTCTTCGATGGCCTCCACGGGGAAGACGCGCGACATACAATGTCGCAAATGCTTGGGATTTGGACACATAGAGAGAGAATGCAGAACCAAGCGTGTGATGTTGGTGCGTGAAGACGGAGAATATGATTCTGCAAGTGATTTTGATGAAGATACATCGGCCCTTATTGCTGCACGTGATGGTGCCAATTCTGATTCTGAGAGAGATGGAGGTAATGAAAGCTGACACTGCTGATCAGTACAGGAGCTTAGTTGCACAGCGTGTGTTGAGCGTGCAATTGAGCAAAGCTGAGCATGATCAACGCCACAATCTGTTCCAAACACGAGGCATTGTAAAAGAGCGAGCTATACGGATCATCATTGATGGAGGGAGCTGCAATAATCTGGCTAGCATTGACATGGTGGAGAAGCTTTCTCTCCCTACAAGACAGCGCACACATCCATACTACATTCAATGGTTTGAGAGCTCTCGTAAGCTCAAGGTAACAAGAACTACACGTGTGCATTTTACTATTGGTACATATTCTGATTTTGTTGATTGTGATGTTGTACCTATGCAAGCTTGTTCTTTGTTACTTGGTAGACCTTGGCAATTTGATAGAGACTCTGTTCATCATGGTAGAACTAATCAGTATTCTCTTATGCATGATGGAAAGAAAATTGGTCTCAAACCTATGACTCCTGAACAAATAGTAAAAGATGATCTTGCTAGAGCTAGTAGAGTAAAAAAACGAGGAGAAAAATAAGAGTGAAAATCAGATTGTTGTTGCAAATTTTATGCCACATACGACTAATACTAAATTTGATTCGAACCATGCTACTGAAATTCATTTGAAACATCCTTGTTTGCTTGCTACCGAATCTGATATTGCTGAACTTGATGTGAACACTAATCAATGCTATGCTATCATTTGCAAAGAAGTTCTGTTTTCATTTGAGGATATGCCTCCTTCTTTGCCACCTGCGGTTGCTAACCTTTTGCAGGAATTCATTGATGTGTTCCCACAAGATGTTCCCCCTGGACTACCACCTATTCGTGGCATCGAACACCAGATTGTCTTGATTCCAGGAGCTTCGCTGCCCAACCGTGCACCATACCGTACCAATCCTGAAGAGACGAAAGAGATTCAGTGACAAATTCAGGTTCTACAAGATAAAGGTTACATTCGTGAGTCTCTTAGTCCATGTGTTGTTCCTATTATCTTGGTACCTAAGAAAGATAGTTCTTCACGCATGTGTACTGATTGTAGAGCTATTAATAATATTACCATTCGATACCGTCATCCAATACCTCGTTTAGATGATATGCTTGATTAATTGAGTGGTTCTATTATGTTCTCTAAAGTTGATTTGCGTAGTGGTTACCACCAGATTCATATGCAATTAGGAGATGAATGGAAAACATCATTTAAAACTAAGTTCGGTTTATATGAGTGGTTAGTAATGCCTTTTGGTTTAACTAATGCACCTAGTACTTTCATGAGACTGATGAACGAAGTTTTACGTGCTTTTATTGGACGTTTTGTGGTGTGATACGTCCATTTTACATCACTATTTTATATCATAATTTACTGTTATTCATTGATATATTTTATATTTAGAGGTGATACTTATGTTATTTCATCTATTTTGCATGTTTCATGATTATTGGAGGATCGCGCACCGAAGTCAGGATTCTGCTGGAAAAAGCGCCGTCAGAATGCAATATTTTGGAAGATCAACAATTGATGGAAATTATATGAAAAATCCTATTTTTCCAGAAGACGAAGACAGCCAAAAGGAGGAGCCGAGGAGGGCCGCCATGGGCCCCCCTCATAGGCCGGCGCGGGCCCTGCCCTGGCCGTGCCGCCATGTGGGGAGGGGGCCCACAGCCCCCTCTGGCCTCCTCTCCTTCGTACTTCTTCGTCCCGAAAACCTAAGCTCCAGAGGATAGTCGGGAAGAGTCACAGCCGCCTCTGCGGGGAGGAAAACACCAGAGAGAAAAGAGCTCTCCGGCATGCTAAAATCTGCCGGGGAAATTCCCTCCCGGAGGGGGAAATCGATGCCATCGTCACCGTCATCGAGCTGGACATCATCTCCATCATCATCACCATCATCTTCATCATCATCACCGTCGTCTCCACCGCTGCACATCGTCACCGCTGTAACAATTTGGGTTGGATCTTGATTGTTTGATAGGGAAAACTCTCCCGGTATTGATTTCTACTTGTTATTGATGCTATTGAGTGAAACCATTGAACCAAGGTTTATGTTCAGATTGTTATTCATCATCATATCACCTCTGATCATGTTCCATATGATGTCTCGTGAGTATTTCGTTTAGTTCTTGAGGACATGGGTGAAGTCTAAATGTTAGTAGTGAATTATGGTTGAGTAATATTCAATGTTATGATATTTAAGTTGTGGTGTTATTCTTCTAGTGGTGTCATGTGAACGTCGACTACATGATACTTCACCTTTATGGGCCTAGGGGAATACATCTTGTACTCGTTTGCTAATTACGGGGTTGCCGGAGTGACAGAAACCTGAACCCCCGTTGGTATATCGATGCAGGAGGGATAGCAGGATCTCAGAGTTTAAGGCTGTGGTTAGATTTATCTTAATTACTTTCTTGTAGTTGCGGATGCTTGCAAGGGGTATAATCACAAGTATGTATTAGTCCTAGGAAGGGCGGTGCATTAGCATAGGTTTACCCACACAACACTTATCAAAACAATGAAGATTAATCGGCTATATGAAGCGAAAGCACTAGACTAAATTCCCGTGTGTCCTCAAGAACGTTTGGTCATTATAAGTAAACAAACCGGCTTGTCCTTTGTGCTAAAAAGGATTGGGCCACTCGCTGCAATTATTTCTCTCGCACTTTACTTACTCGTAGTTTATTCATCTGCTATATCAAAAACCCCTGAATACTTGTCTGTGAGCATTTACAGTGAATCCTTCATCGAAACTGCTTGTCAACACCTTCTGCTCCTCGTTGGGTTCGACACTCTTACTTATCGAAAATACTACGATACACCCCCTATACTTGTGGGTCATCATGGTGGTATACTTTGATGATATTCTGATTTATAGCAAATCTTTGGAGGATCATTTGGATCATTTACGTGCTATTTTCAATGCTTTACGTGATGCACGTTTGTATGGTAATCTTGAGAAGTGCACCTTTTGCACCAATCGAGTTGCGTTTCTTGGATATGTTATTACTGCGCAGGGAATTGAAGTTGATCCAGCCAAGATTGAAGCAATTGAGAGTTGGCCGCAGCCAAAGACGGTCACACAAGTGAGGAGTTTTCTTGGCCTCGCTGGTTTCTATAGGCGCTTTGTGAAAGATTTTGGATCCATTGCTGCGCCGCTGAATGAGCTTACAAAGAAGGATGTGCCCTTTATGTGGGGCGATGCACAACAAGATGCCTTCATGATACTGAAAGATAAGTTAACACATGCTCCATTACTCCAACTTCCTGATTTCAATAAGACTTTCGAGCTTGAATGTGATGCTAGTGGAATTGGTTTGGGAGGTGTGTTATTACAAGAGGGCAAACCTGTTGCATATTTTAGTGAGAAATTAAGTGGGCCTAGTCTGAACTATTCTACTTATGATAAAGAATTATATGCGTTGGTTCGGACATTAGAAACTTGGCAACATTATTTATGGCCTAAAGAATTTGTTATACATTCTGATCATGAATCTTTGAAGCATATTCGTAGTCAAGCTAAGTTGAATCGTCGCCATGCAAAGTGGGTTGAATTTATTGAGTCTTTTCCTTATGTTATCAAACACAAAAAGGGTAAAGATGATGTTATTGCTGATGCTTTGTCGCGCCGTTATACTATGCTATCTTAACTTGACTTCAAGATTTTTGGATTAGCAACTATAAAGGAACAATACTCGCATGATGCTAATTTTAAAGATGTGTTGCTGAATTGTAAAGATGGTAGAACATGGAACAAATTCGTCCTCAATGATGGATTTGTGTTCCGTGCTAACAACCTATGCATCCGAGATAGTTCCATTCGTCTTTTGTTGTTGCAGGAGGCAGATTGATGGGTCACTTTGGTGTGAAGAAGACGGAGGATGTACTTGCTGCACACTTCTTTTGGCCACGTATGCGTCGAGATGTTGAGAGATTTGTGGCACGCTGCACTACATGTCAAAAAGCTAAGTCTCGACTTAATCCACATGGTTTATATATGCCTCTTCCTGTTCCTAGTGTACCTTGGGAGGATATTTCTATGGATTTCGTTTTGGGATTGCCTCGTACACAGAAGGGGAGGGATAGTATCTTTGTTGTTGTGGATCGGTTTTCTAAGATGGCACACTTTATTCCATTTCATAAGACTGATGATGCTACACATGTTGCTGATTTGTTCTTTCGCGAAATTGTTCGTTTACATGGTGTGCCAAATACTATTGTTTCTGATCGTGATACTAAGTTTCTTACCCACTTTTGGAGATGTTTATGGGCTAAGTTGGGGACTAAATTGCTGTTTAGTACTACATGTCATCCCCAAACTGATGGACAAACTGAAGTAGTGAATAGAAAATTGTCTACTATGTTGCGGGCTGTTTTGAAGAAGAACTTAAAATTGTGGGAAGAGTGTTTGCCTCATATTGAATTTGCTTACAATCGTCGCTGCATTCTACCACTAAGATGTATCCTTTTGAGATTGTGTATGGTTTTGTTCCACGTGCACCTATTGATTTATTGCCTTTACCATCTTCGGTGTAAAATGATTTGGATGCTACATGATACGTCGCAAACGTATCTATAATTTTTGATGTTCCATGCTTGTTTTACACCAATTACTATATGTTTTAAGGGACTAACCTATTAATAGTTGCAAAAGTGCACAAGTTCTAGGTTTCAACTTTGTTGTGCAGGAAATAGGCAAATATGGAAGGAAATAGCTCATTATGGTGAAATCTGGAATTTCCCGGAATCTGTCCCTGCTGAACACGTTTCAAAGATCGCTTCAAAACTCCATCAAAACGACGTCCAATGGAAAATTCGTAAACTACAAGGTTGTAGATAATTGCAAGCCGAATAATTTGAACATCTTATTCGTCCAGAACGGACAACGGATGCATCCGGAATAGCAGAATTACTGCGGGGGTTTGTGCAGTCTCGGGACTCCGAAAGTTGGTGACGTATTTGACACAAACTCTTTCCATAGCTGGATATTTCGGCCCAGTCACGTGTTATGAGGATCATGAAGGACATATGGGAGTCCTAAGAAAGTTCTAGAGGTGCCCAAGAGCCCTTGGATCAAAGGGGCATCCATCCCATGGCCTATATTGCATCTCCAACACTATATATTGATGGAAACCCTATTTTTGGAGGCCCCCAAGCATTGTCACGAAAATCCTCCTCCTTGGCAGCAGCCAAGGAGGGGGAAACACTCATCTACACCAGCACCAACTCAAGGAAGAATAAGGCTAAGGGGCGGCGCTCCCCCATGATGCCGGCGGCGGGGAAGGAGTCCCCCGCGCCACCGCCGGCGCCGCCCAGGCCTCCGCCTCTCGGCGCTCCTCGCTGAGCCCTCCAACATCTTCACCGCCATCTCCATCACCAACTCCTCATTTTATTCAGTGGTCCATCCTCTCACAAAGCTCTGTACCGCCCTATGTAAACATGGTGTTTGATGCTATAAATTATAATCCTATGATCTATGTCATGTTGCCATAGTTTATTTGTTCTTTGATTGATTGGTTGTTTCTCTTTGGTTCATTAGAGTTGTATGTTGATATGTTACCGTCCTTGGTGCCCATTATATTTGTGCGCGCATGGATCAAGCACCATAGGGCTGGTAGTACTTGTATACTAGAAGGGGGAAGTTCTGCCGGAGTGACAGAAACCTAAGGAAGCGAACCGGATAGTTGCATGTATGGGAGTAAGAGGACCATTTACTTAAGGCTATGGTTGGGGAAACCTTAATGCTTGCTAGTATTTACGGATGTTTGCTAGCAAGCCAATCATATAGTACTTGTAATCCCGGAGGGAGAGCATGTATATTTAGCCTTTCCTACATTGAAAACTACATCAAAGACAATGAACTAAATGTCTTCACTAATTAATCTTGGACAAAGCCACCACAATTACCACCACTTTTCCACACTCATGGTACTGTTAGTATATGGTTACTTAGTGTACTTTATTGCTGCAGCACTAACATTTACTTTCATGTATTTATTATCTTGCAAAGCTATCTCTCATACCCGTAATGCTACCGTAGTTTTATTTCCCAGATAATGCAAACGTTTAATGCGCGTAGAGTTGTATCAATGGTTGATAGAACTTGAGAGAATACTTATCCTACCTTTAGCTCCTCGTTGGGTTCGACACTCTTACTTATCGAAAAGGCTACATACGATCCCCTATACTTGTGGGACATCAAGACCTTTTCTGGCGCCGTTGCCGGGGAGCCATAGCGTAGGTGAATATTTTCGTGTGCACTTGTTTGCTTTATCTCTAAGTAGTTTTACTTCCTGTACCTAGTTGTTCTCTATCTCTTGTATGGATAGGGATTGAGAATTACAAAAAAATTAGTTGTACTTCCTATATAAAAAAATAAAAAATGTTTTCAGAAAAGAAAAGTGATTGGAAAGATGAGTAATGGTGAAGTGGGGGTCGACCTTGAACACTTGTATTCATGCCTGCGAAACCAAAACAATTCTTTCCATGGAATTTTTTCATTAAAAACTTGTAAATAGTGTATATAGTGTACATATCCCGCTGTAAATAGAATGTATAGATAACCCCTAGTTTGTTATGCAAGTTTGTCACTATGTTGCCTAGAAAACAGATTTCATGTGCTCCACTGTAGAAAATTTTAAAAATCACCAGAACATGATCTTGATCTGAAATTTCTTGAGCGCATAGTAGTGCTTGCTCTCTAACTTTCGTTAGTTCTGACTTTTCTGATTTGAGGTACGTAGACAAATGTAATAATTCAATCTTTACGGACTGATTCTGTTGAGACAGATTTGCTGTGCTGTGCTGCAAAAATTCGTGAAAAATCTCAGTATGGCATTTTGATCTGAAATATTTTTGTGCACAGACCTGAGGTTATGATCTGTCTTTCATTAATGATGAGTTTTTCGATTTGAGCTACGTAACTATCTCATTGAGTGACATCTTTACAGAGTGTTCAGTTTTGACAGATTTCTATTCTCTTTGTTTAAATATTGTACTTAGGATTCAAAAGTTTCCTTCGTTTTCGACGTACGATTGAAATAATAAGAAACCTCAGTATTACTGTGGCTAAATATTTGATAGATTTTATAGAAATTAGGGATACTTGAACACTTGTGGATTTTATTTAATGAGTACTAACCTACTAATGAGTTTTGTGAAGCTTTATGTGGATGCAGTTTTTAAGTTCCAATCAATATGGTGATATGAGATGAGCAAGAGGATGCAAGAGCTCAAGCTTGGGGATGTGTAGATGGATACCAAGAGAATATTCAAGAAGATGCAAATATCTAAGCTTGGGGATGCCCAAGGCATCCCCTATTCATCAACCAACATGAGGTTTTCTCCTTCAAACTCAATATTACCCATCCACATGTAAGCATTGTATATAGTTGCTTTTATTATCTTTGGTTTTATCCTATTTAGTTTTATTAGGTTCTTTATTTGGTTCTTGTTTCTTTGTCAGTTTCACTTATAATTGGAAAACAACAAAAAAAGGGGGTTTGAGAGCTACATCAAATAATCATGTCCATCTTAAATGGCTATAAAGAAAGAGTTTTATGGGAGACAACCCAATATGTTTATATTTCTGTTATTTACTTCTTTTTTGAGTCTTGGAAGTCATTACTACTGTAATGACCTCTCCTTATCATGTTTGTTTTGTTTTTGTGCCAAGAACTGCCTCTAATGGTAAGAAAGTGGTATTTGGGAGATTTGCAATCATGTTTACTGTTTCTGGTTCGTCACGAGAAAAATCGCCAAAAATCACCAGAACGAAAGTTGGAGCTGCCAATTTACGAGCATCTTCCCCAGGTATTTATCTAACTTGCATTAGTTCAGAGTTTTTCGAGTTACGCAGCGTAACTATTATTCAAAAATCAATTTTTTCGAACTGTTCTGTTTTGACAGATTCTTGCACTGTTTTGCATTTGCATCTTTTTGCCCACCTTTTTGAGTTCTCTTGATCAAAGAACCTTATTGAAGTTGTGCTAAAGTAGCTAATGCTTATTAAAATGCTTTTCATATGTCATACTGAACTTTGTAGATTTGATTAATATTATCATTGCACTAACGCTGCTAATGAGATTTGTGATGAGTTTTGTATGAAGGAAGTTTTCAAGTGTAGGAAAGAAGAATGATGAGATGAGATGAAGAATGGACAAAAGCTCAAGCTTGGGGATGCCCATGTCACCCCAAAATATATTCAAGAATTACAAGTGTCAAAGCTTGGGGATGCCCAAGGCATCCCCTTCTTCATCAATAAAACTATCAGGTCATGTTTCTGTTCACTATATTTTTATTGCTTCATATACTATGTGTTATTCTTGGAGCGTCTTTATTTTCTGTTGTGTATTTTATTTTCAATAAAGTGGGCACCATCATACCATGTTTGTTTGGGAGAGAGACACGCTCCGTTTTAATAGTATGAACGCTCTAGTTTTCACTCTTATTGTTCAACGAGCGTTTTATTTTTGCTAGTACTGCGTTTAGCTCTGGTTTTTCACTCCTATTTTGTTCAGAGCTTGTTAGTATGCTTCAGTTATATATGATTAGCTCTCTGATCTTTAATGAATATTATAAATGAGAGTTGTTTCAAATAAGTTGATTGGTGTTGGATACGAGTAAAAAGATTTCATATTAATAGTGATGCAAATGGAAGATCTCCTCTGATGTTTCAATTGGGTTGAATTGATCATTTAGTTTAGACTTTTAATATCACCATATGCTTTAATTAATAAGTTTTGTCGCTATGCATGATTATGACCATTATTGCTCTCTTAGTTGGTCGCTATCTTTCTTTTTGCTAGCCTTCATTCTGTACTGAGTATGATCTCTACTCGTGCATCCAACCACCAAAAACCAAAATATGCCAAAAGTGTCCACCATACCTACTTATATGTGGTATTTCACCGCCACTCCAAGTAAATTTACATGTGCTACCTTTAAAACCTTCAAAATAATTCCTTGTTTTTGCAATACATAGCTCATGGGAAAGTAGCCTAAAAAATATTGTGGTGAGGAATATGTCACTTATGTATCTTAGTTCTTATAAGCTGCTTGTTGTGTGGCAACCATGCTGACATGGGGACACCATCATCATATTTTTGATAAATATCATGTGAGTTACTATGCATGTCCGTCTTGTCTAAAGTAAAGGAGATAAACATGATAAAAGGTTAGAGTATGCATATTGTTAGAGAAGAACATTGGACCGCTAACCAAAGCCATGTTTACATGGTGGAAGTTTCAGCATGGACATTAAAACCTTAAAAATCTCTTATGAGAAATTTATGTTGCCAAAAGCTTTAAGCTTAAAGAGGAGTCCATTTGTCTGTTGTTCATGTTGTCCCGGTATGGATGTCTAAGTTGAGAATAATCAAAAGCGAGAAATCCAATGCGAACTTTCTCCTTAGACCTTTGTATAGGTGGCATGGAGGTACCCCTTTGTGAAACTTGGTTGAAACATATGTAATGCGATGATAATCCATGGAAATCCAAACTAATTAGGATAAGGTGTGGGCGCTATTAGTATTCGATGCATGAGGCTTGCAACTTATAGGAAGTTTTATACATAACCTATATTACTTATTGCTACCGTTGACACAATTGCCTCTCTTAAAATTTTATATCTCTATGTTTTCCAAATAAAAAGCTCTAGCACATGTTTAATCTCTGCTTCCCTCTGCGAAGGGCCATTCTTTTACTTTTATGTTGAGCCTTCATCTTCTAAGTTATATGCACCGTCTTATGAGATCTTAGTTGTCATTCTTAGTTCTATGTGCATGGTCCCAAACTTATTATTGATTGAATCATGAATGCGTTATTAATTATTCTTAAATTATTTGTATCTAGTCATCCTTTGAACTTTGAAGGTGCATGTCACCTCAAAAATTATTCTTTTTATCACTTACCTACTCGAGGACGAGCAGGAGTTAAGCTTGGGGATGTTGATACGTCGCAAACGTATCTATAATTTTTGATGTTCCATGCTTATTTTACACCAATTACTATATGTTTTAAGGGACTAGCCTATTAATAGTTGCAAAAGTGCACAAGTTATTGGTTTCAACTTTGTTGTGCAGGAAATAGGCAAATATGGAAGGAAATAGCTCATTATGGTGAAATTTGGAATTTCCCGGAATCTGTCCCTGTTGAACACGTTTCAAAGATCGCTTTAAAACTCCATCAAAACGACGTCCAATGGAAAAGTCGTAAACTACAAAGTTGTAGATAATTGCAAGCCGAACAATTTGGACATCTTATTCATCCAGAATGGACAACGGATGCATCCGGCAGAGCATAATTACTGCAGGTTTTGTGCAGTCTCGGGACTCCGAAAGTTGGTGACGTATTTGACACAAACTCTTTCCATAGCTGGATATTTCGGCCCAGTCACGTGTTGTGAGGATCATGAAGGACAGAGGGGAGTCCTAAGAAAGTTCTAGAGGTGCCCAAGAGCCCTTGGATCAAAGGGGCATCCATCCCATGGCCTAGATTGCATCTCCAACACTATATATTGATGGGAAACCCTATTTTTGGAGGCCCCCAAGCATTGTCACGAAAATCCTCCTCCTTGGCAGCAGCCAAGGAGGGGGAAACACTCATCTACACCAGCACCAACTCAAGGAAGAATAAGGCTAAGGGGCGGCGCTCCCCCATGATGCCGGCGGCGGGGAAGGAGTCCCCCGCGCCGCCGCCGGCGCCGCCCACGTCTCCGCCTCTCGGCGCTCCTCGCTGAGCCCTCCAACATCTTCACCGCCATCTCCATCACCAACTGCTCATTTTATTCAGTGGTCCGTCCTCTCACAAACCTCTGTACCTCCCTATGTAAACATGGTATTTGATGCTATAAATTATAATCCTATGATCTATGTCATGTTGTCATAGTTTATTTGTTCTTTGATTGATTGGTTGTTTCTCTTTGGTTCATTAGAGTTGTATGTTGATATGTTACCATCCTTGGTGCCCATTATATTTGTGCGCGCATGGATCAAGCACCATAGGGCTGGTAGTACTTGTATACTAGAAGGGGGAAGTTCTGCCGGAGTGACAGAAACCTAGGGACACGAACCGGATAGTTGCATGTATGTGAGTAAGAGGACCATTTACTTAAGGCTATGGTTGGGGAAACCTTAATGCTTGCTAGTATTTACGGATGTTTGCTAGCAAGCCAATCATATAGTACTTGTAATCCCGGAGGGAGAGCATGTATATTTAGCCTCTCCTACATTGAAAACTACATCAAAGACAATGAACTAAATGTCTTCACTAATTAATCTTGGACAAAGCCACCACAATTACCACCACTTTTCCACACTCATGGTACTGTTAGTATATGGTTACTTAGTGTACTTTATTGCTGCAGCACTAACATTTACTTTCATGTATTTATTATCTTGCAAAGCTATCTCTCATACCCGTAATGCTACCGTAGTTTTATTTCCCAGATAATGCAAACGTTTAGTGCGCGTAGAGTTGTATCAGTGGTTGATAGAACTTGAGAGAATACTTATCCTACCTTTAGCTCCTCGTTGGGTTCGACACTCTTACTTATCGAAAAGGCTACACACGACCCCCTATACTTGTGGGACATCACTACACAACGTGCTGAATTGATATTAAAATTGCATAAGACTACTAAAGACAACATAGAACGCATGAATGCTAAGTATAAAATTGCTGGGGATAGAGGAAGAAAGCATGTTGTGTTTGATGTTGGTGATCTTGTTTGGTTGCATTTGCGCAAAGATCGTTTTCCTGCATTGCGCAAGTCTAAGTTAATGCCCCGTTCCGCTGGTCCTTTTAAGGTGTTACATAAAATAAATGATAATGCATATAAACTTGAGCTTCCTGCAGAATTGGGTCCCGTAAGTCCTACATTTGACATTGCAGATTTGAAGCCTTACTTTGGTGATGAAGATGAGCTTGCGTCGAGGACGACTTCAATTCAAGAAGGGGAGCATGATGAGGACATCCCATCTATTGATACAACCGCTGTGCCTACAACCACACAAATACAAGGACCAATCACTCGAGCTCGTGCCAAACAACTTAACTATCAGGTACTTTCGTTTCTTGGAACTATTCCTCATATACATGAGAATATGATGCTGCCTAAATCAAATATGTTTGTTACTCTTAGGAATGATGGACCTAGCATGGATGAGGAGGACAAGCATTGGAGCATGATCACACATGGAGGAGATGGCAGCTGATACGTCTCCAACGTATCTATAATTTCTGATGTTCCATGCTTATTTTATGACAATACCTACATGTTTTGTACACACTTTATGATGATTTTATGCGTTTTTCGGAACTAACCTATTAACGAGATGCCGAAGTGCCAGTTCCTGTTTTCTGCTGTTTTTGGTTTCAGAAATCCTAGTAAGGAAATATTCTCGGAATTGGACGAAATCAACGCCCAGCATCTTATAATTCCACGAAGCTTCCAGAACACCCGAGAGGGACCAGAGGAGAGCCACAGGCCCACCACACAGGTGGCCGGCGCGGCCCAAGGGGGGGTGCCCCCCTATTGTGTGGCGCCCCCGTAACACTTCCGACTCCGATTCTCCACCTATAAGAAGCCCCCTGACCTAAATCTTCGAGACGAATAAGCCACGGTACGAGAAACCTTCCAGAGCCGCGGCCATCGCGAAGCCAAGATCTGGGGGGACAGGAGTCTCTGTTCTGGCACGCTGCCGGGACGGGGAAGTGCCCCCGGAAGGCATCTCCATCGACACCACCGCCATCTTCATCATCGCTGCTGTCTCCCATGAGGAGGGAGTAGTTCTCCATCGAGGCTAAGGGCTGTACCGGTAGCTATGTGGTTAATCTCTCTCCTATGTACTTCAATACAATGATCTCATGAGCTGCCTTACATGATTGAGATTCATATGAGTTTTGTATCACTATTAATCTATGTGCTACTCTAGTGATGTTATTAAAGTACTCTATTCCTCCTCCATGATGTAATGGTGACAGTGTGTGCATCATGTAGTACTTGGCATAGTTTATGATTGTGATCTCTTGTAGATTATGAAGTTAACTATTACTATGATGGTATTGATGTGATCTATTCCTCCTTTCATAGTATGATGGTGACAGTGTGCATGCTATGTTAGTACTTGGTATAATTGCGTTGGTCTATCATGCACTCTAAGGTTATTTAAACATGAATATCGAATGTTGTGGAGCTTGTTAACTCCGGCATTGAGGTGCTCTTGTAGCCCTACACAATTAGTGGTGTTCATCATCCAACAAGAGAGTGTAGAGTAATTTTATTATGTGATCAATGTTGAGAGTGTCCACTAGTGAAAGTGTGATCCCTAGGCCTTGTTTCCAAATACTGCAATCATCGCTTATTTACTGTTCTACTGCATCTTTACTTCCTGCAATATTACCACCGTCAACTGCACGCCAGCAAGCTATTTTCTAGCGCCGTTACGGCTGCTCATATTCATTCATACCACTTGTATTTCACTATCTCTTCGCCGAACTAGTGCACCTATATATATGACAAGTGTATTGGGTGTGTTGGGGACACAAGATACTTCTTGTATCGTGATTGCAGGGTTGCTTGAGAGGGATATGTTTGACCTCTTCCTCCCTGAGTTCGATAAACCTTGGTGATCCACTTAAGGGAAAACTTGCTGCTGTTCTACAAACCTCTGCTCTTGGAGGCCCAACACTGTCTACGGGAAAAGAAGCGTGAGTAGACATCAAGCTATTTTCTGGCGCCGTTGCCGGGAGGAAAGGTAAAAGGCACTCACACGCTGGTCCCAGGTAACTAAGTTATTTTCTGGTGCCGCTGTAAGTGCTCGAAGCTATTTCCTTTAGATCCTGCAATTGCATCTTTTTGTTTCTTGTTTATCACTAGTTAGGCATAATGGAAAGCAACTGTGAGCTTTTGAAGCTATTTCCTGAGTTAAGACATGGATTGTTTGCTGCGAAAATTAAAAAATCTATGGAATCTTATTTGCATGATAGTAGCAATGATATTAGTATGAACGCTTTGAACACCATTGTTGCTAATGATATGAAAAATTCTAAGCTTGGGGAAGCTGGTTTTGATGAGCATGATATTTTTAGTCCCCCAAGCATGGAGGAGAAAATTTTCTTTGATGATACTTTGCCTCCTATTTATGATGATTATAATGATAGTAGCCTTTTGGTGCCACCTACTATGGAGAGTAAATTTGATTATGATTACAATATGCCTCCTATATTTGATGATAGCTACTTTGTTGAATTTGCTCCCACTACAATTAATAAGATTGACTATGCTTATGTTGGGAGTAGTAATAATTTTATGCATGAAGCTCATGATAAGAATGTTTCATTTGATAGTTATATTGTTGAGTTTGTTCATGATGCTACTGAAAATCTTTATGAGAGAGGAAAATACGGTTGTATAAATTTTCATGTTACTAAAACACCTCTCTTTTTGCTGAAAATCTTGAAGTTGCACTTGTCTAGTTTTCCTATGCTATTCACTTTGCTCTTCATGAATTTGTTTATTTACAAGATTCCTTTTCATAGGAAGTGGGTTAGACTTAAATGTGTTTTGAATTTGCTTTTTGATGCTCTCTTTTGCTTCAACTACTATTTCTTGCGAGTGCATCATTAAAATTACTGAGCCCATCTTAATGGCTATAAAGAAAGCACTTCTTGGGAGATAACCCATGTCTTTATTTTACTACAGTACTTTTGTTTTATATTTGAGTCTTGGAAGTTGTTATTACTGTAGCAACCTCTCCTTATATTATTTTATTGCATTGTTGTGCCAAGTAAAGTCTTTGATAGTAAGGTTGATACTAGATTTGGATTACTGTGCAGAAATAGATTTCTGTCTGTCACGAATTTGGGCAGTGTTCTCTGTAGGTTACTCAGAAAAATCTGCCAATTTACATGCGTGATCCTCAGATATGTACGCAACTTTCATTAAATTTGAGCATTTTCATCTGAGCAAGTCCAGTGCCTCTAAAAAATTCGTTTTTACGGACTGTTCTGTTTTGACAGATTCTGCCTTTTATTTCGCATTGCCTCTTTTGCTGTGTTGAATGGATTTCTTTGTTCCATTAACTTCCAGTAGCTTTGGGCAATGTTCAGAAGTGTTAAGAATGATTGTGCCACCTCTGAACATGTGAATTTTTGATTATGCACTAACCCTCTAATGAGTTTGTTTTGAGTTTGGTGTGGAGGAAGTTTTCAAGGGTCAAGAGAGGAGGATGATATATGATTAAGAAGAGTGAAAAGTCTAAGCTTGGGGATGCCTCCGTGGTTCATCCCTGCATATTTTAAGAAGACTCAAGCATCTAAGCTTGGGGATGCCTAAGGCATCCCCTTCTTCATCAACAATTTATCAGGTTTCTTCTATTGAAACTATATTTTTAGTCCGTCACATCTTATGTACTTTACTTGGAGCGTCTGTTTGTTTCTATTTTTGTTTTTGTTTGAATAAATTCATGCTTGTGTGGGAGAGAGACACGCTCTGCTGGTTCGTATGAACACATGTGTTCTTAGCTTTTAATGTTCATGGCGAAGGTTGAAACTGCTTCGTTAAGTGTTATATGGTTGGAAATAGAAAATGCTACATGTGGTAGTGGTATAATAAAACACTTGCATAATCTTGTAGATCATTGAGCTTTGATAACTTGATTCTTTGCAAATGTTTTGAGGTATTTAGATGGTAAGGCTTGATGGATAAATAAGTTAAAATTAGTAGTGGATTGTTGTCTTTAAGCTTGTGCCGTACTACAAACTCTATCTAAATAGCTGAAGGTGTAGTTGGACTTGATAGCTTTCCATGTCTAAGAGTTCATCGTAATAACTAAGTTGTGCTGAAGGTCGAGGGAGCTAGCGGGGTACTTGTGCCACCGTGAACGTCCCTCCTTGGAGTAAATTTTAATCATGCTCTTAATGTTGAACCTGCTAGTTGTTTGCAATAAGCTTGTGAGTTCTTTTTGACTAATGTTAAGCTACGGTTTTTGGCACTTCCACCATCCAAATTTGCCAGCCTCTTCGGTACTGTGCATTGCCTTTTGCTCACATTGAGAATTGTGCATACTTCGCCAGTACATCCAAACCCGTGGGAGGACTTTCTCTTGTTCTCCTACACATAATTAAGCCCATACATCTTCCTCAAAACAGCCACTATACCTACCTACCACAGCATTTCCATAGCTGTTCCGAGATATATTGCCATGCAACTTCCATCTTACATTACATGTTGTCATTTAACATTTATATATTGCTTTGCATGATTCTATACAGCTGATGTGAGGTTTACCCATGTTACGCTAGATCATTGCACATCCTGCTACACTGGCAGAGGCATATAGTTTCATACATCATGTTTTATTCATTATTAGTTATTTGTAGTAAAAAGTGTGTTGTCATATTAGGATGTTGCCCCTAAAAGTGAAAAGAGCCATGGAGGCCATCAAAAAGAGAAATAGAAAAGAAAGAAAAAAATAGAAAAGAAAAAGAAAAAGAAAAAAAGGGAATAAAGAAAAAGGGGCAACATTACTATCTTTTATACACACTTGTGCTCATGTTTCAGCACCTGCATTATTCATAGTCATCATTTGTGCTCATGTTTAGTACCTACACTTCATATGAGAGAGTTTTCATGTTTTACTAGTATAACTATGTGGGGAATTTACACTATAGAACTTGGGCTGTATATTCCAATGATGAGCTTCCTCAAAAGTGCTCTAGGTCTTCGTGAGCAACCAAGTTGGATGCACCCCCACTAGTTCCATTGGAGAGCTTTCATACACGTATAGCTCTATGTGCATCCGTTGCATGGCAATCACTACTCCTTGCATAGCTTCGATCATAAGGCTTCCTCTTGTCTAATGATCACTTATAGCTTTGTAAGCATTTCTTCTATTTGGCCTTCCAAACCCACATTAACGTTCTTTATGCCATAACATCCTGGTGCTAATACCAAATGCTTGCGCTCACCGGTTGAGTAGACTTCGAAACAGTTGATTCATGACGTTCATGTTTATGTTTACTTGACTGAATCCTTCTTATGTTGTGAAAATTTACATGATGCTTGGAATGAAGGATAGAACTTCTACGCTGAATACGTAACACATCTTTAATGAACTTTGTACGGTTTCATGTCTTTAAAGCAATAGTTCATGAAAACTTCTAGCTTGTTTAACTCTTGCATTATCATCTCTTATATCAATATAGACATTTGCTTTGAGTGATTTGATCTCAGTTCATATGCTTTACATCATTATTGGATCAAGCTTATGTTGGTAGCATGTAACTTCAGAAATTATCTTTGTTATCGTTTACCTACTCGAGGACGAGTAGGAACTAAGCTTGGGGATGCTGATACGTCTCCAACGTATCTATAATTTCTGATGTTCCATGCTTGTTTTATGACAATACCTACATGTTTTGTACACACTTTATGATGATTTTATGCATTTTCCGGAACTAACCTATTAACGAGATGCCGAAGTGCCAGTTCCTGTTTTCTGCTGTTTTTGGTTTCAGAAATCCTAGTAAGGAAATATTCTCGGAATTGGACGAAATCAACGCCCAGCATCTTATAATTCCACGAAGCTTCCAGAACACCCGAGAGGGACCAGAGGAGAGCCACAGGCCCACCACACAGGTGGCCGGCGCGGCCTAAGGGGGGGGCGCGCCCCCTATTGTGTGGCGCCCCTGTAACCCTTCCGACTCCGATTCTCCGCCTATAAGAAGCCCCCTGACCTAAATCTTCGAGACGAATAAGCCACCGTACGAGAAACCTTCCAGAGCCGCCGCCATCGCGAAGCCAAGATCTGGGGGACGGGAGTCTCTGTTCCAGCACGCTGCCGGGACGGGGAAGTGCCCCCGGAAGGCATCTCCATCGACACCACCGCCATCTTCATCAACGCTACTGTCTCCCATGAGGAGGGAGTAGTTCTCCATCGAGGCTAAGGGCTGTACCGGTAGCTATGTGGTTAATCTCTCTCATATGTACTTCAATACAATGATCTCATGAGCTGCCTTACATGATTGAGATTCATATGAGTTTTGTATCACTATTAATCTATGTGCTACTCTAGTGATGTTATTAAAGTACTCTATTCCTCCTCCATGATGTAATGGTGACAGTGTGTGCATCATGTAGTACTTGGCATAGTTTATGATTGTGATCTCTTGTAGATTATGAAGTTAACTATTACTATGATGGTATTGATGTGATCTATTCCTCCTTTCATAGTATGATGGTGACAGTGTGCATGCTATGTTAGTACTTGGTATAATTGCGTTGGTCTATCATGCACACTAAGGTTATTTAAACATGAATATCGCATGTTGTGGAGCTTGTTAACTCCGGCATTGAGGTGCTCTTGTAGCCCTACACAATTAGTGGTGTTCATCATCCAACAAGAGAGTGTAGAGTAATTTTATTATGTGATCAATGTTGAGAGTGTCCACTAGTGAAAGTGTGATCCATAGGCCTTGTTTCCAAATACTGCAATCATCGCTTATTTACTGTTCTACTGCATCTTTACTTCCTGCAATATTACCACCGTCAACTGCATGCCAGCAAGCTATTTTCTGGCGCCGTTACTACTGCTCATATTCATTCATACCACTTGTATTTCACTATCTTTTCGCCGAACTAGTGCACCTATATATCTGACAAGTGTATTGGGTGTGTTGGGGACACAAGAGACTTCTTGTATCATGATTGCAGGGTTGCTTGAGAGGGATATCTTTGACCTCTTCCTCCCTGAGTTCGATAAACCTTGGTGATCCACTTAAGGGAAAACTTGCTGCTGTTCTACAAACCTCTGCTCTTGGAGGCCCAACACTGTCTACGGGAAAAGAAGCGTGAGTGGACATCAAGCTATTTTCTGGCGCCGTTGCCGGGAGGAAAGGTAAAAGGCACTCACACGCTGGTCCCAGGTAACTAAGTTATTTTCTGGTGCCGCTGTAAGTGCTCGAAGCTATTTCCTTTAGATCCTGCAATTGCATCTTTTTGTTTCTTGTTTATCACTAGTTAGGCATAATGGAAAGCAACTGTGAGCTTTTGAAGCTATTTCCTGAGTTAAGACATGGATTGTTTGCTGCGAAAATTAAAAAACCTATGGAATCTTATTTGCATGCTAGTAGCAATGATATTAGTATGAACGCTTTGAACACCATTGTTGCTAATGATATGGAAAATTCTAAGCTTGGGGAAGCTAGTTTTGATGAGCATGACATTTTTAGTCCCCCAAGCATGGAGGAGAAAATTTTCTTTGATGATACTTTGCCTCCTATTTATGATGATTATAATGATAGTAGCCTTTTGGTGCCACCTACTATGGAGAGTAAATTTGATTATGATTACAATATGCCTCCTATATTTGATGATAGCTACTTTGTTGAATTTGCTCCCACTACAATTAATAAGATTGACTATGCTTATGTTGGGAGTAGTAATAATTTTATGCATGAAGCTCATGATAAGAATGTTTCATTTGATAGTTATATTGTTGTGTTTGTTCATGATGCTACTGAAAATCTTTATGAGAGAGGAAAATACGGTTGTATAAATTTTCATGTTACTAAAACACCTCTCTTTTTGCTGAAAATCTTGAAGTTGCACTTGTCTAGTTTTCCTATGCTATTCACTTTGCTCTTCATGAATTTGTTTATTTATAAGATTCCTTTTCATAGGAAGTGGGTTAGACTTAAATGTGTTTTGAATTTGCTTTTTGATGCTCTCTTTTGCTTCAACTACTATTTCTTGCGAGTGCATCATTAAAATTACTGAGCCCATCTTAATGGCTATAAAGAAAGCACTTCTTGGGAGATAACCCATGTTTTTATTTTACTACAGTACTTTTGTTTTATATTTGAGTCTTGGAAGTTGTTATTACTGTAGCAACCTCTCCTTATCTTATTTTATTGCATTGTTGTGCCAAGTAAAGTCTTTGATAGTAAGGTTGATACTAGATTTGGATTACTGTGCAGAAACAGATTTCTGTCTGTCACGAATTTGGGCAGTGTTCTCTGTAGGTAACTCAGAAAAATCTGCCAATTTACGTGCGTGATCCTCAGATATGTATGCAACTTTCATTCAATTTGAGAATTTTCATCTGAGCAAGTCCAGTGCCTCTAAAAAATTCGTCTTTACGGACTGTTCTGTTTTGACAGATTCTGCCTTTTATTTCGCATTGCCTCTTTTGCTGTGTTGAATGGATTTCTTTGTTCCATTAACTTCCAGTAGCTTTGGGCAATGTTCAGAAGTGTTAAGAATGATTGTGCCACCTTTGAACATGTGAATTTTTGATTATGCACTAACCCTCTAATGAGTTTGTTTTGAGTTTGGTGTGGAGGAAGTTTTCAAGGGTCAAGAGAGGAGGATGATATATGATTAAGAAGAGTGAAAAGTCTAAGCTTGGGGATGCCCCCGTGGTTCATCCCTGCATATTTTAAGAAGACTCAAGCATCTAAGCTTGGGGATGCCCAAGGCATCCCCTTCTTCATCAACAATTTATCAGGTTTCTTCTATTGAAACTATATTTTTAGTCCGTCACATCTTATGTACTTTACTTGGAGCGTCTGTTTGTTTCTATTTTTGTTTTTGTTCGAATAAATTCATGCTTGTGTGGGAGAGAGACACGCTCCGCTGGTTCGTATGAACACATGTGTTCTTAGCTTTTAATGTTCATGGCGAAGGTTGAAACTGCTTCGTTAATTGTTATATGGTTGGAAACAGAAAATGCTACATGTGGTAGTGGTATAATGAAACACTTGCATAATCTTGTAGATCATTGAGCTTTGATAACTTGATTCTTTGCAAATGTTTTGAGGTATTTAGATGGTAAGGCTTGCTGGATAAATAAGTTAAAATTAGTAGTGGATTGTTGTCTTTAAGCTTGTGCTGTACTACAAACTCTATCTAAATAGTTGAAGGTGTAGTTGGACTTGATAGCTTTCCATGTCTAAGAGTTCATCGTAATAACTAAGTTGTGCTGAAGGTCGAGGGAGCTAGCGGGGTACTTGTGCCACCGTGAACGTCCCTCCTTGGAGTAAATTTTAATCATGCTCTTAATGTTGAACCTGCTAGTTGTTTGCAATAAGCTTGTGAGTTCTTTTTGACTAATGTTAAGCTACGGTTTTTGGCACTTCCACCATCCAAATTTGCCAGCCTCTTCGGTATTGTGCATTGCCTTTTGCTCACATTGAGAATTGTGCATACTTCGCCAGTACATCCAAACCTGTGGGAGGACTTTCTCTTGTTCTCCTACACATAATTAAGCCCATACATCTTCCTCAAAACAGCCACTATACCTACCTACCACAGCATTTCCATAGCTGTTCCGAGATATATTGCCATGCAACTTCCATCTTACATTACATGTTATCATTTATCATTTATATATTGCTTTGCATGATGTGAGGTTTACCCATGTTACGCTAGATCATTGCACATCCTGCTACACTGGCAGAGGCATACAGTTTCATACATCATGTTTTATTCATTATGAGTTATTTGTACCAAAAAGTGTGTTGTCATATTAGGATGTTGCCCCTAAAAGTGAAAAGAGCCATGGAGGCCATCAAAAAGAGAAAAAGAAAAGAAAGAAAAAAAATAGAAAAGAAAAAGAAAAAGAAAAAAAGAGAATAAAGAAAAAGGGGGCAACATTACTATCTTTTATCCACACTTGTGCTCATGTTTCAACACCTGCATTATTCATAGTCATCATTTGTGCTCATGTTTAGCACCTACACTTCATATGAGAGAGTTTTCATGTTTTACTAGTATAACTATGTGGGGAATTTACACTATAGAACTTGGGTTGTATATTCCAATGATGAGCCTCAAAAGTGCTCTAGGTCTTCGTGAGCAACCAAGTTGGATGCACCCCCACTAGTTCCATTGGAGAGCTTTCATACACATATAGATCTATGTGCATCCGTTGCATGGCAATCACTACTCCTTGCATAGCTTCGATCATAAGGCTTCCTCTTGTCTAATGATCACTTATAGCTTTGTAAGCCTTTCTTCTATTTGGCCTTCCAAACCCCCATTAACGTTCTTTATGCCATAACATCCTGGTGCTAATACCAAATGCTTGCGCTCACCGGTTGAGTAGACTTCGAAACAGTTGATTCATGATGTTCATTTTTATGTTTACTTGACTGAATCCTTCTTATGTTGTGAAAATTTACTTGATGCTTGGAATGAAGGATAGAACTTCTACGCTGAATACTTAACACATCTTTAATGAACTTTGTACGGTTTCATGTCTTTAAAGCAATAGTTCATGAAAACTTCTAGCTTGTTTAACTCTTGCATTATCATCTCTTATATCAATATAGACATTTGCTTTGATTGATTTGATCTCAGTTCATATGCTTTACATCATTATTGGATCAAGATTATGTTGGTAGCATGTCACTTCAGAAATTATCTTTGTTATCGTTTACCTACTCGAGGACGTGTAGGAACTAAGCTTGGGGATGCTGATACGTCTCCAACGTATCTATAATTTCTGATGTTCCATGCTTGTTTTATGACAATACCTACATGTTTTGTACACACTTTATGATGATTTTATGCGTTTTCCGGAACTAACCTATTAACGAGATGCCGAAGTGCCAGTTCCTGTTTTCTGCTGTTTTTGGTTTCAGAAATCCTAGTAAGGAAATATTCTCGGAATTGGACGAAATCAACGCCCAGCATCTTATAATTCCACGAAGCTTACAGAACACCCGAGAGGGAGCAGAGGAGAGCCACGGGCCCACCACACAGGTGGCCGGCGCGGCCTAAGGGGGGCGCACCCCCTATTGTGTGGCGCCCCCATAACCCTTCCGACTCTGATTCTCCGCCTATAAGAAGCCCCCTCACCTAAATCTTCGAGACGAATAAGCCACGGTACGAGAAACCTTCCAGAGCCGCCGCCATCGCAAAGCCAAGATCTGGGGGATGGGAGTCTCTGTTCCGGCACGCTGCCGGGACGGGGAAGTGCCCCCGGAAGGCATCTCCATCGACACCACCGCCATCTTCATCAACTCTACTGTCTCCCATGAGGAGGGAGTAGTTCTCCATCGAGGCTAAGGGCTGTACCGGTAGCTATGTGGTTCATCTCTCTCCTATGTACTTCAATACAATGATCTAATGAGCTGCCTTACATGATTGAGATTCATATGAGTTTTGTATCACTATTAATCTATGTGCTACTCTAGTGATGTTATTAAAGTACTCTATTCCTCCTCCATGATGTAATGGTGACAGTGTGTGCATCATGTAGTACTTGGCATAGTTTATGATTGTGATCTCTTGTAGATTATGAAGTTAACTATTACTATGATGGTATTGATGTGATCTATTCCTCCTTTCATAGTATGATGGTGACAGTGTGCATGCTATGTTAGTACTTGGTATAATTGCGTTGGTCTATCATGCACTCTAAGGTTATTTAAACATGAATATCGAATGTTGTGGAGCTTGTTAACTCCGGCATTGAGGTGCTCTTGTAGCCCTACACAATTAGTGGTGTTCATCATCCAACAAGAGAGTGTATAGTAGTTTTATTATGTGATCAATGTTGAGAGTGTCTACTAGTGAAAGTATGATCCCTAGGCCTTGTTTCCAAATACTACAATCATCGCTTATTTACTGTTCTACTGCATCTTTACTTCCTGCAATATTACCACCGTCAACTGCACGCCAGCAAGCTATTTTCTGGCGCCGTTACTACTGCTCATATTCATTCATACCACTTGTATTTCACTATCTCTTCGCCAAACTAGTGCACCTATACATCTGACAAGTGTATTGGGTGTGTTGGGGACACAAGAGACTTCTTGTATCGTGATTGCAGGGTTGCTTGAGAGGGATATCTTTGACCTCTTCCTCCCTGAGTTCGGTAAACCTTGGGTGATCCACTTAAGGGAAAACTTGCTGCTGTTCTACAAACCTCTGCTCTTGGAGGCCCAACACTGTCTACAGGAAAAGAAGCGTGAGTAGACATCAGCAGCAAGCACTTGAGGATTGAAGATGACGCCACAAGTGGAGATTTCAGAACTTTGAAGCCACCATAAGAAGAGATGAAGACATGGACGAAATATAGAGTTCACCACTTCATAATTTTGTCCATAGCATAATATGGTGCTGCGTCACCTTTAGTTTTGGGCCAGGCCCATGTCATTTTCGCTGAATTAAGTCAGCCACTTTTTAGAGTCCGTATTGAAGGGGGAAAGGCCTTCTAGGGTTTGGTTCGGACACCATACGTATGGCTGGTCGAAACCCCACCTTTTCCTCCTTTAAATACCCCCATAGCCATCACGTTTATACTTGGATTTTGATTAGACTAAAAGTTAGCCATCGCTGCAACTCTCGTGTACTTCTTTTGAGGCCAACGCCCAGAACAAGACCGACTATTCGGAATCCCACATTATTCAATAAAGCTTTAATCCTTCATTCGCAATATTCTGATTGCAATATTAGTTCTTACTTGTTCTCTATTTCATGTAGGAATTAAGACCCTCGCTGGTCAGGCTGATCGTGCATCCGCAAGATCAGTAACTCCCGGAGATTGTCCTAGCGATTGCATTGACGCACGAGCTTTGCACGTGTAGTCGGATCATCAAGCACGAACTCCACCAACAAATCGACGCTATCATACTCTCATCGAAAGATCGGCCACCTTTGCCCTATCAGGTTTTTAAGGGTGAAAATAACGGGTGAGAAGATCCACTTGCAACTGAAATGAACTACCACTGGCTACTCAAATTAAGTACTGTTTTAAGTTGTAAGCTAACAAAGTTGCTAAAATATTCTAAATAAAATTTACTTTTTAGGGTTGCTAGGTATTTATATTTACCGTTGATAAATAACTAGGCACCGGGTTGATAACTTGTAAATAAAAAAAAGAGTCGCTACATATTTTAAATTAAATTAAATATTTAGGGTTTATATTTATTTATATTTACCATTGATAAATAGCGGGTCACCGGGTTGATAGCTTCTAAACTAAAAGAGAGTCGCTAAAATATTCTAAATGAAATACTTCATAGGGTTATTATTTATTTATATTTACCGTTGATAAATAACGAAGCACCAGGTTGATAGCTTGTAAAATAAAAAAAATGTTCGCTAAAATATTCTAAATGAAATACTTTTTAGGATTGGTAGTTATTTATAATTACCATTGATAAATAACGGGGCACCGGGTTGATAAATTGTAAATTAAAAAGAGTCGCCAAAATATTCGAAATGAAGTTAGATTTTTAGGATTGGTAGTTATTTATATTTACTGTTGATAAATAACAGAACACCGGGTTGATAGCTTCTAAACTAAAAAAGATTCGCTAAAATGTTTAAAATAAAATTAACTTTGGGGTTGATAATTTTAAACATTTTACCGTTCATCACTCAAGTATGGAGGGTTGATTATTCAAACAGAGAGGGTTGATAACTTTTAGCTCGAAAAAATGTTTCTCGAAACATATCAACATTGGTGCTAGTTTTGTAGATCTCGTCGAGACAGATTTATTGGTGAAAGTGAATCTTAATTTGGAGTTATCGTTTGAAAGTTAAAACGTTTTGAATTTTCAAATTTGGAAAAGATTCCGCTGACATCAATAAATTCGTCTATTTATGCATGCATGCAGAACTTTTCCACAATAGCCTGCACCAGGTTGATAATTTTATACATTTACCGTTGATCACTTAAATACGGAGGGCTGATTATTCAAATGGAAAGGGTTGATAAATTTTAGCCAAGAAAAAAGTTTGTCGAAACATATTAACATGGGTGCTACTTTTGAAGATCTCGTCGAGACGGATTTATTGGTGAAAGCGAATCTTAATTTAAAGTTGTCGTTTGAAAGTTAAAACGTTTTGAATTTTTAAATTTGGAAAAGATTACGCTGACATAAGCAAATTCTTCTATTTGTGCATGCATGCACAACTTTTTCTTAATAGCCTGTACCAGGTTGATAATTTTATACATTACCTTTGATCACTCAAGTACGGAGGGTTGATTATTCAAATAGAAAGGATTGATAACTTTTAGCAAAAAAAAGTTTGTCAAAACATATTAACATGAGTGCTAGTTTTGAAGATCTCGTCGAGACGAATTTATTGGTGAAAGCGGATCTTAATTTGGAGTTGTCGTTTGAAAGTTAAAACGTTTTAAATTTTCAAATTTGGAAAAGATTCCGCTGACATCAGCGAATCTGTCATCTAGCGCTTGCATGCAGAACTTTCCCTATATAGTAAATTTGGTTAGAATCTTTTTGCCAAAAAAGGAAATTTCGCCATAAACAGTAATTTTGAATGTTACTAAAAATTAAAATTTCTAGTCCGGAGCTAACCGCCCGAACGGCCGACCGCCAGCTAGGGGAGCCCATTTGATGCGACCAGCTTAGAGCACCAACCGATTAACAATGTGGTTGGTTCATGTAAGTTAACCAAATTTGTTACCACTCATATATGAACTTGCCCTTGTGCATTTTCATTAAATAAAAACTTGCAGATTATGGTACCTCGGTACACAAATTTGCATTTCACGTGCATTTTCGCACTACAGAAAACCGCTCTCAAGCTAACACTTGCATTGCCACGCTGGTGAAAGGGCATGCCTAGCTGTTGAACATTTTGCAGAAAACCTCCTTTGTTCATTCAGCGCAAAAAGTCCCTCCATGAATTCGAAGAGGGAATTCCCTATACACCAAATCATGTCCATTCCGATCAAATCCCTAACCCTACCGCAAGCACAAGTTGGGTTACGAGCGGCGGCAGCGGATGTGGTTGATATCTTTCTTGGTTGCCAATTTGGGTAAACATAGTCTGATGCGGCGATCTTGGTGCACCAACCGATTAACATCATGGTTGGTTCATGCAAGTTAACTATTGTAATCACTAAAAAAGTGTACTAAAATTAACGCGACACACAGACATGGCACTCACTCACGCACTGATGACCCACAAGTATAGGGGATCGCGATAGTCTTCGCGGGTAGTATAACCCAAATTTATTGATTCGACACAAGGGGAGGTAAAGAATACTTATAAGCCTTAACAACTAAGTTGTCAATTCAGCTGCACCTGGAAAAGCACTAGCAACAGGGGTGATGTGAAAGTAGCAGTAATATGAGAGAAGTAGTAACAGTAACACAGCAGCAGTAATAGCAATATGAGAGCAATGGCACCAGAAGATAGTTGATACTACTTCCAATGACATGTAGAACAAGTATATGATGATGAGAGATGGACCGGGGTTCCCAGCGATCTACACTAGTGGTAACTCTCCAATAAGTGACAAGTGTTGGGTGAACAAATTACAGTTGGGCAATTGATAGGAAACAAAGCATTAAGATAGAACATCAGGCTTATTAATTATGTAGGCATGTTTTCCGTATATAGTCGTACGTGCTCGCAATGAGAAACTTGCACAACATCTTTTGTCCTACCAGCCGGTGGCAGCCGGGCCTCAAGGGAAACTACTGGATATTAAGGTACTCCTTTTAATAGAGTACCGGAGCAAAGCATTAACACTCCGTGAAAACATGTGTCCCTCACATCACCGCCATCCCCTCCGGTTGTCCCGATTTATGTCACTTCGGGGCCTTTGGTTCCGGACAGTGACATGTGCATACAACTTGTAGATACAATCTAAGCAATAAGTATAGAGCTCAAATCTAAGATCATGCCACTCGGGCCCTAGTGACAAGCATTAAGAATAACAAGATTGCAGCAACAATAACTTCACAAACTTTATAGATAGACTAATCATAATGTATCATCCATCGGATCCCAACAAACACAACACCGATTACATCAGATGAATCTCAATCATGTAAGGCAGCTCATGAGACCATTGTATTGAAGTACATGGGGGAGAGTATACCGACATAGCTACTGCTAGAACCCGTAGTCCATGGGGGAACTACTCACGGAGCATGGCAGAGGCGATGGCGTCGATGGAGATGGCTTCCGGGGGCACTTCCCCGTCCCGGCAGGGTGCCGGGATAGAGTTCAGTCCCCCGAATTGGAGTTTCGCGACGGTGGCGGCGCCCCTGGAGTCTTTCTGGAGTTTCGTCAATTGGTACTGTGTTTTTAGGTCGAAAAGGATTTTATAGGCGAAGAGGCGGCGCAGGGGGGCACCTGGGGCGCCACACCCTAGGCCGGCGCGGCCAGGGTCTGGCCCGCGCCGCCATGTGGTGTGGTGGCCCCCTGGCCCCTCTCCGACTCTTCTTCGGTGTTCTGGAGCCTTCCGGGAAAAATAGGAGGTTTGGCGTTGATTTCGTCCAATTCCGAGAATATTGCCCGAACAGCCTTTCTGGAACCAAAAGCAGAAAACAGAACCGCACTGTGGCATCTCGTTAATAGGTAATTCCAGAAAATGCATGAAATCATCATAAAGTGCAAGCAAAACATGTAAGTATTGTCATAAAACAAGCATGGAACGACAGAAATTATGGATACGTCGGGGACGTATCAGCATCCCCAAGCTTAGTTCCTGCTCGTCCCGAGCAGGGAAACGATAAAAAAGAATAATTTCTGTAGTGACATGCTACTTACATAACCTTGATCATACTATTACAAAGCATATGAAATGAATGAAGTGACTCAAGGCAATGATCTATAGTTGCTAACAAATAGATAACATATAGCAAAACTTTTCATGAATAGTACTTTCAAGACAAGCATCAAAAGATTGCACAAGAGTTAACTCATAAAGCAATAGATTCAAAGTAAAGGCATAGAAGCAACACAAAGGAAGATATAAGTTTCAGCGGTTGCTTTCAACTTTCAACATGCATATCTCATGGATAATTGTCAACACAAAGTAATATGATGAATGCAAATATGCAAGTATGTAAGAATCAATGCACAGTTGACACAAGTGTTTGCTTCTAAGGTGGAAGGAAGTAGGTAACTGACTCAACATAAAAGTAAAAGAATGGTCCTTCAAAGAGGAAAGCATCGATTGCTATATTTGTGCTAGAGCTTTGGTTTTGAAAACATAAAGAGAGCATAAAAGTAAAGTTTTGAGAGGTGTTTGTTGTTGTCAACGAATGGTAATGGGTACACTAACTACCTCGCCAACCGGACTTCCAAGAGCGGCTCCCATGAATTATTTGCTTGTTTATGTGGCACTCCTTCCAACCTTTCTTACACAAACCATGGCTAACCGAATCCTCGGGTGCCTGCCAACAATCTCATACCATGAAGGAGTGCCTTTTTATTTTAGTTTTATTATGATGATGACACTCCCCCCAACCTTTGCTTACACAAGCCATGGCTAACCGAATCCTTCGGGTGCCATCCAACAATCACAAACCATGGAGGAGTGTCTATTTAGGTTAATTAATTTGGGACTGGGAATCCCGTTGCCAGCTCTTTTTGCAAAATTATTGGATAAGCGGATGTGCCACTAGTCCATATGAGAGTCCGTCAAAAGTAAATGACAAGGTTGAAAGCTAAACACCACATACTTCCTCATGAGCTATGAAACATTAACACAAATTGAGAAGCATTTTGAATTGTTTAAAGGTAGCACTCAAGCAATTTACTTTGGAATGGCAGGAAATACCACATAGTAGGTAGGTATGGTGGACACAAATGGCATAGTTTTTGGCTCAAGGTTTTGGATGCATGAGAAGTATTCCCTCTCGATACAAGGCTTAGGCTAGCAAGGTTGTTTGAAGCAAACACAAGTATGAACCGGTACAGCAAAACTTACATAAGAACATATCGCAAGCATTATAATACTCTACACTGTCTTCCTTGTTGCTCAAACACTTTACCAGAAAATATCTAGACCTTAAGAGAGATCAATTATGCAAACCAATTTTAACAAGCTTTACGGTAGTTCTCCACTAATAGGTTTAAACTACATGCAAAAACTTATGATCTACTTGAGAGCTCAAAACAATTGCCAAGTATCAAATTATCCAAGACATATGAGGCATTTTCTGCTTCCAACCAAATAAAGATAAGTATTGTAGCTTCCAACTTTTATCATTGAACATTAAAAGTAAAACGAAGAACAAGTGTTCATATGAAAAAGCGGAGCGTGTCTCTCTCCCAAACAAGGATTGCTAGGATCCGAATTTATTCAAACACAAACAAAAATAAAACATACAGACGCTCCAAGTAAAGCACATATGATGTGACCGAATAAAAATATAGTTTCAGGGGAGGAACCTGATAAGTTGACGAAGAAGGGGATGCCTTGGGCATCCCCAAGCTTAGACGCTTGAGTCTTCTTGAAATATGCAGGGATGAACCACGGGGGCATCCCCAAGCTTAGAATTTTCACTCTTCTTTATCATATATCATCCTCCTCTCTTGACCCTTGAAAACTTCCTTCACAACAAACTTCTCATAAACTTCATTAGAGGGGTTAGTACTCAAAAAATTTGAATCCACCTTGGTCCTGTAGTGGCACATTGCAAGAACTCAATAAAACATTAGCTACAGCTCTCTATGTCTAGAAAAGCTCGCTTAAAGTCCACAAGAGACAATGCAAAAAACAGAGACAGAATCTGCCAAAACAGAACAGCCAGTAAAGACAAATTTTAATAAAATACTTCCGTTGCTCAAATCAGAAAATTCAAAACTAATGAAAGTTGCGTACATATCTGAGGAACACGCATGTAAATTCGCATATTTTTCTGATTTTCCTACAGAGAAAACAACCCAGATTCGTGACAGATAGAAATCTGTTTCTGCGCAGAAATCCAAATCTAGTATCAACCTTCGATTAGAGGCTTCACTTAGCACAACAAAACACAAAACTAAGATAAGGAGAGATTGCTACAGTAGTAAACAACTTCCAAGACACAAATATAAAACAAAGTACTGTAGCAAAATAACACATGGGTTATCTCCCAAGAAGTTGCTTTCTTTATAGCCATTAAGATGGGCTCAGCAGTTTTAATGATGCACTCGCAAGAAATAGTATTGGAGGCAAAAGAGAGCATCAAAAAGCAAATCCAAAACAAATTTAATTCTAACATGCTTCCTATGCAAAGGAATCTTGTAAATAAACAAATTCATGAAAAGCAAAGTAACAAGCATAGGAAGATAGAACAAGTGTAACTTCAAAAATTTCAGCACATAGAGAGGTGTTTTAGTACCATACAAATTTCTACAACCATATTTTCCTCTCTCATAATAATTTTCAGTAGCTCCATGAACAAACTCAACAATATAACTATCACATGCAGCATACTTTCCATGATTTCCAAACACATAATTTTTATCAAGTTCAAGAATAGTGGAATTAAAACTTTCAAACTTACTTTTATTAATAATATAACAAGGTAGTTGATCAATCTCAAGAGATATGGGACTCATAGAATAAGTCAAGAACTCTCCAATCCCATTTTTATTAGTAGTACAATTAGTATTATCAAGTAACATAGGACCATCATCTAGAGCTTTATCATAAACATTTGCTAAGCAAAATTCTTTAGTACCATGCATTTCGACATCAGGCACAAACAAAGCATTATCATAAGATTTATCAAAGTAGCATGGATTATCATATATAACAGTAGCATAATTATTCTCACAAGTTTTACTCATAGGGAATATTTCAAGAGAATCCACAGGAACATAACATTCAACCTCTTTCGGTAAGCATGGAGGACAATCAAATAGTGTAAGAGATAAAGAGTTACTCTCATTAGAAGGTTGGCATGGGTAGCTAATCCATTCTTCCTCTTTTTGTTCGTCGCTCTCCTCTTCTTTTTCATCCAATGAGCTTTCAGGTTCATCAATTTCCTCCTCTTTTTCATCCAATGAGCTTTCAGGTTCATCAATTTCTTCTTCCACTGGTTCCTGCAAATTGTGAGTGCATTCTTGTGCATTAATGTGTCTCTCTTTATAATCAAGGATATAAGGATTCCTACTGTAGCATTCTATGCAAGAATTAAGGATAGTAGAGACATAATCTTTAAGGTCCTTACAAATAGCACAAGTTTCATAATTCTCAACCATGAAGGATTCTATCTCAGAGGCTCCCATAAATAAGACAAATTGTTCTACCTCTTCGAACCCATAATGAATATAGCAATTCCGATTATAGCTCTTAATTAAAAATTCCTCACTAGAGCCACATTGAAATTTAAGATGTTTATCCTGTTGAGAGCAACAGTTTATATCATGGCGTCTAAGCAAGATTCTAGCCATTGTATTCAATTTTTCTATCATAGCACTCATTATTTTACCAGTTCTTGATTCTCTATAATTATTATAACATTCTATGAGCTCCAAGTAGGTTGTTGGTTCTCCCATAACAGCAGTTTTTAATTTTTCGGTTTTTCAAATTTTTATGGATTTTTGGGTATATAGGAAAAGTAAAACAAGACAAAAATAAACTAAGCAAAAGTAAACTACGCAAAATAATACTAGACAGAAATAAACTAAGCACAAATAAACTAGACAAAAGTAAACTAAGCAAAACAAAATAAAATAAAACAGAGAGAGAGGTAGAGTGTACTCCCCAGGTGAACTTATGAGTAGAGCTATGCCTCCCCGGCAACGGCGCCAGAAAACAGTCTTGATGACCCACAAGTATAGGGGATCGCGATAGTCTTCGCGGGTAGTATAACCCAAATTTATTGATTCGACACAAGGGGAGGTAAAGAATACTTATAAGCCTTAACAACTGAGTTGTCAATTCATCTGCACCTGGAAAAGCACTAGCAACAGGGGTGATGTAAAAGTAGCAGTAATATGAGAGCAGTAGTAACAGTAACGCAGCAGCAGTAATAGCAATATGAGAGCAATGGCACCAGAAGATAGTTGATACTACTTCCAATGACATGTAGAACAAGTATATGATGATGAGAGATGGACCGGGGTTCCCAGCGATCTACACTAGTGGTAACTCTCCAATAAGTGACAAGTGTTGGGTGAACAAATTACAGTTGGGCAATTGATAGGAAACAAAGCATTAAGATAGAACATCAGGCTTATTAATTATGTAGGCATGTTTTCCGTATATAGTCGTACGTGCTCGCAATGAGAAACTTGCACAACATCTTTTGTCCTACCAGCCGGTGGCAGCTGGGCCTCAAGGGAAACTACTGGATATTAAGGTACTCCTTTTAATAGAGTACCGGAGCAAAGCATTAACACTCCGTGAAAACATGTGTCCCTCACATCACCGCCATCCCCTCCGGTTGTCCCGATTTCTGTCACTTCGGGGCCTTTGGTTCCGGACAGTGACATGTGCATACAACTTGTAGATACAATCTAAGCAATAAGTATAGAGCTCAAATCTAAGATCATGCCACTCGGGCCCTAGTGACAAGCATTAAGAATAACAAGATTGCAGCAACAATAACTTCACAAACTTTATAGATAGACTAATCATAATGTATCATCCATCGGATCCCAACAAACACAACACCGATTACATCAGATGAATCTCAATCATGTAAGGCAGCTCATGAGACCATTGTATTGAAGTACATGGGGGAGAGTATACCGACATAGCTACTGCTAGAACCCGTAGTCCATGGGGGAACTACTCACGGAGCATGGCGGAGGCGATGGCGTCGATGGAGATGGCTTCCGGGGGCACTTCCCCGTCCCGGCAGGGTGCCGGGACAGAGTTCTGTCCCCCGAATTGGAGTTTCGCGACGGTGGCGGCGCCCCTGGAGTCTTTCTAGAGTTTCGTCAATTGGTACTGCGTTTTTAGGTCGAAAGGGATTTTATAGGCGAAGAGGTGGCGCAGGGGGGCACCTGGGGGCGCCACACCCTAGGCCGGCGCGGCCAGGGTCTAGCCCGCGCCGCCATGTGGTGTGGTGGCCCCCTGGCCCCTCTCCGACTCTTCTTCGGTGTTCTGGAGCCTTCCGGGAAAAATAGGAGGTTTGGCGTTGATTTCGTCCAATTCTGAGAATATTGCCCGAACAGCCTTTCTGGAACCAAAAACAGCAGAAAACAGGAACTGGCACTGTGGCATCTCGTTAATAGGTTAGTTCCGGAAAATGCATGAAATCATCATAAAGTGCAAGCAAAACATGTAAGTATTGTCATAAAACAAGCATGGAACGACAGAAATTATGGATACGTCGGGGGCGTATCACGCACACACCCATTCGTGTAGCAATTTTCAAAGATCTGATTTCTTTTTTTTAAAAAAAAATCCATATTGCTGTTTGGAACAACGAAAATACAACCTTAGATATCTTGCAAATTCATGTGAGATGGGAAATTTCATAAACTCTGGAGCGAAAAGTGTAAAAAATGTCAGTAACTTTCAAATGATTTAATCCATAAAAATTGTAGATAAAACGTCACTAACAAAAAATAGATTGAATTAGCCATGTTGTTTAACAGAGAGCATTGAAATAGCAACATAATGCTCAAAGTAGATTATGTACCATGGTTCTATCAAAGTTTTTTTTTTCTACCTGTAGAGGTAATCTATGGTTTCCACCGCCATTACCCTCCCACTGCCGCAATCGGACAACAGCTGGGTAAAGCACATGCGGGGGATGATGGCAGTGGCGGAGCCTTCCTCCGTAGAAGCTTTGGGGCGTGACTGTGGTGGGTCCTCTAACAAGTGTCCTAGTTAAAAGTATGTGTAGTCCATCGTCGGCAACGTGGCAACGTGGCTTCATCTGCCGTTGGCGGCTCACCTCGGCAGTGCGGTTCCTTGCGGTGAAAATGATGCGGCTTTGTGTTGTTGATGGTGTTTACCAATGGTGGGGGCATTCAGAAGACGGTGGAGGAGGTTCCACTAGTCCAGCTGGTACTACATGCGAGTACGCCAAAGAAAGCATGTTCTGACCTTGACTAGAACAACCGACGGTGGCGCTTGTGGGTGTCGTTACCTCATTTGAGGCCTTGTGATTCGATTCTCATTTCCTATGTGCTCTAGGTCAAATCCCGGATTCGGGATTTCTGGATCGGGTGAAGGTGATATTCCTACTTCGTCAACCTAGTGGGGGTATCATCTTTGGATACACACATCAGCTAGGAGACAAGTGGATGGCTTCAATGGCTAGGCGCATGTATCTGCATGCTTCTTGCTAGATGTGACCAAGGTGGAGCGGCGTGGAATCTACCATATCTAAGACGGTGAGTCTCAGTGGCATGGTTGTAAGGGTTATGTCGGATAGGGTGTACCACGGTAGAGGATCGACCTAGCAATCCTAGGTAGCCCATTTGGGTGACATGAGTATTAGTGAAGCTAGGTGGCCAAGTTGCTAGAAGATTGAGGCCCAAGCCGACTAAGAAAGGTCTGATGACTCACAAGTATAGGGGATCGCAACAGTCTTCGAGGGAAGTAAACTCGAAATTTATGGATTCGACGCAAGGGGAGCCAAAGAATATTTATAAGCTTTCACATATGAGTTGTCAATTCACCTGCACCTGAAAATAGACTTGATCGCAACAGTTTATCAGTAGTACCAGTTTTATAGCAGTGGTAGTAGTACAATAACAACAGTAATGAAATAAAAGCAGCAGTAGCGATGATTGCGGTAGACAACAGGATTAAAATAATGTAGGCACACAGATGGATGAACGGGCGCTGCATGAATGATAGAGTCCATATAATAGCAAGACATAGACATTGCAAGTAATAATAATAAAAGCATCCTAGTATAATATAACCATAGGCGTGTGTTCCTATTTAGTCGTGCGTGCTCGCAATGAGAAACTTGCACGACATTTTTTGTCCTACCAACCCATTGCAGCGGGGCCTCAAGGGAAAGTACTGGTAATTAAGGTACTCCTTTTAATAGAGTACCAGAGCAAAGTATTAACACTCCATGAACACAGATGATCCTCACATCATAGCCACCCCCTCCGGTTATCCCAATTATTGTCACTTTGGGGCCTCGAAATCCGGACAACAATATGTGTATACAACTTGCAGATATGATGAAAACAATAATTATCCTCATGAATCAATAACATGTTCAGATCTGAGATCAAGGCACTCGGGCCCAAAGTGACAAACATTAAGCATAGCAAGTTGCAACAATGTCAAAAATACTAACAACGAATACTAGACACTATGACCATAACAATCTTATAGCTATTACATGACCAATCTCATCCAATCCCTACCATCCCCTACAGCCTACAACGGGAAATTACTAACACATGGATGGGGAATCATGGATGGTTGATGGAGAGGCGTCGGTGATGGCGATGATCTCCTCCAAATCCCCGTCCCGGTAGGGTGCCAGAACGGAGTTTCTGGTCCCCAGATTGGGGTTTCTGGTGGCGGCGGAGCAGCGGAACTCTTTCTGAAAAAACGCCGAACCCCCTCGGTTTTTAGGTCAGGGGCTTCTTATAGTGCGAAGGAGAGGTCGACGGGGTGTCCGAGGTGGCCAGACCACCCCTAGGCGCGACGAAGGCCTAGTCCGCGCCTATGGTAGGTGTTCGCCCCTCGTGGCCTCCCTCCATCTCGTCTTCTGGCTCCGTGAGTCTTCTGGTGAAATATGAGTTTTGCGATATTTTTCGGGAATTTTCCTGAAAGTTTGATTTCTGCAAAAAAACGAGACACCCGAGCAATTCTGCTGAAAACACTGTTAGTCCACGTTAGTTGTATTCAAAACACACAAGATAGAGGGTAAACATCAGCAAAAGTGTTCGGGAAAGTAGATATGTTTTGGACGTATCAACTCCTCCCAAGATTAGTTTATTGCTTGTCCCCAAGCAATTCAGTGACAACTGAGTGCGATAAACGAAACTTCCGCGAACCTATTTTGTTCATATGAACATGATCAAATGCTTAGGAAAATCATAATAAGAAGTATGCAACTAAGGATACTCAACAGTTATGCAAGCTATGAAAAGGTACCAACACAGAAATAAGCAACATGAAACATAAGTATCTGTAGGATTGCGATGTTCATAACATGATATGATAAAGTGTGGTATCTCGCTTTCCCTATTTGTGGCGCAAAACATAAATGTCGGGGCACCTCTGAAGTTCAAGAGAAGACTAGAAGTAAAATATATCGAAAGGTTCAAGCATCATAGTTATACGACAATTAATCTTATTCCGGGACAAGCACATTAAACTAACAATGACACCTATGCTTTTGAGAAAGTGCTCGAAGAATGGATGGTGACTGTAACATCCCAATATTTTCAAAATTTAAAAATTGCATGCATTTTTTCCATGCATACATGCACTTATTCGAGTTCTTGAAGTGTGGCAACACTACCTTTGGCCAAAAGGTTTTGTCATTTACTCAGACCATGAATCTTTGAAATAGTTAAAAAAAACCAATCGAATTTGAACAAACCTACACACTAAATGGGTTGAATTCATTAAATCTTTCCCCTATTTAATCAAATACAAGAAAGTAAAGGACAATGTAGTTGCAGATGTTCTTTCCCGCACACACTTTTGCTCACATGTTTGGGTTTTCATGTTTTGGTTCTTGATGAGATCAAGGAACCTTATCATTCCAACCACTTCTTTGGCCTAATTTTTTTCTAAGTGTTCTATTGAAAAGGGCATCGATGATTTTTATTTTCACAAGGGTTTCTTGTTTAAATATACCAAAATTTGCATCCTGGAATCCTCTCTTCGGCATTTTATTTTGCATGAATCACATAGAGGTTTCCTTACGGTACACTTTGGCCATGACACGACCCTTGCCATGATCTCCAACAGTTACCACTTTCCCAAGATGCAACAATACATCCAACGCCTCTTTAAACGATGCAACACATGAACTAAGTCCACTACAAACCCGTATGGCCTTTATATTCCATTGCCAATTCCTCATGCACCTTGGTCCGCTATAAGCATAGACTTTTGTCAGGACTCCCACGCATCAAATATGGACATGATTCGAGTTTTGTTTTTATTGTGGATTGTTTCTCTAGAATGGCTCACTTCACTCCATTCCATGCCGCCGGACAAATGATGGTTCACACATTGCAAATTTGTTTTTTAGGGACATCATTCAACTTCATGGAGTACACAAGAGCATCATCTCAGACCGCGACGTCATGTTCATGAGCTACCTATGGAAGATCATAATGGCCAAGTTTGGAATCAAGCTCTTGCTTTTTTCATCATCACACCCACAAACGGATGGAAAAAATGGAGGTTGTCCACCGTAGCCTCTCCACACTACTTCCAGTCCAGATGAAACTCAAGTCTTGGGAGGATTGCATTCCACGCACGAAGTTTGCTGACAAAAACGCAAAGCACCGCATCATCGAAAGAAGCACCTTCATGATCCTCTATGATTTCAAGCCTCCAATGGCACTTAACCTAGCTCCTCCCACTACCACTTGATGAGAGAGTCAACATGAACATCACCAAGCGCGTTGCATACATGAAGCAACTCCATGAAGACACAAGATCCACAATCGAGAAACATGTTCTTTAACAAACGACAAGACTCAATGCAAAGAATAAAGCAACGCTATTTGAAGAGGATGATATTTTATGGCTACACCTTTGCAAGTATATATTTTCTCATGAACACAACTCAAAGCTCAAGCATCACGTCGACGATACCTTCAAGGTCCTCAAGTGCGTCAATAATAACGTGTACACCATTGACCTTCCACAAGAAAAGTACGTGGTTAGCAATACCTTCAACATCTTGGATCTTAGGTCATATCATGGAGATGAGGAAGCACTATAGTCGTGGATGACTCTTTCCCAAGGAGGGGGAGATGATGTGGGCCTCCCTACAAGCAATACTCTGTCAAGACCGCAAAGTCCCCAAGTGGAGACATGACACGAGCACGAGCCAGAGCCATACAACAAGAGGTGAATTCGCCTATTCTTGTGTGATCTTGATACTACTTTGGATGGATTGCAACCTCATGCGAATATCCTTTGTGTTATAGAATACGTTGCACAAGAAGCACACTATGGGATCCAAGCCATCAGAGAAGAAAAGGAGGAAGATTATGAGAAGTTGACGTAGATCGACGTAGATCGATGACCAAACCGACATGCCGGGATCAACGCCGAACTGGATCGGCGTGCTACACTGAAACCGGAGCTCGTGATAAAACCAAAGCAGTGTTTTGTAAGCTATTTCGACATACGCCGGAATAAGGCCCTCCCCAATGGACCCTAGGCAGAACCAGTCCAGCATGCAAACTAGCACTGCCGGTTTTACCGCCGAAATCTCCATAAATTTGTGCTAAATTATCTATTTTCCATGTAATTTACTCCTTTGCCCCCTAGCACTATGAATACCCCCTAGTCGCCCAGATCTAGATCAGACTGAGATTGAGATTCGACTTGAGCTATGCTCTTGTCCCTTGAGGGAAACCCTACCGTAGATTAATCATCTTGTATCACTCGTTCTCCTTATCGAAGGATATTGTCCTCTTTTGTGACTTCTATCATTGTTGATTGTTTGCTTGCACTAATCTCAACCTTGATCTTTTCACCCTTCTAGGGTTCTATCCTTTTATTTGTCAATCTCTTTGGGGGACTTTTACCAAAAGGTCTTTTCTCGCAAACTTCATCAAGTTGGTGTTTGAGGCCGATGAGGGCAAACCAAATTGCATGTGTGAGTGTGTTTGTATCCCCGACTTACGCATCGTGCTCATCGTGTTCATCCACCCCCCCCCCCCCCCCCCGTGATTTCCCGACAAATTCACCCAAATCCGTGTAGATCTGGCCACACCCCAGGCCTAGCCCACATATATATAATACAAGCAACACACTTGCTGCACACACCCGCTACACATGCCACCGCACTTCCTCGGTCTCTCCGCTTGTAAATATAGTCTCAAGCATCCGTCTCTCCATGCCAAACGCTAGATCTTAGGCTCCCCACATCTCTCCCAAGTACGGATATGCCCAAGCGGTCCTCAGGCGGTCTTGTTGCTCTATCTGCTCAAGCCACATGGTCCTATGCCCCAATCTTCTCAAGTCGTGTTGGAGTACTCCACCGCCCTGGTACATGTTCATTCACCTTATACATATGTCGTTAGTATTGTTTTTTTTTTCTTTCACATTTAAATCACACTTATCTTTCTTTTGGATCTAACACGAAGAGGACAACGGGCGGATCACCGGCAAGGTCATCAGCGTATGGCAAGCTAAGAGTAATAGACAAAATCGCCTCACCGAGAAACGACGAGCGCATCATCGGCGAGGTCAGAACTCGAAGAGAAACCGAGAAATTTTCCAAAAATAATTTATAGTTGGTAGCTAGGTGTCTAGAAAGATCGATACTCAAGAGTCTCTCTTTAGAAAGGACTTGATAGTTATTCTTTACATCAATAGCTTAGCTACGATTATTACGTACATCCAAGGTCATAAAATATACTCCCTCTGTTCCATTCTACAGTGCCTATTGTTTTTTGGCACGGAAATTAGCGCAAGAGTATTTCTTACACAAGACCCCTAGCTGAACGATTTGAGTATTTACGATGTAATGTAATGAGATTTTGTCTTAATAAATCGGAATTGTACATCTGATTGAAATGTTCAACGGAATATTTTAGCAATGATTCTGCTTAACTTTTGTGCCCTTGAGATGTGTACCTAACACGGTAAGACAATTGTGCCGCATCTTATCTGTGCACATCGCTATTTTCTTGTGCCGGCTTTTAATCTAGTGAGGTGAATCATCGAGATGTCGAACAGATCGTGGGGCAGATCATACCCGCCGAGCCAAAAGAATCACTACGTTTTCACTTTCCCCAACACAGTTATTTCTAACGGATTTGAAGCAATGTCTCGAAGGAAAAATGCTTATCTTGGGAATATTTTAACTTCCTAATCGACGAAAAGAAGGTCGAAGGAAAACTGGAGCTTGCTCATGAAGAAATGCAAAAGATGGAGGAGGCAATGAAGAAGGTTGAAGAAGGTTTAAAAAATCCGCCGAGCAAAAAGTGTCACTACGCTTTCACTTTCCCCAACAGAGTTTTTCTAACTGGTTTGAAGCAGTGTCTCGAAGGAAAAAATGCTTATCTTGGAATATTCTAACTTCCTAATCGACGAAAAGAAGGTCGAAGGAAAACTCGAGCTTGCTCATGATGAAATGCAAAAGATGGAGAAGGCAATGAAGAACTTTGAAGAAGGTTCAGAAAAATAAAAAAAGGTAAGAAGAGAATCAGAAAAAAAGGTGTATCTGAATATACTAACTTCGTCAGTTTGATCGACTTAATATAAGTTATATATTACAAATAATATATAGTTAGAAATTTTAGATGTTATAACTTTGATAGTATTTTATGTTACATAATTTATACTCCATCTGTTTCTAAATATAAGCCATATAATTTTTGGCACGGAAATTAAAGAACACATATTGAGAGAAACTTACACCAAGTTTGAGTGGGATTACCACTATGAATTTGACGTGAGAAAATAAGCAAAAGATTAGGAAATATAGTTAAATCCTTTAAAAAAATTCCATACAAATGGTGCGTCGCACTAAAGTCTATATTCTAGAATTTTTTTTTGAAAAATTATATGGCTTACATTCAGGAAGGGGAGGGAGTATTACATATGTCAAATTTATAATCTAGAGATACACGCATGACTAATAAACCAGGATGGATGGAGTAGCTAACATCGTTCATCACTGCAAGAACAAGGAGGAAGCAACTAGGTTAAAGATGAGGGAAACAAATATTTGTTATGTAGAAAGAAATTTGTCTTCAATTTTCATTCGATGCGATTGTGATTATAATCCCAGTGTTAGTTTTTTCTAGTCATGAAGTTGTTTTATAGCAAAATGAAATTCAAGAAGCACATTTAGAGCATCTCCAGTTGCGTCCCCCAAAGCTATTTGGCCAACTAGTTTAACTCCCTTAGCCGTGCGCCCTAAAGGGTCTTTTCGCCCGACGTGGTCCAATACAATGTCCGGCGTCCCGAGGCCATCCCCGCTCCATAGGGGACCCTTCAGACGCGTCGGAACATAGCGAAAAGTGAGGCGGGTTCCCATCTGGTGGCGACCACATCCAGGACGGTTGCTTCTTGCCTTTATTTCTCGTCATGCCTCCCACCCCTACGTCGTCGCTCGATTTGCCGGCCGTCTTGAATGACAATTTCTCCTGCATTGGACACCGCCATGACGAATGACACCCTCACCGTCCTTTTTGCAGCCACCGCTTCGCCAACGCGTCCCAGAACGTGCAGGCAAATCCGACGAGAAATGCATATGGAGCGCCTACCGATACACAAGACGATTACCTTTGCAATAGTGAGTCTACTGCCATTGAGTGCATGTATAAGTTTTGCCGAGTTGTGGTGGGAATGTTTGGCAAGTACTACTTGAAAGGGCCAACTGAAGAAGAGACTACCAGGATCGTGGCCCAAAATGTAGCGAGAGGATTCCATGGGATGCTTGCAGGCATCAATTGTATGCACTAGTCATGAAAGAACTGCCCGTTTGCTTGGCAATGTATATACAAAGGGTGTCATAGATATTGCAGTGTGGTGCTTGAAGTTGTGGCAGATTGACCTATGGATTTGGCATTCCTTTTTTAGCATGGCGGGATCACACAATGAAATCAACCTGTTGTTGCAGCGGTCTCCTATGTTTAACAAACTAGTGGAAGGTAATGCTCCACCATGCAAATATAAGATCAGTGGCCACCAATATACCAAAGGCTATTATCTAGCCGATGGTATATATCTAAAATGGCAACATTTGTCAAAACAATCCTGCATGTCAGAAGAATTTTCACTTTCCTTCGCGACACGAGGCTTGCCGTAAGGATGTCGAGTGGGCATTCGGTGTGCTCCAAGCTCAATTTGCTATTGTTCGGTGCCCTGCACTAAACTAGTCTTACGACCAAATGTGGGAGGTGATGCAGACTTGTGTGATTATGCACAACATGATCATCGAGGATGACTGCAAGAATCGGGCCAGGGCACATGTTTGTCCCTATGACTATGAGTGCCAGGGCCCTCTTGCGAAGGTTGATCACGAGGTGCCTGCAGATTTTACTGAAATCCTCGCCATGCACGCAGAGATCCGTGACAACAATATTCACGATTAACTGCAACATGTTCTTGTTGAACATCTATGGAGGGTCAAAGGATTATCATCAATTGCGGCGACGCCTTGATCTAGCCTAACTTGTTTGGTTTGTTGTTGATTTGTTGTATTTTCATTTGGAAATAATATTAGCAAACATAAATATATTATTTATGTGCTATGTTTAATAACTTACTTGTGTTTTCAAATACCTAATTGAAAAGAAAAACAAATTTTAGGGCCTCGTTTGGGGGCGCGACTGGGGAAAGATGCGCCCCAAACGTGGCACCAAGCAACAACGTCCCCGAAACGTTCGATCCAGCGCGATTTAGGGGATGCTTTGGTATACGCGGCTGAAGATAATTCTATTGCTAGAGATGATCAGTTTTAACTTTCAAAATTTACTAAACTGAGAACTAACTTCGTGCTAAGTTAAGTTCTACGTCATTTAATTCATATTAATCAATCGTGAGTTACAATATAAATTGCAACTAAGATTTGATGACACAGTCTAACCGAGTGACTCACTGAGAAATAGCCATCGAAGGGTGCCGAAGGCGCGGCGGCAGGCAACAGATGGTTGGTGCCGCGACTGATTTTTTTTTTTTTTTTGAAACCGAGGCAAAAGCTTTGCCCCATCGAAGCAGAAAGTGCACAGTTTTTAGGAGAAAACCGGGCGAAAATCATACAACAAGACACCGCAGGGCCAAGCTCCCACTCGCCACGCCATAAAGGCAAGCCCACTCAAACCCACTACTGATACAAGCAAACGACACACTCGCGAAGACTAGCTTGCCATCCAACTAAGCCGGAGAGAAGACATCGTACCTACTATGAGAGGAGCAGACACGGGACACTCCAACATAGCTGAAGAAGACGAACCGCTCAGCCAAAACGACCTTGTCGCCCTCGCGACACAAAGTCGATGTCCTCAACACTGTCAAGATGACGAACATTCGGAGCCGCCGCTCCGACATACCGCTGCTCCGTCACGCCCTGCGCATCCACCAAGACCACCACCTTCCGGGGCCGCCGCCCCGACGTACCACCGCTCGCTCTCGGGCTGCAACGCCGCACGAACCGTCCACCCGCAACCCAAGCTGCCCAGGGCAAACGACCGCAGACCACGGTCATCACACCAACTCATCCGGGCCGCCGCCCCGACATAACGTCCGACCGTCCCCACTAGGACGCGCCGACCGAGCCGACTGCCCTGCCGCCCACGCGGCCAGGGTCGCCACCCAAGTCGTGGCAAGCCGCATCCCCGCACCATAGAGATGTTGCCGCACCGCCTTCCGGGGCCGCCGCCCCGGCTCACAGCCACCTATCCGAGGCCACCGCCTCGACATCCTCCAACCCGTCCGGCAAGGCAACATAGCACGACAAGCAAAACCACCACCGCCGAGAGAAGGTCAAGCGCTCCAAGACGACGCCTCCAAGAAGGGAAGCAACGAGACCGTCGCCGTTGCCCGCACCGGCCGAGGCCAAAGCTTGGGTTTTCACCCGGAGAGCATGAATACTTCAATGCAGGAGAGGTAGGAGCCCCACGACGATGCCTTCAAGAAGGAGAACGGCGCCCCGGGGCGTCGTCATCGCCGGCACCGACCGAGTCAGGCAGGGCTTTCACCCGGAGCACCATCCTGCCAAAGAGTCCTTCACCGGCAGGGTAGTCAAAGCATGCCGGCCAGCATGCCATCGCGGATGCCCACCATCCCGTCGCCGTGCCCCTGAATCCCAACGCCACCAGCACCTGGCCACCGCTGCAGCACCATGCACGAACCATGCCGCAGCCCCTTGGAACAGCCACCATGCCCGTCGCCATGCCCGCCCTCTACAGCCTCGCCGCGGAAGCCAAGAAGGAGGACGCGGCCACAGCCGCAGCGCGACCCCCTGACAAGCGCAACCAGGCCCGCACGAACCCATCTGGGCCCGTGTTATCACCAGAATTTGACCAAGTCAGAGGTGGCCGCGATCAAGATTGGGCTTGAAGAATATACATGGAAGAATACGCGAACCGGCCTTGTACACGAAGTTTGGGCTAGTTTGCCCTTGTATCTGTAAATATGATAGGATACGTGTCGGTTAGTTAGAGTTTGGCTCGTCCACGGTAGGGATTATTCCCACGTTAGAAAGTCTACGGACTATAAATATGTATCTAGGGTTTATGAAATAAACAACAATCACGTTCACCACAAACCAATCTAGGCGCATCGCCAACTCCCTTGTCTCGAGGGTTTCTTCCAGGTAAGCATCATGCTGCCTATATCACATCTTGCGATCTAGGCAGTACACGTTTATCCGCTGTTCATGCGTTGCTCGTACTGAAGCCTTTTTGATGGCGAGCAACGTAGTTATCTTAGACGTGTTAGGGTTAGCATTGTTCATCGTTTCATATGCTGTCGTCGTGCAACCCTGAGACGTCTAGCCGCCCTTACACCTAAGATAGGTGTAAGGGCGGCACCCCGCTTGATCATTATTTAGTAGATCCGATCCGTTATGGTTGCTCCTTGTTCTTCAAGGATTAGTTTAATATCTGCATCGTTAGGCCTTACAAACGGGTTGAAGGATCCAGTGGCGCGTATGGTGTAGTTTGCTAGCCCTAGACATGATGTTCCGGGGATCAACCTCGTGTTGGTTTTTAGGCCTTGTCTAGGGTCGGTTTACGATCACCGTGCGTGGCCGCCAGGCTCAATCACGAGTAGGATGTTCCGATTATGTGGTGAAAACCCTAGATCGTAGTAGGTCGTTTTAGCTTTATTTTGATCTAGCAGGACCACCATATATTCGTACACCTCGTACGGATCATGGGTGGATCGGCTCTTTGAGCCGATTCACAGGACAACCTGAGAGCCGATCGAGGCTCGTATTTAATGTTTACGTGTATGCCATGCAGGAAACTAAGCGAGGCACATCCATCACCTTCCTGACCAGGTATAGGTCAGGTGGCACGCCCTTGCACCAGCATCGGACGTGCGTGCCGAGTCTTTGCGGGCCGTCGCTCGGAGGGACCAGGGCCAGCCGCAGTCCTGGGAGCCTCCCGGCTCTACTGTGTTGCCCGTCGCTGCTCGCCGGTGGGTTTCTGACCGCAACACATTCTGGCACGCCCGGTGGGACAATCTTCGACATCAACCGCATCGCCATCTACATCTGAGATGGCGGAAGGGACCCCAGTCACGTACGAGGATCTGACCGAGGAGCTCAAGAAGAAGTATGACGAGGTCAAAGCAATCCTCGAAGCCGACCTCATCGGCTCTTTTCACAGAACCCGCTCACATGGCATCAGGTGGAAAGGGTTCTCACCTGAAGGCGCGCTCGATGGAGTGGACCTGTCCGCCCCGTCAGAAGAACGCACCAGGTCCCTGCGTCAGGAGATTAACTTCATGGTAGCTCACTCGCTGCACCGCCATTCTGAGAGCCTGGTGAACACTTTGGAGCGTGTCGCTCTTTGGGTGATCCAGGAAATCATGAGGCATCAGTACTCTCCGTCAGGACCAGCTCTCGGGACTTACCAGGGAGAGATGCCACTCCAGTCCCGTCCACCGCTGCCATTCACGTTGGCAGCATCAGAAGTGCCGAATTCACTGGCACACGCCGTTGACATGGTGGAATGCACGTACCCTGGGAGGTGCCAGCCAAGATTCTCGTTCAACATCAACATGGTAGGACTTGGGCGCCACCCTGGTAAGGACAGAGACGAGGGCAGCTGCTCTCATAGCGAGGACAAGGAGGAAGCCGTTCCACGCGATTGGCTCCGACACTTCCAAAAAATCCTGGTTACAATCGAGATGAAGGCCGATTCCAGCAATCGGCCCGTATTATCCTTGCCACACGTTCCCCCTGTATTTAGTGTCGACCTCACAGGTGACGAAAAGCTAGGGTATGGGTTTACGTCGGCTGATGAGCTAGAAGAAGTCGACATCGGACCTGGGGATAAGCCGCGACCAACTTTTATCAGCAAAAAGTTAGATCCACATCTTAGGAGTCAGATGATAGCTCTGTTAAAAGAATACCCAGATTGCTTTGCATGGGATTACACAGAGATGCCTGGTTTAGACAGGAGCATCATTGAACATCGGCTCCCCCTTAAGAAGGGATTTCGGCCGTTCCAACAACGAGCACGTCAGATGAAGGCCGAAATTCTGGAAGAGGTCAAGAAAGAGATCGAGAAGATGTTGGCCGCCGGATTCATCAGGCCATGCAGGTATGCTGAATGGATCTCCAGTATCGTTCCTGTATAAAAGAAGGACGGCCGATGGCGTGTGGCCATCGATTTCCGAGATCTCAACAGAGCCACTCCGAAAGATGAATATCCGATGCCTGTGGCAGAAACGTTGATCAATGCAGCTGCTGGCCACAAGGTGTTGAGCTTCATGGATGGCAACGCCGGCTATAACCAAATCTTCATGGCTCCAGAAGATATACACAAGACCGCATTCAGAGTACCAGGGGCAGTAGGCTTGTTTGAATATGTAGTCATGACCTTTGGGTTGAAGAATGCTGGTGCAACGTACCAAAGAGCCATGAATTATATATTTCACGATTTGATCGGCAAGTTGGTGGAAATCTACATCGATGACGTGGTAGTCAAATCTGTCTCCATGGAGGGACACTTGGATGATTTGCGACGCATCCTAGACCGAACTCGAAAGTTCGGACTGAGAATGAATCCAAAGAAGTGTGCTTTTGGTGTGACGGCTGGTCAGTTCCTAGGTTTTCTGGTTCATGAAAGGGGAATTGAGATCGGCCTGAAAAGTCAAGAGGCAGTGCGTACCATGCAGCCGCCCACCACGAAGAAGGAGCTCCAACGTCTTATCGGCAAGATCAACTTTGTCCGACGATTCATCTCTAACCTGTCAGAACGAATCGAGCCGTTCATAGCACTGGTGAAAATTAAATCTGATGACGAGTTTCACTGGGGGCAGAGCAAACGACGAGCGTTTGATGAGATTAAGCGGTATCTGACAACGCCGCCTGTGCTAGTTCCGCCCCAACAAGACAGGCCGTTCTATATCTACTTATCAGTAGCTGACACGTCCATCGCGTCGGTGGTGGTGCAACTCTATGAGGGTGTTGAAAAGGTCATTTTCTACCTCAGCAGAAGGATGTTGGACGCGGAGACAAGGTATCCTGAGGTCGAGAAGCTTTGCCTTTGCCTGTTCTTCACCTGCACCAAGCTTCATCACATCCTTTTGACGGCAGAGATCATCGTCATATGCAAGTCAGACGTTGTTAAGCACATGCTGTCGGCCCCTGTTTTGAAAGGCCGACTTGGTAAGTGGATGTTTGCGTTGTCGGAGTTCGATCTTCGGTATCAGCCTGCGAAAGCAGTCAAGGGACAAGCGTTGGCCGATCTTATAGCTGAACGGATCAATACCAATATAGCAGCACTATCTATACGTGCATGGGCTATGTTCTTCGATGGATCGGCTTGTGACGATGGTTGTGGCATCGGCATTCTGCTCGTGTCGCCTCGGGGGGCAGCGTACTCCTTCTCCATCAGACTATCTACCCCTTGCACCAACAATATCGCTGAGTATGAGGCAGTACGTAAGGGAATGGAGTTGCTGCTGGAAGCCGGGGCAGAAGCGGTAGAGCTTTTTGGAGACTCGAAGTTGGTGATTAACCAGCTCACGGATGAATATAAGTGAAAGATCGAGATGTCGCCTAGAGGGGGGGGTGAATAGGCAATTACAAACTCTTGCGGAATTTGTCTTGTAAGAATGCGGAATTAAACTATCGTTTAGTTTACAAGCACAAACCCTAAATATGCTAAGCTCAACTAAGTGTAACAATGGCAACTAGAGCTAAGCAAGATAGGCACAAGATATATGTAGCACAAGGCTAAGCAAGATAGGCACAAGATATATGTAGCACAAAGCTAAGCACGATAGGCACAAGATATATGTAGCACAAGTGATAGCAAGATATATATACTTCAAGCACGATGGCTATCACAAGAAAAGAGAGCTCGGGTATAGAGATAACCGAGGCACGCGGAGACGAGGATGTATTCCCGTGTTCCCTTGCTTTGCAACAAGGTACGTCACGTTTGGAGGAGTGGAGGTCCCACGAAGGATTCCCCGCGCCACGAAGGCTCACCCTATTCTCCGAACCACACCCACGAAGGATAATGGCCCTTTCCTTATGGTTAGCTTTTCCTCCGCTCCGGAGATGGCAAGCTCCACAACCACTTCACAAGCTCCACGAAGGAGAAGCCCGGGCCTCTTCACAATCTTCTTGAAGAGATCACCGGAGCACCAATCACCAAGCCAACTAGGAGGTCACCCTCCAAGAGTAACAAGCTCACGGTCTCTCACTCGAACAAATCGTGGTGGAGAGCTCAACACTATGCAATAATGCAAAGCAAGAACACCGGAGGTGTTCAAGTCCTTCACACTCAAATCCCACCAAAGCAACGAATGCTAGGATGAGATTGGAGAGGAAGAACAAGGGGGAAAGTCAACCAAAGACTCCAAGATCTAGATCCCAAGAGATTCCCTCACTTAGAGAAGAAACGGTTTGGTGGAAGTGTAGATCTAGATCTCCTCTCTCAAATCCTCAAATATGAGCAAGAACGGTTGGAGGAATCAAGGGGGAGAGCAAGTTCTTCAAATAGCAACAATGGAGGTGAGAGAATGGGAAGAACTACACAGCCCAAGGTGGAAGAAGGGCTATTTATAGCCCAAGAGCAAATATAACCGTTGGGGAAAAAGTTGGGCTGAGTCAACCATCGAGGAGGCCGGTCAACCGGGCCTGGGGCCGGGCCGTCCGGTCCAGGGCCCGGTCAGACCGGGCCACAGACCGGACCAGCCGGTCCAAACCGGTTGATAGGCCGGACCTCGAGGTCACCCTGGTTGGCGCCGGCTGTCGCCGGCTGACCGGGCCGAGCGCCGGACACCCCGGTCTGCAGGCCGGCTGACCGGTCGGCAACCGGAACTGCTGGCTCTTCGTTTGGAGCTCGGTTGCCGCCCGGTTGACCGGTCGGCACGCCGGGCAGGCCGGTTGAGAGGCCGGTCCGACCGGGTCCCTGACCGGGTGAGCAGGAAAACATGTTTATACAAAAACTGTGATAACTAACGCTCCCGAACTCCGATTGACATGAAACCAATTTTGTTGGAAAGATAACGACGAATAGAACCCCAACAAAAACTGGAAATATGGAGACTCCTCACAGAACATTTTTAGATGATTTTAGAGAGGGAGTCTCCCACCGTCAAGAAACGGTGAAGACGTCCAAACTCGAAAACGCAATAGAAGATGCATGCGGATTCCGTTTTCGATGAACTTGGGCTTGTTGTAAAGCTAGCAACAAGCTCAAGAACCTCACACAGAGAAACACCAAGAAGCAATAAGAATATGCAAAGTATGCAAAGGATTGAGCTCCCTAAGACGATGCGATCAAGTTACCCAACCGAAAGCCCCTCTTGATAGTGCGGTTATCTATCCTATAATCCGGTCTCCCAACATCCACCTTGAGACCGGTAAAAGGAAAACCTAGCAAGGTCATACCTTTGCCTTGCGCATCCCGCTTGATCTTGATGATAGCTCTTCAAGCTCCACTCAAGCCGGAATGCCTCACTTGATCATCGTCGCTTCGTGAAGACTCACAAATGCTCCCCCATACACCATGATGGGAAAGCTCTATTGATGCACATCTTCACAAGTCCATTATCACCAAATGGACGGCAAGCTTCAAGCATGTTATCCACTTGAGATGCTTATCTTGAACTTGCCCAACTCAACCTTGTATCTTCACATACTCACTTAAGATAGAGCATGGCTAATATTGAGTTCCACATAAGAACTCCATCTTCATTTCTTCTTCTTGATCATATCACATATATATCTTCATACCGATGATCTTGATGCCAATACACAAGGTATACCTTTATCTTTATGGCATCCATACTTGAATCCAACACATGGAGAGCACGTAGTACCTATGGAATATTCCTTCATATAAACTTAATGAAAACATTAGTCCATAGGGGTTGTCATTAATTACCAAAACCACACATAGGGGCAATGTACCCTTACAATCTCCCCCATTTTGGTAATTGATGACAACCACAATAAGAGGGTTTATATAATGAATATTAGTGACAAGTACGCAACTTATCCGAGAATAAGTTGTATACAAGAGGTTGTATTTGATATGGTCAAGTAACACAAAGCAACTAGTCCATATCAAAACCGGCTCTACTCACACAACTACAACAAATGCAATGGATGTGAGTAGAACCAATATATATAGAGAAAACTCCCCCACAATGTATGCACGTGTGATGAACATGAATTCATTGCATATATTGTCAAGATTAACCTTTGGGATAGTTTCCACTATATATATATACAACCATGCAAGACATATAAATATGGAATGCATGAGAGGCAAAACACTTAAGCACAAACCAAGCTTAAGTATAAAACCATTCCCTTAAACCCTCTAAACTTCTCCCCCATTGGCATCGATTGTCAAAATGGGTGAAAAAAAAAATTTAGAAGGCCAATATAATGTGAGTTCCTCCCCAAAGTGTGCACTTCTCATAATTTGAGTGGAATCAAGTGCACATATCCAATGATGAATACTTGAAGGAAATCAAACTATATTGAGGATCAAAGATTGCATAAAGATAACATGGTGAGGTGAGCTTCAACAAATAAAGCAAGCAATCAAAGATCCAATTGGACAAACAAAGATATCATGATAAGAGAAATATAGTGCTCAAAAAAATAAGAAAGCTCCCCAAGGTTCGTGCACAATTTATAATGTTTGCATTTGAATACAATATGCACAAACATGGAATCCTCACTCCCTATATATCATTTAGAACACAACTAAGATAAAGAGAGTTTGCTTATCAAGAACAACTTTAATCCAACAATTACGATATATGAGTGCATGAAGAAAATAAATAAACCAAGCACTCATAAATTTTCTTTACCAACCCACTAAAAACAAATGGGGTAAAAGATGGTCGGCAAAGATCAAGGATATCAAGGTGATGGATTAACACTCTTATGTATATGAGTTTCTAAAGTGGACAAAGTGATCCATAAAGAAACATGCACACACAAGAGGTTAACAAAATAGATAAAACAAGATATCCAAGATGAAGTCATAAAATATACCAAAGGATGTTTGCTTAAGAAGCATATATAGCCTATGGCTCCAATTTTCACTTATGGTACATATGAATGAACTTCAACCAAGTTAAACCTCAAAAACATTACAACTAACAATAAGGGAAGTAGAGCTAGTTGGAGTGTTTTGAGAAAGGCAACAAGTATCGCAAATACGGATTTATTTCACAAATTCATCAATATTGCACACAAGAGCTCTTTGAGGAATTGATATGCAATAAATTGCTAGAGGGCATATTTGTGATAGGTGAATCATAAAATATGATATATATATATATATAACCTATCATATGCATCTTCTCAAATTACTCAAATGTTCAATAAGAAGTTTTACTTTAAAAGGGTTTTTCAAGAACCGCAATATTTTCAAAATAAATAATTTCATGCCAAGATACAACCTACAAGAGGTTGGATGCTATATGAGAGTGCATGAATAAGATACTTGTTACCGAGATGGCAATGGCTTGATGTAGTAGATAAGAGTTCATCGATCATCCTAGCTTGACTCCAATCCTCATATGGTGACAACACCTTCCTTATAGATGAGACAAGCCTCCATTGCATCTCCAATGTACCTAAAACATCATTCAAGTACATCTTGGTCCCCAAACTCATTGGGTCCAACATGGTTAGACTAACCACAATATATAGGATACACTCCATATAAACATGTGCATATTTAGATGAAGTTTGAATTTCATGCACATCTTAGCCATTTAGGATTTGATGGAGTATATCCTACATAATGGATCGAAAGAAAGCAAGCATGCTACAAGTATAAACAAATTACATATAAGCATGCACCAAAACTTTTAAAGATCCAAGAAAGATATACTTTGGACAAAACACCAAAGGAATTAAATAAGGCATAGAGGTGTCACAAAACAAATTTGTTGTCCAAATTATATCTAAGAAGTAAATCACAAAAGATTTGTTCAACAAAGTTCAACAAGTGAACTAAGAAGAAACCATTGAGCATAGAGGATGAAATAAAGCAAACATACTCAAAGATTTATCTCATTCAAGCTAATAGAATATGTAAGAAGGAATGAGATAGCAAACTCCCCAAAAAGAGCAAGGTTCGAACAAATAAACCAAACCCTCTACACCTTTCACAATGGCACAATGTACCATAAAGAAAAGATATGTATTCCAAAACAAACACTTGATATGAATCAAGAGGATTTATCAAAAGATTTTTCAAATGGACAAGGAAGACATATGGGAACAATAGAGATTTCTTGGAGATAAAATAAGGAAGTAAGAAACAATCCAAGGTGAAGATGATCCAAAAATTCAACCACATACAAGGTTATCAATTGTCAAAGACAATGAGTATATTGGAAATAATTTCCGGTGGAGTATTGACAATGTTAGTAAGGATCAACTTCACAATAAAAGGCATAGGATAAGTATATAGAATTGAGCACTATGCACGGATGAAGATTCTTGATAGCTTCAACTAGTCAAACAATTACGCACGGCAATGATTAGAATAACTTGAAGCAATCGGTGTCCCAAATAAATTATAGAGATATGTATTTGAGGAAAACCGTACCAAGAATTTCTTATTCAAACAAGAATCCATAAGATGAGCAATAAAAGCTTTTTAATAGAAGTGGAGCTTGTTTGAGCAAACATGCCACCTAGGAACGAGATAATTAAGAGCATCAACTCTAAGTGGCATAACCTCATATGTTCATATTTTCTAGGCTTGTGATATGTACAAAACATATTACTCCCCCATAATGTGATAAAACATTTCTTCTAAATAAGAGGCAACTAAAATTCAACTAGAGATGATTAATGGATATTTAGAATTTGAATTTCTCATGAGTATGGCACACCACATAGTGACTAGATAATCTTGCAATATCAATACTAAGTGATGGTACCCATGTACACACATTTTAAAGAAAGAGAGATGCACAAAGCATATCACTCCCCCAAAATGGGATGTTCCATTAATCACTTCAAAGAGAGCCAAATAAGATATCATCAAGATGCATTAGGCTCAAAGCAATACACAAGTACATGGTGAGTCAAACAAACATACTTGAATACACAAATAAGCAAGTAAGACACAACACATACATACACATATTTGGTACAAAACCAAACATGCAAAGGGGCAAGTAACTTACAATAAACATGAAGAGTTGAAGTATAAGTTACCGCAAGGAGGAACATTGGATTATGAGATATAGATGATAATCCATACGACTTGGCTTGGTCAAAATATAATATATGAAGATCCCTTAATTCTTCATGAAGTAGCCAAATCTCCAATGCCCTCCACATGCACCTATTGATCAAGTTTGAGATTGTTGGTCCCCAACCAAGTTGGGTCCTAAGAGATTAGTCACAATAGGCTTGGCAACCCAAATGGTTCTTTTCTTGAAACCACTTTGAGTTCCAACAAACTTGGCAAACACATTGCCATCCTTATCCTTCCCTAGAGAATAATCATCATCAACAATTATAAGGTTAGATAAGGTACCACCTAAGCAAGAAGAAGCAAAGTGCCCCTTCTCACGGCATAAGTAGCAAGTGTTCCCCTTTCTCTTCTTTATTGATTTCTTCTCTTGGGGAACAATATCTTGATTCTTCTTGGGAAGTGGCCTATCTTCAACTTGAGGTCGAGCATGAGCTTGACCTTTACCTTGTGGCCGTTTCCCTTGTTGTTTCTCACTCAAGTGCTTCTTCTTCTTCTTCAATGGGCATGATCTAACATGATGCCCTTCAACCTTGCACTTGAAACAAACCAACTTGGCCGAATCCTTGACTTTGTCTTGGCCCTTCTTCTTGTTGCTCTTGCTCTTGGACTTATTCTTGTTATTGGAGTTGAATCCAAGTCCACTCTTGTCATTGGGGGATTGTTGCACACTTAGCATCTTGTCAAGTGCGGATTTCCCTTCATGACGCTTTTCCAAGTCTTTCTTCAAAGAAAGGACTTGGGCCTCGAGCTCTTTTATTTCCTCTACATGGTTAGTAGAAATACAAGTACTAGAGGAAGTAGAAGCTTCATTGTTAGAGCAACAAGGCAAAGTGAGTAATCCAACACAAGGTGTATCACTAGTTTGACTAGATAGATTACAAGGACTAGCACATGAAGATATAGCATTTGTAGTAGAGATTGTGCTAATGTCCATATGAGGCTCACAAGATGTTACCTTAGTGATACTAGCCTCATGAGCTAACTTTAGCCCATCATAGGAAATTAGAAGTTCATCATGAGAGCTTGAGAGCTTTTTATGACTTTCTTCCAATTCCCTATAATTGCTAGTTAGCAACTCAAGTTGAGCCCTTAGCTCAACATTCTCCTTTAAGGTCGATGCTTCACAAGAATTAGAGTTAGTAGCACAAGCATCAACAATAGTTTTCTCATTTTCATGCATATAGGATTCAACTTTTTGTGTAAGCATGAAATTAGCATGTTTCTCATCTTTTAGCTCATGCTTGAGGAGAGTGAATCTCATTTCCTCATTTTCAACATGGGATTCCAACTTCACTATGGTTTCCTTATATTTATTCAAGATATCCATAGAGTATTCGAGATTAGCACGAGCTTCTTTATTACCATGAAGAGAAGCATATATCATTGCCATATTATGCACCAAGGTATTATATTCTTCATCATTATCATCATCATCACTCTCATCATTAGAGGAAGTGTTAGGAGTCAAAGTAGGGGATACCTTTGATCCATTTGCCATAAGGCACATGTGCATATCGGAGAATGAAGATGAAGATATTCTTGAATCCTCATTTGAAATCATGTCTTGATCCATAGAGTGTTCGGTTTCCTCTACAATGTTAGTCAACAAGCAACTAGAGGAAATAGAAACATTTTGATTATGGGAGCAAGACAAGGCAAGCATATCCTCATGAGATCTATGTAAGCAATTTACACATGATATGCAAGGACTATCAACACAAGCATGTAGATTATTTTCAATGCAAGATGTGTTTAAGTCCAAAGAGGAAACATTGCAATGAGATAGAGATGAAGAGTCATCACTATTGAGCACAATATCAACATTGCAATTTCCCTCACCACTCACCATATCATTACCTTGTGTCTTGCAACACGTTGGTGAAGTGGAAGAAGATGATATATCATCACGACCGGAGGTGGAAGCAACTTGGAGCTCTTCATGATGTGAAGGGGAAGAGAGCTCCTCGGAGTCACCACCGACCAATTGAGAAGTGGATCCACCAAACATTTCCTTAAGCTTGATCCACATCTCATGAGACGATTTTCGCTTTATATATATCAAGAACCTACGAAAATCGGGTCTCAAAGAGAATAAAAGCTCATTAGATACTTGAGCTTCAAGATGTAAGTTTTTCTCATCCTCTAAAGATAGATTTTGAGAATCCATCGGAGGAGAAAAACCGACATCTAGAAATTGCTCTATATGTGGACACAAGGTCCGAAGCTTACAAAGCAAGCAATTTCTCCACAAAAGATAATTTGTGCCATTAAAGACAATTGTGTCATTGTGCACTATACTAGCCGACATCTTTACTCTCAAGGCGGTGAAGCCTTAAACAAGGAGAGACCTTGCTCTGATACCAATTGAAAGATCGAGATGTCGCCTAGAGGGGGGGGTGAATAGGCAATTACAAACTCTTGCGGAATTTGTCTTGTAAGAATGCGGAATTAAACTATCGTTTAGTTTACAAGCACAAACCCTAAATATGCTAAGCTCAACTAAGTGTAACAATGGCAACTAGAGCTAAGCAAGATAGGCACAAGATATATGTAGCACAAGGCTAAGCAAGATAGGCACAAGATATATGTAGCACAAAGCTAAGCACGATAGGCACAAGATATATGTAGCACAAGTGATAGCAAGATATATATACTTCAAGCACGATGGCTATCACAAGAAAAGAGAGCTCGGGTATAGAGATAACCGAGGCACGCGGAGACGAGGATGTATTCCCGTGTTCCCTTGCTTTGCAACAAGGTACGTCACGTTTGGAGGAGTGGAGGTCCCACGAAGGATTCCCCGCGCCACGAAGGCTCACCCTATTCTCCGAACCACACCCACGAAGGATAATGGCCCTTTCCTTATGGTTAGCTTTTCCTCCGCTCCGGAGATGGCAAGCTCCACAACCACTTCACAAGCTCCACGAAGGAGAAGCCCGGGCCTCTTCACAATCTTCTTGAAGAGATCACCGGAGCACCAATCACCAAGCCAACTAGGAGGTCACCCTCCAAGAGTAACAAGCTCACGGTCTCTCACTCGAACAAATCGTGGTGGAGAGCTCAACACTATGCAATAATGCAAAGCAAGAACACCGGAGGTGTTCAAGTCCTTCACACTCAAATCCCACCAAAGCAACGAATGCTAGGATGAGATTGGAGAGGAAGAACAAGGGGGAAAGTCAACCAAAGACTCCAAGATCTAGATCCCAAGAGATTCCCTCACTTAGAGAAGAAACGGTTTGGTGGAAGTGTAGATCTAGATCTCCTCTCTCAAATCCTCAAATATGAGCAAGAACGGTTGGAGGAATCAAGGGGGAGAGCAAGTTCTTCAAATAGCAACAATGGAGGTGAGAGAATGGGAAGAACTACACAGCCCAAGGTGGAAGAAGGGCTATTTATAGCCCAAGAGCAAATATAACCGTTGGGGAAAAAGTTGGGCTGAGTCAACCATCGAGGAGGCCGGTCAACCGGGCCTGGGGCCGGGCCGTCCGGTCCAGGGCCCGGTCAGACCGGGCCACAGACCGGACCAGCCGGTCCAAACCGGTTGATAGGCCGGACCTCGAGGTCACCTGGTTGGCGCCCGGTTGCCGCCCGGTTGACCGGGCCGAGCGCCGGACACCCCGGTCTGCAGGCCGGCTGACCGGTCGGCAACCGGAACTGCTGGCTCTTCGTTTGGAGCTCGGTTGCCGCCCGGTTGACCGGTCGGCACGCCGGGCAGGCCGGTTGAGAGGCCGGTCCGACCGGGTCCCTGACCGGGTGAGCAGGAAAACATGTTTATACAAAAACTGTGATAACTAACGCTCCCGAACTCCGATTGACATGAAACCAATTTTGTTGGAAAGATAACGACGAATAGAACCCCAACAAAAACTGGAAATATGGAGACTCCTCACAGAACATTTTTAGATGATTTTAGAGAGGGAGTCTCCCACCGTCAAGAAACGGTGAAGACGTCCAAACTCGAAAACGCAATAGAAGATGCATGCGGATTCCGTTTTCGATGAACTTGGGCTTGTTGTAAAGCTAGCAACAAGCTCAAGAACCTCACACAGAGAAACACCAAGAAGCAATAAGAATATGCAAAGTATGCAAAGGATTGAGCTCCCTAAGACGATGCGATCAAGTTACCCAACCGAAAGCCCCTCTTGATAGTGCGGTTATCTATCCTATAATCCGGTCTCCCAACATCCACCTTGAGACCGGTAAAAGGAAAACCTAGCAAGGTCATACCTTTGCCTTGCGCATCCCGCTTGATCTTGATGATAGCTCTTCAAGCTCCACTCAAGCCGGAATGCCTCACTTGATCATCGTCGCTTCGTGAAGACTCACAAATGCTCCCCCATACACCATGATGGGAAAGCTCTATTGATGCACATCTTCACAAGTCCATTATCACCAAATGGACGGCAAGCTTCAAGCATGTTATCCACTTGAGATGCTTATCTTGAACTTGCCCAACTCAACCTTGTATCTTCACATACTCACTTAAGATAGAGCATGGCTAATATTGAGTTCCACATAAGAACTCCATCTTCATTTCTTCTTCTTGATCATATCACATATATATCTTCATACCGATGATCTTGATGCCAATACACAAGGTATACCTTTATCTTTATGGCATCCATACTTGAATCCAACACATGGAGAGCACGTAGTACCTATGGAATATTCCTTCATATAAACTTAATGAAAACATTAGTCCATAGGGGTTGTCATTAATTACCAAAACCACACATAGGGGCAATGTACCCTTACAATAAGTGCGAGAGTGAATCGCTTTTCCCATATTGGATGGAATGCCGTGAGTTGATGACACAGTTTCGGTACATCAACTTTAATTGGGTCCCAAGATCCCAAAATACCGAGGCCAACGATCTCGCACAAATGGCGTCAGGCTATAAGGACATATCAGACGGGTCAGAAGTTCAGGTGCAGTTCCTGGAACAGGATGATTGGAGAGCCGAAATCTTCAATTACTTAAAAGATTCGGCTCGCGGGGCACCTAAACGGATAAGATACAAGGCCATGAAGTATGTCCTCATAGGAGACGACATGTTCTACATGACGTTGGAAGGGTTACTACTCAAGTGCCTGGGACCAACTGAGTCTAATCGGCTCTTACATGAGGTGCATGAAGGCGCCTGTGGAACTCACCAGTCGGCTCATAAGATGAAGTGGCTAATTAGGCGATCAGGGTTTTATTGGCCCACCATGCTTGAGGATTGCTTCAAGTACTACAAGGGGTGCCAAGCGTGCCAGATGTTCGGGAAGATTCAGATGGTACCCGCATCAGCAATGAACCCTATCATCAAGCCTTGGCCGTTTCGAGGGTGGGGCATGGATATGATCGGCAAAATCCATCCGGCGTCAAGTAAAAAACATGAATGGATTTTGGTCATTACAGATTACTTCACCAAGTGGGTGGAGGCCGTCCCTATGAAGAAGGTGAAATCAGAAGATGTGATCAAGTTTGTGAAAGAACACGTCATTCATAGGTTCGGGATTCCCCAAACCATCACGACCGATGGAGGTTCGGTCTTTATTTCTAAAGAATTCAGAAAGTTCTGTGATGACATGGGGATTAAGCTGATCCGATCATCTCCATACTATGCTCAAGCCAACGGGCAAGCTGAAGCGTCCAATCAGAGCCCGATCAAGCTGATCAAGAGAAAAATTGACGAGAACCCTAGGGATGGGCATGAAACGTTATCAGAAGCTTTGTGGGCCTACCGCATGTCATGCCATGGAGCTATAAAAACTTCGCCATACCAGCTCGTCTATGGACAGGAAGCCGTATTACCTTGGAAAATTACGGCTGGATCAAGACGTGTCACGTTTCAGAATGATCTAACAGCTGAAGAATATGCAGCTTTGATGAGTGACACTATTGAGGATGCAACGGAACTTAGACTTTGGTCGTTGGAGAAGATCAAAGAGAACAAAGCCAGGGTAGCTCGTGCATACAATAAGAAGGTTAGACCAAAGGAGTTTCAAGTTGGTGATCTAGTATGGGAAGCTGTGTTGCCATTAGGAACCAAGGACAAAGCATATGGCAAATGGTCTCCTAATTGGCACAGTCCGTACAAAGTCGTCCAGGCCTTGAAGGGTAATGCATACATGCTGGAGCAGTTGGACGGCGTTAAGTTCCCAGTAGCCGTCAATGGTCAACACCTCAAGAAGTATTTCCCAAGCATGTAGGATGACCAGTAAATGAAGTATGAGGGGGGCCGATTGGAAATCGGCCAGTAAAATTTTTTTTATACAAATCATAGCCGATGCGCAGACATTGACTTGAGAAATATGGATACCAGTATAGCCGATGCACGGACATCGACTTTAGAATAATGAAAAGCCGATGCGTAGCCATCGACTCTAGAGGAACAAAGCTCAATGGAGCAGGTTAACAGATCGGTTTCATGCCAGAGTTCACGGCATGTTTATGGCATGAATTGGATCTATTGACCGTATTGAGATCGGAGGATGGTGTGGACACGAATTGGATCTGTTGACCGTATGAATAGGCAACTGTTATGGCCTTAAAGCATGTTTATGGCATAAGCCGATGCCCTGCCATCGGCTCTTTGTACATCAACTTCGTTTGACAATCGGCAAAATCGATAAAGGATTTCTTACAAAGAAAGAGCCGATTGCTCGGGAAAGGAAGAACAAAAGAAAGGCCTACTGGCCGATCTATTACTACTACTGGGCCTATGCTACTAGGTCCTAGTCTACGGGCCGTTGCTGCCCTCATCGTCGTCGGAGCTCTCGTCGGCGCTGCTGCTGGCGGGCTCCTCGTCGCTGCTCCAGTGGCCCCCAGTGGGGGCCTCCTCATCTTCATCATCATCGTCGTCGTCGTCATCATCGTCTGACCCGGCACGGAACCGCTTCGCCGGCGGGTAATCCTCGAGGGAGTCGTCGTCGTCGACTTCCACCTCCTCTGCTTCGGAGGAGGTGTAATCGTCCCAGGAGAACGAGTCATCCTCGCTCCATGGCTCCAGTTCCCCATCAGCGAGGAACTGGAGATCTTCATCTCCGCTGGTCAAGGACTTGTCGTCCTCGGACCAGACGGAGGAGGCGTGGTCCTCCTGGTCCCACTCCTCTGGGGCGTGCTCGTTGTACGCCGCCATCTGAGCCGCTACCGGATCCCATTCTGGTGTGGGCTCGCGGGAGGAGGAGGATGAGGAGGAGTAGGACTGGGAGGAGAGGTCCGATGAGGAGGAAGAGGAGGAAGACATTGCTCTGGGATTGGGGGTTTTCTTGGTGCCGATGGCCAGAACAGAGCAAGGGGATATAGTGGAGATTCAATGCCACAGCAGTTTCCGAGGAGGTGGTGCCCAAAGAGAAAAAAACAAAAAAAACTGCCAAGTCACGCGGAGAAGTTGAGAAGGCAAGGCATCATGATGAAGGATACTGCGACGGTTCTGCCACGACATGACCCGACGAAGAAAAAAGCGGAGTGATTTTGGAATTATCAATTCCAAAACCAGTGGGGCATGTGTTATCACCAGAATTTGACCAAGTCAGAGGTGGGCCGCGATCAAGATTGGGCTTGAAGAATATACATGGAAGAATACGCGAACCGGCCTTGTACACGAAGTTTGGGCTAGTTTGCCCTTGTATCTGTAAATATGATAGGATACGTGTCGGTTAGTTAGAGTTTGGCTCGTGCACGGTTGGGATTATTCCCACGTTAGAAAGTCTACGGACTATAAATATGTATCTAGGGTTTATGAAATAAACAACAATCACGTTCACCACAAACCAATCTAGGCGCATCGCCAACTCCCTTGTCTCGAGGGTTTCTTCCAGGTAAGCATCATGCTGCCTAGATCGCATCTTGCGATCTAGGCGACACGTTATCCGCTGTTCATGCGTTGCTCGTACTGAAGCCTTTTTGATGGCGAGCAACGTAGTTATCTTAGACGTGTTAGGGTTAGCATTGTTCATCGTTTCATATGCTGTCGTCGTGCAACCCTGAGACATCTAGCCGCCCTTACACCTATCTTAGGTGTAAGGGCGGCACCCCGCTTGATCATTATTTAGTAGATCCGATCCATTATGGTTGCTCCTTGTTCTTCAAGGATTAGTTTAATATCTGCATCGTTAGGCCTTACAAACGGGTTGAAGGATCCAGTGGCGCGTAGGGTGTAGTTTGCTAGCCCTAGACAGGATGTTCCGGGGATCAACCTCGTGTTGGTTTTTAGGCCTTGTCTAGGGTCGGTTTACGATCACCGTGCGTGGCCGCCAGGCTCAATCACGAGTAGGATGTTCCGATTATGTGGTGAAAACCCTAGATCGCAGTAGGTCGTTTTAGCTTTATTTTGATCAAGCAGGACCACCATATATTCGTACACCTCGTACGGATCATGGGTGGATCGGCTCTTTGAGCCGATTCACAGGACAACCTGAGAGCCGATCGAGGCTCGTATTTAATGTTTACGTGTATGCAATGCAGGAAACTAAGCGAGGCACATCCATCACCTTCCTGACCAGGTATAGGTCAGGTGGCACGCCCTTGCACCAGCATCGGACGTGCGTGCCGAGTCTTTGCGGGCCGTCGCTCGGAGGGACCAGGGCCAGCCGCAGTCCTGGGAGCCTCCCGGCTCTACTGTGTTGCCCATCGCTGCTCGCCGGTGGGTTTCTGACCGCAACAGCCCGTGCGCGCCGCCTTGCGCCATCCTCCCTCGCAGGCCGCAGCACCTCCACCGCTCCCTGGCCGGCCACCACCAGGCCCGCACGCAGACAAGCGCCAGCAGCCCCGCCCGCGCGTGCCCAACCTTCGGTCCCTATCATGGAGGCGTCCCTCCAGATCCTCCGCGCCAGGAGCCGAGAGGAGCTAGGTCCCCGCCGCCCCCTTCACCGGCGTCGCCCGGCTTTGCCCGGCGGCAGCCTCGGGGGGCGACGAGGAGGGGGAGATGGTGGGGAGAGGTGGCGGCGGCGGGGGGCTAGGGTTTGCGCCCCATGTCGCCCGGAGGAGACGACGAGGGGAGCGGAACGGGTCAGGATTAAGCTACTGCCTATGTTGGATCGGTCCGCGACTGATTTTGGCGGGCTGAATATGCTGAAGTTGGTTTTGCTCAGGTCCGATTCGCAATGACTTAACCGAACCTCTTCTTCCCCCTTGCCGAGACCAGATGAGATAAGCTGCCCCGCTTCCTCTGCGCTCCTCCATTCCATTCCCTTATCACCACCATGCTCTCCCTTCCCCACCCGCACCCGGCCTCCACCGGCCCGCGCCACCGCAAGCCCCTCGCCACCACCCACCACCACCGCCGCCGATGCACCTTCACCATTGCCGCACTCATCCTCCCCGGCGGCGGTGGGACCCCCCGGGGCAGCCCCCCAAACGGCGGCAAGCTCATACTCCCCGGTAGCAGCGGCGGAGGCGGAGGCGGAGGCCGCGGCGGTGGACTGCTCCCGCGCACCCCGCCCCCGACGGCACCGGCCCAGCTTTACCAGCCCTTCCACCCGCCCATCTCCCCTCTCCCCGCCAACTTCCGCAACCTCGACCTCACCGAGCGCCTGGCCGTGCTCCGCGACCGCATGGGCCGCTGGTACGAGTACGCGCCCCTCGTCTCCTCCCTCTTCCGAGAGGGCTTCACCCCGGCCTCCATCGAGGAGGCCACCGGCATGTCAGGCGTCGAACAGAACCGCCTCATTGTCGCCTCCCAGGTCCGCGACTCCCTCATCTCCGACGACTTCCCCCAAGATCTCCTCCACCACTTCGACTCCTACGGCGGGCCTGACCTCCTCTACGAGCTCCGCTTCCTCAACGCCCGCCAGCGCCTCAAAGCCACCAAGCACGCCATCGCCAGGAACCTCGAGGCCAAGGGCGTGCGCGAGCTCGCGCGCGCCATGAAGGACTTCCCGCAGCGCCGCGGCGACGAAGGCTGGGACGCCTTCGACAGGCACTCGGCCGGCGACTGCCTCGCGTACGCGCGCTTCCGGCTCTCGCGGGAGGCCATCGCCAAGGAGAACCGCATTCCCGTGCTCGAGCGCTCACTCGACGTGGTCGAGACCGAGTCGGCCAGGGCAAGGGTGGAGCTCGAGTTGGAGAGGGCCATCAAGAAGGCCGCCGGAGTGGAAGAGGAGGAGCCCGAGGAGGACGTCAACGCGCGGCCCGCGGTGCCGGTGGTGCGGCTCATGTACGGCGAGATCTCCGAGGCGTCCATCGTGCTGCTGCTCCCGGTAGTAAAAGAGACGGACGGCGTGCAGGCCGTAGATCTCGCCCCGAGGAGGAGCAAGACGGACGCTGACCTCGGCATCGTGGAGGTGGACAAGGGGTGGGCGCGGTGGGCGGTGCTGCCAGGCTGGGCCCCCGTCATGGCGGTAGCCGACGAGGCGGTGGTGATCGAGCTGGCGGACGGCCGGGTTCTGCCATGGCGATCGGCAGATAAAGAAAGGGTGCTGGTCGTGGCCAACAGGAAACGGAAGGAGGTTGTGGATGAGGGGATATACGTGCTGGAGAAGGGAGGAAAGCTGGTCGTGGAGAGAGGCAACAAGTTGTTGGAGCAAGGCATCAGCCAGGCCGCGGCAGAGGTGGTCACCGTCGTCCGGCCACCCAAGGACGAGCAAGACGTCATCTCCGGCGACGAGTGGGACTGAGGGTTCTAGAGAGGGTTTTTGCACATGCTTTCTTTTCGATTGCTAAATGTTGCCAAGTCTCTTCATAGTAGCACAGACATGCATTAGAGGATGCAGTTTCCATTCTTTGTTTTGCCGCATATCATAGGAAGATGGCAGGTCCAATGCTTTTAGATGATGCTATCGTCAATGCTTATAATAATTTGCCGAAATAAGCTGTTCAGATACACATATATTGTATACTTTCAGGTTACGAATTTGTCAATTTATACTGACGAATAATTTGCTGAATCATCTGTTTCCTGACGAGTAACTGAATGGCGGAAGAACTATGATAATGCCATTATGCACCAGGAATGTTGTAGGAACCAAATACTGTAATTCTCACCACCAATTTGTCAATTTATACTATAGTACTCCTAGAATGGAAGACGTGCGTAAAACACTATGAAGATCACTTCCTAACCAACCCATCTCAAGAAGCAAACAGGGGTACACGCTGTTACAACATAATGAAATTCAACACCAACTGAACTAGTTTATCAGCCATTAGAACGTGATCAGAGTCCCTCTGCATGGGTCAGAATGTCATGCATATTTAACTGCTTCCAAAGGTCAACGTGTACCCATACCAGCTTCAGAAGATCCCTGTGGAAGCCCAAGGACTGGGGAATGAAACTTCACTCGGAGTCGGAACAAAAAGGGAACCCCTGACACCATCAGGCAAAAATATGTGGCTGTAGACATTCAGAACCTTAGTTTGTCTTCCACTTGGAAGCCTTCTTCCTGATCGTCTGCCTTGTGGGAATGGAATTCTAGTCGCAGCGAACTTTTTGTTATTCAACACAATATTGACAAGCATGCTTGAGAATTAACTTGGGGGGAACAATTAAATTAGGAGGCTCTTGCATTTACCTGTCTGAAGTTGATGAAGAGCTGCACAAATTCAGCACTTTCATATATATAGAAATCATTAACGATACGGGTAACAACAGCGAGGTAAACAGACTGCAGATGCGAGTAAAAGAAGCATCCCTGAAAATGTATTTTATTGCCATAATATGATTTTCTAGACTATAAATTGTAGCATAGTTGTAGTCTCACAGAGACAAAGATGAACCCTAATATGTAATAGTATAATAATATAGTAGAACTATCCAGTTAAGCAGACTCACCTGGCATAACCTCAATCCAGTTATATAAGACAAGTCAAAGCAATAAGCCCTTATTGTACTAACTTTCAGTCTTCCATCCAAACTTAATTCCGGAGCTCAAATGAGTTGTTCATGTGTTCTAGCAACCGCCAGAAAGAAGTATGTAATATTTATATTTACAATTTTCCATTCAATTAGTTCTTTATCGTATCTCTGTGAACTTAATGTGGTATTGGTTAAGCCTTCCGACTTCTGAAGATCTTAGTTGGTCGTTGGCATTTCACCTACTCTCAGGTCTGGCAAGTGGGATCATACAAAGAAGCGATGCCCTCCATTCTCCCACGATCCCCGCCCTTCAGTCAGACTAGGATTACTCGATGTGTTGCAGAATCAATAGGATCGCGATACATATTCGACACTGTGTGATCTCCAGTTCTGCCAAAAACAAACTTGGTTGCTGCAACCAGTCTCTGCCTTGTCCTACCCGGTATACCTGAACGCGAGTAGACTATCTAAACTGTATGGAACATCCCCGACTTGGCGATGAGGGAATAAAGTTTGGTGGAGTGCCGGCCCTGATGAATACACTCAACTGGGCTCTAAACAGGTATGATATGGGGCTCCCAGCGAATAGGGTGGACTACTGGAGCTTAACAATTAGGGCCCATGGGCCACTAATAGCCAATCGGCTGACACCTTGGCCACCCATGCACAAATCTTCACTTTGCATGAACTATGATGCTTATTATGTTTGTTCACCTTAAAATTAATAAATGATTTGTATCAAACATATTGATATGTAATCCTATACTGTTCTATCAGATAATTAATGTTGAGGTATTTTTTATGATACAAAACTAATCATACTTGAAACTAAAAATCTCACAGACAACAACTACTCCACTAGTAGTACAATATAATGCATGGCTAGAACCCAAAGAATGCATAGTTTGTGTCAGCATACGATACAGATACACATAAAAACAACCATAGAAAGAACCCGGCAGAGAAACTAAAGACACCACTAGAGCAGTAGAGGATTATGTTGCTTTAGTTGGGAAAGTAGAACTATAGCTAATTTCTTTCTTTTTAGCAAAACGGCTATCACACATTCAAGAAGGTTTCCTCCACTTAGTTCTTGGTATATATCACATGCATCCCTGTGCTTGAGAACAGGATATAACAAAATAAAACAAACCTCAGCAGCACTGATTGTGAAACACCACAAAAGGATAACCATTGATTGATGGAACTAAGTTTAGTAAACAGAATCACAAGATGTGAAAGTTCATAGAACTTGTAAAATGAGTTGGACTTTGATACAAGTAGCAAGTGGGTAATGCTGAAACGACCTCTGTTTTGAACCAATGGGAGTATTTCAGTTCTCCAATACATACATCTACATAAACATGTAAGTGATGGGATAAGGACCAAAAAATGTAAGGAGTCGGAAAATTCTAAAATAAATAACCCAAACAAATTACAAACAACATTTTTTTTTTAAAATCAAACCAAGGTGAACAAGTGAGTAGTTGCAGTGAGTGGGAGCTTAGGCTTGCATTTTCTCGGTTATAGCCTATGCCAGTGTTCGAGAAACTAGACTGACAGCTGAGTAAGTTGACGATCGGACCACAGCTAGTTAGCAGGCTGAACTAATCTCATAACTGGGGCTACGTAGTCATAGCCGGCCTAATAGCGGCAACCAAATGGCTTCCTTGGAGGCCGACTCACCACTTTGTGGAGGTACAAAAGGGCAGCATCAGGTGGCGAAGTGGCTAGAATCAATGTCGGAGGAGTTGGTATGCAAGGAAAATTATACTCCATCAAATTACGAATGTATAACTTCTTAGAATTCTCTAGTTTTATTTACATGTAAGACATTTTACAATTTATATGCATTTCTGATCCTATAGCATCATGAACAAGGATAGCTGCAATCAGCTGGAGTAAACAAGAGATTTCTAGAAACAGCGTGCGTATCCAGTTCCAAATACGTTCACACGCCTAAATATTCAGTAGAAATCCTACTACTTGGTTTCGTTCTTCTATCTAACTTGCACAGTTCAGAGGCATCAGACGGTAATTCACAAGTCACGACACTAAATCACTTCCGTAGAAAAGAAACTAAATCATCAAATAATGGTGCCGCGAGCAGAAGTCGAATTTTTATCAGCAACCACAGTTAATCAATTTTGGGTACCCAAAATAGGTTACTACCCAATTGCACACAAGACCACGTACCCAGATCCAAACGCAACTAGCGACAGTGCGGAGCAAGGTCTGAGGAGGGAGGAGGTAGTGAGGTCAGGGACAGAGGGAGCGTAGTACGACGTACTCTTGGCAGGCGGAGAGGAGGAAGGCGGCAGGAGGACCCTCCCGGCGGAGGGCACGAACCCCATCTCGGCCGCTACACCGTATCGAAGGCGGAAAAAGGGAGAAGGAGCAGAGGGGGTGGTCCGGAACGCGCGATTTGATTTTTGCCGCTACTAGCAAAAAAATGCCCGTACCTTGCACCGAGTTTATAATTAATTAAATATTTTTATGTTGAATTGGATCCTAATTTTAGTTGTATCATTATGTTTGTTTGATTATTACTAGTAAAAGTGCCCGTGCGTTGCACTGGGTGTGAAAAAATATCAACTTCTCTACAAAAATAATCGGCACTATCTAAAATTTTCTACAAAGTACATCAGAATTTGATTGTATTGTTACCATTTATTCTGTCCTTGGAATTGAATTAGATCTGGAATAAGATGGTGCATAATATTTTTACATGTGAACTTTTGACAAAAAAAATCGCAAAAAAAAAAGAAAAGTTTTGACAAATTGATTTTCCGGAATTTTTTTATCTACTCAGTGTACTGCCATACTGTGTTTAGTTCATTAACCACCTTGTTTTGCTAGGCTTGATTTCCACCACACGTTTCTACGATGTTTCTTTTTTTGCTTTCTTTCATCTACATAGTCAAATTCTTCACACATGATTTGGCCTAAATCGTAAACATGTGAGTCTCGGCAGGAGTTGCCCTTGGAAAGTTGGAAAGTTGGAATTGAGCTGGCAGGCATCTTCGACGGCTGAAGGTAATATTGTTAGACTGGGCAATACTACGCTGATGATACCTGTTCGTACTAAACTGATGATACATTAATTGATACGAACAGTTGAAATAGTGCTAGTTTTGGTCGGCTAGGAGCCTACGACAGTTCGTTCAGAACCCCAGACACAGTTTTGATATGCGGACGAATCATCCGTGGCTACGAGGGCTCAGCCTTTGCTATAGATTAAACCGCTGAATTCACCGAGACAACACAGAATCTGGCGACAACCCAAATTTCACATCGTTATCTCAATAAGCGTGCTCTGACTGCGGCCAATGCGCTAGGAAGGACAGGGAGTGCACCGGGATCCTCGACATGGAGGGCCGAGCGGCGAACCGTGCCGATCGATGCTGGCGACCACGCTGGCGAGACCATCGCCGGTTAAGACGTCGCTGTAGCTAGTACTACATCCTCCTCAACGGGGCAGGGACTGGGGTGCGAGATCTAGCAGACGGCGGATCTGACATACGTCGCCCAGGCCCAGCCGACCCATCTCTCGACGGGAGGTGATACATCGAACTGGTGCTGCCGAATCGAGTAGCTATCATCGTGGTGCGGCAGTGTGGGCTTCTGCAAGGACGGCGGGAACCGCTAGGGGTAAACGTGGAAGGCGGCGCATCCCGCTCCGTCGGGATGCTTTGGTTTTTGACGGATTTTCGTCGTAATCTCGTCCGGTCTTCCGTACAGACAAGATAAGAGTCCCCGATATATTCCTTTCAGTCAGTCCTCCGCGGCTCCGCTGCTCGTGTCGATTTCCCCTACTTCAGAAATAGAAGATGTATGATTCGCTCACAGTAGACTACTTTTGATACTGCGACCATGTCCGTGACGGGGGATAGCTTGCCGCCGCCGCCGCCTTGATCTCCCACCTCCGGCCAGCTCCGCCTCCGCCGCGACAAGATCCGGAATCCTCTCGGCGCCCTCTCTCCCTCCATCCCGAGGTCCACCGCAGCTGTCGCAGGCTCGCAGCGGAGCCCCTGCTCCGTTGTGTAGTCTCGTCGGCTACTTTGCGTGCCGGCCCTCGTCCTGGCTGCTGCCTCCTCAGCACCTCCACGCGCTCAGCCGGGTGCAGAAGGCCAGAAGCTCTTTCATCTCCGCCCTCTACAGCTTCGATGTGCGCTCCTAGCAGCAGGGGCACTTCCGCTCGTCCCCAGGCACCATCCGCGGAGGTTGTTCTACCGCAGACCTGCGGGACTCCCCCAGCTCCTCTCCCTCCGACGGCCCCTCCACGATCGTCGAGGCTGCCCCCGGCAGGGAGGTTCCGGAAGGAAAACGCCGGCGCGATGGTCACGCCCCTGGCCGGCCCCATGCCTGCGGCAGCGACCGCCTCTGGCCCGATGCTTGGCGCCCCTGGAGCGCTCGCGGGTGCTGTCGCCGGCCTGCCGCTGCAGTCGGTACTGATGCCTGCAGGGTCTTCCATGGCTCCGACGGGCTGCTGCCCGCCGTCTGCTGTTAGTTGTGCTCCATCTTCTCGCCGGCTGCGTGATGCCGACCCGTTGTGGGTTGGCTCTTTGGGCTCAGACGATGATGATGACGAGGAGCTGGCGCCGCAGACTCCGTTGGTTGTTGCCCCTGGCCCTGATTCTGGTGTCGTTCGGGTTTCCAACATTGTTGGCTCGCCCCCAGCTGGTGGCGGGACAGTGGATGAGCACATGGAGCCGGTGGCTGCTATGTCCTGCAGTGTTGCTGCTAACGACGAGGTCGAGGGTAATGCGATGAAGACCTGCGCTGCACCTGTTGTTGTTGAAGATGATGAAGGTTGGGTGAAAGTGGGTCGGGGCGGCCGCCCTGGCCGTGAGCCAACATCTTTGCTTCGAGGGGAAGGTCTTGACTGTAGTCTCGCCTTGTCTTCGCTTCGTGAAGGTCTCGACCGTAGCCTCGCCTTCAAGCGCTGGGCTCGAGGGAGGTGTTTTCGGTGCCTTGAGCGTGGACACCAGGTCAGCTCATGTCGTGGGTCATTCAGATGCATCCGATGTCGTCGTCCTGGTCACCGGGAGCGTTTCTGCCGTGCGCGCTCAACTGCTGCTCGTTCTCGCTCTCCGGAGGCTCGGGCTCGTTCTCCGGTCGCTCGTGCTCCTTGCCAGCGGAGTCTCTCTCCGTCCGCTCACCCTCGTCGCCCCTCGTCGCCTCTGAGTTGGGCTGGGGTTTTGGGCCACTCGTCGTTGCATCCTGTGGTGCAGCCGTGTTGCAAGGATTCGCCTCTTCTGTGGAGTCCCGGTTGCTCTGCTACGCATGGAGGTCCTTCGAAGTTTGAGTTGCTTCGCTCCGAGGTTCGGGACGCTCTTGCCAAGCTTCGGGTTGCGTACGTTGTGCCTCTACCACCCGAGATACAGACTGGTTACGGTGATGAGGGGTTCGAGTGCTGCTTTGGAGAATTTTCTCCCCGTGCTCTACATACGTCGTCGTCTGTCCTTACGACGGTTGTCGCCACCGAGGTTGTGGCTCCAGTTGTGGAGATCTTGCCTGAGTTGCAGGATCATTGCGGGAAATCATATGTGGTGCTTCCAGTTGAGCTAGGCCATTTGGAGCCTTTGACGATGGACATCGCGCCATCCCCATCTCCGTCTGAGTCCTGCGAGTTGCCCTCCTCTGTGGATAGTGGAGGTTCGTCCATACGGTTGCCCCTCTTCGACCGTGATGCTATGTTGGCAAGTATTGATCAGGCGGTCTTCGTGAAAAAGCTTAGTGGCTTGCTCGCTTGCTTGGAGGCAGCTAGCCCTGGATCTGGCGAGGCGATTGCTTGCCTCATAGCTGAGGAGGCTTCTACCGGCAAAATCAAAAAGGTGAAAAAGGCTCTTAGGAGCATAGGCAAGAAGGGTGGCGCCATTGGTAAGGCTCCCGCGACTGCTTAACGCAGCTGCGTGGTCCTAGGGTAGTCGTGAGTCTGCGGTTGCTTAGCTAGAGTGGGGTTGTCGCTTCGTGAGTTGCTGGTCTTAGGTGTTGCCCTTTGTGGTTGTGTTGCCTCATGTTGTTGGTGTTTGTTGTATGGTTTTCGCCCGGTTTCTTCCATTAATAAACCGGGCACTTCCTTCTTAATAAATGGTTGGGGCAAAGCTTTTGCCCCACAGTTCAAAAAAAAAAAAAGAAATAGAAGATGTATAGGTTGGGCGATCAGAGTCTGTAGCTGACCCTAGCTGCCGACGGAAACCGAACTATGCACGACTCAAGGCTCGTGCGATGACAAGATTCTGCGTGATGGACGAACAAGAAACCAGACGGAGAAGAGAAGAACGGACCAAACCGCGGAAACCTTATTTTCTTTATTATTATAGGTAGTATAGATATAGATAGGTATAGATAGCACAAAATCCGTGCGTTGCTACGGTGTGACATTAAATAAAAGGTTATACTTTCACATGTTTATATTCGTGTGTCGATACCTCTCGACTCGCGCGCAAGGCCATCCTCCTCTCTCTCACGCGATATTCTTCCTCCCGTCGCCACCCTACCGCTCCATGGCGGCAGCTTGAGCTTCGAGATATAGCCCAGTTCCTCTCGATATGCCGCACGTCGCGTGATTCCTCTCGTTCTTCTCTTCCTCGGCTCAACCGTCCCGACCGTCGCTCGCCATGCCAGCACCATCTCCTCTACTGTCGGCCTTCTCATGCTTTGTTGCTAATATTTTATTTCCATTTTAAAGAAATCTATCTTTTTTTGTTTTTAACACATAATTTTTTTTTTGTCAAACCAAATGGCCTTCAACAGGACACATCTAAGAGTTAAAACCCTATACGCCGCGCATCGTCGAATTTAGTTTTCGGCATATATTGTTCTTCATATTGCATATATTTCTCCGTCCCCTCCCAACAAGAATGTCTCAGCCAGCACCATCTCCTCTACCGTCGGCCTTCTCATGCTTTGTTGCTAATATTTTCCCTTGCTTTTTATTTCCATTTAAAAAAAATATCATTTTTTTAACACATAATCTTTTTTTGTCAAACCGGGACACATCTGAGAGTTAAAAACCTATACGCCGTGCATCATCGAATTTAGTTTTCGGCATATATTGTCCTTCATATTGCATATATTTCTCCGTCCCCTCCCACGAAGAATGTCTCAGTTATCAAAATTTAGATGTATATAGTTAGTAGAGATCACACGGATCTGAATTGCAAATGAAATCATTTTTCTTCTCTCTGCCGCTGACTTGACTGTAAAGCAGGTGAGCTGAAGATCCCCTTTTAGGCTTTGTTTGGTACTAGAGTTTTAGTGGGGATTAGCGGGGATAATCCGCTCGAAATTTTAAATCCCCACTTATCCCCAATGCATGTTTGGTGCTAGAGTATGAGAGAGTTTAATCCCCACTTATCCCCACTTATCCCCACTTTTCCCCCAAATTTTAGTGTAATTTTTTCAATCCCCAATACTCCACCCCTACCTAGTGGATTGGGGATGGGGTTTTGTGGGGATTGGGTGACAGCAGTAATTCACCCAAATATCTAGAGTATTATCCCCAGTAATCCCCATTGATACACTAGTACCAAACAAGGCCTTAGTTGGGCAGTCCGTGTGAATGCATACGCGAGTTCAGGCCACCCGGTGTCCGTAGTTTCTCATATCAACCACTCGATTCTCGGGCGATAAAAAATCAGGAATCGATCGGCATCAGTTAAATAAATGGCATACGCATGACCAGCTGTATCATTCTTACTCCGGCCTCCACCCCAGGGTCGAGACTTAGAACATCCCCACTCGCCTCCCCGACGAGGCTCCCGATCGACGTTTTTTCCATCCGGACGGCGTAATTCGGCCCAGTCGCGTCCCCGGTTCCTCGTTTTCGTCCGGATTTGGCCTTAAATCCATCCGGAGAGCCCACGCCAACCCCGGTCCCCCGAGGCACGCTCGGGGACTCCGGACGAGTGAAAAGCGGGGAAGGGTCCGCTCTGTCGGCGACTGGACACACGAACCCCACTCAAAATCTCTTCCACCCCTCGTATCTCTATCGCCGCCGTCACCACCCCGTCGGCTTGTTGCCCAGATTCCGCCGCCCCTCCTCCCCCACCTGCCTATATTCCGCCGTCTTTCGACGACGGCCTATCTGGCTGCTCCTCCGCCGGACTGTTTTCCGACGACGGCCTACTCCTCGTCGTTTGCGGCTCGGGTTCCCTCGACCACACCCGTCAGGTGTTCGTCCATTTGCCTCGCCGGCCATGGACTCGGACGAAGAGGACGAAGACGAAGAGGACTCGGACGCTTCATTTGTTTCAGCACTTGTTAAACATTGTACTGATTATCGTCGAATTTGTTGCAGCAATTTTCGGACTCTTGCTCGCCGAAGTTGTTAAATTTTATGTCGAATTAGTTTGAAATATGTCAAATGGTCGAGGTTGGGGGTTTCCTGACGGGGGGACGGCTGGAACTTCGGTGCTCCCCAGGCCAAATTTTCGTCCAATCCGGGCGAAAATTTCGCCGGATTTGGGCGTGGGGAGCGCCAACGAGTGGGGATGCTCTTAGGGCATCTCCAACGGGGCGACCTAAACGGACGCGCTGGGACGTCCGTTTTGGGCCGTTTGGGTAGCGGAGCGGACGCGCGGACGGAGCCTCGCGTCCGCGCGTCCGTTTGGGTCGCGCGGTGCGCCCAACGCAGCGGCCACCCATTTGGCCATTTCGCATTTTTCTTTGGGAAATAGGCCATCTGGCCACACATACTTATAAATAATATCTAACAAATATAGAATAATATCTAACAATTATAGAATAATATCAAATAGCATACAAATAAAATGTTGCATGATGAAGAAATCAAATGTGCCATAGTTCGAACAAATATAAAAATTACAAATTGAGATTGTCAACTCAATTTGGGCGCTCTAGGATCTCATTCTGCCTCTTCTCGAACCAAGCTCTCTTCGCCTCGCTCCTGGTGGTCAGATCGGCATTCATGATCAGGTTGTCCTCGGCTCGCCGTTTGAGCTCAACTTCCTTCGCCTTCAACTCCACCTCTTTGGCCCTTGCCATTGCTACGAGCTCAATTTCTCTCTCTTTGAGCTCAATTTGTCTAGCTTTGGTCTTGGCCTTGTGTAACATCCCAAATTTCAATAAAAAGAAAGTTAGAGAATTCTAGAGAGCAAAATTTCAAAACAACAAAAACTTTTTAAATTGCATATAGTGCCATGCATAGGACTTGTGCATTTGATTGATATGCCATGATGATTGTTATTTTGTGTATATGCTAAACCCTAAAATCCTAATGTGATCATATGAAGATCACCAATCAAATAAATCAAAAAGAGAAAGAAATCAAATAAAGGAAAAACCCTAAAACCCTCACATATGCCCTATGGCATTTTTATAAAATTTTGACCCTAGACCAATTTGGTCTTCACCATTAGTTGAATAATGTTAATAAACACTTATTACAACTTTTGGAACCAAAGAATCACAAATCAAATGATTTTCAAATACAAAATGGGCTCACATATGATAATGGTCAAATCTGCCAATTATAGTCTGATCACTACTTTGAGCCCTTGAAATTCAAATTTCTCAAACTAAACCTTGCTAACTCTTTGCACCTCATCCAAGACAACATCAAGGTGAACACTTTTTGTAAAGATCACCATGCCAAATTCTTTCTAGATCAATAGCTATGCTCATCCAAAGTTGCAACATTTTAACATGTGGAACAATCTCACACTTAGCCAAATTTGCAAAACTTTGAATTTAACAATTCCACCACCACACTCCATCACCTCTGGTCATTTCTAACTCAATGAAATACTCACAATTCAAAACTTGCAACCATTTGAATTGAATCAAATTTAAACAAAATTCACAAATAGCATCTATGTAACTATTTGACACTATTTGCAATAGTGATCTACCTCATCTAATCTACCTCAAACCTAGCCTAAATGGTCCCCTGGTCCCCTTTAACCATCATTGCGGCATAGTAACCCTAGGGAGGCAAGCCCTAGCTTGCATGGCATGGCCATGCCGGCCATGTCGAGCCTCCCCTCTCTCCCTTGCTCTCCAACCCTGGCCCTGGTGTCCAGTAGCTCCACCTCACGTCCCTACCTCAGCCTAGGCACGCCATCGTTGAGGAGAACGCCGACCATCGCCAGAACGCGTGCGCCCAGGACGGCGACGCCATGCCGATGACGTCGCACGTGTGCACGCCCGCAGACGCCACTGGCCACGCGCAGCGCCACCATCTCGAGCACGCCCTGGACCCCCTGTGAGCGAGTTGAGCACCTGCGTGACACCGCGACACCGCCAGACACGCGCGCAGCACCGACCCATGACCGTCGGCGCCAGAGACGACGACACGGTCCCGTGAACGCCGCGGCAGACGCGGAAGCGATGCGACCAAACCAGCCACCGCCTACCCTAACTGTCGCCACCCAGAGGACCGTGGTGACGCCACGAACACCCCTGCGCCCTCACCTAGCTCGATAGACCGCCGGAGAAGCCGCGCCATGGTCGAGTTCGCCGCAGCAACCACATCCACCTCCTCGCCTATAAAAGGAGACCTCCCCTCGTCGATCTAAGCACACCGTCGCCTTCCCCTCTTCTCACTCGACCACCAGAGCCACTCCACCGTCGACATTACCCACTGATGCCGCCCAATCGAAGCCTCACTGCCCGTGACCGCCGCCGAAGCTCGTCGTCGATTGGAGCCGCCCCAGGACAAGCCGACGGTACCAGGAGCTTCGCCGTCGTCGACATCGTCCTCGAGCACACTGCCCACCCTAGCTGGAGCCACGGTGAGCTCTCCGACCCCCTAGTGCCGCCGCGCCAGTGAGCTCCTCTCGCCGGCGACGACGATGAACGAGTGCCGTCAGATTAGATTCTAATCCAACGCCTCTGTTTAAAACGTACCGATTCGGTCGTTATGAGCCACTGACACGTGGACCCCACGCTGTCAGCACGCCGCGCATCTGTGGACTGTGGTGGGCTGGACTGGGCCGTTTTATTTCGAATCAGCCCAGTTTCGTTTTCCCGCCGGCCCTATTAATTCAAATTCCTTTTAAACAAATCCAAATAATTTCAATACTGCCTCAACTTTGAAAATCCATAGATTCAAATTGGCTCAACCAAATTCAATGAATTTTATATTGTTGGAAAGCTAGTAAAAAGATCTACAAAATGCCACTGGTCCCATGTCAAGATTAGTTGTAGAATTAATCTGATAAAAAGAAGAAGGCAGGGACTTTTCCCTATTCAAATAATTATTAAAAATCACCCAAAATAGATATTAGGTTAATTCCAACTCTAATAGCTCACATTTGACTTACACTAATTGTTTATGCAAGAAAATGGTGTGGTCACTTTGCATGATCATGCCCTAGTTTAATTAATGGACAATATGGCTAGTTTATGTAGTTGATATTGTCCAAAACTATTAAGTAAATCATATGAAGTCCTATACCTCATTTAAATCTTGTCTCAAATGAATTCATGTGATGTTTGGACCCCTAGCCCAAACTCACTTATATGAATTACTTAGAGATTTAAATCATATGTAGCATTATTAAATGGTATGAGGTGGTCTCCCTCATTTAAATCATTTTCTCAAATGATGATCATGAAGGTTTGACTTAGGTCAATATAAGTTCATGAATGATTGTTTGAGAAATTAAATCTTAAGAAGATTTCAATGAGAGGAAATTATTTCTCAAGAACCCTATGGAAACTATCATTTACATATTAAATAAAAAGAAGTAAATTATCCTCAAGCCACACAACCAATGCACCCAAATTAGGTTAATTGTGTGCTTAGAATAGTTTGTGTGATTATATGTGATGTATGGAATAGCCATTGAATTAGTGAGTAATAATACTCGTATTTAAATTTAGACGCTAGCACCGGAGAGTACACGGAAGAAGAAGGTTGCTACCAGGAGGAGGAGGAGGAGAATTTTGAGAACTACCAAGGAAAGCTAATATTCTTGCAAAGTGCACAGCCCTTTGGGGCAAGGCACCATTAATCTTACCTTTTCTTACATAAGCCTATCCCAAGTTTATACATTACAAGTCTTTACTTGTGTTTCTCAAGAAGTTACTTTTATAGTTAACTTTGGTCAAGGAAAAGAGGTTTACTAGAGTAGTAAAGTTAGTCTTACTCAACCAAAGCAAGATAGCACCCCTCATGATTTAGAGCTAGTGCTAATGAATAAAACTTGACTACTCTAGATGGGAACAATGTGACTTGAAATGAATTTGAAACCTTGGAATGGTGAAGCATTCCATTGAATGATTTTTGAAGGTGAATATGACCAAAGAGAAGATGGTGATTTTTGATAAACATGATATTGGTTTGAATGCGATACCTTTCCAATATTGAGTACCCCCACAATACCTGATTATGGGTAGGGCTTAACTGGAAGTTTATGCATCTTAGTATGGGTTCCCTCTGAACACACGTCATAGGGGTTACGCTTGAGGCTGCCTCCGTTGTTGTGAAATGATGTGAAGTTGAGGTGAATTGTACGGCCAAGCCCTGTGCTGTTCCCAGGTTGACAGTTGGTCTTCACAGGGAGGCCAAGCTCATGGGGAGAGGTGCTCATACTAGGATTTGTAAGTGAAAGGTTATGGTTGATGATCCACGTACTGTGTTACGATGATTCGGGGTAATCCCGACGGATGAAATCAAATGTTGTGGCACAAGTGTGCAACCTCTGCAGAGTGTCAATCTATTCGAATAGCCACGTCCACGGTTACGGACGGTTGGAAAGGCCATACAGTTTCCGATGTCAAATATTTGAAATGTTGGTGAAATGACTTGTGAAGTGGTGAATTGAATTGAAATCACCACTTGAATGGTGGGAATGACACTAATGTTCCCACTTGAGTTAGTTAGCACTTGAATAAACTTTTACTCAAATACTTGTGAACTAAAATTGGCTTTATGCAAATAAACTAGAGCTTAGCCAACCTTACTAGAAATGTCTAGCACTTACATTAGTATTAGTTTGCGAGTACTTGAAGTACTCACGGCTTTGTCCCTGGCTATTCAAATGGCCAGAGTATGAAGATGAACAAGGAGATGACCAACAGGACGCCTACGACAACTAGGAGTCTTCCGACGTCAAGCGTTGGCCTGTGGACTTGAGAGTCCTTGTATCTTACGCTTCCGCTATGAACTTGTGTTTGTTCGTTGATCAATAGATCAACTATTCGTGTAATATGGATGATGTGATTCCAATTGTAAGACATTATGGTTTGTAATGAATGATGACTGTGATACTTAACTATTATGCCTCGCAACAACAATATTCATGGGATTGCGATGTATGACATAATAGGCATTCGGACTTAAAAATCCGGGTGTTGACAAGTTGGTATCAGAGCCATTGTTTGACCTTAGAAGACCTTAGTTAGAATGGGCGTTCTGAAAAACTTAACTTTGAAAATCAAATGAAAAGGATATTTGTGAAAATTTACTTACACTCTTGTCTTTGAGACTTTGCCAAAATTTGATGAATCATGTTCTATCTTATATGAATCTACTTAAAATTTTGCCACACTTTGCACTCTCTAACTTACTCATCCAATTCTCTTTCAGATGAAGCCGAATGAACCCTCAACACCAAGTTTTACCAGCTTGGGAACGGAGGGAGCTTGATCTTCGAGCACGACCTCAACGCCGTCTCTGACTTCCTTGGGCGCCCACACCCCGAGTTCCACGGGATTCAGTTGGACGACACGCCCGGAGGAGAGTTGCAGTGGGTGATCACTGCCGACTTGAGGGGCAAGATGGAGCCTCCCACCTCGGATAGGATCCTCTTCTCCTTCCGCGAGAGCAACTGGCTCGACGGACTGATGTCTACGCCCCCTCCTTTTCCTGTAGACAGTGTTGGGCCTCCAAGAGCAGAGGTTTGTAGAACAGCAGCAAGTTTTCCCTTAAGTGGATCACCCAAGGTTTATCGAACTCAGGGAGGAAGAGGTCAAAGATATCCCTCTCATGCAACCCTGCAACCACAAAGCAAGAAGTCTCTTGTGTCCCCAACACACCTAATAGGTGCACTAGTTCGGCGAAGAGATAGTGAAATACAGGTGGTATAAATAAGTAGTAGCAACGGCATCAGAAAAGTGCTTTGCCCAGGACAGTAAACAAGCAGTAGTAACGCAGCAGTAACGCAAAGAAAACAAGAAACAAGCAGCGATAGCAGTATTTAGGAACAAGGCCTAGGGATCATACTTTCACTAGTGGACACTCTCAACATTGATCACATAACAGAATAGATAAATGCATACTCTACACTCTTGTTGGATGATGAACACCATTGCGTAGGATTACACGAACCCTCAATGCCATAGTTAACAAGCTCCACAATTCAATGTTCATATTTAAATACCCTTAGAGTGCATGAAAGATCAACACAACTAAACCAAGTACCAACGTAGCATGCACACTGTCACCTTCACGCTACGAAAGGAGGCATAGATCACATCAATACTATCATAGCAATAGTTAACTTCATAATCTACAAGAGATCACAATCATAGCCTACGCCAAGTACTAACACGGATGCACACACTGTCACCATTACACCGTGCAGGAGGAATAAAACTACTTTAATAACATCACTAGAGTAGCACATAGATAAATTGTGATACAAAACACATTGCAATCATAAAGAGATACAAATAAGCACTTCACTATGCCATTCATAACAGTGAATAAGTATTCTGTGAAATATAGCCTAAGAGACCCACACGGTGCACACACTGTCACCTTTACACACGTGGGACAAGGAGTCTCCGGAGATCACATAAGTAAAATTCACTTGACTAGCATAATGACATCTAGATTACAAGCATCATCATATGAATCTCAATCATGTAAGGCAGCTCATGAGATTATTGTATTGAAGTACATAGGAGAGAGATGAACCACATAGCTACCGGTACAGCCCCGAGCCTCGATGGAGAACTACTCCCTCCTCATGGGAGACAGCAGCGTTGATGGAGATGGCGGTGGTGTTGGCAGCGGTGTCGATGGAGAAGCCTTCCGGGGGCACTTCCCCGTCCCGGCGGCGTGCCAGAACAGAGACTCCTGTCCCCAGATCTTGGCTTCGCGATGGCGGCGGCTCTGGATGGTTTCTCGTACCGTGGCTTTTCTGTATCGAGGTTTTAGGTCGAGGGGCTTCTTATAGGCGAAGAGGCGGCGGCAGAAGGTCAACGAGGCGACGACACCATAGGGGGGCGCGAGCCACCCCCAGGCCGCGCCGGCCTATGGTCTGGTGGGTCTGTGGCCCCCTCTGGCGACTCTCGGGTGTTCTGGATGCTTCCGGGGATTCTAAGATCTTCGGCGTTGATTTCGTCCAATTCCGAGAATATTTCCTTACTAGGATTTCTGAAACCATAAACAGCAGAAAACAGCAACTGGCCCTTCGACATCTCGTCAATAGGTTAGTTCCGGAAAACGCATAAATATGACATAAAGTGTGCATAAAACATGTAGATATTATCAATAATGTGGCATGGAACATAAGAAATTATCGATACGTCGGAGACGTATCAGCATCCCCAAGCTTAGTTTCTGCTCGTCCCGAGCAGGTAAACGATAACAAAGATAATTTCTGGAGTGACATGCCATCATAAACTTGATCATAATATTGTAAACACATGTAATGAATGCAGCAATCCAAAACAATGGTAATGACATGAGTAAACAACTGAATCATAAAGCAAAGACTTTTCATGAATAGTACTTTCAAGACAAGCATCAATAAGTCTTGCATAAGAGTTAACTCATAAAGCAATAAATTCATAGTAAAGGCATTGAAGCAACACAATGGAAGATTAAGTTTCAGCGGTTGCTTTCAACTTGTAACATGTATATCTCATGGATAGTTGTCAATGCAAAGCAATATAACAAATGCAATATGCAAGTATGTAGGAATCAATGCACAGTTCACACAAATGTTTGCTTCTTGAGGTGGAGAGAGATAGGTGAACTGACTCAACAATAAAAGTAAAAGAATGGTCCTTCAAAGAGGAAAGCATCGATTGCTATATTTGTGCTAGAGCTTTGATTTTGAAAACAAGAAACAATTTTGTCAACGGTAGTAATAAAGCATATGTATCATGTAAATTATATCTTACAAGTTGCAAGCCTCATGCATAGTATACTAATAGTGCCCGCACCTTGTACTAATTAGCTTGGACTACCGGGATTATCGCAATGCACATGTTTTAACCAAGTGTCACAAAGGGGTACCTCTATGCCGCCTGTACAAAGGTCTAAGGAGAAAGCTCGCATCGGATTTCTCGCTATTGATTATTCTCAACTTAGACATCCATACCGGGACAACATAGACAACAGATAATGGACTCCTCTTTTATGCATAAGCATGTAGCAACAATTAATTTTCTCATTTGAGATTGAGGATATATGTCCAAAACTGAAACTTCCACCATGGATCATGGCTTTAGTTAGCGGCCCAATGTTCTTCTCTAACAATATGCATGCTCTAACCATAAGGTGGTAGATCGCCCTTACTTCAGACAAGACGAACATGCATAGCAACTCACATGATATTCAACAAAGAGTAGTTGATGGCGTCCCATGTGAACATGGTTATCGCACAACAAGGAACTTAATAAGAGATAAAGTGCATAAGTACATATTCAATACCACAATAGTTTTTAAGCTATTTGTCCCATGAGCTATATATTGTAAAGGTGGAGAATGGAAATTTAAAGGTAGCACTCAAGTAATTTACTTTGGAATGGCGGAGAAATACCATGTAGTAGGTAGGTATGGTGAACACAAGTGGCATAGTGGTTGGCTCAAGTATTTGGATGCATGAGAAGTATTCCCTCTCGATACAAGGTTTAGGCTAGCAAGGCTATTTGAAACAAACACAAGGATGAACCGGTGCAGCAAAACTCACATAAAAGACATATTGAAAACATTATAAGACTCTACACCGTCTTCCTTGTTGTTCAAACTCAATACTAGAAATTATCTAGACTTTAGAGAGACCAAATATGCAAACCAAATTTTAGCATGCTCTATGTATTTCTTCATTAATGGGTGCAAAGTATATGATGCAAGAGCTTAATCATGAGCACAACAATTGCCAAGTATCACATTATCCAAGACATTTTAGCAATTACTACATGTATCATTTTCCAATTCCAACCATATAACAATTTAACGAAGCAGTTTCAACCTTCGCCATGAAAATTAAAAGCTAAGAACATATGTGTTCATACGAACCAGCGGAGCGTGTCTCTCTCCCACACAAGCATTTATTCAAACAAAAACAAAAATAGAAACAAACAAACAGACACTCCAAGTAAAGCACATAAGATGTGACTGAATAAAATTTTTTCAAGAGAAGGAACCTGATAATTTGTCGATGAAGAAGGGGATGCCTTGGGCATCCCCAAGCTTAGATGCTTGAGTCTTCTTGAAATATGCAGGGATGAACCACCGGGGCATCCCCAAGCTTAGAGCTTTCACTCTCCTTGATCATAGTATATCATCCTCCTCTCTTGACCCTTGAAAACTTCCTCCACACCAAACTCGAAACAAACTCATTAGAGGGTTAGTGCATAATCAAAAACTCACATGTTCAGAGGTGACACAATCATTCTTAACACTTCTGGACATTGCACAAAGCTACTGAAAGTCAATGGAATCGAAAAATCCATCGAACATATCAAAATAGGCAATGCGAAATAAAAGGCAGAATCTGTCAAAACAGAACAGTTCGTAAAGACGAATTTTATTGAGGCACCAGACTTGCTCAAATGAAAATGCTCAAATTAAATGAAAGTTGAGTACATATCTGAGGATCACTCACGTAAATTGGCATAATTTTCTGAGTTACCTACAGAGAATTTTGCCCAGATTCGTGACAGCAAAGAAATCTGTTTCTGCGCAGTAATCCAAATCTAGTATGAACCTTACTATCAACGACTTTACTTGGCACAACAAAGCACAAAACTAAGATAAGGAGAGGTTGCTACAGTATTAACAACTTCCAAGACTCAAATATAAAACAAAATACTGTAGCAAAATAAACACATGGGTTATCTCCCAAGAAGTTCTTTCTTTATAGCCATTAAGATGGGCTCAGCAGTTTTAATGATGCACTCGCAAGAAATAGCATTTGAAGCAAAAGAGAGCATCAAGAAGCAAATTCAAAACACATTTAAGTCCAACATGCTTCCTATGAAAAGGAATCTTGTAAATAAACGAATTCATGAATAGCAAAGTGACAAGCACAGGAAGATAAAACAAGTGTAGCTTCAAAAATTTCAGCACATAGAGAGGCATTTTAATAACATGAAAATTTCTACAACCATATTTTCCTCTCTCATAATAACTTTCAGTAGTATCATGAGCAAACTCAACAATATAACTATCACATAAAGCATTCTTATCATGAGTCTCATGCATAAAATTATTACTCTCCACATAAGCATAGTCAATTTTATTAGTAATAATGGGAGCAAATTCAACCAAGTAGCTATCATTATTATTCTCATCATCAAATATAGGAGGCATATTGTATTCATAATCAAATTTATCCTCCATAACAGGCGGCAACAAAAGACTACTATCATTATAATCATCATAAATAGGAGGCAAAGTATCATCAAAGTAAATTTTCTCCTCAATTCTTGGGGGACTAAAAAGATCATGCTCATCAAAACCAGCTTCCCCAATCTTAGAATTTTCCATAGCATTAGCAACAATAGTGTTCAAAGCATTCATATTAATAACATTCCCATTAGCATGCATATAAAATTCCATGGGTTTTTTAATTCTCTCTTCAAACACATCATGTCCTAATTCAAGATAAAGTTCATAAAGATCTCTCATATTTTTGTTGTTTTCCATTATGCCTAACTAGTGTAAACAAGAAACAAAAAGATGCAATTGTAGGATCTAAAGGAAATAGCTTCGAGCACAAACACAATGGCGCCAGAAAAGTACTGTTACCTGGAACCGGAGTATGAGTGCCTTTTACCTTTCCTCCCCGGCAACGGCGCCAGAAAATAGCTTGATGTCTACGCCCCCTCCTTTTCCTGTAGACAGTGTTGGGCCTCCAAGAGCAGAGGTTTGTACAACAGCAGCAAGTTTTCCCTTAAGTGGATCACCCAAGGTTTATCGAACTCAGGGAGGAAGAGGTCAAAGATATCCCTCTCATGCAACCCTGCAACCACAAAGCAAGAAGTCTCTTGTGTCCCCAACACACCTAATAGGTGCACTAGTTTGGCGAAGAGATAGTGAAATACAGGTGGTATAAATAAGTAGTAGCAACGGCACCAGAAAAGTGCTTTGCCCAGACGATAAACAAGCGTAGTAACGCAGCAGTAGTAACGCAGTAAAACAGTAAACAAGCAGCGATAGCAGTATTTAGGAACAAGGCCTAGGGATCATACTTTCACTAGTGGACACTCTCAACATTGATCACATAACAGAATAGATAAATGCATACTCTACACTCTTGTTGGATGATGAACACCATTGCGTATGATTACACGAACCCTCAATGCCGGTGTTAACAAGCTCCACAATTCAATGTTCATATTTAAATACCCTTAGAGTGCATGAAAGATCAACACAACTAAACCAAGTACCAACGTAGCATGCACACTGTCACCTTCACGCTACGAAAGGAGGCATAGATCACATCAATACTATCATAGCAATAGTTAACTTCATAATCTACAAGAGATCACAATCATAGCCTACGCCAAGTACTAACACGGATGCACACACTGTCACCATTACACTGTGCAGGAGGAATAAAACTACTTTAATAACATCACTAGAGTAGCACATAGATAAATTGTGACACAAAACACATTGCAATCATAAAGAGATATAAATAAGCACTTCACTATGCCATTCATAACAGTGAATAAGTATTCTGTGAAATATAGCCTAAGAGACCCACACGGTGCACACACTGTCACCTTTACACACGTGGGACAAGGAGTCTCCGGAGATCACATAAGTAAAATTCACTTGACTAGCATAATGACATCTAGATTACAAGCATCATCATATGAATCTCAATCATGTAAGGCAGCTCATGAGATTATTGTATTGAAGTACATAGGAGAGAGATGAACCACGTAGCTACCGGTACAGCCCCGAGCCTCGATGGAGAACTACTCCCTCCTCATGGGAGACAACAGCGTTGATGGAGATGGCGGTGGTGTTGGCAGCGGTGTCGATGGAGAAGCCTTCCGGGGGCACTTCCCCGTCCCGGCGGCGTGCCGGAACAGAGACTCCTGTCCCCCAGATCTTGGCTTCGCGATGGCGGCGGCTCTGGATGGTTTCTCGTACCGTGGCTTTTCCGTATCGAGGTTTTAGGTCGAGGGGCTTCTTATAGGCGAAGAGGCGGTGTCAGAAGGTCAACGAGGCAACGACACCATAGGGGGGCGCGGGCCACCCCCAGGCCACTCCGGCCTATGGTCTGGTGGGCCTGTGGCCCCCTCTGGCGACTCTCGGGTGTTCTGGATGCTTCCGGGGATTCTAAGATCTTCGGCGTTGATTTCGTCCAATTCCGAGAATATTTCGTTACTAGGATTTCTGAAACCAAAAACAGCAGAAAACAACAACTGGCCCTTCGGCTTCTTGTCAATAGGTTAGTTCCGGAAAACGCATAAATATGACATAAAGTGTGCGTAAAACATGTAGATATTATCAATAATGTGGCATGGAACATAAGAAATTATCGATACGTCGGAGACGTATCACGGACTCGCACGTGGCCTTCAGGAGGCACTTGCACGCCTTTGTGGACAGAACGTGGTGCGCATCCTCGCCTCTCGCTTCGCGCATCTCGTGAGGCGTGATGCCATGGGAGTGCCCATGGAGCTGCAGCCGCACCCGGAGTTGAGGCACCATGCTGAGCACCTGGACTTCATGCTCTACCAGACTCAGAAGGACCTCGACGCCACTCGCGCTTACGCGAACCAGACCCATGCTCACATCATCGAGCAGGGTAAGGCAATCAAGCTACTCAACAACGACCGCAAGAGCCTTCGCTAGCAGCGTGCCAAGAAGGACGCTACGATTGTGCGCCTTCGCGCCAAGATCGCGTCACTTGAGGCCACTGTCAAGGCCCAGGAGGATCAGCTTAGAGAGATGGAGGATGACGACGGAGGTATCGACCTTCAGGGAGGAGGAGCCTTCCTGAGCGACGACGACGACTTTGAGGAGGACGAGTTCACTGAGGAGGAGGACTACGAGTTCCTGGAGGCAGGACCTGATGACTACGTCCCGATCGACGTCGAGGATGAGGAGTAGTTGCACTAGTTTCACTTATGTAGGTGTGAGTTGTATCCCGTCCTTTGTATCGTAGCATGAGAATGGTTCTTAAAACCATTCGAGTATGAGTGTGTTAGCTTGTACTATGTGTTGAATGAATGAATGAATGTTATGTTTGTCATGAAAAGATTACAAGTTTCAAATGTTTTCAAACTTACCCAAAATAAACCATAGAATGTTCCCTCTTATCTCATGATCTTCTATATCTTCAGATGGCCCCTCCCAATCGCACCAACGACGCAATGATGCAACTGCTGCAAACCCTGCTCGCCGACAGGGAGACAGAAAGAGCTGAACGCCAAGCCAACCTCACAGCCTTGCAGAACATTGCCAACCAAGGCCATGGAAATCATGACCACCCCGGATCCAAGCTCAAGAACTTCCAGAACACCAACCCTCCGGTGTTTAGCAAGACTGAGGAACCCCTCGACGCCGACGACTGGCTCCAGACTATGGAGAACAACCTGGAAGTAGCCAGAGTGGAAGCCAACGAGAAGGTCTTGTTTGCAACCCACTATCTCGCCGAGCCAGCCCGCGCTTGGTGGATAAGCACCCGTGTCATGAACGTAGCACAGTTCATAACTTGGGAGGATTTCAGGCTCAAGTTCAGCAAGTACCATGTACCCCCGGGTCTTATCAAAAAGATGAGGGATGAGTTCCGTGAACTGAAACAAGGTCGCATGACGGTGGTAGAATACCGCGACAAGTTTCTTACACTGTCGAGGTACGCCCCTGATGAGACTGACACCGTTGAGAAGAGGAAGGAGAGATTCCTGAACGGACTGCATGATGAGATGCAGACTGTCCTCGTCAACATCCCCTTCGCCGACCTTGAAGGCCTTGTTGACTCCGCCATCCAGATGGAGGGCAAGCTGAACCAAGCCAATGAGAACCGCAAACGCCGCATGGCGAATCAAAGTGGGTCTAGCCATACCCAGAAGTACCGCCCCAGCTCAAGTGGAGGTTTCACTCCAAGAAACAACAACAAACCCCCGATGCAGAACTCGCGCCCCGGTTATCAGAACCGGAGTGGAGGAAACTCCAAGCCAGGAGGCTACAACAACAACAACTACTACAACCGCGCTCCGCCCAGAGCCCCCGACAACCACCACAACAACAACACCAACACCGCTCCCAGAACCGGAAGCAACGCCGTCCCCGTTGCGACCAAGGACAAGGCCACCATCACTTGTTATGAGTGTGGTGTAGTGGGGCACTACTCCAACGAGTGTCCCAAGCGACTCGCCAAGCTCGCCGGCAACACCGCAGCACCTGCTCAGCAGCAACACCGTGTCTCCACCGGCAAGAAGTTCGCCCCCAACAACCCCAATAACCGCAACGGCCGCCTCTACCACATGAACGCCGAAGAAGCCCAGGAAGCACCAGATGTTGTACTGGGTATGTTTTCTGTCAACCACATCCCTGCCAGAGTGTTGTTTGATTCCGGAGCATCTCATTCTTTTGTCACTGAAGACTTTGCATCAACAAGTAAAATTCAACCCCTCAGTTTGAAGCATGTTATGATAGTTCAAATTCCCGGATCAACCACCAAAGCCAGAAAATTTTGCAAAAATGTACCCATCAAAATCCATGATGTAGATTTCTATGCCAATCTAATCATTTTGGGAACCAAAGGTTTGGAAGTTGTCCTAGGAATGGACTGGATGTCCAAGCACAATGGATTGATAGACTGTGCCAAGAAAGGCATAACCATGACCAGCAGCACCGGTATCGTAGTGGAACATATCTCTGAAAAACTACCCAGAAAATTTACCTGCAACCAAAGTGTATCCAAGCCAACTCTGGATCAAATCAGGGTCGTTTGTCGCTACCCTGATGTGTTTCCGGATGATCTACCCGGTATGCCCCCGGATCGGGATATCGAGTTCATCATCGAGTTAATCCCCGGAACTGGACCTATAGCCCAGAGAGCCTACAGCATGAACGCCACCGAGCTGGTGGAGCTGAAGAAACAGATAGATGATATGTTGGCCAAAGGTCTGATTAGACCTAGTGCATCCCCCTGGAGATCACCAGTTTTGTTTGTGGACAAGAAGGATGGTGCAAATCGTTTATGTACGGACTATCGTAAGCATAACGATGTCACCATCAAAAACAAATACCCCTTACCCAAGATAGAGGACTTGTTTGATCAGCTAACCGGAGCCAGAGTTTTCTCCAAGATAGATCTTAGAACTGGATATCATTAGCTGAAAATCTGAGCCACCGATATTCCAAAAACTGCCTTCACCACCAGATATGGGTTGTATGAGTACAACGTGACCAATGCCCCCGCTTATTTCATGAATCTCATGAATAAGATTTTCATGAACTTTTTGGACAAGTTTGTCGTTGTCTTCATCGATGACATCCTTGTGTACTCCAAGTCCGAAGAGGAACATGAACAGCATTTGGAGACTGTCCTAGAAACCCTTAGGCACCACCAGTTGTATGCCAAGTTCAGCAAGTGTGAGTTTTGGTTGGAAGAAGTTGGATTCCTGGGACACATCTTGTCTGCAGGAGGAATTGCCGTAGATCCCGCCAAGATCAAAACTGTTATGGAATGGCAAGCCCCAACCACCCAAACAGAGGTCCGCGCTTTTCTTGGATTAGCCGGATATTACCGCAGATTTGTAGAAGGCTTTTCGAGAATCGCTCGACCAATGACCCAACTGTTGAAGAAGGACAAGAAGTTTGAGTGGACCGACAAATGTGAAGAGAGCTTTCAACAACTCAAGAGTAGACTGAAAACCGCCCCAATCCTGATCATGCCAGACATCGCCAAGCCCTTTGACGTATATTGCGACGCCTCCAAGACTGGTCTTGGATGTGTGCTTATGCAAGAAGGCAAAGTGGTATCCTATCTTTCAAGACAGCTAAAACAACATGAACAGAACTACCCAACCCATGACCTCGAGCTTGCAGCCGTGGTCCTAGCCTTGAAAGTTTGGCGTCATTACCTCATGGGTAATCGATGCGAGATCTACTCCAACCACAAAAGCCTGAAATACATATTCACCCAGAAGGAGCTGAACATGAGACAACGCCGATGGATCGAATTGATCAAGGATTACGACATGGAGATTCACTACCACCCCGGCAAGGCCAATGTGGTAGCGTTTGCTTTGAGTCGACTGCCGTGTCAGTTGAACTCCATGCTCGCAACCGAACAGCCCAGCTTGCATCAAGAGTTTGAACAGTTCAGACTTGAACTTGTTAGTGAAGGATTCCTAGCCAGCATAGAACTGCAACCCACTTTGGTTAGCCAGATCAAGGAAGCCCAGAAAGACAACGCTAGCATCGATGGAATCAAGAAACATATAGCCGCAGGAAAAGCCCCTGGATTCACCGTAGATGAAGCCGGAGTTCTTTGGTACAAAGAACGCCTCTGCGTACCATCGGACTCAGACTTGAAGCAAGTCATCCTGCAAGAAGCCCATGACACCCTTTATTCAATCCACCCTGGAGGTACCAAGATGTACCAAGACCTGAAGGAGCAATTCTGGTGGCATGGAATGAAGAGAGAAATCGGCAGCTACATCGCCAAGTGTGACATCTGTCAGAGAGTCAAGGAAGAACATCAACGACCCGCCGGACTGCTACAACCACTGCAGATTCTAGAATGGAAGTGAGACTCCGTAGGAATGGACTTTATCACCGGACTGCCCAAATCCAGCAAAGGCAATGATTCCATATGGGTAGTTGTCGATAGATTGACCAAAGTCGCCCATTTCATCGCCGTCAAGACCACATACCAAGGCCCAAAGCTAGCAGAACTGTACATCTCCAGAATAGTCGCCCTGCACGGAACCCCGAAGTCGATAGTGTCAGATAGAGGATCACAGTTCACCTCAAGATTCTGGCAGAAAGTGCATGAAGGACTAGGAACCCGTCTGAATTTCAGCACCGACTATCACCCTCAGACCGACGGACAGACTGAGAGAGTCAACCAGATACTGGAGGACATGCTGAGAGCATGTGTACTGGAATATGGATCCAAGTGGGAAGACTGCTTACCTTACGCAGAATTCTCTTACAACAACAGCTATCAACCTAGCCTACAGATGGCCCCCTTTGAAGCATTGTATGGAAGGAAATGCCGTACCCCCCTGAACTGGTCGGAAGTCGGAGAAAGCCAAGTTTTTGGCCCAGATGTTCTTCGTGAAGCCGAAGAGAAAGTACACAAGATTCGCGAGTACCTCAAGACGGCGCAATCAAGACAGAAGAGCTACGCCGACAAGAGACGTCGGGAGATGACCTTCGAGATCGGAGATTTTGTCTATCTCAAGGTATCCCCCTTGAAAGGAATGCAGAGATTTCAACTGAAAGGAAAGCTCGCACCCCGATATGTCGGACCCTTCAAAGTTCTAAGTCGCCGAGGTGAAGTATCTTATCAACTGGAGCTACATGAAGAAATGTCCGCTGTGCACGACGTGTTTCATATCTCACTCCTCCGGAAGTGCCTTGAAGTCCCTGAGAAGACCGAAGTGTTCAAGAACATCGATCACCGATCGGTGGATATCAACAAGGACCTGACTTACCGCGAAGTGCCGATTCACATCCTGGAGGAAGCTTACCGAACCACCCGCACCCGAAGCATCAAGTTTCTGAAGATACAATGGAGCAATCATACCGAGGATGAAGCCACATGGGAACGCGAAGACTTCATGAAGAAGGAGTACCCAGATCTCTTTAGTACCTAACTTTCTTTTCGATCTCGGGACGAGATCTTTTGTAAGGGGGAAGGGTTTGTAACATCCCAAATTTCAATAAAAAGAAAGTTAGAGAATTCCAGAGATCAAAATTTCAAAACAACAAAAACTTTTTAAATTGCATATAGTGCCATGCATAGGACTTGTGCATTTGATTGATATGCCATGATGATTGCTATTTTGTGTATATGCTAAACCCTAAAACCCTAATGTGATCATATGAAGATCACCAATCAAATAAATCAAAAAGAGAAAGAAATCAAATAAAGGAAAAACCCTAAAACCCTCACATATGCCCTACGGCATTTTTATAAAATTTTGACCCTAGACCAATTTGGTCTTCACCATTAGTTGAATAATGTTAATAAACACTTATTACAACTTTTGGAATCAAAGAATCACAAATCAAATGATTTTCAAATACAAAATGGGCTCACATATGATAATGGTCAAATCTGCCAATTATAGTATGATCACTACTTTGAGCCCTTGAAATTCAAATTTCTCAAACTAAACCTTGCTAACTCTTTGCACCTCATCCAAGACAACATCAAGGTGAACACTTTTTGTAACGATCGCCATGCCAAATTCTTTCTAGATCAATAGCTATGCTCATCCAAAGTTGCAACATTTTAACATGTGGAACAATCTCACACTTAGCCAAATTTGCAAAACTTTGAATTTAACAATTCCACCACCACACTCCATCACCTCTGGTCATTTCTAACTCAATGAAATACTCACAATTCAAAACTTGCAACCATTTGAATTGAATCAAATTTAAACAAAATTCACAAATAGCATCTATGTAACTATTTGACACTATTTGCAATAGTGATCTACCTCATCTAATCTACCTCAAACCTAGCCTAAATGGTCCCCTGGTCCCCTTTAACCATCATTGAGGCATAGTAACCCTAGGGAGGCAAGCCCTAGCTTGCATGGCATGGCCATGCCGGCCATGTCGAGCCTCCCCTCTCTCCCTTGCTCTCCAACCCTGGCCCTGGTGTCCAGTAGCTCCACCTCACCTCCCTACCTCAGCCACGGCACGCCATCGTCGAGGAGAACGCCGACCATCGCCAGAACGCGCGCGCCCAGGACGGCGACGCCATGCCGATGACGTCGCACGTGTGCACGCCCGCAGACGCCACTGGCCACGCGCAGCGCCACCACCTCGAGCACGCCCTGGACCCCCTGTGAGCGAGTTGAGCACCTGCGTGACACCGCGACGCCGCCAGACACGCACGCAGCACCGACCCATGACCGCCGGTGCCGGAGACGACGACACGGTCCAGTGAACGCCGCGGTAGACGTGGAAGCGATGCGACCAAACCAGCCACCGCCTACCCTTGCTGTCGCCACCCAGAAGACCGTGGTGACGCCACGAAAACCCCTGCGCCCTCGCCTAGCTCGATAGACCGCCGGAGAAGCCGCGCCATGGTCGAGTTCGCAGCAACCACGGCCACCTCCTCGCCTATAAAAGGAGACCTCCCCTCGTCGATCTAAGCACACCATCGCCTTCCCCTCTTCTCACTCGACCACCAGAGCCACTCCACCGTCGACATTACCCACTGACGCCGCCCAATCGAAGCCTCACTGCCCGTGATTGCCGCCGAAGCTCGCCGTCGACTGGAGCCGCCCCAGGACAAGCCGACGGTACCAGGAGCTTCGCCGTCGTCGACATCGTCCTCGAGCACACTGCCCACCCTAGCTGGAGCCACGGTGAGCTCTCTGACCCCCTAGTGCCGCCGCGCCAGTGAGCTCCTCTCGCCGGCGACGATGATGAACGAGCGCCGTCAGATTAGATTCTAATCCAACGCCTCTGTTTAAAACGTACCGATTCGGTCGTTATGAGCCATTGACGCATGGACCCCACGCTGTCAGCACGCCGCGCGTCTGTGGACCGTGGTGGGCTGGACTGGGCCATTTTATTTCGAATCAGCCCAGTTTCGTTTTCCCGCCGGCCCTATTAATTCAAATTCCTTTTAAACAAATCCAAATAATTTCAATACTGCGTCAACTTTGAAAATCCATAGATTCAAATTGGCTCAACCAAATTCAATGAATTTTATATGGTTGGAAAGCTAGTAAAAAGATCTACAAAATGCCACTGGTCCCATGTCAAGATTAGTTGTAGAATTAATCTGATAAAAAGAAGAAGGCAGGGACTTTTCCCTATTCAAATAATTATTAAAAATCACCCAAAATAGATATTAGGTTAATTCCAACTCTAATAGCTCACATTTGACTTACACTAATTGTTTATGCAAGAAAATGGTGTGGTCACTTTGCATGATCATGCCCTAGTTTAATTAATGGACAATATGGCTAGTTTATGTAGTTGATATTGTCCAAAACTATTAAGTAAATCATATGAAGTCCTACACCTCATTTAAATCTTGTCTCAAATGAATTCATGTGATGTTTGGACCCCTGGCCCAAACTCACTTATATGAATTACTTAGAGATTTAAATTATATGTAGCATTATTAAATGGTAGAGGTGGTCTCCCTCATTTAAATCATTTTCTCAAATGATGATCATGAAGGTTTGACTTAGGTCAATATAAGTTCATGAATGATTGTTTGAGAAATTAAATATTAAGAAGATTTCAATGAGTGGAAATTATTTCTCAAGAACCCTATGGAAACTATCATTTACATATTAAATAAAAAGAAGTAAATTATCCTCAAGCCACACAACCAATGTACCCAAATTAGGTTAATTGTGTGCTTAGAATAGTTTGTGTGATTATATGTGATGTATGGAATAGCCATTGAATTAGTGAGTAATTATACTCGTATTTAAATTTAGACGCTAGCACCGGAGAGTACACGGAAGAAGAAGGTTGCTACCAGGAGGAGGAGGAGGAGAATTTTGAGAACTACCAAGGCAAGCTAATATTCTTGCAAAGTGCACAGCCCTTTGGGGCAAGGCACCATTAATCATACCTTTTCTTACATAAGCCTATCCCAAGTTTATACATTACAAGTCTTTACTTGTGTTTCTCAAGAAGTTACTTTTATAGTTAACTTTGGTCAAGGAAAAGAGGTTTACTAGAGTAGTAAAGTTAGTCTTACTCAAGCAAAGCAAGATAGCACCCCTCATGATTTAGAGCTAGTGCTAATGAATAAAACTTGACTACTCTAGATAGGAACAATGTGACTTGAAATGAATTTGAAACCTTGGAATGATGAAGCATTCCATTGAATGATTTTTGAAGGTGAATATGACCAAAGAGAAGATGGTGATTTTTGATAAACATGATATTGGTTTGAATGCGATACCTTTCCAATATTGAGTACCCCCACAATACCTGATTATGGGTAGGGCTTAACTGGAAGTTTATGCATCTTAGTATGGGTTCCCTCTGAACACACGTCATAGGGGTTACGCTTGAGGCTGCCTCCGTTGTTGTGAAATGATGTGAAGTTGAGGTGAATTGTACAGCCAAGCCCTGTGCAGTTCCCAGGTTGACAGTTGGTCTTCACAGGGAGGCCAAGCTCATGGGGAGAGGTGCTCATACTAGGATTTGTAAGTGAAAGGTTATGGTTGATGATCCGCGTACTGTGTTACGATGATTCGGGGTAATCCCGACGGATGAAATCAAATGTTGTGGCACAAGTGTGCAACCTCTGTAGAGTGTCAATCTACTCGAATAGCCGTGTCCACGGTTACGGACGGTTGGAAAGGCCATACAGTTTCCGATGTCAAATATTTGAAATGTTGGTGAAATGACTTGTGAAGTGGTGAATTGAATTGAAATCACCACTTGAATGGTGGGAATGACACTAATGTTCCCACTTGAGTTAGTTAGCACTTGAATAAACTTTTACTCAAATACTTGTGAACTAAAATTGGCTTTATGCAAATAAACTAGAGCTTAGCCAACCTTACTAGAAATGTCTAGCACTTACATTAGTATTAGTTTGCGAGTACTTGAAGTACTCACGGCTTTGTCCCTGGCTATTCAAATGGCCAGAGTATGAAGATGAACAAGGAGATGACCAACAGGACGCCTACGACAACTAGGAGTCTTCCGACGTCAAGCATTGGCCTGTGGACTCGAGAGTCCTTGTATCTTACGCTTCCTTTATGAACTTGTGTTTGTTCGTTGATCAATAGATCAACTATTCGTGTAATATGGATGATGTGATTCCAATTGTAAGACATTATGGTTTGTAATGAATGATGACTGTGATACTTAACTATTATGCCTCGCAACAACAATATTCTTGGGATTGCGATGTATGACATAATAGGCATTCAGACTTAAAAATCCGGGTGTTGACACCTTGACCTCTTCAATCTCAAGCTTCTTCTTTTGGACATCTAAGTAGTTCTTCATGTCCTCATCTTTCTCCCGGCGCCTCCTCTCATCCCTCTTGTCCGTGGACACCTCTCTGTCGGCATGCAACTCCTTCAAAGTGCCAAACAATAGCATGGACGAAGCATCACGCTTCATGTCGGCTTTGGTTGCCTTGTGGCCGCGTGGACGACTTGCACGAGAAGCGGAGCTACCGCAAGGCTGGCCACCATCAAGGTCAATGACCATGGGATCTTTGGCGGTCTTGTTGCCAGTCAAGGTCGCCATGTACCCGTCGTACCCCTCCTGGAACTTGGGGGTGCCTTGGAGTTCCTTCCAACAATGAGGGAAGGCAAAGGTCTTTTCTCCATTGTTGCTTTTGTACCATTCCAAAGCTTGCCACGCCTAGAGCAAAGCAAGACAGCAACGGTAAACATATGTGCAAACATTGGATGAATAAGTTGAGGTTAAGAATCATACCAAGTCCTTCACACCCATGCCACTAACGGGGATCCGCCTCACGTGATCATACGTCGCCTGAAACTTGTTGCATTCCGTTTGAATTGCTCCCCACCTCTTTTGGAGCGATGTCTCGCTGCGGTCGCTCTCAAATGGCTCCAGTCCATATTTGTGATGTTCATGGAAATAATCATAGATCCGGCGCCAGAATGCGGTCCCCTTCTGCTCGGCACCCGTCAATGCATCTTGCCCGATGGTCAACCATCCTTCGACGAGCACCTTGTCCTCCTTCTCCGTGTAGTTGCTGGTTCTTTTGCTTACCCGGCGAGCTCGAGCTTGTGCAGTTGCGGCTTGTGTGAGCTCCTGAGTGAACAAAGGCTCCTCCTCGATGTTAATGCTGCCAGGACAGGCAGTGGTGTCCTCCTATGTGTCAATGGGAGGTGGCTGGGGAGTGCTACGTCTCAAACATATCTATAATTTCATATGTTCCATGCTACTTTATTGATGATACCTACATGTTTTATATACACTTTATGTCATATTTATGAATTTTCCGGCACTAACCTATTAACGAGATGCCGAAGAGCCAGTTGCTGTTTTCTGCTGTTTTTGGTTTCAGAAATCCTAGTAAGGAAATATTCTCGGAATTGGACGAAATCAACGCCCAGGGGCTTATTTTTCCATGAAGCTTCCAGAACACCGAAAGGGAAACGAAGTGGGGCGACGAGGCGCCGCCACACTAGGGCGGCGCGGCCCAAGGGGGGGGGCCGCGCGGCCCTAGCGTGTGGGGCCCCCGTCAGCTCTCCGACTCCACCCTTCCGCCTACTTAAAGTCTTCGTCGCGAATACCCCGGTACCGAGAGCCACGATACGGAAAACCTTCAAGAGACGCCGCCGCCGCCAATCCCATCACGGGGGATTCAGGAGATCGCCTCCGGCACCCTGCCGGAGAGGGGAATCATCTCCCGGAGGACTCTTCACTGCCATGGTCGCCTCCGGAGTGATGTGTGAGTAGTTCACTGATACGCGTACAGCACGCGACCGTTGGGAACCCCAAGAGGAAGGTGTGATGCGTACAGCGGCAAGTTTTCCCTCAGTAAGAAACCAAGGTTTATCGAACCAGTAGGAGCCAAGAAGCACGTTGAAGGTTGATGGCGGCGAAGTGTAGTGCGGCGCAACACCAGGGATTCCGGCGCCAATGTGGAACCTGCACAACACAACCAAATTACTTTGCCCCAACGTGACAGTGAGGTTGTCAATCTCACCGACTTGCTGTAACAAAGGATTAGATGTATAGTGTGGATGATGATTGTTTGCAGAAAACAGTAGAACAAGTATTGCAGTAGATTGTATTCGATTAAAAGAATGGACCGGGGTCCACAGTTCACTAGAGGTGTCTCTCCGATAAGAATAAGCATGTTGGGTGAACAAATTACAGTTTGGAAATTGACAAATAAAGAGGGCATGACCATGCACATACATGATATGATGAGTATTGTGAGATTTATTTGGGCATTACGACAAAGTACATAGACCGCTATCCAGCATGCATCTATGCCTAAAAAGTCCACCTTCAGGTTATCATCCGAACCCCTTCTAGTATTAAGTTGCAAACAACAGACAATTGCATTAAGTATGGTGCGTAATGTAATCAACAACTACATCCTTAGACAAAGCATCGATGTTTTATCCCTAGTGGCAACAGCACATCCACAACCTTAGAACTTTCTGTCACTGTCCCAGATTTAATGGAGGCATGAACCCACTATCGAGCATAAATACTTCCTCTTGGAGTTACTAGCAAAAACTTGGCCAGAGCCTCTACTAATAACGGAGAGCATGCAAGATCATAAACAACACATAGGTAATAGATTGATAATCAACATAGCATAGTATTCTCTATCCATCGGATCCCAACAAACACAACATGTAGCATTACAGATAGATGATCTTGATCATGTTAGGTAGCTCACAAGATCCAACAATGAAGCACAATTAGGAGAAGACGACCATCTAGCTACTGCTATGGACCCATAGTCCAGGGGTGAACTACTCACTCATCACTCCGGAGGCGACCATGGCGGTGAAGAGTCCTCCGGGGGATGATTCCCCTCTCCGGCAGGGTGCTGGAGGCGATCTCCTGAATCCCCCGAGATGGGATTGGCGGCGGCGTCTCTGGATGGTTTTCCGTATCGTGGCTCTCGGTACTGGGGGTTTCGCGACGAAGACCTTAAGTAGGCGGAAGGGCAGGTCAGGAGGCGTCACGGGGGCCCCACACACTAGGGCCGCGCGGGCCCCCCCTGGGCCGCGCCGCCCTAGTGTGGCGGCGCCCCGTGGCCCCACTTCGTGACTCCTTCGGTCTTCTGGAAGCTTCGTGTGAAAATAGGCCCCTGGGCGTTGATTTCGTCCAATTCCGAGAATATTTCCTTACTAGGATTTCTGAAACCAAAAACAGCAGAAAACAACAACTGGCTCTTCGGCATCTCGTTAATAGGTTAGTGCCGGAAAATGCATAAATATGACATAAAGTATGCATAAAACATGTAGGTATCATCAATAAAGTGGCATGGAACATAAGAAATTATCGATACGTCGGAGACGTATCAGCATACCCAAGCTTAGTTCCTGCTCGTCCCGAGTAGGTAAACGATAACAAAGATAATTTCTGGAGTGACATGCCATCATAATCTTGATCATACTATTGTAAAGAACATGAGCTGAGATCAAATCATTCAAAGCAAGTATCTATATTGATATAAGAGATGATAATGCAAGAGTTAGACAAGCTAGAAGTTTTCATGAACTATTGCTTTAAAGACATGCAACCGTACAAAGTTCATTAAGAATGTGTTAAGTATTCAGCGTAGAAGTTCTATCCTTCATTCCAAGCATCAAGTAAATTTTCACAACATAAGAAGGATTCAGTCAAGTAAACATAAACATGAACGTCATGAATCAACTGTTTCGAAGTCTACTCAACCGGTGAGCGCAAGCATTTGGTATTAGCACCAGGATGTTATGGCATAAATAACGTTAATGGGGGTTTGGAAGGCCAAATGGAAGAAAGGCTTGCAAAGCTGTAAATGACCATTTAGACAAGAGGAAGCCTTATGATCGAAACTATGCAAGGAGTAGTGATTGCCATGCAACGGATGCACATAGAGCTATATGTGTATGAAAGCTCTCCAATGGAACTAGTGGGGGTGCATCCAACTTGGTTGCTCACGAAGACCTAGAGCACTTTTGAGGAGGCTCATCATTTGAATATACAACCCAAGTTCTATAGTGTAAATTCCCCACATAGTTATACTAGTATAACATGAAAACTCTCTCATATGAAGTGTAGGTGCTAAACATGAGCACAAATGATGACTATGAATAATGCGGGTGCTAAAACATGAGCACAAGTGTGGATAAAAGATAGTAATGCTGCCCCCTTTTTCTTTATTCTCTTTTTTTTTTCTTCTCTTTTTTTTTTCTTTTTTTCTTTTTTTTTCTTTCTATTTTTTTCTTTTTTTTCTCTTTTTGATGGCCTCCACGGCTCTTTTCATTTTTAGGGGCAACATCCTAATATGACAACACACTTTTTGGTACAAATAACTCATAATGAATGAAACATGATGTATGAAACTGTATGTCTCTGCCAGTGTAGCAGGATGTGCAATGATCTAGCGTAACATGGGTAAACCACACATCAGCTGTATATGATCATGCAAAGCAATATATAAATAATAAATGACAACATGACATGTTATGTAAAATGGATGTTGCATGGCAATATATCTCGGAACAGCTATGGAAATGTTGTGGTAGGTAGGTATGGTGGCTGTTTTGAGGAGATGTATGGGCTTATGTGTAGGAGGACAAGAGAAAGTCCTCCCACGGGTTTGGATGTACTGGCGAAGTATGCACAATTCTCAATGTGAACAAAAGGCAATGCACAGTACCGAAGAGGCTAGCAAATTTGGATGGTGGAAGTGCCAAAAACCGTAGCTTAACATTAGTCAAAAAGAACTCACAAGCTTATTGCAAACAACTAGCAGGTTCATCATTAAGAGCATGATTAAAATTTTACTCCAAGGAGGGCCATTCACGGTGGCACAAGTACCCCGCTAGCTCCCTCGACCTTCAGCACAACTTAGTTATTACGATGAACTCTTAGACATGGAAAGCTATCAAGTCCAACTACACCTTCAACTATTTAAATAGAGTTTGTAGTACGGCACAAGCTTAAAGACAACAATCCACTACTAATTTTAACTTATTTATCCAGCAAGCCTTACCATCTAAATACCTCAAAACATTTGCAAAGAATCAAGTTATCAAAGCTCAATGTTCTACAAGTATTTTATTATACACTACCACATGCAATATCTCCCGTTTCCAACCATACAACAATTTAACGAAGAAGATTCAACCTTCACCATGAACACTATGAGTAAAGCCTAAGGACATATTTGTCCATATGCAACAGCGGAGCGTGTCTCTCTCCCACACAATGAATGCTAGGATCCATTTTATTCAAACAAAACAAAAACAAAAACAAACCGACGCTCCAAGCAAAGTACATAAGATGTGATGGAATAAAAATATAGTTTCACTAGAGGAACCTGATAATGTTGTCGATGAAGAAGGGGATGCCCAGGCATCCCCAAGCTTAGACGCTTGAGTCTTCTTGAAATATGCAGGGGTGAACCACCGGGGCATCCCCAAGCCTAGAGTTTTCACTCTCCTTGATCATATTGTATCATCTCCCTCTCTTGATCCTTGAAAACTTCCTCCACACCAAACTCAAAACAACTCATTAGAGGGTTAGTGCATAATCAAAATTCACATGTTCAGAGGTGACATAATCATTCTTGACACTTCTGGACATTGCACAAAGCTACTGAAAGTTAATGGAATCGAAAAATCCATCAAGCATAGCAAAACAGGCAATGCAAAATAAAAGGCAGAATCTGTCAAAACAGAACAGTCTGTAAAGACGAATTTGTAAGAGGCACCAGACTTGCTCAAATGAAAATGCTCAAATTGAATGAAAGTTGCATACATATCTGCGGATCACTCACGTAAATTGGCATAATTTTCTGAGTTACCTACAGAGAATTAGGCCCAGATTCGTGACAGCAAGAAATCTGTTTCTGCGCAGTAATCCAAATCTAGTATGAACCTTACTATCAAAGACTTTACTTGGCACAACAATGGAACAAAACTAAGATAAGGAGAGGTTGCTACAGTAGTAACAACTTCCAAGACTCAAATATAAAATAAAAGTGCAGTAGTAAAATCATGGGTTGTCTCCCATAAGCGCTTTTCTTTAACGCCTTTCAGCTAGGCGCAGAAAGTGTGTATCAAGTATTATCAAGAGACGAAGCATCAACATCATAATTTGTTCTAATGATAGAATCAAAAGGTAACTTCATTCTCTTTCTAGGGAAGTGTTCCATACCTTTCTTGAGAGGAAATTAATATTTAATATTACCTTCCTTCATATCAATAATAGCACCAACAGTTCGAAGAAAAGGTCTTCCCAATATAATGGGACAAGATGCATTGCATTCAATATCCAAGACAACAAAATCAACGGGGACAAGGTTATTGTTAACGGTAATGCGAACATTATCAACTCTCCCCAAAGGTTTCTTTGTAGAATTATCAGCAAGATTAACATCCAAATAACAAATTTTCAATGGTGGCAAGTCAAGCATATTATAGATCTTTGTAGGCATAACGGAAATACTTGCACCAAGATCACTTAAAGCATTACAATCAAAGTCATTGACCTTCATATTAATGATGGGCTCCCAACCATCCTCTAACTTCCTAGGAATAGAAGTTTCGCGATTTAATTTCTCTTCTATAGCTTTTATGAGAGCATTTGTAATATGTTTTGTGAAAGCCAAATTTATAGCACTAGCATTAGGACTCTTAGCAAGTTTTTGTAAGAACTTTATAACTTCAGAGATGTGGCAATCATCAAAATCCAAACCAATATGATCTAAAGCAATGGGATCATTGTCCCCAAGGTTGGAAAAAATTTCAGCAGTTTTATCACAGACAGTTTCAGCAGTTTTAGCAGTTTCAGGCAGCTTTTCACGCTTTGCATTAGAAGTGGAAACATTGCCAACACCAATTATTTTACCATTAATAGTAGGAGGTGCAGCAACATGTGGAGCATTAGCATTACTAGTGGTGGTAATAGTCCAAACTTTAGCTATATTATCTTCTTTAGCATTTTCTTCTCTTTCCCACCTAGCACGCAATTCGGCCATCAATCTTATATTCTCATTAATTCTAACTTGGATGGCATTTGCTGTAGTAAAAAATTTATTATTATGATTTTCATTAGGCATAACTTTCGATTAAAAAGATCAACATCAGCAGCAAGACTATCGACTTTAGAAACAAGTATATCAATTTTCCCAAGCTTTTCTTCAACAGATTTGTTAAAAGCAGTTTGTGTACTAATAAATTCTTTAAGCATAGCTTCAAGTCCAGGGGGTGTGTTCCTATTATTGTTGTAAGAATTCCCATAAGAATTACCATAGCCGTTGCCATTATTATAAGGATATGGCCTATAGTTGTTACTAGAATTGTTCCGATAAGCATTGTTGTTGAAATTATTATTTTTAATGAAGTTCACATCAACATGTTCTTCTTGAGCAACCAATGAAGCTAACGGAACATTATTAGGATCACATTAGTCCTACCATTCACAAGCATAGACATAATAGCATCAATCTTATCACTCAAGGAAGAGATTTCTTCGACAGAATTTACCTTCTTACCTTGTGGAGCTCTTTCCGTGTGCCATTAAGAGTAATTAATCATCATATTATCAAGAAGCTTTGTTGCGTAGCCTAGAGTGATGGACATAAAGGTACCTCCAGCAGCTGAATCCAATAGGTTCCGCGAAGAAAAATTAAGTCATGCATAAAAGGTTTGGATGATCATCCAATTAGTCGGTCCATGGGTTGGGCAATTTTTAACCAAAGATTTCATTCTTTCCCAAGCTTGGGCAACATGCTCATTATCCAATTGTTTAAAATTCATTATGCTACTTCTCAAAGATATAATTTTAGCAGGAGGATAATATCTACCAATAAAAGCATCCTTGCATTTGGTCCATGAATCAATACTATTCTTAGGCAGAGATAGCAACCAATCTTTAGCTCTTCCTCTTAATGAGAAAGGAAACAATTTTAATTTTATTATGTCACCATCTACATCCTTATACTTTTGCATTTCACATAATTCAACAAAATTATTAAGATGGGCAGCAGCATCATCAGAACTAACACCAGAAAATTGCTCTCGCATAACAAGATTCAGTAAAGTAGGTTTAATTTCAAAGAATTATGCTGTAGTAGCAGGTGGAGCAATAGGTGTGCATAAGAAATCATTATTATTTGTGGTTGCGAAGTCACACAACTTAGTATTTTCAGGAGTACCCATTTTAGCAACAGTAAATAAAGCAAACTAGATAAAGTAAATGCAAGTAACTAATTTTTTTGTGTTTTTAATATGGCAAACAAGACAGTAAATAAAGTAAAACTAGCAACTAAATTTTTTTGTATTTTGATATAATGCAGCAAACAAAGTAGTAAATAAAATAAAGCAAGACAAAAACAAAGTAAAGAGATTGGAAGTGGAGACTCCCCTTGCAGCGTGTCTTGATCTCCCTGGCAACGGCGCCAGGAAACAGTCTTGATACGCGTACAGCACGCGACCGTTGGGAACCCCAAGAGGAAGGTGTGATGCGTACAGCGGCAAGTTTTCCCTCAGTAAGAAACCAAGGTTTATCGAACCAGTAGGAGCCAAGAAGCACGTTGAAGGTTGATGGCGGCGAAGTGTAGTGCGGCGCAACACCAGGGATTCCGGCGCCAACGTGGAACCTGCACAACACAACCAAATTACTTTGCCCCAACGTGATAGTGAGGTTGTCAATCTCACCGGCTTGTTGTAACAAAGGATTAGATGTATAGTGTGGATGATGATTGTTTGCAGAAAACAGTAGAACAAGTATTGCAGTAGATTGTAATTGATTAAAAGAATGGACCGGGGTCCAAAGTTCACTAGAGGCGTCTCTCCGATAAGAATAAGCATGTTGGATGAACAAATTACAGTTGGGCAATTGAAAAATAAAGAGGGCATGACCATGCACATACATGATATGATGAGTATTGTGAGATTTAATTGGGCATTACGACAAAGTACATAGACCGCTATCCAGCATGCATCTATGCCTAAAAAGTCCACCTTCAGGTTATCATCCGAACCCCTTCCAGTATTAAATTGCAAACAACAGACAATTGCATTAAGTATGGTGCGTAATGTAATCAACAACTACATCCATAGACATAGCATCGATGTTTTATCCCTAGTGGCAACAGCACATCCACAACCTTAGAACTTTACATCACTTTGTCCCAGATTTAATGGAGGCATGAACCCACTATCGAGCATAAATACTCCCTCTTGGAGTTACTAGCAAAAACTTGGCCAGAGCCTCTACTAATAACGGAGAGCATGCAAGATCATAAACAACACATAGGTAATAGATTGATAATCAACATAGCATAGTATTCTCTATCCATCGGATCCCAACAAACACAACATGTAGCATTACATATAGATGATCTTGATCATGTTAGGCAGCTCACAAGATCCAACAATGAAGCACAATTAGGAGAAGACGACCATCTAGCTACTGCTATGGACCCATAGTCCAGGGGTGAACTACTCACTCATCACTCCGGAGGCGACCATGGCGGTGAAGAGTCCTCTGGGAGATGATTCCCCTCTCCGGCAGGGTGCCGGAGGCGATCTCCTGAATCCCCCGAGATGGGATTGGCGGCGGCGGCATCTCTGGAAGGTTTTCCGTATCGTGGCTCTCGATACTGGGGGTTTCGCGACGAAGACCTTAAGTAGGCGGAAGGGAAGGTCAGGAGGCGTCACGGGGGCCCCACACGCTAGGGCCGCGCGGGCCCCCCTGGGCCGCGCCGCCCTAGTGCGGCGGCGCCCCGTGGCCCCACTTCGTGACTCCTTCGGTCTTCTGGAAGCTTCGTGTGAAAATAGGCCCCTGGGCGTTGATTTCGTCCAATTCCGAGAATATTTCCTTACTAGGATTTGTGAAACCAAAAACAGCAGAAAACAGCAACTGGCTCTTCGGCATCTCGTTAATAGGTTAGTGCCGGAAAATGCATAAATATGATATAAAGTATGCATAAAACATGTAGGTATCATCAATAAAGTGGCATGGAACATAAGAAATTATCGATACGTCGGAGACGTATCATTCACCCCTGGACTATGGGTCCATAGAAGTAGCTAGATGGTCGTCTTCTCCTCATTGTGCTATCATTGTTGGATCTTGTGAGCTGCCTAACATGATCAAGATCATCTATTAGTAATGCTACATGTTGCGTTTGTTGGGATCCGATGAATATTGAATGCTATGTTATGTTGATTATCAATCTATCATCTATGTGTTGTTTATGATCTTGCATGCTCTCTGTTATTAGTAGAGGCTCTGGCCAAGTCGTTACTTGTAACTCCAAGAGGGAGTATTTATGCTCGATAGTGGGTTCATGCCTCCATTAAATCTGGGACAGTGACAGAAAGTTCTAAGGTTGTGGATGTGCTGTTGCCACTAGGGATAAAACATCAATGCTATGTCTAAGGATGTATTTGTTGATTACATTACGCACCATACCTAATGTAATTGTCTGTTGTTTGCAACTTAATACTGGAAGGGGTTTGGATGATAACCTGAAGGTGGACTTTTTAGGCATAGATGCATGCTGGATAGCGGTCTATGTACTTTGTCGTAATGCCCAATTGAATCTCACACTACTCATCATAACATGTATGTGCATTGTCATGCCATCTTTATTTGTCAATTTCCCAACTGTAATTTGTTCACCCAACATGCTATTTTTTATGGGAGAGACACCACTAGTGAACTGTGGACCCCGGTCCATTCTTTTACATCGAATACAATCTACTGCAATACTCGTTCTACTATTTTCTACAAACATCATCATCCACACTATACATCTAATCCTTTGTTACAGCAAGCCGGTGAGATTGACAACCTCACTGTTAAGTTGGGGCAAAGTACTTTGGTTGTGTTGTGCAGGTTCCACGTTGGAGCCGGAATCCCTGGTGTTGCGCCGCACTACACTCCGCCGCCATCAACCTTCAACGTGCTTCTTGACTCCTACTGGTTCGATAACCTTGGTTTCTTACTGAGGGAAAAACTTGCCGCTGTACGCATCATACCTTCCTCTTGGGGTTCCCAACGGACGAGTGCTTTACCGTCACAAGCAGCAAAGCTTTTTCTGGCGCTGTTGCCGGGGAGATCAAGACACGCTGCAAGGGGAGACTCCACTTCCAATCTCTTTACTTTGTTTTTGTCTTGCTTTATTTTATTTACTTCTTTGTTTGTTGCATTATATCAAAATATAAAAAAATTAGTTGCTAGCTTTACTTTATTTACTATCTTGTTTGCGTTCTCTATATTAAAAACACAAAAAAATTAGTTACTCTCATTTACTTTATCTAGTTTGCTTTATTTACTATTGCTAAAATGGGTACTCCTAAAAATACTAAGTTGTGTGACTTCACAAACACAAATAATAATGATTTCTTATGCACACCTATTGCTCCACCTGCTACTACAACAGAATTCTTTGAAATTAAACCTGCTTTACTAAATCTTGTAATGAGAGAGCAATTTTCTGGTGTTAGTTCTGATGATGCTGCTGCCCATCTTAATAACTTTGTTGAACTATGTGAAATGCAAAAGTATAAGGATGTAGATGGTGACATTATAAAATTAAAATTGTTTCCTTTCTCATTAAGAGGAAGAGCTAAAGATTGGTTGCTATCTTTGCCTAAGAATAGTATTGATTCATGGACTAAATGTAAGGATGCTTTCATTGGTAGATATTATCCTCCTGCTAAAATTATATCTTTGAGAAGTAGCATAATGAATTTTAAACAATTGGATAATGAGCATGTTGCCCAAGCATGGGAAAGAATGAAATCTTTGGTTAAAAATTGCCCAACCCATGGACTGACTACTTGGATGATCATCCAAACCTTCTATGCAGGATTGAATTTTTCTTCGCGGAACCTATTGGATTCAGCTGATGGAGGTACTTTTAGGTCCATCACTCTAGGCACCGCAACAAAGCTTCTGGATAATATGATGATTAATTACTCTGAATGGCACACGGAAAGAGCTCCACAAGGTAAGAAGGTAAATTCTGTCGAAGAAACCTCCTCTTTGAGTGATAAGATTGATGTTATTATGTCTATGCTTGTGACTGGTAGGACAATTGTTGATCCTAATAATGTTCCGTTAGCTTCATTGGTTGCTCAAGAAGAACATGTTGATGTGAACTTCATTAAAAATAATAATTTCAACAACAATGCTTATCGGAATAATTCTAGTAACAACTATAGGCCATATCCTTATAATAATAGTAACGGTTATGGTAATTCTTATGGGAATTCTTACAACAATAATAGGAATACACCCCCTGGACTTGAAGCCATGCTTAAAGAATTTATTAGTACACAAACTGCTTTTAACAAATCTGTTGAAGAAAAGCTTGGAAAAATTGATATACTTGCTTCTAAAGTCGATAGTCTTGCTGCCGATGTTGATCTTTTGAAATCGAAAGTTATGTCTAATTAAAATAAAGATATTAAGTCATTTGCTACAGCAAACGCCATCCAAGTTAGAATTAATGAGAATATAAGATTGATGGCCGAATTGTGTGCTAGGTGGGAAAAAGAAGAAAATGCTAAAGATAACAATGTAGCTAAAGTTTGGACTATTACCACCACTAGTAATGCTAATGCTTCACATGTTGCTACACCTCCTACTATCAATGGTAAAACAATTGGTGTTAGCAATGTTTCCACTTCTAATGCAAAGCCTGCAAAACTGCCTGAAACTACTAAAACTGCTGAAACTGCTTGTGATAAAACTGCTGAAATTTTTTCCAATGTTGGGGACAATGATCCCATTGCTTTAGATCATAATGGTTTAGATTTTGATGATTGTCACATCTCTGAAGTTATAAAGTTCTTACAAAAAGTTGCTAAAAGTCCTAATGCTATTGCTATAAATTTGGCCTTTACGAAACATATTACAAATGCTCTCATAAAAGCTAGAGAAGAGAAATTAAATCGCGAAACTTCTATTCCTAGGAAGTTAGAGGATGGTTGGGAGCCCATCATTAAGATGAAGGTCAATGATTTTGATTGTAATGCCTTATGTGATCTTGGTGCAAGTATTTCCGTTATGCCTAGGAAAATCTATAATATGCTTGACTTGCCACCATTGAAAAATTGTTATTTGGATGTTAATCTTGCTGATAATTCTACAAAGAAACCTTTGGGGAGGGTTGATAATGTTCGCATTAAGGTTAACAATAACCTTGTCCCCGTTGATTTTGTTGTGTTGGATATTGAATGCAATGCATCTTGTCCCATTATATTGGGAAGACCTTTTCTTCGAGCTGTTGGTGCTATTATTGATATGAAGGAAGGTAATATTAAATATCAATTTCCTCTCAAGAAAGGTATGGAACACTTCCCTAGAAAGAGAATGAAGTTACCTTTTGATTCTATTATTAGAACAAATTATGATGTTGATGCTTCATCTCTTGATAATACTTGATACACACTTTCTGCGCCTAGCTGAAAGGCGTTAAAGAAAAGCGCTTATGGGAGACAACCCATGATTTTACTTCTGCACTTTTGTTTTATATTTGAGTCTTGGAAGTTGTTACTACTGTAGCAACCTCTCCTTATCTTAATTTTGTTGCATTGTTGTGCCAAGTAAAGACTTTGATAGTAAGGTTCATACTAGATTTGGATTACTGCGCAGAAACAGATTTCTTGCTGTCACGAATTTGAGCAGTAGTCTCTCTAGGTAACTCAGAAAAATCTTCCAATTTACGTGAGTAATCCTCAGATATGTACGCAACTTTCATTCAATTTGAGCATTTTCATTTGAGCAAGTCTGGTGCACCTAAAAAATTCTTCTTTACGGACTGTTCTGTTTTGACAGATTCTGCCTTTTATTTCGCATTGCCTGTTTTGCTATGCTTGATGGATTTCTTTATTCCATTAACTTTCAGTAGCTTTGTGAAATGTCCAGAAGTGTTAAGAATGATTATGTCACCTCTGAACATGTGAATTTTGATTATGCACTAACCCTGTAATGAGTTGTCTTGAGTTTGGTGTGGAGGAAGTTTTCAAGGATCAAGAGAGGAGGATGATACAATATGATCAAGGAGAGTGAAAGCTCTAAGCTTGGGGATGCCCTGGTGGTTCATCCCTGCATATTTCAAGAAGACTCAAGCATCTAAGCTTGGGGATGCCCAAGGCATCCCCTTCTTCATCGACAACATTATCTGGTTCCTCTAGTGAAACTATATTTTTATTCCGTCACATCTTATGTGATTTACTTGGAGCGTCTGTATGTTTTTGTTTTGTTTTAATAAAGTTGGATCCTAGCATTCATTGTGTGGGAGAGAGACACGCTCCGCTGTTGCATATGGACAAATATGTCCTTAGCTTTACTCATAATGTTCATGGCGAAGGTTGAAACTGCTTCGTTAATTGTTATATTGTTGGAAACGGGAAATGCTACATGTGGTAATTGGTATAATGTCTTGAATAATTTGATACTTGGCAATTGTTGTGCTTATAAGGATCATGTTTAAGCTCTTGCATCATATACTTTGCACCTATTAGTGAAGAAATACATAGAGCTTGCTAAAATTTGGTTTGCATGATTGGTCTCTCTAAGGTCTAGATATTTTCTAGTAAGGGTTTGAACAACAAGGAAGACAGTGTAGAGTCTTATAATGCTTGCAATATGTTTTTATGTGAGTTTTGTTGTACCGGTTCATACTTGTGTTTGCTTCAAATAACCTTGCTAGCCTAAGCCTTGTATTGAGAGGGAATACTTCTCGTGCATCCAAATCCTTGAGCCAATAACTATGCCATTTGTGTTCACCATACCTACGTACTACATGGTATTTCTCTGCCATTCCAAAGTAAATTGCTTGAGTGCTACCTTTAAAATTCCATTCTTTGTCTTTGCAATATATAGCTCATGGGAAAAATAGCCTAAAAACTATTGTGGTATTGAATATGTCCTTATGTATCTTATTTCTTATTAAGTTGCTTGTTGTGCGATAACCATGTTCCTGGGGACGCCATCAACTATCCTTTGTTGAATATCATGTGAGTTGCTATGCATGTTCGTCTTGTCTGAAGTAAGGGTGATTTATCATGAGTTGAATGGTTTGAGCATGCATATTGTTAGAGAAGAACACTGGGCCGCTAACTAAAGCCATGATCCATGGTGGAAGTTTCAGTTTTGGACAACAATCCTCAATCTCTTATGAGAATATTATTTGTTGTTGAATGCTTATGCATTAAAGAGGAGTCCATTATCTGTTGTCTATGTTGTCCCGGTATGGATGTCTAAGTTGAGAATAATCAAAAGCGAGAAATCCAATGCGAGCTTTCTCCTTAGACCTTTGTACAGGCGGCATAGAGGTACCCCTTTGTGATACTTGGTTAAAACATATGCATTGCGGTGATAATCCATGACAATCCAAGCTAATTAGGACAAGGTGCGGGCACTATTGGTAATCTATGCATGAGGCTTGCAACTTGTAGGATATCTTATACATAACACATATGCTTTATTACTACCGTTGACAAAATTGTTTCTTGTTTTCAAAATAAAAGCTCTAGCACAAATATAGCAATCAATGCTTCCCTCTTCGAAGGGCATTTCTTCTACTTTTATGTTGAGTCAGTTAACCCATTTCCTTCCACCTTAGAAGCAAACACTTGTGTTAACTGTGCATTGATTCCTACATACTTGCATATTTGCATTCATCATATTACTTTATGTTGACAACTATCCATGAGATATACATGTTACAAGTTGAAAGCAACCGCTGAAACTTAATCTTCCTTTGTGTTGCCGCAATGCCTTTACTTTGAATTTATTGCTTTATGAGTTAACTCTTATGAAAGAATTATTGATGCTTGTCTTGAAAGTACTATTCATGAAAAGTCTTTGCTATATGATTCAGTTGTTTACTCATTGTCTTTACCATTGCTTCGAATCGCTGCATTCATTACATGTGCTTACAATAGTCTTGATCAAAATTATGATAGCATGTCACTTCAGAAATTATCTTTGTTCTCGTTTACCTACTCGGGACGAGTAGGAACTAAGCTTGGGGATGCTTGATACGTCTCAAATGTATCTATAATTTCTTACTCCCTCCGTTCTGAAATAGTCTACATTCTAGCTCCAAAATTTGTTCGGAAATACTCTACATTCTAGCTTTTAGTCAACAACAACACTGAAAACGAGATGATTTTACTCTCTTGATTGGATGTTGTTATTTTCAATGTAGCTTGGATTGGTTGTTCAAATATCTAAGTAGTACTAATAAATGGACTACTAATTTGTCTCATTTTTTTCTAGAATGTAGACTAAATTAGAACGGAGGGAGTATGTTCCATGCTACTTTATTGATGATACCTACATGTTTTATATACACTTTATGTCATATTTATGCATTTTCCGGCACTAACCTATTAACGAGATGCCGAAGAGCCAGTTGCTGTTTTCTGCTGTTTTTGGTTTCAGAAATCCTAGTAAGGAAATATTCTCGGAATTGGACGATATCAACGCCCAGGGGCTTATTTTTCCACGAAGCTTCCAGAACACCGAAAGGGAAACGAAGTGGGGCGACGAGGCACCGCCACACTAGGGCGGCGCGGCCCAAGGGGGGCCCGCGCGGCCCTAGCGTGTGGGGCCCCCGTCAGCCCTCCGACTCCGCCCTTCCGCCTACTTAAAGTCTTCGTCGCGAATACCCCAGTACCGAGAGCCACGATACGGAAAACCTTCCAGAGACGCCGCCGCTGCCAATCCCATCTCGGGGGATTCAGGAGATCGCCTTCGGCACCCTGCCGGAGAGGGGAATCATCTCCCGGAGGACTCTTCACCGCCATGGTCGCCTCCGGAGTGATGTGTGAGTAGTTCACCCCTGGACTATGGGTCCATAGCAGTTGCTAGATGGTCGTCTTCTCCTCATTGTGCTATCATTGTTGGATCTTGTGAGCTTCCTAACATGATCAAGATCATCTATTTGTAATGCTACATGTTGCGTTTGTTGGGATCCGATGAATATTGAATGCTATATTATGTTGATTATCAATCTATCATCTATGTGTTGTTTATGATCTTGCATGCTCTCCGTTATTAGTAGAGGCTCTGGCCAAGTCATTACTTGTAACTCCAAGAGGGAGTATTTATGCTCGATAGTGGGTTCATGCCTCCATTAAATGCAGGACGATGAGAAAGTTCTAAGGTTGTGGATGTGCTGTTGCCACTAGGGATAAAACATCGATGCTATGTCTAAGGATGTATTTGTTGATTACATTACGCACCATACCTAATGCAATTGTCTGTTGTTTGCAACTTAATACTGGAAGGGGTTCGGATGATAACCTGAAGGTGGACTTTTTAGGCATAGATGCATGCTGGATAGCGGTCTATGTACTTTGTCGTAATGCCCAATTGAATCTCACACTACTCATCATATCATGTATGTGCATTGTCATGCCATCTTTATTTGTCAATTGCCCAACTGTAATTTGTTCACCCAACATGCTTATTCTTATGGGAGAGACACCACTAGTGAACTGTGGACCCCGGTCCATTCTTTTACATCGAATACAATCTACTGCAATACTCGTTCTACTGTTTTCTGCAAACATCATCATCCACACTATACATCTAATCCTTTGTTACAGCAAGCCAGTGAGATTGACAACCTTACTGTCACGTTGGGGCAAATTACTTTGGTTGTGTTGTGCAGGTTTCACGTTGGCGCCGGAATCCCTGGTGTTGCGCCGCACTACACTCCGCCGCCATCAACCTTCAACATGCTTCTTGACTCCTAGTGGTTCGATAACCTTGGTTTCTTACTGAGGAAAAAACTTGCCGCTGTACGCATCATACATTCCTCTTGGGTTTCCCTACGGACGAGTGCTTTACCGTCACAAGCAGCAAAGCTTTTTCTGGCGCCGTTGCCGGGGAGATCAAGACACGCTGCAAGGGGAGTCTCCACTTCCAATCTCTTTACTTTGTTTTTGTCTTGCTTTATTTTATTTACTTCTTTGTTTGCTGCATTATATCAAAATACAAAAAAAATTAGTTGCTAGCTTTACTTTATTTACTATCTTGTTTGCGTTCTCTATATTAAAAACACAAAAAAATTAGTTACTCACATTTACTTTATCTTGTTTGCTTTATTTACTATTGCTAAAATGGGTACTCCTGAAAATACTAAGTTGTGTGACTTCACAAACACAAATAATAATGATTTCTTATGCACACCTATTGCTCCACCTGCTACTACAACAGAATTCTTTGAAATTAAACCTGCTTTACTAAATCTTGTAATGAGAGAGCAATTTTCTTGTGTTAGTTCTGATGATGCTGCTGCCCATCTTAATAACTTTGTTGAACTATGTGAAATGCAAAAGTATAAGGATGTAGATGGTGACATTATAAAATTAAAATTGTTTCCTTTCTCATTAAGAGGAAGAGCTAAAGATTAGTTGCTATCTTTGCCTAAGAATAGTATTGATTGATGGACTAAATGTAAGGATGCTTTCATTGGTAGATATTATCCTCCTACTAAAATTATATCTTTGAGAAGTAGCATAATGAATTTTAAACAATTGGATAATGAGCATGTTGCCCAAGCATGGGAAAGAATGAAATCTTTGGTTAAAAATTGCCCAACCCATGGACTGACTACTTGGATGATCATCCAAACCTTCTATGCAGGATTGAATTTTTCTTCGCGGAACCTATTGGATTCAGCTGCTGGAGGTACTTTTATGTCCAACACTCTAGGCGCCGCAACAAAGCTTCTGGATAATATGATGATTAATTACTCTGAATGGCACACGGAAAGAGCTCCACAAGGTAAGAAGGTAAATTTTGTCGAAGAAACCTCCTCTTTGAGTGATAAGATTGATGCTATTATGTCTATGCTTGTGAATGGTAGGACAAATGTTGATCCTAATAATGTTCCGTTAGCTTCATTGGTTGCTCAAGAAGAACATGTTGATGTGAACTTCATTAAAAATAATAATTTCAACAACAATGCTTATCGGAATAATTCTAGTAACAACTATAGGCCATATCCTTATAATAATGGTAACGGTTATGGTAATTCTTATGGGAATTCTTACAACAATAATAGGAATACACCCCCTGGACTTGAAGCCATGCTTAAAGAATTTATTAGTATACAAACTGCTTTTAACAAATCTGTTGAAGAAAAGCTTGGAAAAATTGATATACTTGCTTCTAAAGTCGATAGTCTTGCTGCTGATGTTGATATTTTGAAATCGAAAGTTATGCCTAATGAAAATAAAGATATTAAGTCATTTGCTACAGCAAACGCCATCCAAGTTAGAATTAATGAGAATATAAGATTGATGGCCGAATTGCGTGCTAGGTGGGAAAAAGAAGAAAATGCTAAAGATAACAATGTAGCTAAAGTTTGGACTATTACCACCACTAGTAATGCTAATGCTTCACTCCTACTATCAATGGTAAAATAATTGGTGTTAGCAATGTTTCCACTTCTAATGCAAAGCCTGCAAAACTGCCTGAAACTACTAAAACTGCTGAAACTGCTTGTGATAAAACTGCTGAAATTTTTTCCAATGTTGGGGACAATGATCCCATTGCTTTAGATCATAATGGTTTAGATTTTGATGATTGTCACATCTCTGAAGTTATAAAGTTCTTACAAAAAGTTGCTAAAAGTCCTAATGCTATTGCTATAAATTTGGCCTTTACGAAACATATTACAAATGCTCTCATAAAAGCTAGAGAAGAGAAATTAAATCGCGAAACTTCTATTCCTAGGAAGTTAGAGGATGGTTGGGAGCCCATCATTAAGATGAAGGTCAATGATTTTGATTGTAATGCCTTATGTGATCTTGGTGCAAGTATTTCCGTTATGCCTAGGAAAATCTATAATATGCTTGACTTGCCACCATTGAAAAATTGTTATTTGGATGTTAATCTTGCTGATAATTCTACAAAGAAACCTTTGGGGAGGGTTGATAATGTTCGCATTAAGGTTAACAATAACCTTGTCCCCGTTGATTTTGTTGTGTTGGATATTGAATGCAATGCATCTTGTCCCATTATATTGGGAAGACCTTTTCTTCGAGCTGTTGGTGCTATTATTGATATGAAGGAAGGTAATATTAAATATCAATTTCCTCTCAAGAAAGGTATGGAACACTTCCCTAGAAAGAGAATGAAGTTACCTTTTGATTCTATTATTAGAACAAATTATGATGTTGATGCTTCATCTCTTGATAATACTTGATACACACTTTCTGCGCCTAGCTGAAAGGCGTTAAAGAAAAGCGCTTATGGGAGACAACCCATGATTTTACTTCTGCACTTTTGTTTTATATTTGAGTCTTGGAAGTTGTTACTACTGTAGCAACCTCTCCTTATCTTAATTTTGTTGCATTGTTGTGCCAAGTAAAGACTTTGATAGTAAGGTTCATACTAGATTTGGATTACTGCGCAGAAACAGATTTCTTGCTGTCACGAATTTGAGCAGTAGTCTCTGTAGGTAACTCAGAAAAATCTTCCAATTTACGTGAGTAATCCTCAGATATGTACGCAACTTTCATTCAATTTGAGCATTTTCATTTGAGCAAGTCTGGTGCACCTAAAAAATTCGTCTTTACGGACTGTTCTGTTTTGACAGATTCTGCCTTTTATTTCGCATTGCCTGTTTTGCTATGCTTGATGGATTTCTTTATTCCATTAACTTTCAGTAGCTTTGTGAAATGTCTAGAAGTGTTAAGAATGATTATGTCACCTCTGAACATGTGAATTTTGATTATGCACTAACCCTCTAATGAGTTGTCTTGAGTTTGGTGTGGAGGAAGTTTTCAAGGATCAAGAGAGGAGGATGATACAATATGATCAAGGAGAGTGAAAGCTCTAAGCTTTGGGATGCCCCGGTGGTTCATCCCTGCATATTTCAAGAAGACTCAAGCATCTAAGCTTGGGGATTCCCAAGGCATCACCTTCTTCATCGACAACATTATCAGGTTCCTCTAGTGAAACTATATTTTTATTCCGTCACATCTTATGTGCTTTACTTGGAGCGTCTATATGTTTTTGTTTTGTTTGAATAAAGTTGGATCCTAGCATTCATTGTGTGGGAGAGAGACACGCTCCGCTATTGCATATGGACAAATATGTCCTTAGCTTTACTCATAATGTTCGTGGCGAAGGTTGAAACTGCTTCGTTAATTGTTATATGGTTGGAAACGGGAAATGCTACATGTGGTAATTGGTATAATGTCTTGAATAATTTGATACTTGGCAATTGTTGTGCTCATAAGGATCATGTTTAAGCTCTTGCATCATATACTTTGCACCTATTAGTGAAGAAATATATAGAGCTTGCTAAAATTTGGTTTGCATGATTGGTCTCTCTAAGGTCTAGATATTTTCTAGTAAGGGTTTGAACAACAAGGAAGACAGTGTAGAGTCTTATAATGCTTGCAATATGTTTTTATGTGAGTTTTGTTGTACCGGTTCATACTTGTGTTTGCTTCAAATAACCTTGCTAGCCTAAGCCTTGTATTGAGAGGGAATACTTCTCGTGCATCCAAATTCTTGAGCCAATAACTATGCCATTTGTGTTCACCATACCTACCTACTACATGGTATTTCTCTGCCATTCCAAAGTAAATTGCTTGAGTGCTACCTTTAAAATTCCATTCTTTGTCTTTGCAATATATAGCTCATGGGAAAAATAGCCTAAAAACTATTGTGGTATTGAATATGTACTTATGTATCTTATTTCTTATTAAGTTGCTTGTTGTGTGATAACCATGTTCCTGGGGACGCCATCAACTATCCTTTGTTGAATATCATTTGAGTTGCTATGCATGTTCGTCTTGTCTGAAGTAAGGGTGATTTATCATGAGTTGAATGGTTTGAGCATGCATATTGTTAGAGAAGAACATTGGGCCGCTAACTAAAGCCATGATCCATGGTGGAAGTTTCAGTTTTGGACAACAATCCTCAATCTCTTATGAGAATATTATTTGTTGTTGAATGCTTATGCATTAAAGAGGAGTCCATTATCTGTTGTCTATGTTGTCCCGGTATGGATGTCTAAGTTGAGAATAATCAAAAGCGAGAAATCCAATGCGAGCTTTATCCTTAGACCTTTGTACAGGCGGCATAGAGGTACCCCTTTGTGATACTTGGTTAAAACATATGTATTGCGGTGATAATCCATGATAATCCAAGCTAATTAGGACAAGGTGCGGGCACTATTGGTAATCTATGCATGAGGCTTGCAACTTGTAGGATATCTTATACATAACACATATGCTTTATTACTACCGTTGACAAAATTGTTTCTTGTTTTCAAAATAAAAGCTCTAGCACAAATATAGCAATCAATGCTTCCCTCTTCGAAGGGCATTTCTTCTACTTTTATGTTGAGTCAGTTTACCCATTTCCTTCCACCCTAGAAGCAAACACTTGTGTTAACTGTGCATTGATTCCTACATACTTGCATATTTGCATTCATCATATTACTTTATGTTGACAACTATCCATGAGATATACATGTTACAAGTTGAAAGCAACCGCTGAAACTTAATCTTCCTTTGTGTTGCTTCAATGCCTTTACTTTGAATTTATTGCTTTATGAGTTAACTCTTATGAAAGACTTATTGATGCTTGTCTTCAAAGTACTATTCATGAAAAGTCTTTGCTATATGATTCAGTTGTTTACTCATTGTCTTTACCATTGCTTCGAATCGCTGCATTCATTACATGTGCTTACAATAGTCTTGAGCAAAATTATGATAGCATGTCACTTCAGAAATTATCTTTGTTATCGTTTACCTACTCGGGACGAGTAGGAACTAAGCTTGGGGATGCTTGATACGTCTCAAACGTATCTATAATTTCTTACTCCCTCCTTTCTGAAATAGTCTACATTCTAGCTCCAAAATTTGTTCGGAAATACTCTACATTCTAGCTTTTAGTCAACAACAACACTGAAAACGAGATAATTTTACTCTCTTGATTGGATGTTGTTATTTTCAATGTAGCTTGGATTGGTTGTTCAAATATCTAAGTAGTACTAATAAATGGACTACTAATTTGTCTCATTTTTTCTAGAATGTAGACTAAATTAGAACGGAGGGAGTATGTTCCATGCTACTTTATTGATGATACCTACATATTTTATATACACTTTATGTCATATTTATGCATATTCCGGCACTAACCTATTAACGAGATGCCGAAGAGCCAGTTGTTGTTTTCTGTTGTTTTTGGTTTCAGAAATCCTAGTAAGGAAATATTCTCGGAATTGGGCGAAATCAACGCCCAGGGGCTTATTTTTCCACGAAGCTTCGAGAACACCGAAAGGGAAACGAAGTGGGGCGACGAGGCGCCGCCACACTAGGGCGGCGCGGCCCAAGGGGGGCCCGTGCGGCCCTAGCGTGTGGGGCCCCCGTCAGCCCTCCGACTCCGCCCTTCCGCCTACTTAAAGTCTTCGTCGCGAATACCCCAGTACCGAGAGCCACGATACGGAAAACCTTCCAGAGACGCCGCCGCCAATCCCATCTCGGGGATTCAGAGAGCGCCTCCGGCACCCTGCCGGAGAGGGGAATCATCTCCCGGAGGACTCTTCACCGCCATGGTCGCCTCCGGAGTGATGTGTGAGTAGTTCACCCCTGGACTATGGGTCCATAGCAGTAGCTAGATGGTCGTCTTCTCCTCATTGTGCTATCATTGTTGGATCTTGTGAGCTGCCTAACATGATCAAGATCATCTATTTGTAATGCTACATGTTGCGTTTGTTGGGATCCGATGAATATTGAATGCTATGTTATGTTGATTATCAATCTATCATCTATGTGTTGTTTATGATCTTGCATGCTCTCCGTTATTAGTAGAGGCTCTGGCCAAGTCGTTACTTGTAACTCCAAGAGGGAGTATTTATGCTCGATAGTGGATTCATGTCTCCATTAAATCTGGGACAGTGACAGAAAGTTCTAAGGTTGTGGATGTGCTGTTGCCACTAGGGATAAAACATCAATGCTATGTCTAAGGATGTATTTGTTGATTATATTACGCACCATACCTAATGCAATTGTCTGTTGTTTGCAACTTAATACTGGAAGGGGTTCGGATGATAACCTGAAGGTGGACTTTTTAGGCATAGATGCATGCTGGATAGCGGTCTATGTACTTTGTCGTAATGCCCAATTGAATCTCACACTACTCATCATAACATGTATGTGCATTGTCATGCCATCTTTAATTGTCAATTGCCCAACTGTACTTTGTTCACCCAACATGCTATTTCTTATGGGAGAGACACCACTAGTGAACTGTGGACCCCGGTCCATTCTTTTACATCGAATACAATCTACTGCAATACTCGTTCTAATATTTTATGCAAACATCATCATCCACACTATACATCTAATCCTTTGTTACATCAAGCCGGTGAGATTGACAACCTCGCTGTTAAGTTGGGGCAAAGTACTTTGGTTGTGTTGTGCAGGTTCCACGTTGGCGCCGGAATCCCTGGTGTTGCGCCGCACTACACTCCGCCGCCATCAACCTTCAATGTGCTTCTTGACTCCTACTAGTTCGATAACCTTGGTTTCTTACTGAGGGAAAAACTTGCCGCTGTACGCATCATACCTTCCTCTTGGGGTTCCCAACGGACGAGTGCTTTACCGTCACAAGCAGCAGGGAGCCTGCTGTGTCGAAGGATATGGCATGGTCGTCGGCATTGTCTGCGGGAAAGGAGGGGCCTGCACGGTGGACGGTGCCTGCAACGGTGGATGCGTGCGCTCGGCCGACAAATCGTCGAGCAGGTTGCGTGCACCGGCCATCGCTGCTGCTCCCAGGTGCTTGGGCCCTTTGGAGTTCGCCGGCGCACGGTTGAGGTCAATGGACGAAGGTGACGGCCCCGTCATGGACTCGCCCACCTCCGGTGACCCATCCCGTGATGGGTACGCGTACCGCCCTGACTGCGCCCCCATTTCGTGCGCGCCGGGCATGTACACAAACGGGGCCGTCGGCGGGCCTGTTGACCTTGGAGGAAGGGGCAGGGTCACGGACGAGGCCGAGCTCCCCCCGAGGCCGTGCCGGTGCCCGGGATGATCATGTGCTGGCCGAGCGTTGCGTGGCCATAAAAGAGCATGGCCTGCGCCTGCTCTTGAATGACACGAGCCTTCGCCTGCGTTTGGAGTTCGAGGAGCTGCTCCGCCGCCCGTTGCTGCTCCTCCGCGGCGGCGGCCTCCCTCTTCCGTTGCTCGAACGCCCTGCGCCGCTCCCCCCGCTTCTTGGTCTCCATCGCCCTCTGCTCAGCGGTGAGCTCGGGCTTCGCCTTCTTCGCCGGTGGCCCGGGCTCGACGAACACCGGAGCGTACAGTTGAGGATCCGCCTCCACGGGAGGAGCGGCTACGGCCGCGAGCTGTGCCTCGTCTCTGATGGTGGCGGTGGCGGCGGCAGTCGCTTCGTCGGCCATCTCTAGGTTTTGGGAGTGGAGTGGAGTGTTTCTGTTTTGGGAGATAGACAGGCGGGCCAGAGGCGGATAAGGGGAGGACGCGAGCGACCAGCCTTCGGCGTCCGCGGCCACGCAAACTCGTCCCATATTTGGGCCGGGTTTGGGTCGTCCCGGACGCCGCGGCCATCCGTTTTAGGGATGGGTCCGCGCGCTGGGCCGTGTTTTTGTCCGGTTCAACCCATCCGGACGCGCGGGTGCGGGATGGGTCGCCCCGTTGGAGATGCCCTTAGCTCCTCCCCCAACCCGACGGCGCGGGCCTCCACCGTGCATCTCCTGCTTCAGCGTCGCCCCCATCAGGCCCCTCCCCCACCATCATAGCAGCAGGCGAATCCTCCAGATGTCGGCCGGACGGGATGTGTGCTTAATTTCTCGAGGCTGCGGTTCATCGGTCGGTCGGGCCTCTCTCCCCCGCCCAGACCCAGATCTCATCCCGCCCGCCTCGGAGGACAACCGCCAGCGCTCCATCGTGCTCCACTCTGATTTCGGTTCTGGTGTTTTCACTCTCGCTGTCCTTTGCCTTAATTCCAATCTTAGTGAGGCGGCTTGTTAATTTCACGAAAGTTGACGTATATAAACCGCCCAATTTTGTTACGATGGAGCGATGTGGGACTATTAAACACAAAATATTTTGACATGTCAGGGCTAATTCAGCATTTGGACGGGGCATTTCAATTGGATGGGACGAATATGCGTTGCGGCCCATTGTCTTATGTAGGTATGGCCCTCTGCGGTGCGACGGACAGCAAAGCCTAGCTTGAAGAATATACTAGATCATAAATGCGCGCTTCACCGCGCCCGTCCATCATACGAAAATAATAATTATAATGATATTTGGAATAGTGCATATAGTGTAAATATTGTGACAAAAGAAGAAAGGTTTGAGTTGTAGAGACTAATATAGGTGCCCCCAACGACATGCTTGTGCTTTCATAAGCTACCCATGGAAATCAAAATCATGTTGATTATAGTACATGGAAATAACAAATAATTGTGCATATGCAATACTCTCTCCTTGCCAAAATGTAGTGCATATAAGATTTTGAAAACTCATACGATATATAGTTTGATCAAGTATGTAGAAAAAAAAATAACAACTACTACTTTTTTCTACATACTTAGTCAAACTTTATATCGTTTGACTTTCTAAAAAAAACTACATTTTTGCACCAAGGGAGTACATTATTGTTGACCACGTCATATGAACACAGTTGATATCACGGGAATGAACCCAATTTAATTGTTCAAAGTAACATCGAAACCGTCATTATAAACATTGTAAATATTCAGGAGATACAATCATGAGCCGAGAAAGTACAAAACTATGTGCAGCAACGAGCTTCTTCATTCGCTAGTTTCTTATCGGCTGCCATGAAGACTGAAAGCACCATCATGTCAGCATAACCTTTATTATTTCCGAACATATTTAGTAATGTCACACGCACAATTGATATGTAGAAGAAGTGGCACTGCCACGTTCACCTCATTCCTCAGCAGAAAAAGAAACGAAAAAGCTCAGGAGCTAACACTTCTAATGCATACTTTATTGTCTGAATAACATAGATGAGCAAACCCGAAGGATATTTAAGGATAAGCATGAATTATCGACTTTCATCGATGAGCATGATCTTTAAGGCAAGGGACACTACTTCCTCCTGCATATATTTGGCATTAGATTTGCAATAAACCATAAACGATTCTAGATATCCAAGAAGTGAGTCAAACTAAAGCATATTTGGCATTAGATACAACGATATGTATAACTAAGTCAACTTGACAAATATGGCAATGAGTATGTGACTTGTGGTAGTGGGCAAACTTTTTAGTTCTTAGAAGTAGATAGTGGACACTCAACTAATAATTTTCTTCTAAAATCCAAATATTCTCATGTTATATAAATAGTTTTGCCTATTCTAACAGTTTTCCTATTGCATCACCGGCCTTTTGCTTCTGTTGCTGAACCATGCTTGCAAAATTTAGAGCTGATAAAACTTCCATGTCGTATTTAGAGTAATTTTCAGCATATGTGTTCTCGTCCTCGGATAGAGCACCATTTTGTAACACAACTAATGAATGCAACTCGGTTCCATCAACCAAATCTACCCACAAATTCTCAATATTCCAATGTAAAAACAAACTACACATACTACTTACCCCTTGTACATTTCCTGTAGTTATATCGACAAAAATTTCGGGAAACCTACCAAAAAAGTGGGGCAAGTAAGGTAATAAACTTTTGATGGAAAACTGGCATATCAAGTATTCGTTTTGTTCTGCTCAACGGAATCATTTGTTCTGCCAAACAGAAGTATTACTAACCAAAAAGGAATGACACGGGAGAAAAGGCACCCCAGCTATTTCCACTAACGATATATTGTATATATTTGTGCTTCAAACAAACCTGAAACCTTGCGTCCCCCATTAGAAATATACCTTTCCTATGATTAAATAGACTAAAATAACAGGTCAATATACACTCAGGTTACCCTCCAAAAATGAATTGCATTCAGGTTAGCCTAAAAGACACAAACAACATACACACAAATAACGTTTTGCTAATTTGAAACTTCTTACGCAAGCAAGCGCAACCTCAGCAGATTGCAAAAAAGTCGACAACGCCTTCCTAATCTCAAACTTCTTATGAAAGCAAGTGCAGCCTCTGCATTGCAAACCAAACTAAAAATTGTAGCCGCACCTTAGGGATGCTTGAGAAACTCATTGCACATTCTGGACATATTTTGTGTTTCTAAAATAAAGTCCATAGCTCTCGAACAGTAAATGCATAGTAATTAAATGATATGTTTCGAATCGAGAATGAAATATTTAACCTAAAAAAAGGCTATGAATACTTACTCAACAAGTGCAAGGTGGTACGTAGCATCTGATTGGAGTGACATGCCAGGAGCCATTGTCCATATGTGAGACTGCATACAACAATCCATTTAGAAGTCTAACTAATACAATTGATTAATATAAGAACTAAGCAAACCTTTATGCTCAATGGTTCTTCCATGGCCCATTTCAGTCTGCCACAAGCATGGCATGGTCAGTAGGCTTTGGAACTCAAACTAATAGGCTGATTCAAGAAGAATTCTCATAGGGCCTATAACACTCTGGTACGATTTCAATAATTTTGTTTCCAGCCATTCCTGGTCTCCTCAATATCTTACAGCAATATCCTTAGCAGTCAGAACCCAGCTAATAAATATTGTTAAAGTAGCTCTTGGATTCTGAGGTGCTTTTTCCTCCGGCGTCATTCCTTTTGGAACAGGTTATTGTGCTTGCAGTCCCTTCTTCTGAAGAGAATGCGTTACCACATATGCAAAATGAACAACCGAACAATTAGTCGATCTGAAATATTAGCATTGAAAAATATTTAAAAGAGAACTAAAAATAAAGGACTCGTATTTCTGTTCTTTGCTTCTCATAACCATATAAATGACATGCATATACATGTAGGCATATTACAATAAGAAAAGTTGAATTGGCGACTAATGATTGGAAAAAATGTATAAACTCCGAAATTTCACGTAAAATATTAAAGATGTAAAATTCCATTACAACAACAACAACAACCAAGCCTTTCAGTCCCAAACAAGTTGGGGTGGGCTAGTGTACCGCCCTACCTTTTAACAAAGGTAGAACACATGTGTATTGTGCTATTCCCGGGATCACGGATAGCACACACATTACAAAATATAGTAATCATTACAATAGTATCAAATTACTACATCGTTGATCTAAAGGCACTACAAGAAAAGTTGCCATGGCCGACGAAGTTGAAGTCGCGCCGTGGTTGCTGGTGTACCATGGCCGACGATTTTGGGTCTGTCCGTTGTGCATGTCAAAACGTTTTTTTTTTCTCGTTTTTGAGGCCACCTAGCCCGACGAAACCGGCCAAAACGTTGCGTATGGTGGCCCGGGACGTGGTGCATCTCGAATTCTCGGGTTCGCCGGCCGAGTCAACGCAAATCCGCACCGCCGAGGGATGTAGGGCCCAGATGGCAGCCTCTCTGGCATTGTTTTTTTTCTCGATCGCGCCATCTCGTTCAACGCTCTCCGATCGAGCTGTTTACGATGCAGGATCATGGGTCCCGCATGTCATCCTCTATGAACCAAATTCTTTCTATTCTTGGATTTTTTTTGACCCCCTGATTTCTGGCTACTTCCTTTTTCTTTTGATTCCTTGCCGCCTTGGAAACGTTGACACCGCTGCAGCTAATTGGGACCCGCATGTCATCCTCTATGAGCAATCAACTTTCTTTTCTTGGAGTTTTTTTTTGGCACCTCAAATTTGGTCACTTGCCTTTTTCTTTCGATCCCCTGCCGCCTCTCAAACGGTGATACCACTGCTGCTAAATGGGACCCGCATGTCATCCTCTATGTACTATAAAACTTTCTTTTCTTGGATTTTTTTTGGCACCTCATATTTGGTCACTTACCTTTTTCTTTCGATCCCCTGCCGCCTCTCAAACGGTGAGACCGCTGCTGCTAAATGGGACCCGCATGTCATCCTCTATGTACTATAAAACTTTCTTTTCTAGGATTTTTTTTGGAACCTCATATTTGGTCACTTGCTTTTTTCTTTCGATCCCGTGCAGCCTCTCAAACGGTGATACCGCTGCTGCTAAATGGGACCCGCATGTCATCCTCTATGTACAATCAAGTTTCTTTTCTTGAATTATTTTTGGCTCATGATATTTAGTCACTTGCATTTTTCTTTCGATCTCATGCCACGTTGAGGACCCTGCAGGCTCATGGGACCGGCATGTCATCCTCTATGTACAATAAAATTTCTTTTCTTGGATTATTTTTGGCTCCTGATATTTGGTCACTTGCCTTTTTCTTTCGATCCCATGCAGCCTCTCAAACGGTGATACCGCTGCTGCTAAATGGGACCCGCATGTCATCCTCTATGTACACTCAAGTTTCTTTTCTTGAATTATTTTTGGCTCCTGATATTTGGTCACTTGCCTTTTTCTTTCGATCTCATGCCACGTTTGAAACGTTGAGGAACCTGCTGGCTCATGGGACCCGCATGTCATCCTCTATGTGCTATAAAAGTTTATTTTCTTGGGTTTTTTCACCCTCTGATTTTTGGCTATTTCCTTTTTCTTTTGATCCCCTGCCGCCTTGGAAACGTTGAGTAAGCTGCTGACTCATGGGACCCGCATGTCATCCTCTATGTACAATCAACTTTCTTTTTCTTTTGATCTCAAGCCGCATTTGAAACGTTGAGACCGATGCTGCTAATTGGGACCCGCATGTCATCCTCTATGTACAATAAAGTTTTTTTCTTGGATTATCTTTGGCTCCTGATATTTTGTCACTTGCCTTTTTCTTTCGATCTCATGCCGCCTTTGAAACGTTGAGTAAGCTGCTGGCTCATGGGTCTCGCATGTCATCCTCTACGAACAATAAAAGTTTCCTTTCTTGGAGTTATTTTTGACCCCTAATTTCTGGCTATTTGCCTATTTCTTTTGATCTCCTGCCCCCTTTGAAACGATGACGACGCAGCCGGGCGTGTCGGTCCCACATGTCATCCTCTGTGAACAATAAAAGTTTCCTTTGATGGATTTATTTTGAACCCCTAATTAATTTCGGGATATTTCCTTTTTCCTTTGATCCCCTGCCGCCTTGGAATCGTTGAGGATGCTGCTGCCTCATGGGTCCCGCATGTCATCCTCTCAGAACGGTAAATGTTTCTTTTCTTGGATTTTGTTGACCAAACGATTTTTGGCTTATTTTCTTTCGATCTCCTGCAGCCTTTCAAACGTTCAGGGCGCTGCTGGCTCACGGGTCCCACATGTCAACCTCTATGAACAATAAACGCTGAGGATGCTGCTGCCTCATGGGTCCCGCATGTCATCCTCTCAGAACGAAAATGTTTCTTTTCTTGTATTTTTTACCAACAGATTTTTGGTTTATTTTTTCTTTCCATCCCCTGCCGCCTTTAAAACGTTGGCGACGCTGGCTCATGGGTCCCCGATGTCGGCCTCCCGTACAAGAAACATGTGATATCTTGATTATTTTGCAGACAATAAACATTGTATTTCGCTCTGAGCTATTGCAAACGGATAAATTAAATCTTTATTTTTACATAAACAAACTTATATGTTGAATCTCCTTGTTTTGTGTTTTTGCGAAGCATAGGACTTTCCTGTTTTTTTTAGAAAAATCCAAACTTTCCTGCTTTGGAGTGGGCTGAAATTGTACGAGTCAAAAGGCCCAAAGGGATAGTTCGAAGGCCCGATGTCCGGATGCAGCCCAATTGAAATCTTTCTTTTCTTGGATTTTTTCACCCCACGATTTACGGCTACTTCATTTTTCTTTTGGTCCTGTGCCGCCTTGGAAATGTTGAGACCGCTGCTGCAAAATGGAACCCGCATGTCATCCTCTATGTACAATAAAATTTCTTTTCTTGGATTATTTTTGGCTCCTGATATTTGGTCACTTGCCTTTTTCTTTCAATCTCATGCCGACTTTGAAACGTTGAGGAAGCTGCTGGCTCATGGGTCCCGCATGTCATCCTCTATGAACAATAAAAGTTTCCTTTGATGGATTTATTTTTTACCCATAATTTCTGGCTATTTGACTTTTTCTTGTGATCCCCAGCCCCCTTTGAAACCATGACGACTTGGTGGCAGGTCGGTCCCACATGTCATCCTCTATGAACAATAAAGGTTTCCTTTGATAGATTTATTTTTTACCCTAATTAATTTCTGGCTATTTCCTATTTTTATTTTGATCCCCTGCCGCCTTGGAATAGTTGAGGATGCTGCTGCCTCATGGGTCCCGCATGTCATCCTCTCAGAAAGGTAAAAGTTTCCTTTCATGGATTTTGTTTACCAACTGATTTTTGGCTTTTTTTGTTTCGATCTCCTGCCGCCTTTAAAACGTTGACGACGCTGCTGGCTCATGGGTCCCCAATGTCAGCCTCCCCGTACTGCAAATCCTCTTTCTGCAAAGGTTGTATTTCTAGCTAGATAGCTAAGGTGGATTCGAATCTGCCGTGGTTCAGCAGCTCGGGTAAGCCTTCTTGCAATCGATTAATGGAACTAGTGTATAGCAAGGTCAAGACATGTGGCTTGGTGTAATGAATCTATTTGAATCATGTTGTGGATTCAATCTGATAGTTCTCTAATAGGTCAGCCAAAATAGAAATTAAGTTTTTTTCTAAAACGGAAATGCAAATTAAGATGAACACAAACATTAGTTATCATAATAGCTGATCATACATACATACTTGCTAAGAGCAAAAGCTTGCCAGAGTTTTACCACCCATACAATTAATTAGCAGTTCAGATAAGATAACCTTATATAAGTATAACTACAAATACATTTGCTAAGGGCTCATGGGACAATAGAACTAGACAACCGCAAACTTGATGACCAGCATGTCACAGTGGCGTCGAAAGATCTTGACCTTCAACTTTGATCCAATGCGAAGTTTGGCACCGTCAATGAACTTTTTCCACCTGGAAGTAACAGCCAAGCGACCATCTGTGGGACTGACGGAGTACCGTCCCTCCACGGTGAGACCTTCACTCTCCATGACGAGGGAAATCTTGCCCCTTCGGCCAGCATTGAGATCCTTGGCGATACTTTTAGGCAATTTCTGATTCAAAGCAAGAGATACCAACAAAAATTAGTCAATGGCACCAATGCAGAAAGACTGAACCATGTGAGACTTTGAGCAGAGAAGACATCAAGATAAGAGCGGTTATGCTGTCATATACTCACGAACATAGCCTTCGGATGCGTCCTGGTCACCACACGGGTGGCCACAAGCAATGAGCCTGAGACCTCGGTGATCTGGCCGGGGCAGGTGCAGGAGCCTGGGCTGGTACACGAGCTGGTGCCGATGCAGAGGACTGCTGGGCAGGTGCAATAAACGGTGCCTCTAGAGGAACCGGTGCTGATGCAGGAGACTGTTGGGCAGGTGCGATAAACGGTGCAGCTAGAGGAACCGATCTTTGATGCAGAGGCTCTTGGGCAGGTGTAGTATATGGGGCCTCTACAGGAACCAATGCTGATGTAGGGGCTCTTTGGGTAGATGCAATAAACGGTCTTTGAGTACAGAACCGGTCTTGATGCGGGAGAGTGGGAAGCCGGTGCCGGTCTTGGTGTGGGTGCCCTTTGTGACATCCGCTCTGTTCCATCGGGGGATCTGCAGCTTTCATCAAGTTAACCCAGCAAGCGAGAACAGAGGGAATTGTTTAGAACAAGCTGCTCGTAATGCGGAATCAAAGGATATGAGTACAAAAAAGTTACATATTATATATTTGGAAGTGTCTCCAACTACGTAAGCGATTACGTATATCTGCCCGTTTGAGTTTCTGATGCTTAGCTCGTCGCCCTTCTTCAGACCGTAGTCAAAAGCAAACTTTCTCCAATCATGTCCATACAAATATGTGATGGCATGCGTCTTGTAGACATACACCTCATAGACCGTGTAGGTGTTCATCAATTTGCCATTGCCATGCATAGTGAAAGACCCTTCATGCGAACACATCTGGTTAATCATTGGACGAAGTTCACAAGGTACAGTCTGCAGGTGGAAATTGATACTAATGTAAGAAGCAGGAAGACTAAAAACAAGACTTTACTATATGCCAATTCATGCTAAACCACTGAGAATACATACCTGTAACTCTGTGAAGGAGTTATTAGAAAGGTAGATAGAGCCATAGGAGGTGTTATATGCGGGGTATGTACATGGGCCCGCCATATTCCCATAAGCTCGGCATCGGGATGGTGAAGGAAACATGGGAGGTACTAAGGTGCGTAGCGCTGAATGTAAGTGGAAGAATTAGGTTGTGTAAAGTGCATAGTTCAGAGCAATGCAAATGTTGACAAGCGAGTGCATAACACTATGTTACAAACTGAACAGTCAAAATTTAGTGTATGATGAATATAAGCATGCTAATTTGGCGTTTCCGAATTCCAAGAAGCAGTAGACAGAGCCGGTGATAATATCAGAAATAAATCATGGCATGTATATGTGGCTTAAGAAAATATACCCGAACCCTTGGATGGTTACGGCCCGGCTGGTCCTTGGACTTGAGCTTATATAAGCATCCAGAAGATGGGGCAGTGATAACTTGGTGGCAGCCTCTGCAGATGCCTCATCAGCAGCGGTTGCAATCCTTTTGACCAATGAAGGCTTAGCGATTTCGATCTGCATATGAAAATTGATGAGCAACGGACATCGTGATGATATATAAAATGAATCTATGAGACATTGATGCATATAGTGCTGGATGTAAGTGGAAGAATAGGGTTGTGTGTGTTTCTGAACTATTGGTAAGCATAATTAGACAAAGCCGGCAATAAACAGACAAATCAAATCATGTATGAGGATTAAGAAAATATACCTGCTTAAAAAGGATACCACCCAGCTGGCCCGTGGCCTTGTGCTTGAGGAGGTTTTCAGAAGATGGTGGCGGCACCATCATCTTCACAGCAGCCTCATCAGGATCATTTTTTATCCATTTGAGTAGAGGCACAGAAGCTTCATCCTGCATATGAATAGCAACAGAACTCATCATTGATATTTAATAAATCTATGAGATGGACTGATGAAAAAAGTGCGGGATGTAAGTGGAAGAATAGGGTTGTGCATAGACAACAGTTGACAACAATGCAAATGATTACAAAAGAAGCCAACGGAACTCAACAGTTTATATACTGGATGAGACAGACTGAAAAGTGAAAAATTAGTGTATGATGATTGTAAGCAAACGCAGTGTTTCTGAACTTTTGGTAAGCATTAGGCAAAGCCAATAGTAATTAAATAGATAATAATAAAATCATGTATGTGGATTAAGAAAATATACCAGATTCATTAAAAGGTCACCACCCAGCTGGCCCATGGCCTCGTGCTTGTAGAGGTTTTCGGATGATGGTGCCGGCACCATCGTCCTCACAGCAGCCTCATCAGCCTCATTTTGCATCCACTTGAGTAAAGGCGCAGCAGTTTCAGCCTGCATAAGAATGGGAACAGATCTCAGCAGTGATATTGAATGACTCTGAGACAGACTGATGCATATAGTGCTGGATGTAAGTGGAAGGGTATGGCTGTGTATGGACAACAGTTCACAACAATGCAAGGGTGTGTTCGGTTCTGAAACAGCGTGGAATGGAATGGAATGGTTCCATTTCAGAGGAATGAAATGGTTACATTTTTCGGTTGGGAAAAATGGAGAGCGGAACAGATCAAGGTTAAACTAATCATTTGCCTCAAAATTGTAATTAGCAATTGCAAATGACATTTAATCTCAAAATCGTAATTAACAGCGCCTAATGTGATGAGGACATCACTATGATAGATACAACCAATACTCCTACAACCACGTCTCAGGTACCTTCGTTACTAGGAATCCTTCCTAATATATATGAGAATATGATGCTGCCTAAATCAAATGTATTTATATTATTTAGGAATGGATCTAGCATGGATGCCAAGCACTGGATTAGGAACGTGCATGGAGATGGCAGCAGACCTGCAAGGATTCAGGATGGTGTTGCAAGCGAGGATTTCAGAACATTGAAGCCACCATAGTGAAGCAACGATGCTTGGATGAATTATACAAGTTACTCCATCATAAAATTCATCCAAAGAGTTATTTATGGTGCTGCGTCACCTTATTTAATGGGCCAGGCCCATGTATTTTCGGATTAGGTATTTTAGGGTATTTTAAGAGGCCATATAAGTGGAGGAAGGCCCATTTAGGGGTGTTTTTGGCCAACCCTAGCTGGTTGGACGAAAATCCCTTCACTTCCCCCATATATATCCCTCCGTAGCCGTCATTAGAACTCGGATTTTGATTAGACTAAAAGTTAGCCAATTCTTTTTGCAGCTACGTGTTCTTCTTTTGAGGCCAACGCCCAGAACAAGACCGACTATTCGGAATCCCACCATTATCAATCAAGCTTTCATCTCTATTCGCAATATTCTGATTGCATCTTTAGTTCTTACTTGTTCTCGATTTCAGGTAGGAATTAAGACCCTTGCTGGTCAGGCTGATCGTGTTCCCACAAGATCAGTAACTCCCGGAGATTGTCCTAGCGATTGCATTGGCGCACGAGCTTTGCACGTGTAGTCAGATCGTCAAGCACGAACTCCACCAACAAATCGATTTATCCCCATCTCATCGAAAGATCAGCCACCTTTGCCCTATCAAGTGGTATCAGATTTCAGGTTGCTCACTGAGATTTTATAGTTTTCCTAGTGTAGATTGCATCGCCTTCATACCTACAACCCACGAAAAAGCCCCACAAAAATATATTAGGTTTAGATCATCCGTCCCATAGCCCCTGCCAAGCCATTGCATGATCTTTTCAGTTTTTGCTTTTTGAGTCTTTGTCTGCAATCGTTGTGTCGCGTGCTGGTCTTAGCGTCTAGAGTCGTTAGAGTTTCGAGTTCTGATCATAGTAGTCACGTCGCCGCCGCGCCATCTCCGCTTACAGTCCTCACCATATCACCGCCACCATATACTTCCGCCACATCTGCCATCAACTCTTTATTGTTCCCCTTTGATTCCCATCATCGTAGGGTCTTTCTTGATCTTTGTTTCTGAGTTTTTCCGGATTTTAGATCCGTTTTCTTGGTCAATTTCGCGTTTTCCGTCGGAATCCTGATAGCAGTCTAGCTGCAAAAAAGAAAAAAAATTCCGGTCGCCCGACCATAGAGACCTCTGTGGTCTAGCGCCACAGTAGATTCCCCGAAAAAAAAAATTCCGGTCGCCCGACCATAGAGACCTCTGTGGTCTAGCGCCACAGTAGATTCCCCGAAAAAAAAAATATTCCGGTCGCCCGACCATAGAGACCTCTGTGGTCTAGCGCCACAGTAGATTCCCCCGAAAAAAAAAAATTCCGGTCGCCCGACCATAGAGCCCTCTGTGGTCTAGCGCCACAGTAGATTTCCCCGAAAAAAAAATCGCCTTCCCTTTGGTTGCTCTATCCTTCAACGCCAGTTTCGCTGTCCTTTGCATCTTGTGCCGCGTCGTGACCTCGTTGGTGATTTAGGCTCGCGTCTCTAATACGATCTAGCCTAGGACCAGCACAGTACCTTCGTTGAGCATTTACTCAATTTGCATCGCTGATTTGATTACTGTGCCACCATATCACTATACTTTGCCTTCCCAGAGCTCCACAGATTTCTCCACGTGCTTTGTGTCGACACCTGGTAATCGCTTTGTGCAATCTCGGGGAGAAGCTGATCCTTGTTGGTTGCTATATCGCCTTCCTCCTGTTTGGTAAGAACTTGTAAGAGCTTTGTATTTTGCTTGACGAATTGCGCGTGAACCACCATATTCCGTAGTTTGTAGGCATATGCATTTGTGCTTTTTGGGTACTAACCATGACAGGAATTGAGGACCACGCCATCGACCCGAGTACCATGACGCCTACGGAGATGCATGTTCGACCATTTACAGGAGATCATGATCAGGTTATATCTTTACCAGTTTATGAGGGTAGATATAATACAGATGCTTATTTTGATTGGGAGTTTGAGGTTGACAATATTTTTGGATGCCATGATTTTACTGAACATGAGAAAATAAGAACTGCTGCTAAAGTTTTTACGGGTTTGGCTTCCGTTTGGTGGGACTGGAATTATAAAGAAAATATTGATAATACACCTACTACTTGGGTAGATTTAAAATCTGTTTTGAGACGTAAATTTGTGCCTCTTTCTCATCAACGTGAACTGCTCCGCAAACTTGAACGATTAGAACAAGGTAGTAATACTGTGCATGTTTACTATCAGGAATTTAAATTTTACATGTACCGTTGTGATATAAAGGAATTTGAGGAAAGTACTAGAAACATGTTTTTCAATGGTTTGAACCCTGATATTAAGGTTTTGTTTAAGTATATTCTTCATTCTACTATTGGTATATATGTTCGAGCTTGTGCTTTTGAGAAACACATACAGGAGAAAACGTTGGACCATTCCAACTCCTTCAAGTCATGCACACTAGCACCGGTTGTTTCATCCAATGTTCCACACATGAATATTGTTGTGCGAGTTGCCCAGCCACAGACTTGTGACACGTCGCTGCGAACATCTTCTACGTTGGAGTCACAAGGTAAAAATGAAGGTACTGATTTTGTCCTTCCACATGTGACTGATGAACACCATGTTGATCTACATATGACATGTGATGATTTTTCTATTGAGTTGATTGAGGATAGAGTTGTCGCTTTGAAACAATCTCATGATCAACCATTGGAGATGCTTCCTAGTTTTGTTAATCCACTTGAAATTGGTAACTACCATGTTCATATTAATATACCATGTGTGGAGTTCACTGATGATTTGGCCACACCGCCTATATTAGAGGATCATAATACTGATTTGCAAGTACCATGTGATCAAACCACTGAAATTATCATTGATATGACTAGCAATCTTTTGGTTGACTCTAGTTATGATAGACCTACAGATTTGTGTGTACCATGTGCTGTGTTTCGTTCCTCTATTGATATGAGTGTACCAACGGAGACTTTTGTTTCCAAGGATGACCATGTGTTAGGAAATTGTGGAACTGATATACCAATTATCTTGAGTACACCCATTGTACAAGTTAATTCTTCCATATCTATGAGTGTACAAACTGAAATTCTTGCTCCTGATAATGCACCTTGTGTTTTGAAAGATGACTATAGTATGGATCATATAAAACTGGTTAGGAACAATGAAGTGTTGGCTAAGATTTCTCATGCTAATTCTTTGTTTTCTGTTGTGATGGATCCTCCTATGTCTTTATCACATGCTAGAAATAAGATTGCTGAACTCAAATATTTGAAGAGTGTTTATGCCCATGGTTATACTTTTAATTTAATTGGAGAGTATGACGTAGACAATGAATTTTTAGTGAATAAAATTTGCATTACATGTGATGATGTTCCATATACTATTGGTTTGAGGGGAAGTAAAATTCCACCTATGTTCAATCATTTTGATATGACCTCCAATAACGGTATAGACTTTATGCCAAATACTTTGTTGCATGATCGCTTATTTAAGCTAGTTGTAGCATGTAAATTGGAAATACTGAAATTTGGTTTACCACTATTGGGATGGTTTAATAATGAGCATTATAATTTGAAAGAAGTCAATATGTGCTTCACTTATATCTGCAAACTGAGTTGTGATACATGTGTAATGGGGACTAATGATTTTCTAAGCTACTACAATACTGGTATATGTACAAACTTCAATGGGCAACATGAGAGAGCTATTAAAACGGATGACATATACATATACCATGCGTATACCTTGTCTCTTTTGTTAGCATGTTTACAGAATAAACATCGCCGAGGACGGCTTTTCTTTCAAGAAAGGGAGGATGATGAGGACATGATTACCTCCGATTTGAAGGCATATCTTGGTGAAAAAGATGAGACTACGTCGAGGACGACTTCAATTCAAGTAGGGGAGGATGATGAGGACATCACTATGATAGATACAACCAATACTCCTACAACCACGTCTCAGGTACCTTCGTTACTAGGAATCCTTCCTAATATATATGAGAATATGATGCTGCCTAAATCAAATGTATTTATATTATTTAGGAATGGATCTAGCATGGACGCCAAGCATTGGATTAGGAACGTGCATGGAGATGGCAGCAGACCTGCAAGGATTCAGGATGGTGTTGCAAGCGAGGATTTCAGAACATTGAAGCCACCATAGTGAAGCAACGATGCTTGGATGAATTATACAAGTTACTCCATCATAAAATTCGTCCAAAGAGTTATTTATGGTGATGCGTCACCTTATTTAATGGGCCAGGCCCATGTATTTTCGGATTAGGTATTTTAGGGTATTTTAAGAGGCCATATAAGTGGAGGAAGGCCCATTTAGGGGTGTTTTTGGCCAACCCTAGCTGGTTGGACAAAAATCCCTTCACTTCCCCCATATATATCCCTCCGTAGCCGTCATTAGAACTCGGATTTTGATTAGACTAAAAGTTAGCCAATTGCTGCAACTACGTGTTCTTCTTTTGAGGCCAACGCCCAGAACAAGACCGACTATTCGGAATCCCACCATTATCAATCAAGCTTTCATCTCTATTCGCAATATTCTGATTGCATCTTTAGTTCTTACTTGTTCTCGATTTCAGGTAGGAATTAAGACCCTTGTTGGTCAGGCTGATCGTGCTCCCGCAAGATCAGTAACTCCCGGAGATTGTCCTAGCGATTGCATTGGCGCACGAGCTTTGCACGTGTAGTCGGATCGTCAAGCACGAACTCCACCAACAAATCGATTTATCCCCATCTCATCGAAAGATCGGCCACCTTTGCCCTATCATAATGGTGCTCTTTTAATCTAAAAATCGTAATTAACATCATTTTTTGTTGGGTTAGGGGAACTGGAGAGTAGATGAACATTACTGTCTGATGATTGTAAGCAAACGAATTTGGTGTTTCTAAACTTTTGGCTTCGAGATCTTTTGGGCTTCAACTATAGCCTACCCCAACTTGTTTGGGACTGAAAGGCTTGGTTGTTGTTGTTGTTGTTGTAAACTTTTGGCAAGCATTAGAAAAAACCGACAATAAACAGACAAATATCAAGGCATGTTTTGTGGATTAAGAAAATAGACCATATTCATTAAAAGATCACCACCCAGCGGGCGCGTGGCCTTCTGCTTGTAGAGGCATTTAGAAGATGGGGGCGGCATCAACATATTGGCAGCCTGATCAGCCGCAGTTTTGATCTTCCTTTTGAGTAAAGGCCCTAAAGTTTCAGTCTGCATATGAATAGCAAAACAAAAGGCAGACCTCAGCAGTGATATTGAATTACTGTATGAGATAGACTGATGCATATAGTGGATGCTCTTAGCCTTTTGCACCATGAACACTAGCTATGGACAGACAAAAAAAACTACTCCAGTTGACTCAGCTTTGTCTAGATACCTCCATCCCAAAGCTTAAGGCTTATTTATTTTTGAGAAATCAAAACAAGTAAAGTTCGACCAAAATTTTAGAACATTCTATCAACAAATATAATATTGTGTAGATACCGTAGGAAAATATATTTCACAACCTATTTAATAATATTAATTTTGTATTTTGCATGTTAATGATTTTTGGTAAAAGCTTAGTCAAACATGGTATAGTTTGACTTTCTAAAAATAATATAATCCCTAAGCTTTGGGATGGAGGTAGTAGTATCTAGAGCTAAAAACACATCTAGATACATCCGTATCTACAGATAGTTGAGTCAATTAATTTGGATCTGAGGGAGTATCAGATTCAGACTACATCATGGTAAGTTGGTTAAAAAAATTACCCCTCGGCGGTCCCTGCCCAGCTCGGCAGTGGCATTTCGCTTCTTGTGCTGCAGATCGGGCCATGCTCCTGTAGCAGGTGGGGCGCTATTCTCGTTCCCCATAGCCTCAGCACGGAACCTGGAGGTACCAACCTGATACAGAGAATATAGAGCATGGTGTCACAGAGGCTTTATGCACAAACAGCTGAAGACATGTGCTGCTTTAAGCATCTTCCAGAACAAGAACAGATTGAGGATGCAGACAGATAGAGTGGATAAGCAAACAGAGTACCTGCTTTGCGGGGCTGGGGACGCAGCTCAGGCTCAGCCAACTGCCCACATGCGTGGTGGCCTTACGCTCCATTGCCCCCCCACCACCACCGAGGTATTTTCTTTCCTGTACAAGCTGACAAAAGATACATTGAGGATCTGTAGAAACTACAAAGGTTGCAAATGTCGACAAATAAAGGAAGAACACCCCAATCCAAGCAAAGGTAGCCCCCGCCCCCCACCCCCATCAATCACTCCCAGCGCGAGGGTGACCAGAAAGACACCCCTTCACCCAGAATAGGAAATAGTAGATGCGCAAGATATCAAGGTGAGGAAAAAAGAACCGATCTCGAGAAAGGAAAGAGCATTACTAGTACTACCTAATCCGCTTGGTCTAGATGCAGCTTGCCCCTCCAAGCTGGATGCCTGGACGGTGGAGGCGAAAGGAGGGGATCGAGCTAGCGGCTTGCATCCATCGGCTGTCGGCACTCGATCGGGAGAGACAAAGGGGGCTACATAAAGGGGAGGGGTAACATATTTTATTACACAGTGAACTTACTGATGTGACTAGTCATTACATGTCTCACTGAAACTGGGGCCCATAGTGTGGCACCCCAAATTCACTTGAACCTCGGCGGGACGCATTGGCGCGTCAAGAAAACCCCCGAATTGTAGCGGGGAAATGAAACATTTCACAAAAATTCGAAATTCAAGCACACTGCCACGCGCCAAGCACACGGGCTGTTCCTTCCTCTTCCTCGGTTCCTCCTCCCCTATCCGAAAAAACCCCAAATCCCAAGCTCAAACAACAACAAAAAAAAACAAATCCCCTGGCCGCCATGCATGTCCTCGTTAACCCGCTGGAGATCGTTCCCGGACGAGGTGGACCCCCCGCCCTGAGATCCTGAGTCGTCCGTTCCGTCCACCTCGAGGCACTGCGTGCTGTCTCGCAGCGGCGGCTTGAGGGCGCTGCAGAGGAAGTTCCGTCGGAAAGTGCTCATGGCAACCGTGCAAGCTCACCAACGTGTTGTATCCCGAGAGGAACTGGTCAAAGCTTTGCTATTCGCAAAAAAAAGCAGGCCAAGATCTGGTCAAAGCTTCGTCGATGGCTTGCCGCGAGAGGCTTGGAGTCCAGAGTCAATAAACTAGCTGCTGGAGGACTTGGGCGGTTTACACCGATTCATATTAACTGACTCAAGTTTGTTAGTCTAGTTAACAAATGCATCTAGATACATCCATATCTAGACAAAATTGAGTCAATTAATATGAATCGTAGGGAGAGTGCCTGAAAGTGTTTCATGCTACCAATTAATGCGCTGCAGGATCGGGCTGTAGAAGTAATTGTGCTACTACTCATACGATGAACTGATTGTGTGGGTGTCAAATTTTGCAACGCGATCATCCACTGAATGCTTAATTATAGTTCTAGCGCCAAAGGCGTACAAATCATAACAAAGATAGTACATACTACAGCACCAGAACATAAGAGTACGAATCATAAAGTAACTCGACATTTTGCATCAGGGCTAGGTGGTCCTGAGACTACCGGGACACCCCTGATGATCTCCGGGCGTGCATCCGCTTCAACGCAAAGCTGTGTACTCGGTCCACGGCCTCCTTCTGTAGGCTGGATAATCTCAGGTGCAGGACCTTCGTCTGTGAAAGGCTCGTCATCAGTACCATCCACAGGTGCATCAGGGCTGGATGGTCTTGAGACTACCCGGACGCCACTGATGATCTCTGGGCGTGCATCCACTTCAACGCAAAGCTGTGTACTCGGTCCATGGCCTCCTTCTGTAGGATGGATAATCTCAGGTGCAGGACCTTCGTCTATGAAAGGCCCATCATCAGTACCATCCACAGGTGCATCAAACTGAGATTCATCTTCAAATCTTCCATCAAACTGAGAGACCTCTTCAACTCTATGCTTCTGCAATTAGTACATCAACAGATTAGACAAACATCTAAGGGATGCAACCTGAACAAATGCCGTTTTACATATTTACCTTCTCATCTGGCACAGCACATGTCCCAGAGCTGAAACCCGGTTCCTGAAGCAAGCGCTTTTTCTCTCTCCTTCCCGTCCATCCATCTGCAACAAGTTAAATTTGAGTACAGAGCTTGCACAACAATGCAAACTATTGATCGAAACAGCGGCAGCATCAATATAAATAATTAACTACATATGCCAGCACACATACAGTGTGAGCAAGATCTGCTTCTCCCGCTGAAGGATCATTATGTGGTTCACCATGATAAACCCACCTAACATATGTGCGGTCCATCTCAAAAATGTGTAAATGATCTTCCACTACATGGTGAGGCCTCTTCTCACCATTCATACATGTGCAGCGCGGGCAATACACGTCCAGGTCGTGACCTTCATGAGCTCTAATAAACCCCATAAAGGGTTGAACACCATTTATATATGAAGGGGAACATAAGTGTCCATGAAGTATCCAAGTTCTGTCCATCTGTTTAATTATGAGATACAATGGTTGGTGATTAATTTAAGGCAAAGTAGGAAATGTATATCCATCGAGTACAAAACTATACTAGTACATGATTATGCATTTCAGCAATCATGTCGAGTACAAAACAAAAAATGCCCATCGACATTTTAGCAAACAGATCGTGTACAAATCTCTGCCATGGCATTTCAGCAAATTAACGGATCGAGTGCAGAACTGACTCTATATGCACACGCAAATGAACAAATTGATCGAGGACAAATCGAGCGGAAAACTATAAAGTGCCAATTAGTTCGAGCATACTGACGATTTTTTTTAGCAGCATCAAGAAAATATAAATCGTTAGGCCGTCTTGCCCGATGCATGATTGAGCTAGAGATAGCAACCCTACCGTGGATCAACTTGACCGCCGGTGTGTCTCGAGAAGAACGACGGGGAGGGGAAGCTTCTTCTTCGCACAGACGGGACGGGGAGGGGAAGCTCTTCACACGGACGGGGATAAGTTGTGTAGTGGTGGGTGGGGGGTCATGCGGCCGGGCCGCCCGGTAGGTGGTGTTTAATGGAGTTGCGTGTGTAATTTGCCGTGCACAAGGTTGAGGAATAGGCAGTTCCCTTTGCCGCGCGCACAATTCAAACTATCCCGCCCATGTTGTTTAAATTCGCCCTATTTTCGTTAAATCGACATAAAGTCATGTGAGTGGGTGGAAATTAGCAAAGTTGCTTGAAAAATAGTAAAACTCTGAAATTATCCTTTAAATATGCTCTACTTCCTGTGAAAATCGGGGTGTGGAGGCATGTTGAGCTGTTTTATTTGTACCTTCTTCATTAAAACTCCCATTTTATGCACTTTGGATGGAAAGAAATCATTTGTACATAAATTTTGACAACGCCATTTGCAAACATTAATTGTTTTACATGCCAAGATGCACCCATCCACCAAATATGGGGCAAAAGTTTATCACAATCTAGATATATATGTATAATTAGTGAGGGACCCCTTTTGATTTTGTGCAATTTCCACTAATTAGCTAGAGAGAAGGGGTCAGTTAATTAGGCCATGTTAGGGGCTATGTGTTTTAGATTAGGGTTGTGTGGATTCAAATACAACTTCTATATTTGTGTGCTATGATTAATCAAAACTAGACCGATCGACTGCGCAAACATTATTAGAGGCACATGCCTTTGCGCACAAAGTGCATGTGTGTGTTGTTGGCCACCAACGAGAGAGCGGCGAGAGAGCGATTGAAATCTCCAAATTAAACACATATATAAGCATACATGGTTAGGCCATGCATGCATATTTATTATATATATTGTGAGGCAAATAAATTAAAGTACATGTGTATATATATAAGTGTGTTTCTTGGCCACCAACGATATATAGATCGAGAGAGAGAGATTGAAATATATATATCCCCAAGAATATCTTCAAACATGTATTGAAATATATGCACGAATGATATGCAAGTTATGCCATGCGCACATGCACACTAATTATATATATTATGAGACAACTTAATCAAATGTGTTTTCATTGGAGATCGAGAACTTGTCAAAAATCAAGTTAATTAATTTATCGGTAGCTAATTAGTTAATTGGTCGCCTACTTGATGAGCAATTAAGTGTCGTTGGCCTATATATATATATATATATATATATATATATATATATATATATATATATATATATGTGTGTAGGGTTTAATTAGGGTTTAGGGTTTAGGGTTAGCTATCTAGGGTTTTAGGGTTAGGGTTTAGGGTCTAGGGTTTAGGGTTTAGTGTTTAGGGTGTTTAGGGTGTACATTTAGGGTTTATGGTCTAGGGTTTAGGGTCTAGTGTTTAGGGTGTTTAGGGTGTATGTTTAGGGTATAATTAGGGATTAGGGATTAGGGTTTAAGGTTTAGGGATCAACGATCGAGTGCACACACACATTATTAGAGGCACCCGCGCCTTTGCGCATAAAGTGCATGCGTATATATATAAGTGTGTTTCTTGGCCACCAACGATATATAGATCGAGATAACAGAGAGATTTAAATATATATATATATATATCCCCAAGAATATGTTCAAAAATATATTGAAATATATGCACGAATCAAATTAATTAATTTATCAGCGCTAATTAGTTGGTCGCCTGCTTGATGCGCAATTAAGTGTCGTTGGCCTATATATGTAGGGTTTAGGGTTTAGGGTTAGTTAGGGGTTAGGGTTAGGGTTAGGGTTTAGGGTTTAGGGTTTAGTGTTTAGGGTTTAGGGTTTAGGGCTTTAGGGTTTAGGGTTTAGTGTTTAGGGTGTTTAGGGGGTGTATGTTTAGGGTATGATTAGGGATTAGGGATTAGGGTTTTAGGGTTTAAGATTTAGGGATCATCGATCGAGTGCACACACACATTATTAGAGAGGCACCCGCGCCTTTGCGCATAAAATGCATGCGTATATATAAGTGTGTTTTTTGGCCACCAACGATATATATATAGATCGAGAGAGAAAGAGATTGAACTATATATATTTATCCCCAAGAATATGTTGAGATATATATTGAAATATATGCACGAATGATATGTGCAAGGTATGCCATGCGCTCATGCACACTAATTATATATATATATATATTATGAGGCAACTTAATCAAATGTGTTTTCATTCGAGAGAACTTATCAAGATTCAAGTTAATTAATTTATCAGCGCTAATTAGTTGGTCGCTTGCTTGATGCGCAATTAAGTGTCGTTGGCCTATATATATATATGTAGGGTTTAATTAGGGTTTAGGGTTTAGGATTAGCTAGCTAGGGTTTTAGGGTTAGGGTTAGGGTTAAGGTTAATTAATTAGGGTTTAGGGTCTAGGGTTTAGGGTTTAGGGTTTAGGGTTTGGGGTTTGGGGTTTAGTGTTTAGGGTTTAGGGTCTAGGGTTAGGGTTTAGGGTTTAGGGTTTAGGGTTTAGGGTGTAGGGTGTAGGATTTAGGGTTTAGGGTTTAGTGTTTAGGGTGTTAATTTAGGGTTTAGGGTTTAGGGTTTAGCAGGGTTTGGGGTTGGGGTTTAGGGTTAGGGTTTAGGGTTTAGGGTTTAGGGTGTAGTGTTTAGGGTTTAGGGTCTAGGGGTTTAGGGTTTAGTGTTTAGGGTGTTAATTTAGGGTGTACGTTTAGGGTATAATTAGGGATTAGGGATTAGGGTTTTAGGGTTTAAGGTTTAGGGATCATCGATCGAGTGCACACACACATTATTAGAGGCACCCGCGCCTTTGCGCATAAAGTGCATGCGTATATATATAAGTGTGTTTTTTGGCCACCAACGATATATATATAGATCGAGAGAGAAAGATTGAAATATATATATTTATCCCAAAGAAAAATGTTCAGATATATATTGAAATATATGCACAAATGATATGTGCAAGGTACGTATGCCATGCGCGCATGCACACTAATTGTATATATATTATGAGGCAACTTAATCAAATGTGTTTTCATTCGAGAGAACTTGTCAAGATTCAAGTTAATTAATTTATCAGCGCGCTAGCTAATTAGTTGGTCGCCTGCTTGAGGCGCAATTAATTAAGTGTCGTTGGCCTATATATATATGTAGGATTTAATTAGGGTTTAGGGTTTAGGGTTAGCTAGCTAGGGTTTTAGGTTTAGGGTTAAGGTTAATTAATTAGGGTTTAGGGCCTAGGGTTTAGGGTTTAGCAGGGTTTGGGGTTGGGGTTTAGGGTTAGGGTTTAGGGTTTAGGGTTTAGGATGTAGTGTTTAGGGTTTAGGGTCTAGGGGTTTAGGGTTTAGTGTTTAGGGTGTTAATTTAGGGTGTACGTTTAGGGTATAATTAGGGATTAGGGATTAGGGTTTTAGGGTTTAAGGTTTAGGGATCATCGATCGAGTGCACACACACATTATTAGAGGCACCCGCGCCTTTGAGCATAAAGTGCATGCGTATATATAAGTGTGTTTTTTGGCCACCTACGATATATATATAGATCGAGAGAGAAAGATTGAAATATATATATTTATCCCCAAGAATATGTTCAGATATATATTGAAATATATGCACGAATGATCATATGTGCAAGGTATGCCATGCGCGCATGCACACTAATTGTATATATATTATGAGGCAACTTAATCAAATGTGTTTTCATTTGAGAGACTTGTCAAGATTCAACAAGTTAATTAATTTATTAGCGCTAATTAGTTGGTCGCCTGGTTGATGCGCAATTTAGTGTCGTTGGCCTATATATATACGTAGGGTTTAATTAGGGTTTAGGGTTTAGGATTAGCTAGCTAGGGTTTTAGGGTTAGGGTTAGGGTTAAGGTTAATTAATTAGGGTTTAGGGTCTAGGGTTTAGGGTTTAGGGTTTGGGGTTTGGGGTTTAGTGTTTAATTAGGGTTTAGGGTCTAGGGTTAGGGTTTAGGGTTTAGGGTTTAGGGTGTAGTGTTTAGGGTTTAGGGTCTAGTGTTTAGGGTGTTTAGGGTGTACGTTTAGGGTATAATTAGGGATTAGGGTTTTAGGGTTTAAGGTTTAGGGATCATCGATCGAGTGCACACACACATTATTAGAGGCACCCGCGCCTTTGCGCATAAAGTGCATGCGTATATATATAAGTGTGTTTTTTGGCCACCAACGATATATATATAGATCGAGAGAGAAAGATTGAAATATATATATTTATCCCCAAGAGTATGTTCAGATATATATTGAAATATATGCACGAATGATATGTGCAAGGTATGCCATGCGCGCATGCGCACTAATTGTATATATATTATGAGGCAACTTAATCAAATGTGTTTTCATTCGAGAGAACTTGTCAAGATTCAACAAAGTTAATTAATTTATTAGCGCTAATTAGTTGGTCGCCTGCTTGATGCGCAATTTAGTATCGTTGGCCTATATATATATGTAGGGTTTAATTAGGGTTTAGGGTTTAGGATTAGCTAGCTAGGGTTTTAGGATTAGGGTTAGGGTTAAGGTTAATTAATTAGGGTTTAGGGTCTAGGGTTTAGGGTTTGGGGTTTGGGATTTAGTGTTTAATTAGGGTTTAGGGTCTAGGGTTAGGGTTTAGGGTTTAGGGTGTAGTGTTTAGGGTTTAGGGTCTAGGGTTTAGTGTTTAGTGTTTAGGGTGTTTAGGGTGTACGTTTAGGGTATAATTAGGGATTAGGGTTTTAGGGTTTAAGGTTTAGGGATCATCGATCGAGTGCACACACACATTATTAGAGGCACCCGCGCCTTTGCGCATAAAGTGCATGCGTATATATAAGTGTGTTTTTTGGCCACCAACGATATATATATAGATCGAGAGAGAAAGAGATTGAACTATATATATTTATCCCCAAGAATATGTTGAGATATATATTGAAATATATGCACGAATGATATGTGCAAGGTATGCCATGCGCTCATGCACACTAATTATATATATATTATGAGGCAACTTAATCAAATGTGTTTTCATTCGAGAGAACTTGTCAAGATTCAAGTTAATTAATTTAGCAGCGCTAATTAGTTGGTCGCCTGCTTGATGCGCAATTTAGTGTCGTTGGCCTATATATATGTAGGGTTTAATTAGGGTTTAGGATTTAGGATTAGCTAGCTAGGGTTTTAGGGGTAGGGTTAGGGTTAAGGTTAATTAATTAGGGTTTAGGGTTTAGGGTTTAGGGTTTGGGGTTTGGGGTTTGGGGTTTAGGATTTAGGGTCTAGGGTTTAGGGTTTATTAGTGTTTAGGGTGTTTAGGGTGTACGTTTAAGGTATAATTAGGGATCATGGATTAGGGTTTTAGGGTATAAGGTTTAGGGATCATCGATCGAGCTAGTGCACAGACACATTATTAGAGGCACCCGCGCCTTTGCGCATAAAGTGCATGTATATATATATAATAAGTGTGTTTCTTGGCCACCAACGATATATATAGATCGAGAGAGAGATTGAAATATATATATATCCCCAAGAATATGTTCAGATATATATTGAGATATATATATGCACGAATGATATGTCCATGGTATGCCATGCGCGCATGCACACTAATTGTATATATATTATGAGGCAACTTAATCAAATGTGTTTTCATTCGAGAGAACTTGTCAAGATTCAAGTTAATTAATTTATCAGCGCTAATTATTTGGTCGCCTGCTTGATGCGCAATTAAGTGTCGTTGGCCTATATATATATGTAGTGTTTAATTAGGGTTTAGGTTTTAGGGTTAGCTAGCTAGGGTTTTAGGGTTAGGGTTGGGGTTAATTAGGGTTTAGGGTTTAGGGTTTAGGGTTTAGTACGTGTTTAGGGTTTAGGGTCTAGGGTTAGGGTTTAGGGTTTAGTGTTTAGGGTTTAGGGTTTAAGGTCTAGGGTTTAGGGTTTAGTGTTTAGGGTGTTTAGGGTGTACGGTTAGGGTATAATTAGGGATTAGGGTTTTAGGGTTTAAGGTTTAGGGATCATCGATCGAGTGCACACACACATTAATTATTAGAGGCACCCACGCCTTTGCGCATAAAGTGCATGCGTATATATATATATATAAGTAAGTTTCTTGGCCACCAAAGATATATAGATCTAGAGAGAGATTGAAATATATTTAGGGTTTATGGTTTAGGGTTTAGGGTTCAGTGTCAAGGGTTGGGGTTTAGGGTTTAGGGTCTAGTGTTTAGGGTTTAGGGTATATGGAGTAGTGTTTAGGGTTTAGGATCTACGGTTTAGTGTTTAGGGTGTTTAGGGTGTATGTTTAGGGTATAATTAGGGATTAGGGTTTAAGGTTTAGGGATCATCGATCGAGTGCACACACACATTATTAGAGGCACCCGCGCCTTTGCGCATAAAGTGCATGCGTATATATATATAAGTGTGTTTCTTGTCCACCAACGATATATATATAGATCGAGAGAGAAAGATTGAAATATATATATTTATCCCCAAGAATATGTTCAGATATATATTGAAATATATGCACAAATGATATGTGCAAGGTATGCCATGCGAGCATGCACACTAATTGTATATATATTATGAGGCAACTTAATCAAATGTGTTTTCATTCGAGAGAACTTGTCAAGATTCAAGTTAATTAATTTAGCAACGCTAATTAGTTGGTCGCCTGCTTGATGCGCAATTTAGTGTCGTTGGCCTATATATATGTAGGGTTTAATTAGGGTTTAGGATTTAGGATTAGCTAGCTAGGGTTTTAGGGGTAGGGTTAGGGTTAAGGTTAATTAATTAGGGTTTAGGGTTTAGGGTTTAGGGTTTGGGGTTTGGGGTTTAGGGTCTAGGGTTTAGTGTTTAGGGTGTTTAGGGTGTACGTTTAAGGTATAATTAGGGATCATGGATTAGGGTTTTAGGGTTTAAGGTTTAGGGATCATCGATCGAGCTAGTGCACAGACACATTATTAGAGGCACCCGCGCCTTTGCGCATAAAGTGCATGCGTATATATATAATAAGTGTGTTTCTTGGCCACCAACGATATATATAGATCGAGAGAGAGATTGAAATATATATATATATCCCCAAGAATATGTTCAGATATATATTGAGATATATATATGCACGAATGATATGTCCATGGTATGCCATGCGTGCATGCACACTAATTGTATATATATTATGAGGCAACTTAATCAAATGTGTTTTCATTCGAGAGAACTTGTCAAGATTCAAGTTAATTAATTTATCAGCGCTAATTATTTGGTCGCCTGCTTGATGCGCAATTAAGTGTCATTGGCCTATATATATATGTAGTGTTTAATTAGGGTTTAGGTTTTAGGGTTAGCTAGCTAGGGTTTTAGGGTTAGGGTTAGGGTTAATTAGGGTTTAGGGTCTAGGGTTTAGGGTTTAGGGTTTAGTACGTGTTTAGGGTTTAGGGTCTAGGGTTAGGGTTTAGGGTTTAGTGTTTAGGGTTTAGGGTTTAAGGTCTAGGGTTTAGGGTTTAGTGTTTAGGGTGTTTAGGGTGTACGGTTAGGGTATAATTAGGGATTAGGGTTTTAGGGTTTAAGGTTTAGGGATCATCGATCGAGTGCACACACACATTAATTATTAGAGGCACCCACGCCTTTGCGCATAAAGTGCATGCGTATATATATATATATAAATAAGTTTCTTGGCCACCAAAGATATATAGATCTAGAGAGAGATTGAAATATATTTAGGGTTTATGGTTTATGGTTTAGGGTTCAGGGTCAAGGGTTGGGGTTTAGGGTTTAGGGTCTAATGTTTAGGGTTTAGGGTATATGGAGTAGTGTTTAGGGTTTAGGGTCTAGGGTTTACTGTTTAGGGTGTTTAGGGTGTATGTTTAGGGTATAATTAGGGATTAGGGTTTTAGGGTTTAAGGTTTAGGGATCATCGATCGAGTGCACACACACATTATTAGAGGCACCCGCGCCTTTGCGCATAAAGTGCATGCGTATATATATAAGTGTGTTTCTTGTCCACCAACGATATATAGATCGAGAGATAGAGATTGAAATCCCCAAGAATATGTTCAAATATACGCACACACATGAATTATTAGAGGCACCCGCGCCTTTGCGCGTAAAGTGCATGCATATGTGTGTTGTTCTGGCCACCAACGATAGATCGAGAGAGATAGATAGATTGAAATCCCCAAGAATTAGAGGACCCCTTGCACAAATGTTGGCCATCTATATATAATATGAATCCCAATAATGTTCATACATGATAGGGCATATGTGTGAAGCAATTTTTTTTCGAGAACTTGTAAAGATTCAAATTTATCAGTGCTAATGGAAACTAGTGCACATTAGAGGACCCCCTCTTACACGTGTTGGCCATCTATGTATAGTTTGAATCCAAATAATGTTCATACATGATAGGCTATATGTGAATCAATTTTTTCTTCTAAGAACTTGTCAAGATTCAAATTTATCGGTGCTAATGGAAACTAGTGCGCACTAGACGAGCCCCTTGCGCAAGTGCTGGCCATTACATATAGTTTAAAACTCAAGAATGTTCATACATGATATGCCATATGTGCAAAGAAATTTTTTTCCCGTGAACTTGTCAAAATTCAAGTTTATCGGTGCAAATGGAAACTAGTCCAAAAAATTACATAGAGGTCCAAGAGAACTAGACAATAACTAATAGGACCTGCAACTTTACAAAAAGGACCCCAAAACATATAGAAGAAAATCAATCGAGTCCTTCTGGACCGCACATCAGATCTCTGCTCCGCATCCTTTCCAGCAACTCCGTCGCCGGGGACGCACCACTTGGGACGGTGTCGCCGGTAGTCGCCAGGACGAAGGAGAAGAAGGGCCTCAGCAACGGCACATTGGCTCTGAGAAGGGCCGCTGAAAGGCCAAGATGTTCACGGGCAAGACGGATGACGCCGTCGTATGCCCCGAGCTTGTGAACGTTAGCAGCTTGACTTCCCCATTGACCAGATCTGAAGCACTGACCAAAGCAAGCCTCACAGTTAGCGCCATCACCTTGATGGCACCAGATCGGGGTTTGGCCGGCAAGATCCGCCAGATTCACCGTAGGCTAGATCTGAAGCCGATGACGAGATCTCCGACTCCATTGCGCCATTCTGCTCATGGGAAACACTGGATCTAAGCTTACAACAACATGAACTCCCTCGGATCCAAATTAACTGACTCAACTTTGCTTATCTAAATATGGATGTATCCACACATGTTTTTACTCGAGATACATACACGTCTAAGGAAAGTTGAATCAATTAATTTAGTTCGGAGGATGTACGATATACAGAGAGAAGTCGGCCTCGTCTCCGGCTGGCGAGGCTGCCGGAGAGAAGGGGGAGAGGAGCCAGGGGAGTGGGAGAGACTCGAGAGAGAAAGAGAAGAGGAAGAAATGAGAGCTCCCTGGGGAAGAACATTATTTTTGTCGTTCTGCTCGTAGCTTGAAACTGAAAATTTCGGCCGCGCGCCAAATCATCCCGCCGCATCCATTCGAAAATCCCGTGACCAGTTTTACCCTTTTAACCCTGGTCCGAAAGCTACAACCCACCGACCATGGAGGGCTCATTCGGTAACAATGAAATATCTTGCCTAGCTCCCGAACCCTCCCCACAGGCCCACACCCACCCACCAACCATTCGCCCCATTAGCTCAAAAATACTCTCACACGCCAAAGCTCTGACTCTCTACAGTACTACTAGATCTGCTTCGCCGCCGGCATACTCCTCCACAGCGTAGCCTTGATCGTGTTGGCTGTCCACCCACCTGATCCGCTCCCCCGCCGCCCTCGCCACCGACGGATCTGCTTCACCGCCGACCTCGCCACCGACGGATCTGCTTCACCGCCGACCTCGCCACCGACGGATCTGCATCACCGCCGACCTCATCCACAGCGTAGCAATCAACGCCTTTCCTGTCGATGCACCGGATCCTCTCCAACGGAACCGTGTCTACTTCACCGCCCCCCCCCTCCACAGAAGCCGATCTATTCCACCGACTACCTCGGTGCAGCGGCTGTATCAACTTCACCGAATCCCTTGCCAGCCAATGATAACCCACAAGTATAGGGGATCGCGGCAGTCTTCGAGGGTAGTATAACCCAAATTTATTGATTCGACACAAGGGGAGGTAAAGAATACTTATAAGCCTTAACAACTGAGTTGTCAATTCAGCTGCACCTGGAAAAGCACTAGCAACAGGGGTGATGTGAAAGTAGCAGTAATATGAGAGCGAGTAACAAAGAATACACAGCAGAAAAGAATAGCAATATGAGAGCAATGGCACGAGAAGATAGTTGATACTACTTCCAATGACATGTAGAACAAGTATATTATGATGAGAGATGGACCGGGGTTCCCAGCGATCTACACTAGTGGTAACTCTCCAATAACAAGTGTTGGGTGAACAAATTACAGTTGGGCAATTGATAGGATCGATAAAGCATTAAGAAAGAACATCAATTCATTAATCATGTAGGCATGTTTTCCGTATATAGTCGTACGTGCTCGCAATGAGAAACTTGCACAACATCTTTTGTCCTACCAGCCGGTGGCAGCCGGGCCTCAAGGGAAACTACTGGATATTAAGGTACTCCTTTTAATAGAGTACCGGAGCAAAGCATTAACACTCCGTGAAAACATGTGATCCTCACATCACTACCATCCCCTCCGGTTGTCCCGATTTCTGTCACTTCGGGGCCATTGGTTCCGGACAGTGACATGTGCATACAACTTGTAGATACAATCTAAGCAACAATATAGAGCTCAAATCTAAGATCATGCCACTCGGGCCCTAGTGACAAGCATTAAGCATAACAAGATTGCAGCAACAATAACTTCACAAACTTTATAGATAGACTAGTCATAATGTATCATCCATCGGATCCCAACAAACACAACACCGATTACATCAGATGAATCTCAATCATGTAAGGCAGCTCATGAGACCATTGTATTGAAGTACATGGGGGAGAGTATACCGACATAGCTACTGCTAGAACCCGTAGTCCATGGGGGAACTACTCACGGAGCATGATGGAGGCGGTGGCGTCGATGGAGATGGCTTCCGGGGGCACTTCCCCGTTCCGGCAGGGTGCCGGAACAGAGTTCTGTCCCCCGAATTGGAGTTTCGCGACGGTGGCGGCGCCCCTGGAGTCTTTCTGGAGTTTCGTCAATTGGTACGGCGTTTTTAGGTCGAAAGGGGTTTTATAGGCGAAGAGGCGGCGCAGGGGGGCACCTGGGGGCACCACACCCTAGGCCGGCGCGGCCTAGGCCTGGCCCGCGCCGCCAGGTGGTGTGGTGGCCCCCTGGCCCCTCTCCGACTCTTCTTCGGTGTTCTGGAGCCTTCCGGAGAAAATAGGAGGTTTGGCGTTGATTTCGTCCAATTCCGAGAATATTGCCCGAACAGCCTTTCTGGAACCAAAAACAGCAGAAAACAGGAACTGGCACTGTGGCATCTCGTTAATAGGTTAGTTCCGGAAAACGCATAAAAACATCATAAAGTGCAAGCAAAACATGTAAGTATTGTCATAAAACAAGCATGGAACGACAGAAATTATGGATACGTCGGGGACGTATCAGCATCCCCAAGCTTAGTTCCTGCTCGTCCCGAGCAGGTAAACGATAAAAAAGAATAATTTCTGTAGTGACATGCTACTTACATAACCTTGATCATACTATTACAAAGCATATGAAATGAATGAAGTGACTCAAGGCAATGATCTATAGTTGCTAACAAGTAGATAACGTATAGCAAAACTTTTCATAAAGAGCACTTTCAAGACAAGCATCAAAAGATTGCACAAGAGTTAACTCATAAAGCAATAAATTCAAAGTAAAGGCATCGAAGCAACACAAAGGAGGATATAAGTTTCAGCGGTTGCTTTCAACTTTCAACATGTATATCTCATGGATATTGTCAACATAGAGTAATATGATGAATGCAAATATGCAAGTATGTGAGAATCAATGCACAGTTAACACAAGTGTTTGCTTCTAAGATGGAAGGAAGTAGGTATACTGACTCAACATAAAGTAAAAGAATGGTCCTTCAAAGAGGAAAGCATCGATTGCTATATTTGTGCTAGAGCTTTGGTTTTGAAAACATATAGAGAGCATAAAAAGTAAAATTTTGAGAGGTGTATGTTGTTGTCAACGAATGGTAATGGGTACACTAACTACCTCGCCAACCGGACTTTCAAGAGCGGCTCCCATTTTATTTTATTTTTGGGTGGCACTCCTTCCAACCTTTCTTTCACAAACCATGGCTAACCGAATCCTCGGGTGCCTGCCAACAATCTCATACCATGAAGGAGTGCCTTTTTATTTTAGTTTTATTATGATGATGACACTCCTCCCCACCTTTGCTTTCTCAAGCCATGGCTAACCGAATCCTTCGGGTGCCATCCAACAATCACATACCATGGAGGAGTGTCTATTTAAGTTAATTAATTCGGGACTGGGAATCCCATTGCCAGCTCTTTTTGCAAAATTATTGGATAAGCGGATGTGCCACTAGTCCATATGAGAATCCGTCAAAAGTAAATGACAAGGTTGAAAGTTAAACACCACATACTTCCTCATGAGCTATGAAACATAAACACAAATTGAGAAGCATTTTGAAGGTTTTAAAGGTAGCGCATGAGAATTTACTTGGAATGGTTTGAAATGCCATGCATAGGTATTTATGGTGGACACTTTGGAACAACTTGGTTTTCAGGTGTTTGGAAGCACGAGCAGCGATCCCGCTCAGTACAAGTGAAGGCTAGCAATAGATTAGGGAGCGACAAATCAAGAGAGCAGTAACTGTCATAATCATGCTTGCGGCAAAATAAATTAACGGAGGCATAAAAGTGATACAAGAACTCTGAAGCAATATAGATCATCGAGGCTTAATTGACTTTTTGTTCAGTCATATGCATGCGTGAGCATGTGCCAAGTCGATATAAATGAATTATTCAGAGGAGGATACCACAATGCCATACTTACTTATGAATAAAACAATGCAAACAAACATACATGACATGCTACTCATATTAATAAATTGGAGCTAAACATGAGAGATCATGAACTACTAGACTTTCTCAAATAACATATACCTCACATGAACCAACTAAGCATGCTCACATGGATGAGTATATGTACAAAAATGGAAACAAATAGAGTTCATACCAGCCTCTCACCACAATCAGATTGTCGTAGATCGTCATTATTGCCTTTTCACTTGTGTAGCTTGGATAATATGAAATGAAAACCACGCTCCAGCCACCGAAGACCATTGAACTCATAAAGAACTTTACAAACCAGAGAAGAACAGCAAATATTTTTGGTGTTTTCAAATTGCTAATAAGAACAAGAGGAAACAAACAAACAAAGCAAAATCTTTTTGGGTTTTCTTATAGCAAACTAGCAATAGCAAATAAAGCGAAACAAATGCAAGAAACCAAAGCAAACAAATGGTGAAGAGAAACAACAGAAATATTTTTGGTCTTTTTGTGTTTTGGGAAGGAAACAAAGCAAAAACAAGAAATAGCAAACTAAAAGAAACACATAAAAGCGAGATGGCAGAAATCTGCCAAAACCTGACAGCAGTACAGAAATCAATTTTAACAAAAATCTTACGTTGCTCAGATCGAAAAGTGTTCAACTAATGAAAGTTAGATAACAACCTGGGGAACCTGCACAAAAATTTGCAGCTCAAAATGACACTCTGGCTATTTTTGACGATTTTTACAGTAACGTTCCAGAATCTGTTTTCAGGCAGCATTTCCCAAAATATCATCTTCCTCTCATTAGAAAACCACTCAAACGAACAAAACAAGTATGTACAAGTATCCAGCAATCATAATATGCAAAGAATGAGTGATGCCGGTATACCTCCCCCCAAGCTTAGGCTTTTGGCCTAAGTGGAGTTCAATCCCATCGATCCCATGAAGTAGTGTCTCCGTAATATGAAGAAGATGGGTCGTATTCCGGGTATGTGCTAGAAGAAGCACCCGGATATGTGACGGTGTGGTCGTAGGAGGTCCCGACGTCCTCGGAGTCATGTTGCTGGTGGAATTCTTGTATCTTCATATGTTCATCCACCTCCTCCTTGGTGCACGACCATGATTGCCTGTCAATACTTAACAAACCAGGTTGGGGAAGAGGGATTTCCTTCTCCTCCCCGTCAGAAAACAACATTCTATACACCATATTATCTAAAGTAGAGTCAGTGGTAACAAAATGATGACTCTTCATAGCAGTAATATCGAGTCTCCTAGGGGCCAATGGCACATCATTAGGATCAAGAGGAAGATTAAGATATGTTAAAACACGCAATGCGATAGTTCCTCCAAAAATAGGCCCCCTGGTAGTCAGGCGGCGAGCAATAAGAGCACCGAGGTGATAGGAGGTTTGACCAGTAAGTGCAATATGCAAGAAAGCAAGATGGTAACTAGAGATATTACTAGTGTTCTCCCTACCAAGAATGATAGTAGCAATGTAGTATGCGAAATACTTAATGGCGGGAAGTTGGATGTTCCTTATCTTGCCCCGCTGGATGGTGCGACAATCATCCTCGGTGATCCCTCGGTAGAGCTCCAGCAAGTCCCGGGGGTTGTCATCAATCCTACTTGCTGTACCTACAGGGGCAATGTCCAAGGCACAACAAAAATCCTTCAACGGCATAGTCACAGTCTTACCATAGATTCTGAATGCAACCGTTGGCTCATATTGTTTGTTGTCGAACTGGAAACTCTCGACAAAGATCTTGGTGAGCATGTGGTATTGCTCCCTTTCATCGCTCATATAGGTGGTTAACCCTGCCCTGTTGACAAGGGTCAAGAAATCCTCCAGTATCCCTGCATTCCTTAGAAAATCATAACATGGAAAAGTAGAAGCATTAGGGGGACCGTGGTCCTCTTCGGGCGCGAAGCTAGGCGCGAGGATGTATTCATTGTATGATTGCCTAATCCGGGTGGCGGCCCTAGAAGGCCTCCCGGTGCTGGTTGTCCCCTTCTTGAACAACTCTCCAAAGCTAAACTTCTTCATAGCTTCTCTGAAATTTTCAACAAATGACATAAAAATTTGATTTGGTGACATATAATTGAGGGAAACTACCATAGGAACTTGCTAGAGTACTAATCATGCATCAAAACTAGTTTCTACCACTTAGAACAAGCATGCAAGCTCACTAAACATGTTACCTACAGCAGCAAAATATTCAAGATATACTCAACCAAACGAAATTCTACTTGGATGGGTGGAGGAGTCACATACCGAAGAGCAAATGTGCCAAATTTCAGACAGAAATCTGGGCTGAGCAAAGAGATCGAAAAATCTGGAGTTCTGGAGCAAAAACGCGAGTGAGAGGAACTTGGTACGAGTTTTTTCGGGAGAGAGAAAGTGCTGGGAGGAAGAGATGGCAAAGTGGGGCAGAGGGGAGCCCACACCACATGGTGGCGCAGCCACCTCCTTGGCCGCGCCGGCCAGTGGTGTGGCGCCCTCTGGTGCCCCACAGGTCATCCTCTGGTACTCCCAGGTGCCTCGTCGAAAAATAGGACCAACGGTATAATTTTTGTGAATTTTTGAAAACTTTGAAAAATGCACATTTTCTGGGTATTAAGTTTATTATTACTGGCCAGGAAAATTTTTGAAATCTTCGAATAACTCAAGAACTTTGCAAATTAAAAGTGCTACAGCAACTAGAGCAAGTGGAGGAAGAAAGAGATGTTGTTTACCCTCTCTATGCATGTAAAAGGTATTTGTTAACAAGGTTGATCAAGTCTTGTCACCAAATAACTTTTTCATAGCATAAGAAGAAATAAACCTCAAATCAATCATGTTACCTTGAATTGTATTGATATGGATCCAATCACAAGAGTTTGATATTCTTCTTTAGGCTCATATATAGGACAATCGATGGTTCCCACTTTGATAGTTCTCACATTAGAAATAGTATTAACTCCACATACTTTATCAATCTTCTTGGGGAAATAGACGGTATGCTCCTTATCATCAACATTAAAAGTAACCTTTCCTTTATTGCAATCAATAACAGCCCCTGCGGTGTTAAGAAAAGGTCTCCCAAGAATAATAGACATATTATCATCTTCAGGCATTTCCAACACAACAAAATCAGTTAATATCAAGCAGTTAGTAGTAACTTGAACTGGAACATTCTCACATATACCAACAGGAATAGCAGTAGATTTATCAGCCATTTGCAAAGATATATCAGTAGGTATCAACTTATCTAAGTAAAGTCTCTTATAAAGCGAAAAAGGCATAACACTAACACCGGCTCCCAAGTCACATAGAGCAGTTTTAACATAATTATTCTTGATAGAACAAGGAATAGTAGGTATACCTGGGTCGCCCAACTTCTTTGGAACTTTGCCATTGAAAGAGTAATTAGCAAGCATAGTGGAAATTTCCTCATTGGGGATTTTCCTTTTGTTAGTAACAATATCTTTCATATATTTTGAATAAGGAGGCAATTTAATAGCATCAGTCAAAGGGATTTGCAAGAATAAAGGTTTCATCCAATCGCAAAATTTATTATAGTGTTCTTCTTCCTTTGATTTTAGTTTCTTAGCAGGAAAAGGCATTTGCTTTTGCACCCAAGGTTCTCTTTCATTACCATGTTTCTCAGCAATAAAGTCTTCTTTAGTGTACTTTTTATTTTTAGCATGCTTTTCAGGTTCTTCTTCAACCTCTTCTTTATCAGGAGTATCATTCTTATCATTATCATTATCATTATCATGTTCATTACCACTTTCAGTTTCAGCATCAGAAATAGAAATACTATTAGGATCATTAACAGGTTCAGAGGATTCTACAACATTTTTATGTTTCTTCTTCTTTTTCTTCCTAGAATGAGCACTAGGTTCAATGCGTTGAGAATCTTGTTCAATTCTTTTGGGATGCCCTTCAGGATATAGAGGATCCTGGGTAGAGACACCGCCTCTAGTTGTTACTTCATAAGCATGTTTCTCTCTAGAATTATTCCCTAACAAGTCATTTTGCACTTTAGTGAGTTGATCAATTTGAGTTTGAATCATTTGAAAATGTTTAACAAGCATCTTAACATCATTGGAGGTTCTCTCCACAATATCATGCAATTCACTAATAGCTTGAGAATTTTCCATTAAATGATTTTCTACTCTCATATTAAAATTTTCTTGCTTAACAATATAATTATCAAACTCATCTAAGCATTGTGCAGGAGGTTTCGAATACGGAATATCTTCCCTAGTTAAGCGTTGAAGGGAGTTTACCTCAATCATGGACGAAGGGGGAATTATCTCACATATATCTTCAATAGGAGGTAGATTCTTCACATCTTCAGATTTAATACCTTTCTCCTTGAGAGACTTCTTGGCTTCCCTCATATCTTCATCATTCAATTTAATTAAACCCCTCTTCTTCACTATTGGCGTTGGAGTTGGTTCAGGCGTATTCCAATCATCATAATTCCGGCCTATTTTAGCCAATAATTCTTCAAATCGTGCCCTGGAGTTCTTTTCCTGAAAACACAACCAGCACAACTATCCAGGTATGCCCTAGAATCAATGGTTAGTCCACTATAAAATATATCAAGTAATTCATGCTTTTCTAAGTCATGGTCAGGCAGAGCTCTAATAAGAGAGCAAAATCTTGCCCAAGCCTCAGGCAATTTCTCTTCATCTCCCTGATCAAAACTATAAACTCTTTGCAAAGCAGCATGTTGAGCACTAGCAGGAAAATATTTCCGAAAGAAAACAGCAAGCAATTCTTTTGGACTTTTAATAGAACTAGGTGGCAAATTATTATACCAAGTTTTAGCGTCATCCTTCAATGAGAATGGAAATATTTTAGCAACAAAGTAAGTACGCTTCTTAACATCATCAGAAAACAAGCTACTCAAAGTAGATAACTCAGTCATGTGTTCAACAGCACTTTCTTTTTCAGTACCACAGAAAGGTGTTTTCTCAACAATAGCTATATGAGATAGATCAAGAGAAAAATCATAATCTTTATCCCTAATGTTTATAGGAGATGTGGCAAATTTAGGATCAGAGACAGTTTATATCTAACAAAGATGTTCTGCGTAAGCAACTTTTTAATTTTTCTTGCATCAGTAGTAGCATTGCATTTTTCAATAAAATCATCATCAAGCTCCACATAATCTTCCTCAGGATCATCACTAAAATAACCAAGTTCAGGTGAACTAACAGGTGTAGTAGCATTAGGAGTTTCAGTATTTTCAATTTGTCTAGACCTAGCAATTGTAGCATCTAGAAAAGATCCCAATGAACCACTATCATCAAGCACAGCAGAAACATTATCAATATTATGAGAGTGTTCAGATTCAGCAGATGTACCCACATGCGAAGCATGTGGCGGTGAAACAAGTTTATCAATCACAGATGGTGAATCAAGTGCAGCGGAGGTATTCAGAATTGTACCTTTTCTTGTAGTGGATGGTAATATGGCGATCTTAGTATCGCGAGGTTTACCCATGATGGAGAATTTGCAGCGAACAATATTAATCCAAGTGAACTTCCAAATAAAGCTATGCTCCCCGGCAACGGCGCCAGAAAATAGTCTTGATAACCCACAAGTATAGGGGATCGCGGCAGTCTTCGAGGGTAGTATAACCCAAATTTATTGATTCGACACAAGGGGAGGTAAAGAATACTTATAAGCCTTAACAACTGAGTTGTCAATTCAGCTGCACCTGGAAAAGCACTAGCAACAGGGGTGATGTGAAAGTAGCAGTAATATGAGAGCAGAGGTAACAGAATAACAAAGAAAGTAATAGCAATATGAGAGCAATGGCACGAGAAGATAGTTGATACTACTTCCAATGACATGTAGAACAAGTATATTATGATGAGAGATGGACCAGGGTTCCCAGCGATCTACACTAGTGGTAACTCTCCAATAACAAGTGTTGGGTGAACAAATTACAGTTGGGCAATTGATAGGATCGATAAAGCATTAAGAAAGAACATCAATTCATTAATCATGTAGGCATGTTTTCCGTATATAGTCGTACGTGCTCGCAATGAGAAACTTGCACAACATCTTTTGTCCTACCAGCCGGTGGCAGCCGGGCCTCAAGGGAAACTACTGGATATTAAGGTACTCCTTTTAATAGAGTACCGGAGCAAAGCATTAACACTCCGTGAAAACATGTGATCCTCACATCACTACCATCCCCTCCGGTTGTCCCGATTTCTGTCACTTCGGGGCCATTGGTTCCGGACAGTGACATGTGCATACAACTTGTAGATACAATCTAAGCAACAATATAGAGCTCAAATCTAAGATCATGCCACTCGGGCCCTAGTGACAAGCATTAAGCATAACAAGATTGCAGCAACAATAACTTCACAAACTTTATAGATAGACTAGTCATAATGTATCATCCATCGGATCCCAACAAACACAACACCGATTACATCAGATGAATCTCAATCATGTAAGGCAGCTCATGAGACCATTGTATTGAAGTACATGGGGGAGAGTATACCGACATAGCTACTGCTAGAACCCGTAGTCCATGGGGGAACTACTCACGGAGCATGATGGAGGCGGTGGCGTCGATGGAGATGGCTTCCGGGGGCACTTCCCCGTTCCGGCAGGGTGCCGGAACAGAGTTCTGTCCCCCGAATTGGAGTTTTGCGACGGTGGTGGCGCCCCTGGAGTCTTTCTCGAGTTTCGTCAATTGGTACGGCGTTTTAGGTCGAAAGGGTTTTATAGGCGAAGAGGCGGCGCAGGGGGCACTGGGGTGCCACACCCTAGGCCGGCGGCCTAGGCTCGGCCGCGCCGCCAGGTGGTGTGGTGGCCCCCTGGCCCCTCTCCGACTCTTCTTCGGTGTTCGAGCCTTAGGAGAAAATAGGAGGTTTGGCGTTGATTTCGTCCAATTCCGAGAATATTGCCCGAACAGCCTTTCTGGAACCAAAAACAGCAGAAAACAGGAACTGGCACTGTGGCATCTCGTTAATAGGTTAGTTCCGGAAAACGCATAAAAACATCATAAAGTGCAAGCAAAACATGTAAGTATTGTCATAAAACAAGCATGGAACGACAGAAATTATGGATACGTCGGGGACGTATCAGCCAACCAGATCTGCTTCACTAACGCCCGCTTCTACTGAAACAGGGTCGACTCATCGTCTCCCGCGTTCGCCGCCGCTGGAATGCAAGTTGCCGCCCCCGTCCACCCCGCCGCAGCTTGGTTAGTACGCTGGCCCGTTAGATCGCAGTGTTTCTTTAGCCATGTTTTGTGTAGTTATTTGCAGATCTCATATGCCATTAAATTTCTTGATGTGTTACTTCGCATGAAGTTCGTTTAAATATTGTACAGTACCAAAGCATTATCCGATCGCTACCATCCTGTCATTCTACTGACACCTGTGTGCATCCACATATTTATAGGGGACCCATTCATTTGCTGCCAACTGTTTTTGTACTGCATGCTATTCCTTTTATAGTCATGCTATGGGCATTTCCAATCTGGTTGTTCTTATACCACGTCATTAGCTCACCGCTAGCCGCTAGCTGTTTTCTCGTGTCTGCTATTCTTTTACTGCTTTTATAATCATGCTATGTGCATTTCCAATCTGCTTGCTCTTATACCTCGTCTTTAGCTTATAGCTATTTTTTTCCATGAATGCTCCTGTCGCACAGCTTGTATAGTTATTGCTACGTGCATGTCTGGTCTTTGTATTATCGTAGACTAACTTGTCAATGTTATTTTTCCTAGGGATTGATCATGCGAACCACTTATTAGAATATCCAACATTAACAGCGGGGACGCTAGGGAAGGTTGGAATCTGAGTTCTTGGTTGGTAACTTTGGCAGTTTACTTTCGTTATTATCTATAACCTATATGCATTATTCCTTATGCAAGAGATAAACACTTGGAACCCTGCCATAGCAATGCCATCCATGCTTTACTATGTTTCTGCCTATTTGATATGCTTGTCTTGGAGCAACTGCGAAGGTGATTTGAACCTGACATTTGGTCATTCTTAATGCCAGTTTACTTTATGTGGAAAACCTTGGCATTACCCTACTCTAAATCTGAATGTCTGAAATTCGTATCTCATGCAAAGCAACATCTAGTTGGTTTTAATCGATATCGGTAAATATTGGCTTATTCATTTGGCAGCTCAAGTTTTTTGTTATTTGAAACCAATTGACTTGGTCTTAAATGTGATATCTAAACACAGTTAAGGACAATGGAGCAGGAGGATTAGCATTTCACTTGATGGCTGAACCTAAAATGACAGCATGTCGACCACGACTAGTGCACGCAAGAGAAGGACCCGCAATGAGCCGCATGTTCTCGCTACATGTCAGTTATCCGATCTCTACATTGCGTAATACATGTTTGAATAGTTAATTGTTGTAACTATTTTTGCAATATTACCGTAATGCGCTTTAGTGAAGCAGTCATCATTAGAAGATAGTCGCCAAAGCGACCCTGTGCAACATTATGATGTAAGTCTGCTTAGTACATGTTCCATACATTGTCTTATTTATGCAACTTGTTATTATCTTATATCTACATTGCATAATAAATGTTTGAATAGTTCACTATTGTAACTATGTTTGCAATATTACTAGAATGCAGTTGTAATGAAGAAGTCCTTAGTAGAAGATAGAGCGCAAAAAAGGTTCCGGCGTGAGCCTATGCAACGATATAATGTAAGTCTGCGCTTAGTACTTGTGACTATCTCAAAACGAAAATGCTTAATACATGTTTGCATAGTTCATCGTTTAACTCTTTTTGCATTATTATCGTAATGCGGTTCTGATGAAGCAATCTTCATTAGAAGAGAGGCCCACAAAAAGTTCTGATCTTTGTTCTGATGCATCCTCTCATAGCCGTCAACCTAGACCATTCTTTTCATCAAACAGTGAACATCTCAAGGTTGTACTTTATAAAAGACATGGTATTGCTGCTTTAAGGTCTGTAGCTGATATGTTGACCAAGAGTGCACAAGATTCAATCAAGGCGATTACCAAATGTCAACATGTTATTGATGCTGCTAATAGAAGTCCTCAATGATTCTATGTAATTTTTTTTATTTGGGCACATTAATTGCCTTGTAATTTTCCTAGTTATTTTATTTGTGTATGTAATTGTGTGTATCATTGATATCAGATTTTAGGCTCATGTAATTTAATGCAAGTGGACTAGTCAAACAACCAGGGCCCTATAACAGATTGGGCCGGCCCATTAACAGTAGTGTGGGACCCACTTTCATTTTGGGCCGGCTCACTTACTTACTGGGCCGGCCCGTTAACAGGAAAGTGGGACCCACCTGTGCTTTTGGCCCGACCCACTGTCTTGTTGGGCCGGCCCACTTGCTACATGACGGACCCCACATACTAAATGGGCCGGCCCTTTAAGAGGAAAGTGGGACCCACCTGCGTTTTTGGCCCGGCCCACTAGCGTGTTGGGCCGGCCCACTTGCTATATGGTGGACCCCACATACTAAATGGGCTTCCCTTTAACTGGAAAGTGGGACCCACCTATGCTTTTGGCCCAGCACACTAGCTTGTTGGGCCGGCCCACTTGCTATATGGTGGACCCCACATACTAAATGGGCTGGCCCTTTAACTGGAAAGTGGGACCCACCTGTGTTTTTGGCCCGGCCCACTATCTTGTTGGGCCGGCCCACTTGCTATATGGTGGACCCCACATACTAAATGGGCTGGCCCATTAACAGGAAAGTGGGATCCACTGCTTTTGGCCCGCCCATCGGCTTGGTGGGCCGACCCATTTGATCTAATGTGGACCCCACGCACTAAATGGGCTGGCCCGATTAGCAGGAAAGTGGGACCCACGTGCTAATTGGGCCGGCCCAATAACTTCTTGGGCCGGCCCACTTGCTTTAAGGTGGACCCCACTTGGTAAATGGGCCGGCCCGATAACATGAAAGTGGGTCCCACATGTTTTGTGGGCCGGCCCTTTTGCCTGTTGACCGGTCAAACGAGTGCATTCGGCCCGGCCCACATGCTTAGTGGGCCGGCCCATTAATGTTTTGACCAGTCAACCTTAGAGGTTAGGCCTGGCCCACGTAACTAATGGACCAGCCCAGCTATATAGTTGACCGGTCAAACTAAGTAAGCTAGCCCGGCCCGCAAACTTAATGGGCCGGCCCGCTTAAGACGTGGCAGGCCTCGTGTGGGCCTACCATCTACCACGGGGTTTCAGCGGTTAACGCCGTTAACTGCCAGTTAACGGCGTCTGCCACGTGTCAGTTTGCATGACGTCAGCAGTCAACGGGCTCCCGGAAACACTTCTGCAACGGCCCGATTTTCCGTGGCGGAAGGGCACCCAAGCGCGACGGACCAGAAAAAACGTGGTAGGACTTTGCCTGACGCAGTTTCGACAACAGAACCCATATCGTCGGGTTAGGCCCATAGGCGACGAAAAACACCCCTTAGCGGACGATTTTGGGACGTTGCCTATCAGAACTTTTCTTGTAGTGAGGGTAAAGTAAAACCTTACAAATTGCATAGTCACATGGACTAGCTCAAATAAAATGTTCAGAATAAACACAGCGGAAAGTAAATCATCAATGAGCCTTCATCATCTTCATGTGCCACAGGCAGTCATGTTGGAATGTAGACTCGAGATCCTAATAGTATTCATCTTTCGAAGAACCTGCACGTTTGAATATGCAGCCCCACGAATGGAGGTCAGTACAATGATGTACTGGCAAATGACACTTATTTGGTGGCTGTTTTAGACATGACTATCTACATGATATTTGGCTAGTGGAGTTTAGGCAAATTTGCATAAAGCCAATTTTATCCTATATTTTATTTAAAACAAAACATTTTGAAAATCTTTGAATGACATTATGAAATCACACCATGGTTAACTCCTCCATGGGTTTTAGAATAATCACATGGTTACATCTCCCATGAGTTTTACAAGGTTGATCAAATTTTAAATACATTCAGAAAAGGTGATGAGATTCTTCCGTACATTCCTTGCCTAGAAGCTCAAATTGTCCATGACCGGGGACACGGCTATGATCTTAGGTTTAACTCTCGAGAGGTTGTGCACTTTCACCTTACGACCTACCCTTCCCAAGAGAAGAATGAGACAAGATCTTTCAGAAGAAGAATTCAACCATACAAACTAGACTCGTTCCCTTGGCCGTCGCCTCCACCCACTGTCTAGCCACAAGTTGAATCCTCACAACCTAATTAATCTTGGCAGAGCCCATAATACCATAAGGCTGCACTGGAAGCTATCTAAAACATGGACGACATGGAAATCTCTTTAATCCTGGGTGGCCAACCTCAAGTGGAACTCACAAGCTTAAAACCCCTCACAGGTAGTAAACCCCCACACGATCCCCTGGTGAAAACCAGGTGTGCAGTCAAAAGCGACCACTCTACAACATGCGAACTCTCAGGGGTTCACCACTTCAGCCTACTAGGGGCGTGGACCTGAGCAGCCGCCCACCATCAACCAATCCACCCAGGTGTTTCATTAGGGTTGTTAATTTTAAATTTTCAAACACTCACAACCAATAACGAAACAGCATTTGGTATGTGATGTTGCAAAGCAAAAATTAAGGCATCCTAGCAATGGGTTCAGGAGTAGCTACACACTACTAGGGTTTTGCTAAGCATAGCATAATACTTTACTTTTGAAATCAAAATCCTACCATGCATACTAGTTTCAAAACACTAATGCATAAAGAAATTAAGTAGGATTTGAATGTCACTTGCCTTTTAGGTAAATGAAGATCGTTCACTTCTCTCAACAAAGCACGTCGCTCTTCGCACGAACTATAAGATAAAATATAGCACACCATAAACACACCATTCAACAACAACATCATAATCAAACAAGGTAACAAACGATAATCGCTCTATGGTACTAAGGTATGGCATGAGGTTTGGCTCGCAAGATATGGTTTGATAGATTGGAAGGGTCATGTACTTAGAAAGAAAAAGATTATCCAAGTCAAATGCTTATGAGGAAAAGATTAACGTGGGCATATGGTCAAGGGTTATTTTCTACACCGGAATGATTAATTGGAATGATCCATGTGACACATGAGTCTCAAATGGCTCAACTCAAAATACTATTAAGTAGAGTGTAACAACACTTACTAAAGTAGTATGAGTTACACATTGGCTTGGGTTTGAATTTGTGATATATTGAATTACTCAATTAACCCATTTGTAAATTGAATAGCTCAATATAAGGTAATAAGATTAAGTGGGTATAAGGTTAAATATGGATGAATGATATTTAGGATATGATGGTGGCTGCGTCAAAGATGCTAATGAATATCAAGAGTTCAAAAACATGTGCTATGTAGTAGAGTGAATCAACATAACAATTGCACATAGGAAAATCTATAGCTAAGATTTGTTACTAATTACTCAAATAACTCAATTGTTATTTGAATAATATGAACGAGACAACCAGAGGTAAGCTATGCATTATCCGTGAACATGATAAAGAATTATAACTGGTCAGGAGGATGGGTATGATCATAAGGATCATTTTGGCTAAAGGAACTATGTTGAAACCAGTTATAGGACTACACTTTTCGTAAAAAATTATTAGAAGAAATTTTCCGGATGGAATAATTTTCTACACGGAAGTTGTAGAGAATTCCATTACAAGTGTGTATCGCCAAAAGAATCTCTCAAAAAATCTTTCTAGGATTTATTTTATAGATGATGTTACGGATCAAAGGGGTACCATGACAATAAAGTGGGCAAAACTGTCACGCAAAATGTCTAAAATGATCTATGTGATTTGCTGATTCCAACGGTATAAAATTTGCTAAATTTGAACCTACAGTTAATTTTATATAGATTTTACAAAACTAGGTAGAAGGTGTTAGAGTTCTAATAGTGTACGAAATGTTGTCCGAGAAAGTTTCTGGGGTCGAAAAACTTTCTACATAAAAGTTATAGAGAAATTAACTAGGAACTCCTTACCAGAGAGGCAGAGACAACATCTGAAACGGAGCTTTAGATCATTTGTTACGGAATTTCAAAGTTTGGCAAGAGGAATGAGCTAGCACACAGGGATCGATCTATCAGAACTTTAATGACCTAACGTAGACCCTCAGATTCAGATCTAACGATGTACAGCGGGTGTCTCAAAATCTGATATAGACTAAGCATAAAACATCAATTAACAAAAGCGCTCATGGCTTACAGCGGCAGACCATGGCCGGCAATGGTGAATAATCACATGGGAACATGAAAGAAAAGTATAGATTTGATATATGTGGTTTCAGATCAGATATTGCGTACGTGAACATGAATTGTTGAGCAAAAGAAAAAGGCACCGGTGTATTTAATTGATCTGATTTGTTTGGGATTAACAGAGACTTGTTTCAGCGTTGTGATCAATTCCTGGGTGTTCAACAACGATCTGACTTTTCAGAAAAGAATCAAGGAAGTGAAGTGCTCACCTACAAGAATCAGTTTGTCCCAGAGAATTCACGGGCGCGGGGAGGCTTCGCTTGGTGTCGTCTTTCAGATGCTGCAGGCTCCCGGCTGTGTCGCCTCCCTGGAGGCGTCATACGCCATGGAACCGAATTTTGACTCGACCGTCATCGTGCGTAAGATAGCTGGCTGCATAATCGGGTGGTTTAAACATCAGAGAAGATGCGCGCCGTGCAGATAATATGAAAGGAATAATAACTAGGGTGTAAGTTCCCATGTACCGGAGAAATCAACAATGGGGCCGGCCGAGCTTCCATGACGAATTCAGGTTGGAGGTCGAGCGCAGCTTGGGCGCTGGTTGGGGAAGAGATGGAGTGAGGCAAGGGAAGGTCGAGCGCTGATTATTAAACAGAGAGTGGAGGGCAAAAGGCGACGGGGCGCTGCGGTAGTCCATCCATTCATCCATGACTTTACAGGCTACTTAAGGTGCAAATAAAGCAGGGTTTTAATCCTCTGAATGGGACCATGGTAGAATGGGGAGTAATTTTCGTGTTTACGTGGAGCCGTTTTGTAGTCTTCAATTGCCATAATATGGAGGAGGGAGAAGAAGTGCTGCAGCCGTGGAAACGTTCTGGTTGCTCTGTACGTGCTAGTGCACGAGGAAGAAGACCAGGGCTCGGTTGGGCTTGTAGTTTCGGTACATATGGGTCGGTTTATTTTTTTTTATAACTTATGGTTTAGGGCTTCAAATGGAATAAAAATCTGTAAAAATTAAAGTAGTATAATTTTTGGAACCTAAGGAACCTGTTTAAAACCGTTAGTGAAATAATAAAATAATAATTATATGCACTTTGGCCTATATGGCTACTTGGGCAATATTTTACAAATAGAAATTCTTATATTTTGTTTCCTCAAATAAAATATTTTATAAGTTTCAAAACCTCTGAACAAAATAGAGTATTGTTGGCAAATCTTTTGAAACTAAGGTTTATGAAAACTCCATTTTGGAAATTACTTTTAAATAACTTCAAAAGTTTTAAATCTTCGTGAATTTTCAGTCAAGTTCAAACAATCAAGCATTAAATTAAATTTTATTTTATATTCCAAAATTTAGAAAATTTCGGGATGTGACAGCTAGAGTTGAAACCCATAAGATCTCGAAGCCAAGTCATGGTTCCGGAACGTGGATAGCTAACTTTCACGCACCCCTGTCCATGGCTAAATCTTTGTCGATATTCCAAACATAAAAATTCCATTACCACTGAGAAAAAAAAACACAATGAATTGGACTAATCAGTTGCATACCCACATAGCCAAAAGCATAATGCTTGACCTCTCTACAAACAAAAACCTTCTATTGGGAACTTGGGATGCTTGTCACCTGAAACTGAATTGAGTAAAGAGTTCCTGCAGAGCTGAAAGAAGAGGAGATTTGCATTGTGTTCATTGTTTACTTGTCCTCCTATACCAGCCACCTCAAACGCAGATCAGCCCACAATATGAAACTTCAAGGTAAGAAAACATGTATCTGAGATATGCACCGATATTAGATCAAAATACATGTGCAAAATTCTTCACCAATACAAGCGATACGACTTCACAAACCTGAGTGGAGGCTGGTTAAAGACTTAAAGTTCAGCTGCTTGATATGGACGGCAAGGAGTGATCAGGTTAGTGCTCACGGAAAATGTAATAGCTCTTCCACCGCTGCTAATCCGGTTTGATCAGACGGGCTGCATAAATTAGCTCCCGAAGCTTCTTCACATTACCGACATGTCTTAGGAATTGATAAGACATCAAGTCAAACCGACAAGTGCACTGTGTACTGCGCGATTTGGCAGATCACAAGGTTAGGAATGGATTCATATGGGGCTCCTTGCTTCGCAGGGTAGTTGATCATAATCTGGATATTCATCCGGGCGATCCGCTTTGAAACTGGGAGATCGCAGAGAATTCCTCTGCTTCCTCCCTCGTATCATTGCTTGCATAGAGACGCTGACTTTGTCGGCCTCCTCTTGCGTTCCAAACGCACCCTGCCGCCGCAGAATGCCAACAAAGACGACCGGAAGGAGAGCCGGTTCTTCCGATAATGGGCATGGTCTTCCGGCGGATGTACGAATAGTAGGACGGTGTGGAGGGAGCCCACTCACCGGCCTGCACGGCACATAAGCTTCGCCGGTGCCGGTGCCGGAGAAGAAAGAGAACAATTGGTCTGGCTATTATAAATCCAGCCGAAATAGAAATTAAAAGGAAAGCTGTAGGACTTCGTAACCTACCGTCGCTGCTTCGTCTGGAGTGCGAGCCGCTTCGCATTTTTGGGGGTCCTCGTCGGTAGCGCACGCGGACGATGAACGGCGGCGCAGGCGGAGGAAAAGCGTCGTGGGCAGAGGGAACGACACAATAGAACTGGTACGTGAAGAAGGGTGTACAAAGGCCTCAATCTAGGCCCGTCTAAGCATTTCGGGACCCAAAGAATCTGCTAAGGCCTAACTCAATGTGAAGAGTAGCAGCCCAAAAGCGAAAGCTGTACAAAGGCCTCAATCTAGGCCCGTCTAAGCATTCGGGACCCAAAGAATCTAAGGCCTAACTCAATGTGAAAAGTAGCAGCCCAAAAACGAAAGCTAGCATTTTAACGAGATTGATCAAGGTAACTTGTCTTAACAGAGAGTTCGGGAAAACCCAGTACGTGTAAACCCTTAGATGCTCAGATCCGACGGTTCAGAATGCAAAAACGCTACGGTGGCTCCTAGCTAGACCCATTTTACTGTTACTTAACTAGATCATGTTTGTGCGCGTTGCTGCACCCGTTCATTTTTTCCATTCTGGTAGGAATTTTGTAAAAATATATGTAAGCATGGGACTTCCAACTTAAATATGAAATGAGTTACTCCGTACTTGAAATTTATGGACAACAAACTGAACTTTCTGGGCAAGCAAACATAGCACCGTTACTTTCTCTTAGAAGGATAATACTCTACGGATCATATATGAGGGTAAATATGTGACCACAACAGTAAGATCATTCACCAAAATCTGGATCAGATCTGTTATAAGTTTGAAATACAAAACCATATTTGAACAGTAAAAGCACATATCTAAGGGCAACATAATGAGCCTTCTTAAACAATCTCCTTGAGAAGTGGAATCATAAGAACAGACACGTCACCTTTGTTCAATCTTGGTCCTTTTCTTGACTACTGGGAGATTATCAACAGGAGTATATTGTATCGACATATCACTGGTAGGTTATGAATTGATGGTTTTTTTAGGCCTCGGGCACCGTTGATAAAAATATTGTTGTCATGTTCCGAACATGAAAATAAAAAAATTCAAAAGTCGATGTAGTTTTTTATTTACTCTGTACCACTATTACATTTTTTTGATAAAGCGCTTTATTACTTGTAGAAAGCAAATACATCCGACCTCTACATAGCTAAGATGCACACAGTTCAAAAAGTCTTTAAAATCTGTAGAGCTAAAAAAGACGAATTACATATCAATTAAATACCATTACATTGAGTACCACTATTACATATCATTACATTGAGTACAAATTTAAAAACCATTGCTTTAAAGGTTTAAGAAGACTATCAGGTATCAGCCAAAAAGGAGCTAGACATGAATGTAAATGTAGCAGTTGCTAAAAGAACATCAGAAGAAAGTATACACAAAGAAAAAAAGAGAATAATCCTCCACGCTATTGAAATTCGAGTATATAGGTTGCTTTTTTTTAATACTATCACAACTGAGAACAAACATGCACATAATCGACCCTCACATTACTGCATCCTATCTAGGATGTTTTTTTTTTCATCTATAAATGCTCACCAATCTGAATGTATGGATGCTAAATTATTAATTTATTATTCACTATTCAGATTGACCTTCACTATTCTAGGAGAATCATTCACGATGTAATGTCTGTTTATCACGTACCCTTTCCTTTTTATAATAATTGTCAGAAATTCAGGTGCATCTATACACAAAAAGTGTCTAGATACATCTAAATCAACATTAACTAATATGGGACGGGGGATACTTAGCATAATCTATCCATCTAAATGATGTATTTGTGATAAGCATGGCTAGTTACTGATAATGCTATTTCACACAAACTAAGGAACATAATTAGATTAATCTGAATAGTGACCAATAAAACAAGTGAGCCAACAAAAGACATTGACTTTTACCTTCTAACCTGAACACCAAAGAAAAATATCTGACAAAACAAGAGAATGTTTGCTTTTGCATTGCTCTCATAATAATAGCACTTCCGTCCATATTTACATGTTTAACGTTAAGAAGAATTTTCTAACATCATGATCCACTATGCATCTCGTACTGCTCTCATAGCAAAATATTACTTCCCTCTTGGAACGCACACGACCCAACAAAAAATTGAGAATACCTCTTGTGTAAAATACCTTCAAAAATAAATCTGTATCATCACATATAGCTCTTTGTCCTAATTCACATTCAAATACTCTGGATGGCGCAACAACCTGGCGTATCTACGGCACCTCCCAGTTCTGAAGTCAGCAACACGTAATTGTGGAAGTGAACACTGTCAAGCTCAGTATCTCGGGAGTTAATTGAGAGAACACAGATACAAAGCCAGAGAAAGGCGGAAAGTATGCCGCTCCGATCAGCCGGCCAGCAGAGGGGAAATCAGCATACTCGAGGAGGCGGTGATCAGATCAAGAGGTAAGAAAAATATATGTAGCTGAATGGATTTGGTTCACATGCAGCCAAAGATCAACTGACAACCACAAAGCATATTCAAGGGATTAATGCAGAAATATAAAGACCTAGGAAAAAAATACATACTAATTACATACTTGAACATCAAGAGCAATTTATTGGAAGAGAACGGGGGAGGGTGCCCCCGCATACATGGCAGATCCGCACTAACCGCATGAGGCTGGCTACCTAGGAAAAATCCATGGCTGTCGGTGTCGGATAAACCATTGGGAAAAGAGGCAGACAGAACCTTAAAATCGAATCAATTGAAGATTTGTGGTACATGCATAACTTCTTACCGAGCCGGAAGTTATGGCTGCACTGCAACCTCACCATGGTTCTCCCCGCTGCCGCCATGCTCGAACTCGGTGTGCTGAGACTACCTCCCCGTGCCTCCAGGAGTGCTCCACCAAATGTAACACGGGTCGAGCTGTGCTCACCTCCACGACTGCTTGCCTGATTGGAGATCCCTTGAGACCATTTGTGTAAGACCGCCTCGCCATCGCCCGTGAGTGAGAGATAGAGTGCTGGATGTACCATCGCCTTCAGCATCTACCTGAGAGAGAAGTAGAGGCCAGAGAATGATGGGTAGGTTTGGTTTGTAGCCAGAGCTAGCCTGACCAAATAATTGGTACGTCCCGTGACCCTGGGCTGCTGCTTGGTTTAGCTCCAAAATATTGGCTAGCCCGCTCCGCCCTGTGTATGTCAGTTCATTTTTTTGCCAAATCTTGGGCGAAGTGAGGGCGGGCAAATCCAGGGCCAAAAAATTGGTAAGGCGAAAATTGGTAGGGTGCACTGGGGCTAGAACCAAACGCACCCGATAAGCCGGAGACTCGGAGCACATAAGCTCATGAACACAACAACAGGATGTAGGGGCCGGCGAAATAGTAACGTACCTCCATTCATAATTAATTGCCGGTGCGTGGGCAAATCAGTGCAAGCTTCAATGCCGGTTTAAATCACCCCTGGCGCATCACTCAACAGCGGGCACCGACGCTTCAGCTCTTGTGCCAATGATTTTTCTATCTCAGGCCGAACGAAGTCGATCAGATGGCGGGCCTCAAGTATCTCGGGCCTGTTCAAGGAAATTTCGGCCTGACTAATGAGACAACGCCCAGGCCAACTTGCCGAGTAGAAGCCCGTACAATGTTGGTGGGTTTTGACGCGAATCCGTTCCAGCAACATAAGACGGGAGGTCGGGAGAAGGTACCGTTTCGGTAACGTCAAACTGATGTGGACCATTAGATTGCCCGATCCAACGGTCTAAAACGTTCAAATGCTGTGGTGAGGTTAAACTGGTTCCATTATACTGTTAACTAATTTGGAAACAAAGACAATCTGTGCGGATTCCACAAGCTGGTGAATTGGGCTGTTCCGCCTACGTCAAGGGAAGCGTGCATCGCCTGGCGCGGATGATCGAATCGGTTCATCGATCGACGGGTTTTACTGAATCGTTTTATCAAATGCGGTGGCATTAGTTGCAATTTATATCAAAAAATATGGTTAAATAAAAAACGGACGAAAAAATTGGGGAGAAACCTTACTTCCTTTATTAGTAGGTAAAGATACGTCAAGGGAAGTGGGCATCGCCTGGCGCGAACGATCGAATCGGTTCATCGATCGACGGGTTTTACTGAATCGTTTTATCAAACGCGGTGGCATTAGTTGCAATTTATATCAAAAAATATGGTTAAATAAAAAACGGACGAAAAAATTGGGAAGGAACCTTACTTCCCTTTTTTAGTAGGTAAAGATTTAGAGCAATCTCCAAGACAAACTCTATGGTTAGTGCGTCCCAAAGCTTCTCCCAAAGTTATTTAGGGTGCGTCACGATAATTTTTGGTTCTCAGCCGTGTCCCAAAGCTTTCTTCTGTCCGACGCTGTCCAATATGTTGTTCGGCATCTTGAGCCCGTCCGAGTCAACAAGGGACGCTCCGGCCCGCCGAACACAACGAGAAGCGAGGCGGAGAGTGTCAGGCGCGAAGCGTCATTGACACATAAAAATTTCACCCCCTCCCGCCACATCGCGCATCTCCCGCCACAACCCGCCCTCCAGCCGCACATTTCTGCCCTCCCAAAAGATTTCACCGCCTCTCCCGCCGATTCATTTCTCCCTCTTGCCATCACTACTCTCTCCCTCCTACCGCCGCTACCCTCTTCCATCCATGGCGCCGCCAACAGGTCCCAAAAAAATGGCCAAGAAAGTGGCCACCAAGCTGCGGGGCAATGAGGCAGTGACGGAAGGGCCGAAGGCGCCCTTCGCGAAGCCGCGGAAGGTGCCGATGGCGATAAAGAAGCCAGCAGGATGGAACAACAAAAGGTGGGAGCAAGACTGCCTGCGGCGCAAGCTGTCGACGGTGAGCGGAGGGGACGGCGGGTGGTGGATGATACGTCTCAAACGTATCTATAATTTCTTATGTTCCATGCTACTTTATTGATGATACCCACATGTTTTATACATACTTTATGTCATATTTATGCATTTTCCGGCTCTAACCTATTAACAAGATGCCGAAGAGCCAGTTGCTGTTTTCTGCTGTTTTTGGTTTCAGAAATCCTAGTAAGAAAATATTCTCGGAATTGGACGAAATCAACGCCCAGGATCTTATTTTTCCACGAAGCTTCGAGAACACCGGGAGAGATACGAAGTGGGGCGACGAGGCGACGCCACAATAGGGCGGCGCGGCCAGGCCTTAGGCCGCGCGGCCCTGGCGTGTGGGGCCCTCGTGGCGCCCCCTGACCTACCCTTCCGCCTACTTAAGCCTTCGTCGATAATAACTCCAGTACCGAGAGCCACGATACGAAAAACCTTCCAGAGACGCCGCCGCCAATCCCATCTCGGGGGATTCAGGAGATCACCTCCGGCACTCTGCCGGAGAGGGGAATCATCTCCCGGAGGACTCTTCACCGCCATGGTCGCCTCCGGAGTGATGAGTGAGTAGTCTACCCCTGGACTATTGGTCCATAGCAGTAGCTAGATGGTCGTCTTCTCCTAATTGTGCTTCATTGTTGGATCTTGTGAGCTGCCTAACATGATCAAGATCATCTATCTGTAATGCTACATGTTGTGTTTGTTGGGATCCGATGAATAGAGAATACTATGCTATGTTGATTATCAATCTATTATCTATGTGTTGTTTATGATCTTGCATGCTCTCCGTTACTAGTAGAGGCTCTGGCCAAGTTTTTGCTTTTAACTCCAAGAGGGAGTATTTATGCTCGATAGTGGGTTCATGCCTCCATTAAATCTGGGACAGTGACAGAAAGTTCTAAGGTTGTGGATGTGTTGTTGCCACTAGGGATAAAACATCGATGCTATGTCTAAGGATGTAGTTGTTGATTACATTACGCACCATACTTAATGCAATTGTCTGTTGTTTGCAACTTAATACTGGAAGGGGTTCGGATGATAACCTGAAGGTGGACTTTTTAGGCATAGATGCATGCTGGATAGCGGTCTATGTACTTTGTCGTAATGCCCAATTAAATCTCACAATACTCATCATAACATGTATGTGCATGGTCATGCCCTCTTTATTTGTCAATTGCCCGACTGTAATTTGTTCACCCAACATGCTTATTCTTATCGGAGAGACACCACTAGTGAACTGTGGACCCCGGTCCATTCTTTACATCGAATACAATCTACTGCAATACTTGTTCTACTGTTTTCTGCAAACAATCATCATCCACACTATACATCTAATCCTTTGTTACAGCAAGCCGGTGAGATTGACAACCTCACTGTTACGTTGGGACAAAGTACTTTGGTTGTGTTGTGCAGGTTCCACGTTGGCGCCGGAATCCCTGGTGTTGCGCCGCACTACACTCCGCCGCCATCAACCTTCAACGTGCTTCTTGACTCCTACTGGTTCGATAAACCTTGGTTTCTTACTGAGGGAAACTTACTGTTGTACGCATCACACCTTCCACTTGGGGTTCCCAACGGTCGCGTGCTGTACGCGTGTCAAGCTAAATTTCTGGCGCCGTTACCGGGGAGATCAAGACGCGCTGCAAGGGGAGTCTCCACCTCCAATCTCTTTACTTTGTTTTTGTCTTGCTTTATTTTATTTAGTACTTTGTTTGCTGCATTATATCAAAATACAAAAAAAATAGTTGCTAGCTTTACTTTATTTACTATCTTGTTTGCCATATTAAAAACACAAAAAATTTAGTTACTAGCATTTACTTTATCTAGTTTGCTTTATTTACTATTGCTAAAATGGGTACTCCTGAAAATACTAAGTTGTGTGACTTCACAACCACAAATAATAATGATTTCTTATGCACACCTATTGCTCCACCTGCTACTACAGCAGAATTCTTTGAAATTAAACACCTTTACTGAATCTTGTTATGAGAGAGCAATTTTCTGGTGTTAGTTCTGATGATGCTGCTGCCCATCTTAATAATTTTGTTGAATTATGTGAAATGCAAAAGTATAAGGATGTAGATGGTGACATTATAAAATTAAAATTGTTTCCTTTGTCATTAAGAGGAAGAGCTAAAGATTGGTTGCTATCTCTGCCTAAGAATAGTATTGATTCATGGACTAAATGCAAGGATGCTTTTATTGGTAGATATTATCCTCCTGCTAAAATTATATCTTTGAGAAGTAGCATAATGAATTTTAAACAATTGGATAATGAGCATGTTGCCCAAGCATGGGAAAGAATGAAATCTTTGGTAAAAAATTGCCCAACCCATGGACTGACTACTTGGATGATCATCCAAACCTTTTATGCAGGACTGAATGTTTCTTCGCGGAACCTATTGGATTCAGCTACTGGAGGTACCTTTATGTCCATCACTCTAGGCGACGCAACAAAGCTTCTTGATAATATGATGATTAATTACTCTGAATGGCACACGGAAAGAGCTCCACAAGGTAAGAAGGTAAATTTTGTCGAAGAAACCTCCTCCTTGAGTGATAAGATTGATGCTATTTTGTCTATGCTTGTGAATGGTAGGACTAATGTTGATCCTAATAATGTTCCGTTAGCTTCATTGGTTGCTCAGGAAGAACATGTTGATGTAAACTTCATTAAAAATAATAATTTCAGCAACAATGCTTACCGGAACAATTCTAGTAACAAATATAGGCCATATCCTTATAATAATGGCAACGGCTATGGTAATTCTTATGGGAATTCTTACAACAATAATAGGAATACACCCCCTTGACTTGAAGCCATGCTTAAAGAATTTATTAGTACACAAACTGCTTTTAACAAATCTGTTGAAGAAAAGCTTGGGAAAATTGATATACTTGCTTCTAAAGTCGATAGTCTTGCTGCTGATGTTGATCTTTTGAAATCGAAAGTTATGCCTAATGAAAATAATAATAATAATAATAATAATAAGATTGTTACTACAGCAAACGCCATCCAAGTTATAATTAATGAGAATATAAGATTAATGGCTGAATTGCGTGCTAGGTGGGAGAAAGAAGAAAATGCTAAAGAAGATAATATAGCTAAAGTTTGGACTATTACCACCACTAGTAATGCTAATGCTCCACATGTTGCTGCACCTCCTACTATTAATGGTAAAATAATTGGTGTTGGCAATGTTTCCACTTCTAATGCAAAGCGTGAAAAACTCACTGAAAGCGCTAAAATCATTAAATCAGCTGTGATAAAACTGCTGAATTTTTTTCCAACATTGGGGACAATGATCCCATTGCTTTAGATTATAATGGTTTAGACTTTGATGATTGTCATATCTCTGAAGTTATAAAGTTCTTACAAAAACTTGCTAAGAGTCCTAATGCTAGTGCTATAAATTTGGCTTTCACAAAACATATTACAAATGCTCTCATAAAAGCTAGAGAAGAGAAATTAGAACGCGAAGCTTCTATTCCTAGGAAGCTAGAGGATGGTTGGGAGCCCATCATTAAGATGAAGGTCGTTGACTTTGATTGTAATGCTTTATGTGATCTTGGTGCAAGTACTTCCGTTATGCCTAGAAATATCTATAATATGCTTGACTTGCCACCTTTGAAAAATTGTTATTTGGATGTTAATCTTGCTGATAATTCTACAAAGAAACCTTTGGGGAGAGTTGATAATGTTCGCATTACCGTTAACAATAACCTTGCCCCCGTTGATTTTGTTGTCTTGGATATTGAATGCAATGCATCTTGTCCCATTATATTGGGAAGACCTTTTCTTCGAACTGTTGGTGCTATCATTGATATGAAGGAAGGTAATATTAAATATCAATTTCCTCTCAAGAAAGGTATGGAACACTTCCCTAGACAGAGAATGAAGTTACCTTTTGATTCTATCATTAGAACAAATTATGATGTTGATGCTTCGTCTCTTGATAATACTTGATACACACTTTCTGCGCCTAGCTGAAAGGTGTTAAAGAAAAGCGCTTACGGGAGACAACCCATGATTTTACTACTGCACTTTTATTTTATATTTGAGTCTTGGAAGTTGTTACTACTGTAGCAACCTCTCCTTATCTTAGTTTTGTTGCATTGTTGTGCCAAGTAAAGTCTTTGATAGTAAGGTTCATACTAGATTTGGATTACTGCGCAGAAACAGATTTCTTTGCTGTCACGAATCTGGGCCTAATTCTCTGTAGGTAAATCAGAAAATTATGCCAATTTACGTGAGTGATCCTCAGATATGTACGCAAATTTCATTCAATTTGAGCATTTTCATTTGAGCAAGTCTGGTGCCTCTTAGAAATTCATCTTTACGAACTGTTCTGTTTTGACAGATTCTGCCTTTTATTTCGCATTGCCAGTTTTGCTATGCTTGATGGATTTTTCTATTCCATTAACTTTCAGTAGCTTGGTGCAATGTCCAGAAGTGTTAAGAATGATTATGTCACCTCTGAACATGTGAATTTTGATTGTGCACTAACCCTCTAATGAATTGTTTTGAGTTTGGTGTGGAGGAAGTTTTCAAGGATCAAGAGAGGGAGATGATACAATATTGTAATGTCCCAGATTTAGAGACGATCGAGGGGTAGATTTTAGAAAGGGATGTGCATTGCATTGTAAATTACGGGGAAATTTCGCGCTTTTAAAACAAAACTGCATCGAAGGGGGACAGGTTTCTCTCTCGACACCTTACAGGGTTAGGGTTTCGAGAGTGCGATGAACTTGTTCCTACTTATCTAAGTTAGGGTTTTGAGAAGAGAGAAGTGATATTGCATTGAAATCTAAAGTGCATGATTGAATTAGAAGTTAAGTTGTTTGATTGAATTCAAACCAAATTTGAATTTGAATTTCAAATTCAAACATCAAATGATCATCACATAATTCAAATTTGAGATAATTTAACAAACAATTATCATTAAGCAAGAATATAAGTAATACAACAATTATATTAAGCTCAATAAGGAAAACTTGAGCTTTATTGATAATCACACACATAATACATTGTCTTTACAATATTCAGAATTAAATTATGGAATTACAACACATTACAAGAATTGAATAAATAGAAACAGAAAAAGGAAAATTACAAGTTATTTCAATGACCTAAACTACATTGTGAATTTCATGAATTCTTTGATCAAGATGATCTTGAGTTCATCTTGAGCATCTTCTTGATCCCTGCACATACACATCAAAAACCAAACAAGGAATTAAGCCAAGTGGCTGGAATAGGGTGGATATGATCAAGCTGCCGAGCTGATCTCTCCACAGCCCAAGTCCCAAGCCACACACACACAGGCAGCACACCAGGCTGTGTGCATGTGTAACAACACACAAGGCCAGAGTGAGTCACCACAAGCTGCAGGTGGTGCTGTCGACCAACAGAGCAAGGCCAGAAGCATATAAAACTTGCCACAGTAAACCCTAGATCCTTTCATCGACAGCAGCTTCACAGAGTAAGTCACAAGAACACAAGAACACCAAGAACAGCTAGAACAGATAGAACAGCTTCACTGTTCAATCTGCTCCATAACACCACAGAATCCAACCAAGCTTCAGGAGCTCACCAGGTGGAGCAGGGCAAGCAAATTAACCAACAGATCAACACAGAAGCAACACCTCTACACCAACATCAAATTCTAGGAGCTGGAGTGAGGTATACCAAGCATCATGAACAAACCAGATGGTTTTGTTCATATATAAGCATATGCATCAATCACACATAATCAAAAGGGTGTGATACCCAAGTTGTGTCATCATCTGGCTACTAAGCCATATGGTGCAAGCAAGAGCAGTAAGGCCACTGGTAAATCATCTAAAGGGAACAACAGCTATGACAATCAATGCATAACTGAAGAAATCCAGCAAGAGATGAGAGCACAAGCTAGCCTAGCTACACACTTAGCACCTACAGCTAGTTTGACCATCAGACCTAGACAAAACATTGTCTATTTGATTTCAACATCAAGAGCTACTGGCAATCCAATAAATGGATCACCCAGAAAGCATTTGGTGAGCCACAGCAAGCCAACAAAAAGGGGAGCTACCCTAGAGCAGCATATGACTACTGCCAGGGTCACCTCAAACCCTAAAACAGCCAAACCACCAAGCCAAGTACAAATATCATCACCCAGATTGGGTTCAAAGAAGAGCTAGGGTTCCCAACCACTGTTGGCATCCCTCTAGCTCAATCAAACTAATTATAAGAGTCATTACTGCAAGCAGTTCATCTCATTTATCCAATAAACAAGGACAAGCTATACAGATAAATGAAAGTCATAGATCACCAGTAACTAGAACACTTGCACATGATCCAATTGATCACTGCAAGCAACAGCAATTGCTTGAGCCAACCACAGCACACACCAGCACAAGGCATGGTGATGCACAGTCACCAGAATAAGCCTAGACAGGCATAGGCAGTAAGTAAAGCAAGCAATAATCAAGCAGCTGATGGTCACTGGATCACCAGAGCTTGCTAAAGCATGCTAGCACCCAATTCTAGCATCACACTGACCATAGATAATTAAATAGCCATACATAATCAACAGTTGCTTCACAGATAATCAAATAGATGATATATGATTGTATCCAGAAGCACATCAAGGGCTTGATGAACCCCTGGATCTTGCTAAACAACTAAAGCCCATACCAGTAATCACTGAATCATGCAGTTAAGCCAATAGCAATGCTCAGATGAGCCTGCTCATGAATTTGAGCACAAGAACTAGCCACAGGAGCTCTGGCACTTGCAAAATTTGCAAGAATTGCATACTGCAATTGAGCCATTGAAGCATATATGAATACACATGAGTGTCAGGCATGCATAGAAAGAAGAACAGAGGCACAGGGAAGAAATTCTAGCAAGTAAAGCAAGCTTTCACAGGCACATAGCTTAGCAATCTTGCACAGCAGCACAAGCAGCACATCAGCATCAACAGCACACACAACACAGCAGCAGCGCAGCAGCAGTAAGCACGGCCACAGAGCAGCATAAGCATGGCTAGTCACTCCATGAGGAGGAGAGGCTGTGACCAGAGCTAAGGAAGGAGGAAGGAGAACAAGCACACAAGAGAGAGGGAGAGATGGCGAACGTACCGGGGTCGAGCAGGCAGACGACCATGGCGGCCATGGCGGCACACGCCACGGCGCGGCGGCGCCAGGCCAAGCCAGGCCATGGTGGTGCCATAGCACCACCCCATCATGGCAGCACAGCCGCGGCGGCGCCATCACGCCAGGAGCTTGGGGAGCCGCGGGATCACGCGGATCCCGCAACCCTAGCCATGGCGAAGCGGGTCGAGGACTGATACGTCCAATTTGCATCACTATTTTATATCATAATTTGCTGTTATTCATTGATATATTTCATATTTGGATACAATACTTATGTTATTTCATCTATTTTGCATGTTTCATCATTATTGGAGGATCGAGCACCGGAGCCAGGATTCTGCTGGAAAAAGCACCGCCAGAACGCAATATTTCGGAAGATCAACTGTGGAAGGAAATTATACCAAAAATCCTAGTTTTCAAGATTACGAAGGAAGCCAGAAGGAGGAGCTGAGAAGGCCCAAGGTGGGGCCAGACCACAGGCCGGCGCGGCCCATGGCCTGGCCGCGCCACCTTGTGGTGTGGGGGCCCCACAGCCCCTTTCGCCTCCTTTTCTTCGCGAAACCCTTCGTCCCGAAGACCTAAGCCACAGAGGGTACCTCGCGAAGAGTTACAGCCGCCTCTGCGGGGCGGAGAACACCAGAGAGAAAAGAGCTCTCCGGCGGGCAGGAATCCGCCGGGGAAATTCCCTCCCGGAGGGGGAAATCGATGCCATCGTCACCGTCATCGAGCTGGACATCATCTCCATCACCATCATCATCATCTCCACCATCATCACCGCCGTCTTCACCGCTGGACACCGTCACCGCCGTAGCAATTTGGGTTTGATCTTGATTGTTTGATAGGGGAAACTCTCCCGGTATCGATTTCTACTTGTTGTTGATGCTATTGAGTGAAACCATTGAACCAAGGTTTGTGTTCAGATTGTTATTTGTCATCATATCACCTCTGATCATGTTCCATATGATGTCTCGTGAGTAGTTCGTTTAGTTCTTGAGGACATGGGTGAAGTCGAACTGTTAGTAGTGAACTATGGTTGAGTAATATTCAATGGTATGATATTTAAGTTGTGGTGTTATTCTTCTAGTGGTGTCATGTGAACGTCGACTACATGACACTTCACCTTTATGGGCCTAGGGGAATGCATCTTGTACTCGTTTGCCGATTGCGGGGTTGCCGGAGTGACAGAAACCTAAACCCCCGTTGGTATATCGATGCAGGAGGGATAGCAGGATCTCAGAGTTTAAGGCTGTGGTTAGATTTATTCTTAATTACTTTCTTGTAGTTGCGGATGCTTGCAAGGGGTATAATCACAAGTATGTATTAGTCCTAGGAAGGGCGGTACATTAGCATAGGTTCACCCACACAACACTTATCATAACAATGATGATTATTTAGCCGTATGTAGCGAAAGCACTAGACTAAAATCCCGTGTGTCCTCGAGAACGTTTGGTCATTATAAGTAAACAAACCGGCTTGTCCTTTGTGCTAAAAAGGATTGGGCCACTCGCTGCAATTGTTACTCTCGCACTTTACTTACTCGTACTTTATTCAACTGTTACATCAAAACCCCCTGAATACTTGTCTGTGAGCATTTACAGTGAATCCTTCATCGAAACTGCTTGTCAACACCTTCTGCTCCTCGTTGGGATCGAAAATACTATGATACACCCCCTATTCTTGTGGGTCATCAAGACTATTTTCTGGCGCCGTTGCCGGGGAGTGAAGCGCTATTGGTAAGTGGAATTGGTAAGGAAAATCTTTACTGTTTGTGCTGATTTTATTTCTGCCTGCTGCTATAAGTCATTATGGAGAGATCTTCTCTTCAATTTCTATTTGGGAAATCTACTACTACTGCAACGGTAGTGGATGAGGCGCCAGGTGAGGAAGTGATACCATATAAAATACCTATGAAAATTATTGAACGTGTTATGGATAACCGCTATGAAGGGGATGGAACTGTCCACCCTGGAGATCATTTATTGTTCTTACATGAATTATGCGGTTTATTCAAGTGTGCAGGTATTGCTATGGATGAAGTGAGGAAGAAACTATTCTCTATATCGCTATCTGGTAAGGCGGCGCATTGGTATAAATTACTGGATAATGGGGATTCTCTTGAATGGAATGATATTGTGCCCCGGTTTTATTCTAAGTTCTATCCTCCAAGTGAAATTCACAAGGATCGGAATCCCATATATAATTTTTGGCCTCATGATGGAGAGAGTATTGCCCAAGCTTGGGGGAGATTGAAGTCTTTAGTGCTCAAATGCCCCATTCATGAGCTTCCTGGTAATGTTATTATTGATAATTTCTATGCAAGACTTTCTTTTCAAGACAAGACCTTGCTGGATACTTCTTGTTCTGGATCATTTACACGCAACAAAGAAGAGTTTAAAAGGGACCTTCTTGATCGGATCCAAGAAAACACTGAAGGTTGGGAGAACGACAAGGATAGAGAATCAGGTATAATTTATGATTATAAATGCATTGAAGCTTTTATGGATACTGATAAATTTTGTAATATGAGTGCTACATATGGTCTTGATTCTCAAGTTGCTGCAAATCTTTATAAAGCTTTTGCCTCTCATTATGAATTGCCAAAGAAGAATTTTGATAAGTATCATGAACCGTATAAAGATAAAATTGATTCATCTATTAATAAATGCGTTGTAGTTGAAACTGCTGATCATGTTATTCCTGAAGCTTATATTGAAAAAACTCCTTTCCCTGCTAAAATGAAGGAGTACTCTGTTATAAATAGTGCGGTTCATAAAAGTGAAAAGAAACCTGTAGAACCTGAAGAACAAATAAAAGTTGAACCTGCTGTTGCAATAGTTAAAGATCTTGTGACTGAAAATGTGGAGGATGGTCATATTATTTTCTGTGAAGATGCTTCTAATACTGTTTCACATCCTAATAAACCCAAACAAGTTAGTGTTCCTATGCTATCTGTTAGAATTGGTGATCATTGCTATTATGGTTTATGTGATATTGGTGCAAGCGTTAGTGCTATTCCTTATGAGCTTTACACGGAGATTATGCACGAAATTGATTCTTGTGAACTTGAAGATATTGATGTGGTTATTCAGCTGGCTAATAGAGAAACTATTTCTCCAATTGGTATTGTTCGAGATGTAGAAGTTCTATGTGGTAAGATTAAATATCCTGCTGACTTTTTGGTACTTGGTTCTGCTGCTAGTGATTATTGTCCTATTATTTTTGGTAGACCTTTTCTAAATACTTGTGGAGCTATCATAGATTGCAAGAAAGAGAAAATTTTGACTAAATTTGCTGGTGAATCATATGAGTTTAACTTCTCTAAATTTACCAAAGCTCCTTATAAAGCTGATTTGCCTAATAATGATTTTAAAATGGAACAGTGTGCATCTATTGTTCTTGTTCCTAATAATCCTTTGCAGTAACATTTGGAGGATAGCGAGAGTGAAGTTTTTAGGAAAGAAAGAGATGAGCTTGAGGAAAATTTTCTTCGCCAACCTATTCTTAAGCATGATTTACCGGTGGAAGATCTGGGAACAACACCGCCACCAAAGGAAGATCCTGTTTTTGATTTAAAACCATTGCCTAATAATCTTAAATATGCTCATATTGATGATAAAAAAATATATCCTGTTATTATTAGTTCTAAGCTTACAGAGTTTGAAGAAGAAAGGTTATTGGAAATATTGAAGAAACACCGAGGAGCTATTGGCTACACTCTTGATGATTTGAAGGGGATTTCTCCTTCTATTTGCCAACATGCTATTAATATGGAAGACGATGCAAAGCCTGTTGTTGAACATCAGCGTCGTCTAATTCCGAAGATGAAGGAGGTGGTAAGGAATGAGGTATTAAAACTTCTTGAAGCTGGTATTATATATCCTATTGCTGATAGTAGATGGGTTAGTCCTGTGCATTGCGTTCCCAAGAAAGGAGGAATGACTGTTGTGCCTAATGATAATGATGAGCTCATCCCTCAAAGAGTAGTTGTAGGGTATAGAATGTGCATTGATTTTCGAAAAGTTAATAAAGTTACTAAGAAAGATCATTACCCTTTACCATTTATTGATCAAATGCTAGAAAGATTGTCTAAAAATACTCATTTTTGCTTTCTTGATGGTTATTCTGGTTTTCGAAATTGTCATTAAAACTAAAGATCAAGAGAAAACCACTTTTACTTGTCCCTATGGAACTTATGCTTATAGACGTATGCCTTTTGGTTTATGTAATGCTCCTGCTACTTTTCAAAGATGCATGTCTGCTATTTTTCATGGTTTTTGCGAGAGTATTGTAGAGGTATTCATGGATGATTTTTCCGTCTATGGGAATTCTTTTGATAGTTGTTTGCGAAACCTTGATAAAGTTTTGCAGAGATGTGAAGAAACTAACCTTGTTCTTAATTGGGAGAAATGCCACTTTATGGTTAATGAAGGAATTGTATTGGGACATAAAATTTCCGAGAGAGGTATTGAAGTTGATAGAGCTAAAGTTGAAGCAATTGAGAAGATGCCCTATCCGAGGGATGTTAAAGGTATTCGTAGTGTTCTTGGTCATGCTGGGTTTTATAGGAGATTTATTAAAGATTTCTCCAAGATTTCAAAGCCTCTTACTAATCTTCTTCAAAAAGACGTACCTTTTGTTTTTGATGATGATTGTAAGGAAGCTTTTGAAACTCTAAAGAAAGCCTTAACAACTGCTCCTGTAGTTGAACCTCCTGATTGAAATTTGCCTTTTGAAATTATGTGTGATGCTAGTGATTTTGCTGTAGGCGCTGTTCTTGGACAGCGAGTAGATAAAAAACTGAATGTTATTCATTATGCTAGTAAAACTCTTGATGCTGCTCAAAGAAATTATGCTACTACTGAAAAGGAATTGTTAGCTGTAGTTTTTGCTTGTGATAAGTTTAGATCCTATATTGTTGATTCAAAAGTTACTATTCATACTGATCATGCTGCAATTAGATACCTTATGACAAAGAAAGATGCTAAGCCGAGGCTTATTAGATGGGTACTTCTTTTGCAAGAATTTGATTTACATATTGTAGATAGGAAAGTTGCTGATAATCCTGTTGCTGATAATTTGTCTAGATTGGAAAATATTGCTTATGATCCTGTTCCTGTTAATGATAGTTTTCCAAATGAACAATTGGCTGTAATAAAGGTGAGCTCGTGAGACAGTCCTTGGTATGCTGATTATGCTAACTTTATTGTTTCCAAGTACTTGCCTCCAACCTTTTCAGCTCAGCAAAGGAGGAAATTCTTTTATGACTTGAGGCATTATTTCTGGGATGACCCACACTTATATAAAGAAGGAGTGGATGGTATTATGCGAAGATGTGTTCCCGAAAATGAACAACAGGAGATATTGAGTAAATGCCATGGTAGTGCTTATGGAGGACATCACGCCGGAGAAATAACCGCGCAAAAGGTTCTACAATCAGGTTTTTATTGGCCAACTCTCTTCAAGGATGCGAGAAAGTTTATTTTATCTTGTGATGAATGCCAAAGGGTTGGTAATATCTCCAGACGTAATGAAATGCCTATGAATTATACTCTTGTTATTGAACCGTTTGATTGTTGGGGATTTGACTTCATGGGACCTTTTCCGTCTTCAGAAGGTAACACTCATATACTTGTTGCTGTTGATTATGTTACTAAATGGGTGGAAGCCATACCTACAAAAAGTGCTGATGGTGAAACCTCTTTAAGAATGCTTTTAGACATTATTTTTCCTAGATTTGGAGTGCCTAGATATATTATGACTGATGGAGGTTCTCATTTTATTCATGGAGGTTTTAGAAAAACTCTTGCTAGGTATGGTATTAATCATAGAATTTCTTCCGCTTATCATCCTCAAACTAGTGGGCAAGTAGAATTATCAAATAGAGAGATTAAATCTATCTTGCAAAAGAGTGTTAATAAAACTAGAAAGAATTGGGCTAGTAAATTGAAGGATGCACTATGGGCTTATAGAACTGCTTATAAAAATCCCATGGGAATGTCACCTTATAAAATGGTTTATGGGAAAGCTTGTCATTTACCTTTAGAACTAGAGCACAAAGCTTATTGGGCAGTTAGAGAATTAAATAAAGATCCTAAACTTGCCGGTAATAAGAGGTTGTTGCAATTGAGTTCTCTAGATGAATGGAGAAGTGAAGCTTATGAAAATGCTAAACTCTTTAAAGAAAAAGTTAAAAAATGGCATGATAGAAGGATTATAAAAAGAGAATTTAGTATTGGGGATAAAGTCCTATTGTATCGGTCTCGTCTCAGATTCTTTGCAGGGAAATTACTCTCGAAATGGGAAGGACCATATGTTGTCGAGGAGGTGTATCGTTCAGGAGCAATCAAAATTAGCTCTCTCCAAGGCAATGCCACGCAAGTGGTGAATGGACAAAGACTCAAGCATTATATCTCAGGTGATTCCTATAATGTTGATGTTGATATTATTCGAGTGGAAACACCGGAGGCTTTCATTAAAGGGCAAATTGACAGTCCGCCAGAACTCGACTTTGAATAGGTAAAGATCTTGGTAATGAAAAGTACGCAATTTACTTTCCGAACAATATTTTTGCTGTTTTTGGAAAATATGAAAAATTACGAGATCGAAACGGAGTGGAAAAGACGCACGAGGGCGTGCCACCATAGGCCGGCGCGGCTGACACAGGCCCGCGCCGACCTATGGTCTGGCCGCCTCGTCGCCCCTTTCCGACTCTAGTTTGATCTGGTACTTTCCTTTTGTCGTGAAATTTTTTGCTATATAATCCCCCGGACCCCTGGAGGTCCGTATATCGTTTTCTCGACGTGTTTTGTTTCGAGCTATTTCTGCCAGGATCTGTTTTTGGTCTAGAAGCACCATGGCCTCCAACAACAAGGGCAAGGGGTTTTCGGAGGAAGAAGTGAAGAGGGTGCCATCAAGACAAGAGCAGCAAGCCGTTGGGAGCAAGCAAATCTTGGTGGGATCTGTTGACACTCGACGTTCTTTTTCTCATAACTTGCAGGCACCTTTACCACCCACTCTTAGCCTCGACTCCTTCCCTGTGTTGGAAGAAGCTCTACGGACTACCGATGAGTTTTGTGATCAATATCGGGCTCTAAGAAGAGAAGTGGAGATACTCCAGGAGGAGAATTGCCGTCTCCGAAGAATGCTGGAATACCACTCGATTCACATCACAAGGTCATCATCGCCAACTTCAGATAACAATGAATCTCTTCGAGTCTTAGTGCAGAATTGCCAAGCTGAGAAACTGAAGCTGAAGGAGATCTGTAAGAAGCGCGGGAGGAGTTCATCACCACCATCGCCGCAGGAGTAACTCATCATCGGTATTGGCATCCCCTTGGTTTGTTCCAAGCTTGGGGGAGTGCCGCGGTATCACATTATCACTACCTTTTACTTTTTATTGTCAAGTAGTGTCATATCATGAGTAGGGAAGTTATCATATAAGATGGGTTGCAGTTTGGAAGTATCTCTCCTTTAGTTGGTTATCTATGTATCCCTTGGTGTGAGTTATCGTTATGGAATATTAATGAGAAGTCTTATCATTTACGTATTGCACATCTTATTTTAGGTTGCAATCTCTATTATATGATTTACCTTGTTGTTAGTATTGGTATCACTTTGGTAGCATTGAATAAATTTATTTGGTTTTGGCAAACTTAGCATTGGTCAATAGCAACAACACTTTGAGGTTTAAGTAGAAAAAAGAAATACATATAGTTGTTTCATTGTCTTTCTTTCTTGTTAGCTCATAGCTTATTATTCTGAAGTTAAAATTGTTTGTGCTTATAAGGAAGATGCATGATTATTTCTATCACATGTATATTTGTTTGTTTCCTTCAACTCTTATGCTTGCTAATTAACCTTGCTAGCCAAAGACCTGTACTGAGAGGGAATACTTCTCGTGCATCCAAACCTTAACCCAAACCTATGCCATTTGTGTCCACCATACCTACCTACTACATGGTATTTTTTGCCATTCCAAGTAAATACTTCATGTGCTACCTTTAAATAATTCAAAACTTATTATCTCTTATTTGTGTCAATGTTTTATAGCTCATGAGGAAGTATGTGGTGTTTTACCTTTCAATCGTGTTGGGCAACTTTCACCAATGGACTAGCGGCTTCATCCGCTTATCTAATAATTTTGCAAAAAGAGCTGGCAATGGGATTCCCAGTCCCAAATTAATTAAACTAAATAGACACTCCTCCATGGTATGTGATTGATGGACGGCACCCGAAGGATTCGGTTAGCCATGGCTTGTGTAAGCAAAGGTTGGGGGGAGTGTCATCATCATAATAAAACTAAAATAAAAAGGCACTCCTTCAGGGTATGAGATTGTTGGCAGGCACCCGAGGATTCGGTTAGCCATGGTTTGTGAAAGAAAGGTTGGAAGGAGTGCCACATAAAATGAAAATAATATGGGAGCCGCTCTTTGAAGGTTGTCTGGCAAGGGGGTTAGAGTACCCGCTACCAGTCGTTGACAACAACAAACACCTCTCAAAATGTTATTTTTATTATCTTTATATGATTTCAAAACTGAAAAGCTCTAGCACATGATTTAATCCCTGCTTCCCTCTGCGAAGGGCCTGTCTTTTACTTTATGTTGAGTCAGTAAACCTATTTCCCTCCATCTCAAGCAAGCATTTGAGTAGTTGTGATCAAACCATTATATTGTGATTTGCTTCATCATGTTTTTATTCTTCCTTGTTTAGTACAAGTTTTATCTGAATGAATATAGCTTTGCAAGTTATCAATGATCATGAGGAGACCATTATGATTGAGTATGCAAGTTGTGCCTTATAAACTTTAACATGAGAGCGCTGCTCGATGAGATAAGTATAATCTGTTAATTGTTCTCTGACCAAGAACGAAGTTTGCCATCACCAACTATGATTTCTTATGCACCTTTATTTGTGATTACTTTATACTTGTTTCAAGTTGAGTTATATGAGGAAGTTGTTTACTAGAATGTCTTGTGTGAATGAATATGATGCTTCTTGTCCGTATTTTATTTATCGACTCTTCACTCCATAAACATGTGGTCCTGTTCTTGAGTTCGATTTCGCTTGGGGACAAGCGAAGTCTAAGCTTGGGGGGAGTTGATACGTCCAATTTGCATCACTATTTTATATCATAATTTGCTGTTATTCATTGATATATTTCATATTTGGATACAATACTTATGTTATTTCATCTATTTTGCATGTTTCATCATTATTGGAGGATCGAGCACCGGAGCCAGGATTCTGCTGGAAAAAGCACCACCAGAACGCAATATTTCGGAAGATCAACTGTGGAAGGAAATTATACCAAAAATCCTATTTTTCAAGATTACGAAGGAAGCCAGAAGGAGGAGCTGAGAAGGCCCAAGGTGGGGCCAGACCACAGGCCGGCGCGGCCCATGGCCTGGCCGCGCCACCTTGTGGTGTGGGGGCCCCACAGCCCCTTTCGCCTCCTTTTCTTCGTGAAACCCTTCGTCCCGAAGACCTAAGCCACAGAGGGTACCTCGCGAAGAGTTACAGCCGCCTCTGCGGGGCGGAGAACACCAGAGAGAAAAGAGCTCTCCGGCGGGCAGGAATCCGCCAGGGAAATTCCCTCCCGGAGGGGGAAATCGACGCCATCGTCACCGTCATCGAGCTGGACATCATCTCCATCACCATCATCATCATCTCCACCATCATCACCGCCGTCTTCACCGCTGGACACCATCACCGCCGTAGCAATTTGGGTTTGATCTTGATTGTTTGATAGGGGAAACTCTCCCGGTATCGATTTCTACTTGTTGTTGATGCTATTGAGTGAAACCATTGAACCAAGGTTTATGTTCAGATTGTTATTTGTCATCATATCACCTCTGATCATGTTCCATATGATGTATCGTGAGTAGTTCGTTTAGTTCTTGAGGACATGGGTGAAGTCTAACTGTTAGTAGTGAACTATGGTTGAGTAATATTCAATGGTATGATATTTAAGTTGTGGTGTTATTCTTCTAGTGGTGTCATGTGAACGTCGACTACATGACACTTCACCTTTATGGGCCTAGGGGAATGCATCTTGTACTCGTTTGCCGATTGCGGGGTTGCCGGAGTGACAGAAACCTAAACCCCCGTTGGTATATCGATGCAGGAGGGATAGCAGAATCTCAGAGTTTAAGGCTGTGGTTAGATTTATTCTTAATTACTTTCTTGTAGTTGCGGATGCTTGCAAGTGGTATAATCACAAGTATGTATTAGTCCTAGGAAGGGCGGTACATTAGCATAGGTTCACCCACACAACACTTATCATAACAATGAAGATTATTTAGCCGTATGTAGCGAAAGCACTAGACTAAAATCCCGTGTGTCCTCGAGAACGTTTGGTCATTATAAGTAAACAAACCGGCTTGTCCTTTGTGCTAAAAAGGATTGGGCCACTCGCTGCAATTGTTACTCTCGCACTTTACTTACTCGTACTTTATTCAACTGTTACATCAAAACCCCCTGAATACTTGTCTGTGAGCATTTACAGTGAATCCTTCATCGAAACTGCTTGTCAACACCTTCTGCTCCTCGTTGGGATCGACATTCTTATTTATCGAAAATACTACGATACACCCCCTATACTTGTGGGTCATCAAGGACGAGCGGGAGCGGCGTCAGCTCCAGATCGACGCGGATGGAAGGGATCGCCAGCATCTGGCGGTTTGATTGCACCCCATGGCGTGGGCCATGGCGGCCGGAGACCGCCGGAATCGGCCGGCGACGGTGAGGGCGACGCAGGTCGCCAGAGAGAGGAAAGGGGATTAGGGTTAGGTCGAGCGGCGCGAGGAGGTGAGCGAGTGAGCGACCGCTCGGGTCGGTTGGACCCGAGCTGGTCTAACCCAACCCGCTGGGCTCCACTGACAGGTGGGCCCAGGGGGCAATTGTGACTTTTCACAATTCAATTAAAAACCAGTAGCTTTAAAATTAAATAGAAAATTGATAAGAGCACTAAAAAAATAATTAAAAATATGAAAATCAATCAGCATAAAATTCTCTATCCAAATAAAATATCAAAGAGAATTTTTGGAGATAATTAAAAATAAGTCTTAATTTGATGATTTAAATAATAATTTAAATCACACATATTATTTTCAATAATGAAAATAAGTCCATTAATGCAATTGGACATTCAAAACACCTTGACAATATTTCAAGGTTGTATTTACCCTAAATCAAGTATCTACAAGTTGTTCTTAGTATTAACCTCTCACATGAAATAATAACGACATCGGAAGGGGGAACAAACCCTAAAACTGGAATCATGCATAATTGCTTCTTTAACCATTGCCCTTATCGGACAATGATGCTATTTTTCAGAGACCGAGGACAAGGGTCAGTCCACACCATCCAACTGCAAAACTTTGCAGTGTTCAGGCAAGTTCATCACTTGCTCATGTCATTTGAGTATCTTTATCAAATTACTTGCAAAGTACTATGGTTATCACTATTGCATAAAAACCAAAACCACTACTTTCATAACTATGAATATGACTATGTGGTGGGCAATGGAACCATGGATTGTGATGATATGGTGGAGGTTCCATTGCAAGGGTTTATATCCATCTAGGATTAAACAACAAATGTCGCCAGTGATTCTTGTGCCGTAATATCCGTGTTAACCATAAGATCCGGAGTGGGACAGAATAGTCAAAAGTGTTTCCACCTCTCGTTCATCAACGGATGCGCTTTACCGTAGTACACTTGTAATCCAAGGGGGCAAGCGGTGAGGCTGGGGAGTCCTAAGTCCCCGCGGCATAGTCCGTAGTACACTTGTCGCCCGAAGGAGCAAGCGGTGAGGCTGGGGAGTCCTAAGTCCCCACGGTATTGCGGTCTATGATGGGTTGCAGCTACCGGCGTAGGAGTGTATGGTAGAGCCCAGCACTGTCATCGTGGTCGGGGTCCACCTTGAAATCTACAGGAATAATGGGACCGGCGTGGACCCAGGGTCGGGGCATGCAACAAAGGGTGGGTGTTCGAGGTAGCGGAGGAACTTGATTGGCCAACATGATTGGCTACACCTTATACCGGGCCTCACACCGAAGGAAGTGTGAACGGGAAAGCTGCCCGGTTGGCACCAAGGTTAAGATCTCTTATGGGTAAAGCAACACACCTCTGCAGAGTGTAAAGAACTGTGACCTGTCACTCCCTGTTCCGGGATATGGAACTGCGAACGCGGCCGGAAAGGAGCTCCATGAAGTTCTAGTAAACCGGTGAAGGCTGATGGACATAGCTCTTTGGAATAAAAGCAATCTCTTGAAGAAATGTTTATCAAAACTTGCATTGGTATTAGACTTTCTGGTCTAATATCGTAGCTAGAGCATTAAACACCTCTTATCTATAATGAACTTGTTGAGTACGCTCGTACTCATCCCACTCTTAAATCCCTTGCTTAGATTGTCTGAATCGTCTGGAGGAGGACTACGACAACAATGAAGGAGCCGAGATCATCGGCTATGAAGAACCCGACCTCTCTGGAGGTATCGAAGGCGTAGACTACCTCATCGTCTACGGATCCGGGGAGGCTTCCGGAGGAGATCAAGCCTAGAAACATCCAGAAGTAGTAGTAGCCGAGCAGCCCGAACTCTTAGTATTTAGCTGCTCGAGAAAATAAATGTATAACTTAATGAGACTCTTATATTGTAAGCTATGTTGGGTTCACCTCGAACCCAGGAGTATCCCTCTTAGGACCCAAGAGGAGCTCCGAGATGATATATGTATGATTATTGTAATATTAAATGAATGAGTTATGGACCTGCTATGTTCTATTGTACTACTCTGAGGGATGTAATATTTGCGGAATGGTACTTCGTGAATGTTATATCAACGACTGGCATACTACAACATGCAGTGGTATGCAGGGTCACCACAAATATGATCAAGGAGAGTGAAAGCTCTAAGCTTGGGGATGCCCCGGTGGTTCACCCCTGCATATTTCAAGAAGACTCAAGCGTCTAAGCTTGGGATGCCCAAGGCATCCCCTTCTTCATCGACAACATTATCAGGTTCCTCTAGTGAAGCTATATTTTTATTCCATCACATCTTATGTACTTTGCTTGGAGCGTCTGTTTGTTTTTGTTTTTGTTTTGTTTGAATAAAATGGATCCTAGCATTCATTGTGTGGGAGAGAGACACGCTCCGCTATTGCATATGGACAAATATGTCCTTAGGCTTTACTCATAATATTCATGGCGAAGGTTGAATCTTCTTCGTTAAATTGTTATATGGTTGGAAACGGGAAATGCTACATGTAGTAATTGGTAGAATGTCTTGAATAATTTGATACTTGGCAATTGTTGTGCTCATGTTTAAGATCTTGCATCATATACTTTGCACCTATTAGTGAAGAAATACATAGAGCTTGCTAAAATTTGGTTTGCATAATTGGTCTCTCTAAGGTCTAGATATTTTCTAGTAAGGGTCGAACAACAAGGAAGACGGTATAGAGTCTTATAATGTTTACAATATGTCTTTTATGTGAGTTTTGCTGTACCGCTTCAAACTTGTGTTTGTTTCAAATAACCTTGCTAGCCTAAACCTTGTATCGAGAGGGAATACTTCTCTTGCATCCAAAATCCTTGAGCCAAACACTATGCCATTTGTGTCCACCATACCTACCTACTACATGGTATTTCTCCGCCATTCCAAAGTAAATTGCTTGAGTGCTACCTTTAAATTTCTATCCTTTACCTTTGCAATATATAGCTCATGGGACAAATAGCCTAAAAACTATTGTGGTATTGAATATGTACTTAAGCATTTTATTTCTTATAAGTTGCTTGTTGAGCGATAACCATGTTCCTGGGGACGCCATCAACTACTCTTTGTTGAATATCATGTGAGTTGCTATGCATGTCCGTCTTGTCTGAAGTAAGGGCGATTTACCATGAGTTGAATGGTTTGAGCATGCATACTGTTAGAGAAGAACATTGGGCCGCTAACTAAAGCCATGATCCATGGTGGAAGTTTCAGTTTTGGACAAATATCCTCAATCTCATATGAGAAAATTAATTGTTGTTGAATGCTTAAGCATTAAAGAGGAGTCCATTATCTGTTGTCTATGTTGTCCCGGTATGGATGTCTAAGTTGAGAATAATCAAAAGCGAGAAATCCAATGCGAGCTTTCTCCTTAGACCTTTGTACAGGCGGCATAGAGGTACCCCTTTGTGACACTTGGTTAAAACATATGTATTGCGGTGATAATCCAGGAAATCCGAGCTAATTAGGACAAGGTGCGGGCACTATTAGTATACTATGCATGAGGCTTGCAACTTGTAGGATATAATTTGCATGATGCATATGCTTTATTACTACCGTTGACAAAATTGTTTCTTGTTTTCAAAACCAAAGCTCTAGCACAAATATAGCAATCAATGCTTCCCTCTGCGAAGGGCCTTTCTTTTACTTTTATGTTGAGTCAGTTTACCTATTTCCTCCCATCTCAAGAAGCAAACACTTGTGTTAACTGTGCATTGATTCTCACATACTTGCATATTTGCATTCATCATACTACTTTATATTGACAACTATCCATGAGATATACATGTTACAAGTTGAAAGCAACCGCTGAAACTTAATCTTCCTTTGTGTTGCTTCAATGCCTTTACTATGAATTTATTGCTTTATGAGTTAACTCTTATGCAAGACTTATTGATGCTTGTCTTGAAAGTACTATTCATGAAAAGTCTTTGCTATATGATTCAGTTGTTTACTCATTGTCTTTACCATTGCTTTGGATCGTTGCATTCATTACATGTGCTTACAATAGTATTGATCAAGATTATGATGGCATGTCACTTCAGAAATTATCTTTGTTATCGTTTACCTACTCGGGACGAGTAGGAAATAAGCTTGGGGATGCTTGATACGTCTCAAACGTATCTATAATTTCTTATGTTCCATGCTACTTTATTGATGATACCCACATGTTTTATACATACTTTATGTCATATTTATGCATTTTCCGGCACTAACCTATTAACAAGATGCCGAAGAGCCACTTGCTGTTTTCTGCTGTTTCTGGTTTCAGAAATCCTAGTAAGGAAATATTCTCGGAATTGGACGAAATCAATGCCCAGGATCTTATTTTTCCACGAAGCTTCCAGAACACCGGGAGAGATATGAAGTGGGGCGACGAGGCGATGCCACAATAGGGCGGAGCGGCCAGGCCTTGGGCCGCGCGGCCCTGGCGTGTGGGTCCCTCGTGGCGCCCCCTGACCTACCCTTCCGTCTACTTAAGCCTTCGTCGATAATATCTCCAGTACCGAGAGCCACGATACGGAAAACCTTCCAGAGACGCCGCCGCCGCCAATCCCATCTCGGGGGATTCAGGAGATCGCCTTCGGCACCCTGCCGGAGAGGGGAATCATCTCCCGGAGGACTATTCACCACCATGGTCACCTCCGGAGTGATGAGTGAGTAGTCTACCCCTGGACTATGGGTCCATAGCAGTAGCTAGATGGTCGTCTTCTCCTAATTGTGCTTCATTGTTGGATCTTCTGAGCTGCCTAACATGATCAAGATCATCTATCTGTAATGCTACATGTTGTGTTTGTTGGGATCCGATGAATAGAAAATACTATGCTATGTTGATTATCAATCTATTATCTATGTGTTGTTTATGATCTTGCATGCTCTCCGTTACTAGTAGAGGCTCTGGCCAAGTTTTTGCTTTTAACTCCAAGAGGGAGTATTTATGCTCGATAGTGGGTTCATGCCATCATTAAATCTGGGACAGTGACAGAAAGTTCTAAGGTTGTGGATGTGCTGTTGCCACTAGGGATAAAACATCGATGCTATGTCTAAGGATGTAGTTGTTGATTACATTACGCACCATACTTAATGCAATTGTCTGTTGTTTGCAACTCAATACTGGAAGGGGTTCGGATGATAACCTGAAGGTGGACTTTTTAGGCATAAATGCATGCTGGATAGCGGTCTATGTACTTTGTCGTAATGCCCAATTAAATCTCACAATACTCATCATAACATGTATGTGCATGGTCATGCCCTCTTTATTTGTCAGTTGTCCAACTGTAATTTGTTCACCCAACATGCTTATTCTTATCGGAGAGACACCACTAGTGAACTGTGGACCCCGGTCCATTCTTTACATCGAATACAATCTACTGCAATACTTGTTCTACTGTTTTCTACAAACAATCATCATCAACACTATACATCTAATCCTTTGTTACAGCAAGCCGGTGAGATTGACAACCTCACTGTTACGTTGGGACAAAGTACTTTGGTTGTGTTGTGCAGGTTCCACGTTGGCACCGGAATCCCTGGTGTTGCGCCGCACTACACTCCGCCGCCATCAACCTTCAACGTGCTACTTGACTCCTACTGGTTTGATAAACCTTGGTTTCTTACTGAGGGAAACTTATTATTGTACGCATCACACCTTCCACTTGGGGTTCCCAACGGTCGCGTGCTGTACGCGTGTCAGTGGAGCAGGAGAAGAAGTCGGAGGTGACGCGTGCACACCAGAAGGCCGCACTGGCCGCGTTTCTCGATGCTTCCAACGCGAGCCCATGGAGTACGTAGGCCAACGTGTACATTCCGGGAGTGGCGTCCCCGTCGACACCCGGTTTCTTCAACGAGGGCCCATGTGCGACTTTCGGGTGTGTGACACCAAACTTGTCGCCGCGGTACGAGGATGCGCTGCCGCATGGAGGCTTCAACCCCAACGTCATGTTCTACTCCCCGGCGTATGACGTGCCCCAACGCTAGCCAGGCCCCGGTGCGGACGGCGCCCCGTTCACTGGTCGCAGGGGTTCGCTCGAATTCGGGGGCTCCGGTGGTTCGTTCGTGGAGGAGGAGGAGGGAAGGACGAGGATGCCACAGAGGATGCAAAGGATCTCCTGGAGGTTGACGCGGACGTCGTGAGGAAGAAGAGGAAGAAGATGCCGGCCTCGGGCTCACGAGGCCCCAAGTGGAAGGTTCTGTAGGATGAATGCCTATGCGAGTCGTGGTCGACGGTGAGCCATGACCCGGTCATCAGCACCAACCAAACGTACGGGAAGCACTGGGCGAGGATTGATATGTTGCAAACGTATTTATAATTTTTGATTCTATATGTTTTGTTTACATGTTGCACTTTTAGGTGCCAGTTCTCTGTTTTCTGTTGTTTTGTATTTCAGAAAAGTTGTACAGGAAATATTCTCGGAATTGGTCGAAACAAAAGCCGAAGTTCCTATTTTACCGTAACGAAGACGAAGTCTGGAGGAGAAACGAAGGGGCTCCACGAGGCGACCACACTAGGCCATGGCGCGGCCCTGGCCCTGGCCGCTCCATGGGGTGGTGTGGGCCCCTCGGGCACCCACACTACAAGAAATGTGCCATAATATGACGTTTTTTTTATGACTGGAAATCAAAATGTCATAGGTTTATGACGTTCCTAGCTTTGACCGTCCTTGGCCACTCCGGGGGGGCAAAACCCTAGAAAATCGTGACGTTATTGGGCAAAAACGTCATTGGCAATTTAGGTCAAAACGTCATTAGCAAAATTAAGTGGCCTACGACGTTTTTCCAATGCCGATTGCGACAAATCAATAGCGTCATTGGCATTTGGCTCAATACAGTGGTATGTGTTTGGCTGCCATGTCATCCATTTTGCCTATGTGTCCCTTTTCGGGTCCCACGCGCCTCACACGTGTCACTTTGGAAGCAAGCGGCTTGAACTAACTGACATGTAGGACCAACTGATACTTGTGGGACAAAGGCGTCTTGTTATTTTTTTTCTCTGTGCCGTCCACCATTTTAATGGGCTGCTGGTGATATCCTCCTCTTTTGGGCTGTCCTCTACTAGGCTGCTGGCTGCTGGCCTACCCCACGGCGGCCCATCCGGGGGTTGAATTGCTGGCCCGACGGCCCATCCGGGGGTTGAATTGCTGGCCCGACGGCCCATCCGGGGTTGGAGTGGCTCCCGATGGAAATAACTGGCAAAAATTGCGCTTGCGGGGACTCGAACCCTCGACCTGGCGCTGCCGCACTACCACTCCCTACCGCTTTGCTACAATAGTGTTGTTGACACAAGTATGGTTATCCATGTATATAGACATGATAGACTAATCAGTTGTCTTAAAAATCCCTCCACCTCGACCAAAATCCCTCCGACCAGGTGCATCTAGCTAGGGTTCCTCCTCCGACCAAAATCCCTCCGACCAGGTGCATCTGTTGCATGGCGGCGCGATTCCCGGCCTGCTCGGGCAGTTCTTCTAGGTCGAGCGTCGTCGCGTCGCCGCCGGCGGCAGGCACGCCCATCCCGTATCGGCAGCGGCCATTCGATTATGAGCCCGCCGACGTATGTGACTGTGGCGAGAAGATGCCGCAATGGATTTCTTGGAGTGATCCGAATCCTGGGAGAAGATACCGGAACTGCAAAATTCGCTCGGTTAGTCTTCGAGCACGCCCCCCGCCCCCATTCTGAATTTCGCCCGCCGTCTTCGAAGTTTCTTTTCTACTATGGCTTACTTATCCTCTTTTGTTCTTCATCTGTCAGATTGCTGGTGGAATAGGGTGTAAAGTGTTTAAGTGGATTGATGATCCGCTGGATGCACGTCACAAAGAGTTAGTTCGTGATCTGCGTGATGCTGTTTGGGATCGAGATGAAGAAATTGAGAGGCTCCAGGTAGAAATTGAGAGGCTCCGGGAAGAAAAGTTTACGCTTGCTGCAAGGAAACAGAGCAACCACAGAACCAAAGAAAATGGGAGGCTTCATGGTTTGGGTGCTATCTGTAGCTTTTGTCATCTGTTGTACCTGGGTGATGTGTAGGAACTGAAATTAGGGTGAATTCAGTGATCTGTTGGTCAGGAGGAGAAGAAGCTAGAGTATATGCTAGAGTTATTGTGTTGTAATTCCAACCATTTGTCTGTTCGTGCCACAATGTTTAGTTCCTGAATTTGAACCATGTCTATGTATGTGTGCAATTCTGTTCAGTTGAAAATGTGTTCTGTTGAAAATGAGTTCTGTTGAAAATGTGTAGCAGCTACTTTTGCACGGCGGCGCCTCTATATATGGTCGCCGGCGTCAGCCATGCACGGCGGCGCCGCCCATATATGGTCGCCGGCGTCAGCCATGTATTGAAAAAATTGGGCATGGATTCCCCTAAAAATTGGGCATGGAGTCCCCAAAAAATTGGGCACAAATTCTGGGAACAAATAGCTGACATATTCAACATAAATTCTGGGAATATTGAACATAAAAATTGGGCACTGGGATACGGCAATTATCTTGGAGAACCCTTCACGAACAGGGCTATCTCGTCCGGAGTTCTATGGCTTTTAGGGGAAATGAGTAGGAAATGGCCCGTTTCACCACATAGTTTGTCGGAACGAGGCCATATTTGGCACGTGCGTGGGCCTTAGGATGGGAAGCAAGGCCCCGGTCGCGGATTTCCAATCCGAACCACGGGCGATGGTTTTTCCATTTTCGGGGTGCCGGAAGGGCTTTTTTTTGTGAAGCAGCTACATGGCGCGCATTTCAGTATCGCGCGGGACCTCCGCGCGGCGGTAGGATACCTCCTACGCACCACCTATCACATGCCGTATGCGCGCGGAAGCCATCTGGGAATCCCACCCGCTTCCTGCGGTGCCCCGCCGAATCCGCTGGAAACTGTCCGGATCTGAACTGGGGCGACACTTTCCTTCGCTCAATAAATGGAGGGAAAAATGTTTTTAGGTCTAGGACGCGTCATTTTATGTGCTAAATGTTTTCCGTTTCGCGCGTTGGCGGACGGGTGCACGCGCGCGCCCGGTACGGCCATACCGCATGTCCCGGCGGCCCCGTTTTTGCGCGATTGGCAAAGCAAACGGAGCCAAAAATCGAGCGGAGCCGCGTGGCGTCATTTTATGTGTCCTGGTAACCACTGCAAAAGACGGAACTGGGATACGGCAATTATCTTGGAGAACCCTTCACGAACAGGGCTATCTCGTCCGGAGTTCTATGGCTTTTAGGGGAAATGAGTAGGAAATGGCCCGTTTCACCACATAGTTTGTCGGAACGAGGCCATATTTGGCACGTGCGTGGGCCTTAGGATGGGAAGCAAGGCCCCGGTCGCGGATTTCCAATCCGAACCACGGGCGACGGTTTTTCCATTTTCGGGGTGCCGGAAGGGCTTTTTTTTGTGAAGCAGCTACATGGCGCGCATTTCAGTATCGCGCGGGACCTCCGCGGCGGTAGGATACCTCCTACGCACCACCTATCACATGCCGTATGCGCGCGGAAGCCATCTGGGAATCCCACCCGCTTCTGCGGTGCCCCGCCGAATCCGGCTGAAGCTGTCCGGATCTAAGCTGGGCGACACTTTCCTTCGCTCAATAAATGGAGGGAAAAATGTTTTTAGGTCTAGGACGCGTCATTTTATGTGCTAAATGTTTTCCGTTTCGCGCGTTGGCGGACGGGTGCACGCGCGCGCCGGTGCGGCCATACCGCATGTCCCGGCGGCCCCGTTTTGCGCAGTTGGCAAAGCAAACGGAGCCAAAATCGAGCGGAGCCGCGTGGCGTCATTTTATGTGTCCTGGTAACCACTGCAAAAGACGGAAATGGGATACGGCAATTATCTTGGAGAACCCTTCACGAACAGGGCTATCTCGTCCGGAGTTCTATGGCTTTTAGGGGAAATGAGTAGGAAACGGCCCGTTTCACCACATAGTTTGTCGGAACAAGGCCATATTTGGCACGTGCGTGGGCCTTAGGATGGGAAGCAAGGCCCCGGTCGCGGATTTCCAATCCGAACCACGGGCGACGGTTTTTCCATTTTCGGGGTGCGGAAGGGCTTTTTTGTGAAGCAGCTACATGGCGCGCATTTCAGTATCGCGCGGGACCTCCCGCGCGGCGGTAGGATACCTCCTACGCACCACCTATCACATGCCATATGCGCGCGGAAGACATCTGGGAATCCCACCCGCTTCTGCGGTGCCCCGCCGAATCCATTTGGAAACCGTCCGGATCTGAGCTGGGCGACACTTTCCTTCGCTCAATAAATGGAGGGAAAAATGTTTTTAGGTCTAGGACGCGTCATTTTATGTGCTAAATGTTTTCCGTTTCGCGCGTTGGCGGACGGGTGCACGCAGCGCTCGGTGCGGCCATACCGCATGTCCGGCCGCCCCGTTTTGCGCAGTTGGCAAAGCAAACGGAGCCAAAAATCGAGCGGAGCCGCGTGGCGTCATTTTATGTGTCCTGGTAACCACCGCAAAAGACGGAACTGGGATACGGCAATTATCTTGGAGAACCCTTCACGAACGGGGCTATCTCGTCAGGAGTTCTATGGCTTTTAGGGGAAATGAGTAGGAAACGGCCCGTTTCACCACATAGTTTGTCGGAGCGAGGCCATATTTGGCACGTGCGTGGGCCTTAGGATGGGAAGCAAGGCCCGGTCGCGGATTTCCAATCCGAACCACGAGCGACAGTTTTTCCATTTTCGAAGTGCGGAAGGGCTTTTTTGTGAAGCGGCTACATGGCGCGCATTTCAGTATCGCGCGGGACCTCCGCGCGGCGGTAGGATACCTCCTACGCACCACCTATCACATGCCATATGCGCGCGGAAGCCATGCAGGAATCCCACCCGCTTCTGCGGTGCCCCGCCGAATCCGGCCGCAAACCGTCCAGGATCTGAACTGGGGCCACACTTTCCTTCGCTCAATAAATGGAGGGAAAAATGTTTTTAGGTCTAGGACGCGTCATTTTATGTGCTAAATGTTTTCCGTTTCGCGCGTTGGCGGACGGGTGCACGCGCGCGCCCGGTACGGCCATACCGCATGTCCCGGCGGCCGTTTTGCGCAGATTGGCAAAGCAAACGGAGCCAAAAAATCGAGCGGAGCCGCGTGGCGTCATTTTATGTGTCCTGGTAACCACGCAAAAAGACGGAACTGGGATACGGCAATTATCTTGAAAAACCCTTCACGAACAGGGCTATCTCGTCCAGGAGTTCTATGGCTTTTAGGGGAAATGAGTAGGAAACGGCCCGTTTCACCACATAGTTTGTCGAACGAGGCCATATTTGGCACGTGCGTGGACCTTAGGATGGGAAGCAAGGCCCGTGTCGCGGATTTCCAATCCGAACCACGGGCGACGGTTTTCCCATTTTCGGGGTGCCGGAAGGGCTTTTTTTTGTGAAGGGCTACATGGCGCGCATTTCAGTATCGCGCGGGACCTCCGCGCGGCGGTATGATACCTCCTACGCACCACCTATCACATGCCGTATGCGCGCGGAAGACATCTGGGAATCCCACCCGCTTCCTGCGGTGCCCCGCCGAATCCGCTGCAAACTGTCCAGGATCGAATCGGGGCCACACTTTCCTTCGCTCAATAAATGGAGGGAAAAATGTTTTTAGGTCTAGGACGCGTCATTTTATGTGCTAAATGTTTTCCGTTTCGCGCGTTGGCGGACGGGTGCACGCGCGCTCCGGTGCGGCCATACCGCATGTCCCGACGGCCCCGTTTTGCGCAGTTGGCAAAGCAAACGGAGCCAAAAATCGAGCGGAGCCGCGTGGCGTCATTTTATGTGTCCTGGTAACCACTGCAAAAGACGGAACTGGGATACGGCAATTATCTTGAAAAACCCTTCACGAACAGGGCTATCTCGTCTGGAGTTCTATGGCTTTTAGGGGAAATGAGTAGGAAACGGCCCGTTTCACCACATAGTTTGTCGGAACGAGGCCATATTTGGCACGTGCGTGGACCTTAGGATGGGAAGCAAGGCCCGTGTCGCGGATTTCCAATCCGAACCACGGGCGACGGTTTTCCCATTTTCGGGGTGCCGGAAGGGCTTTTTTTTGTGAAGGGCTACATGGCGCGCATTTCAGTATCGCGCGAGACCTCCGCGCGGCGGTATGATACCTCCTACGCACCACCTATCAGATGCCGTATGCGCGCGGAAGACATCTGGGAATCCCACCCGCTTCCTGCGGTGCCCCGCCGAATCCGGCCAAAGCGTCCGGATTTGAACCGGGGCCACACTTTCCTTCGCTCAATAAATGGAGGGAAAAATGTTTTTAGGTCTAGGACGCGTCATTTTATGTGCTAAATGTTTTCCGTTTCGCGCGTTGGCGGACGGGTGCAAGCGCGCTCCCGGTACGGCCATACCGCATGTCCCGACGGCCCCGTTTTGCACAGTTGGCAAAGCAAACGGAGCCAAAAAATCGAGCGGAGCCGCGTGGCGTCATTTTATGTGTCCTGGTAACCACTGCAAAAGACGGAATTGGGATACGGCAATTATCTTGAAAAACCCTTCACGAATAGGGCTATCACGCCCGGAGTTCTATGGCTTTTAGGGGAAATGAGTAGGAAACGGCCCGTTTCACCACATAGTTTGTCGGAACGAGGCCATATTTGGCACGTGCGTGGACCTTAGGATGGGAAGCAAGGCCCGTGTCGCGGATTTCCAATCCAAACCACGGGCGACGGTTTTCCCATTTTCGGGGTGCCGGAAGGGCTTTTTTTGTGAAGGGCTACATGGTGCGCATTTCAGTATTGCGCGAGACCTCCGCGCGGCGGTAGGATACCTCCTACGCACCACCTATCACATGCCGTATGCGTGCGGTAGCCATCTGGGAATCCCTCCCGCTTCCTGCGGTGTCCCGCCGAATCCGCTAGAAACTGACCGGGAGGATTTAAACTGGGGCCACACTTTCCTTGGCTCAATAAATGGAGGGAAACATGTTTTTAGGTCTAGGACGCATCATTTTATGTGCTAAATGTTTTCCGTTTCGCGCGTTGGCGGACGGGTGCATGCGCGCGCCCGGTACGGCCATACCGCATGTCCCGGCGGCCCCGTTTTGCGCAGTTGGCAAATTAAACGGAGCCAAAAAAATCGAGCGGAGACGACATTCTAGCTAGGAGAATCCTTCACGATCGAACTGCCACGTTCGGAAACTTGATGTATATAGAATGGGATAAAGCTTGCATATGCCTTATGATAAGCATATAATTAGTGTGTGCAAGAGACATATATTATTTGACCTAATTAACCAAACATTTTCTGATTTTTTTATATAATTTAATTATTAAGGATTCTAGGAGTTTCATATATCCCTATATTATTATCATTAAAGGAATGAAGGTGACACACGTTTAATTACATGATATTCTGTTTTTATAAATATTTTAACCTACACCAAATTATATGCATTATTGCGCATTTAATTATTATTGTTTTGCACAAAAAAGCCCCAAAAATTCCCTCCAAAACCCCAAAACCCCAAAACCCTCCAAAACCCCAAAACTCTCCCGCCCAACTTCTCCATGACATCTCAAAAAAAAAAAAAAAGCTTCTCCCGCCAGCTCCAGCGAAATGTTTTGAATCCGCCGGAGGGCAAATGTCCGAAACGCCACTAACCTAAGCTGGAAAGGAGGGACATTTCAGTCAAATCCCGTACGAGCTCCCTCAATTCCCCAATTCCCCTCCCACTCCGGTGCGATGCGAACCCCAATTCCCCTCCCACTCCGCTCATCCCCACCCGCCGACGGCCACCGACGAGCGGCGCTCCGACGAGCGGACGAGCGGAGAGCTACCCGCCGACGACGGCCGCGCGTGCGTAGACGCTCGCCACAAGATCTTCAGGCGAGTTCCCTCCTCAACCCGACCCCTCGCCCCCACTTCTATGGCCTTTTCTTGGCCTGCTTAGGGTTTCGTCGGCCATGGCTAGGGTTACGGTTTGCTTGGCATGGCATGGTTAGGGTTAGGGATTTCGTGGCATGGCTTCTTTCCTTGGCTTGTCCAGGGTTAGGGTTGCTCGGCTTTGTCATGGTTCTTGCTGCAACCAGTCCATGGTTGCTTCGGATCTTGCTTGGCATGTTCTTGCGGCAACTTGATCGATGATTGCTGCGGATCTTGCACGGCTCGAGCTCTGTAGATTTTAGATTTGGTTTTCTGCGGTACCTATATGATTACTGCTGCCGATCTTGCTTGCTATATGCAAGCAGTCCATGTTTGCTTCGGATCTTGATTGGCATGTGTCTTGCTGCAACCAGTCGATGATTGCTGCGGATCTTGCTTGGCTCAGGCTCTGTAGAATTTAGATCTGGTTTACTGCAGTCCCTATATGATTACCTGCTGCCGATCTTGCTTGCTGTATCCAACCAATCAATTAGTGATGCGGATCTTGCCTCGCGTGGGTCTCGCTGCAACCAGTCCATGATTGTTGGGGGATTTTACTTGGCTTGGGCTCTGTAGATTGTACATCTAGTTTCTGCAGTCCATATATGATTAGCTGCTACGAGATCTTTCTTCTTGCAACTAGTACATAATATGATTACTGCTGCGGATCTTGCTTGGTACAGATCTTTACCAAGGCATGCCCTTTTATATTTCGTCGATGAACATTTATATTGCCCTTTTATCCTGTGTTGATGAAACTTCTCCCAAACAAAGTTTGGGAGCCCTGTTTATCTGTACATGCCTACAGCTTTTTCTGTGTACATGTCTATTGTTGTATTAAGGGATATGTCTAATGATTATAACCTGTTATCTTCTTAGGTAATACTATCAAGGTCTGACCTACTTCAAGGAGCAAGGTGAACCAGGTGATTGTTGATCCACATGAACCTATGTTGCTTGGTTCTTTAATTGCATCCATATGTTGTATCTGCTGTCACTAATTGTTATTCTTTTCGTGCCAGCACATATCCAACCCATCAACATCGGGCATGGCAAAAGATCGGGAAGAAGCGGTGGCTGGTATGCGGCTTCATCCTAACATCATTGTGTCTAATTGATGCTTTTATTCGGGTCTTTGAGGGTTTTTTGGCTCTGTCTGAATATTTCTGTACCCTAGGATTAAATGAAACTAAAAGTTGAAAATTGCTATGATTAAACAATTTACCTTAGTTGTTCGAGTTGGCTTGCTTCTATGCATTTCAACCATCAATCTAATGGTTACATATTTTTCTCATACATGTAAAGAAGCGCCCCTCACCGAGATAGAGAAGGACAGGGCTAGGACAATGATGCGGAACAACCGTGTCTTACAATCCCTGGGTCTCCCCGCTGTAGTGTCAATTTTTAGGAAGTCACATGGTGGTCGAGGTGGAGGTCGTTCCACACTTTCAAATGATGAGTCATCTGCCATAACACAAGGCGAGAGCTCAGATTATCATCCGAGCAATGACCAATTGGTTGACCAGGAGGATGGGGAGGTTGAAGGGAGTATAGGGGAACACATTGAGAAGGTGCATTCTGCTTATCATCTTTGGAGCGCTGGCATTATTTGTATCTGTTTTCTTATTTCTGTTTTGCTATAACCTGTGATGTAATGCCATTTTGTTTTGCTATTTTTGCGAGGCATTGAAGGATCCCAAGAGTAGAAAGAAAAAGGCTTCTGTTAGAAAGACAAGCCCAGGGAGGAGGAGTAAGAGGTTGCAAAAGGAACAAAGTTCAATGCCTCCTGTTAGAGTGTTTGCTGATGCTCAACCTGTTGCTGAAGTTCCTTCCAAAAGAGTCACCAGGAGGACATCAAGTGAAGCGTCTGCAACCAACAATGAAGATACTCCGCCCCGCAACAATCGCAGAAGCTCACCGCAGATTGATGAAAGGATCGATGAAGCAAGCACTGTTCGCAGGGACACAGGTCCTACTGCATCTGATGTCATGGTCCATCAGCACTTTGATTCTGATGGTTTTCTTGATCCTGAGGATGATGAAGGCAAGTTTTTGTTGGACAGCTGTCCACACTATCTACTGCCTTTTTTGTTTATCTTTATAAACTCTTTTGGTTGTGGGTGCTGCTTTCTGACATGATCTTTGTATGTATGCTATTCAGGTGGAACCACTGCTGCAGGTGGCCGTAAAAGGAAGGGCACCGGGCTGGAGCGGATTTGCAAGGGGATGGGAGTCAAGCTTACCATTGAGATTCCTCCAGGGCTGAAACGTCCTGAGAAGCCTTTGCCTGCTGCCAAGTTTGCATCGGAGGGTGGAATGCTTGCAAGAGGCCAGATGCCGCTCCTTCCGCATTTCAAGTTGTACAAGAGGGATGAGAATTTGTTGGCCGACTTCGTTGGAAAGATGGGGGTAATCTTCTTCATCACCAGTTCATTTGTTAGATGATAGGAGTGCTTGCTTGATTGTTCATAGTTCATGATAACTAACCTCGTCCTTGCCCTTGTTTGCTTTGTAGGCAAATTTCAACATGGACACAGAGTCGGAAGACATCCAGAAGGCTTGCTATGACGTACTGCGGAAAGTGTCGAAGAACAGGCGCTACATCCTGAAAAGGGACTACTTCGACAAAGTACCAGCAAATGAAGTCAGCATCAAGTCCCCTGTTAAGGATGTCTCAGATGAAGAATGGGAAGCTCTAACTGCTCTGTGGGTAACCCCAAGACACAGGGTATGTTCTTTGCTTCGATTGCGATCATTAGTGCTTGCATGGTAGACATGATGCTCATCGTTATAGTGTGCACATTGCTGAATATCATGATTGTGCCCTTCTGCAGAACACATGTACCAAGAACAAGGACGGTCGTCTTTGCGGTCAAATTTGGCCAAAAGAAGGCTCTCGTAGCTATGCTGCTCATCTCGTATGCAAGCTGTAAGAACACTCTTACATAATTTCCTTTTGCATCTTTCTCTTGTCTCCACAAGCTTATGTTCACGATTCTTGGTGAACATCATTTCCAGAGGGAGGAGCGCAGAGGTGAAGAGCTAGATGCAGTCGACATCTTTAAGGCGACCCATCACAGCAAGAAGGATGGTTTCTCTGAGGAAGCTCTAGCTGCAATAGTAAGTGACTTGTTCATTTCACTTTTGTGAACCATTCTTGGACCTGCGCGTTTCCTGAATTGATGAATCTTTTGGAAATGGATCTCCAGGCTGATATGGAAGCTGAGATGGCTATTCCTGTGCCGAGAAGGTGCACCGCCAAGGTCTGCGATCGCTGTTGTTGCAAAGGTTCTTAGCAAGGAAGCCAAGCACGGCACTTTCTGAAGAATGCTGGACTTCAGCCCAGTTCCTTGTCAAGCTCAACAAGCCCACCGCAGCTGCTGTATCGGCGCATGTTCATGACACAGAAGCACACGGTGAAGAGGTCCCAGGAGGAAGCTGAACGGATGAAGCGGCGGTTCTTTGCCATCATGGAAGAAGGCTGCTGCCCGAAGGAGAAGCAAGCGGCAAATGAAGCCGCACAAGCTCGGCGTGACAAGGACTACATGGAGCTCCTCAAGCGGACCGAGGAAAGTGATAGGAGGCTTGCTCACATGATGTCCATCTTCGGAGCATCTGCGAATTAGCTCCTGCTGGTCGTATCCCTTTTTTGTGTCCCGCCATGGAACTTGGTCATATCCTGGCAGCGTGACAATAACTTCTTACCGTGAATCTGTGAACTTCTTGCGTGAATCTGTGAACTTCTTGTGAATCTGTGAACTTTCTTGGCATGTTGGTGAATCTGTGAACCTGGTCATTTCTTCTTTGTCACTCTGCTGTGAAATTTGCAGATTTGAAATGTTGTCTTTTATATTTTCTTGTTGAATTTCCTAATTTAATATATGCCTTTGTTGGGCTATTGAGGGCTCTTAAAAGGCCAAGGCCCAAAGTAGCCTAGAAATATATGGGCTCTTAAAAGGCTAGAGCCCAACAAATAATTAATTGCATTTTCGAAAAATGGGAGTTGAAAAGGCCAAAAAAGGCCGAAGCCCAAAAAACTTGCAGACCGTAAAAGGCCAAAGCCCATAACTTTTATGGACCCAAAAAGGCCAAGGCCCAATATCTTTATGGACCCCAAAAGGCCGTGGCCCAAAACCTCTGTGGACCCTATAAAGGCCTAGGCCCAAAATCTTAATGGACCCTAAAAGGCCAAGGCCCAAACCTGTAATGGGTCCTAAAAAGGCCACGGCCCAAAGCGTAATGGGTCCTAAAAGGCCCACGGCCCAAAAGCGTAATGGGTCCTAAAAAGGCCACGGCCCAAAACTGTAATGGGTCCTAAAAAGGCCACGGCCCAATGGAAATTGGCCCAGGCCCAGTAAGTAAAGCAGCTAAAAAGGCCGTTGAAAAAAAAAAGCTAAAAAGGCCGAGGTAATTGGGCCAGTTACGGGCCAAGGCCCAACAAAGCCGAAAAAAATAATCAGAACTAATGGGCTCAGCCCATATAAGGAGCTGAATGGACCGGGCTGAATTCAAATAACGACGTTTCTAATTCGTCACAATTTTGCCACGTCGGATTGCCACGCTGGACTCGGGGCAGGTGCCCATGACGTTTTGGGAACGTCATGCGATCGATGACATTTTAAAACGTCACAAAGCTCTACGACGTTTTCAAGTGGAACGTCTTAAGCACTCACTGCTGACTCCCAGCTTTCGACGTTTTGAAAGTTGTCACAATAACGTCACAAGTAGCCATTAGTGACGTTTTAGTGACACCTTTATTTCGTCAACTTATGGCAGATTTCTTGTAGTGCCACCGACCTCGCTCTTCCGCCTATTTATTCACGATCTCGGGAAGAACCTAAATACCTGAGCCTCCATCCATGAAAATTTCCGTCGCGGCCGCCATCGCCGACCCTAACTCGGGAGGGTTCCGAAGCTCTTCCCGACACCTTGCCGGAGAGGGAGATCATCACCGGAGGCCTCTACATCGCCATGCCAGCCTCCGAAGTGATGCGTGAGTAGTTCATCTCTTGACTACGGGTCCATAGAAGTAGCTAGATGGTTGTCTTCTCCCATGTGTGCTTCATGTTTAGATCTTGTGAGCTGTCTATCATGATCAAGATCATTTTTATCTAATGCTACATGTTGTGTTTGCTGGGATCCGATGTATATTTAATACTATGTTGAGATTGATTATATACTTGTCATATGTTATTTGTGATCTTGCATGCTCTCCATTGCTAGTAGATGCTTTGGTCAAGTATGTTCTTGTAACTTCAAGAGGGAGTATTTATGCTCGATAGTGGGTTCATGCCTCTAGTAATTTGGAAGAGTGACAATAACTTCTAAGATTGTAGATGTGTTGTTGCTACTAGGAAGAAAACAAAAATGCTTTATATAAGGGTAATTCTATTGTTTACTTTACACACGTTGCTTAATGCGATAATCTGTTGCTTGCAACTTAATACTGGAAGGGGTTCAGATGATAACCGGAAGATGGATTATTAGTCACAGACGCAGTTGGATTACGGTCTATGTATTATGTTGTAATGCCCAAACGAATCTCATAGTAATCATCTTGTCATGTATGGTCTTTATTCTGTCAATTGTCAAGCTGTAATTAGTTCACCCAACATGTTATTTATCTTTATGGAGAGACACCTCTAGTGAACTGTGGGCCCCGTCCTTGTTCGGTTTACTTACCGCAAGCACTATTCTGTTTAATTCCACTGCAAACAAACATCTCTGTCCACCCTATGCAGTTAATCCTTTGTTTTTAGCAAAACCGGTGAGATTGACAACCTCACTGTAAGTTGGGGCAAAGTATTTTGGTTGTGTTATGTGCAGGTTCCACGTTGTTGCTGACGCCGGTAGTGCGCCCTGCCACAAGTCAGCTAGCAACACCTTCAGAAGTCACGCATTTCTCCTACTGGTTGATTAAACCTTGGTTTCTTACTGACGGAAAACTTGCTATTGTGCTCATCATACCTTCCTCTTGGGGTTCCCCAACGGTTTGCAATCTACGCTCATCAAGCTACTTTTCTGGCACCGTTGCCGTGGAGAAAGAGGATTTCTGCAAGGGGAGTATCTCATCTCCAATCTCTTTACTTTGTTATTATTTTGCTTAATTTATTTTACTTTGTCTTGTTTGCTTCATTAGATCAAAAATACAAAAAATATAGTTTCTATTATAGCTTTTATTTTTCTTGCTCTGTTTTAATTTTGCTAAAATGGGTACTCCTGAAAACACTAAGTTGTGTGACTTTACTAGCACAAACAACGGTGATTTTATTTGTACACCTATTGCTCCACCTACTCCTGAAGCAGCTTTCTATGAAATTAAACCTGCTTTGCTAAAACTTGTTATGAAAGAACAATTTTCTGGTGTTAGTACTGATGATGCGGCTTCTCACCTTAATAATTTTGTTGAACTTTGTGAGATGCAAAAGTATAAGGATGTAGATGGTAACATTATTAAACTGAAATGTTTCCTTTCTCTTTGAGAGTGAGAGCTAAAGTTTGATTGCTATCTTTGCCTAGAAATATTATTGATTCTTGGGTTAAATGCAAAGACGCTTTTATTAGAAAGTAATATCCTCCTGCTAAGATTATATCTTTGAGAAGTGACATAATGAAATTTAGACAATTTGATAATGAACATGTTGCTCAAGCTTGGAAAAGAATGAAATCTTTAGTAAAGAATTATCCCACTCATGGACTGACTACTTGGATGATCATCCAAACTTTTTATGCAGGACAAAAATTTTCTTCAAGAAACCTTCTTGATTCAGCTGCTGGAGGTACCTTTATGTCCATTACTTTGGGGGCTGCAACAAAACTTCTTGATGATATGATGATAAATTAATCTGAATGGCACACCGAGAGGGTTCCGCAAGGTAAGAAGGTAAATTATGTTGAAGAAACCTCCTCCTTGAGTGATAAGATTGATACCTTTATGTCTTTTCTTGTTAATGGTAAAGCTCATGTTGATCCAAATAATATTCCGTTAGCTTCTTTGGTTGCTCAAGAAGAGCATGTTGATGTGAACGTCATTAAAAACAATAATTTTAACAACAATGCTTTTAGGAATAATTTTTGTAGTAACAATTATATGCCATATCCTTCTAATAGTAGTAATGGTTATTATGGTAGATCTGGAATGCCTAGTGAGGAAAAGATTTTAGAAGTTGAAAAGGACACTAAGAACTTTATGCAAATGCAATATGAGCAGAATAAAGTGTTCACTAAAACCATGGAAGAATAATCTGCAATGTTGAAAAATATTAGTCATCAACTTGAGAATTTAAATAGGGCAATTTCTGGTTTGCAAGTCAAAATTTCAAATGTTGAAACTTTTATTTCATCCTTGTCTGAAGCACAAACTTCTTTGATTAACAAAATGGTTGCTAAACTTGTAACTATGGTTTAAAATCCCTTAGCTATTACAAATTCCATTCAAGTTAGAATTGATGATAATGTTAGGATGTTGGTGGAATTGCATGCTAGGTGGGAAAGAGAAGATGAAATTGGTAGAAATAATAATTTGGCTAAAATTTATACCATTACCACCACTAGTAATGCTGAAGTCTCAAATGCTAGCAAAACTCCTACAATTAATGGTAAAATAATTTGTGTAGTTAAAGTCCCCACTCCTTCTACAAAATTGCCTAGAACCACTAAAACTGTTTCTGATAAGAGTGCTAAAAAATTTGGAGTATGGGAGACAGTAGTCCTTTTACCTTTGATAATTATGACTTTGATTTTCATGATTGCTATATCTCTGAAGTAGTTAAGTTCTTACAAAAGCTTTCTAGAAGTTCTAATGCTAGTGCTATAAATATGGCTTTTACTAAACATATTACAAATGCTCTCATGCAAATTCGAGAAGAGAAATTAAAACGTGAAGCTTCTATTCCTAGGAAGTTAGAAGATGGATGGGAGCCCATCATTAATATGAAAGTAGATGACTTTGATTGCAATGCTTTATGTGATCTTGGTGCAAGCATTTATGTTATGGCTAGAAAAATCTATGATATGCTTGATTTGCCACCGTTGGAACAATGTTATTTGGATGTTCATCTCGTAGATATTGCTAAAAAGAAACCTTTGGGAGAGTTAATAATGTTCTTATTATGGTTAATAATAACTTCTTCCCCGTTAATTTTGTTTTTTTGGATATTGAATGCAATTCTTCTTGTCTAATTACTTTGGGAAGACCTTTTCTTAGAACTATTGGTGTTGCTATTGATGTGAGGAGATGGGATTATCAAATATCAATTCCCACTCAAGAAAGGTATGGAACGTTTCCCTAGAAAAATAAAGAAGTCACCTTTTGATTCTATTATTAGGACAAGTTATGATGTTGATGCTTCTTCACTTGAAAATACTTGATGCGAACTCTTCTTCTGCGCCTAGTTAAAAGGCATTAAAGAAAAGCACTCTTGGGAGATAACCTATGTTTTATTTCTGTAATTTTTCTTTTGTTGAGTCTTGGAAGTTATTACCACTGTAATAACCTCTCCTTATAATTTGTATTTCATTTTTGTGCCAAGAATAGCTTCTAATAGGAAGAAAGTAAGATTTGGGGAAGTTGATGTCCTAAAACAGATTCTGTGATGTCACCAAACAAAATTCGTATTCCCAGCCAGAACGTACTTTTGAGATGCCAATTTTTTAGAATATGACCCAGGTTATTATCTAACTTTCGTTGGTTGAGCACTTTCCGATCTGAGCAAAAGAAGATTTTCGAAAAAAATCGATCTTTACCTGTTGTTCTGTTTTGACAGCTGCCACTATTTGCATTTGCCTCTTAATCTCTTTCTTTTTGAGTTCTTTTGAGAGAAGAGATTTTTTAAGAAGTTGCTACAGTAGCTAATGTTTTAATGGATGTTTGACATATGTTTGAACTGAACCCAAGTGGATTTTTTATTTTGATTGCACTAATGCTGCTAATAAGAATTGTGTGAAGTTTTGTATGAACGAAGTTTTCAAGTGTAGGGAGAGAAGAATGATGTAATGAGATTAAGTATGGCTGACGAGGGTGCTCCTCGGCAATTCCCACCTTTTCGGGCTTAGGGTTGACGGAATCCTGCTGGCTAACACGAGACATCGGATACCAAACAGACATGGAGAGAGATTTACACATGTTCGGGGACCTAAATGAGGTAAAACCCTTACTTCCCGCTTGTCTGATCTTGATTATAAAATAAATTGGGTTACAATGGGTAGCCGAAGGCTAAGACGAAGATCTCATCGAGTAGCTAAGATTTCTAAAGAGCTAGCTCTAGACATGCGATGAATCTGGCTGTGGTGATTGTGTGTCCCTCGGCAGACCCTCTCCTGGCCCATATATTGCAGGCCAGGTCCCAAGAGTTATGTCCGAGTTCGAATAGTTTACAAAGAGTTGTATGTCTAAACTTTCCTTGTCCTTCGTCTTCTTGCCTTGTTCATCAAAAATCTTTTTTCGAAACCGACGTATTGGCCCACCTTGGTCGGTGGATAATCTTCATGGGCCCCTAGTTGGGCCGTAGGAGGTAGCATAATATTAGTTACCCGAAGGGTAATGCCCACATCAGTAGCCCCCCGAGTGACTGGCCAAAGTAAAGTTTTGTGCAGGGACTAAAATTGTCTTCTGTCGAATGTCCATAACTGCAGGAAGGTCTTGATCTCTTGACAAACAAAAGTTCATTTTTATCGGGTGCGCGTCCAGCGTTCCCGATAGGAGTAGCCCCCGAGTCTAGGCACGGATGCTTGCAACCGTGTGTAGACTCAAGTTGTACTACTCAAATATTTTTGGCTGTCGATGTTTTTGGCAAGCTGTCGTAATCATCCGATACTTTTTGTATATCGGGCCCTCCATAACTTCAAATAAAGTTATGCGAATTGATTGTACATAAGGGATTGGAGTAACGTGCCCAGTTTTACTCAATAAATCGATGTTGGTTAACTTCCGCTGGAAAAACAATGTTACTCTAATCAGAATCAAGTCCCCGGGAATGATCCTGGATCTTCTAAAATCTTCAAGTCCATATTTTCTACCTTCAATGATTTTTATCGGGTGCGCATCCAGCGCTCCCGATGGGAGTAGCCCCCGAGTCTAGGGATGGATGCTTGCAACCGTGTGTAGACTCAAGTCGAGCAACCCAATATTATAATTTCCTTCGGATGCTTCATGAGGAGTCGATACTTTTGGTGACATCATTAGTGACGTGGCCACTGTGGTGGCTCGATTGACAGGACATGACCTGGCGAGCCCACCCTACTTCTGCGTGGTCAGTTAGGAAAGGACTAGTCCTTGCGCATTGACCGAGGTGCCTCCTCGATTTCCGACTGGATCCTTGTCCATCTCCCCACGATGCAGAAATAACGGCCAGGATCCTCAGTCAATTCTTGTTATAAATAGAGGAAATCTTACATTTTCACTTTTTACGCCTCCATACTGCTCATCTTCTTCCTTTGTATTCTCCTCACTATTGCCTCTGCGTCCACAAGATTCCCAGCAACCATGGGCAGGAAGAAGGGTATTGCTAGCTCCGGTGCTACCACAAGCGCACCAAGAGCTAGCCTCGACTGGACCGCATCCACCATCTCCAAACGTGAAGAGAACAAGATGAGGTCGATGGGGCTTATTTCTTCTACTTAATCTGACTTTCCTCATCCAGGTTCTGTTTCTCTCCCAAAGCCTCCAAAGGGTTTTACCGTCATGTTCGTTGCCTTTATGCATCATGGGCTTTCCCTTCCAGCCCACAAATTTCTTCGTTGCCTCCTCTTTTCCTACGGGATCCAACTTTGGTAGTTGACCCCGAATTCCACTCTCCACCTCTCCATCTTTATCACTGTGTGCGAAGCCTTCCTCGGCATTTATCCCCACTAGGGTCTGTGGAGGAAGATTTTTATGTCAAACGCCACAGTGGAAACGATGGCCCTCACGTGGTCGGCGACGTCGGCTTCATCGTCAGGAAGGAAGTCAACTACTTCAACTTTCCGATGAGGGAGTCTGTCCAGGGCTGGCAGCAGAAGTTGTTTTATCTTCGGGACATCCCGGCATCAGGACGTCGATCTAATCTGCCACCATTCGAAGATGTTCTTGCTGCTGTGCCGAAGAAGTCCTAACAAAACACCTTGACTATTGAGGAAAGCGAGGTAGTCGACCAATTGTACGGAAATATATAGGTCTAAAGAGTGCAGGAGGTCAGATGACGTGCGGCACTGAAGTAGTCGCAGTGTTTCTGAAGCGTTGAGTGCAGCCAGTAATGTCGTGGGCTCATCAACTCTGGTTGTACACTGGCGCCAATGATAAATCGAGGGTCAGCCCGAATGATTTTTCTGAGGAAGATCTTCGGGATGAAGTGAGGTGTCTGACTTGCTTCAGCCAGAAGGATACCATAGCTATGACTTCGGCTGGCCCTCCTTTTGATTTTAAGCACCTTCCTTCCGAGGTAATTATTTAAATTTCCTTTGTATCTGATATCATTGTTTGCTTATGAACCTAAGATTTGTTCTTTTGCTTTCAACGGACTGCTACCATCGCTCAATGCTATCCACTGACGCCCAAAAGTCGAGAAGCTCCTGAAGATGATGATGGTTCCGAAGAAGTTGAGGATGATCGGAATGTTCTTGAGGATAGCGATGCTTCGGGCGATGAAGCCCATGAATGTCGTGGATGTAACCACGGCAGATGCTACAGGGGGTAGCACTTCATTGATGCGAGGGGAAGGGAACATTGCCATCTACGGGTCGAGGTGCAAGAGACGCAAGGGTTTTACCCAGGTTCAGCCCCTCCGGAGAGTAAAAGGCCTACGTCCTGCTAGATCTTTATTGCTCAGTGGAGAATTACAATGGGGGGGCTCAGTCGGCGGCTACGCCGAGAGCTTCTGAGGGGAGATTGGATCTCGAGTAAGGTGTGCTCTAGGGTTTAAGCTCGGGGGTTTATATAAGCACCCCCGGCCTAGGGTTACATGGAGATAACTCCGAATCATATCAGTTGCTACTAATCCGGGATCCGCTATCCCTCTCGCAAGTAATCTTCTTGTCCAGCCGTGTGGACCTCCTCCTTGGGATCACGGCCCAGTCGCCTTAGGGCCCAGTCGCTTAGGCGACTGGCGATCCACCCAAGCCTCTATCTTCATGGCGACTGGGACTGGCGACCCACCCCCTATGGGCATATCCCCATCAGTAGTCCCCAAGCGCGGTGGTGAAGAAGCGCGGATCTGGAACAAGTCTTGGAGAGGCGCGGTGATGGATCAAGATGAGTCGCCGCCGGGCTTCCAAAGATAAAGTCGCGGGTGCGGTGGCAGTCTCAGTCGCCATAATTTGATCAGTCAGTCGGCGTGTGACAGTCGGCTCTAGCCAGTCGCCGTTTGCCAGTCGACGCGTAGTCACCATAGAGACACGTGGAGAGGCCAACGGCTAGATTTCACGTTGACCGAGGCGCACACCGTCTGCATGTTGTTGACCGTTGGGCTCGACGTGACCGCTAACGGCTAGTTTAACGGCTATTCAGCCGGTGACGGCGCAGATCTCGACCGTTGATTGCGGGGCGGCGATTCCGGGACAATTCAACGAACAGATCTCATCCTCAATCTGAGCGAGTGCGGGCGGTATAAAGGGTCGCCCCTAGGATTAGGGTTCAACACTCCTCCGCATTCATCCCCCATCTTCTCTTTATCTCATCTTCATTCCACACTCCACACGCATCCATGGCGGCGAAGGGTTGGGGCAAGTCGAAGGTCACGCGGGAGTCTCTCCTCCCGTACGTCGCCTCCGGAGTCATCCCGGAGTTCAACCAGAGCGATGGCGGGTTCCGCCGGCGAACGAGACGGAGCCCCTCCCACGGCCGGGGAGTTCGTGATCTTCATGAGCTTCCTCGATCGCCGGGTTCGCTCTCCCCACCTCCGATTTCCTCCGGCGGTTGCTTTGGCCTTCTACAACATCAAGGTTTCCGACCTCGGGCCGCACGGCGTCCGGCAGATTTCTCTGTTCGTGGCGCTGTGCGAATGCTCACTGGGCTGTCCGCCCTACTTCCCGCTGTGGGTGTCCATCTTCCACGGGCGGGCGACTCGGGCCAGCAAGAACAGCGAAGCACTCATCCCGAACGGGGGATCACCTTCCGGTGAAGTCCGGGGAAAGCTTCATTGACATGGCGCTCCCCAAGAAGGCGCGATCGGCTGTGGCGTCGTTTCTGGTTCTACGCCAAGGAGTACACTCCCCGGGCGAGGTATGCATTCCCCAATACGATCCGAGCCGAGCGTCCCGCGAGCGCCTCAATGTCCGGTCGCTGCCGCGCGGCGAGAGAAGGTGGTGAAGGATATGCGCCAAGCGATCCGGGCGCTAAAGATGACGGCTTTGACGGCGGTCGACATGTACAACTGTTGGCTTGGCCGGCGGCTGATCCCCCTGCGGTGCCGAGCTCACCCCATGTGGGAGTACCGGGGACAGAACGACCGCACCCGGTCGACGGCGACCGAGTGGGACGAGGGCGAGTACCGGAAGGCGCTCGCTAAGATCACCACTTGCCACCTTTACTTCCTTCGAGGACGGCTTGCAGCCCTACACCGAAGACACCCCAGCGCCTCGGGTAATGCTTCGCATGGCGACTTCGCACGGCTTAGCCGCGCTTCTTCCTTTCGACTTGTTCCTTTGATTCGATTGCAGCGTTGGCGAAGATCGCAGACCACCTCCCTCCTCTCGCCGGAAAGGAACCACCGGAGATGACCGAAGGCGAGGAGGAAGAGGTCGACGAGGAGGAGGAGCGCACGAGTCGGACTCGGAGGCGCGGAACTTCATCGGACTCCCGCGGGTCGAAGAGGGGTGCCGAGTCCTCGTCCCGGCGCGCGGCTGAAGAGGAGGCGACCTCCGTCCGGAGGACAAGGCGGAGCCCTCCAAGGAAGGGGCCGAGCCGCTATCGAAGCGACTGCGCCCCACTCTCTGGAAGGGTCCATGAGGCTTCAGCGTCCCTTGAAGGACGCGATCGATGCGGGAGCTCGGGCCGGTCCGGGCGTAAAGCGATTCCCACGGTGAAGTAAGTATTTCTTGTCGAATTTATCCTTCCTGCGACTGGGACTGAGTGTCGACTCACCTCGCCTCTCTGTAGGTCCAAGAAGAAGACCTTGGCGAAGCCGCCCGCGGCCGGGGTGGCGGCCACGAGGGCGGCCGAGGCAAAGAAGAAAGCCGCGGAGAGGAAGGCGGCGCCGTCCGACCTTGGGGGTGCGGGGTCGGCTCCAGAAGAGCCCGCCGCCGGGAGTCAAGCGGAGAAGGAGAGCATTAGCCACGTCGAGCCCACCGCCAACGTTTTCCTCTACCCAGCATGGCTCGCGGGGGCATGGCGAGTGCGGCGACGGGTCCGGACGTTGCTCCGCCTTGTGGTGGAGGAGGAGTCGGCGACATTGGATCGACCGAGGGCGAGAAGGCACCCGAAGTTGAAGAGGACATCGTCGAGGAGGGCGGCCTGTCGGAGCCACCTTTGAAGAGCGCCGGTCCAAGGCCGCCGGGGACCGCGCCCCGCCCGGTGACACCGACACGCGGACGGGCGAGGTTCCGTCGGCGAGGCGGTGATGCGAGCGGACGGGGCGGCCGAGTCGCGTCATCCGCCGCCGTCTTCATTGACCTTCACTGAGCTCCACACGGCGCTTGGCGAGGCGCATGTGGTAAGTGTCGCTGAACACGTGGCCTAGTCACCCCCGGTCCCCGAGGGTCGACTTGGTGCGAAAGGGCGAGTCGAGTCTCTATTTGCTTTTGTTTGTTGACCTTGGCATTTTTGTTTGGTTTCCGTAGGCGGAGATTAAGCGGCTGACCGCGCTTGTGGAGGAGGCGGCGCGCGAAGAACCGGAAGCTGATTGCCCTGGGCGATAAGTCATGCCCACTCGCCGTCCTCATTCGGTGTCACGCAGCCGGGCGTTCGTTCTCACCGTTTCCTTTTCTTGTAGCGAGAGGCGCGAGGCAAAGGCTCTTGCCGAGGCTCGGGAAGGGTTCGTCAAGGAGTCCTTCTACCGTGAAGCCGAGTTCCGGGCGCAGCAGGCCGAAGAGGCCCGGAAAAGGGCGAAAGCGGAGGTGGCGGAATTGACGAAGGTCCTGGAGCGAAGGGCCGGGAGCTGGAGGACGTCATCACCGAATACAAGGTGAAGGCTGGAGGCCGCGGCGATGCGCGGGACTCTGCACGTGGGGCTGCCGCGTCTCTGCGGGAGGAGGTGGCGGCCTTGAAGCAGCAGCACGCCAAAGAACTTGCTGCGGAGAAGGAGGCGTCCGAGGGCATCGTCTGGCGGTGCAGGCCGAGAAGACCAACTTCGAGGCTTTCGTCGAGGAGATGTCGCGGCAGATTCTTGGTAAGTTCTTGTTGTCGCACTTCTTGTTTTATTTGCCGGGGTTTGAGTATCTGAACACGGCGAGTCGGCCTCGGGGGTCGGTCCCGAGCGTGGCGAGTTGGCCTCGGGGGCCGGTCCCTGAGCGTGGCGAGTCGGTCTCGGGGGCGGTCCCCGAGCGTGGCGAGAAGTCGGCCTCGGGGGCCAGTCCCCGAGCGTGGCGAGTCGGCCTCGGGGGCAGGTCCCCGAGCGTGGCGAGTCGGCGTTGAAGGGAAGTTCTCATTTTCCCTTTTCCTTGTGTTGTTGACTGCAGTACGTGCGACTTCGTGGAGACGGCGACTCCACGGGAATGCTGTCGACCGCGACCGCGCGTATCATCGCCGCTGCGCGGGGAGATACTTGCCGCGCTCCGGTACCTGAGCCCGCGGGAGGTGATTCCGCGGGACACGCCATCCGTCTTCAAGGCCGTGTCCAACATTCCGGCTGTTGTTGGACTGGCTTCGTCGCTCTTCTGCCGCGTTGGCATTACCATGGCTCGAGCATGGTGCGGCGCATTACTCTGAAGGGTTCGACGTGGAGGAGGTCACCGCTGGCTTCCCCTCGGAGACTGGGGAGTTCGATGTTGCCGAAGTGCTGCGGCTGATGGATGCGGTGCGCCCCTTCGCCGACCGAGTACTGGCGACCGCGGACTTGGAGACTCATATCCCCAGCCAAGCGGCTCCTGGTGACGCGGAGAAGGAGCCGGGCCCGGTGGACTACCCCGCGGAGCGCCTCTTCCATGCTGCTGCCGCCGGCTCGCTGTCTACATATCCGGTCGTGGTGTACACGCCGAAATTTCGTCACGGCGATGACGGCGTCGAGCCTGTCGTAGAGGGGCTCCGGGGTCGTCCTCGTAGTTTCCTGAGTACCTGTGTAAGAAGTAGCTAGATTTCCCGCGAGCGGGTGTTAGTTGTAAATAGAATGATGACTTTTGCTTAAATGTGAATCGGTGGTTGCTTTTGCATTATTTGAGACGGCGATGCATTGGAGTTGGTTCCGACTATCCATGGCCTTCGGGTCGGTCGCCTTGCGACCCCAATGAAGGCTATCGACTTGACCATTTTCCTTTTTGAGCTGGGCGTCCCCGATCGCGATACGTAGTCATTATAGTACGAATAGCAGCCTCATGGGTGGAGTAGTGGTGTGGTGTAGTTTGCGCTGTTCGGATGTAGCGCGCCACTCGTCGTGGCTCGGTGAGCCGATCGCTAGGCGACTCAAAGGGGATCATTGCGGGCGTATTTTCCTTGGCGAGCCGCGGGTCCGTTTTGCGGGGTCCCTAGTCGAAGTACTTAGCCACGCAATTCGCCAACCTAAGGTAGAGGAGGGCATTGGTGTGCTTTATAACGTAGCACAAGGCGGTCGCCGAGGCCCGTGGGGCTGGCCGAGCGTGCGGCCTGCTTGTGGGTTCCGATCGCCGTTTTCACCCGATGGCGTGAGAGATGGTGGGTGACCGGGCCTGGTGTTGCGCCTCGGTCACGCCGCCATCCCGTGTTAGCCCGGCTACTTGGCCGATCGTGGACTTCTCACTTCCAAAGCAGCGGCGACCGGAGGTCTCTCGGTTCCTAGTCGCTTGTCGCGGCGACTAAGCCGGTATGTCCCGGGATGAGAGATGACGATATTTGGCGGGTGAAGGAGAGGTAGTCGGAGCTTGAGATCAAAAAATGGTCGGCGATTTTTATTACCCTCTGAATTTTCGGATTACATTTTTCCCTTAGGTATAGAACCGCCGGAGGAGGTTGATGTTCCAGGGGCGCTCCACCTCTTTAGTGAGCGGCTCGCCTTTGTCGTCCTTGCGGACGTCGATGAGGTAGTAGGAGTCGTTGCCGAGTACGCGGCTGACGGCGAATGGTCCTTCCTGGCGGGGACAGCTTGTGCATCCCTTTCTTGTCCTGGATTAGCCGGAGTACCAGATCGCCGACTTGGAAGGAGCGACTCCGAACGCGGCGGCCCCGTGGTAGCGACGGAGGTCCTGGCTGGTAAATGGCGGTTACGGAGAGTGCGAGGTCTCTGGCCTCGTCGAGGAGATCGATGTCATCTTGGCGAGCTCGCTCGTTGTCTTCTTCGGCGTAATTGGCGACCCGAGGTGAGTCGTGGCGATGTCCGTGGGCATGACGGCTTCGGCGCCATATACCAGGAAGAAAGGCGTGAAGCCGGTTGACCTGTTAGGCGTTGTGCGGATGCCCCATAGTGCTGAAGAGAGCTCCTCTGCCCGGCAGCCGGCTGCGCGCTCTAGGGGCACGACCAGGCGTGGTTTGAGTCCGTGCAGGATGCTCTGGTTTGCCCTTTCGCTTGGCCGTTCGACTCGGGGTGGGCGGCGAGGCGAGATCGAGTCGGATGCCCTTTTCTTCGCAAAGTCAGCCATCTCCCCTTTGGCGAAGTTGGTGCCGTTGTCGGTTATGATACTGTGAGGGTAGCCGTACCGATAGATGAGCTCGCGTAGGAACTTTGTGGCCGTCTTCCCGTCGCACTTCTTTATGGGCTTTGCTTCTACCCATTTGGTGAACTTGTCCACCGCTACCAGGAGGTGAGTATATCCGCCGGGGGCCGTTTTGAATTTTCCCACCATGTCCATGCCCCATACGGCGAAGGGCCGGTGAGGGGATGGTCTTCAATGCCGATCCTGGCATGTGCGACCGGCTTGCATGCTTTTGGCACCCGGCGCATGAACGGACAAGGGCGATTGCGTCTTCGTGGGCTGTTGGCCGGTAGAAGCCGTGACGAAAGGCCTTGGCGACGATTGACCGCGCGCACTGCGTGGTGGCCGCAGTCCCTGCGTGGATGTCGCGCAGAATGTTGCGCCCTTCCGCCGTGGTGACGCATCGTTGGAACACTCCCGAGACAACTGCGCTTGTATAGCTCATTGTTGATGATGGTGAAGGACTTGCATCTGCACGATGGCGCGTGCTTTGGTTTCATCCATCGGCGGTGCAGCTCTCGAGGTAGCTTATGTATGGCTCGGTCCAATCGGTGTTGTCGGCGGCGAGTGCGACTAAGGCGGAGTCGGGAGCAGGTGGCTCGGCAATGTCCAGCTCGCGCGGTGCGCGCACCGAGGGGTGGCTGAGGATGTCCGGGACGACGCCGGAGGAGGTTGAAGTCGCTTGGACCCGATTCTGGCTAGCGCGTCGGCTTCTTCGTTCTTGCGCTGTCAACCCACTCGACGACGTGACCGGCGAAGCTAGCGCCCGGCTTGGTCGACGGCGCGTTTGTATGCGATCATGTTGGCGTACGTGGCGTCGCAGTGCCGGAAGTTTGGCTGGCGACTAGGTCGGAATCGCCGAGGCAGCGCAGCCGTGTTGCGCCCATCTCTTTTGCGACTCGCATGCCGTGCGAGAGCGCCTCGTACTCGGCCATGTTGTTGGTGCATGGCTCGAATCTGAGTTGCAGGACGTACTTCACCGTGTCGCCCTTTGGTGATGTGAGGACGACTCCCGCGCCTGCTCCTTCGAGGTTTTTAGAACCGTCGAAGTGCAACGTCCAATGTTTGAGGTCCGCGGGGAGCTTGGCTGCTGGGCCTCTTCCCGATCGGCGAGGAAGTCGGCGAGTGCTTGAGATTTGATGGCGTGGCGTGACTCGTAGGTGATGTTGTGGACGCCGAGCTCGACTGCCCACTTGGCGATCCGGCCGATTGCGTCGCGGTTGCGGATGATGTCGGCGAGTGGTGTTGAGGCGACTACCTTGATGGGGTGCTCGTGGAAGTAAGGGGCCGGTCGCCGCTGGGCCACGAGGACGGCGTACACCAGCTTCTGGTAGTGTGGATACCGTTGCTTGGATTCGATTAAGGCTTCGCCGATGTAGTAGACCGGGCGTTGTACCGGTTGCTCCCTTCCTTCCTCCTTCCGTTCGACGACCATGACTGCACTTATAGCGCGGTTCGACGCGGCGACGTATAGGAGCATGGTTTCTTTTGGCAGCGGGGCCGCGAGGATAGGGGCATTCGAGAGGGCGTCTTTGGAGTTCCTCTAGGGCCCGCTGCGCCTCGTCTGTCCACCGGAATGATTCCGACTTCTTGAGCAAGCGGTATAGTGGCATGGCCTTGTCTCCGAGCCGGGGTATGAAGCGGCGAGGGCGGCGACTCGACCGGCGAGTTTTTGCGCGTCGACTAGGCATGCTGGCTGCTTGGTGCGCATGACCGCCGGTGTCTTCTCCGGGTTAGGTTCGATGCCTCGCTTGGAGACGACGTAGCCTAGCAGCTGTCCTGATGGAACCCCGAAGGTGCACTTCAAAGGGTTGAGCTTGATCTTGTACCGCCGTAAGTTGGCGAATGTTTCGGCGAGGTCGCTGACGAGGTCGGTCTGTCGAGTCGATTTGACCACCACATCGTCGATGTAGACATGCACGTTGCGGCCGATCTGGCTTTCTAAGCAGCTGTTCATGCACCGCTGGTACGTTGCTCCGGCGTTCTTGAGGCCGAAGGTCATGGACGTGTAGCGATGGCGCCTAGGGGTGTGATGAATGCAGTCTTCTCTTGGTCTTCCTTGGCCATCTTTATTTGATTGTACCCGGAGTATGCATCAAGGAAGCATAGCGACTCGGACCCGGCGACCGCGTCGATAATCTGGTCGATTCGCGGTAGGACGAATGGGTCCTTGGGGCACGCGCTGTTGAGGCTTGTGTAATCGATACACATTCGCCACGTCTTGTTCTTCTTTAGCACTAGGACTGGGTTTGCCAGCCATTTCGGGTGCTTGATTTCTATGATGAAGCCGGCAGCGAGCAGCCGGTTTACTTCTTCGGCGATTGCGCGTCGCCGTTCTTCTCCCACGGGCGCATTGCCTGCCTAACGGGTCGCGCGGTGGGATCGACATGTAATTTGTGCTCAGCAAGTTCTCTCGGGACACCTGGCATGTCGAGATGGTTTCCATGCAAAGATATCTCGATTCTCACGGAGGAACTTGATGAGCGCGCTTTCCTATTGGGCGGACAGGCCCGTCCCAATGGTAACTTGCCTACTTGGATCGTTTTCTACAAGATCTACTTGGCGGGTGCCTGCTGCGGCCTTGAAGGTTGCTGCGGACGAGTCGAGCTCGGTTGGCTTCTCCAGGATGGCGGGGTCGTTGCGGTCGGCCCGGGTACTTGGCGAGCTCGGCGGAGTTGTCTTGTTCGTCGGCGATGACGGCGTCGGCGAGCTTGGCGCTGTCGTCCTCACATTCCAATGCCATCTCCGGGTCGCCATGGACGGTGATGACGCCTCGAGGCCCTGGCATCTTCATCATGTTGTACGCGTAGTGTGGGGTCGCCATGAAGCGGGCGAACGCTTGTCGGCCGAGTACGCAATGGTAAGAGCTTTTGAAGTTCACCACCTCGAACGTTATCCGCTCGGTACGGTAGTTCACGGGCGTGCCGAAGGTGGCGCAGCGTCAGCTTGCCGTTCGGGTAGTCCTTACGCCCGGGGACGTTGCCGTGGAACGTGACCTTGGTGTTCTCAAGGCGTGAGTCCGGCAGGCCAAGCCGCTGGAAGGTGTCGTAGTACATGATGTTGATGGAGCTTCCCCGTCCATCGGGGTTTTGGTAGCCGTTGTCGGCGACCTTGGGCCTGACGACTAGCGCCACTCGCCCGGGGTACTCGATGCGGGGGCGTGATCTTCGCGGCTCCGGGTGATGCTTTGCTCGGACCAGTTGAGCCACCGGGGTACGTCGGAAAGTATGACTGCGTGTACCGCCACTGCCCTTGCGAGGACCTTCTGTCCCGCTTTGTCGCCGACCCCGGTGAAGGTGTGGAGCGAGCCGGCGCTGCGACCAAAGCCCTCTCCCTTGTGCTGGTCTTGGTCCTTGGCGCGCTCCTTGTGCTGGTTGCCGCCGTCGTTTTCCTTGGCGCGGCGAGCTCTTTCTATCTCGCTTCAGGGAGTAGCAATTTCCCGTCGTGTGGTTGGCGGGCTTGCCCTCCTTGCTGTGATAGATGCATGGTGCGTCTAGGAGGCTGCGGGCGTCGAAGCGCTTGGGCTGAGGCCGATCCTCCCGAGGTGGACGAGTGTCGCGCCGAAACGATTTTGGCTCGCGCTGCTCGTAATCGGTGGTAGCAACTAGCTCGTTGTGTCCTCCCTCTCCGCGGCGCTTGCCGTTGTTGGACCGGCCGGCGAACGGTAGTCGCCACGCCGAGGCTCCGTGTGCGCAGGCGGCGATTGCGTCGTTGACCGTACTCGTCGTCCGAGTCGACTGTAGGGTCTTCATCGGCGTAGCGGGTGGCGATGTCGAAGAGCTCGGAGATTGAGATATTGTCCCTGCTGACGCGACGGAGCTTGGCGCTTAGTGGTTCGTACCGGCAGCAGCGTCGGAAGCGATGATTGCCGTGTCCGTGCGATGCCGCTGGAGGTCGTCCACATGTCCTGCCGGCGCTGCACCCACCGGCGGGTCGACTCGCGCGGGCCTTGGACGCAGCGATCTGGGTCTTCTATGGTTGTGGCACGGGTGTATGCGCTGGCGAAGTGCTGGATGAACGCGGCGCGGGCTTCTTCCCAGGAGTCGATGCTGTTGACGGTGAGGGTGTTGAACCAATGGCGATTGACGCCGTCCATCATGAGGGGCAGGTATCGCGCTGCGAGTAACTCGGGTGGCCCTGGATCCCCATTGCCATGGCGTACGAGTCGATCCAGACAGTGGGGTCAATGCTTGTATCGTACTTCTCGATGTCGCGGGGTCCTTTGAACCCCACAGGGTACGGCTCGCCTCTAATCATCGGCCCGAAGCAAGCGGGGCCGATTCGGGTGAACGCGCTCTGGCGCGGGGCTTCATCGGCGTGGCGGTCGTTCAATCGATTGCGCGCCCGCCATTCTTGGTCGTTGACGATGTGGGTTCGGGCGTCGGCGGCTGCCCGTTAGCGGCGACCATCGCCCGCGCGGGGCGCGGCTCGACTCGGGTTGTTAGACGAGTGGGCCGCGCGCGGTGCTGGCGGCGGGCCGTTGTTGGCGTTGACGATTGCGCGGTTTGCCGCGTCTGACGACGCCGCGCGACTGGCGGATGTGCGCGAATAGAGTCGCCCCTGCGAGTCGGCTGCGGCGTGCTGCTGCTCCAATGCCTTGGCTACCAAAGCCTTGGCGTGCTGGACGAGGATCGCGCCGTCTCCCGTTTCGGGGATTCTTGCGAGGACGGCCTGCGCAGCTGCCACGTTGTCGGCTGGAGACGAGTGCAGTGGTAGGCCGTTGGCGTCGACCTCTGCCCGAGGAACTTCGGGTGGTGGTGGTGGGGGTGGCGGTGGTGCTCCGCGCGCTGTTCTATCTGCAGCAGCCCGACTTCCTTCCGGGATGTCAGGGTTTTGGACTCGGGCGACCCGGATTTCTCCGTCTGGGTCGTCGAAGTTAAGGCGTGCGCTGGGAAAGTCGCTCGCGCGGGCGCGCTCCATGCGCCGGCGGTTTCGCTGCTGACGATAGTGGGACACGGCCCTTACTTCATCTTGCTCGAGGCGGAATTTCTGCCTTTCGGCGAGCTCCTTTTCCTCTGCTCCTCGAGGGCCGCCCGGTGCGCCTCGATCTCGGTCGCGGTGGCGGTTGCGGGGAGGGGAGTGGTTAAGGCGTCGGCGGGATCTCTCCTTCACCCCCGCCATGAAGACTGCGGTCGGGTAGCGGTAACGCGGGGCCTCGACAGAGTCCGAGTCGTAATCGCTGCCGAAGAGGGAGAGGATGGAGTCGTCCTCGAAGCCACCTTCGAAGTCGCTCGGGTGGGAGACCAGGGAGATAGAGTCCTTGGTCGATGCTGTGGCGATGGAGCGGGCAGTCGGGGACGCAGCGGTGGATCCCGCAACCGACGTTGTAGCGATGATGTCGGTGAAGTCGGCGTCGATCGCAGCGATGATGGATTTGATGGCCGGGATGGTGTCGGCGGAATCGGCGACTGGAGCGGTGTCGGCGGAGTCGGTGGCTGCCGAGGCAACGGTGGAGTTAGCGGTCGGTGCCACGACCGCCGACTCGGCATCGTCTCCCAGGGCCGCCTCAGCCTCCGCGTATACCTCGCCGGTGACCGGGCGAGTAGCGGTGAGGAGCTGCCCGGGCGCGAAGGGGTCGTGTGAGCGACTGGGGCGAGGCTCAGAGGGATCGCTGACGCCGGCGAGCCCAACGAAGAGGTTGATGGAGCCGATCGGCACCATCCAGGCGTGTGTGAGAGGTGACGAGGCGGGCCGGTAGGTGCTTGGCTGGATGTGGAAGAAATTGCCGGTGGCGATCATCCTGCCGGAAGCAACCGGCCGCCGAACTGGCGAGTAGGGCCTCGCCGTAGCTCGAAGGCTTGATGTCCCATGCCCCACGGTGGGCGCCACTGTCGTGGATGTAACCACGGCAGATGCTACAGGGGGTAGCACTTCATTGATGCGAGGGGAAGGGAACATTGCCATCTACGGGTCGAGGTGCAAGAGACGCAAGGGTTTTACCCAGGTTCAGCCCCTCCGGAGAGTAAAAGGCCTACGTCCTGCTAGATCTTTATTGCTCAGTGGAGAATTACAATGGGGGGGCTCAGTCGGTGGCTACGCCGAGAGCTTACAGGGGGAGATTGGATCTCGAGTAAGGTGTGCTCTAGGGTTTAAGCTCGGGGGTTTATATAAGCACCCCCGGCCTAGGGTTACATGGAGATAACTCCGAATCATATCAGTTGCTACTAATCCGGGATCCGCTATCCCTCTCGCAAGTAATCTTCTTGTCCAGCCGTGTGGACCTCCTCCTTGGGATCACGGCCCAGTCGCCTTAGGGCCCAGTCGCTTAGGCGACTGGCGATCCACCCAAGCCTCTATCTTCATGGCGACTGGGACTGGCGACCCACCCCCTATGGGCATATCCCCATCAATGAAGATGATGCACTTATCAAGTCCAAGCGTCGCAGGAAGATTAATGAAGATCTAATGACAACAGCGGAGTCGAGTCCTAGCGGACGGGATGACGATGATGCTGATGCTATCCCTTCTCCTACACCTTCCCGAGAGACTTCGGCTCCTCAGGTCACAAAAGGACCATCAAGACTCTTCGCAGAAGAGGATGACTTGGAGTCAATTTCATAAGTTTCCTTTTCTCCTTTTGCTTCTTTTTACCTCTACTTAGCTTCTTTCAGTTTACTAAAACTCATTTCTGCTTTGACCAGTTCCGAGGACGATGATGACGTTCCTCTTTCAAAGAGGGCAAACATAATTTCTGATAAAGCAGAGTCTGCAAAGGAATCGATGTCTTCGACTGCCGAAAGTGATCATACCGCCACTCCTCCGCCAAGAACAGTTGTGGACAAGGTTAAAGCTTCAACAATGAATCCTTCAGCAAGCGCCTCCGCTCCTCCGTCTTCGAGTGATCATGTAAGCACTTCTTTCTTAGTAAACAGTACCTAGCGTATTATCCATCAGCCCCCGAGCCGATGATTGGCTCTTTGAAAAAAATCCAAGTATAGGTTAAGATATGCATGTTGTATAACCTGATGCAATCCTTTGATTCTCCTACTGCAGCCAATTCATGCTGTAGTTGATATTGTGGATTGCTGATCAGTTCGTTCGACTAGAAGCAGAAAACGTCCAACTTCGCAAGGCTGCTAAAACTTCAGCTGGCCAAGTGCTAGAGGCTAACAGGATAGCAGCCGAAGCACAGAGCGAAAACGCATGCCTAAAGGACAAACTGAAGAAGCTTAAGAAGAAGAAGATAAAGGAGGAGCAGGAGGCAAGGCACAAGGCTTTCGTTGAAGCAGACGAGAAGGAAGGCGCTCTCCGCGAGTCCATTGAAAGTTAACTAAGTAAGATTTCTTCATGCTTGTATGCTTCTTCTTTTCCTCATAATACTCTACTATTGTAATGAATTGTTTCTCCATGATATTCCAGATACTGCCGACATGCATGTTGACCGTACAAACAAGCTTCGAGTGGACTCTATGTCGGATGCCCTTTTATTTGCAACTGAATCCAGCAACCAGATTCAAGACCTCTTGAAGAAGACCAAAGGGGCTTTGTTGAGGTTATTCTTGATGATGTTCCCAAAGCTGGACCAGAACAAGAATCTTGGAGATATGGCAGATACTTTCTTCGTCGATTCTTCTGACGATATTGAGGTATCGAAGCGACGTTCTCATCTGTACGGAGCAGTCCTCACTTTTCAACTTTTGATGGGACATGGACTTGGTTCTGACCTGGAGAAACTATCCAAAATGCTACCAATGGATGCAAATGGTTGCCTTGTCGACCTTGAGCCTTTCAAACAACCCTCTCTGTCGTGCACCAATTGGATCCTTAAATAAGTTGATGAAGATAAGAAGAAAGCTACAACCGAAGGTGCACCAAGTTCATCAGCACAGACTTTATCAAATTGGGCCTACTACTTCTTTAGTTGTAACCTGAATACATTCGACCCTTGCTCTATAATGAATTAAGCTGATTCTGTTGTCGGCACTTAACATTCATCATAGCCTTTTGAATGAAATGCTTTGCTGTCTCCCGATGGGACTTTTCTGCATTCGATGTTTTCCTTTTCATGATTTTCCGAAGATGTAAATATTTTGTTGCAGACTCCTTCAACTTCTTCCCGAGTCTAGAGTTCTTTGCATTCTTCTGCTATTGATGAATCTGAACTTGTGCGTCGTCTGCGCGATAAAATTTCCCGACTGAACAAAGATATAGCTGGTCTTCATACTATGGCAGCATTGGTGAAGAAGAAGAGTGATACGTCCCAAACGTATCTATAATTTTTGATGCTCCATGCTTGTTTTGTTTCAATTCTTATATGTTTTATGTGCACTTTTCCGTACTTTTTAGCATTTTCTGGGACTAACCTATTAACGTAGTGTTGCAGTGCCATTTCCTGTTTTGTGCTGTTTTGTGTTTCAGAAAAGTTGTACATGAAAGTTTCTCGGAATTGGACGAAACAAAAGCCCAGAGTCTTATTTTTCCGATGAAGACGGAGCCATAAGGACACGCGCAGGAGAGCTGCCACGTGGCAGTACATAGGGCAGGCGCGGCCCCACCCTTGGCCGCGCCTGGCCCATGTACTGGCCCCTCGTCGCCTCGTTTGCTCCGCCCTTCCGCCTATTTATTCCTCGTATCGGGAAAACCCCAGGGACCGGAGCCTTCATCCACGAAAAGTTCCGACGCCGCCATCAACCGAGACCCTAGTTCAGGAGGGTTTTGCAGTCCACCCTAGCACCCTGCGGGAGAGGGAAATCACCGCCGGAGGTCTCTACATCGCCATGTCTTCATCCGAGGTGATGCGTGAGTAGTCCTCCACGGGACCATGGGTCCATAGCAGTAGCTAGATGGTTGTCCTCTCCTTGTTGTGCTTCATGTATAGATCTTGTGAGCTGCCTAACATGATCAAGATCATCTATTTGTAATTGCTACATGTTGGTTTGATGTGGATCCGATTTATAGAGAGATTTCTTTGGTTGATATTATGTATTATGTTATTATGATCTTGCATGCTCTCCGTTTCTAGTAGATGCTCTGGCCAAGTAGATGCTAGCGACTCTAAGAGGGAGTATTTATTCTCGATAGTGGGTTCATGCCTCTATTTAACCACGGGAAGTGACCTTGTTCTCTACGGTTGTAGATGTGTTGTTGCTACTAGGGAGAAAACAACGGTGTTCTATTCAAGGGTAGTTTCATCGATTACTTTACACACATTTCTTAAAGCGATAGTCCGTTGCTTGCAACTTAATACTGGAGGGTGTCGCGGATGCAATCCTGAAGGTGGATTATTAGTCACAGATGCAGTAGGATTACGCTCTATGTATATTGTTGTAATGCCCGCTACTTTCATAGCATGTATTCTGCACCAACCATTAGTGTAGAATCTCTATTTGTCAATTGCCCATCTGTAACTTGTTTACCCAGCATATTTATTTTATTGGGGAGGCGCCTCTAGTGAACTGTGGAACCCGGTCCTTCTTCTTTTAGTTGCAATCTTATGCAGGATTTTTCTGTTATGTTCTCTGCAAACAATTATTTTTCCACATGGTTCGTTTAATCCTTTGTTTTCAGCAAAACCAGTGAGCTTGATAACCTCTTTGAAAGTTGGGGACAAAGTACTTGGTTGTTTGTGTGAAGGTCTCCACGTTGCTGCTGATGTCGGCAGTGCGCCCTTCCACGAGTTGGTTCGCAACACCTCGGGAGAGAACGTTTTTCTCCTACTGGTCGATAAACCTTGGTTTCTTAGTGAGGGAAAACTTCCTGCTATGCTCATCATACCTTCCTCTTGGGGTTCCACTCAACGTTGCGCATAAATTCTCCTTCATCAACTCCACGCCCAGCAAGACTTCTTCTGACACCGTTGCCGGGGAGAAAAGCATCTCTTCTCCGAGGGGAGTCTCTCACTCTCAACTCTTTTACTTTGGTATTGTTTTGCTTGCATATTTTATTTTTATCTTGTTTGCATTTTATATCGAAAATCCAAAAAAATAGTGTAGTTGTTATTTTTATTGCATTTTAGTTTACCATGATTATTCCCGAGTTTGAGTTTAGGAACCTATCTATAGGTGATGGATCTATAGTAGGGATAAATAATATTGGAGAGTTCCTTAATCATATTAGTAAGTATGAGAAAATCCCAGAAAAATCTTTAGCTGAACTTGCTCCCGATTATGAAACCGCTATGGCTTGCCTAGTTAAAATTCTAGAGAGTAAATTTATTAGCCTTCACCCATCCTTGCAATACATGTTTCTTAAACTGCATGAAATTGAGGATGGTGAGAAAAAAGAATTTATTCTTGAAACCTTGCTTAGAAAATTTAGGTATGAAGCTATAGAAGCAAGGAAAATATTTGATCATTATGGTATGCTAGGATCAAGCATAGATATTCTGAAATTATTTGGTAAGATTAGTAAATTTAAACCGGAGGAAATCAATATACCAATACCTCTTAAAATTTTAGTAGTGCATGAAGCTTACGATTGGAATTTTGATTGGATTGTTCCTGAGAATTTATTTGATGAAGAAAGTAAACCTAAAAGTGCTGAGAGAGGAACTTCAAAAACCAATATAGATAGCATAGAATGCCTGGTTGAAACTACTTTCATTCCCGATCTTAATGATTTCTCTCTTGATAATACTTGATTTGCACCCTTTCTGCGCCTAGCTCAAAGGCGTTAAAGAAAAGCGCTTATGGGAGACAACCCATGTTTTATTTATGTTATTTTTGCTTTGTTGAGTCTTGGAAATTATTTCTACTATAATAATCTCTCCTTATCGTTTTTATTTGTGCCAAGGGTAGCCTCTAATAGAAAGAAAGCAGTGTTTGGGGTGTTTGCAATTCTGAAACAGATTCTGTGCTGGTCCCGAAAAAAATTATGAAAATTCGCCAGAACGTTATTTTGAGCTGAAACTTTTTGTGCTTATGCCCCAGTATGTTAGCTAACTTTCGTTAGTTTACCATTTTTATATTTGAGCAACAAAATTATTTCTTTAATTTCGATCTCTGCCTGCTGGTCTGTTTTGACAGATTTCTGCCATGTTTTGCATTTGCGTCTTATGCTTCGTCTTTTTGAGTTATTTTGTGAAAAAGAGCTTTGGGAAGAAGTAGCTACAGTAGCATATGTTAAAATGAGTGTTTGATATGTGCATTACTGAAGCCTTGCTGGTTTGATATATTTTTATTTGCACTATTGTTGCTAATCAATTGTGCTGAGTTTTGTGTGAAGGAAGTTTTCAAGTGTAGGGAGAGAAGAATGATGCAATAAGATGAAGAATGGACAAGAGCTCAAGCTTGGGGATGTCACCTGGAACCCCCAATAAATATCCAAGAAGTACAAGCGTCAAAGCGTGGGGATGCCCAAGGCATCCCCGCTTCATCAACAAAAAGCACTAGGTCATTTTTCAACACGCTATATTTTTATTCCTTCATGTGATATGTGTTATCCTTGGAGCGTCTTTACTTTTTTCTGTGTGTTTACTTTCAATAAATTTGGATCCCATCATTCATGTTTACTTTGGAGTGAGACACGCTCCAGCGCTTTGCATATTTACTTTGGAGTGAGACACGCTCCGCTGTTTTACATGTTTATTTGGGAGTGAGACACGCTCCACTGTTATGCATTTTGCGTTGGAGAGAAACACGCTCCAATTTTACATTTATTTGAGTTTCAATAGCTCTCTGGACATTTACTTGTTTTTCATATATGACAGTTGTTTGGTTCAATTTGGTTGGCGTTGGAAGCATGAAAAAAGTTTTATGTGTATGTGATGCAAATGGAAGCATTTTTAGACTGTGGCATAGTTATTTTTGCATATCTTGCTAGATGTTCTTCTCATGATGAGCTTGTTAATTATGTTTTCATTATGATTAGTCTCAAATACTAAGAGTGTTTAGTGTGCCATTGAATGTTTCATGCATTGTTTTTAGCATACAATAGAAAAGCATAATATTGTGGTATATATTCTTCTGCGAATGTTTTTATTAGGGTCGACTTGGCACATGTTTTGCAACATGTTATGACTACATTACATTCAATTCTTGCCTCTATGATCATTTAGTTTGCAACTTGTGTATCACTTTATGCTTTGATTAATATATTTTGTCTTTGTGCATGATTATGGCCATTATGCTCTCTTAGTTGGTCGCACCCGGTCTTTTTCTAGCCTCCATTTGTGTGAGTATTTTATTCATGCATCCAACCACCAAAAACCAAATATGACAAAGTGTCCACCATATCTACCTATATGTGGTATTTCATTGCCATTCCATAGTAGTTTGCTCATGTGCTACCTTTAAATTTCAAAGTATTATATTTTTGTTGCTCATGGGAAAGTAGTCAAAAGTGACTATTTTGCCTAGCATGTGTTCCTTGTGTAACCGTAGCTCTTTTAAGTTGCTTGTTGTGTGATAACCATTGAAATACTGGGAACACCTCAGCGTGCTTTGTCGCTGAATATCATGTGGGTTGCTATGCATATTCATCTTGTTTGAAATGAAGGAGATTATCCATGCAAACTAGTTTGAGTATACATTTTTGTTAGAGAAGAATATTGGGCCGCTAACCGAAGCCATGTATCATGGTGTAAGTTTCAGTTGGAAAAATCCTCAATCTCTTATGAGAAAGCTTCTAGCAATAAATAAAATAAGAGGAGTCCATTTATTTGTTGCTCGTGTCATCCCGGTATGGATGTCCCAAGTTGAAGATGCCTTAAAAATGAGAAATCAAAAGCAATGCATCTCCTATGACCTTTGTACAGGAGGCACAGGGGTACCCCTTTGTGATACTCGGTTTAAACAACTTGTATGTGATGAGAGCTAATGGTGATCCGAGGTGAGTAGGACGAGGTGTGAGCACTAGTATCAATTATGCATGAGGCTTACGATTTAGAAGTAGCACTTTTGCACAACCCATATGCTTTGTACTTACCGTTGACATCATCCACCTCTCAAAAGTGCATTTTTCTCTTGTTGTTTCAATAAAAAGCTCTAGCACATGAGTGATCTTACTTGCCTCTCAAAGAGAGACCTTCTTTTACTTTTATGTTGAGTCTCCACCTTCTAGTTTATGCACCACTTATGAGAGCATAGTTGTCATTCTTAGTTTTATGTGCATTGTCCCAAGATTTTATTGATTGATTCATAATTATGGTATTGCTTGTTCAAACTTTTTGTTTCTAGTCATCCTTATAATCTTTTAAAGGTGTCCAAGCATTTATGTTTTGCTTCACTTATGGGACAAGCTGAGTACCACTTTATTATGTATCTATGCTATGCTCTTGACACTCACTTTGCTTTCCATGCACGTTATACATTTTCTTTTGTTTGATTACTATTCATGTTTTAGCATGGTTATTAAGTTTCATTGTTTGATTATATCTATCATGCTTATGTTAGGATTCTATGATTCCAGCTATGTTTGCTTTTACACTTAGATTGATCAAAGTAGTCTGATAGCATGTCACCTAAAAATTATTTGTTTGTTATCACTTACCTACTCGAGGACGAACATGAGTTATGCTTGGGGATGTTGATACGTCGACCCAAACGTATCTACAATTTTTGATGCTCCATGCTTGTTTTGTTACAATTCTTATATGTTTTATGTGCACTTTTACACACTTTTTAGCATTTTCTGGGACTAACCTATTAACGCAGTGCATGTTCCTGTTTTCTGTTGTTTTTGTGTTTCAGAAAAGTTGTACATTAAATTTTCTCGGAATTGGACGAAACAAAAGCCCAGAGTCTTATTTTTCCGGGACGAAGACAGAGCCACAAGGACACACGCAGGAGAGCTGCCACGTGGCAGTACATAGGGCAGGCGCAGCCCCACCCTTGGCCGCACCTGGTCCATGTACTGGCGCCTCGTCGCCTCGTTTGTTCCGTCCTTCCGCCTATTTATTCCTCGTACCGGGAAAACCCCAGGGACCGGAGCCTCCATCCACGAAAAGTTCCGACGCTGCCGTCAACCGAAACCCTAGTTCAGGAGGGTTCTGCAGTCCATCCCGGCACCCTGCCGGAGAGGGAAATCACCACCGGAGGTGTCGAGGGTACTCCTCGGCAATGCCCTTCGATTGGGGCTTAGGGTTGATGGAATCCTGTAGGCTGACACGAGACATCGGTTCACAGACAAGCGGGGAGAGCGATTTACCCAGGTTCGGGGCCCTCGATGAGGTAAAACCCTTACGTCCTGCCTGTCTGTTCTTGATTATGAGAATATTGGGTTACAATGGGGTGCCGAAGGGTTCGGCTGAGATCTCATCGAGAGGCTAAGTGCTACGGCGACCTAGATCTAGACTTCTGGTGGCTAAGATTGTTATGATTGATCGTGTCCCTCGGCAGCCCCTCTCCTGGCCTTTATATAGGAGGCCAGGTCTCAAGAGGTCTAACCGAGTACGACTAGGTTTACAGTAGTCCTAGCTCTAAACTTTCCTTGTTCGGCTCCTTCCTTGTCTTGTCCGCCAAGGAATCTTCTGCTACGCCATCCAAGTGGCCCGCCTTGCCATCGAGTACCTTCTTGGGCCTCCAGTTAGATTGTACAGGATAGGGCAATGTATGTTACCCGAAGGGTAATGCCCACGTCAGTAGCCCCCGAGTGTCTAGCCGAAGATAGTTCGGGTAGAGACTAAAGCATGCCTCCTCCTAATGTTCTTCTCCTTGATTGTTCTTGTCCATCTTGTATCAGCATCATCTTCTTCTATCGGGTGCGCGTCCAGCGCTCCCGATGGGAGTAGCCCCCGAGTCTAGGTACGGATGCTTGCAATCCGTGCGTAGACTCAAGTTGTACTACTCGAACGTTTTGCTCTGCCGAAGTTTTTCTGCAGGTCTTCATGGGTCATCCGATATATTCGCACTAAAGCTTGTATTCTTCAATAAGTTTTCTGCGCGTAAGGGATAATGAGTAACGTGCCCAACTTTTGCTGGTTAACTGCCGATGGCAAAACAACGTCACCCTACACAGAATCAAGTCCCCGGGCATGATCCTGGAGTGCAAAAAGGTTCTATCAGGTGCGCGTCCAGCGCTCCCGATGGGAGTAGCCCCCGAGTCTGGGCACGGGCGCTTGCAACCGGGTGCAGAATCGATCTGAGCATTCCATCCTTTTCTTCAGACGTTTCTTCACAGGAATATCTTCGAGTTCTCATTTTATCGGGTGCGCGTCTAGCGCTCCCGATGGGAGTAGCCCCCGAGTTTGGACACGGGTGCTTGCAACCGGGTGCAGACTCAAGCGTGACCATCCGATGATTCTTCGTTGTCCTTCGACTGCTCACGACTGTCTTTACAACATCACTGATGACGTATCACTACTGTGGTTTGATTGACAAGACTTGACCTGACGGGCCCACCCTAGTTCTGCGCGGGCAGTTTTTAGGAAGTGACCAGTGCACGCGCACCGACCGAGGCGTCTCCTCGATTTTCGCACGTTGTGGGAATAATGGGCCGCCGGTTCCGTTCTTCTCTTAGACGCCACGTGTACAGCCATATCTGATCCACCTCCCACGATGCCTTTGAAGTTATGGCCACGATCTTGCATCAATTTTTACGGCATAAATAGAGGGCCTCCTTGCTTTTACTTTGTACGCCTCCCACTGCTCATCTTCTCACCCATCCTTTCATGTCACCTCTGTTCTTGCCTCAAGAGCTTCACGCGCCATGGGCAAGAAGAAGAGCACCAGCACCTCAGACGCGGCCAAAGTCAGCCGCGACTGGAGCGCCTCCGCCATTTCCAATCGCGACATGAACAGGCTGCGAGCCCTCGGCCTTATCTCCTCATTTGACGATGACATCCATCTTCCAGGTGCCGTTTCTCGCCCAAGGCCTCCGAAGGGTGATGCTAGCACGCAGTCGACGTGCCCGTTGGGAACCCCAAGAGGAAGGTGTGTTGCGTACAGCGGCAAGTTTTCCCTCAGTAAGAAACTAAGGTTTATCGAACCAGTAGGAGCCAAGAAGCACGTTGAAGGTTGATGGCGGCGGAGTGTACTGCGGCGCAACACCAGGGATTCCGGCGCCAACGTGGAACCTGCACAACACAACCAAAGTACTTTGTCCCAACGTAACAGTGAGGTTGTCAATCTCACCGGCTTGCTGTAACAAAGGATTAGATGTATAGTGTGGATGATGATGTTTGCAGAGAACAGTAGAACGAGTATTGCAGTAGATTGTATTCGATGTAAAAGAATGGACCGGGGTCCACAGTTCACTAGAGGTGTCTCTCCGATAAGAATAAGCATGTTGGGTGAACAAATTACACTTGGGCAATTGACAAATATAGAGGGCATGACCATGCACATACATGTTATGATGAGTAGTGTGAGATTTAATTGGACATTATGACAAAGTACATAGACCGCTATCCAGCATGCATCTATGCCTAAAAAGTCCACCTTCAGGTTATCATCAGAACCCCTTCCAGTATTAAGTTGCAAACAACAGACAATTGCATTAAGTATGGTGCGTAATGTAATCAATAAATATATCCTTAGACATAGCATTTATGTTTTATCCCTAGTGGCAACAGCACATCCACAACCTTAGAACTTTCTATCAGTGTCCCAGATTTAATGGAGGCATGAACCCACTATCGAGCATAAATACTCCCTCTTGGAGTTACAAGCAAAAACTTGGCCAGAGCCTCTACTAGCAACGGAGAGCATGCAAGATCATAAACAACACATAGATGATAGATTGATAATCAACATAACATAGCATTCACTATTCATCGGATCCCAACAAACGCAACATGTAGCATTACAGATAGATGATCTTGATCATGTTAGGCAGCTCACAAGATCCAACAATGATAGCACAATTAGGAGAAGATGACCATCTAGCTACTGCTATGGACCCATAGTCCAGGGGTGAACTACTCACACATCACTCCGGAGGCGACCATGGCGGTGAAGAGTCCTCCGGGAGATGATTCCCCTCTCCGGCAGGGTGCCGGAGGCGATCTTCTGAATCCCCCGAGATGGGATTGGCGGCGGCGGCGTCTCTGGAAGGTTTTCCGTATCGTGGCTCTCGGTACTGGAACTATTATCGACGAAGGCTTCTTATAGGCGAAGAGGTAGGTTTAGGGGCGACGCGAGGGGCCCACACACTAGGCCGGCGTGGCCAGGGCTTGGGCCGCGCCGCCCTAGTGTAGCGTCGCCTCGTCGCCCCACTTCGTATCTCCCCCGGTGTTCTGGAAGCTTCGTGGAAAAATAAGATCCTGGGCGTTGATTTCGTCCAATTCCGAGAATATTTCCTTACTAGGATTTCTGAAACCAAAAACAGCAGAAAACAGCAACTGGCTCTTCGGCATCTCGTTAATAGGTTAGTGCCAGAAAATGCATAAATATGACATAAAGTATGTATAAAACATGTAGGTATCATCAATAAAGTAGCATGGAACATAAGAAATTATCGATACGTTGGAGACGTATCAGCATCCCCAAGCTTAGTTCCTACTCGTCCCGAGTAGGTAAACGATAACAAAGATAATTTCTGAAGTGACATGCCATCATAATCTTGATCAATACTATTGTAAGCACATGTAATGAATGCGGCGATCCAAAGCAATGGTAAAGACAATGAGTAAACAACTGAATCATATAGCAAAGACTTTTCATGAATAGTACTTTCAAGACAAGCATCAATAAGTCTTGCATAAGAGTTAACTCATAATGCAATAAATTCATAGTAAGGTATTGAAGCAACACAAAGGAAGATTAAGTTTCAGCAGTTGCTTTCAACTTGTAACATGTATATCTCATGGATATTGTCAACATAAAGTAATATGATGAATGCAAATATGCAAGTATGTAAGAATCAATGCACAGTTAACACAAGTGTTTTCTTCTTGAGGTGGGAGGAAATAGGTAAACTGACCCAACATAAAAGTAAAAGAATGGCCCTTCGACGAGGGAAGCATCGATTGCTATATTTATGCTAAATCTTTTATTTTGAAAACAAGAAACAATTTTGTCAACGGTAGTAATAAAGCATATGTGTTATGTAAATTATATCCTACAAGATGCAAGCCTCATGCATAGTATACCAATAGTGCCCGCACCTTGTCCTAATTAGCTCGGATTACCTGGATTATCACCACAATACATATGTTTTAACCAAGTATCACAAAGGGGTACCTCTATGCCGCCTGTACAAAGGTCTAAGGAGAAAGCTCGCATTGGATTTCTCGCTTTTGATTATTCTCAACTTAGACATCCATACCGGGACAACATAGACAACAGATAATGGACTCCTCTTTAATGCTTAAGCATTCAACCACAATTAATATTCTCATAAGAGATTGAGGTTTGTTGTCCAAAACTGAAACTTCCACCATGGATCATGGCTTTAGTTAGCGGCCCAATGTTCTTCTCTAACAATATGCATGCTCAAACCATTCAACTCATGGTAAATCGCCCTTACTTCAGACAAGATGAACATGCATAGCAACTCACATGATATTCAACAAAGGGTAGTTGATGGCGTCCCCAGGAACATGGTTATCGCACAACAAGAAAATTAATAAGAAATAAGATACATAAGTACATATTCAATACCACAATAGTTTTTAGGCTATTTGTACCATGAGCTATATATTGCAAAGATAAAGGATAGAAATTTAAAGGTAGCACTCAAGCAATTTACCTTGGAATGGCGGAGAAATACCATGTAGTAGGTAGGTATGGTGGACACAAATGGCATAGTTTTTGGCTCAAGGATTTGGATGCACGAGAAGTAATCCCTCTCAATACAAGGCTTAGGCTAGCAAGGTTATTTGAAGCAAACACAAGTATGAACCGGTACAGCAAAACTCACATAAAAACATATTGCAAGCATTATAAGACTCTACACTGTCATCCTTGTTGCTTAAACCCTTACTAGAAAATATCTAGACTTTAGAGAGACCAATCATGCAAACCAAATTTTAACAAGATCTATGTATTTCTTCACTAATAGGTGCAAAGTATATGATCTATAACAATTGCCAAGTATCATATTATTCAAGACATTCTACCAATTACTACATGTAGCATTTCCCGTTTCCAACCATATAACAATTAACGAAGCAGTTTAACCTTTGCCAAGAACATTATGAGTAAAGCCAAGGACATATTCGTCCATATGCAACAGCGGAGCGTGTCTCTCTCCCACACAATGAATGCTAGAATCCAACTTTATTCAAACAAAACAAAAACAAAAACAAACAGACGCTCCAGGCAAAGTACATAGGATGTGACGGAATAAAAATATAGTTTCACTAGAGGAACCTGATAATGTTGTCGATGAAGAAGGGGATGCCTTGGGCATCCCCAAGCTTAGATGCTTGAGTCTTCTTGAAATATGCAGGGATGAACCACCGGGGCATCCCCAAGCTTAGAGCTTTCACTCTCCTTGATCATATTGTATCATCCTCCTCTCTTGATCCTTGAAAACTTCCTCCACACCAAACTCAAAACAACTCATTAGAGGGTTAGTTGTCGCGACCCCGGAGGTCAAGGCTAGACAAACCCAGATCACCATCTGGCATAAGCCTAACCTAGATCTCTAGGGCCTACAGGGTGAGAATCGGTAACACAACAGTGACTCTACGACTCAAAGAGTAATACAAGCTCATAACTGAGCGAAGAACCAAAGTATTACAAGCAGAGGTCACTGACATGACAATTCATCAATCAACGGAAGCAAAGTTATGCTATTCTAAATAGCAAGATAGCAAAAGGCCTAAGAGGCCAGGAGCATAACGGCGACGTCCCAGCCCATAGATTCCAGGCTGCCACCTGGGAATCCCAAGCTACTCGTCGATGTCGACCTAGAAACCTTCATCTGTTGGAGAGTCTTCGTCTGAAACAAAGCATGCAAAGCTGAGTACAGGGACTCAGCAAGACTTAGTACAACCTTTTAGCAAAGCTGGTATGCGAGGCTTTATGTGGAACTTATTTTGCGGAAAGCCAATTTTCCGTTGTAAAGAAGAGGGAGCAGAAGCTCGGCTATTCAGATCCTTTTAAAAGGGGATAAGAGAGCGATATCTCTAGCTCTACTGATCATCATATTGAATCCACCGAATCTTCATCATATGCTGAACCTATCACTAGGAGCACCCCCTCGATACCCTGAGGAGGGATCCTTATCACACATTGATTCCAAGTTTTACGATTAGGTTCATGTTGTCTATGATCACAGAATCCATCACCAAGTCGTCCGTAACCGTGGACACGGCTTTTCGAAAAGATTTACCCTGCAGGGGTGTACAACTTTACCCACACGCGCCGACCGACTCTTAATGCCAGAACGTTAGCACACTTCCTTAGTGTGCCGGCAGAGGGTGGTCGACCAAAACCTTTCCCTTGCTTCGCCTATTCCATGAGTCAATCTAACTGGGGAGCTCCGTCATCGTAGGTAGCTATTCTCCGAGGCGGTCCCGGTCATTGTGTACAGGGGATCCAGTTCAATGCCTCCAGCATCCTTCACCCTAGCCACATCCCTGTATGATGCACCTTTGAAAACCTTTTCCACGCCTTCGCCATGCAGAATGCCAAATGGAACTCGCAAACTAATTGACTCATGGGTAAGCTAGACAAGTTCGGGCCAAGGGGTTCCCATGGGCCCCGTGTGGCTGTACGCTCAGTCTTGGTTCCGAAGGCGAGAACCTCAGGTCCTAGTATCGGCGAGAACGAGTCAAATCACCACATCCCCATGTGGCGCCCATCCAAGCCTTTAAGCATGTTTAATTATCATCACTGATCTTTTCACGTCATCCTGCCATACTAGGTTCATTCGCAGCTCTGATTCATCAACCGGATGGATCAGAATTCGTCAACTAAGCATGGCTAAGCATATTCGATATAACGGCTCTAGCGATGCACACATAGCTCAAACCTAGTCTTGCTGGGAGCAGTGGATCAGAGTATTTAGGCTACAAGGATGGTAAATGCAACACACATAGGATAACTATACATGCCGATAAAACATATTGGAAACGAATGCGATATGTAGGAACCAGAAGTAAAAGCATTTCGAAACCATAATATGAACCAGGCTAGGGCTTGCCTTTGTCCCTGAAAAACCAATATGGATCTTCGATGATCTTGTACTTGACTTGTTCGTCAGGTGGACAAGTATTGATCTGCGTCGTTGTCGATCTTCATCATCTCGGGCACTTGCTCTATCGACCGCGAAGAAGCAAACACTGGAAAGGTAAAGGAACAATCAACACATGGCATCGATGCAATGCGCATACAAGTATGATGATATGACATGTTAATTAGGTACTGGAATAACCCTAAGACATCATCAATTTTAACTGGGTTTCGGCGAACTAGGGTTAGCAGTTCCGAAAACCTCAGAGGGGTTGATTTTAGTTCCTCTAAAGCAACTTGGGTTCAAGTTGTTTAACAATGCATGATTGTGTAACCAAATTGTAGATCTCATTTTTCCGAAATTTTTTGATATATTATACATATTTTTCTGATTTAAAATGAATAAGTTATGAATTTTACAAGTTTTATTCATTTTAAATCATTCTGAAAAATTCCAGAAATTATTAAAAGCCTGACAGGTTGGACCCACTGTCAGAGATTTAATCATTTCCTAAAATATTTCTTAAAATATTAAAAATCTGACAAAGGGGCCCACATGTCAATTTATTTTCATTTACAGAAATAAAAGAAACTAAAAAGAGAAAAGGGGACAGGGCCCACCAAGTCAACCGCCGGTGGTCAACTCCGGCGGCCGGCGGCAGTGACCAAAGCGCGGCGGCGCTCGAGGGCTCCCCTGGACGCGCAGAACGGCGCGTTCGACGCGCCTGGGCGAGGCGAGTTGGCAGGTGGCGGCGCCGCGACCAATAGGTCGCCGGAGCTTGGCCGGCGACGTGGCCGAGCGGCGGCTGGCGGAGGTGCATGGTGAGGTGGCGAACCAGAGCGATAGGGAGGGGACGGAGGGCACCGGAAGGATGGCGAGCTCACCCTGGAGCCGTGGAGCTCGTCGGTGAGGGCCGAGGAGGCTCGTAGCGGCGGCGTTGAGCCGGTGGCCGGCGACCATCTGCGGAGAAGAATGGCGCGGCGGGGCCGATTCGGGGCACCCCGCGTCGATTCCGTCTATGAGGAGGGTCCTGGCGGCGAGGCGAAGCTCCAGGGCCTCTCGCCGGAGCAAGGGGAGGCGAGGAGCGGCAGGGGCGGCCGGTATCTGTGAGCTCGGTTAGGGTTTCACGGCGCGAGGGAGAGCCAGGGAGAGGAAGAGGAGGAAGCTGCGGGGCTAGGGTTTCTCCACGGCGGCGGCGGGGGTACTTGTAGGCCGCCGGGGGCGGCGGCGTTCATCTCGACGGCGAGGCGGAGGATCGGGCGGCCTGCCTGCTGCCAGGCAGCAGCTCATGCGGGAAGATGGCGATTTTGCCAAAAACCCCCTGGAAAACTTGCTGGGCTGGGTGGGTGGTTGTCTGGGCCTAGTTGGGCCGTTTGGTGGGCTGCGCAGAGTGGAGAGAAGAGGGAGAGAGTTTGGGCTGAGCCCAAAAACAGAGGGGCTTCTCTTCTTCTTCTTTTTTCAAATCTGGTTTCAAAATTGTATTCAAACTCCTTTGCTGTTTTCAAATTTGTTTGAAGTTTCAAACTTTCTAAACTTTCCAAATATCACATGGACTTCTTAAAATCGAGGTGCCATGTAGGTTGACTTTGGAAATTTGAAATACTTTGAGCATTTGAAAGAGAGGGAGATTTGGTACAAACATTAGGGTTTTCAAATATTATTTCCTGATGCAATTGTCTTAGGAAATCATGATGCTCATGAAATGATGCACAATCAACCCTAATTAGGTTTAGCAAAAAGAGGGGTGTTACAGATCTATCCCCCTTAAAAGAATCTCGTCCCGAGATTCCAAGGTAGGAATAGAGAAAGTAACAAGAACTACACCGGGCTTCAACGATCTTGTCGATACCACGACAGTCTTCCTTGTTGAAGAGGTTGATCCACGACATCATGAAGAAATTGATCCACCTCACCACGAATGAAGTGCTTCATTTGCTTCTTCCTTCGAGGTTGTTGCTCAACAGCACCTAAAGGAAAGAGGGAATGACACTGGATAGTGGATCTTCACAAAGATCGAGTATTTCATGGTCAACTCATGGATGGAGTGCTTAGAAACAACTCTTGAGCTGACAAACATGAAACACGTCAAGGTAACGGAGGAGACGAAAGAAGTTTCAAATTTTGGTAGGCAATTGCTCCAAGCTTAACAAAAATACAACGGGACAAGGTAGCGAGGAGTTAAACTGCCTTTGATACCATAACGAGGCACTCTTAGAGAGGGTGACTCGTAGAAGGACAAATGATTATCCAATGAGAGTAACTTTGGATTTCAAAACCATAGTCACTCTTCGGGCAAGGATACATGAAACGATTGTTGTCTACTCAAAAGGCTGGGGGCCTAGAGAGCTGACGAATTCACACAACGTGTGAATTGGTTAGAACTTCTAGTACAAACCAAAGGAAGGGGAAGAACACTAGTTACTAAAGTGCCAAGGTTCATGATATAACTTCATGCTACTTGAACAAACAGACAACAAAGATTTTGGCATCCTAAGAAAGGAATACTTCTCCTAGGATTTTAAACTTCGAATGTGAATAGAGGATTGTCATTCGGTTAAAGCTTGCTCAAAAGTACTGGGGGCACATAGGACTGACGAATTCACACAACGTGTGAATTAAAGAGAACTTCAAGTAGAATCCAATGGAAAGGGGAAAACATTGTCGAACGACGTAGTAGGATCACCTGGGAATGAATTTTCTCCTAACAGAGTTGTTGTCATGGGAGAAATGGTTTCGAGTGATTGACAGAGAGACATTTAGCAACGCTGCTTCTAATGTTCTCCTTGATGTTCTAGACACCATATCAGGCTTCTGAATAGCCTTCAATAGTTCATCAAGTGAAGGTTGGACTCCGGAACTGAGAAAACGTCATAAGGGCAACTCCTAGAATAAGTCACATAAGATCCTTAGGGAGAGTGGTTATTCTTGTTGTTTCAGGAGATTATGGCATTAGGCCTTCCGACTAATTGTGTTAACCACGACATCAATCTTGCCGGATTTACAAAGAGACCTATGTCAAAAATCCTTGAGAAACACTAACCATTGTTGCTGCTTGAGATTCAGCTTAGGTTAGGTGTAAAGATATTTCAGACTCCACATGTTCGAATAGAAATTTTTGCAATAGTTACCACCAAGGTAAAGTTGCTAGATTCTCAAGTTATAGACTACAATGTCAAGCTCACAAGGATTGAGCCAGATTGTGTAATACATATGGTTGCGACTGTCAAAGACAATTGCGTGCATATGAACTTGCAATGTAACACAGTTGAGTCCTGGTGGGGACATCGAAGAAGATATTGAAGTTATTAAACTTCTTCTCATTCTTGAACAAACCAGTCAGTGGCTTAGTGTGCATAGAGGAACTTTTCAAGCAAACGGAGGTAACAACCTGCCATCTCAAGAATATTCCGCACATGCATGACCGACTTGCGACGATTCCCGAGGAAAGGAAAGGGAACTCTACTCGGATCCACGGCGACATCTTTCTACAATTGCACGTGAATCAGAGAAGATCACTTCCAGCATCCAGAACACATACTTCGTGATAACACAAAGATGGTTCTTAAAAGTTTCCAACATTAGTGCCAATTGTTCAATATGATCCTCTTTAGACATGGAGAAAATAAGAATGTCATCGACGGGCTCAACAACAAACTTATCAAGTTACTCCAATAAGATGGTCTCATATGTTGCATGAACGAGGCAAAAGTATTGGTCAGACCAAAGGACATGAAGGTATACTCAGACGAGACACCAATGGTATAAACATCATCAAGATAGTCCTTGGAACTGAGTTTGATTTGACGATAGCCCAAACTCAAATCAAAGATTCGGGACATATCCAAAAAGGACATACTTCCTGACTTCAACACAAACAAAACTAGACATCCCTTTAAGAAGAATAAAGTCAGATAGAGCTTTTGTCCTTCAACTCTCCAAGTTGTTGTTTAAGCTCAACCAACTAGTCCAGGATATCCAGTACGGTTTCTTGGAGAAGTAGTGATTCAGAGAACCAACGTACCCACGAACCTGACAACACGGTCATGTGAAAACATGGCGATACTTCTAGAAAGACATCCAGAATATCACGTACCACCGATATATCACTTAGTTCGCAAGGGAATCTTGCTTTTCAAAGCAGCTGATGTGGTCTTGAGAGCTTCGGCGTGAACCTAACTCTTTGACCAAAGAAGATGCACATGGACAACGGACTTGGTAACACAGTCAAACTTTGCTTAGCGATTGGTTCACAATCATGCTAAGAATGACACAAACGTCCTTGGATTCCAAAGCAATAAGAATTGCTTATAATCTCGGATGGACAATCAATTCATACACACCAACATTCCCAAGCACGGACAGCTCGGAGAAAGGGCGAGTAAAGATATGTAAGAGCATCACTTCATCAATAAGGCCATGAAACTTAGCACGACCTATAGATATAAAAGAGTGTGATACTCTAAGGTAGAACAGAATAGAAGCTACATAAGCCTTTTAATCTGCGGATGACAACACTTTGATCGGGTCCTAGAAATGGACGAGGTACTGGAGTTTGTTTCTCCTGACATCTCAGAATAAAATGTCTTGATGGACCACAAGGGTAACATGCACTGGAAGATTCCAATGCGCAATTACAGCTTGGCTGCTAACTAGCAGACAAAGGTCGAAAAGTAAATAAATAGGAGGAACATGATCAGAATTAGAAATCCTAAGATGTAGATGCACAAGATAGCACTCTTGTGAACACGTGCTGAAAAAGGAGGTGCGGCAGAGTCACAGACATAGATGTGAGACTCACAAAGAGCACTCTTGTCGTGATCCATTTGGTTATATTTAAGAACCTCTGCCATAGCCAATGGTAGGGAGGATCTTTTGTTGCCGCAATTCAATCATGACTACAACCAAAAGCTTGAAGGCTAGATGGATTTCGGAGTTAACCGTCCTGATGTATGGTTTGACCATGGACAACAGGAGTCAACGGAATGGATCTTGGGTTAAAGGCCAGCATCATGCACTGAGATTCAAAAGAACCCAGCACAATCCGGGACCTTCGGTTCAAGTCCAAGGGTTAAAACCAAGAAAGGAGTAGCTACTATCCGAGTGACACAGAGGACACTGCGAGGTAGTAATCACAAGGTAACTTTTTAAGAAGCCATACCTAGCTTCAGGAGTATCCAAGAAAAAGGAATGAGGCATCCAAGGTGAAAGGAAACCTTGAAGCCTAGAACAGAATGATGTGGAACCCACAAAGTAGAGAGATCACGATGGAAGGAAATCTCTCGACTGAAACGAAACAAAGAGAGAACAAAAACACACGACTCTAGAAAACTCAACACTAGGTCAACTGGTTAAGAAACGACCTGCTTTTGAGGCACCTAAGCTTTGAAAGACCAGAAGAGATAGTAAAACTTTCTCAAATCAACAAAAGGTAAGGTGACTTTGAAATAGAGCGATACAAGATAAGGAGTAAAAAGAAGCCTAATCAGATTTTTCGCAAATACTTTTAGCTTTCAAATAGTTTTCACAACCACTAGACTCAACATCGACCAATGGAAAGGGTTTCCTACAGGCAGTCCTGCTCTGATACCAAAACCTGTCGCGACCCCGGAGGTCAAGGCTAGACAAACCCAGATCACCATCTGGCATAAGCCTAACCTAGATCTCTAGGGCCTACAGGGTGAGAATCGGTAACACAACAGTGACTCTACGACTCAAAGAGTAATACAAGCTCATAACTGAGCGAAGAACCAAAGTATTACAAGCAGAGGTCACTGACCTGACAATTCATCAATCAACGGAAGCAAAGTTATGCTATTCTAAATAGCAAGATAGCAAAAGGCCTAAGAGGCCAGGAGCATAACGGTGACGTCCCAGCCCATAGATTCCAGGCTGCCACCTGGGAATCCCAAGCTACTCGTCGATGTCGACCTAGAAACCTTCATCTGTTGGAGAGTCTTCGTCTGAAACAAAGCATGCAAAGCTGAGTACAGGGACTCAGCAAGACTTAGTACAACCTTTTAGCAAAGCTGGTATGCGAGGCTTTATGTGGAACTTATTTTGCGGAAAGCCAGTTTTCCTTTGTAAAGAAGAGGGAGCAGAAGCTCGGCTATTCAGATCCTTTTAAAAGGGGATAAGAGAGCGATATCTCTAGCTCTACTGATCATCATATTGAATCCACCGAATCTTCATCATATGCTGAACCTATCACTAGGAGCACCCCCTCGATACCCTGAGGAGGGATCCTTATCACACATTGATTCCAAGTTTTACGATTAGGTTCATGTTGTCTATGATCACAGAATCCATCACCAAGTCGTCCGTAACCGTGGACACGGCTTTTCGAAAAGATTTACCCTGCAGGGGTGTACAACTTTACCCACACGCGCCGACCGACTCTTAATGCCAGAACGTTAGCACACTTCCTTGGTGTGCCGGCAGAGGGTGGTCGACCAAAACCTTTCCCTTGCTTCGCCTATTCCATGAGTCAATCTAACTGGGGAGCTCCGTCATCGTAGGTAGCCATTCTCCGAGGCGGTCCCGGTCATTGTGTACAGGGGATCCAGTTCAATGCCTCCAGCATCCTTCACCCTAGCCACATCCCTGTATGATGCACCTTTGAAAACCTTTTCCACGCCTTCGCCATGCAGAATGCCAAATGGAACTCGCAAACTAATTGACTCATGGGTAAGCTAGACAAGTTCGGGCCAAGGGGTTCCCATGGGCCCCGTGTGGCTGTACGCTCAGTCTTGGTTCCGAAGGCGAGAACCTCAGGTCCTAGTATCGGCGAGAACGAGTCAAATCACCACATCCCCATGTGGCGGCCCATCCAAGCCTTTAAGCATGTTTAATTATCATCACTGATCTTATCACGTCATCCTGCCATACTAGGTTCATTCGCAGCTCTGATTCATCAACCGGATGGATCAGAATTCGTCAACTAAGCATGGCTAAGCATATTCGATATAACGGCTCTAGCGATGCACACATAGCTCAAACCTAGTCTTGCTGGGAGCAGTGGATCAGAGTATTTAGGCTACAAGGATGGTAAATGCAACACACATAGGATAACTATACATGCCGATAAAACATATTGGAAACGAATGCGATATGTAGGAACCAGAAGTAAAAGCATTTCGAAACCATAATATGAACCAGGCTAGGGCTTGCCTTTGTCCCTGAAAAACCAATATGGATCTTCGATGATCTTGTACTTGACTTGTTCGTCAGGTGGACAAGTATTGATCTGCGTCGTTGTCGATCTTCGTCATCTCGGGCACTTGCTCTATCGACCGCGAAGAAGCAAACACTGGAAAGGTAAAGGAACAATCAACACATGGCATCGATGCAATGCGCATACAAGTATGATGATATGACATGTTAATTAGGTACTGGAATAACCCTAAGACATCATCAATTTTAACTGGGTTTCGGCGAACTAGGGTTAGTAGTTCCGAAAACCTCAGAGGGGTTGATTTTAGTTCCTCTAAAGCAACTTGGGTTCAAGTTGTTTAACAATGCATGATTGTGTAACCAAATTGTAGATCTCATTTTTCTGAAAATTTTGATATATTATACATATTTTTCTGATTTAAAATGAATAAGTTATGAATTTTACAAGTTTTATTCATTTTAAATCATTCTGAAAAATTCCAGAAATTATTAAAAGCCTGACAGGTTGGACCCACTGTTAGAGATTTAATCATTTCCTAAAATATTTCTTAAAATATTAAAAATCTGACAAAGGGGCCCACATGTCAATTTATTTTCATTTACAGAAATAAAAGAAACTAAAAAGAGAAAAGGGGACAGGGCCCACCAAGTCAACCGCCGGTGGTCAACTCCGGCGGCCGGCGGCAGTGACCAAAGCGCGGCGGCGCTCGAGGGCTCCCCTGGACGTGCAGAACGGCGCATTCGACGCGCCTGGGCGAGGCGAGTTGGCAGGTGGCGGCGCCGCGACCAATAGGTCGCCGGAGCTTGGCCGGCGACGTGGCCGAGCGGCGGCTGGCGGAGGTGCACGGTGAGGTGGCGAACCAGAGCGATAGGGAGGGGACAGAGGGCACCGGAAGGATGGCGAGCTCACCCTGGAGCCGTGGAGCTCGTCGGTGAGGGCCGAGGAGGCTCGTAGCGGCGGCGTTGAGCCGGTGGCCGGCGACCATCTGCGGAGAAGAATGGCGCGGCGGGGCCGATTCGGGGCACCCCGCGTCGATTCCGTCTATGAGGAGGGTCCTGGCGGCGAGGCGAAGCTCCAGGGCCTCTTGCCGGAGCAAGGGGAGGCGAGGAGCGGCGGGGGCGGCCGGTATCTGTGAGCTCGGTTAGGGTTTCATGGCGCGAGGGAGAGCCAGGGAGAGGAAGAGGAGGAAGCTGTGGGGCTAGGGTTTCTCCACGGCGGCGGCGGGGGTACTTGTAGGCTGCCGGGGGCGGCGGCGTTCATCTCGACGGCGAGGCGGAGGATCGGGCGGCCTGCCTGCTGCCAGGCAGCTGCTTGGCTCCGCGGGGAAGATGGCGATTTTGCCAAAAACCCCCTGGAAAACTTGCTGGGCTGGGTGGGTGGTTGTCTGGGCCTAGTTGGGCCGTTTGGTGGGCTGCGCAGAGTGGAGAGAAGAGGGAGAGAGTTTGGGCTGAGCCCAAAAACAGAGGGGCTTCTCTTCTTCTTCTTTTTTCAAATCTGGTTTCAAAATTGTATTCAAACTCCTTTGCTGTTTTCAAATTTGTTTGAAGTTTCAAACTTTCTAAACTTTCCAAATATCACATGGACTTCTTAAAATCGAGGTGCCATGTAGGTTGACTTTGGAAATTTGAAATACTTTGAGCATTTGAAAGAGAGGGAGATTTGGTACAAACATTAGGGTTTTCAAATATTATTTCCTGATGCAATTGTCTTAGGAAATCATTATGCTCATGAAATGATGCACAATCAACCCTAATTAGGTTTAGCAAAAAGAGGGGTGTTACATTAGTGCATAATCAAAATTCACATGTTCAGAGGTGACATAATCATTCTTAACACTTATGGACATTGCACAAAGCTACTGAAAGTTAATGGAACAAAGAAATCCATCAAGCATAGCAAAACAGGCAATGTGAAATAAAAGGCAGAATCTGTTAAAACAGAACAGTCCGTAAAGACGAATTTCTAAGAGGCACCAGACTTGCTCAAATTAAAATTCTCAAATTGAAAGAAATTTGCGTACATATCCGAGGATCACTCACGTAAATTGGCAGAATTTTCTGAGTTTCCTACAGAGAATTCAACCCAGATTCATGATAGCAAGAAATCTGTTTCTGCGCAGTAATCCAAATCTAGTATGAACCTTACTATCAAAGACTTTACTTGGCACAACAATGCAACAAAACTAAGATAAGGAGAGGTTGCTACAGTAGTAAAAACTTCCAAGACTCAAATATAAAACAAATGTGCAGAAGTAAAATCATGGGTTGTCTCCCATAAGCGCTTTTCTTTAACGCCTTTAAGCTAGGCGCAGAAAGTGTGTATCAAGTATTATCAAGAGATGAAGCATCAACATCATAGTTTGTTCTAATGATAGAATCAAAAGGTAACTTCATTCTCTTTCTAGGGAAGTGTTCCATACCTTTCTTGAGAGGAAATTGATATTTAATATTACCTTCCTTCATATCAATAATAGCACCAACAGTTCGAAGAAAAGGTCTTCCCAATATAATGGGACAAGATGCATTGCATTCAATATCCAAGACAACAAAATCAACGGGGACAAGGTTATTGTTAACCGTAATGCGAACATTATCAACCCTTCCCAAAGGTTTCTTTGTAGAATTATCAGCAAGATTAACATCCAAATAACAATTTTTCAATGGTGGCAAGTCAAGCATATTATAGATTTTCCTAGGCATAACAGAAATACTTGCACCAAGATCACATAGAGCATTACAATCAAAGTCATTGACCTTCATCTTAATGATGGGCTCCCAACCATCCTCTAACTTCCTAGGAATAGAAGCTTCACGATTTAATTTCTCTTCTCTAGCTTTTATGAGAGCATTTGTAATATGTTTTGTAAAGGCCAAATTTATAGCACTAGCATTAGGACTTTTAGCAAGTTTTTGTAAGAACTTTATAACTTCAGAGATGTGACAATCATCAAAATCTAAACCATTATGATCTAAAGCAATGGGATCATTATCCCCAATATTAGAAAAAAATTCAGCAGTTTTATCGCAGGCAGTTTCAACAGTTTTAGCAGTTTCAGGCAGTTTTTCACGCTTTGCATTAGAAGTGGAAACATTGCCAACACCAATTCTTTTACCATTAATAGTAGGAGGTGCAGCAACATGTGAAGCATTAGCATTACTAGTGGTGGTAATAGTCCAAACTTTAGCTACATTGTTATCTTTAGCATTTTCTTCTTTTTCCCACCTAGCACGCAATTCGGCCATCAATCTTATATTCTCATTAATTCTAACTTGGATGGCGTTTGCTGTAGCAAATGACTTAATATCTTTATTGTCATTAGGCATAACTTTCGATTTCAAAAGATCAACATCAGCAGCAGGACTATCGACTTTAGAAGCAAGTATATCAATTTTCCCAAGCTTTTCTTCAACAGATTTGTTAAAAGCAGTTTGTGTACTAATAAATTCTTTAAGCATGGCTTCAAGTCCAGGGGGTGTATTCCTATTATTGTTGTAAGAATTCCCATAATAATTACCATAACCGTTACCATTATTATAAGGATATGGCCTATAGTTGTTACTAGAATTGTTCCGATAAGCATTGTTGTTGAAATTATTATTTTTAATAAAGTTCACATCAACATGTTCTTCTTGGGCAACCAATGAAGCTAAAGGAACATTATTAGGATCAAAATTTGTCCTACCATTCACAAGCATAGACATAATAGCATCAATCTTATCACTCAAGGAGGAGGTTTCTTCGACAGAATTTACCTTCTTACCTTGTGGAGCTCTTTCCGTGTGCCATTCAAAGTAATTAATCATCATATTATCAAGAAGCTTTGTTGCGTCGCCTAGAGTGATGGACATAAAAGTACCTCCAGCAGCTGAATCCAATAGGTTCCGTGAAGAAAAATTCAGTCCTGCATAAAAGGTTTGGATGATCATCCAAGTAGTCAGTCCATGGGTTGGGCAGTTTTTAACCAAAGATTTCATTCTTTCCCATGCTTGGGCAACATGCTCATTATCCAATTGTTTAAAATTCATTATGCTACTTCTCAAAGATATAATTTTAGCAGGAGGATAATATCTACCAATAAAAGCATCCTTGCATTTAGTCCATGAATCAATACTATTCTTAGGCAGAGATAGCAACCAATCTTTAGCTCTTCCTCTTAATGAGAAAGGAAACAATTTTAATTTTATAATGTCACCATCTACGTCCTTATACTTTTGCATTTCACATAGTTCAACAAAATTATTGAGATGGGCAGCAGCATCATCAGAACTAACACCAGAAAATTGCTCTCTCATAACAAGATTCAGTAAAGCAGGTTTAATTTCAAAGAATTCTGCTGTAGTAGCAGGTGGAGCAATAGGTGTGCATAAGAAATCATTATTATTTGTGGTTGTGAAGTCACACAACTTAGTATTTTCAGGAGTACCCATTTTAGCAACATTAAATAAAACAAACTAGATAAAGTAAATGCAAGTAACTAATTTTTTTGTGTTTTTAATATGGAGATTGCAAACAAGACAGTAAATAAAGTAAAGCTAGCAACTAATTTTTTTGTGTTTTGATATAATGCAGCAAACAAAGTAGTAAATAAAATAAAGCAAGACAAAAACAAAGTAAAGAGATTGGAAGTGGAGACTCCCCTTGCAGCGTGTCTTGATCTCCCCGGCAACGGCGCCAGAAAAAGTCTTGATGCTAGCACGCATTCTACGTGCCCGTTGGGAACCCCAAGAGGAAGGTGTGATGCGTACAGTGGCAAGTTTTCCCTCAGTAAGAAACCAAGGTTTATCGACCAGTAGGAGAAAAACATTCTCTCCCGAGGTGTTGCGAACCAACTCGTGGCAGGGTGCACTGCCGGCGTCAGCAACAACGTGGAGACCTGCACACAAACAACTAAGTAGCCAGTTACGTATTGCTCCACCTGCCACGAGTTGGCAGTGCACCCTACCACGAGTTGGTTCGCAACACCTCGGGAGAAAATGTTTTTCTCCTACTGGTCGATAAACCTTGGTTTCTTACTGAGGGAAAACTTCCTGATGTGCTCATCATACCTTCCTCTTGGGGTTCCACTCAACGTTGTGCATAAATTCTCCTTCATCAACTCCGCGCCCAGCAAAGAGGGAAATTGCTGCTGCAGTCGAACAACATGCTTTAGATCGCCTACGTGTGTCTACCGAGAGCCTAAGATGTAAGCAGTCAGTCACCCTTTTCTATTTTATTGATATTTCTATAAATAATCTTCTACTGACTTGCTCGTCATCTTCAAAAGTTGTTGCTTCCGATGAATCAGAAGAAAATAACCGGATCCATGAGAAGATTGCAGTGATGACCGACATTTCTCACCCGAAGTGTGAATTATGGTCAAATAGGTCAAATGCCGTAATTGTGGCGAAGTTCGAGTATCGAGCTAAGAAAGTTCATTATTACTTTGATAAGTACCATGATCATTTAACCATAGTATGGAAAACCACGTTTCCTTTGGATCTAGCACCCGAGACTTTGTCAGCTTTGTTCAATCAATTCAAGACTGCAGTCAGAATTCGATCTTTGGTGCGTAAAGAACTTCTTGTTGGAGCTGATCTAGCACTTGCTTCTCTTTTAGCATGTCATCTGACCATGGATTTAGAATCCATAGCCAATGCTAATGTAAGACTAGATCAATACTATCCCATAGCTAGGCATCCTGCTCATATTATTATTTCGAGGATGGAGGCAGGTATCGAAAGAGATTTGAAGAATCAAGAAGATCAAGGGACCTCATCATGATAGGAATTCTTTAAGTATCATTGCATATAGTGTGCTTTTGTAATTGAAAGGAATCACTCCTTTTTAAAGATAATCTTGCGTTGCAAGAAATAACATTTTATATATTTGATGTTCTTTTTTAACACCATTGTGAATCGATGGACCGTAAGTCCAGCCAATTTTTTTTTATTTTGTTGAAGGAAACTTAGTGATCACGTTAGTTTGCTCACTTCGACGACCCTGTAGTAATCGCAATTTTTGCAGAGTCACATGTATGTTTGTAAGAGCGACACCCTTCGAGTAAACGAGGGAATTAAGCACTTTTTATTCGGCTTCGTAACACGGTGCACCGGTATGAGCGTTTCGTATGTGGTATTGTTTCCACCAACTGCAGCACTCGCATATTTTTGAGGCTTTGATGGAAATTATTTTTGATAAGAACTTACGGTTTCCGAGTATTGCCGGAAAAACCATGCTACGTCGATAACCAGAGCTCCTGATGGGAGTAGTAGTTAATGACGACACTGTAATAATTCGTGCAGCCCCCGAGTATTGCGGGGTAAGCTATGACGCGTTGTTAACCGGAGCTCCCGATGGGAGTAGTAGTCGATAAAAAAGATCCCGAACATTTGTTCGGACGAAGAGATAATCATATAAGCTGAAATAGAAGTTTTATTCATAATACGTAACTGGCTAAGAAGCCTTAATGCAAAAAGAAAAAGGTCGAATCCTACACATAAAATCGTCGCAATTGTCCGATGTTCCATGGGTTCCCAACATCTTTTCCTGAAGTAGGATTCTTGAGGCGATAAGCTCCTCCTGGGATTACTTTAGTGACGATAAATGGTCCTTCCCATGGAGATTCAAGTTTCAAGGTTCTTTCTTGCTTGAACCGTAATACTAGGTCGCCAACGTCGAAACTTCGAGTGCGAACCCTTCGACTGTGGTAATTCCATATCGCCTGCATGTATACTGATGTTCTTGCTAAGGCGATGTCTCGATCCTCGTCATGAAGGTCCACAGTGTTTTGCAGTGCTTGAACAGAGGTTGTCTCTTTATATGCAGCCACCCGAGGTGCTTCAAAGCGAACATCAGCAGGTAGAACAACTTCGGCTTCGTAGACATGGAAGAAGGGAGTATATTGCGTTGACCTATTTGGTGTAGTCCGCAAACTCCAAAATACTGATGGTAACTCTTCGAACCAAGCTCCAGCTGCACCTGTGAGACACTTTTTAATGCCATTGCATATCAAGCCATTGATCCTTTCCACTTGTCCGTTGGTTTGAGGATGTGCTACTGAGGAAAATTTGAGCTTGATGCCATTGCTGTTGCAGAACTCATGGAATTCATTCGAATCAAAGTTGGTTCCATTGTCTTTAATGATGCTATGAGGCGCACCAAAACGACAAGTTATTCCTTTAAAGAATTTGACAGCTGTTTTGGCTGTCTGATTCGTGACTAGTATGGCCTCAATCCATTTGGTGAATTTATCGACTGCTACCAATAGGTGAGTATGACCACCAGGTGATGACTTCGGCAGTGGGCCAACTTGGTCAAGTCCCCATTGCACAAAGGGCCAGGCCAAAGGTATTGTCATTAGATCCGTGGCAGGTCCGTGTGGTTTTGGTGCAAAACGTTGGCAAGGGTCGCACTTCCGAACTAAGTCTCTTGCATCGGCTGCTGCTGTTGGCAAATAAAACCCAGCTCTGAAAGCTTTAGCCACAAGTGCTCTCCTGCTTGCATGACGACCACATGTCCCTTCGTGTATTTCTCGCAACAAGGTCTTTCCATCGTTGATGGCGATGCACCATTGGAAGATGCCAGAGATATTTCGTTTATAAAGGGGCACCATCCACTATAATTATAGCGACCTAACCTTTTAAGGTGCCAATCTCTGTGCGTATCTGTGCTAGTCCCTGGATCAATCGCTAGCACACACAGTACAAGATGTAATACCAAGAAACAAAGGTCTTTATTACATCGTTGTCACACCCCAAATTTTGCAACCTTGATTAGTTGTCCATATTGCAAAAATTAGGGAGAACAAAAACTTTTTCTTAAGACTAATTAGATGAAATGCCTTGATCTGTTTGTTATGATGAATTGCTTTGATCTGTTGGTAGATGTATTTTCTTGATTTTCTTGTTGAGTTTTTGTTTTAAGCTACCCCAAAAAACAACACCTCTAGTAGTAAAACAAGCAACTCACCTAATAAAACACTTGTGTGACTTGGAAAAATTATTTTCCCTCTTACTACTTCAAACCTTCCCACTAATGGCAACATGGGTGTGCCTTCTCAAAATTCCTCTTTGTGGTGTAATCTAGCTCAAACCATCCTTGATTTAAAACTTGGGATCTGATACGTCTCAAACGTATCTATAATTTCTTATGTTCCATGCTACTTTTATGACAATACTCACATGTTTTATACACACTTTACATCATTTATATGCATTTTCCAGCACTAACCTATTAACGAGATGCCGAAGAGCCACTTGCTGTTTTCTGCTGTTTTTGGTTTCAGAAATCCTACAAAGGAAATATTCTCGGAATTGGACGAAATCAACGCCCAGGATCTTATTTTTCCACGGAGCTTCCAGAAGACCGAAGGGGATACGAAGTGGGGCCACGAGGCACCCAAACCATAGGGCGGCGCGGCCTGGATGGGGCCCGCGCTGGCCTATGGTGTGGGGCCCCTGCGCCGCCTCCAACTCTGCCCTTCCGCCTACTTAAATCTCCGTCGCGAAAACCCTATTACCGAGAGCCACGATACGGAAAACCTTCCAGAGACGCCGCCGCCGCCAATCCCATCTCGGGGGATTCAGGAGATCACCTCCGGCACCTTGCCGGAGAGGGGAATCATCTCCCGGAGGACTCTTCATCACCAAGATCGCCTCCGGACTGATGTGTGAGTAGTTCATCCTTGGAGGGTCCATAGCAGTAGCTAGATGGTTGTCTTCTCCTCATGTGCTATCATGTTTAGATCATGTGAGCTGCCTATCATGATCAAGATCATATATTTGTAATGCTACATGTTGTGTTTGTTGGGATCCGATGAATATGGAATACTATGTCAAGTTGATTATCAATCTATCATATGTGTTGTTTATGATCTTGCATGCTCTCCGTTGCTAGTAGAGGCTCTGGCCAAGTTGATACTTGTAACTCCAAGAGGGAGTATTTATGCTCGATAGTGGGTTCATGCCTCCATTGAATCTGGGACAGTGACAGAAAGTTCTAAGGTTGTGGATGTGCTGTTTCCACTAGGGATAAAACATCAATGCTTTGTCTTAGGATATTTGTGTTGATTACATTACGCACCATACTTAATGCAATTGTATGTTGTTTGCAACTTAATACTGGAAGGGGTGCGGATGCTAACCCGAAGGTGGACTTTTTAGGCATAGATGCATGCTGGATAGCGGTCTATGTACTTTGTCGTAATGCCCAATTAAATCTCATAGTAGTCATCATGATATGTATGTGCATTGTTATGCCCTCTCTATTTGTCAATTGCCCAACTGTAATTTGTTCACCCAACATACTATTTCTTATTGGAGAGACACCACTAGTGAACTGTGGACCCCGGTCCATTCTTTTACATCTGAATACAATCTACTGCAATCATTGTTCTCTACTGTTCTTTGCAAACAAACATCATTTTCCACACCATACGTTTAATCCTTTGTTTACAGCAAGCCGGTGAGATTGACAACCTCACTGTTAAGTTGGGGCAAAGTATTTTGATTGTGTTGTGCAGGTTCCACGTTGCCGCCGGAATCCCTGGTGTTGCGCCGCACTACACTCCGTCACCAACAACCTTCACGTGGCCCTTGACTCCTACTGGTTCGATAAACCTTGGTTTCTTACTGAGGGAAACTTGCTGCTGTACGCATCACACCTTCCACTTGGGGTTCCCAACGGGCGTGAGCTTTACGCGTCAACAAGCTAAATTTCTGGCGCCGTTGCCGGGGACGTGAAGGAAAATTACACCACAGAGATTTCTAACTCCCACGTCAACTGCACGCCAGCAGATAAATTTCTGGCGTCGTTGCCGGGGAGATCAAGACACGCTGCAAGGGGAGTCTCCCACATCCAATCTCTTTATTTTGTTTTTGTCTTGCTTTACTTTATTTTATTTTCTGCTTTGTTTGCCTTCTTATATCAAAATACAAAAAAAATTAGTTACTTACTTTACTTTATTTACTGTCTTGTTTGCGTTCTCTATATTAAAAACACAAAAAAAATAGTTACTTGCATTTACTTTATTTAGTCTGCTTTATTTACTACTGCTAAAATGAGTAATCCTGAAGTTGAAGTTCGTTTGTTTAAGCAACAAGGAGGAGAATGTTTAAAAGATGCTTGGTATAGAATTAGTGATGCTCATCATAGGTGCACTAAGAAATACTCCACTATTATCCTACTTAGAAATTTTTATGTTGGTATCTCTGGCTGGAATAGGTATGTTCTTGATACTCTCGCGGGAGGTAATTTCCTAGGCACTCCTGCTTTAGAAGCTAGTTGCATTATTGAGAGTCTAGTTGGAATACCACCTATTAATGAAGTTAAAACTGAAATCTCTCTTGAAGATGTCGTGAAAAAGTTGGAGACCATAGAGCAAAATCTTCCAAGTATTAAGACTAAATTGGGAATATTACTTAATAACACTGATAAACTTGATAAATCTCTAGGTGGAATTAATGAGAGAATTGCCGTCTTAGAAACTTGTGCTACTCATGATAATCAAACCCATAGGATTAGTGAACTTGAAGAAGCTATGGGAACCTTGGGTTCAACTTTTTCTTCTCTTAAGTTTAAGGAGAAAGCTTATGTGGGTAAGAAGCAAAAGTTCATGTATGTCTCTAAGGTGCCTAAGCCAAAAAACTATTGTAGGCCTAAAATTGACAAAGCCCTCAGTACCTATTGATAATGGAACATCTAAGAGATTTCTAACTCCCACGTCAACTGCACGCCAGCAGGATCATCTACCCTTTGCTACATCCTTCTATTATACCCACTCATCCTGGTTGATTCTGAAGCCAAGTCAACAATCTGTTTCGGCAGGCTTATAAGATTCCAACCTTGGCTACTGATCTCTTAGCACCCACAACTGTTTTTGGTGACCTCAATGCATGGATCTCCTCTATGCAACACCCTCGACAACCTCCACGTCTTGCATGTCTCAGTATACCCTTGCAACACATATACAACTTGATCTTATACCATATCCAATGTTTCAACTCTAGATCACTTCCTTCACTTTTCCCTCTTGTTTTTATTCAAGTTTAATCTTCACAAAACCAAGAGTGGGAATGATGGGTACATTTTGTAGCCACCATCTACCCTTGAGAACACACCTTCCTAAATTAGTTTTATTTCTCAAAAACCCTATTGTTTCTCCTTCTCTAGTTTTGATCACAAAACTACTTCTAGTTTTATTAAAAAAATCAAGATATTTCTTCAAAGAAAACAAGTAACTGAAATGGGTTTTTGTTTTCATCCCATTTCTACCAAGTACTGATTTCTAAAACATTACTTTCTATTTTTCTTTCTTTTTAACCAAAAGCTTGTTTATGGTACCTATACCCTTTCTTGTTTTCCTCTTGCTTATTTTACATTTGAGAAAAACTCTACTTTACTGGAGAAAGTAAGTAAAACACTTTGAACTCCTATGTTCCAACTAGTTTTCTTTCAAACATTTTCAAATTCCATTCCACTTGATTTCATTCCCAATTGTCCCTAGACAATTGAGGTGTGTCCTATACCTTTCAATTGAACTCTATTGGCAACTCTTGCACATCTTATGCATCTCTGATCTACCACATTGTATTCCCTCATCCTCCAATTCTTGATCAAATGGATGATCATTTGATACTTACAAATGGACTCCCTTCGACTAAACCCTAGACTCAGGGAGTATTTCAAACCACTCACATTTGACCTCTTATTTGAAGAACAACTTATTTCATCATGCCCATCTCACTCCCCTACTCATTACCATCATCACCTTGATCTCATGAATTGATGATTTAGGTCACCATATTCATCCTTGTGAGCATATGGTTACTTCACTCACCATCTCTCTTAGCTTTGCTCTACAATTGTCTAAACCACCATCACCACCATCATCTCTTGGCCAAATTGATAATTTGACCAAATTGCTTTATTCTTCAACATTGGCACCAATGTTTATTATCATCTCTCTTCCTAATTTGAAGACTTCATCAAGCCACTTTTGGCTAACCCTCCCAACACTCAACCTTGGTCGGCATGCATATGGTGGCACTTGCACTTTGCTGGTCCACTTGTAAATGTCAAGAAGTAGCCGGCCATGTCTAGCTCTTGACATGTATGGGCTGAATTTCTTCATCTCTCTCACTTCCTTCTTACACAAGCATTGCCTCCCACCTAATCCAATCAATAAATGGCAGCCACCCACCTTAGCCGATAAAAAAGAAGGCAACCAACCATCCTCCCTCTATAAAAGAGGCTTGGCCGGCCACCTCCTCCCTCCTTTGCTCACATTTTCCACTCCCCACTCCTTCCTCCACTCCCTCCCATCCTTCTCCTACCTCTCCCCCATGAGCTGCTACTCCCCCAAGTCTCCATGGCCGGCCATGGCCATGGAAAACACACCAATATGCAGCTCCCCTCCTCCCTCAAGCTCCTCCTCTCCCTTGGTCACCATGAGGAGCATCTCCCTCACTCTCTTCTCCCCTAACCCTAGATGAATCCATCTCTCTCTCTTGTCCCCTCTCACAAGATTGGATCTTGATGCAGGTGCATGTTGAACCAAGCATGGAGAAGCTTCACCTATCCTCAGATCTGAAGTATTTGACCAAAGTTTGTCCAAAAACATGCAGTAATTTCTTCCATCTTGTTGTTTCAGATTCTGTACGAACTTGTAAAATCCACCAAAACTCGTGTACAGCTCTGAATCGAGTGATTCAAAGTTCCACGTGTAACCAGAGAAAAGATCTGAAAACATGCATATTAACTGTTTGTTAGATTTAATTTGTTTCACAAAACATTTTTGGGAAAACTCAACTTTGGGTGAAAGCCCTTGGCTATAGCTTCACTGTGACGTTGGTTTCACTTCAAATGCCCACCTAAAATTGAAATGGTGCACAGATCAAGTTTTTATCAGATCTCACTTTGTATGTTTACACCAGGAACTTGGAGATGAATTTGTGAGTGAAACCAATTGCATTAGAACCATATTGTCAATACCTTTCAGATGCAATTGACCTCATATTTTTAGGATTTTTCTACGATTTGTGGCATATAGATCTTGTTTTTTGTACAGTCAGATTCAAGCAAATTCCTAAAATTGTAGGTTTAACCTTTTTGGGTGAATCCAATTGGGTTGGTCTTGTTTTAGTACTGGCCATCTAGGAAAAATACTGTTAGTCTCTGTTCATGCATATTGGTTACTGATATTAACATGTGTGTGCTACATGAGTTGTTGGACCAAAACTTTTTGTTTATTTAAAAGCCTTAAGCACCTCTTTTTTTGTAGGAGTGGGAACCTTTGTTTTATGCTTGCAAACAAAACCTCTGCAACTTAACATTAGTTCTATTGTTTTGCTTAAGATTTTACAAAGGTGTGGTATCTTGCTTGCTTCCTATTTTTGTATAATGTTAAGTGAGCAAATTAAATTAGGAAAACTGATTTCTACTTTTCCAGAAATGTTTGAAAATGTATTGTGAATGTGTTTGATGCCAAACTAATGCACTTGTTCTCTTCATGGTGTTAACTACCAGGGGATATTTGGTTTATACCATGGTGATAACCGAGAAAGGCGATTGCTAAGTTGTGATGTATGATACGTCTCCAACGTATCGATAATTTCTTATGTTCCATGCTTGTTTTATGACAATACCTACATGTTTTATACATACTTTATGTCATATTTATGCATTTTCCGGCACTAACCTATTAACGAGATGCCGAAGAGCCAGTTGCTATTTTCTGCTGTTTTTGGTTTCAGAAATCCTAGTAAGGAAATATTCTCGGAATTGGACGAAATCAACGCCCAGGATCTTATTTTTCCACGAAGCTTCCAGAACACCGGGGGAGATACGAAGTGGGGCGACGAGGCACCCACACAACAGGGCGGCGCGGCCAGGCCTTGGGCCGCGCGGCCCTGGCGTGTGGGGCCCTCGTGGCACCCCCTGACCTACCCTTCCGCCTACATAAGCCTTCGTCGATAATAGTTCCAGTACCGAGAGCCACGATACAGAAAACCTTCCAGAGACGCCGCCGCCAATCCCATCTCGGGGGATTCAGGAGATCGCCTCTGGCACCCTGCCGGAGAGGGAAATCATCTCCCGGAGGACTCTTCACCGCCATGGTCGCCTCCGGAGTGATGTGTGAGTAGTTCACCCCTGGACTATGGGTCCATAGCAGTAGCTAGATGGTCGTCTTCTCCTAATTGTGCTATCATTGTTGGATCTTGTGAGCTGCCTAACATGATCAAGATCATCTATCTGTAATGCTACATGTTGCATTTGTTGGGATCCGATGAATAATGAATGCTATGTTATGTTGATTATCAATCTATCATCTATGTGTTGTTTATGATCTTGCATGCTCTCCGTTGCTAGTAGAGGCTCTGGCCAAGTTTTTGCTTGTAACTCCAAGAGGGAGTATTTATGCTCGATAGTGGGTTCATGCCTACATTAAATCTGGGACAGTGATAGAAAGTTCTAAGGTTGTGGATGTGCTGTTGCCACTAGGGATAAAACATCAATGCTATGTCTAAGGATGTATTTGTTGATTACATTACGCACCATACTTAATGCAATTGTCTGTTGTTTGCAACTTAATACTGGAAGGGGTTTGGATGATAACCTGAAGGTGGACTTTTTAGGCATAGATGCATGCTGGATGGCGGTCTATGTACTTTGTCGTAATGCCCAATTAAATCTCACACTACTCATCATAACATGTATGTGCATGGTCATGCCCTCTTTATTTGTCAATTTCCCAACTGTAATTTGTTCACCCAACATGCTATTTATCTTATGGGAGAGACACCACTAGTGAACTGTGGACCCCGGTCCATTCTTTTACATCGAATACAATCTACTGCAATACTCGTTCTACTGTTCTCTGCAAACATCATCATCCACACTATACATCTAATCCTCTATTACAGCAAGCTGGTGAGATTGACAACCTCACTATCACGTTGGGGCAAAGTAATTTGGTTGTGTTGTGCAGGTTCCACGTTAGCGCCGGAATCCCTAGTGTTGCGCCGCACTACACTCCGCCGCCATCAACCTTCAACGTGCTTCTTGGCTCCTACTGGTTCGATAAACCTTGGTTTCTTACTGAGGGAAAGCTTGCCGCTGTATGCATCACACCTTCCTCTTGGGGTTCCCAACGGACGCGTGCTGTACGCGTAACAAAGCGATCAAGATTTTCTGGCGCCGTTGCCGGGGAGATCAAGACACGCTGCAAGGGGAGTCTCCACTTCCAATCTCTTTACTTTGTTTTTGTCTTGCTTTATTTTATTTACTACTTTGTTTGCTGCATTATATCAAAACACAAAAAAATTAGTTGCTAGCTTTACTTTATTTACTGTCTTGTTTGCAATCTCCATATTAAAAACACACAAAAATTAGTTACTTGCATTTACTTTATCTAGTTTGCTTTATTTACTGTTGCTAAAATGGGTACTCCTGAAAATACTAAGTTGTGTGACTTCACAACCACAAATAATAATGATTTCTTCTGCACACCTATTGCTCCACCTGCTACTGCAGCAGAATTCTTTGAAATTAAACCTGCTTTACTGAATCTTGTTATGAGAGAGCAATTTTCTGGTGTTAGTTCTGATGATGCTGCTGCCCATCTCAATAATTTTGTTGAACTATGTGAAATGCAAAAGTATAAGGATGTAGATGGTGACATTATAAAATTAAAATTGTTTCCTTTCTCATTAAGAGGAAGAGCTAAAGATTGGTTGCTATCTCTGCCTAAGAATAGTATTGATTCATGGACTAAATGCAAGGATGCTTTTATTGGTAGATATTATCCTCCTGCTAAAATTATATCTTTGAGAAGTAGCATAATGAATTTTAAACAATTGGATAATGAGCATGTTGCCCAAGCATGGGAAAGAATGAAATCTTTGGTTAAGAATTGCCCAACCCATGGACTGACTACTTGGATGATCATCCAAACCTTTTATGCAGGATTGAATTTTTCTTCGCGGAACCTATTGGATTCAGCTGCTGGAGGTACCTTTATGTCCATCACTCTAGGCGATGCAACAAAGCTTCTTGATAATATGATTATTAATTACTCTGAATGGCACACGGAAAGAGCTCCACAAGGTAAGAAGGTAAATTCTGTCGAAGAAACCTCCTCCTTGAGTGATAAGATTGATGCTATTATGTCTATGCTTGTGAATGGTAGGACAAATGTTGATCTTAATAATGTTCCGTTAGCTTCATTGGTTGCCCAAGAAGAACATGTTGATGTGAACTTCATTAAAAATAATAATTTCAACAACAATGCTTATCGGAACAATTCTAGTAACAACTATAGGCCATATCCTTATAACAATGGTAACGGTTATGGTAATTCTTATGGGAATTCTTAAAACAATAGTAATACACCCCCTGGACTTGAAGCCATGCTTAAAGAATTTATTAGTACACAAACTGCTTTTAACAAATCTGTTGAAGAAAAGCTTGGGAAAATTGATATACTTGCTTCTAAAGTCGATAGTCTTGTTGCTGATGTTGATCTTTTGAAATCGAAAGTTATGCCTAATGAAAATAATGATATTAAGTCATTTGCTACAGCAAACGCCATCCAAGTTAGAATTAATGAGAATAGAAGATTGATGGCCGAATTGCGTGCTAGGTGGGAAAAAGAGAAACTGCTAAAGATGATAATGTAGCTAAAGTTTGGACTATTACCACCACTAGCAATGCTAATGATTCACATGTTGCTGCACCTCCTACTATTAATGGTAAAATAATTGGTGTTGGCAATGTTTCTACTTCTAATGCAAAGCGTGAAAAACTGCCTGAAACTGCTAAAACTGCTGAAACTGTCTGTGATAAAACTGCTGAAATTTTTTCTAATGTTGGGGATAATGATCCCATTGCTTTAGATCATAATGGTTTAGATTTTGATGATTGTCACATCTCTGAAGTTATAAAATTCTTACAAAAACTTGCAAAAAGTCCTAATGCTAGTGCTATAAATTTGGCCTTTGCAAAACATATTACAAATGCTCTCATAAAAGCTAGAGAAGAGAAACTAAAACTTGAAACTTCTATTCCTAGGAAGTTAGAGGATGGTTGGGAGCCCATCATTAAGATGAAGGTCAATGACTTTGATTGTAATGCTTTATGTGATCTTGGTGCAAGTATTTCCGTTATGCCTAGGAAAATCTATAATATGCTTGACTTGCCACCATTGAAAAATTGATATTTGGATGTTAATCTTGCTGATAACCCTACAAAGAAACCTTTGGGGAGGGTTGATAATGTTCGCATTACGGTTAACAATAACCTTGTCCCCGTTGATTTTGTTATCTTGGATATTGAATGCAATGCATCTTGTCCCATTATATTGGGAAGACCATTTCTTCGAACTGTTGGTGCTATTATTGATATGAAGGAAGGTAATATTAAATATCAATTTCCTCTCAAGAAAGGTATGGAACACTTCCCTAGAAAGAGAATGAAGTTACCTTTTGATTCTATCATTAGAACAAATTATGATGTTGATGCTTCGTCTCTTGATAATACTTGATACACACTTTCTGCGCCTAGCTGAAAGGCGTTAAAGAAAAACGCTTATGGGAGACAACCCATGATTTTACTACAGCACTTTTGTTTTATATTTGAGTCTTGGAAGTTGTTACTACTGTAGCAACCTCTCCTTATCTTAATTTTGTTGCATTGTTGTGCCAAGTAAAGTCTTTGATAGTAAGGTTCATACTAGATTTGGATTACTGCGCAGAAATAGATTTCTTGCTGTCACGAATCTGGGTTGAATTCTCTGTAGGTAACTCAGAAAATTCTGCCAATTTACGTGAGTGATCCACAGATATGTACGCAACTTTCATTCAATTTGAGCATTTTCATCTGAGCAAGTCTGGTGCCTCTTAAAAATTCGTCTTTACGTACTGTTCTGTTTTGACAGATTCTGCCTTTTATTTCGCATTGCCTGTTTTGCTATGCTTGATGGATTTCTTTGTTCCATTAACTTTCAGTAGCTTTGTGCAATGTCCAGAAGTGTTAACAATGATTATGTCACCTCTTAACATGTGAATTTTGATTATGCACTAACCCTCTAATGAGTTGTTTTGAGTTTGGTGTGGAGGAAGTTTTCAAGGATCAAGAGAGGAGGATGATACAGTATGATCAAGGAGAGTGAAAGCTCTAAGCTTGGGGATGCCCCAGTGGTTCATCCCTGCATATTTCAAGAAGACTCAAGCATCTAAGCTTGGGGATGCCCAAGGCATCACCTTCTTCATCGACAACATTATCAGGTTCCTCTAGTGAAACTATATTTTTATTCCGTCACATCTTATGCGCTTTACTTGGAGCGTCTGTTTGTTTTTATCTTTGTTTTGTTTGAATAAAGTTGGATCCTAGCATTCATTGTGTGGGAGAGAGACACGCTCCGCTGTGCATATGGACAAATATGTCCTTAGGCTTTACTCATAATGTTCCTGGCGAAGGTTGAAACTGCTTCGTTAATTGTTATATGGTTGGAAACGGGAAATGCTACATGTGGTAATTGGTAGAATGTCTTCAATAATTTGATACTTGGCAATTGTTGTGCTCATAAGGATCATGTTTAAGCTCTTGCATCATATACTTTGCACCTATTAGTGAAGAAATACATAGAGCTTGCTAAAATTTGGTTTGCATGATTGGTCTCTCTAAGGTCTAGATATTTTCTAGTAAGGGTTTGAACAACAAGGAAGACGGTGTAGAGTCTTATAATGCTTGCAATATGTTTTTATGTGAGTTTTGCTATACCGGTTCATACTCGTGTTTGCTTCAAACAACCTTGCTAGCCTAAGCCTTGTATTGAGAGGGAATACTTCTCGTGCATCCAAATCCTTGAGCCAATAACTATGCCATCTGTGTCCACCATACCTACCTACTACATGGTATTTCTCCGCAATTCCAAAGTAAATTGCTTGAGTGCTACCTTTAAATTTCTATCCTTTATCTTTGCAATATATAGCTCATGGGACAAATAGCCTAAAAACTATTGTGGTATTGAATATGTACTTATGTATCTTATTTCCTATTAAGTTGCTTGTTGTGCGATAACCATGTTCCTGGGGACGCCATCAACTATCTTTGTTGAATATCATGTGAGTTGCTATGCATGTTCGTCTTGTCTGAAGTAAGGGCGATTTACCATGAGTTGAATGGTTTGAGCATGCATATTGTTAGAGAAGAACATTGGACCGCTAACTAAAGCCATGATCCATGGTGGAAGTTTCAGTTTTGGACAACAAACCTCAATCTCTTATGAGAATATTATTTTGTTGCTGAATGCTTATGCATTAAAGAGGAGTCCATTATCTGTTGTCTATGTTGTCCCGGTATGGATGTCTAAGTTGAGAATAATCAAAAGCGAGAAATCCAATGCGAGCTTTCTCCTTAGACCTTTGTACAGGCGGCATAGAGGTACCCCTTTGTGATACTTGGTTAAAACATATGTATTGCGGTGATAATCCAGGTAATCCAAGCTAATTAGGACAAGGTGCGGGCACTATTGGTATACTATGCATGAGGCTTGCAACTTGTAGGATATAATTTACATAACACATATGCTTTATTACTACCATTGACAAAATTGTTTCTTGTTTTCAAAATAAAAGCTCTAGCACAAATATAACAATCTATGCTTCCCTCGTCGAAGGGCCAATCTTCTACTTTTATGTTGAGTCAGTTTACCCATTTCCTTCCACCTTATAAGCAAACACTTGTGTTAACTGTGCATTGATTCTTAAATACTTGCATATTTGCATTCATCATACTACTTTATATTGACAACTATCCATGAGATATACATGTTACAAGTTGAAAGCAACCGCTGAAACTTAATCTTCCTTTATGTTGCTTCAATGCCTTTACTATGAATTTATTGCTTTATGATTTAACTCTTATGCAAGACTTATTGATGCTTGTCTTGAAAGTACTATTCATGAAAAGTCTTTGCTATATGATTCAATTGTTTACTCATTGTCTTTACCATTGCTTCGAATCGCTGCATTCATTACATGTGCTTACAATAGTATTGATCAAAATTATGATGGCATGTCACTTCAGAAATTATCTTTGTTATCGTTTACCTACTCGGGACGAGTAGGAACTAAGATTGGGGATGCTGATACGTCTCCAACGTATCGATAATTTCTTATGTTCCATGCTTGTTTTATGACAATACCTACATGTTTTATACATACTTTATGTCATATTTATGCATTTTACGGCACTAGCCTATTAACGAAATGCCGAAGAGCCAGTTGCTGTTTTCTGCTGTTTTTGGTTTTCAGAAATCCTAGTAAGGAAATATTCTCGGAATTGGACGAAATCAACGCCCAGGATCTTATTTTTCCACGAAGCTTCCAGAACACCGGGGGAGATACGAAGTGGGGCGACGAGGCGCCCACACAACAGGGCGGCGCGGCCAGGCCTTGGGCCGCGCGGCCCTGGCGTGTGGGGCCCTCGTGGCGCCCCCTGACCTACCCTTCCGCCTACATAAGCCTTCGTCGATAATAGTTCCAGTACCGAGAGCCACGATACGGAAAACCTTCCAGAGACGCCGCCGCCGCCAATCCCATCTCGGGGGATTCAGGAGATCGCCTCCGGCACCCTACCGGAGAGGGGAATCATCTCCCGGAGGACTCTTCACCGCCATGGTCGCCTCCGGAGTGATGTGTGAGTAGTTCACCCCTAGACTATGGGTCCATAGCAGTAGCTAGATGGTCGTCTTCTCCTAATTGTGCTATCATTGTTGGATCTTGTGAGCTGCCTAACATGATCAAGATCATCTATCTTTAATGCTACATGTTGCGTTTGTTGGGATCCGATGAATAATGAATGCTATGTTATGTTGATTATCAATCTATCATCTATGTGTTGTTTATGATCTTGCATGCTCTCCGTTGCTAGTAGAGGCTCTGGCCAAGTTTTTGCTTGTAACTCCAAGAGGGAGTATTTATGCTCGATGGTGGGTTCATGCCTCCATTAAATCTGGGACAGTGATAGAAAGTTCTAAGGTTGTGGATGTGCTGTTGTCACTAGGGATAAAACATCAATGCTATGTCTAAGGATGTATTTGTTGATTACATTACGCACCATACTTAATGCAATTGTCTGTTGTTTGCAACTTAATACTGGAAGGGGTTCGGATGATAACCTGAAGGTGGACTTTTTAGGCATAGATGCATGCTGGATGGCGGTCTATGTACTTTGTCGTAATGCCCAAGTAAATCTCACACTACTCATCATAACATGTATGTGCATGGTCATGCCCTCTTTATTTGTCAATTTCCCAACAGTAATTTGTTCACCCAACATGCTATTTATCTTATGGGAGAGACACCACTAGTGAACTGTGGACCCCGGTCCATTCTTTTACATCGAATACAATCTACTGCAATACTCGTTCTACTGTTCTCTGCAAACATCATCATCCACACTATACATCTAATCCTTTGTTACAGCAAGCCGGTGAGATTGACAACCTCACTGTCACGTTGGGGCAAAGTAATTTGGTTGTGTTGTGCAGGTTCCACGTTGGCGCCGGAATCCCTGTTGTTGCGCCGCACTACACTTCGCCGCCATCAACCTTCAACGTGCTTCTTGGCTCCTATTGGTTCGATAAACCTTGGTTTCTTACTGAGGGAAAACTTGCCGCTGTACGCATCACACCTTCCTCTTGGGGTTCCCAACGGACGCGTGCTGTACGCGTAACAAAGCGATCAATGTACTCATACCTTTACTAGGTAAATAAATGGGGTATTCTAAATTAAAACTCTTAAAGTTGTTTTGTGGTATCTATAAGTCCTTAGTATGTTATCCCTTGGTTGAGTAGTTAGTTGTTGATTGTTGAATGTTGTCTTGTTGGTGCAATGTGATTGATTGTGTTCCTTTTATATTTTTTGGTGATAGATGCGAACAATTCCGGAGAAGAAGAAGGGGAATCGGACGAGGATATTATTTATATTTTTGGAATTCTTTTTGGATGGAGTTGGAGAAGTTCAGGGACAAACAAGCCTTGATCTCTAAATGTTCGTGTCACATGTTGTTGACACTTTGTTGTTGTTCTTGTTCCTTGATCTATGGTGTGTTATTCTCCGTTTGTGTCATGCATGCTTAATCTTAAGCATGATAAATCCTCTTGGTCATATCTTATGCACCTCTTAGTGAGTGTTGTGTAATGTCAATGATCCTAGTTATGCCATCTTACATGGTTATCTTTGCATGCTTTCTTTGAGCTTGTTACCCTACTTGCCATTTCACTCACATACACCCTTCTAGTGAATTTATAAGTGTCTTCATGATCTCGGTGTACTCTCACCTTGGGAAGAGTATGCCTACCCACCTCGGGTATGTAGAGTGCTCATATTTTTGGTTGTTGACACAAATCTGAAAGTGTTACCCCTCCTATGTTGGCAACTTACATGCTTACCTTGCGCATGTAACTCAGTAGTGACATCTCACCTATACACCCTTAGTGGATTAGTGGTTTTTCCGACATACATGTCGTACCTCTACAATGACGATGTCTCGGTACACTTCCCGTGAGTATGCCGACCCCTTTTTGACACCTCCACACTTTCACTAAGTGGTCTTGATGAATAGCGTCACGACCATGATGTGTTCTAGTTCCATCATGAAACTTTAGGTTGGGAACCCCTCAAGGTTTACCTTGTTGTAAAAGTTTTAAGAAAACCTTGGGTGAGTCGACCTTACCCGAGTGTATGGTTTATGAAAGGAAAGGATCTTCAAAAAGATGGTTGGAAAGAGGAATGTGTGTGCGTAAAGTGGGTTTTTGAGAAAAACGACACACATTTCTTTGTATTCGCCCGGAACAACTAAACCGCGCAACCACATTACCCCAACATGGGCACGGGGCTTAGCCCTAGTTTGTTGAAGCCGTCATGGGACACCTTCACAACTCTCTAGGAGGGTCATGATGACCTCTAACGCCGGGTTGCGCTCTGAAGGAGGCAATACACTGTAGTTGTCTATAGCCGGACAATTACTGAGGGTCTTCTGTCGTGGCGCCGGAGATACGCTCAAAAAGGAGGTATGTGATACGTCTCCGACGTATCGGTAATTTCTTATGTTCCATGCCACATTATTGAGGATATCTACATGTTTTATGCATACTTTATGTCATATTTATGCGTTTTCCGGAACTAACCTATTGACGAGATGCCGAAGGGCCAGTTGCTGTTTTCTGCTGTTTTTGGTTTCAGAAATCCTAGTAAGGAAATATTCTCGGAATTGGACGAAATCAACGCCCAGCATCTTAGAATCCCCGGAAGCATCCAGAACACCCGAGAGTTGCCAGAGGGGGGCCACAGGCCCACCAGACCATAGGCCGGCGCGGCCAAGGGGGGGCCCGCGCCCCCCTATGGTGTCGTCGCCTCGTTGACCTTCTGACGCCGCCTCTCCGCCTATATATTCGTCCCTGACCTATAAACATCGACCAGTTCGACGAAAACAGAGAAAACCATCCAGAGCCGCCGCCATCGCGAAAGTCCAATTCGGGGGACAGAACTCTCTGTTCCGGCACCCTGCCGGGACGGGGAATTGCCCCCGGAGCCATCTCCACCGCCGTCTCCACCGCCATCTTCACCGCCATCGCTGCCTCCATGATGAGGAGGGAGTAATTCACCCCCGGGGCTGAGGGCTCCGCTGTAGCTATGTGGTTCATCTCTCTCTCTTTGTGATCAAGTTGAATATTATCTATGTGCTACTCTAGTGATGTTATTAAAGTAGTCTATTCCTCCTCCGCGGTGTAATGGTGACAGTGTGTGCGCCGCGTAGTACTTGGTTTATGTTATGATTGTGATCTCTTGTAGATTGTGAAGTTAACTATTGCTATGTTAGTATTGATATGATCTATGCCTCCTTCATAGTGTGATGGTGACAGTGTGCATGCTATGTTAGTTCTCGGTGTGATTGTGTTGATCTATCTTACACTCTAAGGTTATTTAAATATGAACATTGAATATTGTGGAGCTTGTTAACTCCGGCATTGAGGGTTCGTGTAATCCTACACAGTTAGTGGTGTTCATCATCCAACAAGAGGGTGTAGAGTAGTCCTATTATGTGATCTTTGTTGAGAGTGTCCACTAGTGAAAGCAGGATCCCTGGGCCTTGCTTCCAAGCATCGAATCACCGTTTGTTTACTGTTTTTTTGAATGTTTACTCGCTGCCATATTTTACTCGGATTGCTATTATCACTCATACTCATCCATATTACTTGTATCTCACTATCTCTTCGCCGAACTAGTGCACCTATTGTATTAGGTGTGTTGGGGACACAAGAGACTTCTTGCTTTGTGGCTGCAGGGTTGCTTGAGAGGGATATCTTTGACCTCTTCCTCCCTGAGATCGATAAACCTTGGGTGATCCACTTATGGGAAACTTGCTGCTGTTCTACAAACCTCTGCTCTTGGAGGCCCAACACTGTCTACAAGAATAGAAGCTCCTGTAGACATCAAGCACTTTTCTGGCGCCGTTGCCGGGGAGGAAAGGTAAAAGGCACTCATACTCCGGTTCCAGGTAACAGTACTTTTCTGGCGCCATTGTGTTTGTGCTCGAAGCTATTTCCTTTAGATCCTGCAATTGCAACTTTTTGTTTCTTGTTTACACTAGTTAGGCATAATGGAATACAACTATGAGCTTCTTGATTTATTTCCTAAGCTAAGACATGAATTGTGTGATGTGAAAATTAAAGAACCTATGGAACCTCATTTGCATGCTAGTAGCAATATTATTGGTATGAACGCAATCACTGCTAATGCTATGAATATGTCTAAGCTTGGGGAAGCTAGTTTCTGTGATCTTTTTGGCTTCCCATCTTTAGGGGAGAAAATTTGTTCTGATAATGCTTTATCTCCCATATGCGATAACTCTAATAATGCTTGTGATACTTTAAATCCACCAACTGCAAGTACTTCTTTCAAGATACCCATGAAAATTATTGAACGTGTTATGGATAACCGCTATGAAGGGGATGGAACTGTCCATCCTAAAGATCATTTACTGTTTTTGCATGAATTATGCGGGTTATTCAAGTGTGCAGGTATCTCTATGGATGAAGTGAGGAGGAAGCTATTCTCCGTTTTCATTGTCACGGTAAAGCGGCGCATTGGTATAAATTGTTGGAGAATAGTCATTCTCTTGGTTGGGAGGAAATTGCATCTCTCTTTTATTCTAAATTTTATCCTCCTCATGAAGTGCATATTGATAGGAATTATATTTATAACTTTTATCCTCGTGATGGAGAGAGTATTTGTCAAGCGTGGGGGAGATTGAAATCACTAATGCTCAAATGTCCCGTTCATGAGCTTCCCCGTAATGTTATTGTTAACAATTTTTATGCGAGGCTTTCAGGACAACACAAGGACTATCTGGACGCATGTTCGGAGGGATCTTTCACAAGCAAGGAGGTTGAAGCTAGGTGGGAAATTCTTGATCGGATTAAGGAGAACGCTGAAGGATGGGAGAACAATGAAGGTAAAGAGTCAGGTATAAATTATGATTATGAATGCATTGAAGCTTTTATGGATACTGATAAATTCCGAAATATGAGTGCTACTTATGGTCTTGACTCTCAAGTTGCTGCAAATCTTTATAAAGCCTTTGCTTCTCATTTTGAATTGCCTAAGAAGAATTTTGATAAGTATCATGAACCTTTTAAAGAGGCTTGCATGAAGAATGAAATTGTTGTTAATTATTGCAATAAGCATGCTCAAACTCCTAAGAATGCTATTTCCTATAAGCATGTTAATTTTTGTGGAATGCATAGACCTTGTGGAATTAATCAAGTCAAAGATGAATATTGCATCCATCATATTAATGAAAAAACTAGAAAGTGGTCTAGGGCTCTAGATGATCTTGGTAAAAAAGGTTGTGCCCTCTATCCTTTTATTTGTGAAGTTTGCCATGAAGTGGGTCATTTTAATTTTCAATGCTCCTCCAATGATAATTTGAACCCAATGAGTGCTGCAAATTTGTATTGTGATGATGAAATTACTCCTAATCAGCATGATGAGCTTACTTTATTTTTGGGGTGTGAAGAACTGTCGAGAAAAATCTCTTTGTTACATATGAGTGATCTTGATATTGATGATGTCCTGCATGGGTGTTTTTCTTATTGCATTGATAATAGCCATACAAATACTTACATACAAAATATTTTAGAAGATGACACCTTGCCAAAATATGATAGGACCGCTATGTGTTTTGAACTAATTAATGAAAAGGAGGGATCCTCCCAAGTTTCTTCTATTGTTTCTAAAAGTAAATCAGGCTATGCGGACAAGCCACCCTTCAAGCCTCTTCCTCCTAAAGAAGGGAACGAGGAGAAGGAAGAGAAGAAGAAGAAGAAGGGAACGAAGAAGAAGAAGAAGAAGAAGAAGAATAAAAAGAAAGAGGTAACAGCATATTCCGACGTGAATGAGATAACGCTAGGTAACTGATACGTCCCCGACGTATCCATAATTTCTGTCGTTCCATGCTTGTTTTATGACAATACTTACATGTTTTGCTTGCACTTTATAATGTTTTTATGCGTTTTCCGGAACTAACCTATTAACAAGATGCCACAGTGCCAGTTCCTATTTTCTGCTGTTTTTGGTTCCAGAAAGGCTGTTCGGGCAATATTCTCGGAATTGGACGAAATCAACGCCAAACCTCCTATTTTTCCCGGAAGGCTCCAGAACACCGAAGAAGAGTCGGAGGAGAGCCAGGGGGGCCCCACACCATAGGGCCGCGCGGGCCAGACCCTGGCCGCGCCGGCCTAGGGTGAGGCCACCCTGTCGACCCCCCTGCGCCGCCTCTTCGCCTATAAAATCCCTTTCGACCTAAAAACGCAATACCAATTGACGAAACTCTAGAAAGACTCCAGGGGCGCCGCCGCCATCGCGAAACTCCAATTCGGGGGACAGAACTCTGTTTCGGCACCCTGCCGGGACGGGGAATTGCCCCCGGAGCCATCTCCACCGCCGTCTTCACCGCCATCTTCACCGCCATCGCTGCCTCCATGATGAGGAGGGAGTAATCCACCCCCGAGGCTGAGGGCTCCGCTGTAGCTATGTGGTTCATCTCTCTCCCATGTACCTCAATACAATAATCTCATGAGCTGCTTTACATGATTGAGATTCATATGAGTTCCGTATCACTACTATCTATGTGCTACTCTAGCAATGTTATTAAAGTAGTTTTATTCCTCCTGCACGTGTGTAAAGGTGACAGTGTGCATGCTATGTTAGTACTTGGTTTAGTCTTTTGATCTATCTTACACTATAAGGTTACTAAAATATGAACATTAATTGTGGAGCTTGTTAACTCCGGCATTGAGGGTTCGTGTAATCCTACGCAATGTGTTCATCATCCAACAAGAGTGTAGAGTATGCATTTATCTATTCTGTTATGTGATCAATGTTGAGAGTGTCCACTAGTGAAAGTGTAATCCCTAGGCCTTGTTCCTAAATACTGCTATCGCTGCTTGTTTACTGTTTTACTGTGTTACTACTGCTGCAATACTACCACCATCAACTACACGCCAGCAAGCTATTTTCTGGCACCGTTGCTACTGCTTATTTATACCACCTGTATTTCACTATCTCTTCGCCGAACTACTGCACCTATTAGGTGTGTTGGGGACACAAGAGACTTCTTGCTTTGTGGTTGCAGGGTTGCATGAGAGGGATATCTTTGACCTCTTCCTCCCTGAGTTCGATAAACCTTGGGTGATCCACTTAAGGGAAAACTTGCTGCTGTTCTACAAACCTCTGCTCTTGGAGGCCCAACACTGTCTACAGGAAAGGAGGGGGAACGTAGACATCAAGCTATTTTTAAGGCGCCGTTCTTGCAGTGAGGCATAGCTCTACTCATAAGTTCACCTGGGGAGTACACTCTACCTCTCTCTCTGTTTTATTTTATTTTGTTTTGCTTAGTTTACTTTTTCCTAGTTTACTTGTGCTTAGTTTATTTCTGTCTAGTATTACTTTGCTTAGTTTACTTTTGTCTAGTTTATTTTAGTTTTGTTTTATTTTCCTCATATACCCAAAAATCCATAAAAATTTGAAAAACCGAAAAATTAAAAACTGCTGTTATGGGAGAACCAACAACCTACTTGGAGCTTATAGAATGCTATAATAATTATAGAGAATCAAGAACTGGTAAAATAATGAGTGCTATGATAGAAAAATTGAATACAATGGCTAGAATCTTGCTTAGACGCCATGATATAAACTGTTGCTCTCAACAGGATAAGCATTTTAAATTTCAATGTGGCTCTAGTGAGGAATTTTTAATTAAGAGCTATAATCGGAATTGCTATATTCATTATGGGTTCGAAGAGGTAGAACAATTTGTCTTATTTATGGGAGCCTCCGAGATAGAATCCTTCATGGTTGAGAATTATGAAACTTGTGCTATTTGTAAGGACCTTAAAGATTATGTCTCTACTATCCTTAATTCTTGCATAGAATGCTACAGTAGGAATCCTTATATCCTTGATTATAAAGAGAGACACATTAATGCACAAGAATGCACTCACAATTTGCAGGAACCGGTGGAAGAAGAAATTGATGAACCTGAAAGCTCATTGGATGAAAAAGAGGAGGAAATTGATGAACCTGAAAGCTCATTGGATGAAAAAGAAGAGGAGAGCGACGAACAAAAGGAGGAAGAATGGATTAGCTACCCATGCCAACCTTCTAATGAGAGTAACTCTTCATCTCTTACACTATCTGATTGTCCTCCATGCTTACCGGAAGAGGTTGAATGTTATGTTCCTGTGGATTCTCTTGAAATAGTACCTATGAGTAATAGTTGTGAGAATAATTATGCTACTGTTATATATGATAATCCATGCTACTTTGATAAATCTTATGATAATGCTTTGTTTGTGCCTGATGTCGAAATGCATGGTACTAAAGAATTTTGCTTGGCAAATGTTTATGATAAAGCTCTAGATGATGGTCCTATGTTACTTGATAATATTAATTGTACTACTAATGAAAATGGGATTGGAGAGTTCTTGACTTATTCTATGAGTCCCATATCTCTTGAGATTGATCAACTACCTTGTTATATTATTAATAAAAGAAAGTTTGAAAGTTTTAATTCCACTATTCTTGAACTTGATAAAAATTATATGTTTGTGGATTATGAAAAGTATGCTGCATGTGATAGCTATATTGTTGAGTTTGTTCATGAAGCTACTGAAAATTATTATGAGAGAGGAAAATATGGTTGTAGAAATTTTCATGGTACTAATACACCTCTCTATATGCTGAAATTGTTGAAGTTACACTTGTTCTATCTTCTTATGCTTGACACTTTGTTCTTCATGAATTTATTTGTGTACAAGATTCCTTTGCATAGGAAGCATGTTAGACTTAAATGTGTTTTGGATTTGCCTCTTGATGCTCTCTTTTGCTTCAAATACTATTTCTTGCGAGTGCATCATTAAAACTGCTGAGCCCATCTTAATGGCTATAAAGAAAGCAACTTCTTGGGAGATAACCCATGTGTTATTTTGCTACAGTACTTTATTTTATATTTGTGTCTTGGAAGTTGTTTACTACTGTAGCAACCTCTCCTTATCTTAGTTTTGTGTTTTGTTGTGCCAAGTGAAGCCTCTAATCGAAGGTTGATACTAGATTTGGATTTCTGCGCAGAAACAGATTTCTATCTGTCACGAATCTGGGCTGTTTTCTCTGTAGGAAATCAGAAAAATATGCCAATTTACGTGCGTGTTCCTCAGATATGTACGCAACTTTCATTAGTTTTGAGTTTTCTGATTTGAGCAACGGAAGTATTTTATTAAAATTCGTCTTTACTAGCTGTTCTGTTTTGGCAGATTCTATCTCTGTTTTTTGCATTGTCTCTTGTGGACTTTAAGCAAGGCTTTCTAGACGTAGAGGGCTGTAGCTAATGTTTTATTGAGTTATTGCAATGTGCCACTACAGGACCAAGGTGGATTCAAATTTTTTGAGTACTAACCCCTCTAATGAAGTTTATGAGAAGTTTGTTGTGAAGGAAGTTTTCAAGGGTCAAGAGAGGAGGATGATATATGATCAAGAAGAGTGAAAAGTCTAAGCTTGGGGATGCCCCCGTGGTTCATCACTGCATATTTCAAGAAGACTCAAGCGTCTAAGCTTGGGGATGCCCAAGGCATCCCCTTCTTCATCAACTTATCAGGTTCCTCCCCTGAAACTATATTTTTATTCGGTCACATCTTATGTGCTTTACTTGGAGCGTCTGTGTGCTTTTATTTTTGTTTGTGTTTGAATAAATTCGGATCCTAGCAATCCTTGTTTGGGAGAGATACACGCTCCGCTTTTTCATATGAACACTTGTTCTTCGTTTTACTTTTAATGTTCAATGATAAAAGTTGGAAGCTACAATACTTATCTTTATTTGGTTGGAAGCAGAAAATGCCTCATATGTCTTGGATAATTTGATACTTGGCAATTGTTTTGAGCTCTCAAGTAGATCGTAAGTTTTTGCATGTAGTTTAAACCTATTAGTGGAGAACTACTGTAGAGCTTGTTAAAATTAGTTTGCATAATTGATCTCTCTTAAGGTCTAGATATTTTCTGGTAAAGGTGTTTGAGCAACAAGGAAGACAGTGTAGAGTACTATAATGCTTGCGATATGTTTTTATGTAAGTTTTGCTGTACCGGTTCATACTTGTGTTTGCTTCAAAACAACCTTGCTAGCCTAAGCCTTGTACTGAGAGGAAATGCTTCTCGTGCATCCAAAACCTTGAGCCAAAACCTATGCCATTTGTGTCCACCATACCTACCTACTATGTGGTATTTCCTGCCATTCCAAAGTAAATTGCTTGAGTGCTACCTTTAAAACAATTCAAAATTTATCACCTCTGATTTGTGTCAATGTTTTATAGCTCATGAGGAAGTATGTGGTGTTTAGCTTTCAACCTTGTCATTTACTTTTGACGGACTCTCATATGGACTAGTGGCACATCCGCTTATCCAATAATTTTGCAAAAAGAGCTGGCAACGGGATTCCCAGTCCCAAATTAATTAACTTAAATAGACACTCCTCCATGGTTTGTGATTGATGGACGGCACCCGAAGGATTCGGTTAGCCATGGCTTGTGTAAGCAAAGGTTGGGAGGAGTGTCATCATAATAAAACTAAAGTAAAAAGGCACTCCTTCATGGTATGAGATTGTTGGCAGGCACCCGAGGATTCGGTTAGCCATGGTTTGTGAAAGAAAGGTTGGAAGGAGTGCCACCCAAAAATAAAAATAAAATGGGAGCCGCTCTTTGAAAGTCCGGTTGGCGAGGTAGTTAGTGTACCCATTACCATTCGTTGACAACAACAAACACCTCTCAAAACTTTACTTTTATGCTCTCTATATGTTTTCAAAACCAAAGCTCTAGCACAAATATAGCAATCGATGCTTTCCTCTTTGAAGGACCATTCTTTTACTTTATGTTGAGTCAGTTACCTAATTCCTCCCACCTTAGAAGCAAACACTTGTGTTAACTGTGCATTGATTCTTACATACTTGCATATTTGCATTTATCATATTACTTTGTGTTGACAATTATCCATGAGATATGCATGTTGAAAGTTGAAAGCAACCGCTGAAACTTATATCTTCCTTTGTGTTGCTTCGATGCCTTTACTTTGAATCTATTGCTTTATGAGTTAACTCTTGTGCAAGACTTTTGATGCTTGTCTTGAAAGTACTCTTCGTGAAAAGTTTTGCTATATGTTATCTACTTGTTAGCAACTATAGATCATTGCCTTGAGTCACTTCATTCATTTCATACGCTTTGTAATAGTATGATCAAGGTTATGTAAGTAGCATGTCACTACAGAAATTATTCTTTTTATCATTTACCTGCTCGGGACGAGCAGGAACTAAGCTTGGGGATGCTGATACGTCCCCGACGTATCCATAATTTCTGTCGTTCCATGCTTGTTTTATGACAATACTTACATGTTTTGCTTGCACTTTATAATGTTTTTATGCGTTTTCCGGAACTAACCTATTAACAAGATGCCACGGTGCAGTTCTGTTTCTGCTGTTTTTGGTTCCAGAAAGGCTGTTCGGGCAATATTCTCGGAATTGGATGAAATCAACGCCAAACCTCCTATTTTTCCCGGAAGGCTCCAGAACACCGAAGAAGAGTCGGAGGAGAGTCAGGGGGGCCCCACACCATAGGGCCGCGTGGGCCAGACCCTGGCCGCGCCGGCCTAGGGTGAGGCCACCCTGTCGACCCCCCTGCGCCGCCTCTTCGCCTATAAAATCCCTTTCGACCTAAAAACGCAATACCAATTGACGAAACTCCAGAAAGACTCCAGGGGCGCCGCCGCCATCGCGAAACTCCAATTCGGGGGACAGAACTCTGTTTCGGCACCCTGCCAGGACGGGGAATTGCCCCCGGAGCCATCTCCACCGCCGTCTTCACCGCCATCTTCACCGCCATCGCTGCCTCCATGATGAGGAGGGAGTAATCCACCCCCGAGGCTGAGGTCTCCACTGTAGCTATGTGGTTCATCTCTCTCCCATGTACCTCAATACAATAATCTCATGAGCTGCTTTACATGATTGAGATTCATATGAGTTCTGTATCACTACTATCTATGTGCTACTCTAGCAATGTTATTAAAGTAGTTTTATTCCTCCTGCACGTGTGTAAAGGTGACAGTGTGCATGCTATGTTAGTACTTGGTTTAGTCTTTTGATCTATCTTACACTATAAGGTTACTAAAATATGAACATTAATTGTGGAGCTTGTTAACTCCGGCATTGAGGGTTCGTGTAATCCTACGCAATGTGTTCATCATCCAACAAGAGTGTAGAGTATGCATTTATCTATTCTGTTATGTGATCAATGTTGAGAGTGTCCACTAGTGAAAGTGTAATCCCTAGGCCTTGTTCCTAAATACTGCTATCGCTGCTTGTTTCTTGTTTCTTGTGTTACTACTGCTGCAATACTACCACCATCAACTACACGCCAGCAAGCTATTTTCTGGCACTGTTGCTACTGCTTATTTATACCACCTGTATTTCACTATCTCTTCGCCGAACTAGTGCACCTATTAGGTGTGTTGGGGACACAAGAGACTTCTTGCTTTGTGGTTGCAGGGTTGCATGAGAGGGATATCTTTGACCTCTTCCTCCCTGAGTTCGATAAACCTTGGGTGATCCACTTAAGGGAAAACTTGCTGCTGTTCTACAAACCTCTGCTCTTGGAGGCCCAACACTGTCTACAGGAAAGGAGGGGGAACGTAGACATCAGTAACCGTAAGTATGTTGCTCCTAATGATTATTGTGATAATGAATCTGAATACGATGATCTTCCTATGCTCTCTACATACATTAGTGATCATGATTTGAATGAGCACACTACTTTTGATATTGCAAATCTATGGGAAACCAATTCTGAAAATGATAATGATAATAATTGCCATAGTGTCAGTGCTATCCATGCTTCCTCCCATAATGATATAGAAAGCTCTAAGCTTGGGGAAGAGGTGTTTGAAAATCCTTTTGCTACTGATCATTATGTGTTTGATACATCTCCTTCTAATAACAATGATGGTATGGACACAGATAAACCGACTGTGAAAGATAACTATTCTATTTCTTATGATGACATTGTGCCTCCGATCTTTGATGATTATTATAAAGAATGCTATGATATAGGTTATAACTATCCTGATGAAACTTGTCATAGTCATGATTGGATTACCAAAAACAATTCTTTTAATATGCAACTTGTTTACCATGTTCAAATTCTTGATAATAATCTTGCTCCCATTACTATTAATTAGAATAACTTTTTTTATGCCAAAATTAATGATACTTCTATGCATATGAACCATGATAAGAATATTTTAAGTGATGGGTATATTGTGGATTTCATCAATGATGCTACTGAAAGTTATTATGAGAGAGGGAAATATGGTTATACGCATTTCAATAATATTAAGTTTCCCCTCTTTATGTTGAGAATCTTGAAGTTACTCGTGTTTTATCCTCTTATGCTTGTCACTTTGTTCTTCATGAATTCATTTGTGTACAAGATTCCTCTGCATAGGAAGCATGTTAGGCTTAAATGTGTTTTGCATTTGCCTCTTGAAGCTCTCTTTTGCTTCAAATACCATTTCTTGCGAGTGCATCATCAAAACTGCTGAGCCCATCTTAATGGCTATAAAGAAAGAACTTCTTGGGAGATAACCCATGTGTTATTTTGCTACAGTACTTTATTTTATATTTGTGTCTTGAAAGTTGTTTACTAATATAGCAACCTCTCCTTATCTTAGTTTTGTGTTTTGTTGTGCCAAGTAAAGTCGTTGATAGTAAGGTTCATACTAGATTTGGATTACTGCGCAGAAACAGATTTCTTTGCTGTCACGAATCTGGGCAAAATTCTCTGCAGGTAACTCAGAAAATTATGCCAATTTACGTGAGTGATCCTCAGATATGTACGCAACTTTCATTCAATTTGAGCATTTTCATTTGAGCAAGTCTGGTGCCTCAATAAAATTCATCTTTACGGACTGTTCTGTTTTGACAGATTCTGCCTTTTATTTCGCATTGCCTCTTTTGCTATGTGGGATGGATTTCTTTGTTCCATTGACTTCCAGTAGCTTTAAGAAATGTCCAGAAGTGTTAAGAATGATTGTGTCACCTCTGAACATGTGAATTTTTGATTATGCACTAACCCTCTGATGAGTTGTTTCGAGTTTGGTGTGGAGGAAGTTTTCAAGGGTCAAGAGAGGAGGGTGATATACTATGATCAAGGAGAGTGAAAGCTCTAAGCTTGGAGATGCCCCGGTGGTTCATCCCTGCATATTTCAAGAAGACTCAAGCGTCTAAGCTTGGGGATTCCCAAGGCATCCCCTTCTTCATCAACAAATTATCAGGTTCCTTCTCTTGAAACTATATTTTTATTCGGTCACATCTTATGTACTTTACTTGGAGCGTCTGTTTGTTTTTGTTTTTGTTTTGTTTGAATAAAATGGATCCTAGCATTCTTTGTGTGGGAGAGAGACACGCTCCGCTGTTGCATATGGACAAGTATGTCCTTAGGCTTTACTCATAGTATTCATGGCGAAGTTTCTTCTTCGTTAAATTGTTGTATGGTTGGAAACGGGAAATGCTACATGTAGTAATTGGTAAAATGTCTTGGATAATTTGATACTTGACAATTGTTGTGCTCATGTTTAAGCTCTTGCATCATATACTTTGCACCTATTAATGAAGAAATACATAGAGCATGCTAAAATTTGGTTTGCATAATTGGTCTCTCTAAGGTCTAGATAATTTCTAGTATTGAGTTTGAACAACAAGGAAGATGGTGTAGAGTCTTATAATGTTTACAATGTGTCTTTTATGTGAGTTTTGCTGCACCGCTTCATCCTTGTGTTTGTTTCAAATAACCTAGCTAGCCTAAACCTTGTATCGAGAGGGAATACTTCTCATGCATCCAAAATACTTGAGCCAACCACTATGCCATTTGTCTCCACCATACCTACCTACTACATGGTATTTCTCCGCCATTCCAAAGTAAATTGCTTGAGTGCTACCTTTAAAATTTCTATCCTCTACCTTTACAATATATAGCTCATGGGACAAATAGCCTAAAAACTATTGTGGTATTGAATATGTACTTATGCACTTTATCTCTTATTAAGTTGCTTGTTGTGCGATAACCATGTTCCTGGGGACGCCATCAACTACTCTTTGTTGAATATCATGTGAGTCGCTATGCATGTTTGTCTTGTCTGAAGTAAGGGCGATTTACCACCTTATGGTTAGAGCATGCATATTGTTAGAGAAGAACATTGGGCCGCTAACTAAAGCCATGATCCATGGTGGAAGTTTCAGTTTTGGACATATATCCTCAATCTCAAATGAGAAAATTAATTGTTGCTACATGCTTATGCATATAAGAGGAGTCCATTATCTGTTGTCTATGTTGTCCCGGTATGGATGTCTAAGTTGAGAATAATCAATAGCGAGAAATCCAATGCGAGCTTTCTCCTTAGACCTTTGTACAGGCGGCATAGAGGTACCCCTTTGTGACACTTGGTTAAAACATGTGCATTGTGATAATCCCGGTAATCCAAGCTAATTAGGACAAGGTGCGGGCACTATTAGTATACTATGCATGAGGCTTGCAACTTGTAAGATATAATTTACATGATACATATGCTTTATTACTACCGTTGACAAAATTGTTTCTTGTTTTCAAAATCAAAGCTCTAGCAAAAATATAGCAATCGATGCTTTCCTCTTTGAAGGACCTTTCTTTTACTTTTATTGTTGAGTCAGTTCACCTATCTCTCTCCACCTCAAGAAGCAAACACTTGTGTGAACTGTGCATTGATTCCTACATACTTGCATATTGCACTTGTTATATTACTTTGCATTGACAATTATCCATGAGATATACATGTTATAAGTTGAAAGCAACCGCTGAAACTTCATCTTCCTTTGTGTTGCTTCAATACCTTTACTTTGAATTATTGCTTTATGAGTTAACTCTTATGCAAGACTTATTGATGCTTGTCTTTAAGTACTATTCATGAAAAGTCTTTGCTATATCATTCACTTGATTACTCATGTCATTTACATTGTTTTGATCGCTGCATTCATTACATATGCTTACAATAGTATGATCAAGGTTATGATGGCATGTCACTCCAGAAATTATCTTTGTTATCGTTTACAACGGGACGGCAGAAACTAAGCTTGGGGATGCTGATACGTCTCCGACGTATCGATAATTTCTTATGTTCCATGCCACATTATTGATGATATCTACATGTTTTATGCATACTTTATGTCATATTTATGCGTTTTCCGGAACTAACCTATTGACGAGATGCCGAAGGGCCAGTTGCTGTTTTCTGCTGTTTTTGGTTTCAGAAATCCTAGTAAGGAAATATTCTCGGAATTGGATGAAATCAACGCCCAGCATCTTAGAATCCCCGGAAGCATCCAGAACACCCGAGAGTCGCCAGAGGGGGGCCACAGGCCCACCAGACCATAGGCCGGCGCGGCCAAGGGGGGGCCCGCGCCCCCCTATGGTGTCGTCGCCTCGTTGACCTTCTGACGCCGCCTCTCCGCCTATATATTCGTCCCTGACCTAAAAACATCGACCAGTTCGACGAAAACAGAGAAAACCATCCAGAGCCGCCGCCATCGCGAAAGTCCAATTCGGGGGACAGAACTCTCTGTTCCGGCACCTTGCCGGGACGGGGAATTGCCCCCGGAGCCATCTCCACCGCCGTCTCCACCGCCATCTTCACCGCCATCGCTGCCTCCATGATGAGGAGGGAGTAATTCACCCCCGGGGCTGAGGGCTCCGCTGTAGCTATGTGGTTCATCTCTCTCTCTTTGTGATCAAGTTGAATATTATCTATGTGCTACTCTAGTGATGTTATTAAAGTAGTCTATTCCTCCTCCGCGGTGTAATGGTGACAGTGTGTGCGCCGCGTAGTACTTGGTTTATGTTATGATTGTGATCTCTTGTAGATTGTGAAGTTAACTATTGCTATGTTAGTATTGATATGATCTATGCCTCCTTCATAGTGTGATGGTGACAGTGTGCATGCTATGTTAGTTCTCGGTGTGATTGTGTTGATCTATCTTACACTCTAAGGTTATTTAAATATGAACATTGAATATTGTGGAGCTTGTTAACTCCGGCATTGAGGGTTCGTGTAATCCTACACAGTTAGTGGTGTTCATCATCCAACAAGAGGGTGTAGAGTAGTCCTATTATGTGATCTTTGTTGAGAGTGTCCACTAGTGAAAGCAGGATCCCTGGGCCTTGCTTCCAAGCATCGAATCACCGTTTGTTTACTATTTTGTTGAATGTTTACTCGTTGCCATATTTTACTCGGATTGCTATTATCACTCATACTCATCCATATTACTTGTATCTCACTATCTCTTCGCCGAACTAGTGCACCTATTGTATTAGGTGTGTTGGGGACACAAGAGACTTCTTGCTTTGTGGCTGCAGGGTTGCTTGAGAGGGATATCTTTGACCTCTTCCTCCCTGAGATCGATAAACCTTGGGTGATCCACTTAAGGGAAACTTGCTGCTGTTCTACAAACCTCTGCTCTTGGAGGCCCAACACTGTCTACAAGAATAGAAGCTCCCGTAGACATCAGTATGCTACCGGGGTGCCGGGAAGGATTAAGCCCGCAGGGAAGGACTCATGCCAGTGGAGATAAGCGAAAGGTTATGTCCGAGTTTCTGTCATGGCATAGTTGATATGCAGGGATGATGCCCACATGATAGACTCGCGGATCTTGTGGGGAAAGTGTGCAAACTATGCAGAGTCAAATCTATTCGAATAGCCGCGTCCGCGGTCATGGACGGTTGGAATGGCCGTAACCGAGCTGTGTCGAGTTTTGTTTTAGAAATGCTTTAAAAATAAAGTGAGAAAGTGTTTGATGTACCGGAAAGGTACAAGAAAGCTGGTTTCGACCATATGGAGATGGTCGAGGAAAAGAAACAAAATTGGGTTACCCCCTTCCTAGTGTTTCATGTAGAGGAACTCTTTTGAAGTACCTTCTTCAATAAAGATATAGAGATGTCGTAGAATCCTCTTAGTGTCCCCTTCAACTACGATATTGGGATGCTATATCCACAAGAGAAACTACTTCTCTTTCTCATGCTCTATCCACAAGAGAAACTACTTCTCTTTCCCATGCTATATCCACAAGAGAAACTACTTATCTTCTACATGCTATTTCCACAAGAGAAATTAGCTCTTCCCTCTTGTCATCTTAGATTAGCACTTGTTATCTTGCACTCTTGCAAAGTACCTTCTTGATGGTTTGCGAGTACAATTCCAATGTACTCACGGCTTTGTCCCTGGCTATTTACTTGGCCAGACTTGGAGGATTCGACAAATGAAGAAGGATTGGACGACGTCTATGCAAGCTAGGAACGTCTTCCCAGTCAGTTGCCTGTAGGGTTATGGCAGATGACTTGGGTTCTGCGCTGCTGAAGTGATGATGCTACTCTGATGTTTAGTTAGGCCCCTCGAGGCTATTATGAAAGTATTGGTCATGTGGCCTTATTGTAATTTTCTTATTCCGCTTTGTACTAGATGGTGTAATTCTGATATCGGTACGGTTATGTGTTCACGGCGCACTAATCATGGGATCGTGAACTGTATACATAACAGGGTATTTCGGACAGCTAGTTCGGGGTCCCCACAATCGTATGATCCAGAATTTACATAAAGGATTACAAATTGCATAGCACAAGGCTAGCATATCATCAGAGTTTCACAACGAATAAACATAGATATCATGGTGTCCTTTGTCTTCATGTTCCACAGGCGAGCATGTTGAGGATAGACTCGTAACCCTAATCACTGTAACTCACTCGTCTATCAAAGCATCTGCAACATGAAAAGTTACAACCACGAATGGTCAATACATTTGAATTGTATTGGCAACATGACACTATAGTGGACTCAAATGGCAACCTAACACTTAAGTGTACATTCAGCTCAGGCATAATTTGCATAAAGCCAGTTTTCTCCTATCATTTGTCAAATATTTTTCTTTCATACTAATTAAGCGGTACCATTGATAGAAATCAATGAACCTAGAAACCACCGGTAAATCCCCGGTGAATCCTCCTACCCATGATCAACTTGGTTTGGGCGAACTACCCATGTAGACTCAGACCATAGACATGGCACGGGACCTACTAGCCGATAGTCACTTAAACCAATTGTCATTTCCCTGTTCACCCATCAAGTTTTATTTAAGAAGTTTGGATGAGGAGACTTTCGAACATGTGCCTTGTCAGTTCGCTAAAATTGTCCGTAACCGGGGACACGACTAAGTACTTAGATTTACACTTTGTAGAAGTTGTACAATTTACCCACATGACTTAGTCTTCTCTTCTTCCATGATGCACATTTTGCTCAAATGGACAGATGTTGACTAGGACGAGACTTTTCCGAAGTGATCCCCAGACCTTTCTCTACGGACCCGTACCAACCTGCATTCCCCGACATCATCTGTCATGTAGGATCCGGGTTCTCACAACATACTCTGTCAAGCCAGAGCCCATATAGCATGTGGCTGTACGGTAAGCTAATGAGCAAGGTTGTCTAATATCTCTTGATTTTTGCCATTATTGCTCTCTTAGTTGGTCGCTCCCAGTCTTTTGCTAGCCTTCGCCTGTACTGAGTATGAGCTCTACTCGTGCATCCAACTAACAAAAACCAAAGTTTGCCAATTGTGTCCACCATACATACCTATATGTGGTATTTCACCGCCACTCCAACGTGAATTACTTGTGTGCTACCTTTAAACCTTCAAACATTATTACATCTTTTATGTTTTTGTTTTAGCTCATGAGAAAGTATTGAATGGTTTATTGTCTTTTCATGACTTCATTCCGTGACTAGCATGAATAATGTACTGGTCATTAATATTGCAAAAAGATCAAGGCAACAGGGTGCCCAGCCCACACAAAATATAAAATACACAAATAGACAATAAAGCTCCGCACATTATGTACTGGAGAGATCCTAAATAATGGTGTGCAAATGGAGAACTACATGAGAGCCGCTCTTGAGTTCACTATATGAAAGGATGATAGATCATTTGATTCCATTTGTTGACATAGACATGCATACCTCTCAATATATATGTTCAACTCTTCTATTGCATTCAAAATAAAAAGCTCTAGCACATTAGTAATCTTGCTTCCCTCTGCACAGGGCCTTTCTTTTACTTTTATGTTGAGTCTTCATCTTATTGCTTTATGCACCAATTAAGAGAGTATAGTTGTCATTCTGAGTATAATGTGCATAGTCCCAAAATTTATTATTGATTGATTCATGATTATGATATTGCTTGTTCTCAAATTACTTGTATCTAGTCAACCTTTGAACTTTAAAGGTGTCCTAGCATTTTTATGTTTTGCTACTTCATAAAGGACAAGCTGAGTACCACTTTGCTATGTTTTCACTATGCTAAAAAACAAACAGTTGTTTTCAATCCACAATTATTCATGATCCTTTGTTTAAGTTACTTATGATGTTGTAACATAGTTGCTAAGTTCTATTGTTAGAATTATATCTTTCATGTCTATGTTTAGAGTACTTTGATCCCAGCTCACAATGCTTTTATAACAACTTGATCAAGATTGTATTGGCTTCATGTCACCTCAAAAATTATTTTTGTTATCACTTACCTACTCGAGGACGAGCAGGAGTTAAGCTTAGGGATGTTGATACGTTGCAAACGTATCTATAATTTTTGATGCTCCATCCTTGTTTTACACCAATTTCTATATGTTTTGTTTACACTTCATTGCACTTTTATACATTTTCCGACACTATCCTATTGACAAGATGCCACAGTGCCAGTCCCTGTTTTCTGCTATTTTGTATTTCAAAAAAGTTGTACAATAAATATTCTCGGAATTGGTAGAAATAAAAGCCAAAGTTTCTATTTTACCGTAACAAAGACAGAGTCTGGAGGAGAGACGAAGGGGCGGCACAAGGCGGCCACACCAGGCCCTGGCGTGGCCCTGGCCCTGGCCACACCATGGGGTGGTGTGGGCCCCTCGGGCACCCACCAACCTCGCTCTTCCGCCTATTTATTCACGATCTCGGGAAAAACCTAAATACCCGAGCCTCCATCCACGAAAAGTTCCATCGCGGCTGCCATCACTGCCCCTAGCACGGGAGGGTTCTGAAGCTCTTCCCGGCACCCTGCCGGAGAGGGAGATCATCACCGGAGGCCTCTACATCGCCATGCCTGCCTCCGAAGTGATGCGTGAGTAGTTCATCTCTAAACTACGGGTCCATAGCAGTAGCTAGATGGTTGTCTTCTCCAATTTGTGTTTCATGTTTAGATCTTGTGAGATGCCTATCATGATCAAGACCATCTTTATGTAATGCTACATGTTGTGTTTGCTGGGATCTGATGAATATAGAATACTATGTTGAGATAGATTATATACTTGTCATATGTTATTTGTGATCTTGTATGCTCTCCGTTGCTAGTAGATGCTTTGGCCAAGTATATGCTTGTAACTCCAAGAGGGAGTATTTATATTTATGCTCGATAGTGGGTTCATGTCTCTAGTAATCTAGAAGAGTGACAATAACTTCTAAGATTGTAGATGTGTTGTTGCTACTAGGGAGAAAACAATAATTCTTTATCTAAGGGTAATTATATTGTTTACTTTACACACATTGATTAGTGCAATAATCTGTTGCTTGCAACTTAATACTGGAAGGAGTTTGGATGATAACCGGAAGGTGGATTATTAGTCATAGACGCAGTTGGATTACGATCTATGTTTTAAGTTGTAATGCCCAAACGAATCTCATAGTAATCATCTTGTCATGTATGGTCTTTATTCTGTCAATTGCTCACGGTTGGTGGCAAGAATATTTTCGTCGCCGACACTTTGCCCTCTTATGTTTAGCTACAAGTATCATTTTTTTGTGATGTTCAAATCTTACTACAAATCTACAATAGTGGTCTTGAGATTCGATGTTTTACCTGAGCCTCAATATCTAGACAACACGCAACGAATCAGCTGTGTTTTTCATTTGCATCACTGAAACAACAAACCAACATTGTTTATATAGAGTACCACCATATGTGAATAGAGTGCAAGAGCCGATGCCGGTGTGACCGGGTAAATGGTCATGTATTTTCCACCCCAAATCCGTATCTGCTTTATATTATTTTTTTACTCATTCACATAGGAACGGATAAATTAAATGGTTGGATACGAATTCCGATGTAGATTATATGAGATTACGGATATGGAGCAAATTTGGTGTGGACTCAGATCGAAAAAGGATATTAAACAAATACACACATAAAATAGTAGTTTTGCTATTTTTTGGATCTAGAACTATTGGATAGAGAGGGGTTCAAGAGTCTCTCTCTTTCTCTCCTTTTTATTATTAGAATGTACATCCGCCCTTCGATGGATTGAAGTGGTTGTAGTATAATTTGATGTAATTGAATGGAAATATTTGATCTTATGAAGTGAAATCTCTATGTGAAAATCTCTATTTGGAATAAGATTTTTTAATACAAAATGTGATTAATTGTTCTGGCGCTAATAGGTGCATAAATATGACAAAAATTATGTGTCGTATCTTAAATGTACCGTGCACATAATTTTACTCCGTCTATTATTGTAAAGTGGCATTTTTGTGTCCCTTCCGCATACGAGAATGCGCGGTGGATAGATATGGCTGGCGCAGAGAAAGTTACTCGAGCACGAAAGTTACTTCAAGACATACTTTCCATAGGCTGAATCTTCTCTTATGACCAATCTTCGGACCACTCTTTGATTAATGCCTTGGTCATCACTTCATCTTCTTATTTCGACCTTGAAGCCAACATATGGCGCAAGCATTGTGACAAGGTGGCTCCTCGTCAATCCCCACCATGATGGGCTTGGGGTTAGCGGAATCCTGCAGGTTAGCATAATACATCGGATACCAGACAAAGCGGGGAGCGAGATTTACCTAGGTTTGGGGCCCTCGATGAGGTAATACCCTTACATCCTGCCTGTCTGATCTTGATTATAGGTGGAATACATTATAATGGGGCATCCGAAGGACTGCTTGGTGGTGCTCTCGCCGAGAGGCAAGGTTTCTAGGGTTTGGTGTATGCGTGGTTGTATGAGATTATGAGAGAGGATCCGGTAGGCCCTCTCCCGGCCTTTATATAGGAGGCCAGGTCCCAAGAGTCCTGCACGGATTTGGCTATAATAAAAAAGAGATTCTATGTATCCTTTCCTTATTCGAACGTCTCCTTGCCTTGTTCTTGAAGAAACCGTCACCTTCCATCTTTCCACCATGCAAACGACGTACTGGACCATCTTGGGCTACAGTGCTTCAGATTGGCCCCTTGTTGGGCCGGAAGAGGTAGGGCAATGTCGGGTACCCGAAGGATAATGCCCACATCACATTGTCTATGAACAAATCCTACAACTCAATGTAAACATTCTTACATAGGGATTTCCATTAATTACCAAATTTCTACATGGGGACTCCATGCACTTTCGGGTATGTGTCGTGAGAATAAAAACATCGGGTGTGTTGAATACCCGACGCTGAATGGATCGTAGCGAACAAGAGGGTGGGGTGAATGGCACAACGGCAAGTTTTAGTCTTTTTCAATTTTTAGTGCAACGGAAGATAAAGGTGAGAACTTTAGCGATAGCGGTGATCCTACAATGATTCTAGGACAAGTGCAACAAGCAAAGGAATCAACAAGATAGTAAGAGTAGGGAGCGAGACAACCGGGGGCGCGGAGACGAAGAGAGGTTTGTTTCCCGCAGTTCCTTCCACAATAGGAAGTACGTCTGCGTTGAGGAGGTGCTAGTCTCACACAAGAGACTAGACGGCCACACCACTAAGGAAGGCCTCACCTTCTTCCTCGAGAGAGCTCCACGAAGGTGTCCCCTTCTCCACTAAGGCACCGGTCAAGGCGGTGATTCCTTCACAAGGTTGGGGCGAGCTCCACACCCAAGGATGCTCCCAACACCCTATGGAGCTAGTACATCACCAAGCTAGCCTCCGTAGCTGCACTTTCTCCAATGCTCCACCATAGGAACCCTACCACCAAGATCCACAAAGGAATAGCTAGATTGGTGAAATCTCTCTTGGTAGAACTATAGATCGGGGTCTCCTCCACCACTCCTCAAAGTTTGGGCAAGATTGGTTGGATGGTGAAGGAGATCCTCAAGGATTAAGCTCAGCAACAATGGAGGAGAGAGAGAGAGAGAGAAGAGATAAAAACGAGTTGGGGAAGAAGGAGCCCTTAAATAGGCTCCTCCAAATCCAACCGTTATGCCCAGTTTTTGCTTAAGCGGTACTACCGCTTTTGTGAAGCGGTACTACCGCTCTGAGTTCAAATTCCCCCAGATCTGGTCCACATGGACGCAGAGCGGTACTACCGCTCGCGGTGCCGCTCGAGGTACCGTGATGGGGTCCAAACCTTACTGGATCCAAAGCGGTACCGGAGCGGTACTGCCGTAACTAGTTTAAGGTACCTGACCGGTACCATGGGCGGTACTACCGCTCGTAAGCGGTACTACCGCTCCAGGTACCGCAGAGGTACCGCAACTAGTACTGTGGGACAATTTCAGCGCAGAACTCATAGCGGTACCGTAGGGCGGTACCTATAGGGGTAGCGGTACTACTGCTACAGGTACCGGTAGTACCGGCCTGGCTAAAACTGGTTTTCTCCTCTTTTTCTTTCCAGCCATGTCACCTCGCTATACACACACAAAACCAGAAAACCTATCAACTACGCTTCAGTCTTCCGATCTTGACGTGTCCAGCGAGGTCACCGTGCACTTGCAAATCTAACAATGATACTCAAGGCACATGGTGAGATTACTCAAGTGTTGTCATCAAACACACAAAACTTGGGGTTTAAACTTTGCTCTTACATTCTCCCCCTTTTTGGTGTTTGATGACAACATAAGACTTTACAATAACATATGATATTATGATGAGATACTAAGATTTGCAAAAACTCGACGGAGCTCCCCCTACACATGTGCATATCATGAATATGTATTTGAATACAAATACACATGTTCTAGAGACATCACTCCCCCTAGTTTTTACAAACCAAGCACATATGCAACATGGATAATTGACATGTTCAAGTAGCATATGCACAATATGGAGGCAACATAAGATCATGCAAGGAGATTTGGGTGAAGTTATCATACCATAGCCTTGAGAATACCCAAACTCACCGTAAGATGCCTCCATAGGGTTGTTGATGTAGCCACAAGAAAAGATAAGCAACTAGAACCAAAAAGGCTACAAACAACAAAGGTACCCATCCACATAGGAACTTCTCTCCCTTTGGCATCGGAACACCAAAAAGGAGGGTAAAGAAACTAGAAGGATGGAGAAAAAGAACATACAACCAAGCTTGCAAAAACTAAGAGGGAAAACAAGCTTTAATGAGGTTCTCCAAAAACATAAAGAAGAAGAAAGCATAGAAGAAGGACAAAAAGAAAGGTCACAAAGAAACACAAAGAACCGAAAAACCCCTCAAAGAGGAGGTTGGTGGCCGAAGCCACCGTGTAAGAGTGTAGTAGTGTGAGGTCGCGTAGATGTATCTAGGACTCACGGACTACAACTAAACATGAAGCTCATAAGTCACTCAATTGACAAATAGCATATTTTTTGGATTTCTTTATGCATTATGGGGGAGGGATAGCTCAATAGATTTAAACCGCACTCCCCCTATGTTCATGTGTGCCTTTCATCTAGATATAAAGGTTAGGAGTGGTATGTGCGCACGACGGTCAAGCAAAGTTCGATGGATTAATGATATTTTGCTCATGCCTCAACTCAATGAAATGCTTCTCATCCAAGGGCTTCGTGAAGATGTCCGCCAATTGCTCCTTGGTGCCAATGTAGGATAGTACAATATCTCCGCGAGCAATGTGATCCCGGATGAAGTGGTTCCGTATCTCAATGTGCTTCGTCTTGCCATGAAGAACCGGATTGTAGGTGATCTTGATTGCGCTCTCATTGTTACACAAAAGAGGCACCTTGCTATACTCGAGTCCATAATCCCGCAAGGTTTGCCTCATCCACAAGATTTGAGCACAACTACTTGCCGCGGCAATATACTCGGCTTCCGCGTGGAGACGGAGACACAATTTTGCTTCTTCGAGGACCAACACACCAAAGATCTTCCAAGAAAGTGACAAGCTCCGGATGTAGACTTCCTATCAACCTTGTCGCCCGCCCAATCGGAGTCGGTGAAACCAACCAAAGCAAAGTCCGTGTCCCTTGGGTACCATAGTCCGAAGTGTGGGGTATCAACTAAATATCGAAAGATCCTTTTGACCGCCACAATGTGGCTTTCCTTCGGGCTCGCTTGAAACCGTGCACACATACCAACGCTTAACATTATATCCGGGCGAGAGGCACAAAGGTAAAGAAGCGAACCTATCATTGAACGGTAGAGCTTGGGATCCACCGCCTTGCCGGTCTCGTCAAGAGAGAGTTGACACTTGAGATGCATCGGAGTTCCAATGCCTTTGGCGTCCTTCATATCAAAGCGCTTGAGCATGTCTTGGAGGTACTTTGCTTGATTGATAAAGGTTCCTTGTCGCATTTGCTTGATCTCGAACCCAAGAAAGTACTTGAGTTCACCCATCATTGACATCTCAAACCTATTTGTCATCAACATAGCAAACTCATCATTGAATTTTGTGTTAGTCGAGCCAAATATGATGTCATCTACATAGAGCTGGCATACGAAGAGCTCCCCATTGACTTTCTTAGTAAAAAGAGTGGGATCAATTTTCCCCACTTCGAAACCACGGTCTTCAAGCAACTCCTTTAGATGCTCATACCAAGCTCTAGGAGCTTGTTTGAGTCCATATAGGGCCTTTTTGAGCTTGAAGACATGGTCCGGGAAATGGGGGTCCTCGAACCCCGGGGGTTGCTTCACATATACTTCCTCATGTAGAGGACCATTAAGAAAAGCACTCTTAACATCCATTTGTTGCAACTTAAAGCCATGATGAGAGGCAAAGGCCAAAAGGATACGGATGGGCTCAAGCCTTGCAACGGGTGCAAAGGTTTCACCAAAGTCCACTCCTTCGACTTGAGAATAGCCTTGTGCCACCAATCTTGCTTTGTTGCGGATGACCATGCCTCTTTCATCTTGCTTGTTCTTGAAAACCCATTTGGTGCCGATAACATTGCGGCAATGATCGGGTCGCTTCATGAGAGTCCACACATCATTCCTCTTGAAGTTGTTGAGTTCCTCTTGCATTGTATTCAACCAATCGGGATCTTTGAGAGCTTCATTGACCTTGAGTGGTTCCTCCATAGAGACAAAGGCGTGGTGCTCACAAAAGTTTTCTAGTTGCCTCCGGGTGGTTACTTTGCTCTTTATATCACCAATGATATTATGCAAGGAAAGAGACTTGAGACGCAAGTGTCTTGTAGTAGGGTCTTCACGGCGAGTGTCGGCTAAAGGAGAAGATTCTTGTGAGTCCTCTTGGCCTTCATCACGGTTTAGGTCCTCGCCTAGACCTCCATTGTTGTTGAAAGGGGCATCATCATCATGAGAGCCGGATGGCTCGGGGGTATTAGGAATAGTATTGTCCATAAAGATTATCCCCGAACCACTCGGAGAAGAACTTGAAGCTTGGCCTTGGTCACTTGATGTTGGTTGTTGTGGTAGATGAGCTTGCGGTGAATGTTGTTCTTGAGCTTGTTGAGGTGAACTTGGACTTGATTGTTGTTGTAGTTGTCGAGGTTGAACTTGAGGTTGTTGTAGAGGTTGAGGTTGAACTTGAGGTTGTTGTAGAGGTTGACTTGCATTTGTAAGATCAACGGAAGAAGCTTGGCCTTGTGGTGTAGATGGCTCCACTTGGGTGGAACTTGGTCCTTCCCTGGTACTCATAGAAGGTAGCTCTTGAGGTCGGCGAATGCCAACACCCATCCTTCCTATGGTATCCGGGGGAATTGCATCTCCTTTCTCACAAGAAGCACTTCGCTCCTCCAAAGATCTATCATCTTCATCGAATGTCACATCACAAGATTCTACAACTCCCCCACTTGACTTATTGAAGACTCTATAGGCGTGAGAATCCGTAGCATAGCCAACGAAAATTCCTTCTTGAGATCTTGAATCAAACTTAGATAGGCGTGTGTCTTTCACAAGCACATAGCATTTGCATCCGAAGACCTTGAAGTATGGCACATTTGGCTTGTTGACGGTGAGGATCTCATATGGTGTCTTCTCAAGACCTTTGCGAAAGTAGAGACGATTAGTAGCGTGGCATGCGGTAGAGATAGCTTCCGCCCAAAAATTGTAGTTAGACTTGTATTCCATCATCATGGTTCGAGCGGCTTCGATCAAGGTTCGATTCTTCCTTTCGGCGACCCCATTTTGTCGGGGAGTATATGGCGTGGAGTATTGGTGTTGGATTCCTTCTTCGCCGAGGAAGTCATCCAAGGTGTAGTTCTTGAACTCCGTTCCATTGTCGCTCCTTATTGCGAGGATCTTGTTGTCGTACTTGCGTTGAACTTGGTTGGCAAACTCCATCATGGTCCGTTGAGTCTCACTCTTGTACTTGAAGAAGAATACCGAACAATAGCGTGAATAGTCATCAACAATGATGAGGCAATACTTCTTTCCTCCAAGACTTTCATGAGACGGTGGACCGAAGAGATCAACATGTAAGAGCTCCAAGCATCTTGTGGTAGAGATGATAATCTTGGCCTTGTGAGGAGCTCCATGCATTTTTCCTTGTACGCAAGCCCTACAAACACGATCCTTACAAAAAGAGACATCTTCTTTTAGTCCGAGAATGTGGCCACCCTTGTGGAGACTTTGCAAAGTCCTCATGTTGACATGGGCTAGTCGGCGATGCCATAACCAACCCTTGTCACCTTTGGCGAATAGGCAAAGAGCGGAAGATGCTGTCTTTCCGGAGAAATCGACAACATACAATCCGTTCTCTACATATCCAACAAAAGATACATTGCGCGTCTTGCTCCACAAGAGGACCACCATATGTTCATCAAAGAAAGTACATAGACCCATGCGAGCAATTTGATGAACGGAGAGTAAATTGTAACCGAGGGTCTCGACAAGGAGGACATTCACAAGTGAGATGCCGGGTGTTACCACCACCTTGCCAAGACCCAATACCTTAGAGCACGTGTTGTCGCCATATGATACGGTAGAGTGAGAAGGCTCGAGGTCAACAACAATATTCTTGCTTCCGGTCATATGACTTGTGGCTCCACTATCAACCACCCATTTAGCGCCACCGGAAGCATAGTCCTACAAGGAATCAAGTCTTGGATTTAGGTACCCATTTTTCAATGGGTCCTAGCATGTTAGTAACAAGGGGTTTGGGAACCCAAATAGTCCAATCAACATTGTCCTTGTGAGGACCAATAAAGCGAGCACGAATATGTCCATAGTAATCAACAAAAAGAACATGAGAAGGGTTGTTAGAGCCGGCGAAACCCTTCGAGGCGGAGTTGGGTACTCCATCCCTTCTTGAGCTAGCATCGCTCTCTTCAAGGTTGATCTCCATGTTCTCCTTGTTCTTCTTCTTCTTCTTGGTCCTCTTATTCCTCTTCCTCTTTGGCTTGATAGCCACTCCTCCTTCATTGCAAGAGCCCTCTTTGGCTCCATCTTTAGCTTCAATGACTCCTTCCAAGTACTTGGCTTGAACTTGGAGTCTATCAACTTTGGCCTTCAAACGATTGACTTCATCTTCATGCTCTGGGTGAGGATGGCAAATATCAAACACTTGGACTTCCTTTGCCTTGTTCACCCGGAAGTGTTCCATCAAAGTTTCTTCTTGGAGAGCGTTCATCTTCATGAGTATGCGCTTGTCACTCTCCATCTTGGCAATGTCACTTTCATGAGTGCAACACGCACGGTCCTTGCTCAAAGGGAAATGCACCTTCAATGCTTCCTCTTGCATGGAATTGACCTCCATGAGCTTGGCTTCCCTTCTCTTCAAGGCGGCTATTTCTTCCTCATGATCACAACAAGTGGCCTTCTCCTTGCTCATGCGGAGACATTCCACCAAAGACTCTTCTTGCATGCTAATCAAACTCAATAGCTTGGCCTTGGTGGTTGATGTCTACGGGAGCTTCTATTCTTGTAGACAGTGTTGGGCCTCCAAGAGCAGAGGTTTGTAGAACAGCAGCAAGTTTCCCTTAAGTGGATCACCCAAGGTTTATCGAACTCAGGGAGGAAGAGGTCAAAGATATCCCTCTCAAGCAACCCTGCAACCACAAAGCAAGAAGTCTCTTGTGTCCCCAACACACCTAATAGGTGCACTAGTTCGGCGAAGAGATAGTGAAATACAGGTGGTATGAATAAGTATGAGCAGTAGCAACGGCACCAGAAAAGTGCTTTGCTATCCAGGACTGGCGTGTGATTGATGGTGGTAATATGGCAGACAGTACAAATGCAGTAGAACAGTAAACAAGCAGCGATAATAGCAGTATTTAGGAACAAGGCCTAGGGATCATACTTTCACTAGTGGACACTCTCAACATTGATCACATAAATAAATAGATAGATGCTAGACTCTACACCCTCTTGTTGGATGATGAACACCACTAATTGCGTAGGATTACACGAACCCTCAATGCCGGAGTTAACAAGCTCCACAATATTCAATGTTCATATTTAAATAACCTTAGAGTGCAAGATAGATCAACATAACCAAATAGATCACATCAATACCATCATAGTAATAGTTAACTTCATAATCTACAAGAGATCACAATCATAAACTACGCCAAGTACTACATGATGCACACACTGCCACCTTTACACCATGCAGGAGGAATAGAGTACTTTAATAACATCACTAGAGTAGCACATAGATGAATAGTGATACAAAACTCATATGAATCTCAATCATGTAAAGCAGCTCATGAGATCATTGTATTGAAGTACATAGGAGAGAGATTAACCACATAGCTACCGGTACAGCCCCGAGCCTCGATGGAGAACTACTCCCTCCTCATGGGAGACATCAGCGGTGATGAAGATGGCGGTGGAGATGGCAGCGGTGTCGATGGAGAAGCCTTCCGGGGGCACTTCCCCGTCCCGGCGGCGTGCCGGAACAGAGACTCCTGTCCCCCAGATCTTGGCTTCGCGATGGCGGCGGCTCTGGATGGTTTCTCGTACCGTGGCTTTTCCGTCCCGAGGTTTTAGGTCGAGGGGCTTCTTATAGGCGAAGAGGCGGCGTCAGAAGGTCAACGAGGCGATGACACCACAGGGGGGCGCGGGCCACCCCTGGGCCGCGCCGGCCTATCACCTGGGGGGCCTGTGTCCCCTCTCTGGCGGCTCTCGGGTGTTCTGGATGCTTCCGGGGATTCTAAGATGCTGGGCGTTGATTTCGTCCGATTCCGAGAATATTTCCTTACTAGGATTTCTGAAACCAAAAACAGCAGAAAAAAGCAACTGACCCTTCGGCATCTCGTCAATAGGTTAGTTCCGGAAAACGCATAAATATGACATAAAGTATGCATAAAACATGTAAATATCTATACCTAATAATAAAGGGAGAAGTGTTTCCCTGGTTTCGTCCGTCTTTGGTTTCGTCCGTCTTTGGGGTCTTCGTCCGCCACTCATCGTACCAATCTCCAATCTCTCGATCGGAATATGAGGACTCATCTTACACGTATAGGCTCTCTCCGGGTCTCTCTCCGGGTCTCTCTCCGAAAACAGTCCTTGTCGACGTGCACACCGTTGCTCGCTCATATATATACACCTCCCGATCGTGGGTAGAAATCAATCAAATCGAAATTTATCAGAAAATTCTTCGTCGAGAATCCGATCGAGAATAAATTGGTGGCGGCGTATCCTGGACTGGCCTAATTTCGTTGCTTCGCATCGCCCAGCATCCGCTCGATCCCGGCAACCGGCGCCGCCACTGGCCGAGGGAAACAGGAAACCGGAGACTGTCAAACGCTTCTTCAGCAACAAAGCGCTGGCCACCACCAGCGGCGGGGATAGGGGCCTGGACCTCGACGGATTCACCCGCCAAGGCATTGACACCATGGCCATCGACGCCCGCGGCCGCCTCATCACTCTGCTCCAGGCCCTGTCCTGCTTCATGGCGACATCTGGGATGATCGACGCCGCGATATGGGACAACACCATGGTCCGGGGAGACCGTCGGGGAGCACGGCGCCAGGTGCGGCCTCGGTGCTTTGCCTCACGCGGATATTCAGGGTAACAGTGGACATTGTCAAAAACTTGCTGTGGTAGGGCGCTCGGCGAGGACCGCACCCCTTGCATTGCTGCTGTGCTATGCAGGTCCCTTGCATTGCTGCTGTGCTATGCAGGTCCGTGTGAGGCAAAACAAGTTCCGTCTTTCCTGCTCCGGAAATTAATCACGCATGGAAGACAGGCAGATCAAGTCGGGTGACACTGGTACTCGTCACTGTATCTTCCACACGACAAGACAGGGGAAACACGGATGCAACCATGGCTCTGAGCTTGAGTCAGGCAGTTCAAGCATTGCGGAATCACACATGGAAGACGGGAAGATCAAATTGGGTGACACTGGTACTCGTCAGTCGTCACTGTATCTTCCACACGACAAGACAGGGGAAACACGGATGCAACCATGGCTCTGAGCTTGAGTCAGGCAGTTCAAGCATTGCAGGTCCACACCGTAGAGAAAGCCCCGCTGCCAATGCGCTGGATGGAGATGCAATGGCAGTGAGACAAGGAGCCACCCAAACTCTGCTGCGTATGCACTGAATGGAGGTGCAAGCACCACAACGGCAGGAGAAGCACGACTCACCTTGGGCGACCTTGCAGTTCAGTATTCTCGCGATGCAGATTGGAATCTCGACATCTAATGCTTATGTTTGGCAGCGATGCAAAGATCCAATCCCATGAGAAGGCAAAGCACCTTCAAGCTGCGAGTCGGTGCTGGTAACGCTGTTGTCTAAAACTTTTGTCCTACAGGTGAGCGTTCTTAGCTTTATGTCCGGATCAGCGGATTTTGATGCTCGTTACTGGGAAAGACCGGGCCAAGCCATGGCGGTATCGAGATGATTACAGTTGGATGTGATTTTTGTGATTTCATGTCAACTTTTATTGTAAGGTCTGGTTAGTGGAAAAACATATAGTTACATGGAATTTGTTACATGAATTTGAAGATTGCCAGCTATTCCTAGGATTGGCAAATTGACAAGGTTTTGATCACTTTCCGGAGGATTGGTGTAGTCTGACCTTAGGTTTGATCGTCTAATGTTGGCTTTCCTTGTCATGGCATGTGTGACTTTTTGAGGATCACCAATATTCACGATCATATTATATTTTTTTGCGACATGTTAAATGCAAATATTATTGCGAAAAAGCAATAAAAATGTTAAAATGTAAAATATAAAAGTTAGTTATTGTTAGCCTATAAAAGACGGCTATAAAATTTGAATCATGTTTTTAGCATATATATTAGAACGCTACACGAAAACTGCCAACAAAATGGAAATGATTAAGGATACTTTACTGGTGTCTTCATGGTAATCTGTTCTTATGGTGATATATACATAACATTATATAAATGATGAAGCAGTTAACCTAACATAAGATTAATTCACACTTTATCATCACGCCTACCATCTAACTTGCCACTCATGTAGGACGGCAAGAACTTTGTGCGTCTCCACGTTGTCGTATTTTTTGTCCCGGTGCAACGCACGGGCGTGTGTACTAGTCATCAATAATGTGGCATGGAACATAAGAAATTATCGATACGTCGGAGACGTATCAGCATCCCCAAGCTTAGTTTCTGCTCGTCCCGAGCAGGTAAACGATAACAAATATAATTTCTGGAGTGACATGCCATCATAACCTTGATCATACTATTGTAACCATATGTAATGAATGCAGTGATCAAAACAATGTAAATGACATGAGTAAACAAATGAATCATATAGCAAAGACTTTTCATGAATAGTACTTTCAAGACAAGCATCAATAAGTCTTGCATAAGAGTTAACTCATAAAGCAATAATTCATAGTAGAGGTATTGAAGCAACACAAAGGAAGATGAAGTTTCAGCGGTTGCTTTCAACTTATAACATGTATATCTCATGGATATTGTCAATGTAAAGTAATATAACAAGTGCAATATGCAAGTATGTAGGAATCAATGCACAGTTCACACAAGTGTTTGCTTCTTGAGATGGAGAGAGATAGGTGAACTGACTCAACAATAAAAGTAAAAGAAAGGTCCTTCAAAGAGGAAAGCATCGATTGCTATATTTGTGCTAGAGCTTTGATTTTGAAAACAAGAAACAATTTTGTCAACGGTAGTAATAAAGCATATGTGTTATGTAAATTATATCTTACAAGTTGCAAGCCTCATGCATAGTATACTAATAGTGCCCGCACCTTGTCCTAATTAGCTCGGATTACCTGGATTATCATCGCAATACATATGTTTTAACCAAGTGTCACAAAGGGGTACCTCTATGCCGCCTGTACAAAGGTCTAAGGAGAAAGCTCGCATTGGATTTCTCGCTATTGATTATTCTCAACTTAGACATCCATACCGGGACAACATAGACAACAGATAATGGACTCCTCTTTAATGCATAAGCATTCAACAACAATTAATTTTCTCATATGAGATTGAGGATATTTGTCCAAAACTGAAACTTCCACCATGGATCATGGCTTTAGTTAGCGGTCCAATGTTCTTCTCTAACATTATGCATGCTCTAACCATTCTAGCGGTAAATCGCCCTTACTTCAGACAAGACGGACATGCATAGCAACTCACATGATATTCAACAAAGTGTAGCTGATGGCGTCCCCAGGAACATGGTTATCGCAGAACAAGCAACTTAATAAGAGATAAAGTGCATAAGTACATATTCAATACCACAATAGTTTTTAGGCTATTTGTCCCATGAGCTACACATTGCAAAGACAAAGAATGGAAATTTAAAGGTAGCACTCAAGCAATTTACTTTGGAATGGCGGAGAAATACCATGTAGTAGGTAGGTATGGTGGACACAAATGGCATAGTGGTTGGCTCAAGGATTTTGGATGCATGAGAAGTATTCCCTCTCGATACAAGGTTTAGGCTAGCAAGGTTATTTGAAACAAACACAAGGATAAACCGGTGCTGCAAAACTCACATAAAAGACATATTGTAAACATTATAAGACCCTACACTGTCTTCATTGTTGTTCAAACTCTTTACTAGAAATTATCTAGACCTTAGAGAGACCAATTATGCAAACCAAATTTTAGCAAGCTCTATGTATTTCTTCATTAATAGGTGCAAAATATATGATGCAAGAGCTTAAATATGAGCACAACAATTGCCAAGTATCACATTATCCAAGACATTTTACCAATTACTACATGTAGCATTTCCCGTTTCCAACCATATAACAATTAACGAAGTAGTTTCAACCTTCGCCATGAAAATAAAAAGCTAAGAACACATGTGTTCATATGAACCAGCGGAGCGTGTCTCTCTCCCACACAAGGATGAGTTTATTCAAACAAAACAAGAATAAAAACAAACAGACGCTCCAAGTAAAGCACATAAGATGTGACCGAATAAAAATATAGTTTCAAGAGAAGGAACCTGATAATTTGTCGATGAAGAAGGGGATGCCTTGGGCATCCCCAAGCTTAGATGCTTGAGTCTTCTTGAAATATGCAGAGATGAACCACCGGGGCATCCCCAAGCTTAGAGCTTTCACTCTCCTTGATCATATTGTATCATCCTCCTCTCTTGACCCTTGAAAACTTTCTCCACGCCAAACTCGAAACAAACTCATTAGAGGGTTAGTGCATAATCAAAATTCACATGTTCAGAGGTGACACAATCATTCTTAACACTTCTGGACATTGCCCAAAGCTTCTGAAAGTTAATGGAACAAAGAAATCCATCCAACATAGCAAAAGAGGCAATGCGAAATAAAAGGCAGAATCTGTCAAAACAGAACAGTCCGTAAAGACGAATTTTATTGAGGCACCAAACTTGCTCAAATAAAAATGCTCAAATTGAATGAAAGTTGCGTACATATCTGAGGATCACTCACGTAAATTGGCATAATTTTCTGAGTTACCTACAGAGAATTAGGCCCAGATTCGTGACAGCAAGAAATCTGTTTCTGTGCAGTAATCCAAATCTAGTATGAACCTTACTATCAAAGACTTTACTTGGCACAACAATGCAAAAAAACTAAGATAAGGAGAGGTTGCTACAGTAGTAACAACTTCCAAAACACAAATATAAAACAAAATTACTGTAGTAAAATAAACACATGGGTTATCTCCCAAGAAGTTCTTTCTTTATAGCCATTAAGATGGGCTCAGCAGTTTTAATGATGCACTCGCAAGAAATAGTATTTGAAGCAAAAGAGAGCATCAAGAGGCAAATTCAAAACACATTTAAGTCTAACATGCTTCCTATGCAAGGGAATCTTGTAAATAAACAAGTTCATGAAGAGCAAAGTGACAAGCGTAGGAAGATAAAACAAGTGTAGCTTCAAAAATTTCAGCACATAGAGAGGTGTTTTAGTAACATGAAAATTTCTACAACCATATTTTCCTTTCTCATAAAGATTTTCAGTAGCATCATGAGAAAACTCAACAATATAACTATCACATAAATCATTCTTATCATGAGTCTCATGCATAAAATTATTACTCTCCACATAAGCATAATCAATTTTATTAGTAATAGCGGGAGCAAATTCAACAAAGTAGCTATCATTATTATTCTCATCATCAAATATAGGAGGCATATTGTAATCATAATCAAATTTATCCTCCATAACAGGCGGCAACAAAAGACTACTATTATTATAATCATCATAAATAGGAGGCAAAGTATCATCAAAGTAAATTTCCTCCTCAATGCTTGGGGGACTAAAAAGATCATGCTCATCAAAACCAGCTTCCCCAAGCTTAGAATTTTCCATAGCATTAGCAACAATAGTGTTCAAAGCATTCATATTAATAACATTCCCATTAGCATGCATATAAGGTTCCATGGGTTTTTTAATTCTCTCTTCAAACACATCATGTCCTAATTCAAGATAAAGTTCATAAAGATCTCTCATATTTTTGTTGTTTTCCATTATGCCTAACTAGTGTAAACAAGAAACAAAAAGATGCAATTGCAGGATCTAAAGGAAATAGCTTCGAGCACAAACACAATGGCGCCAGAAAAATCTTGTTACACGGAACCGGAGTATGAGTGCCTTTTACCTTTCCTCCCCGGCAACGGCGCCAGAAAAGTGCTTGATGTCTACGGGAGCTTCTATTCTTGTAGACAGTGTTGGGCCTCCAAGAGCAGAGGTTTGTAGAACAGCAGCAAGTTTCCCTTAAGTGGATCACCCAAGGTTTATCGAACTCAGGGAGGAAGAGGTCAAAGATATCCCTCTCAAGCAACCCTGCAACCACAAAGCAAGAAGTCTCTTGTGTCCCCAACACACCTAATAGGTGCACTAGTTCGGCAAAGAGATAGTGAAATACAGGTGGTATGAATAAGTATGAGCAGTAGCAACGGCACCAGAAAAGTGCTTTGCTATCCAGGACTAGCGTGTGATTGATGGTGGTAATATGGCAGACAGTACAAATGCAGTAGAACAGTAAACAAGCAGTGATAATAGCAGTATTTAGGAACAAGGCCTAGGGATCATACTTTCACTAGTGGACACTCTCAACATTGATCACATAAATAAATATATAGATGCTAGACTCTACACCCTCTTGTTGGATGATGAACACCACTAATTGCGTAGGATTACACGAACCCTCAATGCCGGAGTTAACAAGCTCCACAATATTCAATGTTCATATTTAAATAGGGATTTCTATTTTCGTGCCCTCGGTTCCTTAGTTGTGCTCAGTTTTCCCCAGCCCCTTAGTTTTTCCTCAGTTTTACCCTAGCCTTTGTCTGAAGACCCACAGAAGGAGCTCAGACGGAAGGAATCCGTTTATTTGGACGTTCTGTGCTGACGTGTTGCGCCGCGTCGTCTGTGGGGCCGCGTCGTGTGGGGCCGCGTCGCGTGGGGCTGGTAGAAAGGGACCGCGTGGGACAGGACGAGAAGCGTTTGGTTGCACGTGAGCAGGAGCTGGGTTTTGTCTCTCTCGGCCCAAATTGGCATTTTTAAAAGCACCTTTTCCCCTCTTTCTCTCTCTGTCTTTTTCACCAAATTAGTATCAAATCTAGAGAAGCTTCTATTTCTGTCTTTCTTCAATATGGCAGCAAATCTAGTAGCAAATCTCTGGGGTTATTTATGCCTTTTGGCCCTCGTTTTTTGCCCAATATGGCAGCAAATCTAGTAGCAAATCTAGAAGCTATTATATGATAAATTCACAGCAGCATAATCAGAAAACTAAGTATAATACATAGGTAAACTGCATACAATGCCAAAAGCAGCCAATAACATTGTTAATGTTCATGACAAACTAAGCTGCAAAAATATACAAGATCACGCACGCAATGTATGGACAACAAGAAGATTAGGATGAATGAATTTGTTCTTCATTCCTCCTCATATATTTCTCCGTCGCTCCATTCGTGCAATTCCCCAAGGAAATATTCATTGAACTCCTTCCGTCTGCAGTGTGAGGCCAATACATCCTCCAAACGGTATGGCCTGTGTTCATTTCTCAAACCGTAGAGTCCTATTCTATCCACACGTAGTGGCCACTCATCCCAGGCATTTGTATCATGAGAGTACGCTCTGATATAACCCAAATCCGTGTAGTAGATGCTGCCAGGTTGAAGTGTCGGGTACACTCTGGTGTCGACGGAGATACACCGGATAAAATTCACGAAGAAGGCATTACTGCCAATGTTAGTGACCGGATGGAGAGAGCGGCTCTGAGTGTCCACACGGTACACCAATGGTTTGCCCGCCAAAGCCGCGCTGACCAACAACACAAGCAGCAGAACACCATCCGACTTCACAAGGTAGAACTTCGACGTCCAAGTTCTGGAAATGAAATTAGTGTCTCCATCTTGACAAAGGTTTCGCGCGCTGCTGCAGCTGTATATTGGTGCACACTATTCTTCCGATCTCAAAATTGTCCGAAGCTACTGCATACGCAGTTCACCATTGAACGGGGTAATGCAACGGAAAACATGGTTCTTGATCGAAAATCTTCCTTCTCCCCAATCCCCATCTTCATTTATATCCTTAGTTGGAGTGCTCTCATCGACCCAACCAATTTCCGGCGGGTAATGTGTGGCAACGAAGACCATAGTCGGGGATTTGATAACAGCGACTGATTTCAGAAAAACAGATGGCATCTGCGCCTCAAACATCGTGTTCGATTTCTTTGTGAGTGGGTTCAGCAGCCGTATCTTGTGCGGCGGGTTCTTCTGGGCAAGCACGATGACGCCACGGGAAAAGCCGACGAAGTAGAATCTAAAATATATTGAAAAGATAACATTCAGCACTAAGATTGAAAATAAGATCTATGGTGACGCCACGGGAAAAGCCGAGGAATTTGAACCTTGCACGAACTGCAGATAGATCTATGGTGACGTAGCGGGATGTGCCGAGATGGAGGAAGGTGAACTCAGCGGCGCGTGGAAGGGCGTGGTGTAGCATGATCCATTCGTGCAGGTGCACGTCGGGATCGAGTAAACCTGAGCGCCAATTTCTACAGACTTGCCTCATAGCAGAGTAGCTGTCCACGTACTCCTCTTTCGCCAATAAGCATTCGCCAATCTTGTGAAGTGGTCCGTCAGCCGTGAGACCGGCCCAGTTCACGGAGGCGCCGCGCTTGGATGCGCCGCCCTCGGATGCGCCGCCCTCGGAGGCGACGGGCTCGGCGGCGACGGGCTCGGCGGCGACGGGCTCGGCGGCGACGGGCTCGGAGGCGACGGGCTCGGAGGCGACGGGCTCGGAGGCGACGGGCTCGGGGCGATGGCCGCCGGCGCATTCTTCTTCTCCATCGCCGGCGAGGGGAGGGCTCGTACGGCGGTTGGGGTTTTTGGAGAAGTTGATGGGACGTGAAGGGGTGGTTTCGTGCGTGAGCGATAATGAGACGTGCTTGTGTGCGAGGGAGGGAGAGAGGGGCTTACGCGTCCTAAATGCGACCCGCGTCAACAATGGCACGTCTTCCACGTACGCACCGCGACACGCGTCAACAATGGCACGTCTTCCACTTCTGCACCGCAACACGCGTCCTCGAGTCTAACCCTGGAAATTTAGATATACTCATGTATACCCTCGAGTCATATACTAGCATTTTTTGTATGCTCAGTTTTCACCTTGAGTGCTAATACGGCTAGTGCAATATACTCAGTTTTACCCTCAAGTGGCTGGTCAACGAGAGAGTCAACACATGGGATTAACGAGTTAAATGAGTTATTTGATGGGCAAAAAATTCCGAAAAGGAGTGGCACTTACTCATGGAGTATTTACCACAAATTTCCACTTCTCAAATCATAGATAAATCGTAGATAAATCAAGTTTCACCACAAATTGCCACTTCTCAAATCACCTAGTAGCTATGAAGGTGCATGGTTTTCCATAATAAGCCCTACCCAAAACAGCTTTCCCCAAAACATACTTTGTCTCAATGAGACCATAATTTTCACACTCATGTAGATTTGTATTGCAAATAGTTTGAGGTAGGCCAAGATGGGTTTCATTGTACAAAACACGCATTTTCCATTTTTTAAATCTCATATTTGAATCCCTTAGTCTGTTTACTACTCACTTGCCCTTGGTTTCTTGATACTACTCGGTTTTGCCCTCTCCCTTCACAAACTCTCACGTACGCCCAACATTGCCCTGATTGGTCTAGCCCATGTCACGTGGATCGTGCCCGACGACCGTTGATCGTATGATCTAACGGGCAGGATAACCCTATCTCTCTCTCTCTCTGGTCGGGGCCACCACCCTCTCTCTCTCTCTCGTCGGTTAGCTTCACGCAAAGTTTGGTTTTCTGCATTATTTTTCACGAGCTAAATTATAAACTCTTTTTAGGCATTACTTTTCACGCAAAAAATGATAAACCATCACCGATTTGTTGTAGCCATTACTTTTCACGCACAAAAATGATACACCATCACCCATTTCGTGTACCCATTACTTTTCACGCAAAAAATGATAAACCATCACCGATTTTGTTGTAGCCATTACTTTTCACGCACAAAAATGATAAACCATCACCGATTTGTTGTAGCCATTACTTTTCACGCACAAAAATGATACACCATCACCCATTTCGTGTAGCCATTACTTTTCACGCAAAAAATGATACACCATCACCCATTTCTTGTACCCATTACTTTTCACGCAAAAAACGATAAACCATCACCGATTTCTTGTAGCCATTACTTTTCACGCACAAAAATGATACACCATCACCCATTTCGTGTACCCATTACTTTTCACGCAAAAAAATGATAAACCATCACCGATTTTGTTGTAGCCATTACTTTTCACGCACAAAAATGATAAACCATCACCGATTTGTTGTAGCCATTACTTTTCACGCACAAAAATGATACACCATCACCCATTTCGTGTAGCCATTACTTTTCACGCAAAAAATGATACACCATCACCCATTTCTTGTACCCATTACTTTTCACGCAAAAAAGATAAACCATCACCGATTTCTTGTAGCCATTACTTTCCTTTTAGGCATTACTTTTCACGGTAAAATGATAAACTATACCCCCACAACGGTCGACTCCTCCTTAATTTATTGTGTATAAACCCCCACAACGGTCATCTCCTCCTTATTTTATTGTGTAAACCCTACAACGGTCATCTCTCCCTTATAAACACCCACACGGCCATCCCTTGTGTCAATAGGTTCTGCCTCTCTCTTCTTTTCGTTCACATACACTTTATCCATTGCCATGGCTTCCACGTCTCGGACGCGGACCGGAAGGGGAAGGGGAAGGGGAAGTGGATCATCATCATTGCCACCACCACCGTCAACACTGCCATTGATCATAGAGGAGTTCTTCATCGTCGTCTATGAAGACCCTTTGGTCAAGAAGGTACGTACGCGTTCCCACATATATGATGCATGTGATTAATTATGGGCATGTTCTAAAAAACCTTTAATTTCAAGGGTTCCCTAATTTCAAACGATCGGCGCTCGATCTCTTTGCGAGAACTCCCAAAAAATTTGCGGACTATCTTGACGGCAAGGAGCCAGCTAAGGTGTATCTGCGAGCAGCTGACTGCGGTCCTCGTCTCTGGACCGTGGAGGTCCTATTTGACGGACAAGGCCGGATGTACCTCGACAAGGGCTGGGAGAAATTCGCCATCGCGCACGGTGTGGATTTCGGCTGGTTCGTACACTTCAAATATGAAGGCGATGATGTGCTCACAGTGAAGGTGTTCGACGGAACAATGTGCGGAGGTACTACTACTCAGGCAGCGAAGATATGCGACGATGAAAGCGACGACGACGTGAAGCCATGCATCCATCCCCTTTAGATAATTAAGGGGATTATGACCAAGAATATATATGTAGCTTCATATGCATCGATTTAGAGATCTAGCTATTTTCTATATATTATGCATGTAAAAAATAATATCGCATTTCCACTATTATTCGAGCACCACATCCTCCAAACGATGCCGATGCCGATGCCGATATCGGCATGGTCAGAACGGCTATGCTCGCCGCCACTGCTAGGTCAACGTCGGGATACACAATGTTTAGCATAAGAGTCACTTTAGATTAAGCTGCGAAAATGGGCTGAGGCGACCCCTACAGAGCGGCTCTATATTATATTCTCTAAATAAAATAGACGACCACAGCGGTCATTGGCTGCGGAGGCCCCACAAAGCGGCAATATATAATTTTCTATAAATAAATAGACGACCCACTGGTCATTGGCTGCGGCAGCCCCATAGAGCGGCCCCATTTGTCATTGGCAGCACCGCGTATACAATCAGGAAATAAAACGGCCCACGCGTCAGCGGTAGATAGATCCACCCGTCAGCACGAGACGGTCAGCGAGGAACTGACCTCACGGTAACGGTAAGGCCTCGACCACGGCAACCCGCGTCTTCGAGGGGTTTCAAACTAGAGGGAGGGGAAAACTGAGGAAAAACTAACGAGCTGGGGAAAACTGAGTACAACTAACGAAGCAGGGGCACGAAAATAGAAATCCCATTTAAATAACCTTAGAGTGCAAGATAGATCAACATAACCAAATAGATCACATCAATACCATCATAGTAATAGTTAACTTCATAATCTACAAGAGATCACAATCATAAACTACGCCAAGTACTACATGATGCACACACTGCCACCTTTACACCATGCAGGAGGAATAGAGTACTTTAATAACATCACTAGAGTAGCACATAGATGAATAGTGATACAAAACTCATATGAATCTCAATCATGTAAAGCAGCTCATGAGATCATTGTATTGAAGTACATAGGAGAGAGATTAACCACATAGCTACCGGTACAGCCCCGAGCCTCGATGGAGAACTACTCCCTCCTCATGGGAGACAGCAGCGGTGATGAAGATGGCGGTGGAGATGGCAGCGGTGTCGATGGAGAAGCCTTCCGGGGGCACTTCCCCGTCCCGGCGGCGTGCCGGAACAGAGACTCCTGTCCCCGAGATCTTGGCTTCGCGATGGCGGCGGCTCTGGATGGTTTCTCGTACCGTGGCTTTTCCGTCCCGAGGTTTTAGGTCGAGGGGCTTCTTATAGGCGAAGAGGCGGCGTCAGAAGGTCAACGAGGCGACGACACCACAGGGGGGCGCGGGCCACCCCTGGGCCGCGCCGGCCTATCACCTGGGGGGCCTGTGTCCCCTCTCTGGCGGCTCTCGGGTGTTCTGGATGCTTCCGGGGATTCTAAGATGCTGGGCGTTGATTTCGTCCGATTCCGAGAATATTTCCTTACTAGGATTTCTGAAACCAAAAACAGCAGAAAACAGCAACTGGCCCTTCGGCATCTCGTCAATAGGTTAGTTCCGGAAAACGCATAAATATGACATAAAGTATGCATAAAACATGTAGATATCATCAATAATGTGGCATGGAACATAAGAAATTATCGATACGTCGGAGACGTATCAGTGGTCTCAAGAGTGGCAATTTCTTCTTCATGGTTGCAACATGAGGTCTTCTACTTGCACAAGCGGTAATATTCATCCAAGGTTTCTTCTTGAAGAGAATTGACCTCCAAGAGAAGAGCATTGTGCTTCCTCAAGGAAGCAACTTGATCAACAAGCTCGTCATGGCAAGAGTTGGGGTCTTCATATCTTTCTTCTTGTTGGCTTCCTCGAGAGAGAGCATCTTCTTTTTGAGCTCACCCATCAAACCAAGAGTATGGTCTCGATCCTTGGTGAGTTGAGAGACAATAGCTTTGTTGGAGTCTTCAAGGACGATGACACTAACTTCAAGAGACATGCGCAGATTTCGTTCATCTTCAAGCTCTTCTTTGAGAGAGGCAATCTCATTTGCCGCTTCCCTTTCCAACCTCTCCCTCTCCTCTATAAGATCTTGTGCCGCACCAAGTTGGGCTAAGAGAGCCCCAACATGAGTCTTGGTATCCCCTTTCATGTTAGTGAGAAAAGAATCCAAACCCATAATCTCACGTTTAACGGTGAGACTAGTGGCATCATCAATATATAAGGCATTATTCGAAGATGATGGTTTGGAAGGGGATTTTACCTCCGTGGATACCTTTGCCATAAGGCAACGAGCATTGTTGGTGACGAGATTCTCATTAGGAGAGTCGAAGAGGGAGATAGAGGGAGTGGAAATGGCGATGGCGGCCACTCCCTCTCCTTCTTTGTTGGAGCGCTTGTCCTCATGTTCTTCATCCTCATCGGAGGAGTACTCTTCTCGAATGATGAAGGCTCTAGGCTTCTTGGTGAAGGAGACCTTGTCATCATCGGACTTTGGGGAGAACTTGGAGAATCCTTTGGAGAGTGACTTGAACTTTTCCTTGCGGATAAGCCTTCCACCATGATCTTCTCTTCTCTCAAACATACAATCCGCAACAAAATGATTCTTGTCGCCGCAATTGTAGCATGTTCTTCCCCTTTGCCCCTCCCTTGGGATCTTGGAGAAACTTCTTGGAGAATCACGTGATCTTCTTGGTCTTGTGCTTCGGGACATGTTTCCATCCCAAAATTTCTTGGCGGCGAGAGCCATGTGCTCATGATAATTGACCTTGAGATCATCCGATCCCCACTCAACGGGATCCTCATCGCTTTCACTAGCCTCATGTACCTTCATCTTCAATGCAAGGTTGGGCTTGCGGGAGTTGTGGGCGCGAGCAACAAGATCCTCCGCATTCTTCTTGGAGATGTCCAAAGCGATGACTTCGCTAAGAACTTCATCGGATGTCATAGCACTGAAGGAGGCGTTTTGGCGGATGGCCGTCAACTTCACTTCCTCATAAGGGAGGAGAGCGTTGTAGAACTTGCGCTTGATCCAATGGTCATCCACAAACGTTGCTCCAAGATCTTGCATTTGTACGGCAAGAGCGATGAGGCGCCGATACATTTCTTCGGGGGACTCTCCTTCAATCATGACGAAGTTGTCGGCCATGTTGTTCACTTCATCAAAACGAGAGCTTTGGATTCTTGCATTTCTAAGGAAGAGCTTCTCAAGTTTATCCCATGCTTCCTTGGCGGTCTTGAGCGAGCGGATATGAGCGCGGTCCTTGGGCGTGATGGCCATGTGAATCATGTTGATGGCGGTGGCGTTGAGTTGGTCATCCACCACATCTCTTCTTGTCAAGCTCTTTGGGTCTCGTGGTGAGTAGCCCTCCTCGATGATACGCCAAAGCTCGGTAGATGTGCTGCGCACATGAGAACGCATTAAGAATTGCCAATTTTCAAAGTTGTTTGACTCAAGTAACGGTGGTGAACCATGCGACAAAATATGTGGCATAGGTATTGGAACGTTTATGGTGTAATCATTTGGTGGTGGCACCGCATGATTACTCCCTAGGCGTTCCGCAACCGGTGTCTCATCCTTCCCCTTTGTTGATGTGCCGGTCTCCCCAAGCCCTTCCTTTTGTGGATCATTTGTCGTTTGCGCGACAGGAAAGGGGTTAGCTTTTGGTGGGGGATCCTTGATGTCTACGCACGCTTCTATTCCTGTAGACAGTGTTGGGCCTACAAGAGCAGAGGTTTGTAGAACAGCAGCAAGTTTCCCTTAAGTGAATCACCCAAGGTTTATCGAACTCAGGGAGGTAGAGGTCAAAGATATCCCTCTCAAGCAACCCTGCAATTACGATACAAGAAGTCTCTTGTGTCCCCAACACACCTAATACACTTGTGAGATGTATAGGTGCACTAGTTCGGCGAAGAGATAGTGAAATACAAGTAATATGGATGAATATGAGTGGTAATAACAATCTGAAATAAAGATGGCAGCAAGCAAACATGTAACAAAACAGTAAATAAACGGTGATTTGATGTTTGGAAACAAGGCCTAGGGATCCTACTTTCACTAGTGGACACTCTCAACAATGATCACATAATAGAACTACTCTACACTCTCTTGTTGGATAACAAACACCATTCATTGTGTAGGGCTATAAAAGCACACCTCAAGCCAGAGTAAACAAGCTCCACAACATCCGGAGTTCATATTAAAGTAACCTCTAGAGTGCATAATAGACCGTTGCAATTTAGACCGAGTACTAACATAGCATACAAACTGTCAACAATAGCTATGAAAGGGGGAATAGATCGCATCAATACTATCATAGTAATAGTTAACTTCATAATCTACAAGAGATTACAATCATAACCTACGCCAAGTACTACATGATGCACACACTGTCAACATTACATCATGGAGGAGGAATAGAATACTTCAATAACATCACTAGAGTAGCACATAGATTAATAGTGATACAAAGCTCATGATCACATAAAGATCACATGGGAGAGAGAGATGAACCACATAGCTACCGGTAGAGCCCTCAGCCTCGGGGGAGAACTACTCCCTCCTCATCATGGGAGACAGCAACGGCGATGAAGATAGCGGTGGAGATGACTTCCAGGGGTAATTCCCCGTCCCGGCGGCGTGCCGGAACAGAGACTTCTATCCCCCGAACTTGACTTCGCGATGGCGGCGGCTCTGGAAGGTTTTCCGTATCGTGGCTTATTCCCTTAGGGTTTTCGCGACGGAGGCTTTAAGTAGGCGGAAGGGTAGCCTCGGAGGGGTCCTGGGGGACCCACACCATAGGGGGGCGCGCCCCCCCTTGGCCGCGCCGCTAGGTGGGGTGGGCCCCCCTTGGCTCCCCTCTGGTCCCTCTTCGGTGCTCTGGAACCTTCCGTGGGAAATAGGACCCTGGTCGTTGATTTCGTCCGATTCCGAGAATATTTCCTTTGTAGGATTTCTGAAACCAAAAACAGCAGAAAACTGCAACTGGCTCTTCGGCATCTCGTTAATAGGTTAGTGCCGGAAAATGCGTATAAATGATGTAAAGTGTGTATAAAACATGTGAGTATCATCATAAAAGTAGCATGGAACATAAGAATTATAGATACGTTTGAGACGTATCAATCCTCGGCACTTGCTTTAGGATCAACGATATGATTCAGTTTTTGAGCAACCAACTCCATCATCATCGCCTTCATTTGGTTAACGATGGATGACTCCAATTTCTTGAGGTCATCCAACGTAGCCGTTGTGGTATCGACGGGAGATGATGGAGCGGGTGGCACAAGGGAAGGTGACCCATTCTTATCCGCCTCTTGTTCGGCCATTTCTTAGGCGGTAAAGCCCGAGCAAGAAAACCTTGCTCTGATACCACTTGAATGGATCGTAGCGAACAAGACGGGGGGGGGGGGGGTGAATGGCGCTACGACAAGTTTTAGTCTTTTTCAATTTTTAGTGCAACGGAAGATAAAGGTGAGAACTTTAGCGATAGCGATGATCCTACAATGATTCTAGGACAAGTGCAACAAGCAAAGGAATCAAAAAGATAGTAAGAGTAAGGAGCGAGACAACCAGGGGCGCGAAGACGAGGCGAGGTTTGTTTCCCGCAGTTCCTTCCACAATAGGAGGTACGTCTGCGTTGAGGAGGTGCTAGTCTCACACAAGAGACTAGACGGCCACACCACGAAGGAAGGCCTCACCTTCTTCCTCGAGAGAGCTCCACGAAGGTGCTCCCCCTTCTCCACTAACGCACCGGTCGAGGCGGTGATTCCTTCACAAGGTTGGGGCGAGCTCCACACACAAGGATGCTCCCAACACCCTATGGAGCTAGTACATCACCAAGCTAGCCTCCATAGCTGCACTTTCTCCAATGCTCCACCATAGGAACCCTACCACCAAGATCCACTAAGGAATAGCTAGTATTGGTGAAATCTCTCTTGGTAGAACTATAGATCTGGGTCTCCTCCACCACTCCTCAAAGTTTGGGCAAGATTGGTTGGATGGTGAAGGAGATCCTCAAGGATTAAGCTCAGCAACAATGGAGGAGAGAGAGAAGAGATAAAAACGAGTTGGGGAAGAAGGAGCCCTTAAATAGGCTCCTCTAAATCCAACCGTTATGCCCAATTTTTGCCTAAGCGGTACTACCGCTTTTGTGAAGTGGTACTACCGCTCTGAGTTCGAATTCCCCCAGATCTGGTCCACGTGGGCGCAGAGCAATACTACCGCTCGAGGTACCGCGATGGGGTCCAAACCTTACTGGATCCAAAGCGGTGCCGGAGCGGTGCCGGAGCGGTACCAGAGCGGTACTGCCGTAACTAGTTTACGGTACCTGACCGGTACCATGGGCGGTACTACCGCTCGTAAGCGGTACTACCGCTCCAGGTACCGCAGAGGTACCGCAACTAGTACTGTGGGACAATTTCAGTGCAGAACTCAGAGCGGTACCGTAGGGCGGTACCTATAGGGGTAGCGGTACTACCGCTATAGGTACCGGTAGTACCGGCCTGACTAAAACTGGTTTTCTCATCTTTTTCTTTCCAGCCATGTCACCTCGCTATACACACACAAAACCAGAAAACCTATCAACTACGCTTCAGTCTTCCGATCTTGACGTGTCCAGCGAGGTCACCGTGCACTTGCAAATCTAACAATGATACTCAAGGCACACGGTGAGATTACTCAAGTGTTGTCATCAAACACACAAAACTTGGGGTTTAAACTTTGCTCTTACAGACGCAATGATCCCTAGCGTTTTTTTGTTTGTCTAGTCAGTGCAAGCGTGGAGATTACGCGTGTGTCTCGACATTTGAACTACCAAGACCCGCCTACCGTGTTGTAGTGATATGTATACCTGACCCGCCAGTAGGGTGGTAGTTCTCCTTCCCATGGTAGGGTTCCTTCACGTGAAGCTTGTCGAGCTGTTCGTGAGGTGACCAATCACGCCGATAGCTATTTATCGCTTTAAGAAGGTGAACATGAGGTTCGATTAGCAATAGGATGACCACCACTCGAACCACTGCCACCCACATGCGGAGGCTAGGAGTAGGTCGGCGCGGTGTCAGTGGCGGGCTAGGGGCAGGGCGATACTGAGCCGACGCCCCTGGACGACTGAAGCGACCTTTCTTGGCAGCATTAACCGAGCGTGAGCCGGTGCCAAAGTGACAGGACCTATGATTCTCCACGTGTTGCTCGGTGGAGATGAGACGCGCGAAGAGCTCACACACTGATAGGGGATCGTCGCAGTCGAGAACCATCTCGACAACGACATCATATTCCTCGTCAAGGCCGTCAAGGATATAAGTCTAAAACTCCTCGGGCCGGAGGGGTTTGCTGACGGAGGTCATCGTGTCCGAGAGCGACTCGATCTTGTTGAAGAAGACCATTACAGAAGAGTCGAGTTTCTTCATCGTCACCAACTGCATGCGAATGGAATTACATAGACCGCGCATTGGATTGCGACGCAAAGTTGCCTTCAAGAGTGTATGAGGCATCACAAGAGGTCACAACAAACATAAGCATGCCAGAGACCTCGATGGCGAGGATCACTGTCATGATAGGTTGGTCCTGCTTCCACCACGCGTCGTACGTCGGATTGGTGAGCACAACCGGCTTATCATATTTCTTGAAGTCCTTGGGCCGAAGGGACAATGTCGCGGGAGGGTGCAGGAAGGTGCCACCATCGTAGCTGATGAGACGACTTGATCATGCTAGAACATATATGTCTCTGGCGAGAGCCTGGTTGTGATCAATTGGCCAAAGTTGATAGGGCTAAACGCGGACATGCCGATGAACATTGATGAGGATGAAGAAAATACGAGGGCGGATGAGGTGGCGACGTTGTCATTGGAGAGTGCGAAAGTCATACCGAACCTAGTCTGATACCCTGTAAACCTAGATTTTTGGAAGAGAGATAGATAGAGGGGACAATGACCGACACCTCGCACGGTGCGGTAGATGACATTTATATATGACAACAATTACATAGCTGATTACAGATAATCAGACTAGATCCTATGTATTATGGTTAGCACTAATATAGCAACCTATTGTATCAAGGGCTATGTGTGTAAATGATGGCGGCAGCCATGGCTGGATTTGAATCTAAAAGATTAAAAACCAAATGCATGAGTGCGACAGTTTACTATAGTAGTAGGAACTAGCAAAATACCCGTGCGTTGCTACGGAATACATAACAATATTTGCATCTCATAATCAATAAGAAAATGCTACAAAATTTTATCTATTCCCTCTGTTCCTTTTTAATTGACTCAGATTTAGTACAAACTTGTACTAAATTCGAGTCAATTAAAAAAGAACGGAGGGAGTAATAATAATTATTAATAACAAGATATCTTTGAAAAATCCATATAAACTAACATACACATTAAATAAAAAGAGTAGAACATGATGGTTTTAGTTTAGCCCCAACAGCATTTCACTACTACACCTTTTACACGGAACCAATATATTTACTCCTTAGTATAACAAATCAGTAGCTAACACAGTTCTTTAAATATGAAAGAGGTTTATTCAAAGAGGTCTGTTCTTTATAGCTAGTCCTAATAATAAGAGAACCAATAACTGATTATGTTTGATATTTAACAAGATAATTAAAAACATCTGACTATCCGGTATACGCCTGGTGATGAATTAAATATTTCGATCTAAACGGTGGCATTCCCATAGAGCTAGCTAGTAGGGCAGTCTTCAGAACTTGGGAGTTCCTGCATGTACACAGTACTGAATGCATCGATCAATATGGTTCAGTGTTAGGCCGAAGATGGATTCTACCATTCTGACATGATACCTGCACTCTGAGCTACACTTGACAGAGTTACCTTCACCAACATAAACACAATTATGCCGAATTGCCGATGCACACTACATGAACATTTGTAATCACATCAGCCGGAAAAATGCCAGACCTGGCGGCCGTTCAGAGTACTTCGTATTACATTGTCGCAGCATACAACTGTACAAGAGCATAGCCGATTGATCGTCTTATAATATGGTCGACGATATATTTGTTCTACGGTAGTAAAATCCGATTCCTCTGAAGAAGCATTAAACCGGAATCACATGGATGGTGCAGGAATCAACAACAAGGTCGAGCAACGATGGCTGCAGCTTACACCTCCGACGGCCGGTACTTGGCGTGCACGAGCGAGGACTGGAACAACACCCCAGAGGACGGTCCGCCGCTAGGGCCATCGGCTGATCGGCATGGGGGCGGTCGCCAACGAGTAAAGCATGCGAATGCGGGTTCCATGGGTGTTGCCGTTCGTACTCGTACATACACACACGGGATGCGGCCCGTACTGCTCTCTTCTCCCGTAGCTATCACCTCCGCCGCCGGCGAAAATCCGGAGAGCCAGCGCCGCCCCGGATCGAATCCTTGTTGTCGCTGGCCATGGCGAGCCGCCGGCGTTGTGCCCTTGTCCAGCAGCCCATGGTCGTCCTCGTGTCCGGCTCCGGTCCCTGTTTGTGCTCGTCTGAGAACTCATTGCCGCTTCCCAAGGAAATCCCCCGGCTGTGAGAAGCCCAACGTCGATCCCGTCCGGCTCCAATCGCTCCTCGTCCTTGTTGTAGCAATCATTGTCGCTTGCCATGCCCATGAGACCCGTCGGTATTTGTTCGATCGACGATGGCGGCCAAGTGAATTAAGGATTAGTAAACCACGTGATGCGATGGTTTCTTATATGAGAGCAGTATATCCACCGCGTATGAACCTGCCGCGTCTCGAGCAGGACTCTGCTGCCCGCCGGAGTGCTGTACTCTAGGTTGAAGAGAGAAACGTGGATAGTGCATGGCACCGTGGCCGCCGTCGGGCACTGCTCCAGGTCTGCGACTCCAGCTCGAGGGCAGGATGCATATAGTCGACGGGGCATAGCCGCAGAGGACGCAGTATGGCCGGGCGTGCAGGCGTAGCCGCAGAGGACGCAGTATGGCCGGGCGTGTAGTCTCCGACGCCTGCCTGAAACAGGTGATTATTGCTTACGATTGTTTCTTTTGCAACTGATCTGGAGTTCTTCGCTCTGTAGGGAGCTGGATTTATTGGCCACCGACAACATTGCCTATGTTACATACGGCAATCATATTCCATATGGACTCTTTTCGGGAGAGACCGGACCCAACACGCCTGTGGTTACCAATCAGGAGAAGGAGGCGGGATAAGTGCACGAGGATGTAGGGGCGATATATACGACCGGTTTTTTAGACGGACGAAAATTTGTTCGGTTTTTTTGACCTACTAACACCACCTATTCGTAACTTATTAGTAGAGATACTACTAGTACTTATCCGCTTTTAAGATGAGATGAGATGAGATGAGAAGTTGATTGGCACTACACATATGCATATACATATGCCCGATTGATCCGTGACAAAGACCCCCTGTACCTACCTTAGCAGTACCAAGAATAATGTGAACCGAAGCACTTGTTAACGATGAGCCAGCAAATATGAATGTGTTGGTAGAGTACAAATCTTAGCAATCCCATTAGTACCATTGGACTGGCATCGTTATCAAACTCCTTATGGCCTATCCGATGCGTCACTAGGAACTGATCTTGGCCGACATGTTAGCTCCCTGTTGCCTTCCACCCGAACAGATTGACGAAGCGACGTAATTACTACTAGTACTAGTAAACAGCAACGAAATTAACAAACCATTCGACCCCTGGTCCAAGAAAGGGTCACCCAATCACCATCCGCCATGGGCCGAGACCCTTGAGTGCTTGACCGAAGCAGCAGCATTCATTCTTGGCCAGGGGGTCAAGTGCTCTGCGGAGATAAGGTTTCCCCGGTCCCACGCCGCGTCCAAAACAAAACCAAACCAAACCAGGGAGGGGAGCCCCTTGATTTCACTGGGACACAAATCAACTGCGCCTCAGAGAAAATATCCTTTCCGTCCCGGATTACTCTCAATCCGTAGAGAAAATCTCATGTCGGCCTTGTTCACGGTGGGACCCGCCTTTCAGCCGTAGCTTGCTGGTGCGTGACGCGGACCGTCGTTGCTTCCGGATATTTTTCGGTCGTCCCCCATGACCATCTCACCTTGCAGTGACATGTGGGCTCCCACCAGCACCTTGCCCCACCTGTAAGCGGGTACGTCTAAACCTGGTGCGCTTTCGGCGGGTACATACACGGGAGGTGTTAATGCTCCACTGGATCACGCTGAAGATTGTGCCGCCACGCGGGCCCCGCTTACTGTTCCTCGTCATCTTCCCCCATCGAGAGAGAGAGAGGCAACAAAAGGTGGAGTGCGGCCCGGATTAGAGTTGGACTCGGCAAAAGCACAGGCCAGAAATCCTAATCCGGAGCTTTACAAGGCCAAATCATCCTAATCCACTCCAACCCCGATCGAGCACCCGACCGGCCGATCGACGACGAGGTTTAGGTAGGGTTCAATCGCTTCTCGCGAGCCGCCCCGCGCCGCGCCGCGCACGTAGAGGAGGAGGAGGAGGAGGTCGGAGGAGGGGGAGCCAAATTCATCCATGCGCAAGTTCCAGGAGTCTGTCAAGGCTCTCGAGGCCGACATCGAGCACGCCAACACGCTGTGAGTGCACCGATTCTGCCCCCCTATGTCTTCGGATTTTGAGCTCAATTTAGCTTCTCCTTTCTCGCGGAAAATTTCACCTGTCAGTCTCGCGCGCTGATTGGGCTTGCGTTCTCTGCTCTTCCTCCGCAGGGCGTCGGAGTTCATGAGAGATTACGACGGCTCGGTCATCCAGATGCGGATGGCATACAGCGCCGTCGCGCATTTCCTCGTGCAGTGGACGGACTGCAGGCTCGCCAGCGCGCTAGGACTCCTCAAGATCATGATATTCAAGGTAGACTACTTTTTTCTCCTCCCGCTACAAAATCGCTTTCTCCCTTGCGAATTCACATGTGTTTTACTCCGTGCGGCTACTGAGTATATTAATTTTGACCAATTTCGAATCCTCCGCACGCAGGTGTACCCGGACGATGGCACCACGAGCATGCCGGCTTGGGAGAGGGAGGCCAACATCCGAGAGTTCTACGGTAGGCACCTCTCAAATCAAAGCGTAACCTTGTTTCCTCCTTCCTTGGGTTCTGATTCTTTTTTACCCGTGTTGCCTGCCTGGCTGGCTGGCTGCAGGAGTTCTGTTCCCGTCGCTGCTTCAGCTGCCCAGCGGAATCACTGAGCTGGACGACAAGAAGCAGAGGAGGCTATGCGTCGACAGGTTCAGGAGAAGGGATGCCGGTTTCTCGCAGCTGGATTTGGAGAGGGAGCTCGAGTGCGGCATTTGCCTCGAGGCCAACGCCAAGATCGTGCTGCCCGACTGCACGCACTCGCTCTGCTTGAGCTGCTTCGAACATTGGTATGAAATCCAGTCCCTTCTTCTCGTGCGATTGCCTGCACAAGATTTGTTCTTGCCCAAAGCATTAGTATATAAACTTGTTTTTGCTACTGGTTTAGATGTAGTCAGCCAAGTAATATAACATCTGCTCTGTGTCAAATATTCTACTCATCTGGAGCTTTGAGCAATCTTGGTGTCACAACAATGAGTCTTTATACTTGAACAATCTGCACCTTCGTTTTCTTTGAACAAAGTTGCTTTGGCAAAGATTCCCTCAAGGATCATTCATTAATGTCCTTGTTTTTCATCGAGCACAACAACTTCCTGCCTAACTTGTAACATCCTGCATTTTATTCCAATTGACCAGACTGCTTACGTCGTTTGATTAACAGAATAACAAGGTTCACTCCTATCGCAGGAATTCTAAATCGCAGTCTTGCCCCTTTTGCCGTGCCTGCCTCCAGAAGGTGAAGCCGAGCAGTTTGTGGGTTTACACCGATGATCGTGATGTTGTGGACATGGATGCCTTGACTAGGGAAAACATTAGGCGACTGTTTATGTACATAAATAAGCTACCACTTGTAGTCCTCCATGTTGTTGACCTTGACATTTACGAGTATAGTACAAAATAAAATGCCCTGCTCCATACCGGATTGTACACTAAATTTCATCGACTCTTTTGTCGTTGATTCCTCATTATGGGCCAGCTGATATCTGACCAGTAGATAGGACCCATTGAGTATGTTACTGCAGCTACAGATTTGACGTGAATAAAACCTATCTGCCAGTTAGATTTTTTGAAATAAACATAGGAAAAATAAAGTGGAAAACAAGCGGTCCTGTAGCTCAGTTGGTTAGAGCGTTGGTCTTATGAGCCGAAAGTCGCGGGTTCGAACCCCGCCAGGACCATTGAAGCTTCAGTCGAAAAATTTATTTTAATTTTGTCTTGTCATATTGCTGACAGAATATGTCCATAGAGCCTTTTACATTTTTTTGTAGTCCCTCCATCCGGGTTATAAATCTCGCGCCTACGTTTAGATCGTTAATTATATACAAAAAGGATGACTCAAATTTAATGTGGTTTCCAACTTTACTATATCAGAATCATTTTCACATATTCGCATGAGATCTTTCATAATTTTAAATCACGATATCACAAATTTTATATCAGCATGATCTAGTAAAGACATAAAATATGTATGCACAGACTATAACCCGGAGTAGATTAACTCTTAGAGAGTACACGCAGGTGGTGGTTGGACAGTGACTAGCGCGGGCCCGTAAATATTTACTGCTGAATTAAAAAACCAGAAAGACATGACTAGCATATACAAACAGGTTGGTGGGTGAGATATAGGGGAGGATAGCACCTGAGTGCATCCATGTATTTTTCAACAACATAGTTCTTATAAACTATATCAGAATCATTTTCACATATTCGCATGAGATCTTTCATAATTTTAAATCACGATATCACAAATTTTATATCAGCATGATCTAGTAAAGACATAAAATCTGTATGCACAGACTATAACCCGGAGTAGATTAACTCTTAGAGAGTACACGCAGGTGGTGGTTGGACAGTGACTAGCGCGGGCTCGTAAATATTTACTGCTGAATTAAAAAACCAGAAAGACATGACTAGCATATACAAACAGGTTGGTGGGTGAGATATAGGGGAGGATAGCACCTGAGTGCATCCATGTATTTTTCAACAACATAGTTCTTATAAACTTTTCAGCCGAAAGAAAGACATGGAGCTCTTACAAACTATTTTTAGGTAAGCCACATGTGATAATTGCTAAATTCTGGCCAAGTCATCAGGAAATGGAAAATAAGTACTCCCTCTATCCATAAAAGGACATCAAAGATTTACCTAATTTAGATGTATCTATACACATTCAAAATTAGACAATCCTTCGACATACACATTAAATATTAGACAAACCTTTGACATCCTTTTGTGGATAGAGGTAGTATTACATTGGTTGACTGACAACAAATTGATAAAGCCGAATGTAGGTGGAATTGGGTTACACGCAGTTTTGTTTGTCTTCATCCTAATGTGTATTTTAATCGAGGGCATTGAGAACTAGCGACTCAAATAGATTTATTACATGTTATTGAATACATAGAGCCACACATCTTTGACGCTAATGTGTGTGCATATTTGATTGTATGGAATCCACTTAAAAAACGAATTCCTTTGACCAGTATAAGCAGAAAGTAGAACCTAGGTGAAAGGATCGCATGGACACCTAGAGGAGGGGATGAATATGTGCTAATCAAATTTTCATTCTTTTTTAATCTAGGCTTAACACAAAATGTACTTCTCTAGATATGCAACTATGTGAATTTACCTATATGATAAGATACAAAAACTAACAAGATACACGATACAAGTAATAAAGGAACAGTAAAGGATAGAAATAATTGAGAATGAAACACGTGGAGACACAATGGTTGATTCTCGTAATTCCTTCCTTTTTAGGGGATGTATGTCTACGTTGGAGGGGTGTGGTGCCACAAAGGCCAACCAACGCCACAAAGGCCTCACTCTATTCTCTGGTGAGAAGCCCTTGCCCGTCTGTGTGGACATAATGGGAACAAGATCAAGAACACTCGCTTCTTCTACTACCCAAGACATGATCCCAGGGGAAGGCCAATAACCATGCCACCGCACCCGGAGATGAACCACTATGTTGCATACCTGGACTTCATGTTGTACAAGACCCGCAAGGAGTTGAACAACGCCCGCGCCTTTCGCCAAGCACATTACCCATGAAGACGAAGAACCCACCATTCCGGATGAGGAGTAGTATCACTAGAGCACTGACGTAGGTGTGAGTTTGTATCAGTCCCCTATGTATCGTAGAACGAGGAAATGGTTCTTAAAACCATTGGTGTGTTAGTTTGTAATGTGTGTTGTTTGGAATGAATGAAAAAGTGTTGTTGGTTTTTACCACCTCAGCACTACTCAAGTTTTGAAACTTTTTAAACTGTAAACCAAACAAACCCTAGAAAATTCCCTCTTATCTTATGATCTACCTCAATGTTCAGATGGCCCCTCCAACCCGCAACACCAACCAAGATGCAATGCTGCAGATGCTACAAATGATGATGGCAGATAGAGAAGTCGAAAGAGCTGAGCGGCAAGCCAACCTTGTTGTACTGCAGCAGATGGCCCAAAACAACCAAGGACATGGATATCAGGATCATCTTGGATCCAAGTTGAAGAACTTCCAGAATACTAATCCTCCCAAGTTTAGCAAGACTGAAGAGCCCTTAGATGCAGATGATTGACTCTAATCAATGGAGAACAACCTGGATGTTGCAGGAGTTGAAGCTGCTGAGAAGGTACTGTTTGCCACCCACTACCTGTCAGGACCTGCCAGAGCCTGGTGGAACAGTGCCCGTGGAATGAATGCCGAACAAATGATGACTTGGGAGGACTTCAAGCTCAAGTTCAGCAGATACCATGTGCCACCGGGTCTGATTAAGAAGATGAGGGATGAGTTCAGGGAACTCAAGCAAGGAAGGATGTCCGTGGTGGAATACCGTGACAGGTTCCTTACTCTGTCTAGGTACGCCCCGGATGAGACCGACACTAATGAAAATAAGAAAGAAAGATACCTGAATGGACTGCATGATGAGATGCAGACAGTGTTAGTGAACATTCCGTTTGCTGACCTGGAAGCACTAGTGGATTCTGCCATCCAGATGGAAGGAAAGCTCCACCAAGCCAATGAAAACCGCAAGCGCCGTATGATGCACTAGAATGGACCCAGCAATACCCCAAGGTATCGCCCCAACTCAAGTGGAGGATTTAACTCAAGACCCAACAAGCCACCTGTTTCGACGTTCCGTTCCAACTTCATCAACCCGGACACCCGAAGCCCGGAGGCAACAACAACAACCACAACAACAACCACAACAACAACAACAACCATACTGGTAACAACAACAACACCCACACTGCCCCAAGGACTGGAAGCAATGTTGTACCCATTGCCCCAAAAGACAAGTCAACAGTGACCTGCTATGAATGTGGAGTTACTGGTCATTACTCCAATGAGTGCCCCAAGAAACTGGCGAAGACTGCCCCCAATACCACCGCCCCTGCCCAGCAACAGCGCCACGTCTCAACTGGAAGGAACCCGAACAACCGCAACGATCGTTTCTACCGCATGAGTGCAACCGAAGCCCAGGAAGCACCCCTTGCATGCAGAGTATGTTTTCCTATTAACCCATTTTCCCAATCTCTCTTAGGTTCCTAACTTTTCTTAAATCTCGGGACGAGATTTTTTTTAAGGGGGGAAGGTTTGTAACACCCCAAAATTTCAAAACAAAGAAAAATCAAATTCCATTTATCCAATTTTTAGGGTTAACAAAAACTTGCCTATTTCGAAATATCTTCTAATATGTGAATGCATGATGGTTGTGATATTGCTTTGATTGTTGCTTGAAGTGTTTAGCAATGTTTCCAAACCCTAAATCCTACCCTTTTCAAAAATCAAAAGAGAAACAAATCAAAAAGAAAATAAAATAGAAATAGTGGCACATGTGAGCCTATGGCCATATTTGTAAATATAGGCCTATGCCATGTTCTACCTTGTTTAGATGGTTTGAAAACCTCAACAAACCCAACCTAGTACTCACCAAGCCAAATCAAAAGTGAAACAAAAAGAAAATGAAAATACACATAGAGGCATATGTGGGTATATGGCCAAATTGCAAATTTGAGCATATGCCCTACTCTCTTTGTTGGAATTGTTGAAACACAATCCTAAACTCAAAATAGTACATAAGAACACAACACAACACCTTTGGGATCAAAGAAAATCAAAACAAAAGGGAAGAAAATGAAAAACCCTAAGTGACATATGATAATGGTCAAATCTGCCAAAATTAACATGATGCCTACTTTGAGCCCCTTTGTTTTTTCCTAAACTAAACTTTCTAATATCTTTGTCCAGATCACTAGTACACATAAAAGTGAACAACTTGGTGTGAGTCAACCTTGCTGATTCAAAGTCAAACTCTTAATTTAAGCATGCAAAGTAGCAACTTTGAATCAGATTCTAGATTACTCCAAATTTGGAATTTTTTCACAAACCCACTCCAATTTTCAAACCAAGGCCACCAAGTGATGCCAAACTTTATTTAGATCACACCCATAAAGTATTTTTGCCAAATTCAAATACAAATGTGACCATTGCATCCAACATATGGTGATCAAGTTGTTTAATAAAAAGGTACAGCCACTATTCCTACCCACTATGCACCACCTCACTCCACTTTTCTTGTGCTCATCTATAGTGGACATGGTACCCTAACAACTCTCAAACAAAATCATCATGCCTTGCCATGCTCACCATGGCCAAAGTGTCTCCCTATGTCATGGCATATGTCACTCATGTTGGCCATGATCTTTTGTGCATGCTCTAACTCTCCCTAGCCTTGCCAACCATGCCTCACCTCACTGAAGATGGCAATGCCCTACTAGCCCAAGAAAAATACAGGGAAGATCACTAGCCGAGCCATGCCATTGTCAGGCCCGTGTCACACACCACTACTCCCCTGCCACCTTTAGCTCCCCAAATCATGTCCAGTAGACTCTCCTCACTCCCAGGAAGCTGCCAGTACCTTTCCCCCTGCCAGATGATGCACTGCACAGCCCTAGCCAGCCCGTGTCGACGACGCCAGAGCGCGCCAGGACACTTCACGGCCTGGCCTCTCCCGGCCCTCTCCCGTGCCACCACGACCTCCGCTAGGACCGCCTTGATGTCCCCAACAGGACGCAACCCTTACCTTGGCCCTTCGCGACCTACAACAGCGTCCCGATCAACCACCACCGGCGCCCCCTCGGCCTCATCGACCCGCTATAAAACGGAGCCCTCCCTCCACTCTCTGAGCACAGCATCCCCTTCCTCTCTCCCCCTTTTAGCCTCCTCGACTCCGTCTCCTTCCCAATTAAGCCCTGCCTCGCCGGAATTTCATCGGAGAGTGCCGCAGTAGCCGCAACATCGGGAAGGCGTTCTCGAGCCTCCCTGCAGCCCCCGCGACCCTCCTTCGACTCACCGGAGCTTCCTCCGCCATTTGCCAGCCTCGCCGACCCCGCTAGACCCCGGTAAGGTCCCTCCCTGGACCCCCATGGCCGCCGGTAGGTTAGGGTTCCGTCGAGCTCGTCTCGAGGACGAGGACGACCCAGAACCGTCTGATCTCCTTTCTATCCAACGGCCAGCAGTGCGTACCCTTCGGTAATGTTAAAGAGAGGCTGACGAGTGGACCCCGCCGTCAGGCCACTCGCGCCCCGCGTGGCAGCCCCTCTGGGCCGGCCCGTTTTTACTCTCCTGGCCCGTTTAGCTTTTCCCGCGTAGCCCAATAATTCAAATTTGATTTAGTTCATTTAAACTAGATTCAATACTGATGCCAAGTTCAAAATTAAATAGAGAAATATCTACTGAGCCAAAATTTATGAATTTACTATTGTTGGAAAGCTTATGAAATTATCTATCCAACTACAATGGTATCAACCCTAAATTTATTGTAGATCAATTTCTATAAAAATAACAAGGCAGTACCTTTTCCACATTCAAACATTTATTAAAAATCAACCAAAATGAATTTTGAGGAGATTCCAATTCTCATAATTTACATTTAAAACACTCCAATTGATTATGCAAAAATAGGACATGGTTGCTTCATATGATCATGGGATAGATTCAAATAATGGCTATGTGGCCATTTCTAGCTCATTTAAATTATTTCAAAAATAGTATTTCAAATCTATGAGGGTAGCATCTCATTTAAATCACTTTCACAAGTAATTAAATGTGAGGTGATGACATTAGTCTTCATGACCCCATATATACTTGAGATATTAAATCATTTCCAAAGTAGTATTTAAATGGTATGAGATGTAGTATCTCATTTAAATCACTTTCCCAAATGAATAAATATGAAGTGGTGACTTTGGTCCCTATGAGTTCATATTATTTGAGGAAATTAAATATTAGTAATGTACTATGAGAAGAAATTAATTTCAAAGGAAATAAATGGAAACCCTAGCGGGATGAAATCTTAGTATTTGTTTTTCAATGAGAGAAAATTATTTTCCTAACCCTAATTAAGTGAAAACCCTAGTGTTATGTGGAGTGATGATTGTGATGATGCTAGATCATCTTGAGTGAGCCATTAAGGCTAAATAGTATCCCTAAGTATTGGTTGGTGATTGTTACCTCGTATCCGTTTATAGACGCTAGTACCGAAGGCTACGAGGAGGAAGAGGTCTTCTACGAAGAAAAAGAGGAACACTTTGACCAGTACACCAACCAAGGCAAGCTACCCTAATACAAGCTCTACTAATGCCAAGCTACTAGTGCAAGATACCATGTCACTAGTATTGATGTTTAAAGTTTTACCTTTCCTAGTCCAAGTTTTTATCTTACAAGCTTTTACTTTATTTACCAAGTCTTACTTGTTGAAGCTAAGTCTTGTCTAAGTATAGAGTACAACAAGAGAGTCAAAATTAGCCTAGAGAGCAAAAATGTAGTTAGCACCCCTCATGATTAGTTGCTAGTGCTAAAACTAAAACTGACTAATGGGAACTTGTGAAACAAATGACCTTGAAGACCTTGGAATGGTGAGTCCTTTTATTGAAAGTTTTGAAGGTGAATATGACTGGTGAATGACATGGTGAATTTGATAAAAACTTATGGTTGGGTTCGGATGCGATACCATTCTAATTTTTAAGTACCCCCACAATACCTGAATCTGGGTAGGGCTTAACTGGAAACTTATGTATGTTAGTACGGGTTCCCTCTAAACAAGCGTCATAGTGGTTATGCCGATGCTGCCTCTGTTGAAAATGAAATGATGTGAAATGAGGTGAATGTCCGACCCAAGCCCTTTGCAGTTACCAGGATGGCGGTTTGCCATGGTTGGGAGGCCAAACTCATCGGGGGAGGTGCATGTACTAGGATATATAATTGAAAGGTTATGATTGGTAGTCCGCACACTGAGTGTGATAAATCAGGGCCAATTACCCCTAACGGATTATTGCAATTACTGTGGCACAAGTGTATGACCTCTGCAGAGTGTTAAACTATTCGAATAGCCGCGTTCGCGGTCAGGGACAGTTGGAAAGGCCATACTGTTCCGTCATCAGAACTTTTCAAAATGTGACATGTGACTGGTGACTTGTGACTTGAACGTGAATTGTGACTTTGAATTGAATCACAACAGAGTTGTGGGAATGACACTAATGTTCCCACTTGAGTATTAGGCAAATAAAGAGTCTTTGACTACAAAGTGTTTATGAAATAAAACTAGCTAGTTTATTTCTGTAATTTCTATTTATTTGAATCTTGGAAGTTGTTACTACTGTAATAACCTCTCTTTAGCTTATTTACTTCATTTTAATACCAATGATAGCCTCTAATAGGAAGGAGGTAAGAATTTGGGAAGTTGTTGTATAAAAACAGATTCTATGTTGTCACCATAAAAATTCGTATAAATAGCCAGAATGGATTTTTGAGCTGCCAATTTTTGAGCATATGCCCCTGGTTGTTATCCAACTTTCGTTAGTTCAGCAATTTTAGAGATGAGCTACATAACATTTTAAGAAAAAATAGTTTTCTACCATATGTTGCATTTGCTTGTTTATGTTAGTTTTCTTTCTTTTTGTTATTCTTGCTTTTATTTATACTTTTCAAAACACAAAAAGACCAAAAATATTTCTGTTGTTTCTCTTTATTTGCTTCTTAGTTTTCTTCATCTTCTCATTATGTTTGCTATGCGAAAATCCAAAAAGATTTTGCTTTGTGTGTTGATTAAAAATTAAAAACCCAAAATATTTGTTGTTTTTTTTTGGTTTTGTAAAGTTGCTGCATGGTTCAACGGTCTTCCATGATTTCATTGGAGCTTGGTTATCATTTCATATTATTGAATCCACAAAAGTGAAGAGCAATATTGATGGTCACAATAATTTGAGTTGTGGTGAGAGGCTGGTATGAACTCTATTTGTTTTCATTTTTGTACATATACTCATTTATTTGAACATGCTTAGTTTGTTTGTGTAAGGCGTATGCTACTTATCGATGCTCAGTAGTTTATGCTCTCTCATGATTAGTTCCAATTTACTAATATTGGGTAACATGTCATATAGATGTTTGCTTGCATTGCTCTATTCATATAACGGTATGACATTGTGGTATCCTCCTCTGAATGCTTCATTTGAATCGACTTGGCACATGCTCAAGCATGCATAAGACAAAAAAAGTCATTTAAGCCTCGATGATTTATCTTGCCTCGGAGTTCTTGTATTACTTTTATGCTTCCGTTAATTTTATCCATCACAAGCATGATTATGATAGCTACTGCTTTCTTGATTGTCGCTTCCCAGTCTATTGTTAAGCCTTCACTTGTACGGAGTGTGAGCTCTACTCGTGCATACAACCACTAAAACCAAAGCGCCAATTGTGTCCACCATACATACCTATATGTGGTATTTCACTGCGACTCCAAAGTGAATTGCTTGTGTGCTACCTTTAAACCTTCAAAATTACCACTTGTTTTGTGTAATTTATAGCTCATGGGAAAGTAGTATAAAAAAACTATTTTGGTAAGGATTATGTTACTCATGCATTATTAGTTCTTATAAGTTGCTTGTTGTGTGACAACCATGCTGTCACGAGGAACACCATCAATATGCCCTTGTTGAATATCGTGTGAATTACTATGCATGCTCATCTTGTTTGAAGGGAGCTTTACCATGAGTTGCAAAGATTGGATTATGCATATTGTTAGAGAGGAACATTGGGCTGCCAACTAAAGCAATATTCACATGGTGGAAGTTTCAGTTGGACAAAATTCCAAATTTCTGTTGTCCTTGTGTTTCCCGGTATGGATGTCCAAAAAGTTGAGATTCATCAAAATTGGGAAATCAAATGAGATTCATCTCCTAGGACCTTTGTACATGAGGCAAGGAGGTACCCCTTTGTGACATTTGGTTGAAACATCTGTATGCGATGAAAATCCATGGAAATCCAAGCAAATTAGGACAAGGTGTGAGCACTATTAGTATATTATGCATGAGGCAAGCAAACTTATAGGAAATTTTATGCGTGAGCCATATTAGTTATCACTACCTTTGACATGAGTTGCACTTCTCAAAAAATATATTTTCAACACTCCTATTGCATTCAAACTGAAAAGCTCTAGCACATGAGCAATCTTACTTCCCTCAGCGCAGTGCCAATCTTATACTTTTATGTTGAGTCACCATCCGTTCTTCGAGCACTTTCTTGAAAGCATATCTATCATTTTTAGTTTAATGTGCTTGTCCCAGAATAAGATTTATTGTGGTATAACTGTGATGCTTGAATCCTTCGATATTTTTACTCCTAGTCTTCTCTTGAACTTCAAAGGTGTCCCGGAATTTATGTTTTGCTCCACAAATAGCGCAAGCAAGATACCAATTTACCATATAATATTACGAACATTGCAATCCTGTAGATACTTATGTTTCATGTTGCTTATTATTGTTGGTATCCTTTCATGACCTGCATAACTATTGAGTATCCTTAGTTGCATGCTTCTTATTATGAATTTCCTGAGCGTTTTATCATGTACTGAGAATATATACATCATATGAAGCAAATAGGTTCGTGAAAGTTTCTTTTATCGCACTCAGTTGTCACTGAATTGCTTGAGGACAAGCAATAAGATAATCTTGGTGGGAGTTGATACATCTAAAATGTATCTACTTTCCCGAACACTTTTGCTTTTGTTTGCCCTCTATCTTGTGTGTTTTGAATACAACTAACATGGACTAACGCTATTTTCAGAAGAATCGCTCTGGTGTCTCATTTTTGTGCAGAAATCCAACTTTTAGGAACATTATCGGAAAATATAGAAAAACCCATATTTCACCTGAAGACTCCCAGAGCCATAAGACGAGACGGAGGGGGGCCACAAGAGGCCCACACCTACCCTTGGCGCGGGCTAGTCCTTGGTCACGCCTAAGGGTGGTCTGGCCGCCTCGGCCACCCCCTCGACCTCTCCTTCGCACTATAAAAAGCCCCTGACCTGAAAACCAAGGGGGTGGGGGCGGTTCGACGTTTTTCCAGAAAGATTTCCGCTGCTCCGCCGCCACTAGAAACCGCAATCCGGGGACTAGAAATTCCGTTCTGCCACCCTGTTGGGATGGGGATTTGGAGGAGATCATCGCCATCGCCATCACCGACGCCTTTCCATCAACCATCCATGATTCCCCATCCATGTGTGAGTAATTCCCTACTGTAGGCTGTAGGGGATGGTAGAGATTGGATGAGATTGGTCATGTAATAGCTATAAGATTGTTATGGGCATAGTGCCTAGTATCTGTTGTTAGTATTTTTGACATTGTTGCGACTTTCTATGCGTAATGCTTGCCACTTTGAGCCCGAGTGCCATGATCTCAGATCTGAACATGTTATTGAATCATCATGATAATTATTGTTTTTGATCATATCTGCAAGTTGTATACACATATTGTTTTCCGGAACCCGAGGCCCCAAAGTGACAATAATTGTGATAATCGGAGGGGATGGCTATAATGTGAGGATCACGTTTGTTCACGGAGTATTAATGCTTTGCTCCGGTACTCTATTAAAAGGAGTACCTTAATTACAAGTAGTTTCCCTAGAGGCCCAGCTGCAACGGGCTGGTAGGACAAAAGATGTCGTGCAAGTTTCTCATTGCGAGCACGCACGACTAAATAGGAACACACGCCTATGGTTATATTATGCTGGGATGCTTATATCATTATTATTTGCAATGCCTATGTCTTGCTATTATATGGAATCTCTTATTCATGCAGCGCCCGTTCATTCATCCCTGTGCCTACAGTATTTTAATCATGTTGTCCACTACAATCATCGTTGCTGCTGTTTTTATTTCGCTACTGCTGTTACTTCACTACTACCACTGCTATAAAACTATTACTACTGATAAACTATTGCGAGCAAGTCTATTTTCAGGTGCAGGTGAATTGACAACTCATATGTTAAAGCTTATAAATATTCTTTGGCTCCCCTTGTGTCGAATCAATAAATTTGGGTTTTACTTCCCTCGAAGACTATTCGATCCCCTATACTTGTGGGTCATCAAGGACCAGGGTCCACAGTTCACTAGAGGTGTCTCTCCATAAAGATAAATAGCATGTTGTGTGAACAAATCATAGCTGGGCAATTGACATAATATCGACCATACATGACAAGATGATTACTTGAGATTTGATTGGGCATTACAACATAATACATAGACCGTAATGCAAATGCATATATGACTAATAATCTACCTTCCGGTAATCGTCCGAACCCGAATCACCCTCGGATAAAACATTGTTGTTTTCTCCCTAGTAGCAACAACATATCTACAATCTTAGAAGTTCCTGTCACTCTCCCAGATTACTAGAGGCATGAACCTACTATCGAGCATAAATACCCCCTCTTGGAGTCACAAGCATCTAATTGGCCAGAGTATCTACTAGCAACGGAGAGCATGCAAGATCACAAATAACATATGACATGAATATATAATCAACCTCAACATAGTATACAATATTCATCGGATCCCAGCAAACAGAACCTATAGGATTACATAAGGATGATCTTGATCATGTGGGGAAACTCACAAGATCTATACATGAAGCACAAATTCAAGAACACAACCATCTAGCTACTGCTATGGACCCAAAGTCCAGGGATGAACAACTCACGCATCACTTCGGAGGCCTGCATGGCGATGTAGATGCCTCCGGCGATGGTTTCCCCCTCGGGGAAGAGCTTCAGAACCCCCGAGATGGGTTCTGCGATTGAAGTTTTCGTGGATGGAGGCTCGGGTATCCAGTGTTTTCCCGAGAAGATGTATAAATAGGAAGAGGATTTAGGTCGATGGGGTGCCTGGGGGGCCCACACCACCCATTGGCGCGGGCCCATGCCAGGCCGCACCAAGGTCTGGTCTAGCCGCCCTGTGGCACTTCTTCAACCCCCTCTGGACTCTGTCTTTGTTTCGGTAAAATATTGACTTCGGCTTTTGTTTCGTCCAATTCCGAGAATATTTCCTATACAACTTTTCTGAAATACAAAAACAACAGAAAACAGGGAACTGACACTGTGGCATCTTGTTAATAGGTTAGTGCCAGAAATAATGTAAAAGTGCAACGAAGTGTAAGCAAATCATATATGAATTGGTGTAAAACAAGCATGGAGCATCAAAAATTATAGATACGTTTGAGACGTATCAACTATGCCGGCCTTGGGCTGGAGTGTGTGCATGGTTCGGTGGTTAGGATTGCCACCTCTTCTGCCGGAGGGTGTCGGCGGAGGGCGGCATCGTGGGGGCCGACCGATCTGCCTAATAAAGGTGGTTGTCCTAGGGTTCCTCTTGTGCAAAGATGGAGACCTTCCTGAGGCCGGTCCTTCTTGATCTGACCAGCGTGGTGAGTTTCGGAAGGCTTCGCTCGCGAATGTAACAGTGCACCTATTTCCTGGAGTTTGCCGGATTGGGTGGTATTCAGTCGTGCGCACCCATGCTTTTATTCCGACCGTTTGGTTCTGGAGGGAGCAACGCGAAGCTCTGTTCTTTCTTGCCATTATGTGACATTTTGGTCCATGGTGAAGTCAGAGATGAAGATTATCATGAAGGCCAGATTGGAGGACTAGCAATGGAGGTTCGAGTCTTTGCGCTGTTGAGGGACTTGCTTGGTGTTCTAGTTCTCGCAGCAGCAGTATGTAAGTAGGGGCGACAACACAGTTGAAGTTCAGAGTCTTACCTTTCAGGGTGAAAATCCAAGGTCTGGCCTTAATTGGTTGTGCCTAGAAATGACCTTGTTGAAGGCATTGTTCACTATTCTAGTTACATACTGTATCCCCAACACACCTGATGACCCACAAGTATAGGGGATCGCAACAGTCTTCTTGGGAAGTAAAACCCAAATTTATTGATTGGACACAAGGGGAGCCAAAGAATATTTATAAGCATTAACAGATGAGTTGTCAATTCACCTGCACCTCAAAATAGACTTGCTCGCAACAGTTTTTCAGTAGTAACAGTTTTGTAGTAGTGGTAGTAGTGAAGTAACAACAGTAGCAAAATAAAAATAGTAGTAGCCATGATTGCACTAGACAGTAGGATTAAAATACTGTAGGCACATGAATAGATGAATGGGTGTTGCATGAATGAGAGAGTCCATGTAATATCAAGACATAGGCATTGCAATTAAGTATGTTAAAAGCATCCTAGCATAATATAACCATAGGCGTGTGTTCCTATTTAGTCGTGCGTGCTCGCAATGAGAAGCTTGCACGAAATCTTTTGTCCTGCCAGCCCATTGTAGCGGGGCCTCTAGGGAAACTACTGGTAATTAAGGTACTCCTTTTAATAGAGTACCGGAACAAAGCATTAACACTTTGTGAACACACATGATCCTCACATCATAGCCATCCCTCTGGTTATCCCAATTATTGGTCACTTTGGGGTCTCGGGTTCCGGACAACAATATGTGTATACAACTTGCAGATACGATCAAAAACAATAATTATCATCATGATTCAATAACATGTTCAGATCTGAGATCATGGCACTCGGGCCCAAAGTAATAAGCATTAATCATAGCAAGTTGCAACAATGTCAAAAATACTAACAACGCATACTAGGCACTATGCCCATAACAATCTTATAGCTATTACATGCATGACCAATCTCATCCAATCCCTACCATCCCCTACAGCCTACATCGGGGAATTAGTCACACATGGATGGGGGAAACATGGATGGTTGATGGAGAGGCATCGGTGATAGCGATGGCGATGATCTCCTCCAAATCCTTGTCCCGGCAGGGTGCCAGAACGAAACTTCTGGTCCCCGGATTGGGGTTTCTGGTGGCGGCGGAGCAGCGGAACTCTTTCTGGAAATTTCGAACCCCCCTCCGTTTTTAGGTCTAGGGGCATCTTATAGTGCGAAGGAGAGGTCGAAGGGGTGGCCGAGGCGGCCATACCACCCCTTGGCGCGGCCTAGGCCTAGCCCGCGCCAAGGGTGGGTGTGGGCCCCTCGTGGCCCCCCCTATCGTCTTCTGGCTCCAGGAGTCTTCAGGTGAATTATTGGGGTTTCTATATTTTCCAGGAATTTTCCCGAAAGTTGGATTTCTGCACAAAAACAAGACGCTAGAGCAATTCTGCTAAAAACAACGTTAGTCTGCTTTAGTTGTATTAAAAACACACAGGATAGAGGGAAAACAACAACAAAAGTGTTCGGGAAAGTAGATATGTTTTGGACGTGTCAACTCCCCCAAGCATAGCTTATTGCTTGTCCTCATGCAATTCAGTGACAACTGAGTGCGATAAAAGAAACTTTCATGAACTCAGGAAATTCATAATAAGAAGCATGCAACTAAGAATACTTAATAGTTATGCAAGTCATGAAAGGATAAGAAACATGAAACATAAGTATTTGCAGGATTGCAATGTTCATAATATGATATGATAAAGTGATATCTCGCTTGCCCTATTTGTGGAGAAAAACATAAATGCCGGGGCACCTCTGAAGTTCAAGAAAGGACTAGAAGTAAAAATATCGAAAGATTCAAGCATCACATTTATACCACAATTAATCTTATTCTGGGAGAAGCACATTAAACTAAGAATGAAAACTATTCTTTCAAGAGAATGCTCGAAGAATGGATGGTGACTCAACATAAAAGTATAAGATTGGCCCTGCGCAGAGGGAAGTAAGATTGCTCATGTGCTAGAGCTTTTCATTTTGAATGTAATAGGAGTGTTGAAAAAATATATTTTGGGAAATGCAACTCATGTCAACGGTAGTGATAAATAATATGGCTCATGCATAACACTTCCTATAAGTTGCTTGCCTCATGCATAATATACTAATAATGCTCACACCTTGTCCTAATTTGCTTAGATTTCCAAGAATTTTCATCGCATACATATGTTTTAACTAAGTGTCACAAAGGGGTACCTCCTTGCCTCGTGTACAAAGGTCCTAGGAGATGAATATCATTGGATTTCCCAATTTTGATAAATCTCAACTTTTTGGACATCCATACCGGGAAGACAAAGACAACAGATATTTGGAATTTTGCCCAGCTGAAACTTCCACCATGTGAACATGGATTTAGTTGGCGGCCCAATGTTCCTCTCTAACAATATACATACTCCAATCTTTGCAACTCATGGTAAATCTCCCTTAGTTCAAACAAGATGAGCATGCATATCAATTCACACGATATTCAACACGGCAAGTTGATGGTGTTCCCCATGACAACATGGTTATCACACAACAAGCAACTTATAAGAACTGAAATGCATAATATATAATACTCACCACAAAGTTTTTATACTACTTTCCCATGAGCTATAAATTACATAAAACAAGTGATAATAATTTTGAAGGTTTGAAGGTAGCACACAAGCAATTCACTTTGGAGTGGCAGCGAAATACCACATATAGGTATTTATGGTGGACACAATTGGCTCTTTGGTTTTCAGTAGTTGGATGCACGAGTAGAGCTCATACTCAGTACAAGTGAAGGCTAGCAATAGACTGGGAAGCGATAATCAAGAAAGCAGTAGCTATCATAATCGTGCATGCTGTGTTAGTACTTGGTATAGTTGTGTTGATCTATCATGCACTCTAAGGTTATTTAAATATGAATATCGAATGTTGTGGAGCTTGTTAACTCCGGCATTGAGGTGCTCTTGTAGCCCTACACAATTAATGGTGTTCATCATCCAACAAGAGAGTGTAGAGTGGTTTTATTATGTGATCAATGTTGAGAGTGTCTACTAGTGAAAGTAGGATCCCTAGGCCTTGTTTCCAAACATCGAATCTCCGTTTGTTTACTGTTCCGTTGCATGTTTACTCGCTGCCATATTTTATTCAGATTACTATTGCCACTCATATTCATTCATATCATTTGCATCTCACTATCTCTTCGCCGAACTAGTGCACCTATACATCTGACAAGTGTATTGGGTGTGTTGGGGACACAAGAGACTTCTTGCATTGTGATCGCAGGGTTGCTTGAGAGGGATATCTTTGACCTCTTCCTCCCTGAGTTCGATAAACCTTGGGTGATCCACTTAAGGGAAACTTGCTGCTGTTCTACAAACCTCTGCTCTTGGAGGCCCAACACTGTCTACAGGAAAAGGAGTGTGCGTAGACATCAAGCTATTTTCTGGCGCCGTTGCCGGGGAGGAAAGGTAAAAGGTACTCACACTCCGGATATCGGCAACTAAGCTATTTTCTGGGTGATTTCTCGAAGCTATTTCCTTTAGATCCTGCAATTGCATCTTTTTGTTTCTTGTTTTACACTAGTTAGGCATAATGGAAAACAACTATGATCTTTTTAATTTATTTCCTAAGTTAAGACATGAATTGTGTGATGCGAAAATTAAACCTATGGAACCTTATTTGCATGCTATTAGCAATGTTATTAGTATGAACGCAATCACTGCTAATGCTATGGAGAAGTCTAAGCTTGGGGAAGCTAGTTTTTATGATCTTTTTAGCTTCCCATCTTTAGGGGAGAAAATTTGCTTTGATAATACTTTATCTCCCATATGCGATAACTCTAATGATGCTTGTGATATTTTAAATCCACCAACTGCAAGTACTGCTTTCGAGATACCCATGAAAATTATTGAACGTGTTATTGATAACCGCTATGAAGGGGATGGAACTGTCCATCCTGGAGATCATTTACTGTTTTTGCATGAATTATGCGGGTTATTCAAGTGTGCAGGTATCTCTATGGATGAAGTGAGGAAGAAACTATTCTCTATTTCGCTGTCTAGTAAAGCGGCGCATTGGTATAAATTGCTGAAGAATAGTCATTCTCTTTGTTGGGAGGAAATTGTATCTCTCTTTTATTCTAAATTTTATCCTCCTCATGAAGTGCATATTGATAGGAATTACATTTATAACTTTTATCCTCGTGATGGAGAGAGTATTTCTCAAGCATGGGGGAGATTGAAGTCACTAATGCTTAAATGTCCCATTCATGAGCTCCCCCGTAATGTTATTATTAACAATTTTTATGCGAGGCTTTCAGGACATCACAAGGACTATCTAGATGCCTGTTCGGAGGGATCTTTCACAAGCAAGGAGGTTGAAGCTAGGTGGGATCTTTTTGACCGGATTGAGGAGAACGCTGAAGATTGGGAGAACGACAAAGGTAAAGAGTCAGGTATAAATTATGATTATGAATGCATTGAAACTTTTATGGACACTAGTAAATTCCGAAATATGAGTGCTACTTATGGTCTTGACTCTCAAGTTGCTACAAATCTTATTAAAGCCTTTGCTTCTCATTTCGAATTGCCTAAGAAGAATTTTGATAAGTATCATGAACCTTTTAAAGATGCTTGCATGAAGGATGAAATTGTTGTTAATGATTGCAATAAACATGCTCAAACTCCTAAGAATGCTATTTCCTATAAGCATGTTAATTTTTGTGGAATGCATAGACCTTGTGGAATTAATCAAATCGAAGATGAATATTGTATCCATCATATTAATGAAAAAACTAGAAAGTGGTTTAGGGCTCTAGATGATCTTGGTAAAAAAGTTTGTGCCCTCTATCCTTTTATTTGTGAACTTTGCCATAGAGTGGGTCATTTTAATTTTCAATGCTCCTCCAATGATAATTTGAACCCCATGAGTGCTGCAAATTTGTATTGTGATGATGAAATTACTCCTAATCAGCATGCTGAACTTACTTTATTTTTGTGGTGTGAAGAGTTATCAAGAAAAATCTCTTTGTTACATATGAGTGATCTTGATATTGATGATGTCCTGCATGGGTGTTTTTCTTATTGTATTGATAATTGCCATACAAATACTTACATACAAAATATTTTAGAAGATGACACCTTGCCAAAATATGATAGGACCGCTGTGTGTTTTGAACTTATTAATGAAAAGGAGGAATCCTCCCAAGTTTCTTCTATTGTTTCTAGAAATAAATCAGGTTATGTGGAGAAGCCTCCCTTCAAGCCCCTTCCTCCTAAAGAAGGGAACGAAGAGAAGGAAGAGAAGAAGAAGAAGGGAACGAAGAAGAAGAAGAAGAAGAAGAAGAAGAAGAAGAAGAAGAAGAAGAAGGGGGATAAAGAGAAAGAGGTAACGGCATATCCCCGCGTGAATGAGATAACGATAGGTAACCGTAAGTATGTTGCTCCTAATAACTATTATGATAATGAATCTGAATACAATGATCTTCCTATACCCTTCACATACATTAGTGATCATGATTTAGAAGAGCACACTACTTTTGATATTGCAAATCTCTGGGAAACTAACTCTGAAAATGATGATGTTAATAATTGCCATAGTATCAGTACTATCCATGCTTCCTCCCATAATGATATAGAAAGCTCTAAGCTTGGGGATGAGGTGTTTGAAAATCCTTTTGCTACTGATCATTATATGTTTGATACATCTCCTTCTAGTAACAATGATGGTAAGGTCACATATGAACATACTGTGAAAGATAACTATTCCATTTCCTATGATGACACTATGCCTCCAACCTTTGATGATTATTATAAAGAATGCTATGATATAGGTTATAACTATCCTTATGAAACTTGTCATAGTCATGATTGGATTGCCAAAAACAATTCCCTTAGTATGCAACTTGTTTACCATGTTCAAATTCTTGATAATAATCCTGCTCCAATTACTATTAATGAGAAGAATTCTTCTTGTGCCAAAATTAATGATACTTTTATGCATATGAACCATGATAAGAATGTTTCAAGTGATGGGTATATTGTGGATTTCATCAATGATGCTACTGAAAGTTATTATGAGAGAGGGAAACATGGTTATATGCATCTTAATAATATTAGATAAAACACGAGTAACTTCAAGATTCTCAACATAAAGAGGGGAAACTTAATATTATTAAGATGCATATAACCATGTTTCCCTCTCTCATAATAACTTTTTTGCGTAGTAATCCAAATCTAGTATCAACCTTAATATCAAAGACTTTACTTGGCACAACAGTGCAATAAAATAAAGATAAGGAGAGGTTGCTACAGTAGTAACAACTTCCAAGACACAACAAAACAGTAGCAAAATAAAAACATGGGTTATCTCCCAAGAAGTTCTTTCTTTATAGCCATTAAGATGGGCTCAGTAATTTTAATGATGCTCTCGCAAGTAACAAGAGTTGAAGCAAAAGAGAGCATCAAAAGCAAATAAGAAACACTTTTAAGTCTAACCCACTTCCTATGAAAAGGAATCTTGTACACAAATGAATTCATGAAGAACAAAGTGACAAGCATAATAAGATAAGTTATCTTCTTATGCTTGTCACTTTGTTCTTCATGAATTCATTTGTGTACACGATTCCTTTTCATAGGAAGTGGGTTAGGCTTAAATTTGTTTCATACTTGCTTTTTGATGCTCTCTTTTGCTTCAACTCTTATTTCTTGGGAGTGCATTATTGAAATTGCTGAGCTCATCTTAATGGCTATAAAGAAAGAACTTCTTGGGAGATAACCCATGTGTTTATTTTACTACAACACTTTTATTTTATATTTGAGTCTTGGAAGTTGTTACTACTGTAGCAACCTGATGTAGCCCCGCTCACCGACGTCGCTACACCAAGACCAACAAGTCCCCCAAGTGGACCGATGACACGAGCCCGAGTTAAAGCTCTACATGATGAGGTGAACTCGCTCCTCACCACCCTTGATCTTGGTACCCCTTTGGATGGATTGCTACCTCATGCCGACGTGCTATGTGTCATTAGGTACAAGGCGCATCAAGACCCCGGAGAGGAGGAGACGCCAAGGTCAAGGGAGGGAGAGAAGCAGCTGGACATGGAGATGATCATAAAGCCAAAGCCGACGTCGCTCGAAGCGCTCCAAGGAAGAGACGGACGCTGGCCGGTCCAGGACCCGGTCAGACCGGACCCACAACCGACGCCTTGATCACGAGGGTCAACTGGCGCAAACCAGCGCAGCTCCCTCGTACCGGACGACGACCGGACCCAGGACCGGAAACTTCGCAGATTCCCGGTTTGCGCCCGGTCGACCGGACCCAGGACCGGACAGCCCGGTCACAGGCCCGGTCAGACCGGACCCAAACCGGATCTGAAGGGAATGACCCACCAAACTGCCTTAACTTATCCATTCGCGTACCTGTTCGCCCTTGCTGGCCATGTGTGCCTATATAAGTAGCCTGGACCCCTCCTTTACTCTTTAGACTTGTTTTGAACTCAAACCTATCTTTGAGCTTAGTCTCCCTTGGGTATCATCCCTCTGTAATCAAGGCACCTTGGTTGTTGACTTTGATCTTGTTGAGTGAGATTCTAGTACAAGTTACTCTCTCTCCCTCATCAAGCTCTTCCTCTCCAACCCCAATCTCTCTTCGGGAATTCTGCTGCGCGCCTCTTCCTCGGAGATTCTATTGGCGTGGTCCATCGAGCCACGGAGGTAAGCATCGGGTGTATCGGGTTGGTGTGCGTGCGTGAGTCTCGGTGTTCGTCGTGTTCTTCGTGTTCCTCGCGTTATCCCACCTCTCCCCTTGGTTTCGAGGTCAATCCGCGAGATCGGGCCACGCACGGGGTCTTAGACCTCATCATATGGTATCAGCAGCTCTTGGTTACCGCGGATTTGACCCTCCACCCACCCGATTTCGTTCCTAGAAAATTTTCCAAAAAATCCACAAAAATAGCCGCAAATTGCCTCTTGACCGATCTGTGATTTGGTTGCGTTTTGAGTGGTTTTGGTCCATGGATCTGGTGTTGTTGTGCTTGATCTACTATTTCCCCAACTTTGAGCCTCCAATTCCATCGTTTTCCCGTCGATTTGCTCTTTGGATTTGGTTTGGGGAAGAACAAGAGAGAGAAATCTCAAAATCGTGAAACCCGGTTTCGAACCCGGTCAACCGGACCCCATACCGGACGAGCCAGCCCAGAACCCGGTCGACCGGGCGGCAACCGGACCAGCCGGTCCTCAGTCCGGTCCAACCGGACCCCAGACCGGGCGCATCTTCGCGCCCTCCTTCGAGCTCGTTTTCCGGCGATCACCACCACCACCACCACCACCACCACCATCATCGCAGGTATAACTTGCAACTTTCCCCTTGTAACCCCTCTTCCTTTTGCGATCTATCCCATCGAGCATTGGTTGTCTAGTGTTGCGAGACATTGCACGTGGCCCTGCATTGTGAGGTGTGTGTGTCGCTTTGAGTAAGGCATCCAAGCAAACACTCGTGTGGCAAGATAGCAAAAGCGAGGCTAACGCTAACATAGTGCGTGAAAAAAGCCCCAAAAACACAAAAAGAGTGCGAGTAGCACCATACATCCATACATCCATACATACCAAAGTGTCCAAGTGCCACCAAAGATACAAACGAGTGCAAGTGCCACCATATACAAAAGAGAAAAAGCTTTTAAGCAAAAAGAGATAAGAGAAGAGAGGCCGCGTGTGAATCTTGTTGTCTCTTCCTTTGCAACCGAAGCTTTGGCTCTCCTTGTGTTAGTGTGACACCGAGCACTTATACATACACTTTTCCGCTCACTTTTGGTTGCACTAACCCCGCTTATCTCGTGTGTGTGTTCCACAACTTTTCCGTGTTTATAGTGATCTTCACATTGACATTTGGATTTTTGGACCTTACCCACTTTTAACAACATACTCGATCTTGGATTTGTCTTTTGGCTTTCCACAACACTCGCCTAACACCATATTTGCTAGCTTTTGCGTGTGGTTTTGCGTGTGTTCCCGATACACTTGATCTTACTTTTGACTTGGTGGATTGCCTCAATACTATCTTACCTTAGTAAGAGTGCGAGGTAGTCTCCTTCCACTAACATACACAACATAGTTCTTGTCTTTCCATCATGGATATGAACGGAGATACCACAAGGGATGAAGAGATCCTCCGCAACACCGAGAGGTTGGCTACTTAACACAACCTATGGACGCAACGACAAGAGTTCAAGGAGCAACTCACCCTCTTCGAGACGCGCATCGATGAGCAATACGATGAGGTGGCTCACAACTTCTCCGCCGTGAACCAAGACTTGGCTCTTCTTCGTGAAGCTACGGACAACTTGAATGGCCAAATGGCGGCCAATGATGCCAACATGGAGCGGCGCATGGATGGCCTCGAGCGCGCCATCACCAACTTGGGTCGTCATCGTCGACACCGCTCTACTTCATCATCCTCAAGATCGCCACAAGATTACTACTCTCATGGTGGCCTTTCGTCCTCAAGCTCGTCCTCAAGGCGTGAAGACCATCATCGACCTCATCGCCCACAAGCTCGTCATGAAGACTCTCGCTCCAACTCTAGGCGCGGAGAAATCCATCGCCATGCTTGCCCACATGAGCGTCCTCCACAAGACCAAGTCCTTCAACAAGATCGTCACCAAGCGGATCGCCATGCCCACCATGGGCGTGACGGCCAACTCCAAGACCAAGGTCCTCAAGATCCACCCCGACGAGACCTCCGGCGCCATCCTCGCCATGATCAACGTGGAAGAGGAGATCCACCACATGATCAAGATGAGAGGGCCAACAATGAGCCTCGTCAACAACCTCGACAAGATCTTCAACAACATCACCGTGAACCAAGTGAAGCTAGTGTTCAACTTCAACGCCAACCCAATGCTATGGTTGGTCGTGCAAGACTTCCTATCCCACCTCAAGCCGCAAGAGATGAAGGCATCCGTCCTCGCCGAAGAACCTTGGAGGATGAAGAGAACATGTTCGGAAGGCTCAAGTTCACCATGCCAAAGTTCAAGGGAGAAGAAGATGCCGAGGTGTACCTCTCATGGGCACTCAAGGTTGACAAGATATTCCGCATCCACAACTACTCCGGTGCCAAGAAAGTGGCTATGGCATCACTTGAGTTTGAAGATTATGCCAACACTTGGTGGGAGCAAGTCCTCACTCTTAGGGAAGAAAAGGGTGAACCTCCTATTGACACTTTGTTGCGGTCAGAAACCCACCGGCGAGCAGCGACGGGCAACACAGTAGAGCCAGGAGGCTCCCAGGACTGCGGCTGGCCCTGGTCCCTCCGAGCGACGGCCCGCAAAGACTCGGCACGCACGTCCGATGCTGGTGCAAGGGCGTGCCACCTGACCTATACCTGGTCAGGAAGGTGATGGATGTGCCTCGCTTAGTTTCCTGCATGGCATACACGTAAACATTAAATACGAGCCTCGATCGGCTCTCAGGTTGTCCTGTGAATCGGCTCAAAGAGCCGATCCACCCATGATTCGCACGAGGTGTACGAATATATGGTGGTCCTGCTTGATCAATATAAAGCTAAAACGATCTACTACGATTTAGGGTTTTCACCACATAATCGGAACATCCTACTCGTGATTGAGCCTGGCGGCCACACACGGTGATCGTAAACCGACCCTAGGCAAGGCCTAAAAACCAACACGAGGTTGATCCTCGGAACATCCTGTCTAGGGCTAGCAAACTACACCCTACGCGCCACTGGATCCTTCAACCCGTTTGTAAGGCCTAACTATGCAGATATTAAACTAATCCTTGAAGAACAAGGAGCAACCATAACGGATCGGATCTACTAAATAATGATCAAGCGGGGTGCCGCCCCTACACCTAAGATAGGTGTAAGGGCGGCTAGACGTCTCAGGGTTGCACTACGACAGCATATGATACGATGAACAATGCTAACCCTAACACATCTAAGATAACTACGTTGCTCGCCATCAAAAAGGCTTCAGTACGAGCAACGCATGAACAGCGAGTAAACTTGTACTGCCTAGATCGCAAGATGCGATCTAGGCAGCATGATGCTTACCCGGAAGAAACCCTCGAGACAAGGGAGTTGGCGATGCGCCTAGATTGGTTTGTGGTGAACGTGATTGTTGTCTATTTCATAAACCCTAGATACATATTTATAGTCCGTAGACTTTCTAACGTGGGAATAATCCCAACCGGGCACGAGCCAAACTCTATCTAATCGATACGTATCCTACTATATTACAGATACACGGGCAAACTAGCCCAAACTTTGCATATAAGGCCGATTCACGTAATTCTTCCATGTATATTCTTCAAGCCCACCTTGATCGCGGCCCACCTCTGACTCGGTCAAATTCTGGTGATAACAAATGCCCCCTGGTTTTGGAATTGATAATTCCAAAATCACTTCGCTTTTTCTTCGTCGGGTCATGTCGTGGCAGAACCGTCGCAGTATCCTTCATCATGATGCCTTGCCTTCTCAGCTTCTTCGCGTGACTTGGCAGTTTTTTTTGTTTTTTTTTCTTTGGGCACCACCTCCTCGGAAACTGCTGTGGCATTGAATCTCCACTATATCCCCCTTATTTAACCGCTCTGAACCGTTCGCCACTTCATCCCCTTGCTCTGTTCCAGCCATCGGCATCTAAACAACCCTCCTTCCCTGTAGCAATGTCTTCCTCTTCCTCCATCTCCTCAGGCCCCTCTCTCCAATCTTCCTCCTCGAGCGAGCAGGAGTGGAACTTTGATCACGTGCTAGATGGCCCACCCGAAGCACTCGTCGGGTCAGATGGTGACTTACCTCTGACCGATGGGGAGGACGACCTCGGGTTCCTCCTCGAAGGGGAACCGAAGAGCGAGAGCGAAGACGACCTCCACTCCTGGGCGAACTCCACCTCCTCCGACGAGGAGGAGGAAGAAGAAGAAGTAGAGGAAGAAGAGGAGGATGATTCCTCCTCCTCCGCTGGATATCCACCGGTGAAGCGCTTCCGCGCTTGGGCGGACAGCGAGGATGATGATGATGACGAGGAAGAAGAGGCTCCGGTCGAGGGCTGGGGCAGCAGCGACGAGGAACTTTCTGGAAGCAGCGCCGATGGCAGCCACGATGCCGACGATGAGGCCAGCGAGGATTAGTAATGTAGGACTAGTAGTCTCTGAGCAATTGGCTCTTCTTTTGTTCTTCTTTTCTTGAGCAATCGTCTCTTCATTGTAAAAAACCCCTCTTATCAATGGAGAAGAAATTCCTCAGCCGATTCTGTCCTTTTACCAAATTTGCCGATTGCTAAAATAAGTCAACAAATTAAGAGCCGATGGCAGCGCATCGGACCTTGCCATGAAACGCGAACAAAGCCAACTCTATTGTCCATCCAAGTGGTAATTTGTGACCTGTCCGTAAGAGCAAAACCCAAATCCCCAAAACGCCGCTTGAACAGATCCAACCCACGGCCATATGAACCTCAGATGTCAACCGCGCGGGTTCGCACCTGCATGGGTCCATGGGCAACACCATCCAATGCCCACGCTCTGGTTTCCAGCCTGAAGGTGATCCTTAACTGCCCCTTGCAGTCCGAACATAGCGCCTTGCTCCATCTTTTCGCAGCAACAGAAACGGCCCTGACCCTGCAGATGACAGCTTCCCTTTCAGGCTCCTTTCCGCCGCTCTAGTAGTCTTTTTCTGCAACAGCTCACCGCTTTCTAAGAAGGTTATGATGCAGGATCAGCCGATGACACCCCAATCGGCTTCTAAAAACAGAGCATCTACCAGTGCCAGCTGCCCCCCGAGCCTCAGTCCAGGCGAGAATAGCGGTGAGGATGCACAGGTCAGACAAAAGGGCTTTGAACTCAGGTAATTCTGAGACAGCCACCACGCAGAGTCAGCCAAACTTGGATCACCTTTTCTTCCGCTGCAAACCGATATTGTAGACGAAACACTAACGGCTTAATGAGCAAAAAGTTGCCTTGCATGCCAAAACTGACTTCTGACAGTACTGCTGAACTGGCGCAAAGGGTTGGAAGTCCTCGAAGAGAAGGTTCAGGCACCAAAATCGGCTGATTGCCGCTGAGGAAGCTCTCATTGTTCACTCCCTCGAGGAAGCAGAAGGCCTCACAGCTGAACTGAAGACCGACCTGGTGAAAATCCGCGTCTTTAACACGCAGCGGGTAGATCCTGTGTAATTGTACTAGAGTCGATGGCTGTGCATCGGCTTTGTTTCTTAGCTCTAAAGTCGATGTCCGTGCATCGGCTGTATACCATGAGAATTTTTTTTTACTGGCCGATTTTCTATCGGCCCCCAATATTTCACTGCACATGTTCGTCTGACTAGGTGCCCCCCGAGCCGAATCTGCCAGGTAACTGCGGATATCGGCTCTGTAGTTAGCCAAGGCACTGTATTTGAACGTCGGCTCCGTTAGGACTAATGTTGACTCTCATCAGCCGACGTAAAACCGCTGCCCATTAGATCGACGTTGAACACAGGCAGAATGTGTGGTGAGGATAATTTTGGCCGATTGCTGGAATCGGCCTCCATGTCGATTGAATCGCTCAATGAAGGTTTTGTAATGTTCCTCCATAGATCTTTGGGGCCGATCCCAAGGATCGGCCTCGCCACGTTTGCCCATAGGTTTGTTCTTGCTATACGATCAGGCCGGTGGATAAGACCAGCCTAACCCCATCCTTTGTCACGTCGATGCGCTCGCAGTCGTCCAAATTGATGCCTGAGAGTGGCTCTTGGCCTGCTGTCTCCCAAGCGTTCATGCCAGCCGTTGAAATCTCGGCTGAGTCATCTGCATGGACGACCTCTACCTCATCTCCATCCCACTGTATTATGCATTGGTGCATCGTGGATGGAATGCAACAGTTGGCGTGGATCCAATCTCTTCCTAGCAGGACAGCATAGGTGCTCTTGCTATCGACAATAAAGAACGCCGTAGGGATGGTTTTCCTTCCTACGGTCAGATCCACGTTCAGAACACCTTGTGCGTCAGACGCTTGGCCATTGAAATCGCTCAATGTCACGTTGGTCTTGATCAGATCCGAGCTAGAGCGTCCCAACCGACATAGCATGGAGTATGGCATAATGTTGACTGCCGCTCCGGTGTCCACCAGCATCTTGTTGACAGGCTGCCCATTGATATAACCTCGCAAGTACAGGGCCTTCAGATGTCTGTAGCTTCTTTCTCGTGGCTTCTCAAAGATAACTGGCCGTGGGCCGCAGTCAAGTTGTGCCACAGGTGCTTCGTCTAATCCTGGAGCACTAAACTCCGCCGGAAGGATGAACACCATGTTCGTGCCAGCCGATGTTTCATCATCGGCTTTCCTTTGCTTGGGGCGCCACTCCATTTTTTGTGGTCGACCCTCTTCATCCAGGGTTCGTTGAATTTTCGCGGCCAGATCAGGCCGCGCCTTCCTTAGCGTGTGCAGGTATAACCTTTCGGCTTCCTCTAAGCCACGCGATCCGCTTGAACCCTACGCTTTTGGGAACGGCTGAGTCCATCAGGGCACCACCTTGGCCGGTGGTACCTGTCTTCTTCTTCTTCATCATCGTCTTCCAAATCCTCGAGATCTTCCACCCGAGGGGACTCAGCGTGCTTGTTCCGAGGCGGGAGAGGCCCTAGACGTTTGAACACGGACACGTTAGCTGCATCCTTCCTCTTCTGTCTACATTCTGGGCAGTTGCCGATTGTAGGCAATCGGCTCATTCCTGAATCCCAGCAGTGTCTGAAGAAGGGACAGTCCCAGTGCCTATCCTCGTCGTCTTGCTCCCTTGACTTTTCCTTGGCACGGCGCTCGTACTTCTCCTCATCGCGATCATGCCGACGATGTCTCCTGGCGTCCCTAGCCAGACGATCTCTTTCACCATCGTCGTTGGGTCGTCGGCGTTGGTCATATTGACTCACATACTTGTTGAGGAGGTGATCAGAGAGAGGTCGCTGATATCTCACATTCCTTACTTCTCCCTCTGTGATGTAGCGCTTGCCATCGTGGCGGAGCCGATCGCGTGGAACGGCTTCCTCTGTGTCCTTGCTGCGAGAGCAGCTGCCCTCGTCTCCGTCCTTACCAGAGTGGTGTCCAGGTCCTACCATGTTGATGTTGAACGAGAATCCTGGCTGGCACCCTCCAGGGTAAGTGCACTCCACCATGTTAACGGCGGGGAAGGGGTGAGTGTCGACTTTCATGGCGTACTGGTTGAAAATCAGACGTCCTTGTTCTATCGCCATTTGGATCTGCTGACGCCACACCCTGCAGTCGTTGGTGGTATGGGAGAACGAGTTATGCCATTTGCAGTATGGCTTTCCGTTCAGCTCCTGTACCGTGGGGATTTTGAGGCCTTCGGGTAACTTCAGCTGCTTCTCCTTAAGTAAGAGGTCAAAAATTTGCTCAGTTTTAGTTACGTCGAAATCAAACCCCCTCGGCGGACCTGGTGGCTTAACCCATTTGCAGGACACGGGGGTTGCCCCCCGAGTCCATTCAGCCACTGCTACCTCTTGATCTCCCGCAGACCCTTCATCTTCTTCTGTCTCAACCAGGACTACTGCACGCTTGAATTTGTCCTGGTACAGCTCTGGGTGGCGCTGCTCATATAATGACAGTTTCTGAACCATGTGCGCCAGTGAAGGGTAGTCTGCTTAGGAAGCCATATCCTTGATCGGTGATGCGAGACCCACCACTGCCACCTCGACTGCTTCTTTTTCAGTCACTCGAGCCGAATAACATCGGTTCCTAACAGTTCTGAAGCGCTGGATGTATGCTGCCACGGTTTCTCCACGCTTCTGACGTACTTGTGCTAGATCGGCAATGCCAGACTCGGAAGCCTCTGAATGATACTGCATGCGGAACTGTTCTTCCAACTGCTTCCAAGTCCGGATCGAATCTGGTGGCAACGAGGTGTACCACCCGAAAGCCGATCCTGTGAGGGACTGTGCGAAGAACCTCACGCGTAGTGGATCTGATGCTGAGATCGTGCCCAGCTGTGCCAAATATCGGCTCACATGCTCGATGGAGCTGGAACCATCTGATCCATTAAATTTGGAGAAATCAGGGAGCCGATATTTGGGTGGTAGCGGGATCAACTCGTACTCGTTGGGGTACGGCTTGGAATAGCCGATTGTCCTCCTTTTCGGCACCATGCCGAACTGGTCTCTCAGGATCGTACTGATCTGATCCGCGGTGCTGGCTGCAGGAGTTGAACTCTGAAGATTCGCCGGAGTGGCGTACTTAGCCAGCCATGCTTGCTTTTCCAGCTCTGAGCCAACTGCAGGAGCTGAGCTCTGGAGGTTTGTCGGAGTGGCATACTTAGCTAGCCACGTCTGCTTCTCAAGATCTGTTCCCAAAGTTCCTCCTGTTGTTCCAGAAGTCCCTGCTGTTGCAGTCTGGTTTGTGAGTGCCCAGTTACTGCAGTCTGGCACGTATGTGCACGTGTATCCGAGAGGGATCTCCTTAGGCGCCTCATGCAAGAACTGGTAGTCGCTAGGGTCACCACCGATCTTGTAGATGACGTATGCCGGTGAATTTGGCACTTCTGGTGCTGCCAACGCGAATGGCAGCGGTGGACGGGACTGGAGTGGCATCTCTCCTTGGTAAGTCCCGAGAGCTGGTCCTGACGGAGAGTACTGATGCCTCATGATTTCCTGGATCACCCGAAGAGCGACACGCTCCAAAGTGTTCACCAGGCTCTCAGAATGGCGGTGTAGCGAATGAGCTACCATGAAGTTAATCTCCTGACGCAGAGACCTGGTGCGTTCTTCTGACGGGGCGGACAGGTCCACTCCATCGAGCGCGCCTTCAGGTGAGAACCCTTTCCACCTGACGCCATGTGAGCGGGTTCTGTGAAAAGAGCCGATGAGGTCGGCTTCGAGGATCGCTTTGACCTCGTCATACTTCTTCTTGAGCTCCTCGGTCAACTCCTCGTACGTGACTGGAGTGCCTTCCGCCATCTCAGATGTAGATGGCGATGCGGTTGATGTCGAAGATGGTCCCACCGGGCGTGCCAGAATGTGTTGCGGTCAGAAACCCACCGGCGAGCAGCGACGGGCAACACAGTAGAGCCGGGAGGCTCCCAGGACTGCGGCTGGCCCTGGTCCCTCCGAGCGACGGCCCGCAAAGACTCGGCACGCACGTCCGATGCTGGTGCAAGGGCGTGCCACCTGACCTATACCTGGTCAGGAAGGTGATGGATGTGCCTCGCTTAGTTTCCTGCATGACATACACGTAAACATTAAATACGAGCCTCGATCGGCTCTCAGGTTGTCTTGTGAATCGGCTCAAAGAGCCGATCCACCCATGATTCGCATGAGGTGTACGAATATATGGTGGTCCTGCTTGATCAATATAAAGATAAAACGATCTACTACGATTTAGGGTTTTCACCACATAATCGGAACATCCTACTCGTGATTGAGCCTGGCGGCCACGCACGGTGATCGTAAACCGACCCTAGGCAAGGCCTAAAAACCAACACGAGGTTGATCCTCGGAACATCCTGTCTAGGGCTAGCAAACTACACCCTACGCGCCACTGGATCATTCAACCCGTTTGTAAGGCCTAACTATGCAGATATTAAACTAATCCTTGAAGAACAAGGAGCAACCATAACGGATCGGATCTACTAAATAATGATCAAGCGGGGTGCCGCCCCTACACCTAAGATAGGTGTAAGGGCGGCTAGACGTCTCAGGGTTGCACTACGACAGCATATGATACGATGAACTATGCTAACCCTAACACATCTAAGATAACTACGTTGCTCGCCATCAAAAAGGCTTCAGTACGAGCAACGCATGAACAATGAGTAAACTTGTACTGCCTAGATCGCAAGATGCGATCTAGGCAGCATGATGCTTACCCAGAAGAAACCCTCGAGACAAGGGAGTTGGCGATGCGCCTAGATTGGTTTGTGGTGAACGTGATTGTTGTCTATTTCATAAACCCTAGATACATATTTATAGTCCGTAGACTTTCTAACGTGGGAATAATCCCAACCGGGCACGAGCCAAACTCTATCTAATCGATACGTATCCTACTATATTACAGATACACGGGCAAACTAGCCCAAACTTTGCATATAAGGCCGATTCACGTAATTCTTCCATGTATATTCTTCAAGCCCACCTTGATCACGGCCCACCTCTGACTCGGTCAAATTCTGGTGATAACACACTTGGGAAGAGATGAAGAAAGAGATGCATGCTCGCTTTGTCCCAACGCACTACATGACCGACCTCTTCAACAAGCTCCAAAAGTTGAAGCAAGGCACCAAGACCGTTGAGGAGTTCTACAAGGAGATGGAGCTCACTATGATGCGAGCCAACATCCAAGAGTCCGAGGAACAAACCATTGCTCGTTTCTTCAATGGCCTCAATTACCCCATCAAGAGGATCGTCGAGTTCCAACCATAATCCAACATGGTTGAGTTGGTCCACCAAGCATCGAAGGCCGAGCGCCAAGTGATTGAGGACATCAAGTACTCCAAGGCCAAGATCTACTTCTCCTCCAAGCTCGCTACATCAACTCCTCCTACTACGTCAACTCCTCATACTACAAGTGCCAAGGCCGACGCATCCTCTACACCATCCAAGAAACTGACTATCCAAAGTCGCATGAAGCAAACGGTCTCCTCCACCGCCTCCTCTAAGGCATCCACGGGACCATCTAGTGTCACTTGCTTCAAGTGTGGCACCCAAGGTCACAAATCATTTGAGTGCAAGAACACCAAGGTTATGATCACTATGGAAAATGGTGACATCGAGACGCTAGATGAAGATGAATACGAAGCCCTTGTGCAAGCCGCCGTCGAAAGTGAAGAAGCTTATGAGCAAGAAAGTGGTGAAGATCCTCTCTTATGTGAGCATGACCCAAGTCCCTCACTTGTGGTCACAAGGGTGCTAACCGCACAACCTCAAGCTATGGAAGAACAACGGTGCAACATCTTCCAAACCCGTGCCGGAATAGGTGGCAAGTCGATCAAGGTCATCATAGATGGTGGAAGTTGCCATAACCTTGCAAGCACCGAGTTGTGTGAGAAGCTCAACCTCACTCTCCGCAAGCATCCTCACCCTTACAATATCCAATGGATAAGTGACAAGGGCAACGTCAAGATACAACATACCGTCACCGTCAACTTCAAGATCGGCCCTTATGAGGACACTATTGAGTGTGATGGTGTGCCACATGTTGCTTGGCCGCCCTTGGCAATATGACAAGAAGGCTATACATGATGGACTCTCCAACACATACACCTTCAAGGTCAACGACAAGAAGTTCAAGTTGCGCCCGATGACTCCTAGCCAAATCATCGCGGATAATGCGAAGGCTTTAGCGAGGGCACAACTCCGCACCCACCATAGTGAGATGAGAGGAGAGGGAGCGACCCACCACAAAGATAGTGAGCGCCACAAGCCATATATGAGTGAGTCCAAGAGTGTCCTTCTAGCCACCAAGAGTGAGTGGAGAGAGCTCCAAGAGAACCCATCCACCATATTGCACTATGTGCTCATATGCAAGGGACCCTCGTCGGCGACTAACGACTTAACCAACATTCCTCCGTCTTTGTTGTCTCTTTTGCAGGAATTTCAAGACGTTTTTCCCGACAAGCTCCCTCATGGACTACCACCACTCCGAGGCATAGAACACCGCATCGACCTCATACCCGGCGCTCTGCTTCCAAACCGTGCCGCCTACCGCACCAACCCCGAAGAGACAAAGGAGATCCAACGCCAAATTCAAGATCTCCTCGCCAAAGGGTATGTCCGCGAAAGCCTTAGCCCTTGTGCGGTTCCCGTGATTCTTGTGCCTAAACCGGATGAGACGCAACGGATGTGTATGGATTGTCGCCCCATCAATGCCATTACCGTCCGTTACCGCCATCCCATTCCGCGTTTAGATGACATGCTTGATGAGTTAAGCGGTGCCACGATTTTCTCTAAAGTCGATTTGCGTAGTGGTTACCATCAAATCCGCATGGCTATTGGTGATGAATGGAAAACAGCATTCAAGACCAAACTCGGTCTCTATGAATGGCTCGTTATGCCTTTCGGTCTTTCCAATGCTCCATCTACTTTCATGCGCCTCATGAATCACATCTTGCGTCCTCTCATTGGCAAGAGTGTGGTTGTCTATTTCGATGATATTCTCATTTCTAGCAAAAACCTCGAGGACCATGTGCAACATGTGAGAGAGGTCTTGTGCATCTTGCGCCATGAAAAGCTTTATGCCAACCTCCCTAAGTGCACCTTTGCTCAAAACAAATTGGTTTTCCTTGGCTTTGTGGTTTCCTCTAATGGGATTGAAGTTGATTCTTCCAAGGTGGAGGCCATCCACAATTGGCCTACTCCTACAAATGTTGGTCAAGTCCGAAGTTTTCATGGACTTGCCGGGTTTTACCGCCGCTTTGTGAAAGATTTTAGCACCATTGCTTGCCCTTTGAATGAGCTTACCAAGAAGAATGTTCCGTTTGTTTGGGGCAAGGCCCAACAAAATGCTTTTGATGAGTTGAAGAAACGCCTTACCGAAGCTCCCCTTCTTGTTCTTCCAAATTTTACAAAAACTTTTGAGATTGAGTGTGATGCAAGTGGGCTTGGTATTGGTGGTGTTCTTATGCAAGAGGGCAAACCCGTGGCATACTATAGTGAGAAGTTAGATGGTGCACGCCTCAACTATCCTATATATGACAAGGAGCTCTACGCTTTGGTTCGTGTTCTTGAAGTTTGGCAACACTATCTTTGGCCAAAAGAGTTTATCATTCATTCCGACTATGAGTCCTTGAAATATCTGAAAAGCCAACACAACTTGAACAAACGACATGCAAAATGGGTCGAGTTCATTGAGTCCTTCCCATATGTGATCAAATACAAGAAGGGCAAGGACAATGTTGTGGTGGATGCTCTTTCCCGCAAAAACACCCTTTTGCTTACTCGTTTGGATGTCCATGTTTTGGGACTTGAAGAGATCAAAGAACCCTATCCTTCCAATTCTTTCTTTGCTCCCATATTTGAGACGTGCTCCGTTGAGCGAGGAGTGGATGATTTCTATTTGCATGATGGCTACTTGTTTAAAGCTAACAAGATTTGCATTCCCGAGTCTTCGCTTCGAAAATTGCTTTTGCAAGAGTCACATGGAGGAGGTCTTATGGGTCACTTTGGGCGCGACAAGACACTCGCGATGCTATCCACTCACTACTATTGGCCAAAGATGAAGCGAGATGTGGAGCGCCTTTGCCGCCGGTGCACAACATGCTTACAAGCTAAGTCCACTTCCAACCCTTATGGTCTTTACACCCCATTGCCTATTCCTTATGCACCATGGACTGATATTAGCATGGATTTCGTTCTAGGCTTGCCTCGCACTAAGCATGGTCATGATTCTATATTCGTGGTAGTGGATAGATTCTCTAAGATGGCTCATTTCATACCTTGCCATAAGAGCGACGATGCTTCACACATTGCTTCATTGTTTTTCAGGGAAATTGTTCGCCTACATGGAGTACCACAAAGCATTGTGTCGGATCGAGACGTCAAGTTCATGAGTTATCTTTGGAAGTCGCTCATGGCAAAGTTTGGAGTGAAGCTCCTATTCTCATCATCCTCGCACCCGCAAACGGACGGCCAAACGGAAGTGGTCAATCGAAGCCTCTCCACCCTCCTACGCATCCTCGTGAAGAAGAACTTGAAGTCATGGGAGGAGTGCCTTCCTCACGCGGAGTTCGCCTACAACCGCGCCAAGCACAAGACTACATCAAGAAGCCCTTTCATGGCCTTCAATGGCTTCGAACCTTACACGACACTCGACATACTTCCGCTACCCCTTCACGAGCGCATCAACATGGACTTCGACAAGCGCACCGCCACCGTCAAGAAACTACATGAAGAAACAAGAGCGACCATACAAGAACATGTGCTTCGTCAAGCAAACCGCATCAACGCCAAGAAGAAGGCAAGAATATTCCAAGAAGGAGACCTCATTTGGATCCACCTCCGGAAGGAAAGGTTCCCTCATGAGCACAACTCCAAGCTCAAGCCAAGAGGAGATGGCCCCTTCAAGGTCCTCAAACGCATCAACAACAACGCTTACGTCATCGACATACCAACATCCAAGTACTTGGTGAGCAACACGTTCAACGTCTCGGACTTGTCACCCTATCATGGAGATGAGGAGGTGCAAGAGTCGAGGACGACTCTTTCCCAAGGGGGGGGGGAGATGATGTAGCCCCGCTCACCGACGTCGCTACACCAAGACCAACAAGTCCCCCAAGTGGACCGATGACACGAGCCCGAGTTAAAGCTCTACATGATGAGGTGAACTCGCTCCTCACCACCCTTGATCTTGGTACCCCTTTGGATGGATTGCTACCTCATGCCGACGTGCTATGTGTCATTAGGTACAAGGCGCATCAAGACCCCGGAGAGGAGGAGACGCCAAGGTCAAGGGAGGGAGAGAAGCAGCTGGACATGGAGATGATCATAAAGCCGAAGCCGACGTCGCTCGAAGCGCTCCAAGGAAGAGACGGACGCTGGCCGGTCCAGGACCCGGTCAGACCGGACCCACAACCGGACGCCCCGGTCACAGGCCCGGTCAACCGGGCGCAAACCGGCGCAGCTCCCTCGTACCGGACGACGACCGGACCCAGGACCGGAAACTTCGCAGATTCCCGGTTTGCGCCCGGTCGACCGGACCCAGGACCGGACAGCCCGGTCACAGGCCCGGTCAGACCGGACCCAAACCGGATCTGACGGGAATGACCCACCAAACTACCTTAACTTATCCATTCGCGTACCTGTTCGCCCTTGCTGGCCATGTGTGCCTATATAAGTAGCCTGGACCCCTCCTTTACTCTTTAGACTTGTTTTGAACTCAAACCTACCTTTGAGCTTAGTCTCCCTTGGGTATCATCCCTCTGTAATCAAGGCACCTTGGTTGTTGACTTTGATCTTGTGGAGTGAGATTCTAGTACAAGTTACTCTCTCTCCCTCATCAAGCTCTTCCTCTCCAACCCCAATCTCTCTCCGGGAATTCTGCCGCGCGCCTCTTCCTCGGAGATTCTATTGGCGTGGTCCATCGAGCCACGGAGGTAAGCATCGGGTGTATCGGGTTGGTGTGCGTGCGTGAGTCTCGGTGTTCGTCGTGTTCTTCGTGTTCCTCGCGTTCTCCCACCTCTCCCCTTGGTTTTGAGGTCAATCCGCGAGATCGGGCCACACACGGGGTCTTAGACCTCATCACAACCTCTCCTTATCTTTATCTTATTGCATTGTTGTGCCAAGTAAAGTCTTTGATAGCAAGGTTGATACTAGATTTGGATTACTGCACAGAAACAGATTTCTGTCTGTCACGAATTTGGGCAGGGTTCTCTGTAGGTAACTCAGAAAAATCTGCAAAGTTACGTGCGTGATCCTCAGATATGTACGCAACTTTCATTCAATTTGAGCATCTTCATTTGAGCAAGTCTTGTGCCTCTTAAAAATTCGTCTTTACGGACTGTTCTGTTTTGACAGATTCTGCCTTTTCTTTCGCATTGCTTCCTTTGCTATGTTGGACGGATTTCTTTGTTCCATTGACTTCCAGTAGCTTTGAGCAATGTCCAGAAGTGTTAAGAATGATTGTGTCACCTCTGAACATGTTAATTTTTGACTATGCACTAACCCTCTAATGAGTTTGTTTTGAGTTTGGTGTGGAGGAAGTTTTCAAGGGTCAATAAAGGAGGATGATACAATATGATCAAGAAGAGTGAAAGCTCTAAGCTTGGGGATGCCCCGGTGGTTCATCCCTGCATATTTCAAGAAGACTCAAGCATCTAAGCTTGGGGATGCCCAAGGCATCCCCTTCTTCATCGACAAATTATCAGGTCACCTCTAGTGAAACTATATTTTTATTCCATCACATCTTATGTACTTTACTTGGAGCGTCTGTTTGTTTTTGTTTTTGTTTGAATAAATGCTTGCGTGGGAGAGAGACACGCTCCGCTGGTTCATATGAACACATGTGTTCTTAGCTTTTAATTTTCATGGCGAAGGTTGAAACTGCTTCGTTAATTGTTATATGGTTGGAAACGGGAAATGCTACATGTAGTAATTGGTATGATGTCTTGAATAACTTGATACTTGGCAATTGTTGTGCTCATGATTAAGCTCTTGCATCATATACTTTGCACCTATTAGTGAAGAAATACATAGAGCTTGCTAAAATTTGGTTTGCATGATTGGTCTCTCTAAGGTCTAGATATTTTCTAGTAAAGGTGTTTGAACAACAAGGAAGACGGTGTAGAGTCTTATAATGTTTACAATATGTCTTTTATGTGAGTTTTGCTGCACCGGTTCATACTTGTGTTTGTTTCAAATAACCTTGCTAGCCTAAACCTTGTATCGAGAGGGAATACTTCTCATGCATCCAAAATCCTTGAGCCAAACACTATGCCATTTGTGTCCACCATACCTACCTACTACATGGTATTTCTCCGCCATTCCAAGTAAATTGCTTGAGTGCTACCTTTAAAATTTCTATTCTTTGTCTTTGCAATATATAGCTCATGGGACAAATAGTCTAAAAACTATTGTGGTATTGAATATGTACTTATGCACTTTATCTCTTATAAGTTGCTTGTTGTGCGATAACCATGTTCCTGGGGATGCCATCAACACTTTGTTGAATATCATGTGAGTTGCTATGCATGTCCGTCTTGTCTGAAGTAAGGGCGATTTACCATGAGTTGAATGGTCAGAGCATGCATACTGTTAGAGAAGAACAATGGGCCGCTAACTAAAGCCATGATTCATGGTGGAAGTTTCAGTTTTGGACAAATATCCTCAATCTCATATGAGAATATTAATTGTTGCTAAATGCTTATGCATTAAAGAGGAGTCCATTATCTGTTGTCTATGTTGTCCCGGTATGGATGTCTAAGTTGAGAATAATCAAAAGCAAGAAATCCAATGCGAGCTTTCTCCTTAGACCTTTGTACAGGCGGCATAGAGGTACCTCTTTGTGACACTTGGTTAAAACATATGTATTGCGATGATAATCTAGGTAATCCAAGCTAATTAGGACAAGGTGCGGGCGCTATTAGTATACTATGCATGAGGCTTGCAACTTGTAGGATATAATTTACATGATACATATGCTTTATTACTACCGTTGACAAAATTGTTTCTTGCTTTCAAAACCAAAGCTCTAGCACAAATATAGCAATCAATGCTTCCCTCTGCGAAGGGCCATTCTTCTACTTTTATGTTGAGTCAGTTTACCCATTTCTCTCTATCTTAGAAGCAAACACTTGTGTTAATTGTGCATTGATTCTTACATACTTGCTTATTGCACTTGTTATATTGCTTTGCATTGACAACTATCCATGAGATATACATGTTACAAGTTGAAAGCAACCGCTGAAACTTAATCTTTCTTTGTGTTGCTTCAATGCCTTTACTTTCAATCTATTGCTTTATGAGTTAACTCTTATGCAAGACTTATTGATGCTCGTCTTGAAAGTACTATTCATGAAAAGTCTTTGCTATATGGTTCAATTGTTTACTCATTGCATTTACATTGCTTCGAATCGCTGCATTCATCTCATATGCTTTACAATAGTATGATCAAGATTATGTTGGTAGCATGTCACTTCAGAAATTATCTTTGTTATCGTTTACCTACTCGAGGACGAGTAGGAACTAAGCTTGGGGATGCTGATACGTCTCCGACGTATCGATAATTTCTTATGTTCCATGCTTGTTTTATGACAATACCTACATGTTTTGTTCACACTTTATGATGATTTTATGCGTTTTCCGGAACTAACCTATTGACGGGATGCCGAAGTGCCAGTTCCTATTTTCTGCTGTTTTTGGTTTCAGAAATCCTAGTAAGGAAATATTCTCGGAATTGGACGAAATCAACGCCCAGCATCTTAGAATTACATGAAGCTTCCAGAACACCCGAGAGCCGCCAGAGGGGGGGCCACAGGGCCACCAGATGACACGGTGGCGCGGCCCAGGCGTTGGCCGCGCCCCCTAGTGTGTCACCGCCTCGTCAGCCTTCCGACTCCGCCTCTTCGCCTATTTAAAGGTCCCTGACCTAAATCTTCGAGACGGAAAAGCCACGGTACGAGAAACCTTCCAGAGCCGCCGCCATCGCGAAGCCAAGATCTGGGGGACAGGAGTCTCTGTTCCGGCACACCGCCGGGACGGGGAAGTGCCCCCGGAAGGCTCCTCCATCGACACCACCGCCATCTTCATCACCGCTGATGTCTCCCATGAGGAGGGAGTAGTTCTCCATCGAGGCTAAGGGCTGTACCGGTAGGTATGTGGTTCATCTCTCTCCTATGTACTTCAATACAATGATCTCATGAGCTGCCTTACATGATTGAGATTCATATGAGTTTTGTATCACAATTTATCTGTGTGCTACTCTAGTGATGTTATTAAAGTAGTCTATTCCTCCTGCACGGTGTAAAGGTGACAGTGTGTGCATCGTGTAGTACTTGGCGTAGGTTATGATTGTAATCTCTTGTAGATTATGAAGTTAACTATTGCTATGATAGTATTGATGTGATCTATTCCTCCTTTCGTAGTGTGAAGGTGACAGTGTGCATGCTATGTTAGTACTTGGTTTAGTTGTGTTGATCTATCGTGCACTCTAAGGTTATTTAAACATGAATATCGAATATTGTGGAGCTTGTTAACTCCGGCATTGAGGGTTCGTGTAATCCTACGCAATTAGTGGTGTTCATCATCCAACAAGAGAGTGTAGAGTATAGCATTTATCTATTTATTCTATTATGTGATCAATGTTGAGAGTGTCCACTAGTGAAAGTATGATCCCTAGGCCTTGTTCCCAAATACTGCTATCACTGCTTGTTTACTGTTTTACTGCATCTGTATTGCCTGCAATATTACCACCATTGACTGCACGCCAGTTGTAGCGTCAAGCTATTTTCTGGCACCGTTACTACTGCTCATATTTATTCATACCACCTGCATTTCACTATCTCTTCGCCGAACTAGTGCACCTATTAGGTGTGTTGGGGACACAAGAGACTTCTTGCTTTGTGGTTGCAGGGTTGCATGAGAGGGATATCTTTGACCTCTTCCTCCCTGAGTTCGATAAACCTTGGGTGATCCACTTAAGGGAAACTTGCTGCTGTTCTACAAACCTCTGCTCTTGGAGGCCCAACACTGTCTACAAGAATAGAAGCACCCGTAGACATCAGCGAACGATTTCCCTGAAAAACATTGAAGCAATGTGTGAAGCATCGTCGCTCTTGTGACAAGGTATGAAATGAGCCATCTTAGAGAATCTATCCACTACCACAAATATGGAATCATGACCATGCTTAGTGCGAGGCAATCCTAGGATGAAATCCATGCTAATATCCGACCAAGGAGCATGAGGAATAGGAAATGGTGTATAAAGGCCATAAGGGTTGGAGGTAGACTTAGCTTGTAAGCAAGTTGTGCACCGGCGGCAAAGGCGTTCCACGTCGCGGTACATTCTTGGCCAATAGTAGTGGGTTGAGAGCATGGCATATGTCTTCTCTCGTCCAAAGTGTCCCATAAGACCACCTCCATGTGACTCTTGCAAAAGCAACTTTCGAAGAGAAGACTCGGGTATGCAAATCTTGTTAGCTTTAAACAAGTAGCCATCATGCAAATAGAAATCATCCACTCCTCATTCAATGGAACACTTCTCAAATATCAGTGCAAAGAAAGAATCGGAAGAATAGAGTTCTTTGATCTCTTCAAGTCCCAAAACATGAAAATCCAAGCGAGTAAGCAAAAGGGTGTTTTTGCGGGAAAGAGCATCCACAACAACATTGTCCTCGCCCTTCTTGTATTTGATTACATATGGGAAGGACTCAATGAACTCGACCCACTTTGCACGTCGTTTGTTCAAGTTGTGTTGGCTTTTCAAATATTTCAAGGACTCGTGGTCGGAATGAATGATAAACTCTTTTGGCCAAAGATAGTGTTGCCAAACTTCAAGAACACGAACCAAAGCGTAGAGCTCCTTGTCATATATAGGATAGTTGAGGCGTGCGCCATCCAACTTCTCACTATAATATGCCACTGGTTTGCCCTCTTGCATAAGAACGCCACCAATACTGAGTCCACTTGCATCACACTCAATCTCAAAAGTTTTTGCAAAATTTGGAAGCACAAGAAGGGGAGCTTCGGTAAGGCGTTTCTTCAACTCATCAAAAGCATTTTGTTGGGCCTTGCCCCAAACAAACGGAACATTCTTCTTGGTAAGTTCATTCAAAGGGCAAGCAATGGTGCTAAAATCTTTCACAAAGCGGCGGTAGAAACCGGCAAGTCCATGAAAACTTCGGACTTGACCAACATTTGTAGGAGTAGGCCAATTGTGGATGGCCTCCACCTTGGAAGAATCAACTTCGGACTTGTGCATTTAGGGAGGTTGGCATAAAGCTTCTCAAGACGCAAGATGCATAAGACCTCTCTCACATGTTGCACATGGTTCTCGAGATTTTTGCTATAAATGAGAATATCATCAAAATAGACAACCACACTCTTGCCAATGAGAGGACGCAAGATGTGATTCATAAGACGCATAAAAGTGGATGGAGCATTTGAGATACCAAAAGGCATAATGAGCCATTCATAGAGACCAAGCTTGGTCTTGAATGTCGTTTTCCATTCATCACCAATGGCCATGCGGATTTGGTGGTAGCCACTACGCAAATCGACTTTAGAGAAAATCATGGCACCACTTAATTCATCAAGCATGTCATCTAAACGCGGAATGGGATGGCGGTAACGGACGGTAATGGCATTGATGGGGCGATAATCCATACACATCCGTTGTGTCTCATCCGGTTTAGGCACAAGGATCACGGGAACCGCACAAGGACTAAGGCTTTCGTGAACGTACCCTTTGGCGAGGAGATCTTGTATTTGGCATTGTATCTCCTTTGTGTCTTCGGGGTTGGTGCGGTAGGCGGCACGGTTTGGAAGCGGAGCGCCGGGTATGAGGTCGATGCGGTGTTCTATGCCTCGAAGTGGTGGAAGTCCATGAGGGAGCTCGTCGGGGAAGACGTCTTGAAACTCCTTCAAAAGAGACAACAAAGACGAAGGAATGTTGGTTAAGTCGTTAGTCGCCGACGATGGTCCCTTGCATATGAGCACGTAGTGCAATATGGTGGATGGGTTTTCTTGGACCTCTCTCCACTCACTTTTGGTGGCTAGAAGGACACTCTTTGTCTCGCTCATATATGGCTTGTGGCGCTCACTATCTTTTTGGTGGGTCGCTCCCTCTCCTCTCATCTCACTATGGTGGGTGCGGAGTTGAGCCCTCGCTAAAGCCTTCGCATTATCCGCGATGATTTGGCAAGGAGTTATCGGGCGTAACTCGAACTTCTTGTCCTTGTCCTTGAAGGTGTATGTATTGGAGTGTCCGTCATGTATAGCCTTCTTGTCAAATTGCCAAGGGCGGCCAAGTAACATGTGGCACACCGTCATGGGTACCACGTCACACTCAATAGTGTCCTCATAAGGTCCAATCTTGAAGGTGACGGTGACGGTATGTTGTATCTTGACGTTGCCCTTGTCACTCAACCATTGGATATGGTAAGGGTGAGGATGCTTGCGGAGAGTGAGGTTGCGCTTCTCACACAATTCGGTGCTAGCAAGGTTATGGCAACTTCCACCATCGATGATGACCTTGATCGACTTGCCACCAATACCGGCACGGGTTTGGAAGATGTTGCACCGTTGGTCTTCCATAGCTTGAGGTTGAGTAGTTAGCACTCTTGTGACCACAAGCGAGGGACTTGGGTCATGCTCACATAAGAGAGGGTCGTCTCCACTTTCTTCCTCATAAGCTTCTCCATTTGCAACGGCAGCTTGCACAAGGGCTTCATATTCATCCTCACTTAGCGTCTCTACGTCACCGTTCTCCATAGTGATCATGACCTTGGTGTTCTTGCACTCAAACGATTTGTGGCCTTGGGTGCCACACTTGAAGCAAGTGACATTAGAGGGTCCCGTAGAGGCCTTAGAGGAGGCGGTGGAGGAGGCCGTTTGCTTCATGCGACTTTGGATAGTCGATTTCTTGGATGGTGTAGAGGACACGTCGGGCTTGACACTTGTAGTAGGAGGAGTTGATGTAGCGAGCTTGGAGGCGAAGTATGACTTGGACTTGGAGTACTTGATGTCCTCAATCACTTGGCGCTCGGCTTTCGATGCTTGGTGGACACACTCAACCATGTTGGAGTATGGTTGGAACTCCACAATCCTCTTGATGGGGTAGTTGAGGCCATTGAAGAAACGAGCAATGGTTTGGCTCTCGGATTCTTGGATGTTGGCTCGCATCATAGTGAGCTCCATCTCCTTGAAGAACTCCTCAACGGTCTTGGTCCCTTGCTTCAACTTTTGGAGCTTGTTGAAGAGGTCGGTCATATAGTGTGTTGGGACAAAGCGAGCATGCATCTCTTCCTTAGAGTGAGGACTTGCTCCCACCAAGTGTTGGCGTAATCCTCAAACTCAAGAGACGCCATATCCACTTTCTTGGCACCAGAGTAGTTGTGGATGCGGAATATCTTGTCAACCTTGAGTGCCCATGAGAGGTAGGCCTTGGCATCCTCTTCACCCTTGAACTTTGGCATGGTGAACTTGAGCCTTCCATACATGTTCTCTTCATCCTCCAAGTTTCTTCGGCGAGGACGGATGCCTTCATCTCTTGCGGCTTGAGGTGGAATAGGAGGTCTTCCTCGGCCAACCATAGCATTGGGTTGGCGTTGAAGGTGGACACTAGCTTCACTTGGTTCACGGTGATGATGTTGTTGAAGATATTGTCGAGGTTGTTGATGAGGCTCATTGTTGGCCCTTACATCTTGATCATGTGGTGGAACTCTTCTTCCATGTTGGTCATGGCGAGGGTGACGTCGTAGATCTCGCCGAGGTTGATCTTGAGGACCTTGGTCTTGGGGTTGGTCGTCACACCCATGGTGGGCATGTCGATCCGCTTGGTGACGATCTTGTTGGAGGACTTGATCTTGTGGAGGACGTTCATGTGGACGAGCATGGCGATGGATTACTCCTCGCCTAGAGTTGGAGCGGGAGTCTTCATGACGAACATGTGGGCGATGAGGTCGATGATGGTCTTCATGCCTTGAGGAAGAGCTTGAGGACAAAAGGCCACCATGAGAGTAGTAATCTTGTGGCGAGCTTGAGGATGATGAAGTAGAGCGGTGTCGGCGATGGCGACCCAAGTTGGTGATGGCGCGCTCGAGTCTATCCATGCGCCGCTCCATGTTCGCATCATTGGCCGCCATTTGGCCATTCAAGTTGTCCGTAGCTTCACGAAGAAGAGCCAAGTCTTGGTTCACGGCGGAGAAGTTGTGTGCCACTTCGTCGTATTGCTCATCGATGCACGTCTCGAAGAGGGCGAGTTGCTCCTTGAACTCTTGTCGTTGCGTCCATAGGTTGTGTTGCGTAGCCAACCTCTCGGTGTTGCGGAGGACTTCTCCATCCCTTGATTCATCTCCGTTCCTATCCATGATGGCAAGACAAGAACTATGTTGTGTGTGTTAGTGGAAGGAGACTACCTCGCACTCTTACCAAGGTAAGATAGTATTGAGGCAATCAACCAAGCCAAAAACAAGATCAAGTGTATCGGGAACACACGCAAAAGCTAGCAAATATTGTGTTAGGCGAGTGTTGTGGAAAGCCAAAAGACAAAATCCAAGATCGAGTATGTTGTTAAAAGTGGGTGAGGTCCAAAAATCCAAATGTCAATGTGAAGATCACTATGAACACGGAAAAGTTGTGGAACACACACACGGGATAAGCGGGGTTAGTGCAACCAAAAGTGAGCGGAAAATGTATGTAAAGGTGCTCGGTGTCACACTAACACAAGGAGAGACAAAGCTTTGGTTGCAAATGAAGAGACAACAAGATTCACACGCGGCCTCTCTTCTCTTCTCTCGTTTGCTTAAAAGCTTATGACTCTTTTGTACACGGTGGCACTTGCACTCTTTTGTATCTATGGTGGCACTTGCACACTTTTGTATGTATGGATGTATGGTGCGACTTGCACTCGTTTTGTGTTTTTGGGGCATTTACACGCACTATGTTAGCGTTAGCCTCGCTTTTGCTATCTTGCCACACGAGTGTTTGCTTGGACGCTGTACTCAACACGACACACACACCTCACAATCGGGGCCACGTGCAATGTCTCGCAACACTAAACAAGCAATGCTCGATAGGATAGATCGCAAAAGGAAGAGGGTTACAAGGGAAAACTACAAGTTATACCTGCGATGATGGTGGTGGTGGTGGTGGTGGTGGTAGCCGAAAACGAGCTCGGAAGAGGGCGCGGAGTGGCGCCCGGTCTGGGGGCCGGTTGGACTGGACGGTGGACCGGTTGGCCCGGTTGGCGCCCAGTCGGCTGGGTGCTGGGCCGGCTGGTCCGGTCTGGGGTCCGGTTGACCGGGTTTCTCAACCGGGTTTCGCGTTTCTCTCTCCTGTTCTTCCCCAAACCAAAACCAAAAGAGCAAATCGACGGGAAACGATGGAATTGGAGGCTAAAAGTTGGGGAAATAGTAGATCAAGCACAACAACACCGAATCCACGGACCAAAACCACTCAAAACGCAACCAAATCACAGATCGGTCAAGAGGCACTTTGGGGCTATTTTTGGGAATTTTGTGGAAAATTTTCTAGAAACGAAATCGGGTGGGTGGAGGGTCAAAATCGCGGTAACCAAGAGCTGCTGATACCATATGATGTGATCTGAGATCAAGGGTTTGGCCCGATCTCGCGATTTGACCCTGAAAACCAAGGGAAGAGGTGGGAGAACGCGAGGATCACGAAGAACACGAAGAACGCCGGTACTCACGCACGCACACCAACCCGATACACCCGATAATTACCCCCGTGGCTCGATGGACCACGCCAATAGAATCACCCGGAAGAGGCACGCGGCAGAATTCCCGGTGAGAGATTTGGGTTGGAGAAGAAGAGATTGGTAAGGGAGAGAGAGTAGCTTGTACTAGAATCTCACTCAACAATATCCAAATCAACAACCAGGATGCCTTGATTACAAAGGGATGGTAACCCTAGGGAGACTAAGCTCAAAGTAGTGTTTAAGCTCAATTCAAGTCTAAAGGGTAAAGGAGGGGTCCCAGGCTACGTATATAGGCATACATGGCCAGCAAGGCGAAAAGGTACGCAAGTGGATAACTTAGGCAGTTTGGTGAGTCATTCCCGTCAAATCCAGTTTGGGATCCGGTCAGACCGGGCCTGTGACCGGGTGGTCCGGTCCTGGGTCCGGTCGACCGGGCGCCAACAGGAAACTTCACAAGTTTCCGTCCGGTTGCCTTCCGGTACGATGCAGGGAAATCCGGTCGGGCGCCCGGTTGACCGGGCCAGGGACCGGATCATCCGGTTGTGGGGCCGGTCCGACCGGGTCCTGGACCGGCCAGCGTTCTTCTCTTCCTTTGAGCGCTTCGAGTGACGTCGGGTCCCATTTCGTGATCATCTCCAAGTCTCGCTGCTCCTCTCCTTCCCTTGACCATGGCGTATCCTCCTCTTCGGGGTCTTGATGCGCCTTGTACCTAATGACACATAGCACATCGGCATGAGGTAGCATTCCGTCCAAAGTGGTACCGAGATCAAGGGTGGTGAGGAGCGAGTTCACCTCATTATGTAGAGCTTTAACTCGAGCTCGCGTCATCGGTCCACTTGGGGGACTTGTTGGTCTTGGTGTGGAGGTGTCCGAAGGCCACCCCGCATCAGTTTCGGCCCAGTAACTTTTCCCGCCTAGGCCCACGAGTCCAAATTCGAATTTAGGGTTTATTTCAAAATTGCTTGCAGATGCTTTTTCAAATTTGAATAGAATCAAATTGGCTCAACCAAATTTTATGAATTGCATATGGTTGGAAAGCTAGAGAACATATCTATCCAACCCCACTGGTCTCATCATGAGATTCCTTGTAGAATTAAGGTGCCAAATATAACAAGGCAGAAACTTTTGCAACTTCAAACAGTTATTAAAAATCAACCAAAAATGCGTTTGAGTTGATTTCAACTCTCATAGATCACATTTCACATACTCATAGTTTGTGTGAACCCATTGTTGTGTTTAGTATAGATCTTGAACCTTGTTTTGTGATTGCTACTTCGTATCCGTTTTTAGACGCTAGTACCGAGGAGTACCAGGAGGAGGAGGTCTACTTCCAGGAAGAGGAAGACTACTTTGATCAGTACACCAACCAAGGCAAGCTAATATTCTTGCAAGTGCAAAGCTCCATTGGAGCAAGGCACCATTACTCTTACCTTACTTGCAATGATCCCATCCCAAGTTTTTACCTTACAACCTTTTACTTTGTTTACTAAGGATTTACTTTTATAGTTAACTTTGGTCTAAGTATAGAGTGTTACAAGAGTAGAAAGGTTAGCCTCAAGCTGGATAAGCAAGATAGCACCCTCATGATTAGTGCTAGTGCGAACAAATAAAATTGACTACTCTAGATGGGAACTTGTGATTTGAAATGAATTTGAAAACCTTGGAATGATGAGTCATTCTATTGAAAGATCATTGAAGATGAATATGACTTGAATGAGATGGTGAATTTTGATAAAAACTGATGTTGAGTTTGGATGCGATACCTTTCCAATTTTTGAGTACCCCCACAATACCTGATTATGGGTAGGGCTTAACTGGAAGTTTATACATCTTAGTATGGGTTCCCTCTGAACAAGCATCATAGGGGTTATGCCGAGGCTGCCTTTGTACAATGTGAAATGATGTGAAATGAGGTGAATATACGGCCCAAACCCTGTGCAGTTCCCAGGCTGACGGTTTGTCTTCACTGGGAGGCCAAGCTCATGGGGAGAGGTGCCTATACTAGGATATGTAAGTGAAAGGTTATGATTGATGATCCGCGTACTGGGTTACGATGATTCAGGGTTATCCCTGACGGATGTAATCAAATGTTGTGGCACAAGTGTGCAACCTCTGAGAGTGTAAATCTATTCGAATAGCCGTGTCCACGGTTACGGACGGTTGGAAAGGCCATACTGTTTCCGGTCTCAGATATTTCTTGAAAATGGTTGATGAATTAAATGGTGAATTGACTTGAATCACAACTGATTTGTGGGAATGACACTAATGTTCCCACTTGAGTTAGTTAGCATATGAAGAGTCTGTTATTAAATGCTTGTGAACTAAAATTGGCTTTATGCAAATAAATCTAGAGCTTAGCACCCCCTTAATAAAATTGTTAGTACCTACACTAGTATTAGTTTGCGAGTACTTTAAAGTACTCACGGTTGTGTCCCTGGCTATTCAAATGGCCAGACTATGAAGAGGAGCAGCAATACCAAGGTGATGACCAGCAGGACGCCTACGACAACTAGGAAATCTTATGACGTCAAGCGTTGGCCTGTGGACTAGATAGTCCCCTTCTATTACGCTTCCGCTATGTATCGTGTTCGTTGATCATTAGATCAACTATTTGTGTAATATTGGATCTTGTGATCTGGATTTGTAAGACGCTTATGGTTTGTAATGAATGATGACTTATGATATCGACTGATATGACTCGCAACAACAATCTTCCTGGGATTGCGATGTATGGCATAATAGGCATCTGGACTTTAAAACCCGGGTGTTGACAAGTTGGTATCAGAGCCTGAAGTACATTTTTACCCAGAAGGAGCTGAATATGAGGCAGAGAAGATGGATAGATATGATCAAAGATTATGATATGGAAATTCACTACCACCCCGACAAGGCCAATGTGGTAGCTGATGCCCTGAGTAGACTGCCGTGTCAATTGAACTCCATGATCGCAGAAGAGTAACCCAACCTGTTTCAAGAGTTTGAGCAGTTTAGACTTGAACTAGTTAGTGAAGGATTCCTAGCCAGCATGGAACTTCAACCCACCTTGATTAGTCAGATCAAACAAGCCCAGAAGGGAAATGCTAGTATCAACGGAATCAAGAGCCAAATAGCTGCAGGGAAGGAACCTGGATTCACCGAAGATGAAGCAGAAGTTCTTTGGTACAACGGACGCCTTTGTGTACCTTCAGACTCTGAGTTGAAGCAAGTCATCCTGAAAGAAGCCCATGACACTCTTTACTCCATTCATCCTGGAGGTACCAAGATGTATCAAGATTTGAAGGAACAATTTTGGTGGCATGGAATGAAGACAGAAATTGGAAGCTATATCTCCAAGTGTGATATCTGTCAGAGAGTCAAGGCGGAACATCAGCGACCCGCAGGATTGCTGCAGCCACTGCAGATTCCAGAATGGAAGTGGGATTCAGTAGGAATGGACTTTATCACTGGTTTGCCCAAATCAAGCAAAGGAAATGATTCTATTTGGGTAGTTGTCGATAGATTAACCAAGGTAGCCCATTCCATCTCTATCAAGACCACATACCAAGGCCCAAAGCTAGCGGAGTTATACATCTCCAGAATAGTCGCCCTGCACGGAACCCCGAAGTCGATTGTGTCAGATAGAGGATCCCAATTCACCTCAAGATTCTGGCAGAAAGTACATGAAGGACTAGGAACCCGGCTAAATTTCAGCACCGCATACCACCCGCAGACCGATGGATAGACGGAAAGAGTCAACCAAATACTAGAAGACATGTTGAGAGCCTGTGTACTGGAATATGGATCCAAGTAGGAAGACTGCCTGCCTTAAGCAGAATTCTCATACAACAACAGTTACCAAGCCAGTTTACAAAAGGCCCCCTTTGAAGCCCTATACGGAAGGAAGTGCCGTACCCCTCTGAATTGGTCGGAAGTCAGAGAGAGCCAAGTCTTTGGACCAGATGTTCTTCGAGAAGCTGAAGAGAAGGTGCACAAGATCCGTGAAGACCTCAAGACGGCGCAATCAAGACAGAAGAGTTACGCCGACAAGAGACGCCGAGAGATGACCTTCAAGATCGGAGATTTTGTCTACCTCAAAGTATCCCCCCTGAAAGGAATGCAGAAATTCCAACTTAGAGGAAAGCTTGCACCCCGATATGTCGGACCCTTCAAAGTTCTGAGTCGCCGAGGAGAAGTACAACGTGAGCTGCCGGAAGAAATGTCGGCTGTGCACAATGTGTTTCATATCTCATTGCTCCATAAGTGTCTAGAAGTTCCCAAGAAGACCGAGGTTTTCAAGAAACTCGATCACCGATCGGTGGATATCAACAAGGACTTGACGTACCGCGAAGTGCCTATTCGCATCCTGGAAGAAGCCTTCAGAACCACCCGCACCAGGAGTATCAAGTTCCTGAAGATACAATGGAGCAACCATACCGAAGACGAAGCCACTTGGGAATGAGAATACTATATGAAGGAGTACCCAGATCTCTTTAGTACCTAGGTTTCTTTAAGATCTCGGGACGAGATCTTTTGTAAGGGGGAAGGGTTTGTATCATCCCAATTTTCAAATCAATGAAGAAGTTCAAATACTCAAAATTTAGCACCAACAAAAACTTTTAATTGCATATAGTGCCATGCATAGGATTTGTGCATTATTATATGAGATTGCCATGATGATTTCTTGTGTGCTTATGTACTACAACCTAAAACCCTAATATTGATCATTTGGAGATCACCAATCAAATCAAAGAAAAAGAAAAGAAATAAAATGGAAAAAATCACAAAACCCTCACATATGGTTTATGCCATTTTTGCAAATCTTTAACCTAGACCATTTTGGCTTGCACCATTAGTTTTATAATGCTACTAAACAATTATTAACACTTTTGGAATCAAAGAAACTCAAATCAAATCAAATTTGAAATCAAATTGTGCTCACATGGACTAATGGTCAAATCTGCCATTTTTAACCTGATCACTACTTTGAGCCTCTATATTTAGAGATTTTCAAACCAAAAAATTCCAACTCTTTGCACCTCATCCAAGACCACATCAATGTGAACAACTTTGGTAAAGACCACCCCTGCAAATTCATCCTAGATTCAAAACTATGCTCAAGCAAAGTTGGAACTTTTTAACAGATTCTAGTTCATACTCAATTTGAAACTTTGCAATTATTTTTAATTTTGAAAACCAACACCACCATTGTGTGTCCTTGATCATATGAAGCAATTCCAACTAGTTTCATGCAAAAATTTCAAAATTCAATTCATGCGGCCATTACCTCAAACACTTTGTGAGCAAATCTAAACCAAACCAAATTTCACTATTTGAAATAGTGTCTAGCCCAATTCTTGAACTCAACTTGCTCCACCTTGTCCCCTGGTCCCCTCTCACCCAAAACCATAGCATTGCAACCGTAGAAACATGGCAGCATGGTCATGCCAAGAGCATGCCGGCCATGTTCCCCATGGACATGCTCCCCCTCTCTCCTCTCACCTCCAACCCTGGCCACCTTGCCAAAACCCTCCACCTCACTCTATTGAACCTACCTAGCATGGTCATTGTCGGAGAGGAAGGCCACATAGGCCAGCACGCATCACACCCTCGACGTCCAGGCATGCCGACGATGGCATGGGCGCCGCCCACGGACACTCCCAGTGCACGCGTCGCCTCGTCGCCTCGCGCCACCCCCGGACCCCATTTCTCGCCCTGAGACTCGCCACGGCACAAGGAACCCCACGGACATCCTCGCTTCACTGACCCGCGCCCGCCGTCACTGGAGACGACCAAACCCTCCGCCACTGCCGCGCAGTACCTCGCGACCGCCCGACCGAGTTTGGCACCGCCTAGTCTCGCCGTCGCCACCTGGAGAACCGCCAGGAACCGCAGAACAGGACGCCGCCCTCGCCTACCCCTCTAGCTCGCCAGAACACACTCGCCACGGTCGACATTGCCGCAGCACCTCGGTCCCCTTCCGCCACTATAAATACAGGCCTCCCCTCATAGATTTCTTCACACCACCTTGCTCTCCTCACCGCACTCGACCTCCTCGACCACCTCCCCTTCTCGATTCATCGCCGTAGCCACCCAATTGCACCACCACTGCCTTGAGCCGCCGTGGAAGCTCGCCGTCGATTGGAGCCGCCCCAGGACACGCCGCCGGTACCAGGAGCATTGCCGTCGTCTACCACTTCACCGAGCACAGTGCTAGCCCTCGCCGCGCCGCCGGTGAGCCGCCCACCCCCCACATGCGCCGCGCCAGAGAGCTTCTCTCGCCGGCGACGATGATGAATGAGATCTGTCGGATCTCATTCTAATCGTGCGGCCACGTTTGAACGGTACCGCTTCGCTGGTTAAGTGAGGCTGACGGGTGGAGCCCACCCGTCAGGCAGCCCACGAGTGTTGGACGCGTGGTGGGCTGGCTTCGCCTGTTTAAACCGTTTCGGCCCAGTAACTTTTCCCGCCTAGGCCCACGAGTTCAAATTCGAATTTAGGGTTTATTTCAAAATTGCTTGCAGATGCTTTTTCAAATTTGAATAGAATCAAATTGGCTCAACCAAATTTTATGAATTGCATATGGTTGGAAAGCTAGAGAACATATCTATCCAACCCCACTGGTCTCATCCTGAGATTCCTTGTATAATTAAGGTGCCAAAAAGAACAAGGCAGGGACTTTTGCAACTTCAAACAATTATTAAAAATCAACCAAAAATGCTTTTGAGTTGATTTCAACTCTCATAGATCAAATTTCACATACTCTAAATGATTATGTAAGAATATGGCATGGTTACTTTGTGTGATCATGGCCTAGTTTCAATAAAGGACTCTATGGCTATTTTTAGTCAATTGATATTGTCCAAAACTATGTAATAAAGCATATGAGATGTTTTACCTCATTTAAATCTTGTCTCGAGTAATTCAATATGAGGTAGTAACCCTGTTCTACATCATCTCATATTGACTTAGTTGATGATATTAACTTATGATCAAGGTAGTGTTAAATGGTATGAGGTACTCTACCTCATTTGAATCATTTTTCTCAAATGATGATGGTGAATGGTTGACTTTGGTCAACATGGATTCATGCATGATTAATTGAGGAAATTAAATCTCAGCAAGATTCAATGAGAGGAAATTATTTCCTCAAAGAGCAAAGGAGAAGCCCTAGTTAATAATTGTAATGAGAGGAAATTATTTTTCTTAAAGTAAGAAAACAAATTCAACCCACATGTTGTGTATGTGATGATGCTAGAATAGTTTGTGTGAACCCATTGTTGTGTTTAGTATAGCTCTTGAACCTTGTTTGGTGATTGCTACTTCGTATCCGTTTTTAGACGCTAGTACCGAGGAGTACCAGGAGGAGGAGGTCTACTTCCAGGAAGAGGAAGACCACTTTGATCAGTACACCAACCAAGGCAAGCTAATATTCTTGCAAGTGCAAAGCTCTATTGGAGCAAGGCACCATTACTCTTACCTTACTTGCAATGATCCCATCCCAAGTTTTTACCTTACAACCTTTTACTTTGTTTACTAAGGATTTACTTTTATAGTTAACTTTGGTCTAAGTATAGAGTGTTACAAGAGTAGTAAGGTTAGCCTCAAACTGGATAAGCAAGATAGCACCCCTCATGAGTAGTGCTAGTGCGAACAAATAAAATTGACTACTCTAGATGGGAACTTGTGATTTGAAATGAATTTGAAAAACTTGGAATGATGAGTCATTCTATTGAAAGATCTTTGAAGATGAATATGACTTGAATGAGATGGTGACTTTTGATAAAAACTGATGTTGGGTTTGGATGCGATACCTTTCCAATTTTTGAGTACCCCCACAATACCTGATTATGGGTAGGGCTTAACTGGAAGTTTATACATCTTAGTATGGGTTCCCTCTGAACAAGCATCATAGGGGTTATGACGAGGCTGCCTCCGTAGAATGTGAAATGATGTGAAATGAGGTGAATGTACGACCCAAGCCCTGTGCATTTCCCAGGCTGACGGTTTGTCTTCACTGGGAGGCCAAGCTCATGGGGAGAGGTGCCTATACTAGGATATGTAAGTGAAAGGTTATGATTGATGATCCGCGTACTGAGTTACGATGATTCAGGGTTATCCCTGACGGATGTAATCAAGTGTTGTGGCACAAGTGTGCAACCTCTGCAGAGTGTAAATCTATTTGAATAGCCGTGTCCACGGTTACAGACGGTTGGAAAGGCCATACTGTTTCCGGTGTCAGATATTTCTTGAAAATGGTTGATGAATTGAATGGTGAATTGACTTGAATCACAACTGAGTTGTGGGAATGACACTAATGTTCCCACTTGAGTTAGTTAGCATATGAAGAATCTGTTATTAAATGCTTGTGAACTAAAATTGGCATTATGCAAATAAAACTAGAGCTTAGCACCCCCTTACTAAAATTGTTAGTACCTACACTAGTATTAGTTTGCGAGTACTTTAAAGTACTCACAGCTGTGTCCCTGGCTATTCAAATGGCCAGACTATGAAGAGGAGCAGCAATACCAAGGTGACGACCAGCAGGACGCCTACGACAACTAGGAAATCTTCTGACGTCAAGCGTTGGCCTGTGGACTAGATAGTCCCCTTGTATTATGCTTCCGCTATGTATCGTGTTCGTTGATCATTAGATCAACTATTTGTGCAATATTGGATCTTGTGATCTGGATTTGTAAGACGCTTATGGTTTGTAATGAATGATGACTTATGATATCGACTGATATGTCTCGCAACAACAATCTTCCTGGGATTGCGATGTTTGGAATAATAGGCATCTGGACTTAAAAATCCGGGTGTTGACATGTCTCCCCTTACAAATATGGGTCCCAGTGCTGCAAGCCTTGGACTGTTGTGCGGGGAGACACAAAAGTACGTGAACAGGAGCGTGCAGATTGTGGGTCAGGTGTGTCCACCGTCCCGAAGCCCAGTTGTTGTGACGTGCGGCCCTTACTGACTCAGCAGTTCGGGCCGCCAACCACCCGCGACGCTCATTTCTGCACAATAGCTAACGTTTAGACTTCGCCCGTCACTAATTTTTCGAGCCGAGCGGCCCAAATCGCCATCTGTGACGCGAAAATGCCTATCGCCATAGATAAAGACAATCGCTGACGGATTTCCAAAACATCGGTATCATACCATCATTGAAGACCCATATGTTACTAGTGAAATAAACTGAAATGCTTTGTCCAAACTAGAAATAGTTTTGTGTTTAAAACTAGAGAAGAAAAACAAAAGGGTTTAGTGAACTTTTGAGAAAGCGAAGGGAAAATTAATTTTGGGAGGAGTGATCTCAAGAGTACATGGTGATCTCCTAGTGTTGATATCATTTCCACACCAAGGTGTTGAAGATTAGAACATCCATCAAAGAAAACAAGGTATAAAAGTTGGAAATGAGATCTAGTGGTGCAACATTGGATAGGGCATAAGATGAAGTTAAATAAATTGGTTGCAAAGGTAGATTGGGACATGCAAGACGTGGAAGTTGTAGAGGGTGTCGCATAGATGAGATCCATGCCTTCATTTCACCAATAACAGTTGTGGGTGCTTAGAGATCAACTGCCAAAGTTTGAATATTTTAAGCTTGCCAAAACAGATTGTTGACTTGACCTCAAAACCAACAAGGATAAGTGGGTAAGATAGTGATCTAGTTCAAGGAAAATACATGGTTGGGAAGTACTCATGATAAGGTAGTTCTAGGATCAAGTTCATTGCCTTGGATGGCAAGGGGTAGCTTAATCCAGGGGCTCCAAAATGTATCAGATAACAATTCTAGGACTTGGCCAAAATTGTGAGGTTTGTGGGTTTTTGACTAGGGTATAAGAGAAGGATATGTTATGGAGTAGATGATCCCAAGTTTTGATTGAAGGATGGTTTGAGCTAGATTATACCACAAAGATGAAGTGTTAAGTGGGCACGGTCATGTTGCCATAAGTAGAAAAGTTTTGATGTAGTAAAAAGGAAACAACTTTTCCTAAGCCACACATGTGTTGTATTAGGTGACTTGCTGGTTTTACCACGGGAGGTGTTGTTCATTGGGGTAGCTCCAGGCAAAACTCAACAAGCAATTCAAGACAATACATCTACCAGCATATCAAGGCAATTCATCTTAACAGACAGATCAAGGCAATTCATTGTAATAAGTCTTTAGAAAAAGTTTTTCTTCCCCCTAATTTTTGCACTACGGACAACTAAACATGGTTGCAAAACTTGGGGTGTTACAAAGAGGCCGACAAATCCACGCGGACAGATCGAAAAATCGTCGCGTGGCGGTTCAAATGCTATCGGTGGCATGGCCGTGGATGGCCGAAGCGTGACGGCAACCGTGGCGGCGACGTCATCGCCACGGTATCGCCAAGGGTTAGGGTTAGGGTCGCACGAGAGAGAGAGGATCAAGTGGGGTGGGCCGACTCGGTCAGATCCCACCGAAATGGTTTGGTTCGGCCCAAGTGGGCTGACCAAATGGGCCAGGGGCATTTTAGTACTTTCACGATTCAAATAACCCCGAAATTTTTTAAAATTCAAAACAAATTATAGATACCTCCAAAAATTCAAGAAAAATATGAAAAACTCATAGAAAATATTCCTTAACCAAAATAAAATGTGAAATGCAATAAACAATGAGAATTAAAATTTAAGAATTTTTGATGTGAATTTTAAAATGGAAAATTCAAATTTACAATTTTCCTTGGATATATAAAATCAAGGGAAATCCCAAATAACTTTAATATTTTCAAAATTTGATATCCAAAAAGGGAAATATTCTAAGATCATTTTGAAATCTCACTCTCCAACGACCAATCGAGGGCTGTTCTCCTTGAAAAATATAATCGTTACGTTCCTCCCATATATTCCATGCAACACATACCATCACCTCCAAGAAACATGGCCCCACATAATTTCTTCGTGATTGAATAAAACGATCAGTGAACTGCAAGGAAGTGTCCCATTGTATGCCGATATCCTCCCAACACTGCTGAGCTAAGGAACAGTCAAAATATAGATGATCTCTTGACTCAATCAAAATCTCATCACGGAGCACACATTCTGGCCCAGAATCGAGGTGCCAATTCTTCCGGATCATCAGCTCTCTTGTATTCAAGTGGTCAAGCATTAAGAGCCAGGCAAAAACTTTTAACTTGGGCATAGATCGTGATTTCCAGATAGCGTTCAGTGCAGGGTCCTTTGGCAGCTGAGCAAACATGAGGTTGTAAAACTTGGATGCTGCATATTTTGAGCTGCCCCAAACAAAGACACGTTGATCCTGTGCCGAAGAATCAGTAAGGTGGTCAGCAATCAGCTGCGAAACTTGTTGGAATTTATCATACGCCTCCACAGATAATGGCAGCACAAAGCACGAGATGAGGTTCTGGATCATTGAGATTTTGGCCACTGACATGTCTTCATTTAATACATAGGAGAATAGCCTAGGAAATTTGTCACATAAAAGCTCCCCTTCTCTCCAGAAATCTTTCCAAAATAAAACTGATGTACCACTGCCAACTGAACATTGAGTAACACTTCTATAATCCTCAACCAAACCGAATATGTCCCGCCACCATAAAGATCCACGCTTGGAATGAGCGTGAGGGACACAATTTCCTTATAAGGACCAAACCAGATTGACCCATGGTACGTTTTCCTTCATATAGACTTTGTGGAGCTGTTTGATTAATAGAGCTTTGTTGTGAAGTTCCAAGTTCAGAACTCCGAGACCTCCATGCTTCTTGGGTTTGCAAACTAGGGACCATGCTGCAAGGGCGTTTGGTGAGGAAGCGTCATCTTTCTTATCCCAGAGACAATGCAGGCGGGATCTATCACACATATTCAGAATAGTTTTCTGAATTTTTAGGGAGCACATAAAGAACGTCGGAAGAGAGGAGAGAACAGACTTGACAAGCTGCAACCTGCCACCATACCCCAAGAATTTTGCACTTGCATTCAGTCTTCTTGCAACCATACCAACTAAAGGTGAGATATCTTCGATTGTGGGTTTCGTAGTACCAAGGGGCAGGCCAAGATATGTCAAAGGAAGGTGACCCACTGCACAACCAAAAACAACAGCCAGCTCATGTATTTGTCCATCCGTAACATTTATATTCATCATTGATGATTTAGCATAATTAACACAAAGACCCGTAGCAGCAGCAAATTGATCTAGAAGGTTTTTAAGGGCCAGAAATTGCATGGGACAAGCTTGCATTATCAAGAGTGTATCATCCGCGTATTGTACAATTGGGAAGTCTGTATTCGGAATAGGAAGAGGCGCATGTAGCACTACAGTATGGAAAAGCTCATTGACTATAGCTTGCAGAAGTTCAGCAACACCAACAAAGAGTAAAGGCGAGAGAGGGTCGCCTTGACGCATGCCTCGTCGGCAGAGGACTTTTTTTCCGGGTGTACCATTCAATAAGACCGACGAGGTACCTGAAGACATTAACATATCTAGCCAATTTAGCCATTTAGGGTCAAAGCCTTGTGCAGCAAAAAAATTCCTAATCGCCTCATGTTCCACCGTGTCAAAGGCCTTAGCGAAGTCAAGTTTAAGAATGATGGATTCCTGAGAAGATTGTTTACTGTAGAGAAGAGTATTGGAGATTGCACAGCACCAATAGGGCCGGCTGCTCATATATATATAGACGGACACATGTACAATTACAGGTACAACCCTGAGAAAACACGGGGACCTATATCTATACAATATGTTACTCAACACCCCCCCGCAGTCGAAGGGTCGGCACCGACACACAGACTGGAGCGAAACTCAGGAAAAGTCGTGGATGGCAATCCCTTCGTCATGATATCGGCAAATTGCTGAGACGTCGGTACGTGAAGAACTCGAACGTGACCGAGGGCAACTTGCTCACGAACAAAGTGGATGTCCAACTCGATGTGCTTGGTACGCCGATGATGAACGGGGTTGGCGGAGAGGTAGACAGCCGACACGTTGTCGCAGAAAACCACCGTAGCCTTGTCAACAGGACAAGAGAGCTCGGACAGAAGCTGACGGAGCCATGTGCACTCAGCCACAGCGTTAGCCACGGCGCGGTACTCGGCCTCAGCACTGGAGCGGGACACGGTGGGCTGCCTCTTGGAAGACCAAGAGACAAGCGACGAGCCGAGGTAGACACAGTAGCCGCTGGTGGAGCGGCGCGTATCCGGGCAACCCGCCCAGTCCGCGTCAGAGTAGGCGACAAGGTCAGTCGACGTCGAGGGCGAAGCATGCAACGTCAAGCCGTAGCCCATGGTACCGCAGACGTAGCGGAGAATCCGCTTCACCGCGGCCCAATGAGCATCCCGAGGAGCATGCATATGCAAGCACACCTGCTGCACAGCGTACTGGAGCTCCGGTCGCGTCAGTGTCAGAATCAAGAGCACCGACAATGGAGCGATAGAACGGCGCGTCGGACGCCGGCGACCCATCACTGGCGGAAAGCTTGGCCTTCGTGTCGACAGGAGTAGGCGCAGGGTTGCAGTTAAGCATCCCAGCACGCTCGAGAAGCTCGTGGGCATACTTCCGCTGATGGAGGAAGAATCCGTCCGCACGTCGGACAACCTCGATGCCGAGGAAGTAGTGAAGCGGGCCAAGATCCTTCAACGCGAACTCAGCGCGAAGGCGGTCGGTGAGCTGCCGAAGAAGACCAGCGGTGGAGGCCGTCAGGATGATGTCGTCGACGTACATGCAGCAGGTATGCCATGTCGTTGCCGGTCCGGTAGACAAACGAGGGACGCATCGGAGCGCGTGGAGCGGAAGCCCAGGTGATGCAGAAGCCGGCGATGCGCTGGTACTGTGCGGGGCGCCTGCTTCAGTCCATAAAGAGACCGAGAGAGCAAGCACACGTCATCGGGGCGCTCGGTGTCGACGAAGCCGATGGGTTGCTGACAGTAAACCTGTTCCTGCAGATGGCCATGAAGGAAGGCGTTGGAGACGTCCATCTGATGCACGGGCCACGCACGAGACGCGGCGAGGTGCAGCACTGTGCGGATCGTGGCCCGGTTTGACAACCGGGGCAAACGTATCCGTGAAGTCGACGCCGCGCGCGCTGCCGAAAACCGCGCACCACCCAGCGCGCCTTGTAGCGCTCGAGAGTACCGTCGGAGCCGAGCTTGTGCTTGAAGACCCATTTGCCGGTGATGACATTGGCGCGAGGGGGCCGGGGAACGAGCTCCCAGGTCCTATTGCGCTGAAGCGCGTCGAACTCCTCCTGCATGGCGGCACGCCAATGCGGGTCGCGCAAGGCAGCGCGAGCCGAGGTGGGCACCGCGAAGGAGCGGTCGCCGAGCTGGTGGCAGAGCCGGTCTGGCCGGCCTCGATGACCGGATCGGCCGGGCGACGGTCCCGGTCTGACCGAGGCGCTTGGCCGGGCCGGCTGGTGGAGGGACGCCGCCGTCGTGCGGCAATATGCTGTTGCCGCCGGCCCGCCAGACATACTGGTCGGCGGGGTAGCGTGTAGACGGCCGCCGTACGCCTGCGCGGGCGCGGGTGAGCATGGGCTCAGGAACCGCAGCGACGGGTGGCGAGACAGACGACGAAGAGGCGGCCGCCGCGGGTGATGGCGCCGCGGGCGACGGGGACGCCTCGGACGTCGCAGTGCGGGCGAAGGGGACGCCGCGGGTGAGGGCGCTGGCGCCGCGGGCGACGCGGGCGACGGGGGCACCGGGGACGTCTCGGACGTCGCAGGTGCGGGCGACGGGACGCCGCGGGTGAGGGCGCCGGTGGCGACGTGGGCGATGGCGCCGCGGCGACGCTGGCGGCGATGGCGCCGCGGGCGACGGCTGGCGATGGCGGCGCTGCGGCGACGCCGGGCGACGGGGCGCCGCGGCGCCGAGGACCAGCGGGGCCGGCACCGGGGGCCACCGCGGTCGACGTCGCGCGCGGCCGCAGAGGCGCCGGGCGCCGGGGACGCCGAGGACCAGGCGGGGCCGGCACCGGGGGCCACCGCGGTCGGTCGTCGGCGCGCGCGGCCGCAGGGGGGCCAGCGGGCGCCGGGGGCGTCGTCGGAGGTGTCGCCATGAGTCCCTGCTGAAACGGAAAAACCAACTCGTCAAAGTACACGTGCCGTGAAGTGAAGACACGATGGGAGACCGGGTCGTAACAGCGGTAGCCCTTGGTGTTGGCGGGGTAGCCGAGAAACACACAAGGGAGGGAGCGCGGCGCAAGCTTATGCGCGGCGGTGGCAGCGGTGTTAGGAAAACACCGGCAGCCGAAGATGCGGAGGTCATCATAGGTGGGCGGCGCACCGTAAAGGAGATGATGCGGCGTGTAGGACCAACGCACACGACACGGGCGGATGTTGACGAGGAGAGTCGCCGTGGCAAGGGCATCCGGCCAGAATCGCGGGGGCATGGAGGCATGGAACAGAAGGGTGCGGACGCAGTCGTTGAGGGTACGAAGCATCCGTTCGGCACGGCCATTCTGTGAAGAAGTGTATGGACACGTGAGGCGGAAGATGGTGCCGTGGGTGGCGAGAAGTGAGCGAATGGTGGTGTTGTCGAACTCCTTGCCGTTGTCGGTCTGTAAGGCGTGAATGGGGCGACCAAACTGAGTGGAGACGAACGCGAAGAAGGCGGTGAGGGTGGTGGCAACATCTGACTTACGGCGAAGTGGAAAAGTCCATACAAAATGCGAGTAATCATCAAGAATCACAAGATAATAATTATAACCAGAGTTACTCGGAACCGGCGAGGTCCATACATCACTATGAATAAGTTGAAAGGGAAAAGACGCGACTGTGGAGGACGAACTAAACGGAAGGCGAACATGTTTGCCTAGACGACATGCTTCACAAGAGTGGGCATCCGTTTTATTACAAGTAAAGGAGAAGCCTTGCATTATTTGACGCAGAGTGGCGGAGCTAGGATGGCCAAGACGGGCGTGCCAAAGGTCGACACCGGCGGAGAGGGCGAGGGGGCGGCCGGTGGTGGTGGAGGCCGCGCCAACGGGGTAGAGATCGCCGGGGCTGTCACATCGGTGGAGGAGCATCCGGGTACGACCATCCTTGACGAGAGAAACCAAAAGCGTCAAATTCCACGATCACAGTGGTTATCACGACAGAAAGATTTAACAGAAACAAGGTTTTTGATCAAGTCAGGAGAAACAAGAACATTATGGAGAGAGAGGGGAGTGGAGGTGGAAGGAAAAGAGACAGAACCAGTGTGAGTAATGGGAAGGGCATGACCGTTGCCAACGATGATGCGAGAAGAAGTGGAAGCGGGTGTGGAAAAGGAGAGGTTACCGGGATGCGCAGCCATATGCGCGGAAGCGCCGGTGTCCATAAACCAGTCGCCACCGCCACCATACGCCCCAGCAGAGGGGGCGCTCTGGAGGGCGGTCAGGAGCGCGGGATCCCACGGGGTCGCACCCGGAGGGGCGGCGTAGGCCGGGGCAGGCTGGGGCGCCGCGTAGAACGCCTGGTGGGAGGCTGGACGTGGCCCCATAATGCCCGGGTAGGGGGCGCGCGGCACGGGCATGGAGTAGGCGTGAACAACCCCGGTCCACGGGTTGTGACCGGCAGTCCATGGCGGAGGGCGGTGTCTTGCGGGGGACGAGGCGCGGGGGCGGCGGCATTGGCGCCACCGTTGCCGCCACCGTTGCCACCGCCACGGCGACGACGGCCACGGCGGCTACCACCAGGAGGAGCCGGCTGGCCGGTCCAGGGGCCAGTCTGGCCGGCCGGGGCGCCGGCATGCCCGGTCCGAGGGCCGGTCTCGCCGGCCTCGGTGACCGGTCGGACCGGGCGGCGGGGCGGCAGCGGGGAAACCCGGCGGCGGACCTGTGGGGCGAGGCGCAGGGGCGCGGGGCGCGGGAGTCTGGGCGCCGCGGGAGAAGCCAGCGGCGAAGGCGGTGTGGGCCGCCCGAGCCCGGAGGTGCTTGAGGCGGCGCTCCTCGAGGCGCAGGTACGCCACGGCCTGCTCGAAGGTGGGCTTGGTGAGGAGCGTGAGGTTGGAGGCGGCGTTGCTGAGATCCTCGCCGAGACCCGCCGACAGGGTGGAGAGCATGATCTTGTCATCGATCGGGAACTCCAAGTCACGGAGCTCATCGGAGAGACTCTTCAGCTTGAGGGCGTAGTCATCGAGAGACAGGTCGTTCTGGTGGGTGCCGAAGAACTCCTGTTGGAGGAAGGTGACCCGCTGGATTTTGTTGTCGGTGAAGAGGCCGGTGATCTTATCCCAGACCGTGTGGGCGGAGTCGCCGTCGCGGACGACAGTGCGGAAGATGTCGTTGGAGACGGTCTGGTAGAACCAGCGGATGATGGTGGCGTCGATGGCGAGCCACTCGGGGTCGTGCGGCATGGCGAGGAGGTCGATGGTGCCGTCGACGTGATCGAGGAGATCATACTCGCGGAAGAGCAGCCCAAAGTACGTCTTCCACGGGAAGAAGTTGGCAGCGGTGGTGGAGAGCTTCAGCGGCACGCGCTCGGCGATGGGGATGTCGCGGATGACGGCGACAGAGGGTCCGGCGAAGGGGTTGCTGCTGCCGGAGCCGGAGGATGAGTCGAAGCGCGCCATGGCGGAAGCGGTGGTGGTGGGGAGGGCCGGCGATGCCCTAGAGAGGAGGGGGCGGCGGCTATGGTGGATGGCGGAAGCGGTGGTGGTGGGAAGGGCCGGCGGCGCCCTAGATGAGGAGGGCGGCGGCTAGGGTTGGGTGGAGGTGGTGGCCGGCGGCGCCCTAGAGAGGAAGAGGGGCGGCGGCTAGGTCAGGACCCGAAGGGTCTCTGATACCATGTAGAGAAGAGTATTGGAGATTGCACAGCACCAATAGGGCCGGCTGCTCATATATATATAGACGGACACATGTACAATTACAGGTACAACCCTGAGAAAACACGGGGACCTATATCTATACAATATGTTACTCAACATTTACATTGGTGAATTTACTCATATGCCCATCCAACACAGTCTTGTATTGTCCGAGACTTGAGGAAACCATATTGGTTAATATGTACTAGATCAAGGATTCTTTCTTGCAATCTGTTTGCCAAAAGTTTAGTGAGAAGCTTGAGGCAAATATTGAGAAGAGAAATTGGGCGGAAATCATTGGGACTCTCCGGTGACAGAACTTTAGGAATCAGTGTGATAAACGAGTCATTGATACTCTGAAGGTTAACGGTGCCTTCCCAAAACTCTTGACATAAACGGTAAAAATCATACTTTATCACAGGCCAACAAACTTTCAAAAAAAGTCCTGAGAAACCATTTGGGCCTGGGGATTTATCACAGGGCATTTGAGCAATAACCTTATCAATCTCGTCATGAGTGAAAGGCTTAGATAAGTTTTCAAGGCCAGATAATGGAGAGAAAAAATGGGCAACGTCCACTGAGTCTGAAACTGGCAAAGAGAGGCCCAACCTGTCACGGAAAGAGTGCCAAAGAACTCTTTCCTTCTCCTCATGATCCATAGCTAAAGATCCATCCGCCCGCTTAAGAGAATCAATCGAATTTTTCCTGTACCGTATGGTAGCCATTGAGTGAAAAAAAAAGCAGTGTTCTCATCCCCCAAACGAGCCCATCTTGCTGTGCAACTTTTTTTCCAGTAGTCCTGTTTACAAAGGAGCAAGTGCTGAAGCCTATTTTTAATTATGTTTCTGAAATTCCACTCAGTAATATGCAGTGATCTTTGTTCCTCATAGCCATCTAAAAGTATAATCAACTCATTACAATTGTCAATAAGCACATTAATCGTGGACATACTAGTACTCCACTTTTTAAGTCCTTTATGGAGCAATTTGAGCTTCGCGAAGATGCATTTGGCACTGTCCCCGGGGCAATTGATGTCCCAAATAGTTTTAACCACCTCTAGAAAACCCGGTAACCGAATCCATTGGTTTTCAAAGCGAAAAACCTTGGGTTTAGGAATAGATGTACCAATCGAGACAACACATGGCACGTGATCTGAGACCGGTTTAGCTAGGGTTTTCACAACTGTATTAGGGAATTTAAGAGTCCATGCAACCGAAGTGAAGAACCAGTCAAGTTGCACTAGCAGCGGATCATTTTGCATATTGCTCCAAGTATATGAGCGGCCTTTTAAAGGAAGTTCCACTAAGCCATGATAGCTAATGATCTCATTGAAAGTAGCAATATCAGCAAGATTAGCTCCCTCTCTGTTACGACTTTCAACGAATCGATAGAAATTTGAGTCACCAACTAGAAGCCATAGGTTATCATCTGAAATATCGAGATGGAACAACCAAGCAACAAAATTTTCGCGCTCAATTCCTTCACAAGGTCCATACACATTAACCAGCATAAACTTTTCTGAAGAAATGCATGAAATGAATTCAATAGCCAGACCAATGCTTTCTTCTAGCATCACTTGTCCTGAGAAAACATTGCTGATCCATAGCACTAGCTGACCCCCGGATGCACCATCAGATGGGATATAAGCAAAATTATGAAAACGATGCGGAGCAAAACCTTTAATAAATCTAGCATCAAACTCTCGTTTTTTGGTCTCTTGCAAACATATAATAGATGCATTACTTTCCTCTATCTTATTACGAATAGAGGGCCATTTATCAGCTCTGTTAAGTCCACGGACATTCCAACTTAACACATGCCAAAAGCGGTTTGCTAGACACATAGAAGTTCTGAAGGACAGTAAGCAGATAAGCACTTAAAAGAGACGTCCAAACAACAGAACACCAAGTACTTTTGGCAAGCCTGCATTAGGCGCTCAGCAGTGAGCTCCTCCGGGTCAATCTTGCATATCTCAACACCTAGCTTCTGAATCTCGCTTATCTGCAGAACTTCTGGGTACTAGCTTTGCGGGCGACATTCTTGCGGCGTGGTGGCTGATCAACAAGTGCTCGTTCTCTGTACCCAACCTTGTTCTGACGAGTGCATGGACGAGGATCTCCACGACGAACCGAGGATTCAACTAGTGGGGTCTTCTGTTTGCGCGGTCGACCACGAGTGCCAGGACCAGCAGGAGCAGCCGACGAAACCTCTGAAGATTGCGATTTCATAACAGCTAGTGAAAGGTCCGAGCTAACTGATAAACATCCCACTTCGGCCACAAGGCCCAGTTCATCAATGCCTGACCCAACATCCAGAAGGTCCAATTCACCTTGCTCAACTGGCCAAGATAGAGTACCAGATACATCAATAAAGAATCCTTGGAAAGCATCTGCCCAGGATCTCTGACGAGGATATGTGATACATAGCAGCCCATGTTTTTCAACAACGTCTATCATAGTGTCAACAGTGAACACACGCTTCAAAAAGGTTGCAATAAATGCCTCTTTTAATTGCACCCTAAAAACAAGAATATCCAAGTGCTCTTCAGAAGATATCAAGGCAGGAAAAGCTGCAGCTTTTGAGTCTTCTGTTTCTTCAGTTATGCAAAGAAGAGATGAGTAAAGCTGACTGCCAAGGAAAAAAACAAGAGCTCTAAATGCAGCAGCATCAAACAGAAATATAGAGGTGGTCAACTGTAGTTGTCCCAACGCAGAGGAAACAACCGAAGGCACATTCTCAACCTGCACTGGAGAATGGGCAGGTATAATCTCAGAAGCAATCTCATCAATCGTATTTGCTGCAGTTGGCATAACCAAGGGGATAGCTTCAGCACGTAACTCAATACTGACATCATCAGCAGTATCGTTAGCGCATTTTTAACCCAAATCTGCCTCTGCGAGCATAGCTTACGAAAAGAGTAATGCTACACATACGGGCTCATTGTTACGGAATTTTTTTTACGGACGGATGTGTCAGCTCCAGACTTGCCCTTGCATCCTAAAATCACGGGAGGTCAAAAAATCAAACCAACCCACGATCTCCACGTCAGTCCGTATGTGCAGTCCGTTGCAACTCGTCCGTAGGTCTAGGATTTCCGTTACGAAAATGGCCTGAGACATTGCAGTGAGTGCAGAAGGCTTTAGGACAATTAACAGTGGGATGGCCCAAGCAGTGACACAGCCTGCAGAGAGGGTTAACCAGACAGTCTTTCACCTTGTGACCAAGTCTGAAACAGCCCAAACATTTAAATTTATTCTTGCAAGATTTCTTTTCATGGCCTAATTCCACACAGAAAGCAGCAGCGCATTGGCCCAGAAAGTGATTTGTCATTAAGCAGACTGAACGGTCCTAATTTCCGCGTAAATTCCATACAATTCTTGGCCACATGACTCGATTCATTGCAAATATGGCAACTTCCAAGAATATTAAAAGCTACCTCTTCAGACGGGAGACCAAAAATATTCAAATATATGGAAACTTCCTCATCCGGGCAATCTGCCTGCCTGAGATCAAGGGCCAGCTCTAAAACCTCTTTTGGAAACGGTAAAACCTTGCAATTATGCCAAAAATCCGCTCCCACAAATCTCGGCTTTAACCTCGGATCTTCCCGATTGATTTCCAATGAAGGTTTGCATGGAATACTACCGCACAAAAAAATAGTGGGATCTGGGTTCAAAGATGTCACCGGAGTAGCTCCAATATCGCAGGCGACTTTACCGGAATGATTATCCTCCTTGTCGATCACGACTTTGTCAATCACAACATTTGACGTCGGAGAAATCAAATGTAACATAGGAGCATGCACATCATACACAGGAGCTAGCACTTCAGATACAGTTTGGAACGAGGAACCCATAGGGCCAGCAGAACTTCTCAAGGAATTCAAGTTCGGACGAATGGCTAATGATCTAGACCCATGGACCTCACTCTTTGAAAACAAACCATTAGACCAAGCTTCAGCTGTCGCATTAACATGATGAAAAATAGAAGCCGTATCACCACGGTACAGAGAGAAGTGGCAAACAAAATCAGACCAGACTCGATCACGAAAACCATATATGAAGTGCACAATATAATTAGAAGCAACCGAGAAACGGAACCTTTTGTCACTCAATTGGAGAACCCGATAAGCTTGGTGATTACCACCTAAACATCAGTGAAGCAGCAAACCAACCGATTCCACCGAGAGGGAAACAAGCCGAGGAGAAAGAAACCACAAGAAAGAATTCCTTCGAGCGCTGAGAGGGAGATAAGTTGATGGGAGAACCAAAACGCCGATGCACCTGTGCCTCGACCGCAAGGCCGGGCGAGAAATCCCAATGGAGAAGCCCTTCCATGGAGGATCTTCACTCTAAATGGTTCACTGAACACGAGGAGGTGGAGGTGGGGGTGGAGAAGAAGGTGGGAGAGAGGAGAGCCATTTTCTCGTAAAAATCATAGAAGGATTATAAATTACTGCCTAAGACATAAATATTCCAATTAAATCAAAACCATCCAAATTTAATAAGTACTCCGGGGAAAGGGATTCAACATAATTAAATGCATCCACGCATGCATTTTTTCGATTTTATAACATTTTCCTTACCAGATAATGATGCTTCTTTACAGAACCCGAGGTACAGGTTCCATCCAAAACATCGAACTACACTATCTCGCAGTCACCAGGCAAGTTCACTCTTACTCATGCCATATTGATTATGTTCTATCAATTTACTCGCAAAGCTATATACTTATCACTCCTGCATTGAAAATAAAATGTTAGTTTTCCAATTATGAATATGACTATGTGGTTGGCAATGGAACCATGGTATGTGTTGATGGTGGAGGTTCCATTGCAAGGGTTCTACTCATCTAGGACTAACCACCAATGCCATCTAGTGATTCTAGCACCGTACATTTCGCGTTAACCATGAGATCTATAATGGCTCTGGGGAAATCAGTTGTATATTTCCCTCTCGCATATCAATGGACTAGTGATAAGGGTTGCCTGTATCGGTCTATCTATTGGTAAAGGTGAGGACAGTGGTCCCGAACAGTCTACCAATAGGTATAGGAGAGGGCAGACTTACTAAAAGTCTATGATGGATTGTAAGGGTTGTCCGGGTTGGTCTATCAATAGTGTATAGGATAGGGCATAAGAATTGTTCGAAACAGTCTACCTTAATGGTATAGGTGAGAACAAATGTCTGGGTCAGTCGACCTATAGATACAGGACATGACATACTTACTAAAGGGTGGGTCTGCGGGGTCACTGAGAAGGAAGTGATTGGCTTGGTTCTTATGTCGGGCCTCACACCAAGGAAGTGTGGACGGGAAAGTACGCCCGGTTGGCAACAAGGATAAGTTTTCTTATGCAAAAGTAACGCACCTCTGCAGAGTGTATCAAATTGTGGCTTGTCACTCCCAGTTCCGGGAAGGGAACTACGAACGCAGCGCGAAAGGAACTCCGTGAAGTTTTGATCAACCGGCGGGCATAGTTTTCAAAATAAAATAAACCTTTTGAAGAAATGTTTTCGAAACATGCATTAACCTGAGATTTTCTGATCAATGGTCGTATGCATCAAACACATTTTAACTTTTGAACTTATTGAGTACCTCTGTACTCACTTTCTTTCGACACCCTTGCTAGACTGTGACAATGAAGAGGAGGCCTGCATCGGAGCACCGGAAGGGGACTACGAGTTGGTCTACGAAGAGTCTGACCTAACAGGAGGAGTAGAAGGCGTGGACTATGGGATAGTCTATGGAGTTGACAACACCAAAGTGGAAAAATAGAGTCTCACCTTAGTTCTATCAGAGCCGAGCAGTAGAGCAGCGTAGTGGCATACTTAAATAAGTTGTTGAGCTCATTATGTCTCTTAAGTTGAGTTGTAAGAGTACTTTAGTAATATCGTAGGGTGTTCTTATCGGACCTGTGAGAATACCAACTTGTTAAGACCATGTTTGTAATATAATCTAGAGTGTTATGACCTGCAATGTTTCTGTTGTACCACTCTGAGCGATGTGATATTTGTGAAGAAGTCCCTTCATACATGAAGATCATATCAACGACTTGCATACTACAACATGCAGTGGTATGCTAGGTCACCGCATATTTGTCATGTAACCTGTTGTAATCTTTTTATTCGGTATTATAATGGATGATGTATTTGATACCAGTCCGGTTAGGCCTTCACGACACACTGATCATGAGATCGTGAATGTGAATGCATAACGGGTGTTTCGGACAGCTAGTCTAGGGCCCCACACTTTTACCAGAGAATGAATGAGTTTGTTTCTGTGCCTACCATTGGCGACACTATAAAAGTATCTCGTATTCAAATCTTCTTCCAACAAGAATTGAGCCTTAGATCTCTAATACCACTTGAGTTCCTCCTCGTGAAGTAGACCGGCCTACTTAGCATTATGTTGACTTTTAAGTTCAATCTCATATGTTGTTAGTGGCTTTACCTCAGCAAGAGCCTCAAGATCATCAATATTAGATGACACGCTGAGTTTCTCTTTTTTTGAGCTTCCCAGTTAAATGCCTAGACCACCCCGAAGGTATCTACGTACAGTGCGTAGTTTGTTGTTCCACCTTAGGATTGGGGTGTTCCCAGATACTGGCTAGTCCCATATGAATTTAATCTTATCCGAGAAACCATCCCACACAGCCATCCCAATTCAATTTTGAATGGGCGTCTATGCTGGGGAGTGTGATTCCCGGTGTTTAGTAAATTAGGAGCATGATCCGACAAAGCTTCAATCCGAGTAAGAGCACATGCCGAGACTAGAGGGAATTTAGATTCCCAATCTGAGTCCACAAGTACACGGTCAAGTTTCTCGTAAGTGGGCTCTGGAGACTATCTGCCAAGGTAAATTGTCTCCCATCCATTGAAATCTCTTTCAAATCCAAGCTGTCAATGAGTGCATTGAATATAAAAGGCCAATGATTGTCAAACTCTTCTCGTGAAATATACAAGCAAGTTGAAGTCCCCTCATATGATGATAGGATAGGGGTTATCTTTTGCTAGATTAACAATCTCACGAAGAAAAGAAGGCTTAGCAGCATCCTGGGCAGCCCCATAGACGAACACTAAGCTCCAAATGAAGTTATCAGATTTATTCTGGATGTGAAGTTTTATATGAAAATCACCCCCAACATTATCTAATATCTCCATAGTTGAGGCTTGAATCCTGACTAACAAGCCACCCAAACAAAGTCTTCCCCGCATGAAAGGCGATTTAGAAAACTTGTTGAATAGTTCTGCTTGCCCGTCTCAGAAATAACGACAAAATCTAAGACATGTTCCTGAATGCTATCTGCAATGTGTAAGTGTTTAGCCAAGTCATTTAGACTTCTAATATTCTTAAACAAGCCATTCATTAGATACTAATGGGTGTTACCTAGCAATGCTAACAACCTCATAGGACCACATATTCACCAAAGAGAATTTTCAAAGTAACCACAAATGCTAATGGTTATTTTTGACCAAACTCACATAGTGCTCACTTTAAGCATCTATGTACCATTTTTCCTAAACCTAACCCTCTACAACTTGGGCTTGGTTTGCAAGAGGAATGCAAGGTGACCAGTTTGGAGCTATCCAACAATGCAGAATAGTGAGGAGTTACCAAATTTAAAATGCCAAAGTCTCATCATATGCATAGAAGTAAGAATCAATCATGTACTTAACACCTAGCCTAAGGATGATCAAACCACCCATGATCTTGCCAACCCTTTTGCAGATAACCAGTGTACCCTAGGGGACTTTGGACCCCCCTCTGAACCCTGGAATCTTGGCTTTACCGCATGGACAAGCCATGCCATTATATTTTGGACAATGACATGCACCACACACACTCTCTCTCTCTTTGATCTAGCTCTTTACACCATGTCTTTTAGATGTGCCTCAACTCCCTGAACCCCTCTGTACCTTGCCATGCCCGTCTGATCGTCTTGACAGGCCAGGCCACCATGCGCCCACACTCGCGATGGACGCCAGGGACGGCATGGGTGTCGCCCTGGGCACGCACGACCCGGAGCCTCCCCTCGTCATCTCGTCCTCCCTCTGCACCTCCTTTCCTCTCCATTCGCTCCTGCACGCACGCCAGAAAAGGCTGTTGGCTCGCGTGACGTGGGCATTACCCTTCGTGTAACCGACATTGCCCTATCCTGTATTGACTAATTGGAGGCCCGTGAAGACACCTGAAGGCAAGATGGGCCACCTGGACGGCGCACCAGAGGAATCCTTGACGGGCAAGACAAGGAAGCGGCCGAACAAGGAAAGATCGGATCTAAAACTACTGTAAACCTAGTCGTACTCGGGGAGACCTCTTGAGACCTGGCCTCCTATATAAAGGCCAGGAGAGGGGCTGCCGAGGAACACAATCAATCTTAGCAATCTTAGCTAGCAAAACCTTAGAGCTAGGTCACCCTAGCAATAGCCATCTCGACGAGATCTCAGCCGAACTATTCGTCACCCCATTGTAACCCATTATCATCATAATCAAGAGCAGACAGGCAGGACGTAAGGGTTTTACCTCATCGAGGGCCCCGAACCTGGGTAAATCGCTCTCCCCGCTTGTCTGTGAACCGATGTCTCGTGTCAGCTTGCAGGATTCCATCAACCCTAATCCCCAATCGGAGGGCATTGGCGAGGAGTACCCTCGACAATTGGCGCCGTCTGTGGAAACCCTGTCGGCACAAGATCGGACATCGGCTAAACCCGTCATGTCATCGGCAGCTTCATCAACACCGTCATCGCCTCGTCTGGGAAGCCCGAATCGTTTCGGCTCCTACGAGTTCACCCCACATAGCGATTCATCTCGCTCGACTTTCTCCGGTCTACAAGGCAACATGGAGATGGCCTTCGGGAGCGTCCACTACAACGTCAACTCAGAAGGAATTCTTCGGCTGCTGGAATCTCCAATCTCCAGATCGACGAGTCCAAGCGCATCGTCGTCACCCGACCTTTCGGCTGGCCTGACAAACCCGTTGAGTTCGTCCGCGCCTTCGACTCCCCGTTCGGCATCCTCCATGTCGGTCGTTATTACTGCATGAACTGCGACACCAGGCACGGGCTAGGGTCGAGCGACACGCCGTTCATCTGCAATGCCTACTATTCGTCGGGAGAGGACAGCATCGACAGCATCATCCAAGGAGACATCCGAAGAGTGGCGCCCCTCCAAGTTTATGTTGCTAACAGGGGAGACGGAGATCGCACCCCTCGTTCCAGCAGGCGAGCTAGTTTTGAGAACAGCGCCAACAACAACAACATCGACCACACCATCGCAGAGGAGGAGTGGGCAGCAGCCAAGGCAGCCGTGCTTAACAACACACCACTTCCGGCGGGAACCACGGTTGGCACTCTCAACGCTTACCGCTCCATATTGGAGAAAAATCGGGAGCGCCTATCTAAGGAGCAAGCCACCCTCGAGAGACGCCTATCTGCGGCAGATCGATCCAGCGAGCGACGAAGGGGCTCGCAGGGAAGTGCCTCTCGAAGTACCCACGGAGGAGGCAAACATCGATCAAGAATGTCTAGGCTTTCGGAAGACGATGCAAGGGAGATAACGTCAAACTTGACCAAGTCCTTTATGACTACAGACACCGCGGGCATGCCACGACCAAAAACCGTTGCGGGAGCAACAGCCAACCTTGCAGCATACCTCATTAACCAGCGTCCCGAAGGATCCATGGCTCAGGCTCACCGTGGTGCCTTAGAAAGTCTCGCAATATTAGGATATAATCTAGTTCCACGGAAGGAGAAGACCACGTTGCAGGCCAGCGGCTCAAAGCACCGTGCAAGAGACGCTCGGGATGAAATTACTCAGAGTAGGATTGACAAAGCAAGGCGACGACGCGCCACAAGAGAGGAATTCGACAGCGATTCTTTGGATGAGACCCAGGAGAACGACGGCGAGCTCAGGGGAGCCGATTGGTTAAGCTACAAAATTCGGGAGGCGATGCCACCTAAGAAGTTCAAACCCACCCCTACCGACGCTGCCAAATACGATGGGCAGCAAGAGCCGAGATCCTGGATAGAGGATTATTTGCAGACAGTAATTCTGCAAAAAGGAAATCAGATAGCAGCAATGCAGTGCCTGCAGCTTTACCTAAAGGACTCAGCGCGAGCCTGGCTAAGAGGTCTGCCGAAGGGTTCCATTAAGTCATGGGACGACCTAGTAGAAGCCTTCGTCGCCAACTTCCAAGCAACCTACAAAAGGCCCGTCGGGATCGAGGAGTTACGACATTGTCAGCAAAAGCAGAAGGAGTCGATGCGTGCATACATCGGGAGATTCACCAAGCTCCTGAACGCTGCGGAAGACGTATCTGTCGACAGAGCTATCGATGCCTTTAGTGATGGCATCCGACGTGAAAGCTATATAGAAGAACTTGGGCGCAAGAAGCCGAAAACCATAACCAAGTTAATGGAAATCGCCAACAGCTGGGCCGATGGCGAAGACAACGTTCGAAAGCCACGACAGCGCAGTGACGACGAAGAAGATGATCAGCCGAAGCATGATTCGGGTGGTCGAAGGGATCGCAACAAGAGAAGGAAGAATCGTAGCTACAATGATAATAACTTGGTAGCCGCAGGCTACTCTGATCGGCAGGATGATCGGTACGATGACAGGCGAGATGATCGACAGGACGGTAATCGGAACAACTCTGGGAACCGTGGCAACTATAAACCACGACAACAGAGAACTCCCGAGCTACCCTACGCTGAGTAGATCAACACCCCCTGCTACCTGCATTCATATACCGACTCCAAGGATGGTAAAATAAAGTCTAGCCACCTGCTAAGGGACTGTCGGCAGTTCATCGATATGCATAAACTCATCCAGCAGGCAGGCCAGCAACAGCTACCACCGCCACCACCACCACCCCCACCACAACATCAGGTCCAGCAAGCTCAACCTCATCAACCCAACGATACATTTCCACCACCACGTGGGCAGATGAGTATGATTCGCAGGACAGGCGTTTCAAGGAGAGAAATGAAGAAGCTCACCCGAGAAATCAAACTGGCAGAAAGAGTCATGGCGAACATTCCTGAGTATGTCGAGTGGTCGTCTCAGAACATCACGTTCAGCCGAGCGGATCACCCGATGACTATACTAAAACCAGGACACGCTGCCCTAGTGGTCGAAGCACAGATAGGAGGGTTCAAGATGAGCAAAGTCTTCATGGACGGAGGAAGTGGACTCAACTTGATATTCCTTGACACAATTCAAAGTATGGGGATCACCATGAGAATGTTAGAAGAATCAGACACCCGCTTCCATGGGATCCTCCCTACTTCACCGGCGTACTCTCTTGGCAAAGCGTACCTGAACGTCGTCTTCGGCAAACCCGACAATTTCAGGAAGGAGAAGATCGAGTTTGAAGTCGTGAACTGGGAATCACAGTATCACGCCATACTCGGGAGACCAGCTTATGCCAAGTTCATGGTTGTGCCGCACTATGCATACCTCAAGCTGAAGATGCCTGGGAACAACGGGACGAACATCACAGTCTATGGAAGTTTCTCACACTCGGACAATTGTGATCGTGATTTTCAAAGGATTGCTGCAAAGTTTGGGCCACAACGAGAAACTGTCGACCCTCCGCCCAAGCTGACGATACGAGAAATCAAGGAGGAAAAACACGACAAGGAAATCAAGAAGAAGCCGGCCAACCTTGCTCTTGAAGCCTCGGCAGTAAAAGCTTCGGCAGTTGCCGATGCAGAAGATATAGGAGGCAGCAAGACACTGACAATCGCTGCCCAGACCCCTGGCGAAATCAACAACGCTGCAGCAACCACTAGCATGGCGAAGGAGTCAGAAGATGCTGTTGAAGATGAGAAGAACCCCTTCCTTGATAAAGCACTTCCTTAGCCTTTAATTTTTTTCCCTTTACTTTACACATGGCCTCCCTTTTTCGCCCTCTAGTTTCGTTTTTACCCTATTAATGAGCACTTAAGTTTCGATTCCTTGTTGAGCATTGCAGTAATTTAAAGCATCTATGACCGCGCCACCGTCAACCTTGCTTACAAGTAACGGTACAACGTAACGCGCGGCAGAAGATCGCGCCCCAAAGGAAAAGCCTTTACGAGTGCTGCAAAGAAAAACAAGGAAATTAATCCTTCCCTCTGCTTCAGATGCCTCTACGAGTGCCGTGCAAAGCAAGAGTTTGGAAAACGTAAACACAACCCACGTTCGATATTTTACTTATGGAAATATCAAATACCAACGGGCTCATCGGCAGAATCATTGCACCCGAAATATTCGGGAGTGACTGTTGAAACTTATAATCGGTTGAAAGCAAAGTTGCGCATACAACAGGTTTAGCAAAACCTGCAACACGAGCTGATCACTCATAATGATTTGCTGACCAACTAGTATACATCTAACGGGCAATTAAGATTTGCTCCTTCAAATATTTGCCAACGGCACGGTAAAAGTACATATTCATGTATTTACCAAATAAAAAGTTTCGGCTTAACAATCCTGACACTTGGATGGACTAGCCAATGCAATTCATATTACAAAAACAACTTTACACCCTGATATCACTCTTGCGGAGTTTCCCTTTCTTCAGGTACCTTTGACTCTTCCTCAAGCCTGTCGACAATTATATTGGCGGGCAATAAAACCTTCGGGTACAGTTCTTCAAAATCACAAGTTGCGTTGGCAATAGATAGCAAACATGCTGAGGGATAACGAGCAAGCACAAGAGCAAGCGTACACTTGGCCCCTGCAAAAACTTGAGCTCTCACCAAGTCCCGAATCTTCTTGGCGTTTCCAAATTCGGACATCAAAGTCAAAAGCGTGGGGGAATTGGATTTAAAGGAAACATCGTCTTCCAAACCACCCTCATAGCTTTGTAGCACTTGTCAAAGAATTGGTGGACTTGTTGGACCCGATCCTAAAATTTCGCAACAGCCGAAGCCTTCGAGTGTTCCCGCCAGAAAATCTCTTCGGATGAGGAAAGCTGGGTTAAAGCATGGACTCGCTCGTGTATCCGCTTGTTCTCTTCCGCACGGTTCAAAGCTATAACTGGCAAAAGAATCAATAAAGAGTCAGACAAGGCGTTGTTGAGAAAAGGGCAAAGGAATCAGGAAACTTACAGTTCAAACTCTCGGTAGCTTTATGCAGCTCAGTAAGAGTGTACCGTTCCACGTCGGCTGCAATCTCGCTCTTCTTATTGACAATAGCAGCTAGGGCATAAGTGTTGCGTAGGTCCTTTTCCATCTGTGTAATCCGATCCTTCATACGCTGGATCCGATCACTTTCAGGAAGGGCACCCGAAGAGTCATCAACAAACGAGGGCACTGGGAAGACCTGCAGGAAACACCGTTACAAAAGGATGATGGATATGGTACAGCTGAGCATCCGAAGTAACTCCCATCGGGAGAAGTACAAAAAGAAATATTATAACAAAAGTGTGCTAACAACATTGCTAGCACGGAGTTTATTACAAGCATAAGTTTGGCGGCAGAACAATGTTTCACATCAGTTCAAGCATAAGTTTGCTACAAAAATCAAGGGGCTTGGGTCTGAGTCGATAAACTGGGTCCAGCCGACGACTTCCTTGATGAAACCAGTTCAAGGAGCTGGCGAGCACAAGTAAGGGCAGAAGCTTTAAAGGCGCTTAAGTCAACAAGCTGCCCGTCTTGCTCTTTCGGCAGCTCCTTAGTCATCTCTTTGATGTCACCCTTAAAGTCGTAACCCATCATAAGCTGGAAGGCAAGGACAGCACCATAAGTGCGCGATGTACGCTTGAATACCTCGATAACCTCCTTGGTGTCAACCGCGAAGGCATCGATTAGCTGCCCCAGGGTCTTTTCCTGCTTGATCTTGGGGAAAATCATCAAGTGCATTCACGCCAGGGCACCCTTCCCCTTTACAAGAAGCTCCCGCGTAAGCTGGTGAGAAGCAAGAATCATCGACGTAGCATTTGCCGGAGAGTTGTTTGGAACTCTATCCAGGGCATCAGCAGGGATGTTCGCCGCTTCTGCAGGGGAAAGAGAAAAAAAATATAAATACATTGGCAGAAGGATCGAATCCATAAGTGCACCAATCGGCAGAGGTGTATAAAAAATTACCAAGTAAGGCCAAAGAAGATTGACGAAGGACTTCATCCTTTTCGGCTGCCCGAGCTTCGGCAGTCAGCCTAGATGCTTCCTCCTCCTTCAGTTTCTCCTTCAGCTTGCCCAATTCCTCCTTCAAAGAGTCAACTTCTTGGCGAGCCTCAGCAGCTATCTTGACTGCGCCATCCAATTTCGAGGAGAAAGATTTGACTTCCTTCTGTAGCCGAGCCTTGTCAGCTTCCAGAGAGGTGAATTGGGAGGCGAAGACCTCCAAAGAGGAAATAACGCCTCGCAAGTCCTTAAGAAAGAAGGATGTTTTACCAGAAATTGTTAAGCAAAGCACACTTCAAGAGATTTGCATCACAATTAGAAAAAGACTTACGGAAGGGGGAGTCGCGGTGGCAGCAGTTGGAGAAACGTCTTTCCCTTTGGAAAGGGAAGAGGCAGTCGATGCTTGAGCCACATGGGCAGCTTTAGGAGCCGAAGCTTCGGAAGCCACAACGACCGGCGAGGCAGCATCAGATTTGGCTTTTTTAGACGGAGGCTCAATAAAGCCTTCGTCGCTGCAAAGGTGAAAGGTCGACAATGGTTATTAAAAGAGTATGAAAAATAAAAGGGCAAAGTATAACCTCAGAAAAGAAACTGCTTACATGTCGAAGAGATCATCTTCATCGGCAAAGCCGCCGGTTGATCTCTTCACAGGTGAAGCCCTGGCCTCCTCCGCAGCTGCATCAACAAAGGTATCACGATCAGCGTCGTCATTACGCACCGATCCATCTGCGACGCCAGCGTCATCGGCTGAGGAAGGAAGGTCGGTGTGGGCAACTTCAAAATCTATCGGACCATTATATTCGTCCTCTGGGCCTGTATGCCCGACAGAGTGAAAATCTACGGGGATTGAGGAGCCTCTCCCCTCAGAAGTATCATCCGGCGAATCATGCATATCTCCAGAAACTGTGGGGATCTGTCGAAGAAAATAGCAAGTAAGGACAATGGTAATTATGTCGGCGAAGTGAAAGCAGCATAGAAGGAACGTGAAGAAAGAAAAATACCTTTGATGGTGGATGGTCAGCGTCAAGGGGAGCATAAGAAGAAATCAGCGGAATCGAATCTTCCTGGCTAAAAGAAGTAAGGCGACGGACTTCGTCAAGCAACTCCTTTTCTGATAGATCGGCAGCATTAATCCTGGTTTCATCCTTTGGACCTGAGTACAACCACATCGGGTGAATTCTGGCCATGACTGGTTGGACTTGACGTTTCAAGAATAACGCTGCCACCTCTGTGCCGATCATAGTTTGGCCGTCGGCCTCTTTGATTCTAAGGAATTTGGCGAATAGTTCTTCGGCTGTTGCTCTTTCGTCGGGTGAGAGAATATTCTTCCAGGAATTCTTGGGCTTGGCTTCGGAGGCATCGGCAAAGCAAGGAAGCTGAGATTCGGGTGACAGGGAGTCCTGGATGTAAAACCATTTCAGCCTCCACCCTTGCACGAACTCTCTCATTGGGAAATTGAAGTAATTGACCTCCGAACGAGCTACAAACCCCACTCCTCCGATGACAAAGTATCCGTTACTGCTGCTGTATCTCTTCACGTAGAAGATCTTTTTCCACAGCCCAAAATGAGGTTCGATACCCAGAAACGCCTCGCAAAGGGTGATGAACACAGCAACGTGGAGGATTGAGTTGGGGGTAAGTTGCCGTAGTTGAATTTCGTACGTTCGCAAGAGATGGAGGAGGAATCCATGAGTGGGAAGCGAAAGGCCTCGGTATAGGAAAGATAAGAACATCACGGTAAAGCCAGCAGGGGGATCAGGGCGAGAAATCGCACCTGGAAGGATTACGTTTCCCGCATCAGAAGATATCAATCCCAAGCTTCGGGATCTCTTCTCGTCACGCTTGGTGACGGTTGATGCTACCCAATCTCCGGGCTTGACCGTTGAGCTCGACGGCGCTGGCGACGCCGGAGCTGGAGGAGGAGCACTCGGAGCGCTCCCCTTCGGAAGAGAAGAGGAGGACTTGGCGGCGGCACCTCCGCTGGTGGAACTGGCGGCGGCGGCAGGATTCTTCTTCTTCACCATTGTGAGATCTGATTGGAAAAGCAGTGGTGGCGGCGCAGTAACGGCAAAGGGAGGAAGAAGGAGAAGAATGAGAAGATGCTACGGAAAGCGTGGAGAAGATTAGGGATTTCTCGCCCTTTGGAGGTTTTGAGGAAAAGATAAGAGCTATGTGAGCACGTGGCGCTTGAAGAAGGGGTGGAACCGGCGGCCCATTATTCCCACGTTGTGCGAAAATCAAGGAGACACCTCGATCGCCACGCGTGTAATGGTCAAGCCCTAAAAACTGCCCGCGCAGAGCTAGGGTAAGCCCGTCAGGTCAAGTCCTGTCAATCAGCCCACAGCAGTTTCACATCATCAGTGACGTCATAAAAAAAAACCCTAGAAGCATTAGAAGGAAAAATGGAAAGTTATCGGATGAATGACTTGAGTCTACGCACGGATTGCAAGCATCCGTACCTATACTCGGGGGCTACTCCCATCGGGAGCGCTGACGCGCATCCGATAAAATGAAGACTCGAAGGGAAAAAGTTTTGGAGGAAGAGATAATCGCTCGACTTAAGTCTGCACTCGGCTGCAAACACCCGCGCCCAGACTCGGGGGCTACTCCCATCGGGAGTGCGTGATGCGCACTCGACAGAGTGAGCAGTCGAAGGAAGACGGGATTGAAGAAAAATCGTTTGAATAGCTCGAGTCAGTACTCGATTACAAGCACTCGCACCTGGATACTCGGGGGCTACACTCCCATCGGGAGTGCATGACGCGCACCTCGCATGACGCGCACCAGATAGAAGTTTTTTGCATTCTAGGATCATCCTCGGGGACTTGATTCTGTGTAGGGTAACGTTGTTTTGCCATCGGCAGTTAACCAACAAAAGTTGGGCACGTTACTCATTATCCCTTACATAAATATATCGGATGACCTATAAAGATTTGCATAAAATACTTTGGCGGAACGAAATATTCGAGTGGTACAACTTGAGTCTACGCACGGATTGCAAGCATCTGTACCTAGACTCGGGGGCTACTCCCATCGGGAGCGCTGACGCGCACCCGATAGAACAAGGTGAAGCAGATTCAAGATGAACAAGGACAATGAAGGAGAAGAACATCAGGAGGAGACGTGTTTTAGTCTCTACCCGAACTATCTTTGGCTAGACACTCGGGGGCTACTGACGTGGGCATTACCCTTCGTGTAACCGACATTGCCCTATCCTGTATTGACTAATTGGAGGCCCATGAAGACACCTGAAGGCGAGATGGGCCACCTGGACGGCGCACCAGAGGAATCCTTGACGGGCAAGACAAGGAAGCGGCCGAACAAGGAAAGATCGGATCTAAAACTACTGTAAACCTAGTCGTACTCGGTGAGACCTCTTGAGACCTGGCCTCCTATATAAAGGCCAGGAGAGGGGCTGCCGAGGGACACAATCAATCTTAGCAATCTTAGCTAGCAAAACCTTAGAGCTAGGTCACCCTAGCAATAGCCATCTCGACGAGATCTCAGCCAAACTATTCGGCACCCCATTGTAACCCATTATCATCATAATCAAGAACAGACAGGCAGGACGTAAGGGTTTTACCTCATCGAGGGCCCCGAACCTGGGTAAATCGCTCTCCCTGCTTGTCTGTGAACCGATGTCTCGTGTCAGCTTGTAGGATTCCATCAACCCTAAGCCCCAATCGGAGGGCATTCGCGAGGAGTACCCTCGACATCGCGCGCATGCCAGGACGAGGACACGACACGACGCCCGCAAGGATGCCGACATCGGCATCGTCCCCTTACGCCCTGTGCATGACACACGCAAGCTCGCGACTGTGCGCACGACCTCACCTGCTCTTCACTGCACCGTCGTAGCTCGCCGCCCATGCCTCTGGCTGCCGGTAGCCACGCCGTCGATGATGTGTGCGCCATGCCACCCTTCTCCCTCGCACCGTCGCGCGCCTATTTAAACCGTGGCACCCCCGCCTCCCAGACCGCACCCCTTCTCCCTCCTCTTCCTTCCACTGCGTGACCTCGCCCTAACCCTCCCCTCTGCGCCGCCCAAATCCACCAGAGCGCGCCGCCGTCTACCGTGCCCGGAGCTGCTGCGATCCTGGAGCCTAGGGAGAAGCTGCCGCCGGCAAAGGAGGAGCTACTGTGCGTTCCCTTCGTCCGCCTTCGCTCGCCGCCGTCCGCCCATACCTCGCCGTCGCCGCCCGCTACCGGTGAGCCCACGGTCCTCTGCCTTTCTTCTCCGCCGCGCGCCAGAAGAGAGACGACCCATGCATGCGCTGCATGGGCCATGTCCGCACGCAGCCTGGCCCCGCCACGTCCCCCTCTTCCTTCTTTTCTATTTTCTTTTTTTCCCTCCAACTGGATATATCCCACTGGGCCGGCCCATTTCTTTTCCCGCCAAGCCCACTGATTCAAAATGGAATTACTCATTTAAATGAAATTGAATACTGCTGCTCACTTCAAAATGTAATAAAACAAAATCCACTGAGCCAAAATTTATGAACCTTATATCTTTGGAAATCTTGTGAAAATATCTAACTAACTAGACTGGTATCACACCTAGTTTTGTTATAGAATTAATGTAGAAAAATAACAAGGCAGAGCCTTTTTTAGATTCAAACATTTATTAAAAATCAACCATAAATGCTTTTGAGTTGATTCCAATTCTCATAAATCACATTTGGTATTATCTAATTGTTTATGTAAAAATATGGCATGGTTACTTCATGTGATCACGAGCTAGAGCAAAATAGTGGCTATATGGCCATTTCTAGCCATTTCAATGTATCCAAAACTATTTTAAATGGGAGGAGAGGTTCCCTCTCAGTTAAATCTTGGTCCTAAACAATTCAAGATGAGGTGTTGATTTGGTCTATATTAACTCACAGTGGATTACTTAGAGACATTAAAGTGTTGCAATAATAGTATGAAAATGCATGAGGTGTGTCACCTCATTTAAATCATTTTCCCCAAATGATAATTATGAAGTGTTGACCTTGGTCAACATGTGTTCATACATTATTAATGGAGGAGATTAAATCTTAACCAGATTCAATGAGAGGAAATTATTTCCCCAAAGGACTAAATAGAAACCCTAATCCATATTTGTAACGAGAGGAAATTATTTTTCTTGAGAAGAAAACAAAGTCAACCAACATGATATTAAGGTTGTGATGCTAGCATAGTTTGTGTGAACCATGTTTGTGCTTAGTCTAGCTCTTAAGCTTTGTTTGGTGATTGTTACCTCGTATTCGTTTTTAGACGCTAGTACCGGAGACTATCAGGAGGAGGAGGTCTTCTACCAAGAGGAAGAAGAAGAGAACTTTGATCACTACCCCAATCAAGGCAAGCTATACTCTTGCAAGTTTCCCATGTGCAAAGCTCTACAAGAGCAAGGCACAATTACAGATTACTTTATGCTTAATGATCACAATCCAAGTTTTTACCTTACCAGCTTTTACCTTTGGTTTATCAAAGTTTACTTTTGATTCATGATTCACTTGGTTTAGTTATGGAAAAGTACAAGAGCATCACATTTAGCCTAGAGAAGTATGAGTTAGATTAGCACCCCTCATGACTAGATGCTAGTGCTAAACTAAAAATAACTACTCTAGATGGGAACTTGTGAAAACCAATGACATTGAAAACCTTGGAATGATGAGTCATTCTATTGAAAGATTTTGAAGGTGAATATGACTTGTGAATGACATGGGGAACTTTACAAAAACTGATGGTTGGGTTCGGATGCGATACCATTCCAATTCTTGAGTACCCCCACAATACCTGATTCTGGGTAGGACTTAACTGGAAACTTATGTATTTTAGTATGGGTTCTCTCTGAACAAGCGTCATAGGGGTTATACCGAGGCTGCCTCCATTGAAAGTGAAATGACGTGAAATGAAGTGAATGTCCTAACCAAGCCCTATTGAATGGATCGTAGCGAACAAGAGGGGGGGGTGAATGGCGCTACAGCAAGTTTTAGTCTTTTTAAATTTTTAGTGCAACAGAAGGTAAAGGTGAGAACTTTAGCGATAGCGGTGATCCTACAATGATCCTAGGAAAAGTGCTACAGGCAAAGGAATCAACAAGATAGTAAGAGTAAGGAGCGAGACAACCGGGGGCGCGGAGACGAGGCGAGGTTGTTTCCCGCAGTTCCTTCCACAATAGGAAGTACGTCTGCGTTGAGGAGGTGCTAGTCTCACACAAGAGACTAGACGGCCACACCACGAAGGACGGCCTCACCTTCTTCCTCGAGAGAGCTCCACGAAGGTGCTCTCCCTCTTCCACTAAGGCACCGGTCGAGGCGGTGATTCCTTCACAAGGTTGGGGCGAGCTCCACACACAAGGATGCTCCCAACACCCTATGGAGCTAGTACATCACCAAGCTAGCCTCCATAGCTGCACATCTCCAATGTCCCACCATAGGAACCCTACCACCAAGATCCACTAAGGAATAGCTTGTATTTGTGAAATCTCTCTTGGTAGAACTATAGATCGGGATCTCCTCCACCACTCCTCAAAGTTTGGGCAAGATTGGCTGGATGGTTGGGGAGATCCTCAAGGATTAAGCTCAGCAACAATGGAGGAGAGAGAGAGAAGAGATAAAATCGTGTTGGGGAAGAAGGAGCCCTTAAATAGGCTCCTACAAATCCAACCGTTATGCCCAGTTTTCGCCAAAGCGGTACTACCGCTTTTGTGAAGCGGTACTACCGCTCTGAGTTCGAATTCCCCCAGATTTGGTCCACGTGGACGCAGAGCGGTACTACCGCTCGCGGTACCGCTCGAGGTACCGCAATGGGGTCCAAACCTTACTGGATCCAAAGCGGTACCGGAGCGGTACCAGAGCGGTACTGCCGTAACTAGTTTACGGTACCTGACCGGTACCATGGGCGGTACTACCGCTCCTGGTACCGCAGAGGTACCGCAACTCGTACTGTGGGACAATTTCAGCGCAGAACTCAGAGCGGTACCGTGGGGCGGTACCTATAGAGGTAGCGGTACTACCGCTACAGGTACCGGTAGTACCGGCATGGCTAAAACTGGGTTTCTCCCCTTTTTCTCTCCAGCCATGTCACCTCGCGATACACACACAAAACCAGAAAACCTATCAACTACGCTTCAGTCTTCCGATCTTGACGTGTCCAGCGAGGTCACCGTGCACTTGCAAATCTAACAATGATACTCAAGGCACACGGTGAGGTTACTCAAGTGTTGTCATCAAACACACAAAACTTGGGGTTTAAACTTTGCTCTTACAATCTCCCCCTTTTTGGTGTTTGATGACAACACAAAAGACTTTACAATAACATATGATATTATGATGAGATACTTAGATTTGCAAAAACTCGACGGAGCTCCCCCTACACATGTGCATATCATGAATATGTATTTGAATACAAATACACATGTTCTAGAGACATCACTCCCCCTAGTTTCTACAAACCAAGCACATATGCAACATGGATAAATGACATGTTCAAGTAGCATATGCACAATATGGAGGCAACATAAGATCATGCACAAGGAGATTTGGGTGAAGTTATCATACCATAGCCTTGAGAATACCCAAACTCACCATAAGATGCCTCCATAGGGTTGTTGATGTAGCCACAAGAAAAGATAAGCAACTAGAACCAAAAGGCTACAAACAACAAAGGTCCCCATCCACATAGGAACTTCTCCCCCTTTGGCATCGGAACACCAAAAAGGAGGGTAAAGAAACTACAAGGATGGAGAAAAAGAACATACAACCAAGCTTGCAAAAACCAAAATGGAAAACAAGCTTGAATGAGGTTCTCCAAAAACAAAAAAAAGGTAGCAAAGAAGAAGGACAAAAAGAAAGGTCACAAAGAAACAGAAAGAACCGAAAAACCCCTCAAAGAGGAGGTTGGTGGCCGAAGCCACCGTGTAAAAGTGTAGTAGTGTGAGGTCGCGTAGATGTATCTAAGACTCATGGACTACAACTCAACATGAAGCTCATAAGTCACTTAATTGACAAATAGCATATGTTTTGGATTTCTTTATGCATTATGGGGGGAGGGATAGCTCAATAGATTTAAACCGCACTCCCCCTATGTTCATGCATGCCTTTCATCTAGATATAAAGGTTAGGAGTGGTATGTGCGCACGACGGTCAAGGAAAGTTCGATGGATCAATGATATTTAGCTCATGCCTCAACTCAATGAAACGCTTCTCATCCAAGGGCTTCGTGAAGATGTCCGCCAATTGCTCCTTGGTGCCAATGTAGGATAGTACAATATCTCCGCGAGCAATGTTATCCCGGATGAAGTGGTTCCATATCTCAACGTTCTTCGTCTTGCCATGAAGAACCGGATTGTAGGCGATCTTGATTGCGCTCTCATTATCACACAAAAGAGGCACCTTTCTATACTCGAGTCCATAATCGCGCAAGGTTTGCCTCATCCACAAGATTTGAGCACAACTACTCGCCGCGGCAATATACTCGGCTTCCGCGGTGGAGACGGAGACACAATTTTGCTTCTTCGAGGACCAACACACCAAAGATCTTCCAAGAAAGTGACAAGCTCCGGATGTAGACTTCCTATCAACCTTGTCGCCCGCCCAATCGGAGTCGGTGAAACCAATCAAAGCAAAGTCCGTGTCCCTTGGGTACCATAATCCGAAGTGTGGGGTATCAACTAAATATCGAAAGATCCTTTTGACCGCCACAATGTGGCTTTCCTTCGGGCTTGCTTGAAACCCTGCACAGATACCAACGCTTAACATTATATACGGGCGAGAGGCACAAAGGTAAATAAGCGAACCTATCATCGAATGGTAAAGCTTTGGATCCACCGCCTTGCCGGTCTCGTCAAGAGAGAGTTGACACTTGAGATGCATCGGAGTTCCAATGCCTTTGGCGTCCTTCATATCAAAGCGCTTGAGCAAGTCTTGGAGGTACTTTTCTTGATTGATGAAGGTGCCTTGTCACATTTGCTTGATCTCGAACCCAAGAAAGTACTTGAGTTCACCCATCATTGACATCTCAAACCTATTTGTCATCAACATAGCAAACTCATCATTGAATTTTGTGTTAGTCGAGCCAAATATGATGTCATCTACATAGAGTTGGCATATGAAAAGCTCCCCATTGACTTTCTTAGTAAAAAGAGTGGGATCAATTTTCCCCACTTCGAAACCACGGTCTTCAAGCAACTCCTTTAGATGCTCATACCAAGCTCTAGGAGCTTGTTTGAGTCCATATAGGGCCGTTTTGAACTTGAAGACATGGTCCGGGAAATGGGGGTCTGATACGTCTCCGACGTATCGATAATTTCTTATGTTCCATGCCACATTATTGATGATATCTACATGTTTTATGCACACTTTATGTCATATTCGTGCATTTTCTGGAACTAACCTATTAACAAGATGCCGAAGTGCCGATTCAAGTTTCTGCTGTTTTTGGTTTCAGAAATCCTAGTAAAGAAATATTCTCGGAATTGGACGAAATCAACGCCCAGGGTCCTATTTTGCCACGAAGCTTCCAGAAGACCGAAGAGGAGACGAAGTGGGGCCACGAGGTGGCCAGACTACAGGGCGGCGCGGCCCAAGCCCTGGCCGCGCCGGCCTGTAGTGTGGGCCCCTCGTGATGCCCCTTGACCTGCCCTTCCGCCTACAAATAGCCTTCGTCGCGAAACCCCCAGTACCGAGAGCCATGATACGGAAAACCTTCCAGAGACGCCGCCGCCGCCAATCCCATCTCGGGGGATTCAGGAGATCGCCTCCGGCACCCTGCCGGAGAGGGGAATCATCTCCCTGAGGACTCTACGCCGCCATGGTCGCCTCCGGAGTGATGTGTGAGTAGTCTACCCCTGGACTATGGGTCCATAGCAGTAGCTAGATGGTTGTCTTCTCCTCATTGTGCTATCATTGTCGGATCTTGTGAGCTGCCTAACATGATCAAGATCATCTATCTGTAATTCTATATGTTGCGTTTGTTGGGATCCGATGAATAGAGAATACTATGTTATGTTGATTATCAATTTATATCTATGTGTTGTTTATGATCTTGCATGCTCTCTGTTACTAGTAGATGCTCTGGCCAAGTAGATGCTTGTAACTCCAAGAGGGAGTATTTATGCTCGATAGTGGGTTCATGTCTCCGTGAATCTGGGGAAGTGACAGAAATCTCTAAGATTATGGATGTGATGTTGCCACTAGGGATAAAACATTGGTGCTATGTTCGAGGATGTAGTTACTGATTACATTACGCTCAATACTTAATGCAATTGTCTGTTGTTAGCAACTTAATACCGAGGGTTCGGATGATAACTCGAAGGTGGACTTTTTAGGCATAGATGCATGCTGGATAGCGGTCTATGTACTTTGTCGTAATGCCCAATTAAATCTCACTATACTCATCATAATATGTATGTGCATGGTCATGCCCTCTTTATTTGTCAATTGCCCAACTGTAATTTGTTCACCCAACATGCTGTTTATCTTATGGGAGAGACACCTCTAGTGAACTGTGGACCCCGGTCCAATTCTCTTTACTGAAATACAATCTACTGCAATACTGTTCTACTGTTTTCTGCAAACAATCATCATCCACACTATACATCTAATCCTTTGTTACAGCAAGCCGGTGAGATTGACAACCTCGCTGTTTCGTTGGGGCAAAGTACTTGGTTTGTGTTGTGCAGGTTCCACGTTGGCGCCGGAATCCCTGGTGTTGCGCCGCACTACATCTCGCCGCCATCAACCTTCAACGTGCTTCTTGGCTCCTACTGGTTCGATAAACCTTGGTTTCATACTGAGGAAAAACTTGCCGTTGTACGCATCACACCTTCCTCTTGGGGTTCCCAACGGACGTGTGCTATACACGCCATCAAGCAATTTTTCTGGCGCCGTTGCCGGGGAGATCAAGACACGCTGCAAGGGGAGTCTCCACATCCCAATCTCTTTACTTTGTTTTTGTCTTGCTTAGTTTTATTTACTACTTTGTTTGCTGCATTAAATCAAAATACAAAAAAATTAGTTGCTAGTTTTACTTTATTTACTGTCTTGCACTCTATATCAAAAACACAAAAAAAATTAGTTACTTGCATTTACTTTATCTAGTTTGCTTTATTTACTGTTGCTAAAATGGGTACTCCTGAAAATACTAAGTTGTGTGACTTCACAACCACAAATAATAATGATTTCTTATGCACACCTATTGCTCCACCTGCTACTACAGCAGAATTCTTTGAAATTAAACCTGCTTTACTGAATCTTGTTATGCGAGAGCAATTTTCTGGTGTTAGTTCTGATGATGCTGCTACCCATCTTAATAATTTTGTTGAACTATGTGAAATGCAAAAATATAAAGATGTAGATGGTGACATTATAAAATTAAAATTGTTCCCTTTCTCATTAAGAGGAAGAGCTAAAGATTGGTTGCTATCTCTTCCTAAGAATAGTATTGATTCATGGACTAAATGCAAGGATGCTTTTATTGGTAGATATTATCCCCCTGCTAAAATTATATCTTTGAGGAGTAGTATAATGAATTTTAAACAATTGGATACTGAACATGTTGCACAAGCATGGGAAAGAATGAAATCTTTGATTAAAAATTGCCCAACCCATGGACTGACTACTTGGATGATCATCCAAACCTTTTATGCAGGACTGAATTTTTCTTCGCGGAACCTATTGGATTCAGCTGCTGGAGGTACCTTTATGTCCATCACTCTTGGTGAAGCAACAAAGCTTCTTGATAATATGATGATCAACTACTCTGAATGGCACACGGAAAGAGCTCCACAAGGTAAGAAGGTAAATTCTGTTGAAGAAACCTCTTCCTTGAGTGATAAGATTGATGCTATTATGTCTATGCTTTTGAATGATAGGACAAATGTTGATCCTAATAATGTTCCGTTAGCTTCATTGGTTGCACAAGAAGAACATGTTGATGTAAACTTCATTAAAAATAATAATTTCAACAACAATGCTTACCGGAACAATTCTAGTAACAACTATAGGCCATATCCTTATAATAATGGCAACGGCTATGGTAATTCTTATGGGAATTCTTACAACAATAATAGGAACACACCCCCTGGACTTGAAGCTATGCTTAAAGAATTTATTAGTACACAAACTGCTTTTAACAAATCTGTTGAAGAAAAGCTCGGGAAAATTGATATACTTGCTTCTAAAGTCGATAGTCTTGCTGCTGATGTTGATCTCTTGAAATCAAAAGTTATGCCTAATGAAAATCATCATAATAAAATTGTTACTACAGCAAATGCCATCCAAGTTAGAATTAATGAGAATATAAGATTGATGGCCGAATTGCGTGCTAGGTGGGAAAGAGAAGAAAATGAAAAAGAAGATAATATAGCTAAAGTTTGGACTATTACCACCACTAGTAATGCTAATTCTACACAAGTTGCTGCACCTCCTACTAATACTAATAAAAGAATTGGTGTTAGCAATGTTTCCACTTCTAATGCATAGCGCGAGAAACTGCCTGAAACGGCTGAAACTGCTGAAATTGCCTGTGATAAAACTACTAAAATTTTTTCCAACATTGGGGATGATGATCCCATTGCTTTAGATTATAATGGTTTGAATTTTGATGATTGCCACATCTCTGAAGTTATAAAGTTCTTGCAAAAACTTGCTAAAAGTCCTAATGCTAGTGCTATAAATTTGGCTTTCACGAAACATATTACAAATGCTCTCATAAAAGCTAGAGAAGAGAAATTAGAGCGCGAAGCTTCTATTCCTAGAAAGCTAGAGGATGGTTGGGAGCCCATCATTAAGATGAAGGTTAAAGATTTTGATTGTAATGCTTTATGTGATCTTGGTGCAAGTATTTCTGTTATGCCTAAGAAAATCTATAATATGCTTGACTTGCCACCGCTGAAAAATTGTTATTTGGATGTTAATCTTGCTGATCATTCTACAAAGAAACCTTTGGGGAAAGTTGATAATGTTCGCATTACCGTTAACAATAACCTTGTCCCCATTGATTTTGTTGTCTTGGATATTGAATGCAATGCATCTTGTCCCATCATATTGGGAAGACCTTTTCTTCGAACTGTTGGTGCTATCATTGATATGAAGGAAGGTAATATAAAATATCAATTTCCTCTCAAGAAAGGTATGGAACATTTCCCTAGAAAGAGAATGAAGTTACATTTTGATTCTATTATTAGAACAAATTATGATGTTGAGACTTCGTCTCTTGATAATACTTGATACACACTTTCTGCGCCTAGCTGAAAGGCGTTAAAGAAAAGCGCTTATGGGAGACAACCCATGTTTTTACTACAGTACTTTGTTTTTATTTTGTGTCTTGGAAGTTTTTTACTACTGTAGAAACCTCTCCTTATCTTAGTTTAGTGTTTTGTTGTGCCAAGTAAAGTCGTTGATAGTAAAGTTCATACTAGATTTGGATTACTGCGCAGAAACAGATTTCTTTGCTGTCACGAATCTGGGCAAAATTCTCTGTAGGTAACTCAGAAAATTATGCCAATTTACGTGAGTGATCCTCAGATATGTACGCAACTTTCATTCAATTTGAGCATTTTCATTTGAGCAAGTCTGGTGCCTCGATAAAATTCGTCAATACGAACTGTTCTGTTTTGACAGATTCTGCCTTTTATTTCGCATTGCCAGTTTTGTTATGTTCGATGGATATTTCGATTCCATTGACTTTCAGTAGCTTTGTGCAATGTCCAGAAATGTTAAGAATGATTATGTCACCTCTGAACATGTATATTTTGATTATGCACTAACCCTCTAATGAGTTGTTCTAAGTTTGGTGTGGAGGAAGTTTTCAAGGATCAAGAGAGGGAGATGATACAACATGATCAAGGAGAGTGAAAGCTCTAAGCTTGGGGATGCCCCGGTGGTTCACCCCTGCATATATCAAGAAGACTCAAGCGTCTAAGCTTGGGGATGCCCAAGGCATCCCCTTCTTCATCGACAACATTATCAGGTTCCTCCCCTGAAACTATATTTTTATTCCATCACATCTTATGTGCTTTTCTTGGAGCGTCAGTTTGTTTTTGTTTTTGTTTTGTTTGAATAAAATGGATCCTAGCATTCACTTTATGGGAGAGAGACACGCTCCGCTGTAGCATATGGACAAGCATGTCCTTAGGCTCTACTCATAATATTCATGGCGAAGTTTCTTCTTCGTTAAATTGTTATATGGTTGGAATTGGAAAATGATACATGTAGTAATTTGCTATAATGTCTTGGGTAATGTGATACTTGGCAATTGTTGTGCTCATGTTTAAGCTCTTGCATCATATGCTTTGCACCCATTAATGAAGAAATACATAGAGCATGCTAAAATTTGGTTTGCATATTTGGTCTCTCTAAGGTCTAGATAATTTCTAGTATTGAGTTTGAACAACAAGGAAGACGGTGTAGAGTCTTATAATGTTTTCAATATGTCTTTTATGTGAGTTTTGCTGCACCGCTTCATCCTTGTGTTTGTTTCAAATAGCCTTGCTAGCCTAAACCTTGTATCGAGAGGGAATACTTCTCATGCATCCAAAATACTTGAGCCAACCACTATGCCATTTGTGTCCACCATACCTACCTACTACATGGTATTTCTCCGCCATTCCAAAGTAAATTGCTTGAGTGCTACCTTTAAATTTCCATTCTTCACCTTTACAATATATAGCTCATGGGACAAATAGCTTAAAAACTATTGTGGTATTGAATATGTACTTATGCACTTTATCTCTTATTAAGTTGCTTGTTGTGCGATAACCATGTTCACTGGGGACGCCATCAACTATTCTTTGTTGAATATCATGTGAGTTGCTATGCATGTTCGTCTTGTCTGAAGTAAGGGAGATCTACCACCTTATGGTTAAGCATGCATATCGTTAGAGAAGAACATTGGGCCGCTAACTAAAGCCATGATCCATGGTGGAAGTTTCAGTTTTGGACATATATCCTCAATCTCATATGAGAAAAAAATTAATTGTTGTTACATGCTTATGCATAAAAGAGGAGTCCATTATCTGTTGTCTATGTTGTCCCGGTATGGATGTCTAAGTTGAGAATAATCAATAGCGAGAAATCCGATGCGAGCTTTCTCCTTAGACCTTTGTACAAAGTGACATAGAGGTACCCCTTTGTGACACTTGGTTAAAACATGTGCATTGCGATGATCCCGGTAGTCCAAGCTAATTAGGACAAGGTGCGGGCACTATTAGTATACTATGCATGAGGCTTGCAACTTGTAAGATATAATTTACATGATACATATGCTTTATTACTACCGTTGACAAAATTGTTTCTTGTTTTCAAAATCAAAGCTCTAGCACAAATATAGCAATCGATGCGTCTCCTCTTTGAAGGACCATTCTTTTTACTTTTATGTTGAGTCAGTTCACCTATTTCTCTCCACCTCAAGAAGCAAACACTTGTGTGAACTGTGCATTGATTCCTACATACTTGCATATTGCATTTGTTATATTACTCTATGTTGACAATATCCATGAGATATACATGTTACAAGTTGAAAGCAACCGCTGAAACTTAATCTTCCTTTGTGTTGCTTCAATACCTTTACTTTGATTTATTGCTTTATGAGTTAACTCTTATGCAAAACTTATTGATGCTTGTCTTGAAGTACTATTCATGAAAAGTCTTTGCTATATGATTCACTTGTTTACTCATGTCATATACATTGTTTTGATCGCTGCATTCACTTCATATGCTTTACAAATAGTATGATCAAGGTTATGATGGCATGTCACTCCAGAAATTATCTTTGTTTATCGTTTACCTGCTCGGGACGAGCAGGAACTAAGCTTGGGGATGCTGATACGTCTCCGACGTATCAATAATTTCTTATGTTCCATGCCACATTATTGATGATATCTACATGTTTTATGCACACTTTATGTCATATTCGTGCATTTTCTGGAACTAACCTATTAACAAGATGCCGAAGTGCCAGTTGCTGTTTTCTACTGTTTTTGGTTTCAGAAATCCTAGTAAAGAAATATTCTCGGAATTGGACGAAATCAACGCCCAGGGTCCTATTTTGCCACGAAGCTTCCAGAAGACCGAAGAGGAGACGAAGTGGGGCCACGAGGTGGCCAGACTACAGGGCGGCGCGGCCCAAGCCCTGGCCGCACCGGCCTGTAGTGTGGGCCCCTCGTGACGCCCCTTGACCTGCCCTTCCGCCTACAAATAGCCTTCGTCGCGAAACCCCCAGTACCGAGAGCCACGATACGGAAAACCTTCCAGAGACGCCGCCGCCGCCAATCCCATCTCGGGGGATTCAGGAGATCGCCTCCGGCACCCTGCCGGAGAGGGGAATCATCTCCCGGAGGACTCTACGCCGCCATGGTCGCCTCCGAAGTGATGTGTGAGTAGTCTACCCCTGGACTATGGGTCCATAGCAGTAGCTAGATGGTTGTCTTCTCCTCATTGTGCTATCATTGTCGGATCTTGTGAGCTGCCTAACATGATCAAGATCATCTATCTGTAATTCTATATGTTGCATTTGTTGGGATCCGATGAATAGAGAATACTATGTTATGTTGATTATCAATTTATATCTATGTGTTGTTTATGATCTTGCATGCTCTCCGTTACTAGTAGATGCTCTGGCCAAGTAGATGCTTGTAACTCCAAGAGGGAGTATTTATGCTCGATAGTGGGTTCATGTCTCCGTGAATCTGGGGAAGTGACAGAAATCTCTAAGATTATGGATGTGTTGTTGCCACTAGGGATAAAACATTGGTGCTATGTTCGAGGATGTAGTTACTGATTACATTACGCGCAATACTTAATGCAATTGTCTGTTGTTAGCAACTTAATACTGGAGGGGGTTCGGATGATAACCTGAAGGTGGACTTTTTAGGCATAGATGCATGCTGGATAGCGGTCTATGTACTTTGTCGTAATGCCCAATTAAATCTCACTATACTCATCATAATATGTATGTGCATGGTCATGCCCTCTTTATTTGTCAATTGCCCAACTGTAATTTGTTCACCCAACATGCTGTTTATCTTATGGGAGAGACACCTCTAGTGAACTGTGGACCCCGGTCCAATTCTCTTTACTAAAATACAATCTACTGCAATACTGTTCTTCTGTTTTCTGCAAACAATCATCATCCACACTATACATCTAATCCTTTGTTACAGCAAGCCGGTGAGATTGACAACCTCGCTGTTTCGTTGGGGCAAAGTACTTGGTTTGTGTTGTGCAGGTTCCACGTTGGCGCCGGAATCCCTGGTGTTGTGCCGCACTACATCTCGCCGCCATCAACCTTCAACGTGCTTCTTGGCTCCTACTGGTTCGATAAACCTTGGTTTCATACTGAGGGAAAACTTGCCGCTGTACGCATCACACCTTCCTCTTGGGGTTCCCAACGGACGTGTGCTGTACACGCCATCAGGGTCCTCGAACCCCGGGGGTTTCTTCACATATACTTCCTCATGTAAAGGACCATTAAGAAAAGCACTCTTAACATCTATTTGTTGCAACTTAAAGCCATGATGAGAGGCAAAGGCCAAAAGGATACGGATGGACTCAAGCCTTGCAATGGGTGCAAAGGTTTCACCAAAGTCCACGCCTTCGACTTGAGAATAGCCTTGTGCCACCATTCTTGCTTTGTTGCGGATGACCATGCCACTTTCATCTTGCTTGTTCTTGAAAACCCATTTGGTGCCGATAACATTGCGGCAATGATCGGGTCGCTTCATGAGAGTCCATACATCATTTCTCTTGAAGTTGTTGAGTTCCTCTTGCATTGCATTCAACCAATCGGGATCTTTGAGAGCTTCATTAACTTTGAGTGGTTCTGCCATAGAGACAAAGGCATGGTGCTCACAAAAGTTCGCTAGTTGCCTCCGGGTGGTTACTTTGCTCTTTATATCACCAATGATATTATGCAAGGAATGAGACGTGAGACTCAAGTGTCTTGTAGTAGGGTCTTCACGGCGAGTGTCGGCTAAAGGAGAAGATTCTTGTGAGTCCTCTTGGCCTTCATCACGGTTTAAGTCCTCGCCTTGACCTCCATTGTTGTTGAAAGGGGCATCATTATCAAGAGAGTCGGATGGCTCGGGGGTATTAGGAATAGTATTGTCCATAAATATTATCCCCAAACCACTCGGAGAAGAACTTGAAGCTTCGCCTTGGTCACTTGATGTTGGTTGTTGTGGTAGATGAGCTTGCGGTGAATGTTGTTCTTGAGCTTGTTGAGGTGAACTTGGACTTGATTGTTGTTGCAGTTGTCGAGGTTGAACTTGAGGTTGTTGTAGAGGTTGACTTGCATTTGTATGATCAACGGAAGAAGCTTGGCCTTGTGGTGTAGATGGCTCCACTTGGGTGGAACTTGGTCCTTCCCCGGTACTCATAGAAGGTAGCTCTTGAGGTCGGCGAATGGCAACACCCATCCTTCCTATGGTATCCGGGGGAATTGCATCTCCTTTCTCACAAGATGCACTTCGCTCCTCCAAAGATCTATCATCTTCATCGAATGTCACATCACAAGATTCGACAACTCGCCCACTTGACTTGTTGAAGACTCTATAGGCGTGAGAATCCGTAGCATAGCCAACGAAAATTCCTTCTTGAGCTCTTGAATCAAACTTTGATAGGCGTGTGTCTTTGACAAGCACATAGCATTTGCATCCGAAGACCTTGAAGTATGACACATTTGGCTTGTTGCCGGTGAGGATCTCATATGGTGTCTTCTCAAGACCTTTGCGAAAGTAGAGACGATTAGTAGCGTGGCATGCGGTAGAGATAGCTTCCGCCCAAAAATTGTAGTTAGACTTATATTCCATCATCATGGTTCGAGCGGCTTCAATCAAGGTTCGATTCTTCCTTTCGGCGACCCCATTTTGTTGGGGAGTATATGGCATGGAGTATTGGTGTTGGATTCCTTCTTCGCCGAGGAAGTCATCCAAGGTGTAGTTCTTGAACTCCGTTCCATTGTCGCTCCTTATTGCGAGGATCTTGTTGTCGTACTTGCGTTGAACTTGGTTGGCAAACTCCATCATGGTCCGTTGAGTCTCACTCTTGTACTTGAAGAAGAATACCCAACAATAGCGTGAATAGTCATCAACAATGACGAGGCAATACTTATTTCCTCCAAGACTTTCATGAGACGGTGGACCGAAGAGATCAACATGTAGGAGCTCCAAGCATCTTGTGGTAGAGATGATAGTCTTGGCCTTGTGAGGAGCTCCATGCATCTTTCCTTGTATGCAAGCCCTACAAACACGATCTTTGCAAAAAGAGACATCTTCTTTTAGTCCGAGAATGTGGCCACCCTTGTGGAGACTTTGCTAAGTCCTCATGTTGACATGGGCTAGTCGGCGATGCCATAACCAACCCTTGTCACCTTTGGCGAATAGGCAAAGAGCGGAAGATGTTGTCTTTCCAGAGAAATCAACAACATACAATCCGTTCTCTACATATCCAACAAAAGCTACATTGAGTGTCTTGCTCCACAAGAGGACCACCATATGTTCATCAAAGAATGTGCATAGACCCATACGAGCAATTTGATGAACGGAGAGTAAATTGTAACCAAGGGTCTCGACAAGGAGGACATTCACAAGTGAGATGTCGGGTGTTACCACCACCTTGCCAAGACCCAATACCTTAGAGCACGTGTTGTCGCCAAATGATACGGTAGAGTGAGAAGGCTCGAGGTCGACAACAATATTCTTGCTTCCGGTCATATGACTTGTGGCTCCACTATCAACCACCCACTTAGCGCCACCGGAAGCATAGTCCTACAAGGAATCAAGTCTTGGATTTAGGTACCTATTTTTCAATGGGTCCTAGCATGTTAGTAACAAGGGGTTTTGGAACCCAAATAGTCCAATCAACATTGTCCTTTTGAGGACCAATAAAGCGAGCACGAATATGTCCATAGTAATCAACAAAAAGAACATGAGAAGGGTTGTTAGAGACGGCGAAACCCTTCGAGGCGGAGTTGGGTACTCCATCCCTTCTTGAGCTAGCGTCGCTCTCCTCAAGGTTGTTGATCTCCATGTTCTCCTTGTTCTTCTTCTTCTTGGTCCTCTTATTCCTCTTTCTCTTTGGCTTGGTAGCCAATCCTCCTTCATTGTAAGAGCCCTCTTTGGCTCCATCTTTAGCTTCAATGACTCCTTCCAAGTACTTGGCTTGAACATGGAGTCTATCAACTTTGGCCTTCAAACGATTGACTTCATCTTCATGCTCCGGATGAGGGTGGCAAATATCAAACACTTGGACTTCCTTTGCGTTGTTCACCCGTAAGTGTTCCATCAAAGCTTCTTCTTGGAGAGCGTTCATCTTCATGAGTAAGCGCTTGTCACTTTCAGAAGTGCAACACGCACGGTCCTTGCTCAAAGGAAAGTACTCCTTCAAAGCTTCCTCTTGCATGGAATTGACCTCCATGAGCTTGGCTTCCCTTCTCTTCAAGGTGGCTATTTCCTCCTCATGATCACAACAAGTGTCCTTCTCCTTGCTCATGCGGAGACATTCCACCAAAGACTCTTCTTGTTTGCTACTCAAACTCAATAGCTTGGCCTTGGTGGTCTCAAGAGCGGCAATTTCTTCTTCATGGTTTCAACATGAGGTCTTCTCTTTGCACAAGCGGTAATATTCATCCAAGGCTTCTTCTTGAAGAGCATTGACTTCCAAGAGAAGAGCATTGTGCTTCCTCAAGGAAGAAACTTGATCAACAAGCTCGTCATGGCAAGAATTGGGGTCTTCATCATCTTTATCTTTGTTGGCTTCCTCAAGAGAGAGCATCTTCTTTTTGAGCTCACCAATCAAATCAATAGCATGGTATTGATCCTTGGTGAGTCGAGAAACAATAGCTTCGTTGGAGTCTTCAAGGACGATGACACTAGCTTCAAGAGACATGCGCAGATTTTGTTCATCTTCAAGCTCCTCTTTTAGAGAGGCAATCTCATTTGCCGCTTCCCTTTCCAACCTCTCCTTCTCCTCTATAAGGTCTTGTGCCGCACCAAGTTGGCTCAAGAGAGCCCCAACATGAGTCTTGGTATCCCCTTTCATGTTAGTGAGAAAAGAATCCAAACCCATAATCTCACGTTTAACGGTGAGACTAGTGGCATCATCAATATATAAGGCATTAGTCGAGGATGATGGTTTGGAGGGGAATTTTACCTCCGTGGATACCTTTGCCATAAGGAAACGAGCATTGTTGGTGATGAGGTTCTCATTGGGAGAGTCGAAGAGAGAGATAGAGGGAGTGGTAATGGCGATGGCGGCCACTCCCTCTCCTTCCTTGTTGGAGCTCTTGTCCCCACGTTCTTCATCCTCATCGGAGGAGTACTCTTCTCGAATGATGAAGGCTCTAGGCTTCTTGGTGAAGGAGACCTTATCGTCGTCAGACTTGGGGGAGAACTTGGAGAATCCTTTGGAGAGTGACTTGAACTTTTCCTTGCGGATAAGCCTTCCACCATGATCTTCTCTTCTCTCAAACATACAATCCGCAACAAAATGATTCTTGTTGCCGCAGATGTAGCATGTTCTTCTCCTTTGCCCCTCCCTTGGGCTCTTGGAGAAACTTCTTGGAGAATCACGTGATCTTCTTGGTATTGTGCTTTGGGACATGTTTCCATCCCAAAATTTCTTGGCAGCGAGAGCCATGTGCTCATGATAATTGACCTTGAGATCATCCGGTCTCCACTCAACGGGATCCTCATCGCTTTCACTAGCCTCATGTACCTTCATCTTCAATGCAAGGTTGGGCTTGCGGGAGTTGTGGGCGCGAGCAACAAGATCCTCCGCATTCTTCTTGGAGATGTCCAAAGCGATGACTTTGCTAAGAACTTCATCCGATGTCATAGCACGGAAGGAGGCATTTTGGCTGATGGCCGTCAACTTCACTTCCTCATAAGGGAGGAGAGCGTTGTAGAACTTGCGCTTGATCCAATGGTCATCCACAAACGTTGCTCCAAGATCTTGCATTTGTATGGCAAGAGCGATGAGGCGCCGATACATTTCCTCGGGGGACTCTCCTTCAATCATGACGAAGTTGTCGGCCATGTTGTTCACTTTATCAAAACGAGAGCTTTGGATGCTTGCATTTCCGAGGAAGAGCTTCTCAAGTTTTTCCCATGATTCCTTGGCGGTCTTGAGTGAGCGGATATGGGCGCGGTCCTTGGGCGTGATGGCCATGTGAATCATGTTGATGGCGGTGGCGTTGAGTTGGTCATCCACCACATCTCTTCTTGTCAAGCTCTTTGGGTCTCGTGGTGAGTAGCCCTCCTCGATGATATGCCAAAGCTCGGTAGATGCGCTGCGCACATCAGAACGCATTAAGAATTGCCAATTTTCAAAGTTGTTTGACTCAAGTAACGGTGGTGAACTATGCGACAAGATATGTGGCATAGGTATTGGAACGTTTATGGTGTAATCATTTGGTGGTGGCACCGCATGATTACTCCCTAGGCGTTCTGCAACCGGTGTCCCATCCTTCCCCTTTGTTGAAGTGCCGGTCTCCCCAAGCCCTTCCTTTTGTGGACCAATTATCGTTTGCGCGACAAAATCAACAAGAGGAAAGGGGTTAGCTTTTGGTGGGGGATCCTCGGCACTTTCTTTAGGATCAACGATAGGGTTCGGTTTTTGAGCAACCAACTCCATCATCATCGCCTTCATTTGGTTAACGATGGATGACTCCAATTTCTTGAGGTCATCCAACGTAGCCATTGTGGTATCGACAGGAGATGATGGAGCGGGTGGCACAAGGGAAGGTGACCCATTCTTCTCCGCCTCTTGTTCGGCCATTTCTTAGGCGGTAAAGCCCGAGCAAAAAAACCTTGCTCTGATACCACTTGAATGGATCGTAGCGAACAAGAGGGGGGGGGGGTGAATGGCGCTACGGCAAGTTTTAGTATTTTTCAATTTTTAGTGCAACGGAAGGTAAAGTTGAGAACTTTAGCGATAGCGGTGATCCTACAATGATCCTAGGACAAGTGCTACAAGCAAAGGAATCAACAAGATAGTAAGAGTAAGGAGCGAGATAACCGGGGGCGCGGAGATGAGGCGAGGTTTGTTTCCCGCAGTTCCTTCCACAATAGGAAGTACATCTGCGTTGAGGAGGTGCTAGCCTCACACAAGAGACTAGACGGCCACACCACGAAGGAAGGCCTCACCTTCTTCCTCGAGAGAGCTCCACGAAGGTGCTCTCCCTCTTCCACTAAGGCACCAGTCGAGGTGGTGATTCCTTCACAAGGTTGGGGCGAGCTCCACACACAAGGATGCTTCCAACACCCTATGGAGCTAGTACATCACCAAGCTAGCCTCCATAGCTGCACATCTCCAATGTCCCACCATAGGAACCCTACCATCAAGATCCACTAAGGAATAGCTTGTATTGGTGAAATCTCTCTTGGTAGAACTATAGATCGGGGTCTCCTCCACCACTCCTCAAAGTTTGGGCAAGATTGGTTGGATGGTTGGGGAGATCCTCAACGATTAAGCTCAACAACAATGGAGGAGAGAGAGAGAAGAGATAAAATCATGTTGGGGAAGAAGGAGCCCTTAAATAGGCTCCTCCAAATCCAACCGTTATGCCCAGTTTTTGCCTAAGCGGTACTACCGCTTTTGTGAAGCGGTACTACCGCTCTGAGTTCGAATTCCCTCAGATCTGGTCCACGTGGACGCAGAGCGGTACTACCGCTTGCGGTACCGGAGCGGTACCAGAACGGTACTGCCGTAACTAGTTTATGGTACCTGACCGGTACCATGGGCGGTACTACCGCTCGTGAGCAGTACTACCGCTCCTGGTACCAAAGAGTTACCGCAACTCGTACTGTGGGACAATTTCAGCGCAGAACTCAGAGCGGTACCGTGGGGTGGTACCTATAGAGGTAGCGGTACTACCGCTACAGGTACCGGTAGTACCGGCCTGGCTAAAACTGGTTTTCTCCCCTTTTTCTCTCCAGCCATGTCACCTCGCGATACACACACAAAACCAGAAAACCTATCAACTACGCTTCAGTCTTCCGATCTTGACGTGTCCAGCGAGGTCACCGTGCACTTGCAAATCTAACAATGATACTCAAGGCACACGGTGAGATTACTCAAGTGTTGTCATCAAACACACAAAACTTGGGGTTTACACTTTGCTCTTACACCTGTGCAGTTCCCGGGTTGGCGGTTTGCTCTCCCCAGGAGGCCAAGCTCATGGGGAGAGGTGCCTATACTAGGGTATGTAAATGTAAGGTTATGATTGGTAGTTCGCACACTGAGTGTGAGAAATCAGGGCCAGTTACCCCTGACGGACTATTGCAATTGCTGTGTCACAAGTTTATGACCTCTGCAGAGTTTAAACTATTCGAATAGCCGCGTCCGTGGTCATGGACTGTGGGAAAGGCCATACTGTTCCGTCATCAGAACCTTTCCAAAATATGAATGGTGACTTGTGACTTGAGTTTGAAATGTGACTTTGACTTTGAACCACAACAGAGTTGTGGGAATGACACTAATGTTCCAACTTGAGTTAGCTAGACAATCAAAGAGTCTTTCATTACTAAAGTGCTTATAAAATAAAACTGGCTTTATGCAAATAAACCTAGAGCTTAGAACCCCCTTACTATAGTTGATAGTACGTACACTAGTATTAGTTTGTGAGTACTTTAAAGTACTCATGGCTGTGTCCCTGTCTATTCAAATGGCCAGACTATGAAGATGAGCCCCAGTACCAGGATGAAGGCCAGCAGGACGTCTACGACAACTAGGACTACTCCTGACGTCAACAGTTGCATGTGGAGCAGATGGACCTCTACTACGTATTTCCGCTATGTGTTATGTAATTGATCATTAGATCAAGTGTTGTAATGAGACTGGATCATGTGATCCTTTTTGATGTAAGACTATTATGGTGTTGTAATGAATGATGTTCTGTGATATCAATCTATTATGTCTCGCAAAAACAATAATCCTGGGATTGCGATGAATGGCATAATAGGCATCTGGACTTAAAAATCCGGGTGTTGACACCGGTGGAAATGACGATGCGGGTGAGCACGAGGGTCGGGCGGAGGCCGTGGTACACGAGGCGGCGGCCGAACTCGAGCATCGGATTCATGTGGCCCTGCGCCGGCAGCGGCACAAAGAGGACGTGTGCGCCGCCGTGCTATCTCTGTGAGTCCCTAGAGGAGGTGGTGCGTTTCCATGTCTCTGCTTTGCTTGGGTTTCAGCTAGTCTTGCAAGTACTCTGTAGCAGCTAACAAGCGTGCGGACGTAGGAACCTGCAAAACCTGCACATGTCCGTGTACTGTGTCCGCAGGCACCTGCTTGCCCTGCGTTTTGCACCGGCGGCTCGCGCGAACAAAGCGGGCTCTTCCGTGGACTTGTCCACCTGCATCTATAATTTCCAACTGAATACGGACAAGAGCTTAGCGCCTGAGACATATTAGATCAACATCAACTGTCCAATCCAGAAGAGAGCCAACTGCCCATAAATGGCGCAGAGAGGGTGGGACATGCAGCCAAACCTTCTCCAGCTCATGCGAGTGAGGAACCTCCGCGGTCAGCCAAGCAGAGACAGACATAGATGCACCATATGAAGGCACTCCAATCTGAATCCCATCCAGTCTGTCCAAGTCCTCAAAAGACGGAACAGAAACCAAGAACTACATATCATCATGAGGCACAGCTTCCCACTTCTAATTGGAACTAGGCAAGAACCATCGGGCCACCTGCTTAGCGATCACCTCCGCTGGAACCTCATCGCCAGAGACGACCACAAGAGCAATAGGAGTCTAACTCGGCGTGAGATCATCATGAACCACAGAGTCAGGGAAAGCAGTGAAATAATTGTCCAAAATACTGGTACCACACACAAACACAGACGGTCTAATCATCTTCAGCACAGGGCAACGACCTGTCAGGTGGGCATGCTTATCACATATATAGCAGTAATGTTTAACTTTGCAATCTTTAGCCGCATGAGTAATAACAAAACATTTCCAGCACCAAATAACCTTCTTCGGCCTACCTCCAGTCTTGGAAGTCTCAACACCCTCTCCCACACTAGGAACGGATGGTTGATTGTGAGGATGAATCGGCATAATCTGAAGGTCAGGCTACGCGGGTAACACCTATTGAGTAGGCACCTGCTAACACTAGTAGAAAACTGCCCTTCCGTCGAGGCCTTTTGTCCCAGTCCAGTCTGGAGCCGGGACAAATGGTCAGGCCATGTCGCCTCAAAACCAGCTGGAGGGCATCTGACCTTTTGTCCCGATTCTTTAGGGACCTTTTGTCCCGGCTGGAGGCTAGGGCCACGACAAAAGGGTCTGAGGCCTTTTGCGGCCTGCCGGCACACCCTTTTGTCCCGGTTTGTGGCTCAAACCGGGATAAAAGGTCTCGGCCTATATATACACAGCCAGCCCAACCCCCCCATTCTCCCTACATTTTTTCCTTGGTGGTGGAAGGTGGAGGTTTATGATAGCTTTTTTTTTCTTCATGTGCACAAGAGGTGCTTGATGAAATGTTTGTGAGAATGATGCCACTTGAGCTCATTTTATAAGATCTCTCCTCTTTTTTGTCCTAAAAGGTTAGCAACTATTTTCTCGTATATATAGACCGCACAATACTAATTTTTGCATGGTGATTGCATTTGATACATAATTGTACTTATGGTGCAGTTGAGTCATCCATGGATGTACGGTAACCGATGCAATCCCGCTTTCAGAGAGGGCGTGAAATCTTTCCTGCTTGTGGCCGAGGCTAACAAGGGGAAGCAAGGTTTTATTTACTATTCATGTCTGAAATGTCGGAATGAGAAGGATTACTCTTGCTCAAGAGACATTCAGAGCCACCTGGTTCGGCACAGATTCATGTCCGGCTATAATGTTTGGACCAAGCACGGAGAAGAAGGGGTTATGATGGAAGACGACTCCCTGAATACGGTGATACCACAATGGAAGATGATGAAGAAGGAGGAGGTGAAGAACGGGCACCACATGACCTTTTGATTATTATCTTCGTCGAGCTATTTCCGATGCAAGGAGAGACTGCGGCACATTGCAGTTCGACAAGATGTTAGAGGACCACCAATAATTGTTGTACCCAAGTTGTCACATCCCAAAATTTCCAAATTTTGGAATGTGAAACTAAAATAAAATAAATTCTTGTTTGTTTGTCTTGGTTGAAAATTTACAATGAAATAAAAAAAATGGTGTTACTTAAAGGTTTTCCCAAAAATGGAGTTTTCAAAAACATGCATTGCATTCATAAGCATCATAGCATCTTTGCATTTCCTAGGAATTTTGAGCGAAATTCAAATTTATAAAGAAACCTTAAACCCAAAGTAATGCAAATAAAGCCATATAGGTATGTGTGCCAATTTCAAAATTTTCAAATTGTTTTAAAAATGATTCCAAAATATTCTTCATTGAATAAGGAATCCACTGATATTTTATTTAGATTTTTCTGACTTGATTTGATTCAATTTTGATCAAATATGGTTGTCAAATTAATTCCAAATTTCTATTTCAGAAAACTAAATAAATAAATCAATAAAAGAAAAACAATTTTTTTAAAAAAAAAGAATGGGAATCTGGCCAGGCCAACTCTAATGAGCCAGCCCAGCCAGGCCGCACACACGCACGCCCGAGAAAAACAATCGAGGCAGCGAACTGGCCAAACAGCAGCGTCGCGCTTCGTTTCTCTTCTTTCCTCACGAGCGGTCCCCAGCGCCACGTCATCGTCTTCAAGCCAGGCACGAAGCGTCGGACAGCACACGCACGTAACGCATAGTCAGTTTCTTCTGTTTACTCCCGAATTGATTCCCGGTGATTTAAGCCACCATTTAACGATCCGTTTGTTCCTACTTAAGCTTCACACCCTCCTCTTCATTTCCCCTCAAACCACACAGACCGAGAGCCTCCAGGCTGCTCGAATTTGGCCTCGCAATTCCGCGGTACCGTCGCGGTAATTCATCGATTACGGTGAGCACGGTTCATCTTTTGATCTCTAATTTCTTCCAAACATCCTATTTCTTTCTTGCGCACATCTCAGGCTTTGTTTCGTGAATTTTGGTGCATCACAGCGACGGCCGTGAGCAAGTCCACGGGACACTTTTCCGGCGGGCGACTGCGCACCAGTAAGAAAGTCCGAACCTAGAACTCATCATAGATTTCAGCTCGTACACACGGACGCCAAAGACCACGCAGAACTCGGTTCACGAACGATCCCAGCGAGGCAGCGAAGTCATCTGTTCCCTGTCCCCGTACGTACGTGAGCTGCCCCTTTGTTTCTTCTTTTCTTGTTCTTATGTTCCTTTTCGTTAGAACCACAAGATCTAGATCCTAAGGCCAAAATCTGATCACTTAAACGAAGGGGTATTGACCAACCAGATCTGCCACTTGTCATATCCATTTCTATTTTCAAATATTATGGTCAGAGAAACATAGAAACTTTGGAAAATCATATCTTTAGTTTAGTTTATCGAAATCCAGCAAATAAGATGTCCCTAGATTCATAAAAATGTGTAGAATACAATAGACCCATAATATTGCACTTTTACATCATATTTTTACACAGTTTTTGCAGAAACTCAAATAGAGTATTTTGGCTATATAAATAGTTTCACAAATTATTTTTAAGTGTTTTCTTTTGAGATTAGCAGAAAATAGAACCCTCTGTACAGTAACATTATAACAAGAAAAACGTGGCCCTGCTTATTTTATTTGTAGTATTTGTTTAGTTGTATATACCTTTTCTAGTGATAGAAAATGTTTTTAATAGTTTAAACAACATTAAAATGGTACCATGGCATCGTGCATATAGTTGAAACCAGAGAACATATTAAGTTTGTTGTTCATGTTTAAACCACATATTGCATTCATATTATTATTTGTGATTGTATATGTGTTGCTATGTGTTTATGGAGTGAAAATATTTGTTTGTAGATTGTGGTTGTGTTGATTGCAACGAGTGTTTTCGCGAAGAGTGTACCAACTAGTCCTCTCACCAAGGCAAGTGTCACTTTTTTTAACTGTCCTGCTGTTTGCTAAATATATTCTAGGATTTCACTAGTAGTGCATGTGTAGGATTATTTTATTATATACGCTATGTGTCTTGCTATGATTTGATTTCCCTGTTTCACCGTAAGTAGAGTTTCCTAGTTATGTGGATAGATACGTGGCTGAGATATCATGTCAATTTTAGATGAGGTAAAAAGATATGTTTTCCATAATGAAAACAACTTGGTTCACAAAAAAACCTAGACATATTGATATGATGGGAGCGTTTGCATGGTGAATAATGGTGGGGATCGCCGCCTAGAAATCAAACAGAATGGACATGTTTCTCGTTAAGGAATCGTAGAGAGCTAGAGTTCCTTACATTGGTACTGCCATAGGCGGGCTAGCATTATGTATAGGGAGTTTACCCTTACATTGGTACTGCCGTAGGTGGACTAGAATTATGTATAGGCAACTTACCCTTACATTGGTACTACCGTAGGCGGACTAGCATTATGTATAGGGAGCTTACCCTTACATTGGTACTGCCGTAGGTGGACTAGCATTATGTACAGGCAATTTACCCTTACATTGGTACCTCCATTGGTGGACTAGCATTATGTATAGGAGATCCTCCTTACATTGGTACCCCTTGGTGTGCTAGTATTATGTATAGGGATTCTATAACCAGAATTCATTTTGATACATACAAAGTTAAGCCGAAAGAAGACCATGCTGCAATATGCATATAATTGATAGGTGTCTTTTATCCCACCCAATAGTGACATCTTGCCAATACATTCAAAGTATTGACCAAATGTTTTTGGCTGTAACTTTACCTGTTGCAGATATTTTGATAGACGAGTGAGTTACGATGATTAGGGTTACGGGTCTATCCTCAACATGCTCGCCTGTGGCACATGAAGAATGAAGGACTCCATGCCATATGTTTGTTCGTTGTAAAACTCTGATGTAATGCTAGCCTTGTGCTATGCAAATTGTAAGTCATTATGTATATATGGATCATGCGATGTAATAAAGACCTTTGTTTCTTGGTATTACATCTTAAACTGTGTGTGCTAGCGATTGATCCAGGGACTAGCACAATAAAGCACAGGGATCGGCACCCTACCGGGTGAGGTCACTACAGATGGTATCAGAGCATTGTGTTGACCATAGGTTCGTGACCCTAGATTTGGATTAGAAATAGGATGACCATAGGATGAAAATCTATCTAAACTAGTTTATGTGAAGAAAAAAAAAAGTTTGCATTTTGAACTTCTTGTATTCTCAACTACTTCGCTTTCAAAATTATTTCCCTCTTACCTTAGATGGCCTACATCTTGAAAACCATCAAGGAAGGACAAATGATGACCATGTGTTGAAGTTTGATACTCATGCTTCATATGTTGCTCTTCGAATCCGCATGATGCACTACAATGAAGGCAATGAAGAACTTAAATAAAGACTCCGATGTAGACGACACAACACACGAAGATATACTTAAGGAGTAGAATAGAAACTGGAATCATCCAAAGAAGAAATAGACCAGACCACCATTAGTTATCTTTCATCGTACCAACGATATAGTAATAACACATTGATCATACCAAATTTTGGTATGACCATACTAGTTTGGTTGTGTTTGAGCTATGTTGCTTGATGTTTGTTTGATGATTGTTGTTTGCTAAATTGCTTGATTTGCCATGTTTGGGTAGGAAACTTCTTTAGAACCTTCCTATCTATTCTCATCTATACCCAATCCAGAGAATGTTTTCTTGGCAACTCACCATGAAGACAACAGTAGTGAAACCAACCCTGATGTTTCCTATCAAGGTGAAGAAGGATATAGTGTGAGATACACAAAACCGTAGTTAAGGATCGATAGAAATATTTTTTCAAAATAATTCAATAATGGAGATTGAAACATTGATTCAATTATTCCATGGAAGTTTTGTCAAATTTGTGAGGCTGACCAAGTGTTAGAATACGAGATATACCAAACTGAAAACAAGGTAATGATTGGGTGCGACATGGATTGGCCCCCATGACGACTACTCATATTGTTTGCTCTTGTTACGAGGAATGGTAAATCTAGAGAGACATACTTACAAGTGAGACGTCGCTGATGAGCCTGAACCTTAGGGTGGAGAAATATTATACCCTTATAGTAGGCAAGTGTTGCCACGCGTAGGACTACAACAAGATCAAAGATCCAACCACTAGTTTAGAGTGGTGGAAGGATGTTGAAGACACCAAGAAGAAAAGGATGAAGGACATCATGAAGTTTTCATATTTTGGTCTCCTGATTGACCCAAAGAGTGACCCATCAGTATCATAAGTAGTTCAACAACCAACCATTTGGATTAGAATCCCAACTATGAGGAAACATACTCAGGTCACCTTGAATAGCTATGTTGTTCACTACATGTAAACAATCCCTATTGGAGGACAGAAGCTATAGATATTTGAAGAGACGACCCAATGCCAAGTCATACCTAGGATGAACCCAGCATGAACCCAAGACCTAGTCTAGCTACAAAAGGTTTCTTTTAAGGGTGGTAGCCACCCCAACATATCCTAAACCCATCTTTCTTTCTAGCCTTCTCGAATCTCGGGACGAGATTCCTTTTAAGGGTGGTAGTCTGTCACATCCCAAAATTTCCAAATTTTGGAATGTGAAACTAAAATAAAATAAATTCTTGTTTGTTTGTCTTGGTTGAAAATTTACAATGAAATAAAAAAAATGGTGTTACTTAAAGGTTTTCCCAAAAATGGAGTTTTCAAAAACATGCATTGCATTCATAAGCATCATAGCATCTTTGCATTTCCTAGGAATTTTGAGCGAAATTCAAATTTATAAAGAAACCTTAAACCCAAAGTAATGCAAATAAAGCCATATAGGTATGTGTGCCAATTTCAAAATTTTCAAATTGTTTTAAAAATGATTCCAAAATATTCTTCATTGAATAAGGAATCCACTGATATTTTATTTAGATTTTTCTGACTTGATTTGATTCAATTTTGATCAAATATGGTTGTCAAATTAATTCCAAATTTCTATTTCAGAAAACTAAATAAATAAATCAATAAAAGAAAAACAATTTTTTTTTTAAAAAAGAATGGGAATCTGGCCAGGCCAACTCTAATGAGCCAGCCCAGCCAGGCCGCACACACGCACGCCCGAGAAAAACAATCGAGGCAGCGAACTGGCCAAACAGCAGCGTCGCGCTTCGTTTCTCTTCTTTCCTCACGAGCGGTCCCCAGCGCCACGTCATCGTCTTCAAGCCAGGCACGAAGCGTCGGACAGCACACGCACGTAACGCATAGTCAGTTTCTTCTGTTTACTCCCGAATTGATTCCCGGTGATTTAAGCCACCATTTAACGATCCGTTTGTTCCTACTTAAGCTTCACACCCTCCTCTTCATTTCCCCTCAAACCACACAGACCGAGAGCCTCCAGGCTGCTCGAATTTGGCCTCGCAATTCCGCGGTACCGTCGCGGTAATTCATCGATTACGGTGAGCACGGTTCATCTTTTGATCTCTGATTTCTTCCAAACATCCTATTTCTTTCTTGCGCACATCTCAGGCTTTGTTTCGTGAATTTTGGTGCATCACAGCGACGGCCGTGAGCAAGTCCACGGGACACTTTTCCGGCGGGCGACTGCGCACCAGTAAGAAAGTCCGAACCTAGAACTCATCATAGATTTCAGCTCGTACACACGGACGCCAAAGACCACGCAGAACTCGGTTCACAAACGATCCCAGCGAGGCAGCGAAGTCATCTGTTCCCTGTCCCCGTACGTACGTGAGCTGCCCCTTTGTTTCTTCTTTTCTTGTTCTTATGTTCCTTTTCGTTAGAACCACAAGATCTAGATCCTAAGGCCAAAATCTGATCACTTAAACGAAGGGGTATTGACCAACCAGATCTGCCACTTGTCATATCCATTTCTATTTTCAAATATTATGGTCAGAGAAACATAGAAACTTTGGAAAATCATATCTTTAGTTTAGTTTATCGAAATCCAGCAAATAAGATGTCCCTAGATTCATAAAAATGTGTAGAATACAATAGACCCATAATATTGCACTTTTACATCATATTTTTACACAGTTTTTGCAGAAACTCAAATAGAGTATTTTGGCTATATAAATAGTTTCACAAATTATTTTTAAGTGTTTTCTTTTGAGATTAGCAGAAAATAGAACCCTCTGTACAGTAACATTATAACAAGAAAAACGTGGCCCTGCTTATTTTATTTGTAGTATTTGTTTAGTTGTATATACCTTTTCTAGTGATAGAAAATGTTTTTAATAGTTTAAACAACATTAAAATGGTACCATGGCATCGTGCATATAGTTGAAACCAGAGAACATATTAAGTTTGTTGTTCATGTTTAAACCACATATTGCATTCATATTATTATTTGTGATTGTATATGTGTTGCTATGTGTTTATGGAGTGAAAATATTTGTTTGTAGATTGTGGTTGTGTTGATTGCAACGAGTGTTTTCGCGAAGAGTGTACCAACTAGTCCTCTCACCAAGGCAAGTGTCACTTTTTTTTAACTGTCCTGCTGTTTGCTAAATATATTCTAGGATTTCACTAGTAGTGCATGTGTAGGATTATTTTATTATATACGCTATGTGTCTTGCTATGATTTGATTTCCCTGTTTCACCGTAAGTAGAGTTTCCTAGTTATGTGGATAGATACGTGGCTGAGATATCATGTCAATTTTAGATGAGGTAAAAAGATATGTTTTCCATAATGAAAACAACTTGGTTCACAAAAAAACCTAGACATATTGATATGATGGGAGCGTTTGCATGGTGAATAATGGTGGGGATCGCCGCCTAGAAATCAAACAGAATGGACATGTTTCTCGTTAAGGAATCGTAGAGAGCTAGAGTTCCTTACATTGGTACTGCCATAGGCGGGCTAGCATTATGTATAGGGAGTTTACCCTTACATTGGTACTGCCGTAGGTGGACTAGAATTATGTATAGGCAACTTACCCTTACATTGGTACTACCGTAGGCGGACTAGCATTATGTATAGGGAGCTTACCCTTACATTGGTACTGCCGTAGGTGGACTAGCATTATGTACAGGCAATTTACCCTTACATTGGTACCTCCATTGGTGGACTAGCATTATGTATAGGAGATCCTCCTTACATTGGTACCCCTTGGTGTGCTAGTATTATGTATAGGGATTCTATAACCAGAATTCATTTTGATACATACAAAGTTAAGCCGAAAAGAAGACCATGCTGCAATATGCATATAATTGATAGGTGTCTTTTATCCCACCCAATAGTGACATCTTGCCAATACATTCAAAGTATTGACCAAATGTTTTTGGCTGTAACTTTACCTGTTGCAGATATTTTGATAGACGAGTGAGTTACGATGATTAGGGTTACGGGTCTATCCTCAACATGCTCGCCTGTGGCACATGAAGAATGAAGGACTCCATGCCATATGTTTGTTCGTTGTAAAACTCTGATGTAATGCTAGCCTTGTGCTATGCAAATTGTAAGTCATTATGTATATATGGATCATGCGATGTAATAAAGACCTTTGTTTCTTGGTATTACATCTTAAACTGTGTGTGCTAGCGATTGATCCAGGGACTAGCACAATAAAGCACAGGGATCGGCACCCTACCGGGTGAGGTCATTACACAAGTTGCGAAGATGGGTAGGAAAAGTTGGGTAGCATATTGGAATTGCTAAAATGGAAGGCAGAGGACGGTGTGACTGACTCGGGATTTGTAAAGTTGCTGATAATATTAAAGAAGTTGCTTCCAAGAAAGAACGAATTGCCCGCCAGTAGGTATGAAGCCAATAAGGTTGTCCGTCCTCTAGGATTAGATGTGCAGAAGATACATGCATGACCGCATCCTCTACCGCGGTGAGAAGTACGAGAATGAGAATAAATGCCCCAACTGCGGTGCATTGAATATAAGATCCGAAGAGATGACCCTGGTGATGTTGAGGGCGAGCCACCCAGGAAGAGGGTTCCTGCAAAGGTGATGTGGTATGCTCCCATAATACCACGGTTGAAACTTTTGTTCAGAAAGAAAGAGCATGCCAAGTTGTTGCGATGGCACATGGAAGAACGTAAGAAAGACGCGATGTTGAGGAACCCCGTTGATGGTCGGCAGTGCAGAAACATCAAAATAGAGTTCCCGGATTTTGCAGGTGAGGCAATGAACTTATGGTTTGGTCTAAGTACTGATGGCATGAATCCTTTTGGGGAGCAGAGCTGCTATCCCAACACCTAGCCCGTGACTCTATGTATCTACAACCTTCATCCTTGGTTGTGCATGAAGCGGAAGTTCATTATGATGCCAGTGCTTATTCAAGGACCAAAGCAACCCGGCAAAGACAGTGATGTGTACCTAAGGCCATTAGTTGATGAACTTTTGGAGTTGTCGGCCATACTAGGTGTACATGTGTGGGATGAGCACACCGAACAAGAATTTGACCTACGAGCGTTGCTATTCGTAACCATAAATGATTGGCCTGCTCTTAGTAACATTTTAGGACAGACGAACAAGGGATATAATGCATGCACACACTGTTTAGATGAGACTGAAAGTAACTATTTGGAAAAAAGTAGCAAAAATGTCTACCCGTACAATCGCCGTTTTCTTCCACACATGCATGCTTTAAGGAAAAAAGGCAAGCATTTCAATGGCGAGGCAGAACACCGTTGAAGCCCTATCCCCTGTAGTGGTGCCGATGTATTTGAGATGGTCAAGGATTTAAATGTAATCTTTGGAAAGGGTCCAGGGAGACGACCTGTTCCGAATGACGCTGACGGACACACGCCCATGTTGAAGAAGAAATCTATATTTTGGGAGCTAGAATATTGGAAAGTCCTGGAAGTTCACTCTGCAATCAACGTGATGCACTTGATGAAGAATCTTTGTGTGAATATTCTAGGTTTCCTAGGCGTGTATGGGAAGACAAAAGATACAGTAGAAGCACGGGAGGACCAACAACGTCATAAATGAAGAGACGGCAATCATCCAGGGAAGTTTCAAGGGCCTGCCAGCTACGCTCTTACCAAAGAAGAGAAGGAAATATTTTTTGAAGCCCTATTCAGTATCAAGGTTCCATCTGGTTTCTCGTCGAATATAAAGGGAATAGTAAATATGAAGGAGAAAAATTCCAGAACCTAAGGTCTCATGACTGCCACGTGCTTATGGCAGAATTGCTTCCGGTTGCATTGAGGGACTTCTACCAGAAAATGTTCGACTAGCCATTGTGAATGTATGTGCATTCCTGAATGTAAATTCTCAGAAGGTAATGGATCCAGAAAGTTTGTCAGGGTTACATGTTGATGTGGTCGAATGTCTTGTGAGCTTCGAGTTGTTGTTCCCACCATCCTTCTTCAATATTATGACGCACCTCCTAGTTCACCTAGTCGATGAGATTAGAATTCTCGGTCCTGTATTTCTACACAATATGTTCCCCTTCGAGAGGTTCATGGGAGTCTTAAAGAAATATGTTCATAACCGCGCTAGGCCAGAAGGAAGCATATCAAAGGGCTATGGAATAGAGGAGGTCATTGAGTTTTGTGTTGACTTTCTTCCTGACCTTAAGATGATTAGTGTTCCTGAATCTCGGTATGAGGGGAGGCTGACTGGAAAAGGCACACTAGGAAGGAAAGCAACGGTGTGCAGGGACAAGCTTTCTTTCAATCAAGCACACTACACAGTTCTATGCAATTCCAGCTTGGTGGCTTCGTACATCGAAGAAGACAAGAATATTGTATGAGAAGTAAACCCGGGCTAGCCCGAGTCCTTGATTACACGTCAACACATGAAGACCTTCGGCATTTGGTTGCAAACACATCTCATGAGTAACACCATTGTTGGAGAGCATCTGTACTTGTTGGCCAGGTTACCATCTTCGAACATATGTACATTCCATGTAGGTAGCGTTTGTATATGTGTCCATCTCGATGTTGATTACTTCGACGTAAAATTCCCCGACTCTATCCAAGGTTGGCGCAAGAAATAGATGTACATACAAGATGAGTCTGCCCTCTCCCACGAATATGGCATTGCGCCATTTGAGCCTGCTGATGAAATTCAGAGGCGCAGATCCTAGGACACAGAGGCCACTGCCGAAGATAAAGTGGCCACTGAAGCCCTGATGACCCACATCCATCAGCTTCAAAACACCGACGGGGAAGAACTCCCGGGTGAGAAAATAATCGCCTACTTCCTTAGGATTCGGGTGCAACCACTGCAGGCTCGCAAAAACCCTCTTTGGATCTACTCATGAGCGAAGGATGTCGACCGTTTGTCCAAGGATCTTTCTGTGAAGGACTTGGAGAAGCTCGTCCGACGTTTTACCTCCTTGAGCAAAAAACACGAAGTCCCTTCATACTGTCGCGTGGAGCCATACTGTGCTAGCCACGCTCTTCCCCAAGTAACTGTTTTCTTTCTGGTCGAGTTTTCTATTTTTTCGACCTCCTTGTGTGCTCACTTTCTTGTCTTCTCCTTGTTTTGCGCTCTGTAGGATCACCAAATTCTATCTTCTCTCCCCCCCAACCTGAAGCTGGAGAGGTGGATGGTCGAGTCATTTTTACCGACGATTTGGAAGAATCCTCTCTTCCTGAGAGTGAAGCCGCGGAATCTCAAAAATCCACGGGTTCCTCCGAAAAAGAAACAGGGTCAGAACAACATTCTGAGTCTGGTCATTCCATCTCTCCTCCTCTTGCTACTTCTCCTGATGGACGCAAGAGGAAGAGAGATGATGTCGAAGATTCCGGCTCTTCCAAACTTGCCGAAACAGCTGCCGAAGAATCTTCTCTGGAGGAAGAAGGTGCCTTGGACCCTTTTGCCAATGCTGGTGTTGTTAGCTTGTAAGTCGATCTTTTATATTTTTGGCTATTTATTTTGTCCTTCCAGACTCTCATGTTTTATTTTTCTGTTATATGATACGTCTCCAACGTATCTATAATTTCTGATGTTCCATGCTTGTTTTATGACAATACCGACATGTTTTGTTCACACTTTATGTCATTATTATGCGTTTTCCGGAACTAACCTATTGACGAGATGCCGAAAGGCCAGTTGCTGTTTTCTGCTATTTTTGGTTCCAGAAAGGCTGTTCGGGCAATATTCTCGGAATTGGACGAAATCAACGCCAAACCTCCTATTTTTCCCGGAAGGCTCCAGAACACCGAAGGAGAGTCGGAGGAGAGCCAGGGGGCCCCACACCATAGGGCCGCGCGGGCCAGGGTCTGGCCGTGCCGGCCTAGGGTGAGGCCACCCTGTCAGCCCTCCTGCGCCGCCTCTTCGCCTATATAACCCCTTTCGACCTAAAAGCGCAGTACCAATTGACGAAACTCCAGAAAGACTCCAGGGGCGCCGCCACCGTCGCGAAACTCCAATTCGGGGGACAGAACTCTCTGTTCCGGCACCCTGCCGGACGGGGAATTGCCCCCGGAGCCATCTCCACCGCCGTCTTCACCGCTATCTTCACCGCCATAGCTGCCTCCATGATGAGGAGGGAGTAATCCACCCCCGAGGCTGAGGGCTCCGCTGTAGCTATGTGGTTCATCTCTCTCCCATGTACCTCAATACAATAATCTCATGAGCTGCTTTACATGATTGAGATTCATATGAGTTTTGTATCACTATTCATCTATGTGCTACTCTAGTGATGTTATTAAAGTAGTTTTATTCCTCCTGCACGGTGTAATGGTGACAGTGTGTGCATCCGTGTTAGTACTTGGTTTATGCTATGATCATGATCTCTTGTAGATTCCGAAGTTAACTATTGCTATGATAGTATTGATGTGATCTATGCCTCCTTTCTTAGCATGAAGGTGACAGTGTGCATGCTACGTTAGTACTTGGTTTAGTCGTATTGATCTATCTTACACTCTAAGGTTATTTAAATATGAACATTGAATTGTGGAGCTTGTTAACTCCGGCATTGAGGGTTCGTGTAATCCTACGCAATGTGTTCATCATCCAACAAGAGTGTAGAGTATGCATTTATCTATTCTGTTATGTGATCAATGTTGAGAGTGTCCACTAGTGAAAGTCTGATCCCTAGGCCTTGTTCCTAAATACTGCTATCGCTGCTTGTTTACTGTTTTACTGCGTTACTACTGCTGCAATACTACCACCATCAACTACACGCCAGCAAGCTATTTTCTGGCACCGCTGCTACTGCTCATACTTATTCATACCACCTGTATTTCACTATCTCTTCGCCGAACTAGTGCACCTATTTGGTGTGTTGGGGACACAAGAGACTTCTTGCTTTGTGGTTGTAGGGTTGCATGAGAGGGATATCTTTGACCTCTTCCTCCCTGAGTTCGATAAACCTTGGGTGATCCACTTAAGGGAAAACTTGCTGCTGTTCTACAAACCTCTGCTCTTGGAGGCCCAACACTGTCTACAGGAAAAGGAGGGGGCGTAGACATCAAGCTATTTTCTGGCGCCGTTGCCGGGGAGGAAAGGTAAAAGGTACACACACTCCGGATCTCGGCTACTAAGCTATTTCCCGCCGTTGTAAGTACTCAAAGCTATTTCCTTTAGATCCTGCAATTGCAACTTTTTGTTTCTTGTTTACACTAGTTTGGCATAATGGACAAGAATGAGCTTCTTATGCTATTTCTTGATTTAAAACACGGATTGTTTGATGCGAAAATTAAAAAACCTATGGAATCTTATTTGCATGCTGGTAGTAATATTAGTATGAACGCTTTGAACACCATTGTTGATAATAATATAGAAAGTTCTAAGCTTGGGGAAGCTGGTTTTCATGATCTTTTTAGTCCCCCAAGCATTGAGGAGAAAATTTTCTTTGATGATACTTTGCCTCCTATTTATGATGATTATAATGATAGTGGTCTTTTGTTACCACCTGTTATGGATAGTGAATTTGATTATGATTACAATATGCCTCCTATATTTGATGATGAGAATAATAATGATAGCTACTTTGTTGAATTTGCTCCCACTACAACTAATAAAATTGATTATGCTTATGTGGGTAGTAATAATTTTATGCATGAGACTCATGATAAGAATGCTTTATGTGATAGTTATATTGTTGAGTTTGCTCATGACACTACTGAAAGTTATTACGAGAGAGGAAAATATGGTTGTAGAAATTTTCATGTTACTAAAATACCTCTCTATGTGCTGAAATTTTTGAAGCTACACTTGTTTTATCTTCCTATGCTTGTTACTTTGCTCTTCATGAACTTGTTTGTGTACAAGATTCCTTTGCATAGGAAGCATGTTAGACTTAAATGTGTTTTGAATTTGCCTCTTGATGCTCTCTTTTGCTTCAAATACAATTTCTTGCGAGTGCATCATTAAAACTGCTGAGCCCATCTTAATGGCTATAAAGAAAGAACTTCTTGGGAGATAACCCATGTGTATTTTTGCTACAGCACTTTGTTTTATATTTGTGTCTTGGAAGTTGTTTACTACTGTAGCAACCTCTCCTTATCTTAGTTTTGTGTTTTGTTGTGCCAAGTGAAGCCTCTAATCGAAGGTTGATACTAGATTTGGATTTCTGCGCAGAAACAGATTTCTATCTGTCACGAATCTGGGCTGTTTTCTCTGTAGAAAAATCAGAAAAATATTCCAATTTATGTGCGTGTTCCTCAGATATGTACGCAACTTTCATTAGTTTTGAGTTTTCTGATCTGAGCAACGGAAGTATTTATTAAAAATTCGTCTTTACGGACTGTTCTGTTTTGACCGATTCTGCCTTTTATTTCGCATTGCTTCTTTCGCTGTGTTGGGTGGATTTCTTTGTTCCATTACCTTCCAGTAGCTTTGAGCAATGTCCAGAAGTGTTAAGAATAATTGTGTCACCTATGAACATGTGAGTTTTTGATTTTGTACTAACCCCTCTAATGAAGTTTATGAGAAGTTTGGTGTGAAGGAAGTTTTCAAGGGTCAAGAGAGGAGGATGATATACTATGATCAAGAAGAGTGAAAGCTCTAAGCTTGGGGATGCCCCGGTGGTTCACCCCTGCATATATCAAGAAGACTCAAGCGTCTAAGCTTGGGGATGCCCAAGGCATCCCCTTCTTCATCGACAAATTATCAGGTTCCTTCTCTTGAAACTATATTTTTATTCGGTCACATCTTATGTGCTTTTCTTGGAGCGTCAGTATGTTTCTTGTTTTTATTTTTGTTGAATAAATGCTTGTGTGGGAGAGAGACACGCTCCGCTGGTTCGTATGAACACATGTGTTCTTAGCTTTTAATGTTCATGGCGAAGGTTGAAACTGCTTCGTTAATTGTTATATGGTTGGAAACGGAAATGCTACATGTAGAAATTGATGTGATGTCTTGAATAATGTGATACTTGGCAATTGTTGTGCTCATGTTTAAGCTCTTGCATCATATACCTTGCACCTATTAGTGAAGAAATACATAGAGCTTGTTAAAATTTGGTTTGCATGAGTGGTTTCTCTAGAGTCTAGATATTTTCTAGTGAGGTGTTTGAACAACAAGGAAGACGATGTATAGTCTTATAATGCTTGTAATATGTCTTTTATGTGAGTTTTGCTGTACTAGTTCATGCTTGTGTTTGCTTCAAACAACCTTGCTAGCCTAAGCCTTGTATCGAGAGGGAATACTTCTCATGCATCCAAATCCTTGAGCCAAACAACACTATGCCATTTGTGTCCACCATACCTACCTACTACATGGTATTTCCTGCCATTCCAAAGTAAATTGCTTGAGTGCTACCTTTAAACAATTCAAAATTTATCACCTCTGATTTGTGTCAATGTTTTATAGCTCATGAGGAAGTATGTGGTGTTTATCTTTCAATCTTGTTGGGCAACTTTCACCAATGGACTAGTGGCTTCATCCGCTTATCCAATAATTTTGCAAAAAGAGCTGGCAATGGGATTCACAGTCCCAAATTAATTAACAAAAATAGGCACTCCTTCATGGTATGAGATTGTTGGCAGGCACCCGAGGATTCGGTTAGCCATGGTTTGTGAAAGAAAGGTTGGAAGGAGTGCCACCCAAAAATAAAATAAAATGGGAGCCGCTCTTTGAAGGTTTGCCTGGCAAGGGGGTTAGAGTACCCGCTACCATTCGTTGACAATAACATACACCTCTCAAAACTTTATTTTTATGCTCTCTTTATGTTTTCAAAATAAAAGCTCTAGCACAAATATAGCAATCAATGCTTTCCTCTTTGAAGGACCATTCTTTTACTTTTATTGTTGAGTCAGTTCACCTATTTCTCTCCATCTCAAGAAGCAAACACTTGTGTGAACTGTGCATTGATTCCTACATATTTGCATATTGCATTTGTTATATTGCTTTGCATTGACAATTGTCCATGAGATATACATGTTACAAGTTGAAAGCAACCGCTGAAACTTAATCTTCCATTGTGTTGCTTCAATGTCTTTACTTTGAATTTATTGCTTTATGAGTTAACTCTTATGCAAGACTTATTGATGCTTGTCTTGAAAGTACTATTCATGAAAAGTCTTTGCTATATGATTCAATTGTTTACTCATTGCATTTACGTTGTTTCTAATCGCTGCATTCATCTCATATGCTTTACAATAGTATGATTAAGATTATGTTGGTAGCATGTCACCTCAGAAATTATCTTTTTATCGTTTACCTACTCGAGGACGAGTAGGAACTAAGCTTGGGGATGCTGATACGTCTCCAACGTATCTATAATTTCTGATGTTCCATGCTTGTTTTATGACAATACCGACATGTTTTGTTCACACTTTATGTCATTATTATGCGTTTTCCGGAACTAACCTATTGACGAGATGCCGAAAGGCCGATTCTTTGTTTCTGCTGTTTTTGGTTCCAGAAAGGCTGTTCGGGCAATATTCTCGGAATTGGACGAAATCAACACCAAACCTCCTATTTTTCCCGGAAGGCTCCAGAACACCGAAGGAGAGTCGGAGGAGAGCCAGGGGGCCCCACACCATAGGGCCGCGCGGGCCAGGGTCTGGCCGCGCCGGCCTAGGGTGAGGCCACCCTGTCAGCCCTCCTGCGCCGCCTCTTCGCCTATATAACCCCTTTCGACCTAAAAACGCAGTACCAATTGACGAAACTCCAGAAAGACTCCAGGGGCGCCGCCACCGTCGTGAAACTCCAATTCGGGGGACAGAACTCTCTGTTCCGGCACCCTGCCGGACGGGGAATTGCCCCCGGAGCCATCTCCACCGCCGTCTTCACCGCCATCTTCACCGCCATAGCTGCCTCCATGATGAGGAGGGAGTAATCCACCCCCGAGGCTGAGGGCTCCGCTGTAGCTATGTGGTTCATCTCTCTCCCATGTACCTCAATACAATAATCTCATGAGCTGCTTTACATGATTGAGATTCATATGAGTTTTGTATCACTATTCATCTATGTGCTACTCTAGTGATGTTATTAAAGTAGTTTTATTCCTCCTGCACGGTGTAATGGTGACAGTGTGTGCATCCGTGTTAGTACTTGGTTTATGCTATGATCATGATCTCTTGTAGATTGCGAAGTTAACTATTGCTATGATAGTATTGATGTGATCTATGCCTCCTTTCTTAGCATGAAGGTGATAGTGTGCATGCTACGTTAGTACTTGGTTTAGTCGTATTGATCTATCTTACACTCTAAGGTTATTTAAATATGAACATTGAATTGTGGAGCTTGTTAACTCCGGCATTGAGGGTTCGTGTAATCCTACGCAATGTGTTCATCATCCAACAAGAGTGTAGAGTATGCATTTATCTATTCTGTTATGTGATCAATGTTGAGAGTGTCCACTAGTGAAAGTCTGATCCCTAGGCCTTGTTCCTAAATACTGCTATCGCTGCTTGTTTCCTGTTTCTTAACGTTACTACTGCTGCAATACTACCACCATCAACTACACGCCAGCAAGCTATTTTCTGGCACCGCTGCTACTGCTCATACTTATTCATACCACCTGTATTTCACTATCTCTTCGCCGAACTAGTGCACCTATTTGGTGTGTTGGGGACACAAGAGACTTCTTGCTTTGTGGTTGTAGGGTTGCATGAGAGGGATATCTTTGACCTCTTCCTCCCTGAGTTCGATAAACCTTGGGTGATCCACTTAAGGGAAAACTTGCTGCTGTTCTACAAACCTCTGCTCTTGGAGGCCCAACACTGTCTACAGGAAAAGGAGGGGGCGTAGACATCATTATACTGATAGAGCTGACGACGAGGAGGAGGAATCCGCCGTGCATGGGACAGGTCCTACGAGCACCTCCAACACGCTAGTTCTCTCCGAAGAACACCGTGCTGCGACGGAAACCTCGCCTCCCCCACAACATAACTCGTAAACGCCAACTCCCGTGCCTAGCCCCCAAGCGCCTCTACCGAAGAAAGCTAGAATCAGGGCCGGTAACACAGGAGACCTTGCCACTGGGAGTGCGTCGACTCCCCTCCTAGAAGATGTAAGTTCCCTTTTTCCTGATCATCACCTCTTTTTATTTCCGAGTTTTTCTCTCCTGACGATATCTTTCTATCTTGTCAAATTTTTTGTATAGCCCTTAGTGAAGGATCTAATCAACCTGGGATCCCAATTTATTGGGTTCCAAGATGAAGCTGCTACTTTGAGAGGTAAAACTTTCACTACTCTTAGTATGTTTCTTCTTTCCGCCAGGGGATTCTTCGTCTTCTAATGAGGATTCTTTGCCTTTTGATCTTTCCATTTCAGAGGTGGTCCGTCGTGCTGAAGAACGTACCGATGCGCTAGAGGCCAAGCTTAAAATCAGCGAAAAAGCTCGCGAGAAGGCCGAAAAGGATGACGCTGTTGTCGAAGGTCTCCGCCAGAGGCTCAAGACTGCTGAAGATACTTTAAGAGACAAGGAGGCCCAGCAAATCGAGCATGAAAATGCCATAGTCACGCGCTTCGAAACGCAGAACCGCAAATTTACAAGTAAGCCATTACTTTATTTGCCCTTTTCTTCTGCCTTTGTTTGTTTGTCTCCGATGTTGACGAACTCATAGTTTTCTACAGCTGGGCGGATGGGTGAGGAGTATACCTTAAACCAAGAGTCTGATGATTGTCTTCTTGGCACTCTCGCGATTCTTGAACTAAACCGCGACTTGGCGCGCACCAACATCCCTTCTGCACGGGTTGCGGTGAAGCACTTGTTCCCCCACTTCTTCCCCAAGGACACACAACCAGAGATCTTCTCCGAGCTCACCCAACGTTTCCTGGCGAAGGAAGATCCTGTTCTGGCCTATCGTCAGGCTAGCACTAGTAGGAAAAAGCTCATCAGTGGTGCACCAAAAATCAATTATGTCGCGCATGGGCGGTGCGCCACATAATTCTCGCCACAAAAATAATGTTTCTGTGGCGCACCGGCCCATGCGCCACAGAAAGTCTTATTTCTGTGGCGCACCGGCGATGGTGCGCCACAAAAACGTTTTTCTATGGCACACCGGCAGTGGTGCGCCACAGAATGTTTTTTTGAAATTCAAAAAAAATGGCGGCCAGATCTAGATCTAGATCTAGATCTAGGGCCGCCGATTTTTTTTATTTTTTTTTAAATTTCGCTGGAAGGTAGCCGGAGGTGGGTGGGTGGGTGGGTGAAGGAGGAGGACGGCCGGAGGAGGAGGAGGAGGTGGTGGTGGTGGTGGTGGTGGTGATGGAGGTGGTGGAGGTGGTGGTGGTAGAGGAGGTGGTGGAGGAAGAGGAGGAGGAGAAGGTCGCCGTCGCCGGAGTAGGTCGCCGTAGTAGGAGGAGGAGGCCGGCCGGAGGAGGAGGAGGCGGTCGCCGGAGTAGGAGGCTGGCCCAGGAGGAGGTGGTGGTGGTGGTGGTGGTGGAGGAGGAGGAGGAGGAGGAGAAGTGGAGGAGAAGTGGAGGAGTAGTGAGGAGAAGTGGAGGAGGGCGGCAGAAAATTGAAATTTTGGACGTTAATTCTATGGCGCATGGGCACTACGTGCGCCACCGAATTTTTTTCTTTTTTTGTATTTTGCAGCAAAAAAAACTTTAACTGGCCGTAACTTTTTACTCTTTTCGAATTTGGCGATTCGGATGTAGATTTTTCGTGGGAACATTTTGATATATTGTGCGTTTTTTTTCGAGTTCGTATGCGACCAGAAAACCACTTTAATGATTTTCCCACGCAATTTTGCAAAAAAAGTCGAAATTCATGTTTGTTAAATTTAAGTGGTGCTAGATGACATAATACATGGGAATCTCGAAGGATTTTTTTTGAAATTTCTATCTATTTCTTTTATTTTTTTACAGAGGTAAAAAAGGCGATCCACGGGGGGAGGGGGGTGGAGTTGCGTGGGGAGCCAAAAAAACTTCTGTGGCACACGGAACTCATGTGCACCACAGAAATGTGTTCTTTCTGTGGCGCACCACCCCACGTGCGCCACAGAAAGTCTTAATTCAGTGGCGCACGTGGTCCTGTGCGCCAAAGAAGTAGTGAAACCAATGATTAGGGCTGGCCCCACCAAGTTTCTGTGACGCATGGATTGTTGGTGCGCCACAAAATTAAGCTATTTCTGTGGCGCACCGTGCCTGGTGCGCCACAAAACAACTTTCTGTGGCGCATTTTTGGTGGTGCGCCACAGAACTAAGTCCCACATATAAGCGTTTTCCTACTAGTGTAGCCTGAAGATCGGGGTCGAGGGAACCATCGCCTTGGTTGATACCAGCGGCCAAGAAGTCGACTGGGTGAAAGCTAGCGCCCCCGAGGGCATGACGAAGGATAAGTGGAGGGCTTTAGTGAAGGAGGCCACGCCTTAGTCGAAGAAACTCATCGCCTACCTTGACCCAACGTCCTCTGCTTCTGCTAGCACTTCCCGGATGGAGGTCAAGTAGACCAACCTGTGTCTTTTAGTTATTTCCTCTTTTGTAGCTAGCGCCACCTTTTATTATTCTGACGATTTGTATGGGCTTGCTAGGAGCCGTGTTTTGTAAGGTCTCGCTTTTGTGTAAATGTGCTGAATATGAATGAAAAATGTCCCTTGCCGAATTATTGATGACTACCTTTCTATCTTCCAGTTGATTTTTGATAATTATACCGAAACCACCGGACCTTCCAAACGCTTCACCCGCCACTTCTTACTCTGAAAGAGCTCCTGGCGGCGTTTTCTTGGATAATTCCTTATGTGCTGACTCGATACATCAAGAACTAGCCGATCTTCGACAAAAACTGCATGCGATGAAGAAGCAAGCTGTGATAGTTATGGACCAATTTCGCAAATCTTTGGAACGTGAGCAGGCTGCTCTTCGGCAGGCACAGGAAGCTTTCGACTTGAAAGAATTTGTGACTGCTAATGCTTTACGAGCTGCCGAACGCGAGAGTTATATGCTTTATTTGATGACTGATGCGAGTCAAGATATGGCTGGTATACTACTTGTATCCTGCCGCTCCTTTTACTTTCTTCGTGTCCCTTCTCATGATGCGTTGTTTTCTTCTTTGCTTGTAGGTTCATTTATGGATGCTGCCGCTGAAGAAGAACGGGTAAATGCGCGGGTCGATATCCTTCTGCAACTTGCTCATCAAAATGGTGCTGATTTCTGGGCAGACGAAGATCGCACCCGTCATATTGTTCAATTCCAGGATCGAGCCACGCAAATTCGGGAGTTCCATGACTTCTTCGGCAGTACCCTATCCATTGTGTATAATGCTATGTTTTCTCAGAATCCTCAGCCTGGAAATCTTACCGAGCTTATGGGCAAATTCCGATACGCGCAGAGCATCCATGACTTTGCTAAGGCTCAAATGGTGGCTGGCGCTAAATTTGCTCTGATTTGGTTAAAGGTCTGTCACTCGAAACTGGACTTTAGCAGTGTTATCGACACTTTTTACCGCAAAACGTCAAAGAGGCGGGTAAATGTTGACACGCATAATGCAGTTGTCTCTTCTGTAGCCGAAAAAATGATCGACGAGCTTCTCAGGGTGGACGCCAATTTCTTCAAGGAGTTTCGATATGACGACTCGACGCAGAATGTCTGTGCTGCCAGAGAAAATATAACCATAGATAAATTTGTGTAGGGATTCTTTTTTATTTTTTCGATGTATTTGGTTTGACCGGAACCGCAGATTTGCACACAATTGTAAGTCATGTATATTGAAAATATCATTGCGAGACCCATGTATAGTCAAGGCAAATTCTTGTATTCTCTGCTTCTTTGAGCCCCCGAGTATTTTGGTTGGCATGACTATCTTTATTGCTTCGCAAGGTTTTTCATGGAACCAAGGCGTGTAGTTTAAGAAGTGTTTTGATGTCGAGTATATTTTGTAAATTTGTCGGGTTCGAGTCCCCGAGCGTTGCTTGCGAGAAAATTATGTATCATCACTATTTTCATTTCAACTATATTGTATTGCAGCATCACAAGCCCGCCTTATTAAAAACCTTTCAGCCCCACTAGGTGCCCTAAAAGGAAAAGAGTGCGTCTGAAAACTTGCGAGCTCCTCAGGTACAATGTATGCTTACATAGTTGATACTATATTGACTTCTAGGCATAGAAACTCTATAGCTGTGCTACGTTCCACGGGTTTGATTCCTCCTTCCCCATTTGCTTGTCCTTCAGCCGCTAAGCTCCACCTAGAATAACTTCGGTGACGATGTATGGTCCCAGCCATGGAGATTCGAATTTCTCGTGTCCATCTTGTGTGAGTCGAAGGACTAACTCACCAACCTGAAAGGACCTTGGCTGCAATCGTTGACTGTGATAATTCTTGAGGTTCTGCTGGTATGCGCTTACCCTTGATAGTACTTCGTCTCTTGCTCTGTCGAGTGTCTCAACGTCATCCTCCCGTGCTTTTTGCGAAGTTTCCTCCTCATATTCTGCGACTCTGGGGGAGTTGTGTTCTATTTCTATCGGCAGCAGTGCTTCAGCTCCATGGACCAAGAAAAAAGGTGTTTCTTGGGTTGCTGCGTTCGACGTCGTTCGTAAGCTCCATAGTACATATGGCAGTTCATCGACCCAGGTGTGTCGCGCTTTCTCTAGCGCTGTTACCAGATGCTTCTTGATGCCGTTACAGATAAGTTCGTTGGCTTTTTCGACTGGACAGTTGGTCTGCGGGTGCGCCACTGAGGCAAACTGCAGCTTCATCCCCACGCTTTTACAGTAGTCCTTGAATTCTCGGGACGTGAATTGCTTCCATTGTCCGTAACTATGCTATTGGGGACGCTGAACCGAAAAACTATCCCCTTGATGAAGTTCACCGCCGATGTTGTGTCTGCCGAAGTTACTGGGACTGCTTCGATCTACTTGGTGAACTTGTCGACAGCCACAAGAAAATACACTTGTCCTCCTGGTCAGGACTTGTGTAATTTTCCCACCATGTCGAGCCCCATTGCGCGAAATGCCATGCCAATGGTATCGGCATCAGCTCTGCTGCTGGAGAGTGGGGCTTGGATGCAAACCTCTGGCATGCATTGCAAGTGCGGACTATGTTTTTTTGCATCCTCTATTGCTGCCAGCCAATAAAATCCTGCACGTAAAGCTTTTGCTACTATTGCTCGACTGCTCGCGTGGTGGCCACATATTCCTTCATGTATGTCCTTCAATATAACTCGCCCTTCCTCAGGTGTGATGCACCTCTGCAGTACTCCTGAAATGCTTCGTTTGTATAATTCTCCCTTGACCACGGTGAAAGCTTTGGATCATCGAAAAACTCGCCTTGCTTCGACCGGATCTTCGGGTATCTCTTTCTTTGTGATGTAAGCCAGGTAAACTTGCATCAGGGGATTTGGATCTTCATGACTTCGGTTGGTTCCTCCTCATCTTCCGATGTATGTATCTATGAAGCTGCTGGAGCCCCCCGAGTCTTTCTTGGGCTTCTCCTTTTTCTTCGGCTGCTTTGGTACGTTCTTCGCTTTGGTTGATCTCTCACTTATCTCTTCCCAAAAGACTACAGGTGGTTTCGGGAGGCACTGCGAGCCGATGTTTGCCAAAACGTCGGCTTCATCGTTGCTGAGCCCGCTGATGTGGTTAACTTCACAGCCATCAAAGAGTTTTTCGAGTTCATTGTAAACCTCCTTATATGTTATCATGCTATCATTGACGGCGTCGGACTTGTTCATCACCTGTTGAGCCACCAACTGAGAATCGTGGAAGATTTTTAAGCAGGTGGCACCGCACTCCTTTGCCATCTTCATCCCGTGAGTCAAGGCTTCATATTCTGCTTCATTATTCGATGCGTTCGGGAAGGTCATCCAAAATCTGTACTTCATTTTGTCGCCTTGGGGTGATACAAGTACTACGCCTGCTCCTCCTCCTTCCATCCTCTTGGACCCGTCGAAATTCATGTGCCAGGTACTCGATAAATCTGGGGGTCCCGTGTTTTGCAGTTCCATCCACTCTGCGACAAAGTCCGGCAAAATTTGCGACTTGATCGCCTTTCTTTTTTCGTATGTGATGTCCCGAGGGGAAAGCTCGATTCCCCAAAGGGAGACACGCCCTGTAGCTTCTGGATTGTTCAATATATTTGAGAGAGGAGCCTCATTGACCACTATTATCGGGTGTGCCGAAAAATAGCGTCTTAAGTTCCGTGCTGACATGAAAACTCCATAAGCTAGCTTCTGATATTACGGGTAGCGCTGTTTGGATGGTGATAAAACTTCACTAAGGAAATATATTGGCCGCCGAACCCCATGGATCTTCCCCTCTTCTTCTCGCTCTACCACGAGGACTGTGCTGACCACCTGAGGTGTGGCCGCGATATATAACAACAGCGGTTCTTTTTCTTGGGGTGCCACCAGCACTGGTGGCGTCAAGATAGTTCGATTTAGATGCTCAAAAGCTCTGTCTGCTTCCTCATTCCACTCGAACTTTTCCCCTTGCTTGATTAGCGCGTAAAAAGGCAGCGCTAACCTGGCGACAAATCTTCTCAAAACTGCGACTCGTCCGGTCAGCTGTTCTATCTCCTTAAGCTTGGTTGGCTTTCTCATCGTCGGGATAACCTGTATTTTCTCGGGGTTGGCATCAATTCCCCTCGCTGACACTAAGTATCCGAGGAGTTCTCCCGCAGCAACACCAAAGGAACATTTTGTCGGGTTCAGTTTGAGGTGAAACTTGTCGAGGTTGTCGAAGGTCTCCTTGAGATCATCGATCAGGGATGATTCTTGCTTTGTTGTTATGATGATGTCGTCAATGTACACTTGAACATTTTTTCGATCTGCGTGGCCAGGCACTTCTGCATCATCCGCTGATACGTGGCTCCAACATTTTTCAACCCGAAGGGCATTGTTCTGTAGCAGAGTCCACCATAAGGGGGTTATGCAAGCTGTTTTGAATTCATCTTCTTCTTTCATGCGGATCTGATTTTAACCAGAATACGCATCGAGGAAGGAAAGACCTTCGCAAACTGCTGTGGAATTGATAATTTGGTCGATACTCGGGACGAGAAAGTGATCCTTTGGACAATGTTTATTGAGACACGTGAAATCGATGCACATGCGAAGGACTTCAGTCTTTTTCTTTGGGACCAGCACTGGGTTAGCGACCCACGTGGCCTCAGTGTGCAGATCCTTGATGAAACCCGCTTCTTTGAGCCGACGAATTTCAGATAACATGGCTTTGCGGTTTGGCTTGGAAAATCACCGCAAAGGTTGTCGAATTGGTCTTGCCCTTGGGTCCAGATTAAGAGAGTGCTCGGCAAGTTCCTTAGGTACTCCTGTCATGTCAGCTGGACAGCATGCAAAGATTTCCCAGCGCTCATGGAGGAACTCGACGAGCGCGCTTTCCTATGTGCTGTCCAAGTTGGACACGATAGCTGTCGTCTTTTTGGATCTGTCAGGTGGATTTGCACTTCCTTAGAGTTCTTGGAGGTGTCGAAAGCTTGCTCCTGCAAGGATCTACTTCCGCCAGGTAACATGTCGTAGTTGGTGGTGAGCTTGGATGCTTCGTACTCAGCCTGCATACCGAAGGGTTCAGAGAGCTTGTGAAAATCCTTGTCGCATTTATCTGCCAAAGCTAAGCTTCCTTTCACCGTGATTGGGCCATTGGGTCCGGGATCCTCCATAAGGTTTTGTATAATGCGGCACAGCCATGAATCTAGCTACGCGGGTCGTCCCAAGAGAGCATGATACTGTGATGGAAAATTGATAACTTCCAACTCCAGCTTTCGTTCCTGAAATTTTCTCGAGTTCCAAAATGTACGTCGAGTAAGATCTTTCCTAGAGGATAATTCGGCTTCTCAGGTGTAACGCCATGGAAATGCGTGTCTGTTGGCACCAGATTTGCCAGAGAGATATTAATCTCACTACTAGGAGAAGGCCTATTTCCTGCGCACCTAAATCATCTACTGCCGGCGCACCAGAGCCCACCGGTGCGAACGGGCCGATGGTAGCGGGCTACTGCCGGTGCACCACCCTTTGCGCCGGCGGTAGTTCAGCTACTGCCGGCGCACAGGACCTGCTTCGCCAGCAAAATCCCTGCACCGTTGGCGCATGTGGTGTTGTGCTGGCAGTAGAGCTTCCAGCAGTGGCGCATGTTCATGCACCGGTAGTATGGCATGTAGGTGCGCCGGTGGTAATGTTCGAAAATACAATTTTTATAGGTTTTTCCAGCGTATTACAATGCATATTTATTCAGTATATATTTATACAGCAGTTCATATTTATACAGGAGTACATGCAATATGAAAAGCACATAGAGAGTCAAGTCTCATTTCGATATCAATACACAAATAGGCAAGTCTCATTTCGAAATGTTGATTCATACAACACACATGCAACGCCGAACGACGAAGTTTCACAAAGTTAGAAGTCTTGGTACATAGTCATCACAAATTTCGTCATACACCTCACAATGTAACTACTAACCTAAAGTACAATCACATAAAACATGACCATGGTCACGATGAGAATCATCACGAAGGCCATGGTCTTCATCCGGTTCCTCCTCATGTCCCTCATATCTCCGGCTAGATAATGCGCGTATCTTCCTTCCGCCTCCATCCTAGTGGGGTATCCCTTGTAGATGTTGCCGCTGAAGCAGTGCACCTATCTCCGACAGTCCTCCCAGTCATCGTAGACTCTAGGAACCCTCCCCTTGTACACGACATATGTCGTCGGCATCTCTATGCACAAGACAAATAAAACATCAGTACCAATGCAATTAACAAGTGCCAACTCAAATAAGAGCCATGTTGTGTGAACTAAATAGCATGTGCCTCATACTTTGTTGGTCGAAATAAATATTAACATTCAGGGATGGGGTCAGCGAAGCCAAGTAGGATGCACAAGAGATTGATATTTGTGCCATCACACCAGGTTCGCTGGCCCCACCCCAGAGTGTACAAGTGAACAAACATTCTAATCATCGGCCAATGCAATTAAGAAGTACCAACTCAAATAAAAAACAAGTAGTACGAAGTAAATAGCGTGCCTCATACTTTGTCGGTCGAAAAAAATATTAACATCCAGGGATGGAGTCAGTGAGGCTAGGTAGGATACACAATAGTTAGATATTTGTGGCCATCACACCAAGGCTCACTAGCTCCACCCCCGAGTGTACGAGTGACCGAACATTCTAATCATCGGCGAACTCCAAATACGAGGCAAGAAAGGGTCGAGTAAATGCAAATAATGATTAAGGTAAACATGCCATAATCTAGAAATATATAGCAAAGTAAATGTAATTATAGAAGCAAGTTCACATGATCATCCATACAACGAAATAAAAGCGACAAGTCGATCGGGTCAGAATATATATCAATTACAGTACGGAAGTTCATGGACAAAAGAGTTGCCATCGCAGGATCAGGTCGTAGGCTTAGGGGGGAATGGACGGTAGCCCTTCAGCGTGTTGAATGGCCTGTCATCACACGACATCTCCAAGCGCAGTTCTATCTCGTCATTAGGTGGTAGACCGTAGCCGTAGAAGAACACGCCAGACCTATTGTTGACATTGTGCAGGATTATCTTGCAAATCAACTGCTGGATGCGACCCTAGTTTTTTCTCGGCTCTCTATCGTTGACATCCGCCATGTTTGCAAACCTGTTTCTAAGACTCCCTAGCAGCAACATGTCATCTGCGTACTTTATGTACTCCTGCATCTTAAGGATGGCGTACCACACATCCATCCCATTGTCTTCCGACGACTGCTTGAGGGAGGAGAAGTTGGTTGTGTGGGTTAAGGGCAAGCCTTCTCGTACTTTCCTTTGTACTTTGAGGGGGCATGTCTTGGAGGTGAAGCCAGTGAGAGCATCATTTAGAACGGTCTTGATGTGGCTGTAGTATTTCTTCTTGTCCCTACCCGAGTTGAGATAGATTGCATGCGAGTGTTGCGGGTGCACGACGATGAGGGTGCAGAACTTGTCTCTACGAAAAACACATGGATTAACCTTAGCAAATGCAAATGGAGATATAGGATAGAATGGTAATGGGGACTAGCGAGTGATTACTTACTCGGGGAAGTAAGGAATGAGAATACCGCTCTATTTTAGGTTCTCCAGCATGAAATCCTCGACCTGCTTGGTGGCAATCGCCCGATCCCCAGCGTTGCAGATGATGCTCTCCCGCATATAGAAGGGGTCCATTATCGCGATGCCCGACGTCCCCTCCTTAACGATTTGGGCATACAGAAGCAACTAGCTGAACCACAGAAAAGTGGAGCATTTTCATGCGAAATACGTCGAAGATGTCATTGAACCTGATGAAGCACAAGTCCGCGGGGTATTTTTCGACAAAGTTCATGCCAGTTGGCACCTTCGCCACGTACAAAGGGTAACCAGGTTGTTTTGCATTGAGAAGCTGCTTCTCCACATACATGACAGAGTTATGCAAGCTCCTCATATCCGGGGTGAGTATGTTGAGGACATGCTCCGGCAGCATCGGTTCACCCATCCAATGCTCAGGTCGCCAATTGTTTGGCAACTTGTCAAGGTGGCGTGTCCTTGGATTTGGCCGCCTCCTTGTCTTTGATGTCCTTCTTAGCTGGCCTTTTCCGCTTCTTGGGCATCCATCGCCGTAGTGGCCGTAGCATGGAGTGTGTCTGGGCTCTGCATGTTTTTGGCAGCGGTGGTGGCGGCCTCCTTAGGCGTTTCCTCCTCAGCTGTTTCTTGAGAATCGAACAGCTTCTTGGAGCACATATATTTCGTGGTCGCCGCGTTCGGATCCACCGGGCAACTTGTGAAGACGTAGGAATGTCCCATTGGAAGTCGTCACGTTTGTACGCCTCGACATCTGGCGCCGCTAGATGTTGAGGTGGGGCACAGACCTCTGGCACCGCTGGCTGTTGTGGTGGGGCGCTGACCACCGTCGCCGTTGGCTGTTGTGGTGGGGCGCTGACCACCGGCGCCGCTGGCTGTTGTGGAGGGACGCTGACCTGTGGCGCCGCAAGGTGCTTTCCTTGCTTGCCATCGACCCCGAGGAGGTGTTGATCCTAATTAGGGTCTCCGGCCATAGCAGTATCCAACCCTTTAGTGAGGTCAGCTTCAACGGGCTATCGGCACCATGCGGTTGATTAGGAGGAAGCAAGTCCTCATAGCCCGGTAATGCCCGATCCAATTCAACCCGGTAAACGTCATCGTCCATATCTCGTGTGTGCCACTTCTTATCCAGAGGCCGAAGAATGGACACCCTCGCCACGCCTTTGAGTTTGTCGTTCACATTCATAAGAAAGGTGCATGGCGTTGAGAGCGCCTGCGAGAATATGTGTACGGTGTTAGAGAGAGGGCAAGGATGACGAAACTAATATATTAACTTGATGTACACTAGCTTAATTACCGTGAGGGCGTTGAGCTCGGCTAATGTCGACGGGCCAGCATATGTGGCGGCGGGCGTGCAAGTGACGCAGGCACTGCTACCCGGCATGGCCGGTGAATCCCTAGCACCTGCGACATTGCCGGCGGCCGGAGGAGTCTCCATTATAACATCGTCATTGCCGGCGGCCGATGACAGCGTTGACAACGTTGAAATCTGCTTGGACTGAAGCGGCGACTTCAGCTTTGACTTCAGCTTTGATATCAGGTACGAGTGAAGCTTTTAGTTGTGGTACCAGTTGCGCTACCAAACCATCTTGGACTTGGGCTATGATTGAGTCCCTCATTTCCTCCGCCTCCCGTTGCTTCCTCTCATTGCGCGCATTTTTATCGACCGCGGACAACAAGCAGTAGTGACCATGCTTGTGGCCTGTACCTGCGCCAGCCACACGGCCTCTATGCGGCCTTCTCGCAGGTGAATGCTCATTAATGATGTTTAGCGCCCATACGAGAGGCTTGTCCCAGGCTACCCTGCCCGTCGACGCCTGGGACGAGGAGCCTTCGTCATATTGAGAAAGTCTTTGTCTTTCTTCTTCTTGCGGAAGAAACGGGAACCATTTAAAAATGTTGCTGCTATTATATGAACGATACTTGATCTAATTAAACCGGTAAATTGCTTACTAGTTTTTTCTCCAACGTCAAGACCTTCTTGTCGTTCGTGAACCAAATTATCTCGGTTACCACCTTGGGGTCCGGGAGAAGCTCCCCGGTTAGTTTCTTCTTATGGTACTGGGACCTGATAAATCTTCTTTCAAGCGGTTCCTTGTACTTGAGCCACGGGTTCTCAATGCCGGAATTTATATACGCCTCGTCCTCCTTCGCCCAACAGGGCTCCTTTCCCTCGTACTCACGGCTCCCAAGGTTGTGGTTGCCAATGTTAAGCTCCCGCATTTCCTTCCCCCACACCTTGCGATTCTTGGTTGCTTGTAGTTCTTCATTGGCTAGAAAAGCATCAAAGTCCGCTTGCGTAACATGCGGAAAGGCAGAGTGGACCTGTTCGAAACCTTTGCCGTCAGCAATCAGCTTCCTCACAATGTACTTATAGCTGCTGAGGTGTTTGGTGAACTTCAGTAGGGCTTGTGAGTTCACAATGTTTTCGGTTTCATGAGTGGAGGAGTAGTCGCCTAGGAACTTGTATCGTGAGTGCAACCTCGCAATGAGCTGGACTCGCAAATGCGCTTTGTTCTTGGCTCGGAGGTCCGTCTCATTGAGATTGATGACCTCTCGGAAGATTGCTGCCAGTTGGTTGCCGTAACACTTGGCAACATTCTTAGGCTCCACCGGCAAACCACTGGCGGGGTCCACCTCTGTGATTGTGTCTCTGCCGGTGGCGACCTTGTTTTGGCGCCTTGCCTTCCGCGGCCTCTTGGAGCCACTTGTCCCAGTGCCACTACTCCCGGCGGTGCCGGTTGGCTCGTAGTCACTTGTCTCACCGCCACCCCTGGCGGCGGCACTTGTCTCGCCGCCACCCCGGGCGGCGACACCTGTCTCATCGCCGCTTGGCTCGTCGTCTCCACTACCCCCAGTGGCATCCTCCATCTCATGGTCCTCGTCGCCACTACCCCCAGCGGTCGCGGCATCCGCCTCTGTCCTAAAGAATAACTTATTGTAGTGTGCCTCTAAGTCTTCTTGGGATGACATGGTGGCTTGCACTAATAGAAGATGAAAAGAGTTAGAATTCACGGAAAAAATTGGACCTTTTCTAAAAATTGGTCATGCGGAGTGCTAGAATTGCCGGAACGGCAATGAATCAACATTCCGGCACTCAATAGCAAGTCAATCTCTGTAACAGAAATGCAAACATATATATAGCCATGAACACCATAACCAGCACCATAAACCAGAGACAATTGAACTTGACCATTACAGTAGGGGAGCATCTTCATTGTCATTTCACCATAACCATCACCATAAATCATCAGTAATAGCACTTACAATAGCATTTCACCATAACCATCACCATAAACCGTCAGTAATAGCACTTACAGTAGCATTACAGTAGCACTTAGCATTACAAGTAGATGAATGTAAATCAAATTCTCATACACACGACAACAACTTTAGAGCTGCCTAAGTACTGACTATGTTCTGTGTATTAAGAAAGAAATATTCCAGTGACATAATTTCATCATGCTAGCTGTACTGTTCATGGTAAACCTATTCTACTCACTACTGACTATGATCATTCATTCATTAGTAGTACTGTCAGGTTGCAAGCGGGGCGGGATGTGCTTAGCTGGCTGATCGGTTGGTGCTTAGCTAGTTAGCTAGCTATCATGCTCGCATATATGCTTACCTAGCTGATCGATCGACCGGTCGTTGCATAGCTAGTACCAACAATGTGAATGTTAAATATTGCATCTTCAAGAATATAAATAATTCAAAATGTTTAATATTACATCACACTGAAACTGGGACCAAATCGCACTTCATTGTTTCGGTAATGCGGACAAAAAAGGATCACACTTCATTCGTGTGGCACTGAATAGCAACCAGATTTCTTAGTCTATACTCTCATATCACTACATCAGCCAACGATGAGTATTTCAGTATGGTGCCGCCAGAAACAACAGCTGGCGCAAGGTCAAAGGATAAATCGAAGATCCTTTTATAGATTGATTGCAACCACACAAGAACATAATGGCAATATATGCATGAGTGTTTGGATGAATAACTCATCCAAACAGGGGCAGGAATACAACTATAAACTACAAATATTGATATCTGTCCATCTAGTCTCCACAGGTTTCAAGATTTAACAGGAGAACACCTGACTATATATGATTTGGTGTAGCTGGAAATTAACCCAAGGGGCACTGACACATGTTATATCAGCCATTCTTCTATGCACAAAAAGAACCAAAACCAGAGAAAAATATCCTGGTTATGATGGAGTAACAAATTAATTTAGTTATTCATTTAGTTATTTCTAACAAATTCAACTAAACCTACTAATACTGCAAGCATTTTTCACTATAAACTCCTTATAAACAAACTTATAAACAAGTTTAAATTAAGTAAATAAACATCCTTTTTTGCTACTGCGAGCAATTGACCTCCTTATAAGCTCATATATTTCAATGAACCAGAGAATGAACCAGAGAATGCAATTCCTATGAACCAGAGAATGAACCAGGGCATCAAATTAGGATTTGGGCATCTTACTGTCTCCAAGTAAGATGCCCAAAGATGATGATATAACCTATGTGTCCCTACCTATACCCAAAGATGATGATATAAAAGTAACATGCATAACAAGCTCTACAAAGTTACCTTAAAAGGTCTAGATATAAGTAAATTTATCATGCCACTAGCTGAATACAATGAACTCTGCATTAGCATACAAAGAAATCTAGTCAACAACTATCTGGTTCATGGGTGAAAAGTTGAGCTCTCCCAACAAGATTATCCACAGGTTGCAAATGAGCTCCAAAAATTCTTGCTTTTTCATTACAACTGTAGAAGATTATTTGTGTTGATCTGATTAGACTTGTGCTAGGTACTATGCTGAGTTCAATACATATCAATTTGCAGAAAACAAATACTCTAACAAATTCTCTACCAAATTCAACTTCAGAGAGGGGAATTCGGGAGAAATTCAGTTTCTTCTCAACAATACTACATGGTACCAACTGCATAGAGGGGAATTCGGGGAGGAGAAGGAAGAGGGGGAGGGATAGGGGAAGAAGAGGGGAAGGGAGAGGGGGTTCTTACCAACGGCGATGGTGGCGACGCCCTGTTGCTACTCTCCATGATGGTGGCCGGCGCGCAATGCCCTCCTCCTCCTCTCGGCGACGGAGGCAACGGTGGCCGGCGCGTGATGCCCTTCCCCTCCTCTCTGCGGCGATGCCCTACTCCTCCTTGTGTGGCAACTCCGGCGTGCAGCGAGGTCGACGACGGTGCAGGGGCGTGCAGAGAGGTCGATGACGGAGCGGCGGCTCCGGCGTGCTAGGGTTCGGCGTGCTAGGGTTTGACATGAAGAGAATGACTGGGGAGAGGGAAGGGGATCGACACACGCGTGCGGTTAAGTCCCCACTATACCCGGACCCATCTTACTGCCGGCGCACTACCCCTTTTGTTCGTCGGGGACAAGTGTACCCCCGGCGCACCAGGGACCTGGTGCGCCGGCAGTAAGATCGATCCGGCTATACCTGGGACTTGTCCCCCAACCCCATTTCCTTTTCTATTTTTATTTTCTTTTTCTTCATTTCTTTATTTCTTTTATGTTTCTTTTTTCCCCCAAATCCTATACTATTTTATTTCCTTCTCTTTTCAAGATAATAACCAAGCAATATGAGTTATCCATTACAAAAAATATGAGTTACACATGCATAAAATATTGACCAACACAATTAAAATTAGTTATACATAAAATATTGGCCAACACCATATTAGTTATGTATTACACAAAATATGAGTTATACATTGCAAATAAAGTTTTACATCATCGATCGAGAAGAGTGTTTCACTTCCTTCTTGCTTTTATTTCTCGTAGTTGAATAATTTAGCCCCGTGTCATGACTTCTTCTTTTGAAGGGTCAAGCTGACCTCGGTAGCATGGTCCTGCTTCTTATTGTCGTGTATGTTTTGTCTTCGTCCTCGGATTTTTCCATCATTGGGTCTCCGACATGTCCTTTGAAGTCTTCCTCGTTGGCGACTCCATCCATTCCGACGATGGTCCTCTTTCCTCTCCTCACGATAACACGGCTAGGCCTGGATGGGTCGGTTATGAAGATGCATTGGTGCACGTGTTTTGCCAATACCCATGGCTCATTCTGCGTGGTGGCGTTCGTGGACTTTGATTTGTTGGCTTCGGGTAGAAACATGGTGGTGAAATACCGGTCTTCTTTTGTGACGCTCTTAGCCCATCTTATACGGAACATCGGCACTTTCTCCCCAGCGTATCTAAGCTCCCAGATTTCCCCAATCCTTCCGTAGTATCTAGTCTTTACATCACCCGTATAGGAATCCATCATTACCCCTGAATTCTGGTAAACGTTGTTCTTGTCTTTTTGTGCCATGTAGAATGTGTACCCTTGATATCATACGCTTGGTAAGTCATGATTTTGGGCACGGGGCCATGTGACAAGGCCAATACTAGTTTATCCTCGCCACAATCCATTGGTGGGGAATTAGCATAAATGTGGTCTTTGAACCAGCGCGCGAAAGAGGAGTTGTGCTCTCTAAATATTTCTGCTTCCATCATCGGCTTGCCACTGTTCTCTATCATGGTTTTGTGCTCTTTCAACCAAGGATCGATCAAGTCAATGTGTTGTAGCGCTACTACGTTGGCCCTGTCAAAGTCGGAAGTCCGACCAGACATGTGCACGTGCAGTTCCTTCCTTCCATTTTTGTGGCCTACTCCCTCGAACCTGCGGAGGTGCTTGTTTTGAGGCAAACCAACAGGGTCCTCGATGTCTAGATAATTCGTGCAGAAAGAGATGCACTCTTCGGTGAGCCAGCCCTGGACGATGCTTCCATCCGGATGCGACCTGTTATGAACGCATCCTTTAATGACCCCATTCATTCTTTCAGACGGCATCATGTTGTATAGGAATGCCGGCCCTAGATTGGTGACATCATCCATGATATGGACCAACAGATGGACCATCACTTCAAAGAATGCAGGCGGGAAGTACATCTCAAGCTCACATAGGATCACCATGATCTCTTCCTGGAGCCTTGCGAGTTTCTTCACGCTTATCGACTTCCGAGTTATCTCGTCGAAGAAGTTACAGAGCCCAGTCAGCGTTGCACGTACATGGTCATCCATTATACCTCGGATTGCAACCGGAAGAATCTGCATCATCATCACGTGGCTATCATTAGACTTGATGCCGCTGAAGTTTCGTTTCTTGGGGTCCATGTATCTGCTTATTAGCCCAGAGTAACCGAAGGGCACTCTGACTCCTAGAAGGCAATTGAAAAATTGGTCGACCTCAGCCGGACTAAAAGTGAAGCAGGAGGGGGCAGTAATAGTCTGGCTACTTAATCCTTTTGCGCTTCTGACCGCCGTCCGTCTCCTCCTCCGACTATCCATCTTGGGTCGGCGGGATCTGAAGCTCTTCCCTGATGCCCAAAACTTCCAGGTCGTGTCTTGCTTTCGACCCATCTTTGGTCCGGTCCGGCATGTTGAAAAGAGTGCCAAGCAAGCTCTCGCACACGTTCTTTGTGATATGCATGACATCAAGGCAGTGAGGTGTATCTAGAATTTTCCAGTCCGGTAAGTCCCAAAACACGGACCTCCTTTTCCATACACCAATGAGCGGCGTCTTTGCCTTTTTCTTCTTCTTCTCTCTGGGCTTTTGACAAATCTTTCCCGGCGCAGGGTGATGCGCGTGGTTGACGTATTGTCTTTCCGTTCGACACGCGTCCATTGGGAACCCCAAGAGGAAGGTGTGATGCGTACATCGGCAAGTTTCCCACAGTAAGAAAGCAAGGTTTATCGAACCAGTAGGAGTCAAGAAGCACGTGAAGGTTGATGGCGGCGAGATGTAGTGCGGCGCAACACCAGGGATTCCGGCGCCAACGTGGAACCTGCACAACACAAACCAAGTACTTTGCCCCAACGAAACAGCGAGGTTGTCAATCTCACCGGCTTGCTGTAACAAAGGATTAGATGTATAGTGTGGAAGATGATTGTTTGCAGAAAACAGTAAAACAGCTGCAGTAGATTGTATTTCAGTATAGAGAGTTGGACCGGGGTCCACAGTTCACTAGAGGTGTCTCTCCCATAAGATAAATAGCATGTTGGGTGAACAAATTACAGTTGGGCAATTGACAAATAGAGAGGGCATGACCATGCACATACATATTATGATGAGTATAGTGAGATTTAATTGGGCATTACGACAAAGTACATAGAACGCTATCCAGCATGCATCTATGCCTAAAAAGTCCACCTTCAGGTTATCATCCGAACCCCTTCCAGTATTAAGTTGCTAACAACAGACAATTGCATTAAGTATTGCGCGTAATGTAATCAATAACTACATCCTCGGACATAGCATCAATGTTTTATCCCTAGTGGCAACAGCACATCCATAACCTTAGAGGTTCTTGTCACTCCTCCAGATTCACGGAGACATGAACCCTCTATCGAGCATAAATACTCCCTCTTGGAGTTACTAGCATCAACTTGGCCAGAGCATCTACTAATAACGGAGAGCATGCAAGATCATAAACAACACATAGATATAAATTGATAATCAACATAACATGGTATTCTCTATTCATCGGATCCCAACAAACACAACATATAGCATTACAGATAGATGATCTTGATCATGTTCGGCAGCTCACAAGACCCGACAATTAAGCACAATGAGGAGAAGACAACCATCTAGCTACTGCTATGGACCCATAGTCCAGGGGTAGACTACTCACTCATCACTCCGGAGGCGACCATGGCGGCGTAGAGTCCTCCGGGAGATGATTCCCCTCTCCGGCAGGGTGCCGGAGGCGATCTCCTGAATCCCCCGAGATGGGATTGGCGGCGGCGGCGTCTCTGGAAGGTTTTCCGTATCGTGGCTCTCGGTACTGGGGGTTTCGCGACGAAGGCTATTTGTAGGCGGAAGGGTAGGTCAGGGGGCCACACGAGGGGCCCAGATGACAGGTCGGCGCGGCCAAGGGCTGGGCCGCGCCGCCCTACCCTCCGGCCACCTCGTGGCCCCACTTCGTTGACTCTTCGGTCTTCTGGAAGCTTCGTGTGAAAATAGGCCCCTAGGCGTTGATTTCGTCCAATTCCGAGAATATTTCCTTACTAGGATTTCTGAAACCAAAAATAGCAGAAAACAGCAACTGGCTCTTCGGCATCTTGTTAATAGGTTAGTTCCATAAAATGCATAAATATGATGTAAAGTATGCATAAAACATGTAGATATCATCAATAATGTGGCATGGAACATAAGAAATTATCGATACGTCGGAGACGTATCACAGGGCACTCCATCCAAGCTTTCAGTAATGTATCGATCTCTTCGCCGCTCCTCTTACATGGAGGTCGTCTGTGTTCATCTGTACCATCGAACATATTTCCACGCTTTCTCCACGGGTAAGTCTTGTGTAGCCACCTTCGATGCCCCATGTAAACGGTTTTCGAAGAGCCGGGATCCTTACCAAGCTGCAAAAACACCGTCTCTTCCATGCACCTGACACATGCCTTGTGTCCATGGCACACCTGGCACGAAATATAACAGTATCCGAGGTAGTCCTGCACCATTGATGACGCGTAAAGCACACGCCCGTTGGGAACCCCAAGTGGAAGGTGTGATGCATACAGCAGCAAGTTTCCCTCAGTAAGAAACCAAGGTTTATCGAACCAGTAGGAGTCAAGGAACACGTGAAGGTCGTTGGTGACGGAGTGTAGTGCGGCGCAACACCAGGGATTCCGGTGCCAACGTGGAACCTGCACAACACAATCAAAATACTTTGCCCCAACGTAACGTGTGGAAGATGATGTTTGTTTGCGAAGAACAGTAAAGAACAATGTTTACAGTAGATTGTATTCAGATGTAAACGAATGGACCGGGGTCCACAGTTCACTAGTGGTGTCTCTCCAATAAGAAATAGCATGTTGGGTGAACAAATTACAGTTGGGCAATTGACAAATAGAAAGGGCATAACAATGCACATACATATCATGATGACTACTATGAGATTTAATCAGGGCATTACGACAAAGTACATAGACCGTTATCCAGCATGCATCTATGCCTAAAAAGTCCACCTTCGGTTTAGCATCCGCACCCCTTCCAGTATTAAGTTGCAAACAACAGACAATTGCATTAAGTATGGTGCGTAATGTAATCAACACAAATATCCTTAGACAAAGCATTGATGTTTTATCCCTAGTGGCAACAGCACATCCAAAACCTTAGAACTTTCTGTCACTGTCCCAGATTCAGTGGAGGGATGAACCCACTATCGAGCATAAATACTCCCTCTTGGAGTTACAAGTATCAACTTGGCCAGAGCCTCTACTAGCAACGGAGAGCAAGCAAGAACATAAACAACACATATATGATAGATTGATAATCAACTTGACATAGTATTAAATATTCATCGGATCCCAACAAACACAACATGTAACATTACAAATAGATGATCTTGATCATGATAGGCAGCTCACAAGATCTAACATGATAGCACAATGAAGAGACGACAACCATCTAGCTACTGCTATGGACCCATAGTCAAAGGATGAACTACTCACACATCAATCTAGAGGCGATCATGGTGATGAAGAGTCCTCCGGGAGATGATTCCCCTCTCCGACAGGGTGCCGGAGGCGATCTCCTGAATCCCCCGAGATGGGATTGGCGGCGGCTGCGTCTCTGGAAGTATTTCCGTATCGTGGCTCTCGGTAATAGGGTTTTCGTGACGGAGAGTATATGTAGACGGAAGGGCAGAGTCGGAGGGCTGACATGGGCCCCACACCATAGGGCGGCGCGGGCCCCACCCAGGCCGCGCGGCCCTGTGGTCTGGGCGCCTCGTCGCCCCACTTCGTATCCCCTTCGGTCTTCTGGAAGCTCCGTGGAAAAATAAGACCCTAGGCGTTGATTTCGTCCAATTCCGAGAATATTTCCTTTGTAGGATTTCTGAAACCAAAAACAACAGAAAACATCAGCTGGCTCTTCGGCATCTCGTCAATAGGTTAGTGCCGGAGAATGCATATAAATGATATAAAGTATGTATAAAACATGTGAGTATCGTCATAAAAGTAGCATGGAACATAAGAAATTATAGATTCGTTTGAGACGTATCAAGCATCCCCAAGCTTAGTTCCTACTCGCCCTCGAGTAGGTAAACGATAACAAAGATAATTTCTGAAGTGACATGCTATCATAATCTTGATCAATACTATTGTAAAGCATATGAGATGAATGCATCGATTCGAAGCAATGGTAAAGACAATGATTAAACAACTGAATCATATAACAAAGACTTTTCATGAATAGTACTTTCAAGACAAGCATCAATAAGACTTGCATAAGAGTTAACTCATAAAGCAATAGATTCTTAGTAGAAAGCTTTGAAGCAACACAAAGGAAGATATAAGTTTCAGCAGTTGCTTTCAACTTCAACATGTATATCTCATGGATAATTGTCAACACATAGTAATATGATGAATGCAAATAAGCAAATATGTAGGAATCAATGCACACAGTTGACACAAGTGTTTGCTTCTAAGATAGAAAGAAGTAGGTAAACTGACTCAACATAAAGTAAAAGAATGGCCCTTCGCAGAGGAAAGCATGGATTACTATTTTTGTGCTATAGCTTTTATTTGGAAAACATAGAAACAATTTTGTCAACGGTAGTAATAAATCATATGTGTTATGCATAAGACATCTTATAAGTTGCAAGCCTCATGCATAGAATACCAATAATGCTCGCACCTTGTCCTAATTAGCTTGGATTTACATGGATTATCATTGCATAACATATGTTTCAACAAAGTGTCACAAAGGGGTACCTCTATGCCGCCTATACAAAGGTCTAAGGAGAAAGTTCGCATTCGATTTCTCGCTTTTGATTATTCTCAACTTAGACATCCATACTGGGACAACATAGAAAACATATAATGAACTCCTCTTTAATGCATAAGCATTCAACAATAGATAATATTCTCATAAGAGATTGAGGATTAGTGTCCAAACTGAAACTTCCACCATGGTTCATGGCTTTAGTTAGCGGCCCAATGTTCTTCTCTAACAATATGCATACTCAAACCATTTGATCATGATAAATCACCCTTACTTCAGACAAGATGAACATGCATAGCAACTCACATGATATTCAACAAAGGTGTAATAGTTGATGGCGTCCCCAGAAACATGGTTACCGCTCAACAAGCAACTTATAAGAAATAAGATACATAAGCTACATATACAATACCACAATAGTTTTTAAGCTATTTTCCCATGAGCTATATATTGCAAAGACAAGGAATGAAATTTTAAAGGTAGCACTCAAGTAATTTACTTTGGAATGGCAGAGAAATACCATGTAGTAGGTAGGTATGGTGGACAAAAATGGCATAGTTTTTGGCTCAAGGATTTGGATGCACGAGAAGTATTCCCTCTCAATACAAGGCTTTGGCTAGCAAGGTTGTTTGAAGCAAACACAAGTATGAACCGGTACAACAAAACTTACATAAGAACATATTGCAAGCATTATAAAAGTCTACACTGTCTTCCTTGTTGTTCAAACACCTCACCAGAAAATATCTAGACTTTAGAGAGACCAATCATCCAAACCAAATTTTAACAAGCTCTATGGTAGTTCTCCATTAATAGGTGCAAAGTACATGATGCAAGAGCTTAAACATGATCTATATGAGCACAACAATTGCCAAGTATCAAATTATTCAAGACATTATACCAATTACCACATGAAGCATTTTCTGTTTCCAACCATAATAATAATGAACGAAGCAGTTTCAACCTTCGCCATGAACATTAAAAGTAAAGCTAAGAACACATGTGTTCATATGCAACAGCGGAGTGTGTCTCTCTCGCAAACAAAGAATGCTAGGATCCAATTTTATTCAAACAAAAAAAAACAAAAACATACAGACGCTCCAAGTAAAGCACATAAGATGTGACGGAATAAAATTATAGCTTCACTAGAGGTGACCTGATAAGTTGTCGATGAAGAAGGGATGCCTTGGGCATCCCCAAGCTTAGATGCTCGAGTCTTCTTAAAATATGCAGGGATGAACCACGGGGGCATCCCCAAGCTTAGACTTTTCACTCTTCTTGATCATATTGTATCATCCTCCTCTCTTGACCCTTGAAAACTTCCTCCACACCAAACTCAAAACAAACTCATTAGAGGGTTAGTGAATAATCAAAAATTCACATATTCAGAGGTGACATAATCATTCTTGATGATGTAGCCCTACCCAAGGTCGATACTACATCAAGACCGACAAGCCCTCCTCGTGGTCCAATGACACGAGCTCGAGCCCAAGCCCTACACCAAGAGGTGAATTCGCTCCTCTCCACATATTCTTTTGACACCCCTTTGGATGGCTTGCTACTTCATGCCAATACCCTATGTTCAATCAGGTACATCGACCAAGAAGCGAGCCATGGAGACCAAGCCAATGGAGAGAGAGCTGGAAATGATGAAGATGGAGCTACAGCTCCCAGGCCGGAACTTCCGCCCCCCAGGACCGGAACTTCCGGCCAGATGCCCTTAAGATGCCTTCCAGCGCCCAGGAGAAAGGATCCAGCCAGAACTTCCGCCCCAGAGGACCGGAACTTCCGCCCGCCGGAACTTCCGCCCAAGTTCCGCCCAACTTCCGAAAGTCCGCGAAAACCATACTGGATGCTACTGCGGGACAATGGCGGAATTCCGGAACAAGGCCGGAACTTGGCCGGAACTTCCGCCCCGACCGGAACTTCCGGCCCGCGAGACCGGAACTTCCGCCCAAGATGACCGGAACTTCCGCCCCATCAAACTTCAGCAAAACAGCACTTTTCAGCGTGTAACTTATCCCTTCACCCCCACCTATAAATAGCCTTGTTGGCTCAGATCTGAGATTAGACTTGATGTGAAATTAAACCTGAGCTTAGCTCACCCTTGTGGGAACCCTACCTAGATCTTTGATCTTGTACCCACCCGGGCTCCTTATCGACTTGTCAAGATCTCTTTGGTGACTTCTACCGTTTGTTTGATCTTTTGCTTGCACTTCTACCTATTTGGTCTTTTGCTTGCACTTCTATCAACCTTCCGGTCTTTTCACCCTTCTAGATCTTGCGAGCTTCGATTTGTCGATCTCTTTGCGGGACTTCTACCGGAAGGTCTTTTCTCACAACCTCTATCGAGTTGGTGTATCGGGCCAACGAGGGAAAACCGGTTTGTGTGCGTGTGTGTGTTGTATCCCCACGATTCCCCCTCGCGTTCTTCGTGTCCATCGCGTTCATCCACCTACCCCCACGAATCCCACCCAAATCCGTGAAGATCGGGCACCTCCTTGGGCTTCGCCCTTATCATATGGTATCAGAAGCTCTTTGGTTGCCACGGATTTGACCCCCACCACCCCCAATTCCACCAATTTCGCCCAAAAAAAATTCCAAATTTTTTTTCCCAAAAAATAGCCCCAAATTGGCCTTGGATCGATCTCTCGATTTGTTGAGTTATTTGTGGTTTTTCTCCAATAGAAACTTTCCTTTGGTGTTGATCTGCAATTCCCCCACCTTCCCACAGCTTCTAGTGCCAAATTTTCCTCGAATTCGAAGGATTTCGGCCCGGATTTCGGCCCAAATCGACGAACAGCCCGCAGATCTGATTGCGACCGGAAGTTCCGCCCGGCAGGACCGGAAGTTCCGCCTGGGACCGGAAGTTCCGCTCCTCAGGACCGGAAGTTCCGCCTGGCCGAAATTTTGACAGCAACCTTCGTTTTTCGTTTTGGTACTAACCCCCTTGTGTTTGGACTTCGGTTTGAGTGCCATTTCAGCTACCACAAAGCTTCCGCAACATCGACAACGACGACGGCACCCCGATGATCCAAGCGGTTCATTTGACACCTCCACCATAGCAATTTCAAGATCGTCGGCCACCATCATCAAGTGGTATAACTTGCTCCTGACTTGTAGCCCTAGCCTCTTTTGCGTACCTTTCCTATCGAGAGTGGCTTTCTAGTGTTGCGAAGCATTGCGCAAGCGTCCCGACCGTGAGGGTGTGCGTGTGTTGAGCAAAGCTACGAAGCAAGCTCGTGTGTAAAGATAAGCAAAAGAAGTGTGACATACTTACATAGATAGTAGTATCCTTACATAGTGAGAAAAAAATACAAAAAGAAAAAGTGTGTGAATGACACCTATACACAAAAGAGTCCAAAGCTTTTAAGCAAAAGAGAGAAAAGAGAAGAGAGGCGTCTTGCGCAAATCTTGTTGCTTCTCGATTTTGCAACCAAGCCACGGTCTCTCTTGTGTTGGCGTGACACCGAGCTAGTAGTCTTCGTTAGGACCATTTTTGTTCTTGCTCATTTTCCAAGTCGCGCTAACCCCATTTTGTCCCACGCGTGTGTTCCTCCTTGTGTATGCCTTTTGTGATCACCGCCTTTGACTTGTGACTTTTGGATCTTACCCACTTTTGACAATAGACTTTTCGTTTGGTTCTTCCATTTGGCTTTCCACATCCATACCTAACACCATATAGAGTTTTTGCTTTTGTGTGTGCGCATACATATCGGTTGCCCTCCGCCTTGAAACACCTTTTCGATTTTGGTTTGCAAGTTTTGACATTCTTGGTAGTCTTTCCTAACCACCCACCACATAGTTCTTGTTTTAGTTGTAACCATGTCTAGTGGAGAAGGGAACCAAGTACCGATGACGCGGCACCAACATTGGATAGCTACTCAAGCCGTCCAAGCCAAGCTCAATCAATTTGAAGCCATGCTCAAGGATACCAATGTCCGCTATGAAGAAAGAGCTCAAGTTCAAAGGAATGACCTCAACAATCAAGTTCAAGACCTCAATGAGAAGATTGAAACTTAAGGCAATGAGTTGAAGGCAACACTTGCCATACAAGGTCAAGAGACAAGGGAAATGAAGACGGCGTTGGACAATATCCTCCATACACTCAACCGTCAAGAAGAGAGAAGACACCACTCAAGGTCTTCGCGCTCTCATAGCTCAAGGTCACGAGCTCCTACACCGTCTCGCCATGATTCTAATGAAGACCCACGCCACCATAATGTGGATGTTCAAGTGCTTCACCAACAAGCTCAAGAAGCGGAGCAAGCTTGACTTCGACTTGTCCAAGAACGTCAACGCCTTGAAGAAGAGCGCCTCCACCAAGAGAACCTCAATGCTCAATTCCAACAAGAGCAAGAACGCCTTCGACATGATCAAGAGCTAGTTCGAGCAAGGGAACAAGAGCGTCTCCGCAATGAACAACAAGCACTTGAAGAACAAGAGCGGCAACGACAAGTACAAGAAGATCAAGCTAGAAGACAACGCCTTCATGACGAAGAAGCGAGGCGAGCGCGCCAAGAGCGCCAAATCATCAATGTTGTTCATCCTCAACGCCCTCAAGGTCAAGATAATCTCCGCCATCATGATGATCGACCTCATTGTAGAAGACCTCCTCCAAGGGCAAGAAATGAAGACTCAAGTCATCACCAAGCATCAAGTGAAGAAAGTGTGATGCCTCGACGCAGCCACAACAATGATGATCAAGATGAAGGTCATGGAAGACCACCTCCTCATCAACAACATAGCAACAACAATAGAGATGCTCAAGGTCCACAACATCCACCTCAACAACATCAAGACCTTGGTGAAGAAAGACCACCTCCTAGGCGCAATGACCGCAATGAAGAGAAAATCTTTGGGAAGCTCAAGTTCACCATGCCCAAATTCCACGGAGAAGAAGACCCCGATGCATACCTATCTTGGGTTCTCAAGGTTGACAAGATTTTCCGCATACACAACTTCTCCGAAGCAAAGAAAGTGGCCATGGCATCACTAGAGTTTGAAGGGTATGCAAATGTTTGGTGGGAAGAAGTGAACAAGAAGCGTGACAAGGAAGATCTAGAGCCCAACCACCATAAACGCGACCTCTTCAACAAGCTTACTCAACTCAAGCAAAGCTACAAGTCCGTTGAGGAATACTACAAGGAGATGCACATGACAATGATGAGTGCCAATGTGGATGAGCGAGAAGAGCAAACAATGGAAAGATTCTTAAATGGATTGAACATTCCCGTCAAGAGGATAGTGGAGTTCTTGCCTTACACCAACATGGTTGAATTGCTTCATCAAGCTACAAGAGCCGAGCGCCAAGTGCGAGAAGACATAGCAAGTGCAAAAACAAAGTCCTTCTTCGCCGCAAGAAATGCAACAAATACCTCCTCAAGCATCAAGAACACAAGTGCTATTGCTCCCAAGGATCCTCCTAAGCAAATGAAGAGTGCCTTCAAGACAACAAGCTTCAAGCCGGATCAATCAACTATGTCCTCCAAAGCTTCCACGGGATCTAGTAACATCACTTGCTTCAAGTGTGGGGCTCAAGGACATAAATCCTTTGAATGCAAGAACACAAGAGTTATGATAACTCAAGATGATGGAGATGTGGAGTACTTGAGTGAAGGTGAATATGAAGCCTTGGTACAAGCCGCAACCACTCATGAGGATGATGACTTGGAAGACCAAGAGCAAGTTCTATGTGTGCATGACGCTAGCCCATCCCTTGTGGTGACCAAAGTGTTGACAACCCATACACTCCTCTATGGCTTTGAACCACCTACGGCGATTGACCTCCTTCCTCTACCGCTACATGAGCAAGTAAACATGGACATCGACAAGCGAGCACAATACATGAAGAAGCTACATGAAGATACAAGGGCAACAATCGAGCAACAAGTTCTTCGTCAAGCAACACGCCTCAACATGAAGAAAAAGGCACGGATCTTCAATGAAGGGGACCTAGTGTGGATACATCTTCGCAAGGACCGTTTCCCTCAAGAAAGAAACTCCAAGCTCAAGCCCCGAGGCGATGGTCCCTTCAAGATCCTAAAGCGAATCAACGACAACGCCTACGTCATCGACATACCAACATCCAAGTACTTGGTGAGCAACACATTCAATGTGTCCGACCTCTCGCCCTACCATGAAGATGAAGAGACGTTAGAGTCGAGGATGACTCTTTCCCAACGGGGGGGAGATGATGTAGCCCTACCCAAGGTCGATACTACATCAAGACCGACAAGCCCTTCTCGTGGTCCAATGACACGAGCTCGAGCCCAAGCCCTACACCAAGAGGTGAATTCGCTCCTCTCCACATATGCTTTTGACACCCCTTTGGATGGCTTGCTACTTCATGCCAATACCCTATGTTCAATCAGGTACATCGACCAAGAAGCGAGCCATGGAGACCAAGCCAATGGAGAGAGAGCTGGAAATGATGAAGATGGAGCTATAGCTCCCAGGCCGGAACTTCCGCCCCCCCAGGACCGGAACTTCCGGCCAGATGCCCTCAAGATGCCTTCCAGCGCCCAGGAGAAAGGATCCAGCCGGAACTTCCGCCCCAGAGGACCGGAACTTCCACCCGCCGGAACTTCCGCCCAAGTTCCGCCCAACTTCCGAAAGTCCGCGAAAACCATACTGGATGCTACTGCGGGACAATGGCGAAATTCCGGAACAAGGCCGGAACTTCCGCCCCGACCGGAACTTCCGGCCCGTGAGACCGGAACTTCCGCCCCTGACCGGAACTTCCGCCCAAGATGACCGGAACTTCCGCCCCGTCGAACTTCAGCAAAACAGCACTTTTCAGCGTGTAACTTATCCCTTCACCCCCACCTATAAATAGCCTTGTTGGCTCAGATCTGAGATTAGACTTGATGTGAAATTAAACCTGAGCTTAGCTCACCCTTGTGGGAACCCTACCTAGATCTTTGATCTTGTACCCATCCGGGCTCCTTATCGACTTGTCAAGATCTCTTTGGTGACTTCTACCGTTTGTTTGATCTTTTGCTTGCACTTCTACCTATTTGGTCTTTTGCTTGCACTTCTATCAACCTTCCGGTCTTTTCACCCTTCTAGATCTTGCGAGCTTCGATTTGTCGATCTCTTTGCGGGACTTCTACCGGAAGGTCTTTTCTCGCAACCTCTATCGAGTTGGTGTATCGGGCCAACGAGGGAAAACCGGTTTGTGTGCGTGTGTGTGTTGTATCCCCACGATTCCCCCTCGCGTTCTTCGTGTTCATCGCGTTCATCCACCTACCCCCACGAATCCCACCCAAATCCGTGAAGATCGGGCACCTCCTTGGGCTTAGCCCTTATCACTTAACACTTCTGAACATTGCACAAAGCTACTTAAAGTTAATGGAACAAAGAAATCCATCAAACATAGCAAAACAGGCAATGCGAAATAAAAGGCAGAATCTGTCAAAACAGAACAGTCCGTAAAGACGAATTTTTCTGGGGCACTTAACTTGCTCAGATGAAAAAGCTCAAATTGAATGAAAGTTGCGTACATATCTGAGGATCACGCACGTAAATTGTCAGATTTTTCCGAGTTAGCTACAGACGGGGCTGCTCAATTTAGTGACAGTAAGAAATCTGTTTCTGCGCAGTAATCCAAATCTAGTATCAACCCTACTAGCAAAGACTTTACTTGGCACAACAATGCAATAAAATAAAGATAAGGAGAGGTTGCTACAGTAGTAACAACTTCCAAGACTCAAATATAAAATAAAAGTGCAGAAGTAAAATAATGGGTTGTCTCCCATAAGCGCTTTTATTTAACGCCTTTCAGCTAGGCGCAGAAAGTGTGAATCAAGTATTATCAAGAGACGAAGCATCAACAAAGGGGTTTGGAGTTTTCTCAAATATGCATTGTATCTTATCTATGTAAGTTTCAGAGGCTCCTTTTTCATTACTGTTAGGCTTGCTATTCTCATCAAACAAATTTTCAGGAACAATCCAATCATAATTCTTTTCTAGTGCCTCGCACATTCCTAAGAGCTTGCAAGGTATTGATGTTTTAATCTCCCCTTCACAATTAACTTTATTAGTGTAATTTAATCTATCTTTTTCCATTTTTTCAATGGTACTAGCAAAGTTGGTATAAAAGTCAAGCATCTTATATTTAATAAAGACTTTTCTAGCTTCTCTGGCTACATCACCAAATTCTTTAAGAAGGGTTTCTAAGACAAAATCTTTCTTCTGTACTTCCTCCATATCACAGAGTGTAAGAAACATATGTTGCATTACGGGGTTGAGATTAACAAATCTAGCTTCCAACATGTGTACTAAAGAGGCAGTAGCAATTTCATAAGTAGGAGCAAGTTCTACTAAGTGTCTATCTTCAAAATCTTCATCCATGCTAACATGGGTGAAAAATGCTTCTATATTATCTCTTCCAATGATAGACCCTCGTCCTACCGGTATATCTTTCAGAGTGAACTTAGGAGGAAACATGATGAAATAAAATAAAGTAAATGCAAGTAACTAATTTTTATGTGTTTTTAATATGGAGAACGCAAACAAGATAGTAAATAAAGTAAAGCAAGTAACTAATTTTTTTTGTATTTTTGATATAGAGAACAAACAAAGCAGTAAATAAAATAAAGCAAGACAAAAACAAAGTAAAGAGATTGGAAGTGGAAGACTCCCCTTGCAGCGTGTCTTGATCTCCCCGGCAATGGCGCCAGAAATTTAGCTTGATGACTGATGTCTACTCACATTTCTTTTCCTGTAGACAGTGTTGGGCCTCCAAGAGCAGAGGTTTGTAGAACAGCAGCAAGTTTTCCCTTAAGTGGATCACCCAAGGTTTATCGAACTCAGGGAGGAAGAGGTCAAAGATATCCCTCTCAAGCAACCCTGCAATCACGATACAAGAAGTCTCTTGTGTCCCCAACACACCTAATACACTTGTCAGATGCATAGGTGCACTAGTTCGGCGAAGAGATAGTGAAATACAAGTAATATGGATGAATATGAGTGGTAATAGCAATCTGAAATAAATATGGCAGCGAGTAAACATGCAACAGAATAGTAAATAAACGGAGATTCAATGCTTAGAAACAAGGCCTAGCGATCATACTTTCACTAGTGGACACTCTCAACATTGATCACATAATAAAACCACTCTACACTCTCTTGTTGGATGACAAACACCATTAATTGTGTAGGGCTACAAGAGCACCTCAATGCCGGAGTTAACAAGCTCCACAACATTCGATGTTCATATTTAAATAACCTTAGAATGCATGATAGACCAACGCAATTATACCGAGTACTAACATAGGATGCACACTGTCACCGACAGACTATGAAAGGAGGAATAGATCGCATCAATACCATCATAGTAATAGTTAACTTCATTATCTACAAGAGATCACAATCATAACCTATACCAAGTACTACATGATGCACACACTGTCAACTTTACATCATGAAGGAGGAATAGAGTACTTTAATAACATCACTAGAGTAGCACATAGATGATATTCAACTAGATCACAAAGAGAGAGATGAACCACATAGCTACGGTAGAGCCCTCAGCCCCAGGGGAGAATTACTCCCTCCTCATCATGGAGACAGCGATGGCGGTGAAGATGGCGGTGGAGATGCCTTCCGGGGGCACTTCCCCATCCCGGCGGCGTGCCGGAACAGAGACTCCTGTCCCCCAAATCTTGGCTTCGCGATGGCGGCGGCTCTGGAACTTTTCTTGTACCGTGGCTTATTCGTTTAGGGTTTTCGCGACGGAGTCCTTAAGTAGGCGGAAGGGCAGCCTCGGAGGGGCCCTGGTGGGGCCAGACAATAGGGCCCCCCCCTATGGTCGCGCCGCCACCACGTGTGGGGCCCCCAGGGCTCCCCTCTGGTCCCTCTCTGGCTCTCTGGAAGCTTCCGGGAAAAATAAGGTTCTGGGCGTTGATTTCGTCCAATTCCGAGAATATTTCCTTACTAGGATTTCTGAAACCAAAAAACAGCAGAAAACAGGAACTGGCACTTTGGCATCTTGTCAATAGGTTAGTTCCGGAAAACGCATAAAATCATCATAAAGTGTGAACAAAACATGTAGGTATTGTCATAAAACAAGCATGGAACATCAGAAATTATAGATACGTTGGAGACGTATCAGCATCCCCAAGCTTAGTTCCTACTCGTCCTCGAGTAGGTAAACGATAACAAAGATAATTTCTGAAGTGACATGCTACTTACATAATCTTGATCATACTATTGTAAAGCATATGAGATGAATGAAGTGATTCAAAGCAATGTTAAAGACAATGATTAAACAACTGAATCATATAGCAAAGACTTTGCATGAATAGTACTTTCAAGACAAGCATCAATAAGTCTTGCATAAGAGTTAACTCGTAAAGCAATAGATTCTTTATAAAGGCATTGGAGCAACACAAAGGGAGATATAAGTTTCAGCGGTTGCTTTCAACTTCAACATGCATATCTCATGGATAATTGTCAACATAAAGTAAAATAATAAGTGCAATAAGCAAGCATGTAAGAATCAATGCACAGTTGACACGAGTGTTTGCTTCTAAGATGGAAGGAAGTAGGTTAACTGACTCAACATAAAAGTAGAAGAATGGCCCTTCGCAGAGGGAATCATGGATTACTATATTTGTGCTAGAGCTTTTATTTTGAAAACAAGAAACAATTTTGTCAACGGTAGTAATAAAGCATATGTGTTATGTATAAGATGTCCTATAAGTTACAAGTCTCATGCATAGATTACCAATAGTGCTCGCACCTTGTCCTAATTAGCTTGGATTTACATGGATTATCATTGCATAGCATATGTTTTAACCAAGTGTCACAAAGGGGTACCTCTATGCCTCCTGTACAAAGGTCTAAGGAGAAAGCTCGCATTGGATTTCTCGCTTTTGATTATTCTCAACTTAGACATCCATACCGGGACAACATAGACAACAGATAATGGACTTCTCTTTAATGCATAAGCATTCAACAAAAATTAATATTCTCATAAGAGATTCAGGATTGTTTGTCCAAACTGAAACTTCCACCATGGATCATGGCTTTAGTTAGCGGCCCAATGTTCTTCTCTAACAATATGCATACTCAAACCATTGATCATGATAAATCACCCTTACTTCAGACAAGACGAACATGCATAGCAACTCACATGATATTCAACAAAGGTGATAGTTGATGGCGTCCCCAGAAACATGGTTACCGCTCAACAAGCAACTTATTAAGAAATAAGATACATAAGCTACGTATTCAATACCACAATAGTTTTTAAGCTATTTTTCCCATGAGCTATATATTGCAAAGGCAAAGAATAGAATTTTAAAGGTAGCACTCAAGTAATTTACTTTGGAATGGCGGAGAAATACCATGTAGTAGGTAGATATGGTGGACACAAATGGCACAGTTTTTGGCTCAAGGATTTTGGATGCACGAGAAGTATTCCCTCTCAATACAAGGCTTAGGCTAGCAAGGTTGTTTGAAGCAAACACAAGTATGAACCGGTACAACAAAACTCACATAAGAACATATTGCAAGCATTATAAGACTCTACACTGTCTTCCTTGTTGTTCAAACACCTCACTAGAAAATATCTAGACTCTAGAGAGACCAATCATGCAAACCAAATTTTAACAAGCTCTATGTAGTTCTTCATTAATAGGTGCAAAGTATATGATGCAAGAGCTTAAAAATAATCTATATGAGCACAACAATTGCCAAGTATCAAATTACTCAAGACATTATACCATTTACCACATGAAACATTTTCCGTTTCCAACCATAATAACAATTAACGAAGCAGTTTCAACCTTCGCCATGAACATTAAGAATAAATCTAAGAACATATGTGTTCATATGCAACAGCGGAGCGTGTCTCTCTCCCACACAAAGAATGCTAGGATCCAATTTTATTCAAACAAAACAAAAACAAGAACATAAAGACGCTCCAAGTAAAGCACATAAGATGTGACGGAATAAAAATATAGTTTCACTAGAGGTGACCTGATAAGTTGTTGAAAGATCGAGATGTCGCCTAGAGGGGGGGTGAATACGCAATTAAAAACTCTTACGGATTTGCCTTGTAATAATGCGGATTTAAACTATCGTTTAGTTTACAAGCACAACCCCTAAATATGCTAAGCTCAACTAAGTGTAACAATAGCAACTAGAGCTAAGCAAGATAGGCACAAGATATATGTAGCACAAGTGATAGCAAGATATATGTACTTCAAGCACGATGGCTATCACAAGGAAAGAGAGCTCGGGTATAGAAATAAACGAGGCACGCGGAGACGAGGATGTATTGCCGTGTTCCCTTCCTTTGCAAGAAGGTACGTCACGTTTGGAGGAGTGGAGGTCCCACGAAGGATTCCCCACGCCACAAAGGCTCACCCTATTCTCCGAACCACACCCACGAAGGATAATGGCCCTTTCCTTATGGTTAGCTTTTCCTCCGCTCCGGAGATGGCAAGCTCCACAACCACTTCACAAGCTCCACGAAGGAGAAGCCCGGGCCTCTTCACAATCTTCTTGAAGAGATCACCGGAGCACCAACCACCAAGCCAACTAGGAGGTCTCCCTCCAAGAGTAACAAGCTCACGGTCTCTCACTCGAACTAATCGTGGTGGAAAGCTCAAAATTATGCAATGATGCAAAGCAAGAACACTAGAGGTGTTCAAGTCCTTCACTCTCAGATCCCACCCAAGCAACAAATGCAAAGATGCGATTGGAGAGGAAGAACAATGGGGAAAGTCAACAAAAGACTCCAAGATCTAGATCCCAAGAGTTTCCCTCACTTAGAGGAGAAAAGGATTGGTGGAAGTGTAGATCTAGATCTCCTCTCTTAGATCCCTCAAGAAATAGCAAGAATCATGGGGGGGAACAAGAGAGAGAGCAAGTTCTTCAAATGCAAGAATGGAGGAGAGAGAATGGGAAGAACTAACTCAGCCCAAGGTGGAAGAAGGGCTATTTATAGCCCAAGAGCAAACATAACCGTTGGGGAAAAGTTGGGCTGAGTCAACCGTCGAGGAGGCCGGTCAACCGGGCCTGGGGCCGGGCCGTCCGGTCCAGGGCCCGGTCAGACCGGGCCACAGACCGGACCAGCCGGTCCAAACCGGTCGGCAGGCCGGACCCCGACCAGGGTCACTTTGTGTCGTCCAGGAGGTCATCCGGTTGGCGCCCGGTTGGCGCCCGGTTGGCGCCCGGTTGACTGGTCGGCACGCCGGGCAGGCCGGTTGTGAGGCCGGCTGACCGGGCGGCATACCGGAACCGGCCGGCGCAAGGGCCGGTCCGACCGGGTCCCTGACCGGGTGAGCAGGAAAACATGTTTATACAAAAACTGTGATAACTAATGCTCCCGAACTCCGATTGACATGAAACCAATTTTGTTGGAAAGATAACGACGAATAGAACCCCAACAAAAACCACCAAGAAGCAATAAGAATATGCAAAGTATGCAAAGGATTGAGCTCCCTAAGACGATGTGATCAAGTTACTCAACCGAAAGCCCCTCTTAATAGTGCGGCTATCTATCCTATAATCCGGTCTCCCATCAACCACCTTGAGACCGGTAAAAGGAAAACCTAGCAAGGTCATACCTTTGCCTTGCGCATCCCGCTTGATCTTGATGATAACACTTCAAGCTCTACACAAGCTGGAATGCCACACTTGATCAATGTTGCTTCGTGAAGACTCACAAATACTCCCCCATACACTATGATGGGAAAGCTCCATTGATGCACATCTTCACATGTCCATTATCACCAAATGGTTGACAAGCTTCAAGCATGTGATCCGCTCAAGATGCTCATCTTGAACTTGCCCAACTCAACCTTGTATCTTCTCATACTCACATAAGATAGAGCATGGCTAATATTGAGTTCCACATAAGAACTCCATCTTCCTTTCTTCTTCTTGATCATATCACATATATGTCTTTAAATCGATGATCTTGATGCCAATACACAAGGTGTATCTTTATCTTCATGCCATCCATACTTGAATCCAACACATGGAATACAAGTAGTACCTATGGAATATTCCTTCATATAAACTCAATGAAAACATTAGTCCATAGGGGTTGTCATTGATTACCAAAACCACACATAGGGGCAATATACCCTTACAATCTCCCCCATTTTGGTGATTGATGACAACCACAATAAGAGGGTTTATATAATGAATATTAGAAACAAGTACGCAACTTATCCGAGAATAAGTTGTATACAAGAGGTTGTATTTGATATGGTCAAGTAACACAAAGCTACTAGCCCATATCGAAACCCGACTCTACTCACACAACTACCACAAATGCACGGGATGTGACTAGAACCAATATATATAGAGAAAACTCCCCCACAATGTATGCACATGTGATGAACATGAATTCATTGCATACATTGTCGAGATTAACCTTTGGGACAATTTCCACTATATATATACAACCATGCAAGACATATAAATATGGAATGCATGAGAGGCAAAACACTTAAGCACAAACCAAACTTAAGTATAAAACCATTCCCTTAAACCCTCTAAACTTCTCCCCCATTGGCATCGAGTGCCAAAATGGGTGACAAATTTAGAAAGCCAATATAATGTGAGATCCTCCCCAAAGTGTGCACTTCTCATAATTTGAGCGGAATCAAATGCACATATCCAATGATGAATACTTGAAGGAAGTCAAACTATATTGAGGATCAAAGATTGCATAAGAATAACATCATGGAGAAAGTTTTCACAAATAAAGCAAGCAATCAAAGATCCAATTGGACAAACAAAGATATCATGATAAGAGAGATATAGTGCTCTTAAATAAAATAAGAAAGCTCCCCAAGGTTCGTGCACAATTTATAATGTTTGCATTTGAATACAATATGCACAAACATGGAATCCTCACTCCCTATATATCATTTAGAACACAACTAAGATAAAGAGAATATGCTTATCAAGAACAACTTTAGTCCAACAATTACGAGATATGAGTGCATGAAGAAAATAAATAAACCAAGCACTCATAAATCTTATTTACCAACCCACTAAAAAACAAAGGGGTAAAAGATGGTCGGCAAAGAACAAGGATATCAAGGTGATGGATTAACGCTCTTATGTATATGAGTTTCTAAAGTGGACAAAGTGATCCATAAAGAAACATGCACACACAAGAGGTTAACAAAATAGATAAGACAAGATATCCAAGATGAAGTCATAAAATATACCAAAGGATGTTTGCTTAAGAAGCATATATAGCCTATGGCTCCAATTTTCACTTATGGTATATGAATGAACTTCAACCAAGTTAAATCTCAAAAACATCACAACTAACAATAAGGGAAGTAAAGCTAGTTGGAGTGTTTTGAGAAAGGCAACAAGTATCACAAATACGGATTTATTTCACAAATTCATCAATATTGCACACAAGAGCTCTTTGAGGAATTGATATGCACTAAATTGCTAGAGGGCATATTTGTGATAGGTGAATCATAAAATATGATATATATATATATATATATAACCTATCATATGCATCTTCTCAAATTACTCAAATGTTCAATAACAAGTTTTACTTTAAAAGGGTTTTTTTTCAAGAACCGCAATATTTTCAAAATAAATAATTTCATGCCAAGATACAACCTACAAGAGGTTGGATGCTATATGAGAGTGCATGAATAAGATACTTGTTACCGAGATGGCAATGGATTGATGTAGTAGATAAGAGTTCATCGATCATCCTAGCTTGACTCCAATCCTCATATGGTGACAACACCTTCCTTATAGATGAGACAAGCCTCCATTGCATCTCCAATGTACCTAAAACATCATTCAAGTACATCTTGGTCCCCAAACTTATTGGGTCCAACATGGTTAGACTAACCATGATATATATGATACGTCTCCGACGTATCGATAATTTCTTATGTTCCATGCCACATTATTGATGATTTCTACATGTTATATGCACATTTTATGTCATATTCGTGCATTTTCTGGAACTAACCTATTAACAAGATGCCGAAGTGCCAGTTCCTGTTTTCTGCTGTTTTTGGTTTCAGAAATCCTAGTAACGAAATATTCTCGGAATTGGACGAAATCAACGCCCAGGTTCCTATTTTGCCCGGAAGCATCCAGAACACACGAGAACCGCCAGAGAGGGGGCACAGGCCCACCAAACCCTAGGCCGGCGCGGCCAAGGGGGGCCCGCGCCCCCCTATAGTGTCGGCGCCCCTTCGACCTCCTGACGCCGCCTCTTCGCCTATATAAAGCCCCTGGACCTAAAACCTCGATACGGAAAAGCCACGGTACGAGAAACCTTCCAGAGCCGCCGCCATCGCGAAGCCAAGATCTGGGGGACAGGAGTCTCTGTTCCGGCACGCCGCCGGGACGGGGAAGTGCCCCCGGAAGGCTCCTCCATCGACACCACCGCCATCTTCATCAACGCTGCTATCTCCCATGAGGAGGGAGTAGTTCTCCATCGAGGCTCGGGGCTGTACCGGTAGCTATGTGGTTCATCTCTCTCCCTATGTACTTCAATACAATAATCTCATGAGCTGCCTTACATGATTGAGATTCATATGATGATGCTTGTAATCTAGATGTCGTTATGCTAGTCAAGTGAATTTTACTTATGTGATCTCCGGAGACTCCTTGTCCCACGTGTGTAAAGGTGACAGTGTGTGCACCGTGTGGGTCTCTTAGGCTATATTTCACAGAATACTTATTCACTGTTATGAATGGCATAGTGAAGTGCTTATTTATATCTCTTTATGATTGCAATGTGTTTTGTATCACAATTTATCTATGTGCTACTCTAATGATGTTATTAAAGTAGTTTTATTCCTCCTGCACGGTGTAATGGTGACAGTGTGTGCATCCGTGTTAGTACTTGGCGTAGGCTATGATTATGATCTCTTGTAGATTATGAAGTTAACTATTGCTATGATGGTATTGATGTGATCTATTCCTCCTACATAGTGTGAAGGTGACAGTGTGCATGCTATGTTAGTACTTGGTTTAGTCGTATTGATCTTTCATGCACTCTAAGGTTATTTAAATATGAACATTGAATTGTGGAGCTTGTTAACTCCGGCATTGAGGGTTCGTGTAATCCTATGCAATGGTGTTCATCATCCAACAAGAGTGTAGAGTATGCATTTATCTATTCTGTTATGTGATCAATGTTGAGAGTGTCCACTAGTGAAAGTCTGATCCCTAGGCCTTGTTCCTAAATACTGCTATCGCTGCTTGTTTATCGTTTCTTTGCGTTACTACTGCTGCGTTACTACTGCTTGTTTACTGTCCTGGGCAAAGCACTTTTCTGGTGCTGTTGCCACTGCTCATATATATTCATACCACCTGTATTTCACTATCTCTTCGCCGAACTAGTGCACCTATTAGGTGTGTTGGGGACACAAGAGACTTCTTGCTTTGTGGTTGCAGGGTTGCATGAGAGGGATATCTTTGACCTCTTCCTCCCTGAGTTCGATAAACCTTGGGTGATCCACTTAAGGGAAAACTTGCTGCTGTTCTACAAACCTCTGCTCTTGGAGGCCCAACACTGTCTACAGGAAAAGGAGGGGGCGTAGACATCAAGCTATTTTCTGGCGCCGTTGCCGGGGAGGAAAGGTAAAAGGCACTCATACTTCAGTTCCAGGTTAAGTACTTTTCTGGCGCCATTGTGTTTGTGCTCGAAGCTATTTCCTTTAGATCCTGCAATTGCAACTTTTTGTTTCTTGTTTACACTAGTTAGGCATAATGGAAAACAACAAAAATATGAGAGATCTTTATGAACTTTATCTTGAATTAGGACATGATGTGTTTGAAGAGAGAATTAAAAAACCCATGGAACTTTATATGCATGCTAATGGGAATGTTATTAATATGAATTCTTTGAACACTATTGTTGCTAATGCTATGGAAAATTCTAAGCTTGGGGAGGTCGGTTTTGATGAAAATGATCTTTTTAGTCCCCCAAGCATTGAGGAGGAAATTTACTTTGATGATACTTTGCCTCCCATTTATGATGATTATAATGATAGTAGTCTTTTGTTACCACCTGTTATGGAGGATAAATTTGATTATGATTACAATATGCCTCCTATATTTGATGATGAGAATAATAATGATAGCTACTTTGTTGAATTCGCTCCCACTACAACTACTAAAATTGATTATGCTTATGTGGAGAGTAATATTTTTATGCATGGGACTCATGATAAGAATGCTTTATGTGATAGTTATATTGTTGAGTTTGCTCATGATGCTACTGAAAGTTATTATGAGAGAGGAAAATATGGTTGTAGAAATTTTCATGTTACTAAAACACCTCTCTATGTGCTGAAATTTTTGAAGTTACTCTTGTTTTATCTTCCTATGCTTGTTACTTTGCTCTTCATGAACTTGTTTATTTACAAGATTCCTATGCATAGGAAGCATGTTAGACTTAAATGTGTTTTGAATTTGCCTCTGGATGCTCTCTTTCGCTTCAACTACTATTTCTTATGAGTGCATCATTAAAACTGCTGAGCCCATCTTAATGGCTATAAAGAAAGAACTTCTTGGGAGATAACCCATGTGTTATTTTGCTACAGTACTTTGTTTTATATTTGTGTCTTGGAAGTTGTTTACTACTGTAGCAACCTCTCCTTATCTTAGTTTTTTGTTCTGTTGTGCCAAGTGAAGCCTCTAATCGAAGGTTGATACTAGATTTGGATTTCTGCGCAGAAACAGATTTCTATCTGTCACGAATCTAGGCTGTTTTCTCTGTAGGTAACTCAGAAAAATATGCCAATTTACGTGCGTGTTCCTCAGATATGTACGCAACTTTCATTAGTTTTGAGTTTTCTGATCTGAGCAACGGAAGTATTTATTAAAAATTCGTCTTTACGGACTGTTCTGTTTTGACAGATTCTGCCTTTTATTTCGCATTGCTTCTTTCGCTGTGTTGGGTGGATTTCTTTGTTCCATTACCTTCCAGTAGCTTTGAGCAATGTCCAGAAGTGTTAAGAATGATTGTGTCACCTCTGAACATGTGAGTTTTTGATTATGTACTAACCCCTCTAATGAAGTTTATGAGAAGTTTGGTGTGAAGGAAGTTTTCAAGGGTCAAGAGAGGAGGATGATATACTATGATCAAGAAGAGTGAAAGCTCTAAGCTTGGGGATGCCCCGGTGGTTCACCCCTGCATATATCAAGAAGACTCAAGCGTCTAAGCTTGGGGATGCCCAAGGCATCCCCTTCTTCATCGACAAATTATCAGGTTCCTTCTCTTGAAACTATATTTTTATTCGGTCACATCTTATGTGCTTTACTTGGAGCGTCTGTATGCTTTTATTTTTGTTTTATTTGAATAAAATGGATCCTAGCATTCTTTGTGTGGGAGAGAGACACGCTCCGCTGTTGCATATGGACAAGTATGTCCTTAGTTTCTACTCATAGTATTCATGGCGAAGTTTCTTCTTCGTTAAATTGTTATATGGTTGGAATTGGAAAATGATACATGTAGTAATTGCTATAAATGTCTTGGGTAATGTGATACTTGGCAATTGTTGTGCTCATGTTTAAGCTCTTGCATCATATACTTTGCACCCATTAATGAAGAAATACATAGAGCATGCTAAAATTTGGTTTGCATATTTGGTCTCTCTAGAGTCTAGATAATTTCTAGTATTGAGTTTGAACAACAAGGAAGACGGTGTAGAGTCTTATAATGTTTTCAATATGTCTTTTATGTGAGTTTTGCTGCACCGCTTCATCCTTGTGTTTGTTTCAAATAGCCTTGCTAGCCCAAACCTTGTATCGAGAAGGAATACTTCTCATGCATCCAAATACTTGAGCCAACCACTATGCCATTTGTGTCCACCATACCTACCTACTACATGGTATTTCTCCGCCATTCAAAAGTAAATTGCTTGAGTGCTACCTTTAAATTTCCATTCTTCACCTTTACAATATATAGCTCATGGGACAAATAGCTTAAAAACTATTGTGGTATTGAATATGTACTTATGCACTTTATCTCTTATTAAGTTGCTCGTTGTGCGATAACCATGTTCACTGGGGACGCCATCAACTACCTTTTGTTGAATTTCATGTGAGTTGCTATGCATGTTCGTCTTGTCTGAAGTAAGAGCGATCTACCACCTTATGATTAGAGCATGCATATTGTTAGAGAAGAACATTGGGCCGCTAACTAAAGCCATGATCCATGGTGGAAGTTTCAGTCTTGGACATATATCCTCAATCTCATATGAGAAAAATAATTGTTGCTACATGCTTATGCATAAAAGAGGAGTCCATTATCTGTTGTCTATGTTGTCCCGGTATGGATGTCTAAGTTGAGAATAATCAATAGCGAGAAATCCAATGCGAGCTTTCTCCTTAGACCTTTGTACAGGCGGCATAGAGGTACCCCATTGTGACACTTGGTTAAAACATGTGCATTGCGATGATCCCGGTAGTCCAAGCTAATTAGGACAAGGTGCGGGCACTATTAGTATACTACGCATGAGGCTTGCAACTTGTAAGATATAATTTACATGATACATATGCTTTATTACTACCGTTGACAAAATTGTTTCTTGTTTTCAAAATCAAAGCTCTAGCACAAATATAGCAATCGATGCTTTCCTCTTTGAAGGACCTTTCTTTTACTTTTATTGTTGAGTCAGTTCACCTATTTCTCTCCACCTCAAGAAGCAAACACTTGTGTGAACTGTGCATTGATTCCTACATACTTGCATATTGCATTTGTTATATTACTCTATGTTGACGACTATCCATGAGATATACATGTTACAAGTTGAAAGCAACCGCTGAAACTTAATCTTCCTTTATGTTGCTTCAATACCTTTACTTTGAATTATTGCTTTATGAGTTAACCCTTATGCAAGACTTATTGATGCTTGTCTTGAAGTACTATTCATGAAAAGTCTTTGCTATATGATTCATTTGTTTACTCATGTCATTTACCATTGCTTTGATCACTGCATTCACTACATATGCTTACAAATAGTATGATCAAGGTTATGATGGCATGTCACTCCAGAAATTATCTTTGTTTATCGTTTACCTGCTCGGGACGAGCAGGAACTAAGCTTGGGGATGCTGATACGTCTCCGACGTATCGATAATTTCTTATGTTCCATGCCACATTATTGATGATATCTACATGTTATATGCACATTTTATGTCATATTCGTGCATTTTCTGGAACTAACCTATTAACAAGATGTCGAAGTGCCAGTTCCTGTTTTCTGCTGTTTTTGGTTTCAGAAATCCTAGTAACGAAATATTCTCGAAATTGGACGAAATCAACGCCCAGGTTCCTATTTTGCCCGGAAGCATCCAGAACACACGAGAACCGCCAGAGAGGGGGCACAGGCCCACCAAACCCTAGGCCGGCGCGGCCAAGGGGGGGCCCGCGCCCCCCTATAGTGTCGGCGCCCCTTCGACCTCCTGACGCCGCCTCAACCTTCCAGAGCCACCGCCATCGCGAAGCCAAGATCTGGGGGACAGGAGTCTCTGTTCCGGCACGCCGCCGGGACGGGGAAGTGCCCCCGGAAGGCTCCTCCATCGACACCACCGCCATCTTCATCAATGCTGCTGTCTCCCATGAGGAGGGAGTAGTTCTCCATCGAGGCTCGGGGCTGTACCGGTAGCTATGTGGTTCATCTCTCTCCCTATGTACTTCAATACAATAATCTCATGAGCTGCCTTACATGATTGAGATTCATATGATGATGCTTGTAATCTAGATGTCGTTATGCTAGTCAAGTGAATTTTACTTATGTGATCTCCGGAGACTCCTTGTCCCACGTGTGTAAAGGTGACAGTGTGTGCACCGTGTGGGTCTCTTAGGCTATATTTCACAGAATACTTATTCACTGTTATGAATGGCATAGTGAAGTGCTTATTTATATCTCTTTATGATTGTAATGTGTTTTGTATCACAATTTATCTATGTGCTACTCTAGTGATGTTATTAAAGTAGTTTTATTCCTACTGCACGGTGTAATGGTAACAGTGTGTGCATCCGTGTTAGTACTTGGCGTAGGCTATGATTATGATCTCTTGTAGATTATGAAGTTAACTATTGCTATGATGGTATTGATGTGATCTATTCCTCCTACATAGTGTGAAGGTGACAGTGTGCATGCTATGTTAGTACTTGGTTTAGTCGTATTGATCTTTCATGCACTCTAAGGTTATTTAAATATGAACATTGAATTGTGGAGCTTGTTAACTCCGGCATTGAGGGTTCGTGTAATCCTACGCAATGGTGTTCATCATCCAACAAGAGTGTAGAGTATGCATTTATCTGTTCTGTTATGTGATCAATGTTGAGAGTGTCCACTAGTGAAAGTCTGATCCCTAGGCCTTGTTCCTAAATACTGCTATCGCTGCTTGTTTACTGTTTTACTGCGTTACTACTGCTGCGTTACTACTGCTTGATTACTGTCCTGGGCAAAGCACTTTTCTGGTGCCATTGCCACTGCTCATATATATTCATACCACCTGTATTTCACTATCTCTTCGCCGAACTAGTGCACCTATTAGGTGTGTTGGGGACACAAGAGACTTCTTGCTTTGTGGTTGCAGGGTTGCATGAGAGGGATATCTTTGACCTCTTCCTCCCTGAGTTCGATAAACCTTGGGTGATCCACTTAACGGAAAACTTGCTGCTGTTCTACAAACCTCTGCTCTTGGAGGCCCAACACTGTCTACAGGAAAAGGAGGGGGCGTAGACATCAATATGCGACACACTCCATATAAATATGTGCATATTTAGATGAAGTTTGAATTTCATGCACATCTTAGCCATTTAGGATTTGATGGAGTATACCCTATATAATGGATCAAAGAAAGCAAGCATGCTACAAATATAAACAAATTACATATAAGCACGCATAGAGACTTTAAAGATCCAAGAAAGAAACACTTTGGACAAAACACCAAAAGAATTCAAAAAGGCATAAAGGTGTGACCAAACAAATTTGTTGTCCAAATTATATTAAAGAAGCAAATCACAAAAGATTTGTTCAACAAAGTTCAACAAATGAACTAAGAAGAGACCATTGAGCATAAAGGATGAAATAAAGCAAACATGCTCAAAGATTTATCTCATTCAACAAATAAAGCATAGAAGAAGGAATGAGATAGCAAAACTCCCAAAGGAGCAAGGTTCGAACAAATAAACCAAAGCCACTACACTTTTCACAATGGCACAATGTACCGTAAGGAAAAGGTATGTATTCCAAAACAAACACTTGATATGAATCAAGGGGATTTATCAAAAGATTTTTCAAAGGGACAAGGAAGACATATGGGAGCTACAAAGATTTCTTGGAAATAAAATAAGGAAGTAAGAAACAATCCAAGGTGAAGATGATCCAAAAATTCAACCACATACAAGGTTATCAATTGTCAAAGACAATGAGTATATTGGAAATAATTTCCGGTGGAGTATTGACAATGATAGTAAGGATCAACTTCACAATAAAAGGCATATGATAAGTATATAGAATTAAGCACTATGCACGGATGAAGATTCTTGATAACTTCAACTAGTCAAACAATCACGCACGGCAATGATTAGAATAACTTGAAGCAAATGGTGTCCCAAATAAGATATAGAGATATGTATTTGAGGAAAAACCGCACCAAGAATTTCTTATTCAAACAAGAACCCACAAGATGAGTAATAAAAGATTTTTATTAGGAATGGAGCTTGTTTGAGCAAACATGCCACCTAGGAACAAGATAATTAAGAGCATCAACTCTAAGTGGCATAACCTCATATGTTCACATTTTCTAGGCTTGTGATATGTACAAAACATATTACTCCCCCATAATGTGATAAAGCATTTCTTCTAAACAAGAGGCAACTAAAATTCGACTAGAGATAATTAATGGACATTAGAATTTGAATTTCTCATGAGTATGACACACCACATAGTGACTAGATAATCTTGCAATATCAATACTAAGTGGTGGTACCCATATACCCACATTTTATAGAAGGAGAGATGCACAAAGCATATCACTCCCCCAAAATGGGATGTTTCATTAATAACTCAAAGAGAGCCAAATAAGATATCATCAAGATGCATTACACAAGATAGGTAAGTAAGACACAACACATATACACAAATATTTGGTACAAAACCAAACATGCAAAGGGGCAAGTAACTTACAATAAATATGATGAGTTGAAGTATAAGTTACCGCAAGGAGGAACATTGGATATAAGATATAGATAATGATCCATACGACTTGGCTTGGTCAAAGTATAATATATGAAGATCCCTTAATTCTTCATGAAGTAGCCATGTCTCCAATGACCTCCACATACACCTATTGGTCAAATTTGAGCTTGTTGGTCCCCAACCAAGTTGGGTCCTAAGAGGTTAGTCACAATAGGCTTGGCAACCCAAATGGTTCTTTTCTTGAAACCACTTTGAGTTCCAACAAACTTGGCAAACACATTGCCATCCTTATCCTTCCCTAGAGAATAATCATCAACAACAATTATAGGGTTAGATAAGGTACCACCTAAGCAAGAAGAAGCAAAGTGCCCCTTCTCAAGGCATAAGTAGCAAGTGTTCCCCTTTCTCTTCTTTATTGATTTCTTCTCTTGGGGAACAATATCTTGATTCTTCTTGGGAAGTGGCCTATCTTCAACTTGAGGTCGAGCATGAGCTTGACCTTGACCTTGTGGCCGTTTCCCTTGTTGTTTCTCACTCAAGTGATTCTTCTTCTTCAATGGGCATGATCTAACATGATGCCCTTCAACCTTGCACTTGAAGCAAACCAACTTGGCCGGATCATCGACTTTATCTTGGCCCTTCTTCTTGTTGCTCTTGCTCTTGGACTTGTTATTGGAGTTGAATCCAAGTCCACTCTTGTCATTGGGGGATTGTTGCACACTTAGCATCTTGTCAAGTGCGGATTTCCCTTCATGACGCTTTTCTAAGTCTTTCTTCAAAGAAAGGACTTGGGCCTCGAGCTCTTTTATTTCCTCTACATGGTTAGTAGAAATACAAGTACTAGAGGAAGTAGAAGCTTCATTGTTGGAGCAACAAGGCAAAGCAAGTAATCCAACACAAGGTGTATCACTAGTTTGACTAGATGGATTACAAGGACTAGCACATGGCAATTTAGCATTTGTAGTAGAGATTGTGCTAATGTCCACATGAGGCTCACAAGATGTTACCTTAGTGATACTAGCCTCATGAGCTAACTTTAGCCCATCATAGGAAATTAGAAGGTCATCATGAGAGCCCGAGAGCTTTTTATGACTTTCTTCCAATTACCTATAATTGCTAGTTAGCAACTCAAGTTGAGCCCTTAACTCAACATTCTCCTTTAAGATAGATGCTTCACAAGAAGTAGAGTTAGTAGCACAAGCATCAACAATAGTTTTCTCATTTTCATGCATATAGGATTCAATTTTTTGTGTAAGCATAAAATTAGTATGCTTCTCATATTTTAGCTCATGCTTGAGGAGAGTGAATCTCATTTCCTCATTTTCAACATGGGACTCCAACTCCACTATGGTTTCAAGGTATCCACAGAGTGTTCGAGATTAGCACGAGCTTCTTTATTACCATGAAGAGAAGCATATACCATTGCCATATTATGCACCAAGGTATTATATTCTTCATCATTATCATCATCATCATTCTCATCATTAGAGGATGTGTTAGGAGTAAAAGTAGGAGATACCTTTGATCCTTTTGCCATAAGGCACATGTGCAAACCGGAGAATGAAGATGAAGATATTCTTGAATCCTCATTTGAAATCGTGTCTTGATCCATAGAGTGTTCGGTTTCCTCTACATTGTTAGTCAACAACCAACTAGAGGAAATAGAACCATTTTGATTATGGGAACAAGACAAGGTAAGCATATCATCATGAGATCTATGTAAGAAATTTACACATGATATGCAAGGACTATCAACACAAGTATGTAGATTATTTTCAATGCTAGATGTGTTTAAGTCCAAAGAGGAAGCATTGCAATGGGATAGAGATGAAGAATCATAACTATTGAGCACAATATCAACATTGCAATTTTCCTCACCACTCACCATATCATTACCTCGTGTCTTGCTACACGTTGGTGAAGTGGAAGAAGATGATAACTCATCACGACCGGAGGTGGAAGCAACTTGGAGCTCTTCATGATGTGAAGGGGAAGAGAGCTCCTCGGAGTCACCACCGACCAATTGAGAAGTGGATCCACCAAACATTTCTTTAAGCTTGATCCACATCTCATGAGACGATTTTCGCTTTATATATATCAAGAACCTACGAAAATCGGGTCTCAAGGAGAATAAAAGCTCATTAGATACTTGAGCTTCAAGATGTAAGTTTTTATCATCCTCTAAAGATAGATTTTGAGAATCCATCGGAGGAGAAAAACCGACATCTAGAAATTGCTCTATATGTGGACACAAGGTCCGAAGATTACAAAGCAAGCAATTTCGCCACAAAAGATAATTTGTGCCATTAAAGACAATTGTGTCATTGTGCACTATACTAGCCGACATCTTTACTCTCAAGGCGGTGAAGCCTTAAACAAGGAGAGACCTTGCTCTGATACCAATTGAAAGATCGAGATGTCGCCTAGAGGGGGGGGGGGGGGTGAATAGGCAATTAAAAACTCTTACGGATTTGTCTTGTAATAATGCGGAATTAAACTATCGTTTAGTTTACAAGCACAACCCCTAAATATGCTAAGCTCAACTAAGTGTAACAATAGCAACTAGAGCTAAGCAAGATAGGCACAAGATATATGTAGCACAAGTGATAGCAAGATATATGTACTTCAAGCACGATGGCTATCACAAGGAAAGAGAGCTCGGGTATAGAAATAACCGAGGCACGCGGAGACGAGGATGTATTCCCGTGTTCCCTTCCTTTGCAAGAAGGTACGTCACGTTTGGAGGAGTGGAGGTCCCACGAAGGATTCCCCGTGCCACGAGGGCTCACCCTATTCTCCGAACCACACCCACGAAGGATAATGGCCCTTTCCTTATGGTTAGCTTTTCCTCCGCTCCGGAGATGGCAAGCTCCACAACCACTTCACAAGCTCCACGAAGGAGAAGCCCGGGCCTCTTCACAATCTTCTTGAAGATATCACCGGAGCACCAACCACCAAGCCAACTAGGAGGTCTCCCTCCAAGAGTAACAAGCTCACGGTCTCTCACTCGAACTAATCGTGGTGGAAAGCTCAAAACTATGCAATGATGCAAAGCAAGAACACTAGAGGTGTTCAAGTCCTTCACTCTCAGATCCCACCCAAGCAACAAATGCAAAGATGAGATTGGAGAGGAAGAACAATGGGGAAAGTCAACAAAAGACTCCAAGATCTAGATCCCAAGAGTTTCCCTCACTTAGAGGAGAAAAGGATTGGTGGAAGTGTAGATCTAGATCTCCTCTCTTAGATCCCTCAAGAAATAGCAAGAATCATGGGGGGGGAACAAGAGAGAGAGCAAGTTCTTCAAATGCAAGAATGGAGGAGAGAGAATGGGAAGAACTAACTCAGCCCAAGGTGGAAGAAGGGCTATTTATAGCCCAAGAGCAAATATAACCGTTGGGGAAAAGTTGGGCTGAGTCAACCGTCGAGGAGGCCGGTCAACCGGGCCTGGGGCCAGGCCGTCCGGTCCAGGGCCCGGTCAGACCGGGCCACAGACCGGACCAGCCGGTCCAAACCGGTCGGCAGGCCGGACCCCGACCAGGGTCACTTTGTGTCGTCCAGGAGGTCATCCGGTTGGCGCCCGGTTGGCGCCCGGTTGACCGGTCGGCACGCCGGGCAGGCCGGTTGTGAGGCCGGCTGACCGGGCGGCATACCAGAACCGGCCGGCGCAAGGGCCGGTCCGACCGGGTCCCTGACCGGGTGAGCAGGAAAACATGTTTATACAAAAACTGTGATAACTAATGCTCCCGAACTCCGATTGACATGAAACCAATTTTGTTGGAAAGATAACGACGAATAGAACCCCAACAAAAACCACCAAGAAGCAATAAGAATATGCAAAGTATGCAAAGGATTGAGCTCCCTAAGACGATGTGATCAAGTTACTCAACCGAAAGCCCCTCTTAATAGTGCGGCTATCTATCCTATAATCCGGTCTCCCATCAACCACCTTGAGACCGGTAAAAGGAAAACCTAGCAAGGTCATACCTTTGCCTTGCGCATCCCGCTTGATCTTGATGATAACACTTCAAGCTCTACACAAGCCGGAATGCCACACTTGATCAATGTTGCTTCGTGAAGACTCACAAATACTCCCCCATACACTATGATGGGAAAGCTCCATTGATGCACATCTTCACATGTCCATTATCACCAAATGGTTGACAAGCTTCAAGCATGTGATCCGCTCAAGATGCTCATCTTGAACTTGCCCAACTCAACCTTGTATCTTCTCATACTCACATAAGATAGAGCATGGCTAATATTGAGTTCCACATAAGAACTCCATCTTCGTTTCTTCTTCTTGATCATATCACATATATGTCTTTAAATCGATGATCTTGATGCCAATACACAAGGTGTATCTTTATCTTCATGCCATACATACTTGAATCCAACACATGGAATACAAGTAGTACCTATGGAATATTCCTTCATATAAACTCAATGAAAACATTAGTCCATAGGGGTTGTCATTGATTACCAAAACCACACATAGGGGCAATATACCCTTACAATCTGCCCCATTTTGGTAATTGATGACAACCACAATAAGAGGGTTTATATAATGAATATTAGAAACAAGTACGCAACTTATCCGAGAATAAGTTGTATACAAGAGGTTGTATTTGATATGGTCAAGTAACACAAAGCTACTAGCCCATATCGAAACCCGACTCTACTCACACAACTACCACAAATGCACGGGATGTGAGTAGAACCAATATATATAGAGAAAACTCCCCCACAATGTATGCACATGTGATGAACATGAATTCATTGCATACATTGTCAAGATTAACCTTTGGGACAATTTCCACTATATATATACAACCATGTAATACATATAAATATGGAATGCATGAGAGGCAAAACACTTAAGCACAAACCAAACTTAAGTATAAAACCATTCCCTTAAACCCTCTAAACTTCTCCCCCATTGGCATCGAGTGCCAAAATGGGTGACAAATTTAGAAAGCCAATATAATGTGAGATCCTCCCCAAAGTGTGCACTTCTCATAATTTGAGTGGAATCAAATGCACATATCCAATGATGAATACTTGAAGGAAGTCAAACTATATTGAGGATCAAAGATTGCATAAGAATAACATGATGGAGAAAGTTTTCACAAATAAAGCAAGCAATCAAAGATCCAATTGGACAAACAAAGATATCATGATAAGAGAGATATAGTGCTCTTAAATAAAATAAGAAAGCTCCCCAAGGTTCGTGCACAATTTATAATGTTTGCATTTGAATACAATATGCACAAACATGGAATCCTCACTCCCTATATATCATTTAGAACACAACTAAGATAAAGAGAATATGCTTATCAAGAACAACTTTAGTCCAACAATTACGAGATATGAGTGCATGAAGAAAATAAATAAACCAAGCACTCATAAATCTTATTTACCAACCCACTAAAAAACAAAGGGGTAAAAGATGGTCGGCAAAGAACAAGGATATCAAGGTGATGGATTAATGCTCTTATGCATATGAGTTTCTAAAGTGGACAAAGTGATCCATAAAGAAACATGCACACACAAGAGGTTAACAAAATAGATAAGACAAGATATCCAAGATGAAGTCATAAAATATACCAAAGGATGTTTGCTTAAGAAGCATATATAGCCTATGGCTCCAATTTTCACTTATGGTATATGAATGAACTTCAACCAAGTTAAATCTCAAAAACATCACAACTAACAATAAGGGAAGTAAAGCTAGTTGGAGTGTTTCAAGAAAGGCAACAAGTATCACAAATACGGATTTATTTCACAAATTCATCAATATTGCACACAAGAGCTCTTTGAGGAATTGATATGCAATAAATTGCTAGAGGGCATATTTGTGATAGGTGAATCATAAAATATGATATATATATATAACCTATCATATGCATCTTCTCAAATTACTCAAATGTTCAATAAGAAGTTTTACTTTAAAAGGGTTTTTTTTTCAAGAACCGCAATATTTTCGAAATAAATAATTTCATGCCAAGATACAACCTACAAGAGGTTGGATGCTATATGAGAGTGCATGAATAAGATACTTGTTACCGAGATGGCAATGGCTTGATGTAGTAGATAAGAGTTCATCGATCATCCTAGCTTGACTCCAATCCTCATATGGTGACAACACCTTCCTTATAGATGAGACAAGCCTCCATTGCATCTCCAATGTACCTAAAACATCATTCAAGTACATCTTGGTCCCCAAACTTATTGGGTCCAACATGGTTAGACTAACCATGATATATACGACACACTCCATATAAATATGTGCATATTTAGATGAAGTTTGAATTTCATGCACATCTTAGCCATTTAGGATTTGATGGAGTATACCCTATATAATGGATCAAAGAAATCAAGCATGCTACAAATATAAACAAATTACATATAAGCACGCATAGAGACTTTAAAGATCCAAGAAAGAAACACTTTGGACAAAACACCAAAAGAATTCAAAAAGGCATAAAGGTGTGACCAAACAAATTTGTTGTCCAAATTATATTAAAGAAGCAAATCACAAAAGATTTGTTCAACAAAGTTCAACAAATGAACTAAGAAGAGACCATTGAGCATAAAGGATGAAATAAAGCAAACATGCTCAAAGATTTATCTCATTCAACAAATAAAGCATAGAAGAAGGAATGAGATAGCAAAACTCCCAAAGGAGCAAGGTTCGAACAAATAAACCAAAGCCACTACACTTTTCACAATGGCACAATGTACCATAAGGAAAAGGTATGTATTCCAAAACAAACACTTGATATGAATCAAGGGGATTTATCAAAAGATTTTTCAAAGGGACAAGGAAGACATATGGGAGCTACAAAGATTTCTTGGAAATAAAATAAGGAAGTAAGAAACAATCCAAGGTGAAGATGATCCAAAAATTCAACCACATACAAGGTTATCAATTGTAAAAGACAATGAGTATATTGGAAATAATTTCCGGTGGAGTATTGACAATGATAGTAAGGATCAACTTCACAATAAAAGGCATATGATAAGTATATAGAATTAAGCACCATGCACGGATGAAGATTCTTGATAACTTCAACTAGTCAAACAATCACGCACGGCAATGATTAGAATAACTTGAAGCAAATGGTGTCCCAAATAAGATATAGAGATATGTATTTGAGGAAAAACCGCACCAAGAATTTCTTATTCAAACAAGAACCCACAAGATGAGTAATAAAAGATTTTTATTCGGAATGGAGCTTGTTTGAGCAAACATGCCACCTAGGAACAAGATAATTAAGAGCATCAACTCTAAGTGGCATAACCTCATATGTTCACATTTTCTAGGCTTGTGATATGTACAAAACATATTACTCCCCCATAATGTGATAAAGCATTTCTTCTAAACAAGAGGCAACTAAAATTCGACTAGAGATAATTAATGGACATTAGAATTTGAATTTCTCATGAGTATGACACACCACATAGTGACTAGATAATCTTGCAATATCAATACTAAGTGGTGGTACCCATATACCCACATTTTATAGAAGGAGAGATGCACAAAGCATATCACTCCCCCAAAATGGGATGTTTCATTAATAACTCAAAGAGAGCCAAATAAGATATCATCAAGATGCATTACACAAGATAGGTAAGTAAGACACAACACATACACACAAATATTTGGTACAAAACCAAACATGCAAAGGGGCAAGTAACTTACAATAAATATGATGAGTTGAAGTATAAGTTACCGCAAGGAGGAACATTGGATATAAGATATAGATAATGATCCATACGACTTGGCTTGGTCAAAGTATAATATATGAAGATCCCTTAATTCTTCATGAAGTAGCCAAGTCTCCAATGACCTCCACATACACCTATTGGTCAAATTTGAGCTTGTTGGTCCCCAACCAAGTTGGGTCCTAAGAGGTTAGTCACAATAGGCTTGGCAACCCAAATGGTTCTTTTCTTGAAACCACTTTGAGTTCCAACAAACTTGGCAAACACATTGCCATCCTTATCCTTCCCTAGAGAATAATCATAATCAACAATTATAGGGTTAGATAAGGTACCACCTAAGCAAGAAGAAGCAAAGTGCCCCTTCTCACGGCATAAGTAGCAAGTGTTCCCCTTTCTCTTCTTTATTGATTTCTTCTCTTGGGGAACAATATCTTGATTCTTCTTGGGAAGTGGCCTATCTTCAACTTGACGTCGAGCATGAGCTTGACCTTGACCTTGTGGCCGTTTCCCTTGTTGTTTCTCACTCAAGTGCTTCTTCTTCTTCAATGGGCATGATCTAACATGATGCCCTTCAACCTTGCACTTGAAGCAAACCAACTTGGCCGGATCATCGACTTTATCTTGGCCCTTCTTCTTGTTGCTCTTGCTCTTGGACTTGTTCTTGTTATTGGAGTTGAATCCAAGTCCACTCTTGTCATTGGGGGATTGTTGCACACTTAGCATCTTGTCAAGTGCGGATTTCCCTTCATGACGCTTTTCTAAGTCTTTCTTCAAAGAAAGGACTTGGGCCTCGAGCTCTTTTATTTCCTCTACATGGTTAGTAGAAATACAAGTACTAGAGGAAGTAGAAGCTTCATTGTTGGAGCAACAAGGCAAAGCAAGTAATCCAACACAAGGTGTATCACTAGTTTGACTAGATGGATTACAAGGACTAGCACATGGCAATTTAGCATTTGTAGTAGAGATTGTGCTAATGTCCACATGAGGCTCACAAGATGTTACCTTAGTGATACTAGCCTCATGAGCTAACTTTAGCGCATCATAGGAAATTAGAAGGTCATCATGAGAGCCCGAGAGCTTTTTATGACTTTCTTCCAATTCCCTATAATTGCTAGTTAGCAACTCAAGTTGAGCCCTTAACTCAACATTCTCCTTTAAGATAGATGCTTCACAAGAAGTAGAGTTAGTAGCACAAGCATCAACAATAGTTTTCTCATTTTCATGCATATAGGATTCAATTTTTTGTGTAAGCATAAAATTAGTATGCTTCTCATATTTTAGCTCATGCTTGAGGAGAGTGAATCTCATTTCCTCATTTTCAACATGGGACTCCAACTCCACTATGGTTTCAAGGTATCCACAGAGTGTTCGAGATTAGCACGAGCTTCTTTATTACCATGAAGAGAAGCATATACCATTGCCATATTATGCACCAAGGTATTATATTCTTCATCATTATCATCATCATCATTCTCATCATTAGAGGATGTGTTAGGAGTAAAAGTAGGAGATACCTTTGATCCTTTTGCCATAAGGCACATGTGCAAACCGGAGAATGAAGATGAAGATATTCTTGAATCCTCATTTGAAATCGTGTCTTGATCCATAGAGTGTTCGGTTTCCTCTACATTGTTAGTCAACAACCAACTAGAGGAAATAGAACCATTTTGATTATGGGAACAAGACAAGGTAAGCATATCATCATGAGATCTATGTAAGCAATTTACACATGATATGCAAGGACTATCAACACAAGTATGTAGATTATTTTCAATGCTAGATGTGTTTAAGTCCAAAGAGGAAGCATTGCAATGGGATAGAGATGAAGAATCATAACTATTGAGCACAATATCAACATTGCAATTATCCTCACCACTCACCATATCATTACCTCGTGTCTTGCTACACGTTGGTGAAGTGGAAGAAGATGATAACTCATCACGACCGGAGGTGGAAGCAACTTGGAGCTCTTCATGATGTGAAGGGGAAGAGAGCTCCTCGGAGTCACCACCGACCAATTGAGAAGTGGATCCACCAAACATTTCCTTAAGCTTGATCCACATCTCATGAGACGATTTTCGCTTTATATATATCAAGAACCTACAAAAATCGGGTCTCAAGGAGAATAAAAGCTCATTAGATACTTGAGCTTCAAGATGTAAGTTTTTCTCATCCTCTAAAGATAGATTTTGAGAATCCATCGGAGGAGAAAAACCGACATCTAGAAATTGCTCTATATGTGGACACAAGGTCCGAAGATTACAAAGCAAGCAATTTCGCCACAAAAGATAATTTGTGCCATTAAAGACAATTGTGTCATTGTGCACTATACTAGCCGACATCTTTACTCTCAAGGCGGTGAAGCCTTAAACAAGGAGAGACCTTGCTCTGATACCAATTGAAAGATCGAGATGTCGCCTAGAGGGTGGGGTGAATAGGCAATTAAAAACTCTTACGGATTTGTCTTGTAATAATGCGGAATTAAACTATCGTTTAGTTTACAAGCACAACCCCTAAATATGCTAAGCTCAACTAAGTGTAACAATAGCAACTAGAGCTAAGCAAGATAGGCACAAGATATATGTAGCACAAGTGATAGCAAGATATATGTACTTCAAGCACGATGGCTATCACAAGGAAAGAGAGCTCGGGTATAGAAATAACCGAGGCACGCGGAGACGAGGATGTATTCCCGTGTTCCCTTCCTTTGCAAGAAGGTACGTCACGTTTGGAGGAGTGGAGGTCCCACGAAGGATTCCCCGCGCCACGAAGGCTCACCCTATTCTCCGAACCACACCCACGAAGGATAATGGCCCTTTCCTTATGGTTAGCTTTTCCTCCGCTCCGGAGATGGCAAGCTCCACAACCACTTCACAAGCTCCACGAAGGAGAAGCCCAGGCCTCTTCACAATCTTCTTGAAGAGATCACCAGAGCACCAGCCACAAAGCCAACTAGGAGGTCTCCCTCCAAGAGTAACAAGCTCACGGTCTCTCACTCGAACTAATCATGGTGAAAAGCTCAACACTATGCAATGATGCAAAGCAAGAACACTAGAGGTGTTCAAGTCCTTCACTCTCAAATCCCACCCAAGCAACAAATGCTAAGATGAGATTGGAGAGGAAGAACAATGGGGAAAGTCAACAAAAGACTCCAAGATCTAGATCCCAAGAGTTTCCCTCACTTAGAGGAGAAAAGGATTGGAGGAAGTGTAGATCTAGATCTCCTCTCTTAGATCCCTCAAGAAATAGCAAGAATCATGGGGGGGAACAAGAGAGAGAGCAAGTTCTTAAAATGGAAGAATGGAGGAGAGAGAATGGGAAGAACTAACTCAGCCCAAGGTGGAAGAAGGGCTATTTATAGCCCAATAGCAAATATAACCGTTGGGGAAAAGTTGGGCTGAGTCAACCGTCGAGGAGGCCGGTCAACCGGGCCTGGGGCCGGGCCATCCGGTCCAGGGCCCGGTCAAACCGGGCCACAGACCGGACCAGCCGGTCCAAACCGGTCGGCAGGCCGGACCCCGACCAGGGTCACTTTGTGTCGTCCAGGAGGTCATCCGGTTGGCGCCCGGTTGGCGCCCGGTTGAAAGGTCGGCACGCCGGGCAGGCCGGTTGTGAAGCCGGCTGACCGGGCGGCATACCGGAACGGCCGGCGCAAGGGCCGGTCCGACCGGGTCCCTGACCGGGTGAGCAGGAAAACATGTTTATACAAAAACTGTGATAACTAATGCTCCCGAACTCCGATTGACATGAAACCAATTTTGTTGGAAAGATAACGACGAATAGAACCCCAACAAAAACCACCAAGAAGCAATAAGAATATGCAAAGTATGCAAAGGATTGAGCTCCCTAAGACGATGTGATCAAGTTACTCAACCGAAAGCCCCTCTTAATAGTGCGGCTATCTATCCTATAATCCGGTCTCCCATCAACCACCTTGAGACCGGTAAAAGGAAAACCTAGCAAGGTCATACCTTTGCCTTGCGCATCCCGCTTGATCTTGATGATAACACTTCAAGCTCTACACAAGCCGGAATGCCACACTTGATCAATGTTGCTTCGTGAAGACTCACAAATACTCCTCCATACACTATGATGGGAAAGCTCCATTGATGCACATCTTCACATGTCCATTATCACCAAATGGTTGACAAGCTTGAAGCATGTGATCCGCTCAAGATGCTCATCTTGAACTTGCCCAACTCTACCTTGTATCTTCTCATACTCACATAAGATAGAGCATGGCTAATATTGAGTTCCACATAAGAACTCCATCTTCGTTTCTTCTTCTTGATCATATCACATATATGTCTTTAAATCGATGATCTTGATGCCAATACACAAGGTGTATCTTTATCTTCATGGCATCCATACTTTAATCCAACACATGGAATACAAGTAGTACCTATGGAATATTCCTTCATATAAACTCAATGAAAACATTAGTCCATAGGGGTTGTCATTGATTACCAAAACCACACATAGGGGCAATATACCCTTACAGTTGTCGATGAAGAAGGGGATGCCTTGGGCATCCCCAATCTTAGATGCTTGAGTCTTCTTGAAATATGCAGGGATGAACCACGGGGGCATCCCCAAGCTTAGAGCTTTCACTCTCCTTAATCGTATTGTATCATCCTCCTCTCTTGACCCTTCAAAACTTCCTCCACACCAAACTCGAAACAAACTCATTAGAGGGTTAGTGCATAATCAAAAATTCACATGTTCAGAGGTGACACAATCATTCTTAACACTTCTGGACATTGCACAAAGCTACTGAAAGTTAATGGAACAAAGAAATCCATCCAACATAGCAAAACAGGCAATGCGAAATAAAAGGCAGAATCTGTCAAAACAGAACAGTCCGTAAAGAATAATTTGTTAGAGGCACCAGACTTGCTCAGATGAAAATTCTCAAACTGAATCAAAGTTGCGTACATATCTGAGGATCACTCACGTAAATTGAAAGATTTTTCTGAGTTACCTACAGAGAATACTACTCAAATTCGTGACAGCAAGAAATGTGTTTCTGCGCAGTAATCCAAATCTAGTATCAACCATACTATCAAAGACTTTACTTGGCACAACAATGCAATAAAATAAAGATAAGGAGATGTTGCTACAGTAGTAACAACTTCCAAGACACAAATATAAAACAAAGTTGCTGTAGTAAAATAAAAACATGGGTTATCTCCCAAGAAGTGCTTTCTTTATAGCCATTAAGATGGGCTCATCAATTTCAATGATGCACTCCCAAGAAATAAGAGTTGAAGCAAAAGAGAGCATCAAAAAGCAAATTCAAAAAAAAATTAAGCCTAACCCACTTCCTATGAAAAGGAATCTTGTAAATAAACAAATTCATGAAGCATAATGCAACAAGCATAGAAAGATAAAACAAGTGTAACTTCAAAAATTTCAGCATATAGAGAGGTGTTTTAGTAACATGAAAATTTCTACAACCATATTTTCCTCTCTCATAAATATTTTCAGTAGCATCATGAACAAACTCAACAATATAACTATCACATGAAACATTCTTATCATGAGCTACATGCATAAAATTATTACTCTCCACATAAGCATAATCAATTTTATTAGTAATAGTGGGAGCAAATTCATCACCATAATCATCAAATATAGGAGGCATAGTGTAATCATAATAACCTTTATCCTCCATAGTAGGCGGCACCAAAAGACCACTATCATTATAATCATCATAAATAGGAGGCAAAGTATCATCAAAGAAAATTTTCTCCTCAATGCTTGGGGGACTAAAAATATCATGCTCATCAAAGCCAACTTCCCCAAGCTTAGAACTTTGTATATCATTAGCAACAATGGTGTTCAAAGCGTTCATACTAATAACATTGCCATTAGCATGCAAATAAGGTTCCATAGCTTTTTTAATTTTTGCAACACACCATTTATGTCTTAACTCAGGAAATAGATTAAAAAGCTCATAGTTGTTTTCCATTATGCCTTACTAGTGTTTAACAAGAAACAAAAAGATGCAATTGTAGGATCTAAAGGAAATAGCTTCGAGCACTCACCCAGAAAATAGCTTAGTTGCCGGGATCCGGAGTGTGAGTACCTTTTACCTTTCCTCCCCGGCAACGGCGCCAGAAAATAGCTTGATGTCTACTCACACTTCTTTTCCTGTAGACAGTGTTGGGCCTCCAAGAGCAGAGGTTTGTAGAATAGCAGCAAGTTTTCTCTTAAGTGGATCACCCAAGGTTTATCGAACTCAGGGAGGAAGAGATCAAAGATATCCCTCTCAAGCAACCCTGCAATCACGATACAAGAAGTCTCTTGTGTCCCCAACACACCTAATACACTTGTCAGATGTATAGGTGCACTAGTTCGGCGAAGAGATAGTGAAATACAAGTAATATGGATGAATATGAGTGGTAATAGCAATCTGAAATAAATATGGCAGCGAGTAAACATGCAACAGAACAGTAAATAAACGGAGATTCGATGCTTAGAAACAAGGCCTAGGGATCATACTTTCACTAGTGGACACTCTCAACATTGATCACATAATAAAACCACTCTACAGTCTCTTGTTGGATGACAAACACCATTAATTGTGTAGGGCGACAAGAGAACCTCAATGCCGGAGTTAACAAGCTCCACAACATTCGATGTTCATATTTAAATAACCTTAGAGTGCATGATAGACCAACGCAATTATACCGAGTACTAACATAGCATGCACACCGTCACCGACAGACTATGAAAGGAGGAACAGGTCACATCAATACCATCATAGTAATAGTTAACTTCATAATCTACAAGAGATCACAATCATAACCTATACCAAGTACTACATGATGCACACACTGTCAACTTTACATCATGAAGGAGGAATAGAGTACTTTAATAACATCACTAGAGTAGCACATAGATGATATTCAACTAGATCACAAAGAGAGAGATGAACAACATAACTACGGTAGAGCCCTCAGCCCCAGGGGAGAATTACTCCCTCCACATCATGGAGACAGCGATGGCGGTGAAGATGGCGGTGGAGATGCCTTCCGGGGGCACTTCCCCGTCCCGGCGGCGTGCCGGAACAGAGACTCCTGTCCCCCGAATCTTGGCTTCGCGATGGAGGAGGCTCTGGAACTTTTCTCGTACCGTGGCTTATTCGTTTAGGGTTTTCGCGACGGAGTCCTTAAGTAGGCGGAAGGGCAGCCTCGGAGGGGCCCTGGTGGGGCCAGACAATAGGGGGCGCGCCCCCTATGGCCGCGCCGCCACCACGTGTGGGGCCCCCAGGGCTCCCCTCTGGTCCCTCTCTGGCTCTCAGGAAGCTTCCGGGAAAAATAAGGTTCTGGGCGTTGATTTCGTCCAATTCCGAGAATATTTCCTTACTAGGATTTCTAAAACCAAAAACAGCAGAAAACAGGAACTGGCACTTCGGCATCTTGTCAATAGGTTAGTTCCGGAAAACGCATAAAATCATCATAAAGTATGAACAAAACGTGTAGGTATTGTCATAAAACAAGCATGGAACATCAGAAATTATAGATACGTTGGAGACATATCAATGACGCGTAAAGCACACGCCCGTTGGGAACCCCAAGTGGAAGGTGTGATGCGTACAGCAGCAAGTTTACCTCAGTAAGAAACCAAGGTTTATCGAACTAGTAGGAGTCAAGGAACACGTGAAGGTCGTTGGTGACGGAGTGTAGTGCGGCGCAACACCAGGGATTCCGGTGCCAACGTGGAACCTGCACAACACAACCAAAATACTTTGCCCCAACGTAACAGTGAGGTTTTCAATCTCACCGGCTTGCTGTAAACAAAGGATTAAATGTATAGTGTGGAAGATGATGTTTGTTTGCGAAGAACAGTAAAGAACAATGTTTGCAGTAGATTGTATTCAGATGTAAAAGAATGGACCGGGGTCCACAGTTCACTAGTGGTGTCTCTCCAATAAGAAATAGCATGTTGGGAGAACAAATTACAGTTGGGAAATTGACAAATAGAGAGGGCATAAGAATGCACATACATATCATGATGACTACTATGAGATTTAATCAGGGCATTACGACAAAGTACATAGACCGTTATCCAGCATGCATCTATGCCTAAAAAGTCCACCTTCGGGTTAGCATCCGCACCCCTTCCAGTATTAAGTTGCAAACAACAGACAATTGCATTAAGTATGGTGCGTAATGTAATCAACACAAATATCCTTAGACAAAGCATTGATGTTTTATCCCTAGTGGCAACAGCACATCCACAACCTTAGAACTTTCTTTCACTGTCCCAGATTCAATGGAGGCATGAACCCACTATCGAGCATAAATACTCCCTCTTGGAGTTACAAGTATCAACATGGCCAGAGCCTCTACTAGCAACGGAGAGCATGCAAGAACATAAACAACACATATATGATAGATTGATAATCAACTTGACATAGTATTCCATATTCATCGGATCCCAACAAACAGAACATGTAGCATTACAAATAGATGATCTTGATCATGATAGGCAGCTCACAAGATCTAACATGATAGCACAATGAGGAGAAGACAACCATCTTGCTACTGCTATGGACCCATAGTCAAAGGATGAACTACTCACACATCAATCCGGAGGCGATCATGGTGATGAAGAGTCCTCCGGGAGATGATTCCCCTCTCCGGCAGGGTGCCGGAGGCGATCTCCTGAATCCCCCGAGATGGGATTGGCGGCGGCCGCGTCTCTGGAAGTATTTCCGTATCGTGGCTCTCGGTAATAGGGTTTTCGCGACGGAGAGTATATGTAGGCGGAAGGGTAGAGTCGGAGGGCTGACGAGGGCCCCACACCATAGGGTGGCGCGGGCCCCACCCAGGCCGCGCGACCCTGTGGTCTGGGCGCCTCGTCGCCCCACTTCGTATCCCCTTCGGTCTTCTGGAAGCTCCGTGGAAAAATAAGACCCTGGGCGTTGATTTCGTCCAATTCCGAGAATATTTCCTTTGTAGGATTTCTGAAAACAAAAACAGCAGAAAACAGCAGCTGGCTCTTCAGCATCTCGTCAATAGGTTAGTGCCGGAAAATGCATATAAATGATATAAAGTATGTATAAAACATGTGAGTATCGTCATAAAAGTAGCATGGAACATAAGAAATTATAGATACGTTTGAGCCGTATCAACCATCGTGATCAACGTGGCTCTCAAAGGGAAATATTCTTCCTCGACGGCGTCCCATGTATCTGCCCCTTCCTCCGCCCACAACATTTCAAGCTCCTCCTTTCATAGTTCGAGATACATGTTGATATTGTTTCCTAGCTGTGTCAGCCCTTGAATTGGCATACTCATCTGTATGTACTTCCTCTTCATCCACAGCCAGGGCGGGAGGTTGTAAATCCATACAAACACGGGCCATGTGCTATGTGTGATGCTCCGGTTTCCGAACAGATTGAATCCATCCATGCTCGCACCCAACCTAATGTTTCTGGGATCTGCCCCGAAACTTCCGAATTCATTGTCTAATGCGTTCCACTGGCTTGCATCCGAACGGTGTGTCAGCACTGGGTGTTCAATCCGCTCTACATCATTTATCAATGCCTCCTTTCTTTCAGCGTGCCAGTGCATGAGCTTTGCTTCCTTGCGGTCCGCGTAGAACCATTGCAGCCGGGGGCGAGCGGGAAGTACCACACAACTTTCCGAGGAGCTTTCTTCTTCCTTTCTTGTACCGTTCAGCGTCACACACAGGACATTTGGTCTCGTCCACGTGCTCCTTGCGATACATGATATAATTGTTGATGCATGCGTGATACTTTTTGTGGGGTAAGTCGAGGGCACGTGATTCTCTTGGCCTCGGCTAGGCTACCAGGACACGTGTTCCCGGCAGGAAGGAGATCTTTCATGTATTCCAGAATGTCGTCGATGCTTGTGTATGTCCATCCGTGTTTCGCCTTCATCTGCAGCACATCAAGCGCTACTCTCAAGCGGGACTCCTCCAACTCGCGACCTGAGTCATACAATGGAGTATTTGAGTTTGTCTCCAGTTTCTCAAGCTTTGATTTCCGGTTGGCGCCTTTCGTCTTTTCGAGAAGCAGATCTTGCAGATGAGGGTCCTGCACGACTGAAGCTTGCGGCACCTCTTCATCATCGTCAAGATTATTGTCCGCGTCTTCAACATTTTGTTCACCATTATACTGATCTGCATCATCCTGTGCGACAAACTATTCATCGTCATCAATATCTTGATGCCCTCCTTCTTGCCGGCCATTGCCACATGCTGCCGTCGCCCCATTGACCTCCGCGCCATCATCACTCATCCATTGAGTGTGTCCATGCATGAAACCATTAGTGAGCAGGTGCCCCTGCAATTTTCCTGAATAGGGGTCAAACCATTTCCCTAGTTTGCATCTTCGAGACGGACACAATACCTCCGTGAGGTTATTTTCATACATGTCGATGATCGCGTGTTTCAGATATCTCATCACGATACTTTCACTCATCTTGATAACCATTATCGCCTGCACGGCAAGATTATATAATCGATTAGAACCATGCATCCGTCGGTAGTTTTCACGGAAAATTTTGGCATGACCTTCCTACACGGTAGGACATAGGAGCGCCAGAAATGTGCCGAAACGGAAACTTAATGAATCAACATTTTGGCGCAACGTTGGCAACTCATTTTCAATGCCAACACACAAGCACAAACACAACATATATGCCACACACGATCTTTGCTTCAAATGTCCAATATACGTCAATTTCATTGGTCAATTTGTTCATTAATCACCTATTTGTTTGATATATTCATCGGCGAGATCGAGACGACGCACTGCGACCACGGCTTATGGAAGCCAACTTTCTAGATCTAGATCTAGATTGAGCGGTCAATGCGGGATACATAGATCTAGATCTACATAGGAATGTGGGAGATGCATGTAGGAAGTGAAGATTTGCTCAAAAAATATTATTTTGTTTGGTCAAGTTGGCCAAATTTGGGGTAGAAATGGGAAAAAAATAGCTGGGTTTGGAGAAGGCTCGGGTTGTGTGGAGGAGTGGAGTGTAGTGTGGGTGTGTGAGTGCTGGTTGGCGGGAAAAATAAGTGCCAGGTTACTACCGTTGCACCATGACCTAGGTGCGCCGGCAGTATATAGCCCATCCGGCTATATCTGCTGCGGGCCAGGGCCAAGAATCACTGCCGGCGCACCAGCCCAGGAGCGCACCGGCAATAGAAAATTACCGCCGGCGCACTCCTGGGCTAGTGCGCCGACAGTGATTCTTGGGCTTGGCCCGAATCGGACGAGCCCATGCCAGAAACTTCCGCTGGCGCGTCTTTTCTGCTGTTGCGCTGGCAGTAGGCCTGCATCGCCGGCGTGGCTGAAAGGTGGTGCGCCGGCACCACATGCCACCGGCACGTGCAGGATGTGGTACGCCAGCAACATATCTTCCACCTATAGGCTTTTTCCTATTAGTTTCTTCCTCAACGTATCCGCGTATATGAGATTCAGACTGCTTCCTCCATCGATGCATATGCGAGAGACCTCAAATCCCGCAATCACCACTGGCAAGATCATAGCTGACTGTCCTGGTCATGCAACTTGAGCTGGGTGATCCTCTTGGGTGAATCCTATGGCCTGTCCCGACCAATTAAGGTAATCGATGGTTGGTGGAGGCATCTTCTCTGCCATGTATACCTGTCGTGAAATCAACTTATGCACCCTGTTCGAGGGTCTGCCCTTCTGTATCACCGACACTGCTCCCGCTGTATTTATGAAGCCACTGACATCGCCCTGAGGTGCCGAAAGTTGCAACTGATGCTGATTTGCGCTGGTAATTGCGGGTGGTGGTGGTAGGTGAATTTCACTCCTTGGGCCCTGCACGTACCTCCTGTTTGCGGCTTGCGTGTTGGTGTTTTTTTCGTACCTTCGCAGAGCTTGAAAAGTTTGACAGTCCTTCTAAAGGTGACCCAACTGTCTCTTTCCCTCGTTGTCGAGGTAAAAATGCACCAGGCATGGCCATTCAACAAATCTTCGAGTGACATGTTGTATGGCCTTGGGAACCTAGGCCGGTTATTTTGCCTGCTAGAACTCGGCGCATCTTTGTGATCGTTGAGCTGGTCATTGTTCCGTTGGTAATCGTCCCGATGATTTCCTCCACTATTTCCTCAGAAGCCAGCCACCACTTGGCTGGGACCGTTATAATCTATGAAGGGTCGAAAACGTCGCCAATTTTGATTGTTATTCATGTTACGATCCTCATCGGGTGACCTCTGCCATTTGTTATGAACAACATCTTCTCCGTCAGCCCAGCGATTTGCTATCTCCATGATATCAGCTATTGTTCTTGGTTTAGCTCTTCCCAATTCCTCGATTAGGTCACTTCTTAGGATTCCTACGACAAACGCGTCGCTTGCTCATTCGTCTGACACGTTCACAGTCGAGTTTTTTTATGATGCTCCACCTCTGGATGTACATCCTCATTGATTCATCCGACTTTTGTCTGCAGGTCCTTAGCTTCCCTGTTGACGCGGGTTTCTTGCACGTGGAACGGAAATTCCTCACGAACAAGTCCTCGAAAGTTTCCCTACTGTCGATGGTTCCTTCCAGTAATTTCTTCATCCAAGATCTTGCGGCTCTGCTGTGGTGAACCTGAATACTCTGCATGGCCGTTGCTCTGGTTCCACCCATCAGCTTCACTGTCTCTAAGTAATCAACTATCCAATCCTCATGATCTTACAATCCATCGAATTTCTTGTAGCTACCAGGTAACTTAAAACTAGAAGGCACCATAGTCTTGCGAACCCTTTGGGTGAAACAAGGGAGCCCGCATAAATCCTCCTCGCTAACTTCCGGTGAGTACCGACGCTCTCTTCTATTTTCATGGTCCCTCTCCTGTCGTGCTCTATCGAATCGTGCTTGCGTCACCGTATTTCTCGCGTCACCTTCTCGTGGAGGATCTCGCGCTGCTGTAGTGGGTCGAGGACTATTTTGCCTTGGACTATTTCTTGGAGCACTTTCAGGTTGCGGTGTACTTGATCCTGCTATTGCTGTTCCCATGATTCCAACTCCTGCCAATGCCATGTTATACAATGCTTCCCTAGGATCTCCTGCAGGTGGTTTGGATGCTAATATGAAAACATGTGTCGCCATATATCCCGCTTCCGGTGTTTTTGGGATGATGTTCCCTCTCGTGTGTATTGACATAAAGGACATATCAAGGTTTTGGATCAAGTTCTCTCATTCATGCTCAGGCATATTTGCCAGTCGAGATCTTCCTCTTGCACGGGCGTCTCTATGACTGTCTCCCGACATTCTTGATTGTTGACTCAGGGCGGCCCTGCGCGCACTTGACACAGAAGCCGCAGCTTTCCTTGCTTCGAGTGCTATTCTCTGTTTTTCTAACTCTCGTCTAGCACGAGCGAGTTTATATGTATATGCTTGCAACGCTTCCGGTGTAGCCGCGGTAGTCATCGGCTCTGTTCCATCCATGGATCTCTGAGCTCTATCCCAAGCTGCTTGTGACAGTTGTATCTTTTCTCGCGGCGTGGACCCGATGTATTTGTTTCCTGTTCCCCGCGTGATATCTGTAGGGTCGATGTATGGATTGCCCAAGTCATCGAAAGCCTCCAACGCTTCGTCCTCTTGTCGGCTCGATTCCCCGATTGCGCAAATTTGATGATATATTGTAGTTGTGCTTTCATCATCTTCAGGGTCGGTGACACCGTCATATCGATCGGTGAATACCTCCCGAATAATGCTACACCGACATCAAGGGCGTTCTCAATGATGCTCTCACCGGCTTCGCCTCCAAGACAGGCCCCCTCAAAGTACAGAGGAAAGTACAAGGATGCTTGGCATTACACCATTCTTCATATGCAGGAGTACATAAAGTACACAGATGACATGTTGTTGCACATACTCTTAGAAAAAGGTTTAAAACACATGGCAGATGCCAACGATACAGACCTGAGACTCAACCGGGGTCGTGTCCAGCAGATGATTTGCACGATAATTGTGCAGGATGTTGAAAATAGGTCTGGCGCGTTCTTCTACGGCTACGATCAACCACCTAATGACGAGATAGAACTCCGCTTGGAGATGTCACGTGAGGACATGCCATTCAACTCTCTGGAGGGCTGCTGTCCATTCCCCCCTAGGCCTACAACCTGATCCTACGAAGGGAACTCTTTTGCTTAAGCTTGAACGATATGTCGATGAACTTGAGTACTATAATTGCTATATATTCAGGTCTAATCGACTTGTCGCTTTTATTTAGTTTGTATGGATGTGCATGTGAACCTGCGTCTATAATTTCATTTACTTTGGTATATATTTCTAGATTATGGCGTGTTTACCTTAATCATTTGCATTTACTTGACCCTTACTTGGCTCGTATTTGGAGTTCGCTGATGATTAGAATGTTCGTTCACTCGTACACTCGGGGGTGGAGCCAATGAGTCTTGGTGTGATGGCCACAAATATCAATCTATTGTGAATCCTACCTGGCCTCACTGACTCCATACCTGGATGTTAATATTTGTTTCGACCAACAAAGTATGAGGCACACTATTTAGTTCGTACTACTTGTCTTTTATTTGAGTTGGCACTTCTTAATTGCATTGGCTGATGATTAGAATGTTCGGTCACTACACTCTGGGGTGGGGTGAGTGAACCTGGTATGATGGCACAAATAGCAATCTGTTGTGCATCCTACTTGGCTTCACTTACCCCAACCCTGAATGTTAATATTGTTTCGATCGACAAAGTATGAGGCATATGCTATCTACTTGATACTACTTGGCTCTTATTAGAGTACGCCGATGATTAGAAAGTTTGGTCGCTCGTACACTCGAGGGTGGAGCCAGTGAGCCTGGTGTGATTACCACAAATATCAATCTCTTGTGCATCCTACCTGGTCTCGCTGACTCCATTCCTGAATGTTAATATTTGTTTCGACCAACAGAGTATGAGGCATTCTATTTAGTTCATACTACTTGTCTCTTATTTGAGTTGGCACTTGTTAATTGCATTGGACGATGATTAGAGTGTTTCGTCACACTTCTCATATATACTTATATGTTGCAAATAGATATATATCATCTATGATTTGGTACTGACGTTTTATTTGTCTTGTGCATGGAGATGCCGATGACATATGTCGTGTACAAGCGGAGAGTTCATGTAGTCTACGACGACTGGGAGGACTATCGGAGACAGGTGCACCGCTTCAGCGGCAACAGCTACAAGGGATACCCTACTAGGAAGATATGAGTGTTATCTAGCGGGAGAGATGAGGGATATGAGGAGGAACTGGATGAAGACCATGGCCTTCGTGATGATGCTCATCGTGACCATGGTAATATTTTATGTGATTGTAGCTTAGGTTAGTAGCTACATTGAAAGGTGTATGACGACACTTGTGATGACTATGTACCGAGACTTCTAACTTTGTGAAACTTTATCGTTAGGTGTTGCATGTTTGTTGTATGAATCAACATTTCGTAACGAGACTTGCCTATTTGTGTATTGATACCGAAAATGAGACTTGGCTCTCTATGTGCTTTTCATATTGCATGTGTACTGTTGTATAAATATATACTGTATTGGATAATATAAATATGCGTTGTAATATGCTGGAAAATGCTGTAAAAATTAGATTTTCGAATTATACCTCCGGCGCACCTCCATCCCCTACTCCCGGCGCACAGCACATGCACCACTGCTGATAGCCCTACTGCAATGTGCGCCAGCGGTAAACAACTATTGCCGGCGAAGCTGGTCCAGTGCACCGACAATAACTGAACTACCGCCGGTGCACTGGCCGGTGCGCCGGTAGTAGCCAGTTATCACCGGTCCATTCGCACCGGCGGGCTCTGGTGCGTCGGCAATAGGCCTCTTCCTAGTAGTGCCGTGAACGGCATAGGTGTACCGCCGTTGCCGTCGCCGGGCACAGAGCGCTGGAGGGACGCCATCAGGGCCCGGTGGTCTGCACTCGACGCCGAGGAGCAGGCCGATGAGACCTGGGAGGCCACTGATACGTCTCCAACGTATCCATAATTTCTGACGTTCCATGCTTGTTTTATGACAATACTTACATGTTTTGCTTGCACTTTATGATGATTTCATGCATTTTCCGGAACTAACCTATTAACAAGATGCCACAGTGCCAGTTCCTGTTTTCTGCTGTTTTTGGTTCCAGAAAGGCTGTTCGGGCAATATTCTCGGAATTGGACGAAATCAACGCCAAACATCATAATTCACCGAGACGGACCAGGACACCGAAGGGAGTCAGAGGGGAGGCCTGGGGCCCCCACACCATAGGGCCGCGCGGGCCAGCCCCTGGCCGCGCCGGCCTATGGGGAGGGCACCCTGTTGCCCCTCCTGCGCCGCCTCTTCGCCTATATAAGCCCTTTCGACCTAAAAACGCGAGACCTTTTGACGAAACTCCAGAAGGACTCTAGGGGCGCCGCCGCCATCGCGAAACTCCAATTCGGGGGACAGAAGTCTCTGTTTCGGCACCCTGCCGGGACGGGGAAGTGCCCCCGGAAGCCATCTCCATCGACGCCACCGCCTCCATCATGCTCCGTGAGTAGTTCCCCCATGGACTATGGGTTCTAGCAGTAGCTAGTTGGTACTCTCTATCCCATGTACTTCAATACAATGATCTCATGAGCTGCCTTACATGATTGAGATCCATCTGATGTAATCGGTGTTGTGTTTGTTGGGATCCGATGGATGATACATTATGATTAGTCTATCTATAAAGTTTGTGAAGTTATTGTTGCTGCAATCTTGTTATGGTTAATGCTTGTCACTAGGGCCCGAGTGGCATGATCTTAGATTTAAGCTCTATACTTATTGCTTAGATTGTATCTACAAGTTGTATGCACATGTCACTGTCCGGAACCAAAGGCCCCGAAGTGACAGAAACCGGGACAACCTGAGGGGATGGCAGTGATGTGAGGATCACATGTTTTCACCAAGTGTTAATGCTTTGCTCCGGTACTTTATTAAAAGGAGTACCTTAATATCCAGTAGATTCCCTTGAGGCTCGGCTGCCACCGGCTGGTAGGACAAAAGATGTTGTACAAGTTTCTCATTGCGAGCACGTATGACTATATATGGAAAACATGCCTACATAATTAATGAATTGATGTTCTGTCTTAATGCTTTATCAATCCTGTCAATTGCCCAACGGTAATTTGTTCACCCAACACTTGTCCCTTGTTATTGGAGAGTTACCACTAGTGTAGATCGCTGGGAACCCCGGTCCATCTCTCATCATCATATACTCGTTCTATATGTCATTGGAAGTAGTATCAACTATTTTCTGGTGCCATCGCCTACGTATTCTTTGTTCTGCTGTGTATTCGTTACTACTGCTCTCATATTACTGCTACTTTCACATCACCCCTGTTACTAGTGCTTTTCCAGGTGCAGCTGAATTGACGACTCAGTTGTTAAGGCTTATAAGTATTCTTTACCTCCCCTTGTGTCGAATCAATAAATTTGGGTTTTACTTCCCTCGAAGACTGCTGCGATCCCCTATACTTGTGGGTTATCAAGACTGTTTTCTGGCGCCGTTGCCGGGGAGGCATAGCTCTACTCATAAGTTCACCTGGGGAGTACACTCTACCTCTCTCTCTGTTTTTATTTATTTATTTTGTTTTGCTTAGTTTAGTTTTGTCTAGTTTATTTGTGCTTAGTTTATTTCTGTCTAGTATTATTTTGCTTAGTTTACTTTTATCTAGTTTGTTTTTGTCTTGTTTTATTTTTCTTATATACCCAAAAATCCATAAAAATTTGAAAAACCTAAAAATTAAAAACTGTTGTTATGGGAGAACCCACAACCTATTTGGAGCTCATAGAATATTATAATAATTATAGAAAATCAAGAGCGGGTGAAGTGATGAGTGCTGTGATAGAAAAATTGAATACAATTGCTAAAATTTTGCTTAAACGCCATGATATAAATTGTTGCTCTAAACAGGATACTAAACATCTGAAATTTCAATGTGGCTTTAGTGAAGAAGTTTTAATTAAGAACTATAATTGGAATAGCTATATTCATCTTGGGTTTGAAGAGGTAGAACAATTTGTCATATTTATGGGAGCCTCTGAGATCGAATCCTTCATGGTTAAGAATTATGAAACTTGTGTTGTTTGTAAGGACCTTAAAGATTATGTCTATTCTATCCTTAATTTTTGCAATGAAAGTTACAGTGATAATCCGTATATCATTGATTATAAAGAGAGACTCATTAATGCACAAGAATGCACTCACAATTTGCAGGAACCTGTGGAAGAAGAAATTGATGAACCTGAAAGCTCATTGGATGAAAAAGAGGAGGAAATTGATGAACCTGAAAGCTCATTGGATGAAAAAGAAGAGGAGAGTGATGAACAAAAGGAGGAAGAATGGATTAGCTACCCATGCCAACCTTATAATGAGAGTAACTCTTTATCTCTTACACTATTTGATTGCCCTCCATGCTTACCGAAAGAGGTTGAATGTTATGTTCCCGTGGATTCTCTTGAAATATTCCCTATGAGTAAAACTTGTGAAAATAATTATGCTACTGTTATCTATGATAATCCATGCTATTTTGATAAATCTTATGATAATGCTTTGTTTGTGCCTGATATCGAAATGCATGGTACTAAAGAATTTTGCATGGCAAATGTTTATGATAAAGCTCTAGATGATGGTCCTATGTTACTTGATAATATTAATTGTACTACTAATGAAAATGGGATTGGAGAGTTCTTGACTTCATGTATGAGTCCCATATCTCTTGAGATTGATCAATCATCATGTTATATTATTGATAAAAGTGGATTTGAAAGTTTTGATCCTACTATTTTTGAACTTGATGAAAATTATGTGTTTATGGATCATGAAAAGCATGCTTTATGTGATAGTTATATTGTTGAGCTTGTTCATGAAGCTACTGAAAATTATTATGAGAGAGGAAAATATGGTTGTAGAAATTTTCATAGTACTAAAACACCTCTCTATACGCTGAAATTTTTGAAGTTACTCTTGTTTTATCTTCCTATGCTTGTCACTTTGTTCTTCATGAACTTGTTTATTTACAAGATTCCTTTTCATAGGAAGTGGGTTAGACTTAAATGTGTTATGGATTTGCTTTTTGATGCTCTCTTTTGCTTCAACTCTTATTTCTTGCGAGTGCATCATTAAAATTGCTGAGCCCATCTTAATGGCTATAAAGAAAGCACTTCTTGGGAGATAACCCATGTATTTATTTTGCTACTGTTTTGTTGTGTTTTAGAAGTTGTTACTACTGTAGCAACCTCTCTTTATCTTTATTTTATTGCAATGTTGTGCCAAGTGAAGCCTCTAATCGAAGGTTGATACTAGATTTGGATTTCTGCGCAGAAACAGATTTCTATCTGTCACGAATTTGGGCAGGGTTCTCTGTAGGAAACTCAGAAAAATCTGCCAATTTACGTTCCTGTTCCTCAGATATGTACGCAACTTTCATTAGTTTTGAGTTTTCTGATTTGAGCAACGGAAGTACCTCTTTAAAATTTGTCTTTACTGGATGTTCTGTTTTGGCAGATTCTGTCTCTGTTTTTTGCATTGTCTCTTGTGGACTTTAAGCAAGGCTTTCTAGACTTTGAGGGCTGTAGCTAATGTTTTATTGAGTTCTTGCAATGTGTCACTACAGGACCAAGGTGGATTCAAATTTTTTGAGTACTAACCCCTCTAATGAAGTTTATGAGAAGTTTGGTGTGAAGGAAGTTTTCAAGGGTCAAGAGAGGACGATGATATATGATCAAGAAGAGTGAAAAGTCTAAGCTTGGGGATGCCTCCGTGGTTCATCCCTGCATATTTCAAGAAGACTCAAGCGTCTAAGCTTGGGGATGCCCAAGGCATCCCCTTCTTCATCAACTTATCAGGTTTCTTCTATTGAAACTACATTTTTATTCGGTCACATCATATGTGCTTTACTTGGAGCGTCTGTGTGCTTTTATTTTTGTTTTTGTTTGAATAAGATCGGATCCTAGTAATCCTTGTGTGGGAGAGAGACACGCTCCGCTTTTTCATATGAACACTTGTTCTTCGTTTTACTTTTAATGTTCAATGGTAAAAGTTGGAAGCTACAATACTTATTGTAATTTAGTTGGAAACAGAAAATGCCTCATATTGTCTTGAATAATTTGATACTTGGCAATTGTTTTGAGCTCTCAAGTAGATCATGATTAAGTTCTTGCACCATGTAGTTTGAGCCTATTAGTGGAGAACTACCGTAGAGCTTGTTAAAATTGGTTTGCATGATTGGTCTCTCTTAAGGTCTAGATATTTTCTGGTAAAAGTGTTTGAGCAACAAGGAAGACAGTGTAGAGTATTATAATGCTTGCAATATGTTTTTATGTAAGTTTTGCTGTACCGGTTCATACTTGTGTTTGCTTCAAATAACCTTGCTAGCCCAAAGCCTTGTACTGAGAGGGAATGCTTCTCGTGCATCCAAAACCTTGAGCCAAAACCTATGCCATTTGTGTCCACCATACCTACCTACTATGTGGTATTTCCTGCCATTCCAAGTAAATACTTCATGTGCTACCTTTAAACAATTCAAAATGCTTCTCAATTTGTGTCAATGTTTTATAGCTCATGAGGAAGTATGTGGTGTTTTATCTTTCAATCTTGTCGGGCAACTTTCACCAATGGACTAGTGGCTTCATCCGCTTATCCAATAATTTTGCAAAAAGAGCTGGCAACGGGGTTCCCAGCCCCAATTAATCACAAATAGACACTCCTCCATGGTATGTGAATGACTGGTAGGCACCCGAGGATTCGGTTAGCCATGGCTTGAGAAAGCAAAGGTGGGGAGGAGTGTCATCACTAAATAAAACTAAAATAAAATAGACACTCCTTCATGGTATGTGATTGTTGGAAGGCACCCGAGGATTCGGTTAGCCATGGTTTGTGAAAGCAAAGGTTGGAAGGAGTGTCACCCAAAAATGAAAACATCATGGGAGCCGCTCTTTGAAGGTCTGCCTGGCAAGGGGGTTAGAGTGCCCACTACCATTCGTTGACAACAACAAACACCTCTCAAAATTTTACTTTTATGCTCTCTATATGATTTCAAAACTTGAAAAGCTCTAGCACATGATTTAATCCCTGCTTCCCTCTGCGAAGGGCCATTCTTTTACTTTATGTTGAGTCAGTTTACCTACTTCCTTCCATCTTAGAAGCAAACACTTGTGTCAACTGTGCATTGATTCTTACATACTTGCTTATTTGCATTCATCATATTACTTTATGTTGACAATTATCCATGAGATATGCATGTTGAAAGTTGAAAGCAATCGCTGAAACTTATATCTTCCTTTGTGTTGCTTCGATGCCTTTACTTTGAATCTATTGCTTTGTGAGTTAACTCTTATGCAAGGCTTTTGATGCTTGTCTTGAAAGTACTCTTCATGAAAAGTTTTGCTATATGTTATCTATTTGTTAGCAACTATAGATTATTTCCTTGAGTCACTTCATTCATTTCGTATGCTTTGTAATAGTATGATCAAGGTTATGTAAGTAGCATGTCACTACAGAAATTATTCTTTTTATCGTTTACCTACTCGAGGACGAGTAGGAACTAAGCTTGGGGATGCTGTTATGTCTCCAACGTATCCATAATTTCTGACGTTCCATGCTTGTTTTATGACAATACTTACATGTTTTGCTTGCACTTTATGATGATTTCATGCATTTTCCGGAACTAACCTATTAACAAGATGCCACAGTGCCAGTTCCTGTTTTCTGCTGTTTTTGGTTCCAGAAAGGTTGTTCGGGCAATATTCTCGGAATTGGACGAATCAACGCCAAACATCATAATTCACCGAGACGGACCAGGACACCGAAGGGGAGTCAGAGGGGAGGCCTGGGGCCCCACACCATAGGGCCGCGCGGGCCAGCCCCTGACTGCGCCGGCATATGGGGAGGGCACCCTGTTGCCCCTCCTGCGCGGCCTCTTCGCCTATATAAGCCCTTTCGACCTAAAAACACGAGACCTTTTGACGAAACTCCAAAAAGACTCCAGGGGCGCCGCCGCCATCGCGAACCTCCAATTCGGGGGACAGAAGTCTCTGTTCCGGCACCCTGCCGGGACGGGGAAGTGCCCCCGGAAGCCTTCTCCATCGACGCCACTGCCTCCATCATGCTCCGGCAGTAGCTAGTTGGTACTCTCTATCCCATGTACTTCAATACAATGATCTCATGAGCTGCCTTACATGATTGAGATCCATCTGATGTAATCGGTGTTGTGTTTGTTGGGATCCGATGGATGATACATTATGATTAGTCTATCTATAAAGTTTGTGAAGTTATTGTTGCTGCAATCTTGTTATGCTTAATGCTTGTCACTAGGGCCCGAGTGGCATGATCTTAGATTTAAGCTCTATACTTATTGCTTAGATTGTATCTACAAGTTGTATGCACATGTCACTGTCCAGAACCAAAGGCCCCGAAGTGACAGAAATCGGGACAACCGGAGGGGATGTCAGTGATGTGAGGATCACATGTTTTCACCAAGTGTTAATGCTTTGCTCCGGTACTTTATTAAAAGGAGTACCTTAATATCTAGTAGATTCCCTTGAGGCCCGGCTGCCACCGGCTGGTAGGACAAAAGATGTTGTACAAGTTTCTCATTGCGAGCACGTATGACTATATATGGAAAACATGCCTACATAATTAATGAATTGATGTTCTGTCTTAATGCTTTATCAATCCTATCAATTGCCCAACTGTAATTTGTTCACCCAACACTTGTCACTTGTTATTGGAGAGTTACCACTAGTGTAGATCGCTAGGAACCCCGGTCCATCTCTCATCATCATATACTCGTTCTATATGTCATTGGAAGTAGTATCAACTATTTTCTGGTGCCATCGCCTCTGTGTTACTGTTACTACTGCTCTCATATTACTGCTACTTTCAAATCACCCCTGTTACTAGTGCTTTTCCAGGTGCAGCTGAATTGACAACTCAGTTGTTAAGGCTTATAAGTATTCTTTACCTCCCCTTGTGTCGAATCAATAAATTTGGGTTTTACTTCCCTCGAAGACTGCTGCGATCCCCTATACTTGTGGGTTATCAGCCACCGGCAACGACTCCTGGTGGATCGCCTGCTTCCAGGCGCAATACGATATGGAGATGCACAACACCACCGGCCTCGTCGGCGGGCCGAACAGCTGGAACAGGGATGGGCGCCTCCTGTTCTGGGGTGTTCCGGGGCGCACCCTGCAGAACGTCATCAACGACATCCACAACGGCGCTCCAAGGTTTGAGGCGCCGTCCTCACCGCCACCATCTCCCGTAGCACGCTAGCAGCCGCGGAGGACGTACTCGTCCTCCTCCGATTCTTCCTCGTCTGGACCGGCCTGATCGATGTCGTCCTCGTCGCATCGCCCCGCGTCCTACACCGTCCCCAAGCGCGTGGTGAAGGAGGAGCCGGCGACGCCCGTCAATCCAAGGCGCCGCGGCAGAGGCAGCCAGCAGCACAATGGCGCGGCGGCAACTCCCTCCTCATCCCGAAGCCGGAGGTGAAGGAGGAGCAGGACAACGAGGAAGCGGAAAAGGCGGCGCTACTGGCGGAGTACGAGCAGCAGCAGCGGCTCATCGGCAGCTGCGACGACCTCGAGGACTGTCCAGGACTACGAGCAGCGTTCTTGGCGTCGCTGATCGACAAGGACGCCTGGATGGGCGACCTCGACACGGCGATCGCCATGTCCATCTGCGACACCGGCAAGCCGCTCGTGGACCTCACCAACGACGGCGAGGCAGGACCCCAAGCGGGCTAGTGAAGGATGAGCCCGACGAGCGCGTCAAGCAGGAGTCATCACCGACGACATGTACAACTTCCACCAGTATTACGATGCCTCCGGCCCGCCGCAAGTACTTCTAGATTAGGTTTAGTTTAAATTTAATCGAATCTCGTTCGAATCTATTTAATATATAGCAAGTTTTGACGGATTTAATCGAATCTCGCTCAAGTTTAAATTTTCGAAATTTTGTTTGGGGAACGCGACTGAGGAGCACTAGTGGAAAACAGGGCATTTGATCCGGGTGGTATGACACTTTTGTCGCGGGCGGCCAGGCGCGACAAGAGAGGCGCGACAAAAGGGTCCACCTTTTGTCGCGGGTCGCTTACGACCCGCGACATAAGGTCCACCACGTGGCAGCCGCGGGGCGCGCAGGGCACAGGCCCTTTTGTCGCGGGCGGTATTACCACCCGCGACAAAAGGCCCTCTACGTGGCGCGCGCACAACGCTGCTGCTTTAGGGTTTGAGGGGTGCAGCACCCCCCCCCCCCGCCACCGACCGCCTGTTATTTCATTTTTTTCATTCGAAAATAAAAGTTGCATATATTTGTACGCTACTAGAAGTTGTACACGTTCATTCATTATATATATATATAGATCGATCAAACAAATATTGGAAGCAAAAGTATCGATTCCCCTTACACATATTCGTAGATTCCCTACATATATACATGGAGCTCACGATCGACAAGCGGTACTAACGACCGTCTATTTGGAGGTAGAGCATCTATTTGGACTAAACAATCCTTTGTTGTTTATTACTTCTCTAACCAAAAGTCCCGCCAGTTCCTCCGCGATTCCTAGTGCGTGTTCCTTTGGTTGGAGTCTGTCCCGCATGAAGTCGACCTATATACGAAAATGAGATGAGTATGACTATATCAGTCTTGATAACGAAATATTGATGATAATAAATAAAGTTGTGAATGTTATTGCTTACGTCGAATTTATTTTTGTTCTGCTTCTCAGTGGTTAACATGCGAATGGACTCGCAAACGTAGTATCCACATAGATTCGTCCCTTGTGGCTGCTGGGGGCACGGTACAGGAGTAAATGTTAACTTCTTTGCAAAGGTAATCTCCTTATGATGATTCTTCAAAGCTTGCCAAGCCCTGCCAGACAAAAGAATGATTGAATGAGTGGATAATTAATTGATATCTCACGAAAGATAAAGCGCGGCGATGAAGGAAATTACACTTGGAGCAACTTCTGCAAGTCCTGGAACCCGTCCACGCCTCTACTCAGTGGGTCTCTTACTTCAACTATTCCCTTATCAGGTTGAATGTCTAGTAGAATCCAGTGGAAGCTGCACATGTTATGCATATACGTCAGGAATTACACTTAACATCGAGTAAGAAAAATTGAATGTGCATAAAAGATCATTAAGACTCTCACTCGTAGTTGTAAGGAAACAATATTGAATCACAGAAATATTGCTGCCGCAAAAACCTTAGTAGGTTTCCCCCCGTTTCTTCGCGTTTATGCTTCACCGTTTCAACATGTATTTTATCTGGGTCAATAAACCCAACATTGATAATATTATTACTTTTGCATTCACTGATCTTCAGTCTGCATAAGAGAACACATAAGATATAATGAGTATATATATGCAATGAAAACGAACATGAACTGAATGAAAATGAACTTATGTGTAGTTAACAACTTACAAGCAATAGCAACTCATGAGAGATTTGTCGAGGGCATCTAGATTGAATAACTGCCAGAGTTCATTCATCTCAATATGGATCTCCTCCTTTCGGTAGTAATATTCCCATGGTATACTCGCCACGATGTACATTATGTTCTCCTTGCATGCATCAAGGTACCACTGATGCAAATTCCGCATATGTGTTGGCAGTTTATGCAGCTGCTCTCTGCTGACCAAGTCGGCCCCGTAGACAAATTTAGGAGCTATATCAGCAGTGGGTAGTGCAGCATCTGCTGCAGACAGCAATTCCTCCACGGTAACTAAACAAGCAGCCGCTAGCCTTGCAGCTTCTTCCATATCGAGACCACCATGTTCCTGGTACACCTTGGGAACATTAAACACTTTGAGTGCTGGGATCGATTGTTTGGGCTGAGCACCGAGGAGGGGAACTTCCTTTCTCTTTTTGCGTTTTGTCGTTTGCTTGGCCTTGAGGGGTGCACTTGTTGAACTTGACTTTTTCTCGGCTGCACTTCTAGCTGATGATTTGCTCGTGCCAGCAATGTCCTTCTCCTTAGCCTTTTCATCCTTCTTTTGGTCAATTACCTTCGCAAGAGTGCGTGTATAGTTATCCTTCTTCTCGTGTAACTCATACTGCGATGGTGTGTTCAGAAAACTAGTAGCATATTCTATTTTCTTCTCTGTGTATGGCTCTGGCGCTGGAGGTTTTGGCTTATGAAAAAAATCATAATTGTATTTCTTAACAATGGCATCATTTTCCTCCTCAGTACGATCGTAAGGACGGGGGGGGGACCTTTGGTACTTTTGGGAGGGGCGACATCTTGCGGACAGGACTCTTGAAACGCTTTCGGCTGGGTGCATTCCGAGTCTTAGTGGGCGGAGGCGGCGGCGCTGGAGATGGAGATGGACTACCGTTGTCGTGGTCGACGTCGTACCCACGGGGTGATGGTGGCGACATGTGATCAGTAGGAGGAGGTGATGGTGGCCTGCGATCACCTGGAGGAGGTGATGGTGACCTGCTGGGACGACTGGTACTAGGTGCTACCCAGCCTGGCAGCCTGATGTTCTTCTTTTCCCAGAGAATGATTTCTCCCAGCACCTCTCTGAGTGTAAGCCCCCCATCACCTCCAGAGATATCGAGCTCCAATGTCTCCCACGACGGGACAACTGAATCCACCCCGACACGAGCATAGCCAGCTGGAATCGGATTGCCATGCCATGTTGCCGGCTCACCTTCAGGTCCAAATGCCGGTAAGACATAGCCAACCGCCACCTTAACAGAAACCTTCCTGAACACCTCATGGAGATCACAAGGTGTTTGCTCCTTGATTCCATCCAAGGGGTCGCCAGGACCAGCATCTATCATCATCCGTGTAGGAAGGGCCTCCGAGTCGGCCACACTGCTGTCTCGTCGCTGAGATATGTCAGCGGTATTATCTGGCGGGCGCTGTCCTTTTAGTTCATTTATCTCCCGCTGCTGCTGCTGAAGCTCCCGCTGCTGCTGGTCAAGTCAGCGTTGGAACTTGGCCATCTGGTCATTCTGCACCTCCAGCTGGCGTTGTTTAGCTCTCGCTCGGCTTCTATAAGTCTCCGCGTCGGCCGGAAACCCAAGCGACCACGGAACACTAGGGCCGAAGCCTCTTGTTCGTCCTCCCTTCTCAGGATTACCGAGGACAAGCGTCAGCAAGTCTTTCTCTCTATCGGGAGCAAACTTTAGTTTTCCCGCCTTTATATCTGTCGTCACTTCAATCCATTTTTGCCTGGGTACCCTAACCCTGGTGTCACTTTCAACAATGTTCCCTGTCTTCATGTCATACTCACAGCCATGCACGAGGAACCAATTTCGAGCCCTAGTGTCCCATCCTTCTCGCGTGGGTTCTGGAGTGATCCCTTTCAGCTCCATCTCAGCCTCTTGTGCATGCCACTTAGGCATGGCTACTCCGTAGCCCCCTCGCCCCGTATGATGGTGATATTTCTTTTCGCTTGCATTCTTCTTGTTTTTCGTTGACAGGTTCACAGCCTCCTCTGATTCTTTGTACCTCACAAATTCTTCCCAGTTATGCTCCTGCTTCGCTAGGTAGTTCTCGAATAATGGAGGCTTCTTGTCTTTCTTATATTTTTTCCATAACCGGTTCTTATACGCCCGGAAAAGTTCCCCCATCTTCTTAAGAGCCCATTTCTTCACTAGCGCCCTCTGCTTAGCATTCTCAGACTCCGATCCCAAATCTGGCAAAGTGAAATGTGCCATGAGGTCGCTGAAAAGTGTGTCTTTGTACCTATCGGCAACCTGATTTTCGGACACATTCTTGGTCTTGTTCCATTCTCTGATAGTGATCGGGAGACGATCTCTAACCACAACTCCGCACTGATTTTTAAATGTCACTCCGACATTCGCGGGTACCACCGGTTGGCCTTCCGGTGATATAGCTTCAATTGTGAAGTGGTCTTTTTTGGTCAACTTCTTTGCCGGGCCTCGTTTCTCTATCTTATCTTCGGAGGCCTAAGAGAATACATATAGAATTGCATTAATGCCTCTATACTAATGCCTCAATACATATGTACATATAGAATTCCATTAATACCTTGTCATGACCGGAGCCGTCGGCTTCTCCATCACCGGAGCCGTCGGCTTCTCCATCACCGGAGCCGTCGGCTTCTCCATGTCCGGAGCCGCGGGCTTCTCCATCACCGGAGTCGCGGGCTTCTCCATCACCGGAGTGGCGGTCTTCTCTGTCGGCTTCTGTACCATCGCGGATTATGTCCGCGAACATGTCTTCCTGTTCCAAGTCCCGTTCGAATGGATCCATTGTTTCTGCAAAAGAATTAAATCGATAAGTACATGTTCTAACCCTAACCCTAATCAAACACAAACCAAACCCTAACCCTAATCAAACACTAAGCAAACCCTAACCCTAATCGGCGACACGTGTTTGCGAGAGGGAGAGGGTGTCGGCGACGCGTGTTTGCGAGAGGCTCGGGTGTTCGCGAGAGGTAGAGGAGAGGGAGAGAGAGGGGAGTTGCGGCGTCGAGTGATCCCGAGAGGGAGAGGGAGCACGGGACGAGGGCGATTGCGCGAGAGGGAGAGGAGAGGGCCGGTGTCGGCATCGGGGGTGTTCGCGAGAGGTAGAGGAGAGGGAGAGAGAGGGGAGTTGCGGCGTCGAGTGATCGCGAGAGGGAGAGGGAGCACGGGACGAGCGAGAGAGGGAGAGGAGAGGGCCGGTGTCGGCGTCGGGGGTGTTCGCGAGAGGGAGTCGTCCGCTAGGGCTAAATACATATAACTAAATACATTAAATAACTAACTAAATACACTAAATAACTAACTAAATACACTAAATAACTAACTAAAGAGGGTTGCTCCGGTGCTCCCCCTAAACTAAGTTGAGGGGGCATATTTGTTTTTTTGTGTGTTGGGTCCATCGAAACCCATATCGAGCCCATGTATACCCATCTATATTGATACGGTATGTGCGCGTCGCGTAAGGAAAAAATAGATCATGTGAGCAAGATCTTTATAGGACATTTTTATTTCGGCACACGCATGTGACCGTAGATATGTACAAAAACGAGGTACAACACAACGCGGCCATACGGGTCTATACAAGGTTGTACGGATAGTGGACCTACAATGAAATTACAATCATGCATGCGCTTATGAACAGATATGGAAAGACATATACTAAAAAAACTAAAAAAGTAACTAACAAATTAACTATTAAACTAACTACTAATTATTACATAAAAACTAAAACAACTAAAACAACTAAAACCTAAAAACTAACTACTAAATACATTAACTAATTAACTAACTAAACCTAAAAACTAAAACAATTACATAAACTTAAAAACACTAAAACAATTACAAAAATTTAAAAACTAAAACAATTACAGTAATTAAAAAAAAGAAAAAAAAGTGCTCCGAGGCGGCGGCCAGGGCGCTACCTCTCGATCTGCAGGGGGCGAGGCGGCCGGCGGCCCGAGGGCGAGGGGGCGAGGCGGCCGGCGGCCCGAGGGCGAGGCGGCGGCGGCGGCGGCGGCCGAGGGCGAGGCGAGGCGTGGCGGCGGCCAAGGGCGAGGCGCGGCGCAGAGCGGCGGGGAAGACGGCCGGCGGCCAAGGGCGAGGCGAGGCAGAGGAGGACGTCGAGCGGCACGGAGGCGGCACAGAGAGGGCGCGGCGGCGTCGGCGTCGGCGGTGGCGGCAGAGGAGGACGTCGAGGCGGCACAGAGAGGGCGCGGCGGCGTCGGCGTCGGCGGCGGCGGCGCTCCAAATTTGGGCAGCCTGGCGGCAAGGTAGCTAGGGTTTGGCCTCCAGTCGTTGCGGGTTGTGGCTTCGCCCGCGACGCGCGGAGGTTTTATACCTCGACCCCTTTTGTCGCGGGTGGTGGCTCAACCCGCGACAAAAGGCCCCCCTTTAATCGTGGGTTGAGCCACCACCCGCGACAAAAGGGGGGGTCTTTTGTCGCGGGTTGAGCCACCGCCCGCGACAAAAGGGGGTTTGGCCGATCCGTGGCACTGCGCATCCAACGGCTCCGGCCGTTTGAATCCAACGGCCTGGAGCCATTGGACACAGATCAGCTCTGTTTTTTTTCTTTTTTCTTTTTTTCTTTTTTGTTTTTTCTTATTTCAATAACTTTTAAATGGTAAATCAAATAGAAAAGTGTTATATATGAAAATTTGTCAGAAAAATACAATGAACATGAATATGACATCCATATAACTATTTGCATCTCACAATGAACATAGTCGTGTATGTTTCACCCCTAATGATATGCGGAGTGACACCGAGTAAGGTTTCACCTCGCCACGTGTCGCCGCCGCTTCCACGTGCCTCGCCCCGTCGCTGCCGGCGTGCGACGTTTGTAGCCGTGGCTTACACGTGCCTCTCCACGTGTCGCCGCCTCTTCCACGCGCCTCGCCCCGTCGCTGCCGGCGTGCGACGTGTTTAGCCGTGGCTTACACGTGCCTCGCCACGTGTCGCCGCCTCTTCCACGCTCCTCGCCCCGTCGCTGCCGGCGTGCGACGTGTGTAGCCGTGGCTTACACGTGTCACTGCCTCTTCCACGCTCCTCGCCCCGTCGCTGCCCGCGTGCACTATATAGAGCGACGAGTGCGGGCGCAACCACACGTCTCCACCGCCTCTGCTCATTCATCTCCGAGATGCCTCCACGTCGTTGATGCGCGTGGTTGACGTATTGTCTTTTCGTTCGACACGCGTCCGTTGGGAACCCCAAGAGGAAGGTGTGATGCGCACAACGGCAAGTTTCCCTTAGTAGAAACCAAGGTTTATCGAACCAGTAGGAGTCAAGAAGCACGTTTAAGGTTGATGGCGGCGAGATGTAGTGCGGCGCAACACCAGGGATTCCGGCGCCAACGTGGAACCTGCACAATACAAACCAAGTACTTTGCCCCAACGAAACAGCGAGGTTGTCAATCTCACTGGCTTGCTGTAACAAAGGATTAGATGTATAGTGTGGATGATGATTGTTTGCAGAAAACAGTAGAACGAGTATTGCAGTAGATTGTATTTCAGTATAGAGAATTGGACCGGGGTCCACAGTTCACTAGAGGTGTCTCTCCCATAAGATAAACAACATGTTGGGTGAACAAATTACAGTTGGGCAATTGACAAATAAAGAGGGCATGACCATGCACATACATATTATGATGAGTACAGTGAGATTTAATTGGGCATTACGACAAAGTACATAGACCGCTATCCAGCATGCATCTATGCCTAAAAAGTCCACCTTCAGGTTATCATCCGAACCCCCTCCAGTATTAAGTTGCTAACAACAGACAATTGCATTAAGTATTGCGCGTAATGTAATCAGTAACTACATCCTCGAACATAGCACCAATGTTTTATCCCTAGTGGCAACAGCACATCCATAATCTTAGAGATTTCTGTCACTTCCCCAGATTCACGGAGACATGAACCCACTATCGAGCATAAATACTCCCTCTTGGAGTTAATAGCAAAAACTTGGCCAGAGCCTCTACTAATAATGGAGAGCATGCAAGATCATAAACAACACATAGATATAAATTGATAATCAACATAACATGGTATTCTCTATTCATCGGATCCCAACAAACACAACATATAGCATTACAGATAGATGATCTTGATCATGTTCGGCAGCTCACAAGACCTGACAATTAAGCACAATGAGGAGAAGACAACCATCTAGCTACTGCTATGGACCCATAGTCCAGGGGTAGACTACTCACTCATCACTCCGGAGGCGACCATGGCGGCGTAGAGTCCTCCGGGAGATGATTCCCCTCTCCGGCAGGGTGCCGGAGGCGATCTCCTGAATCCCCCGAGATGGGATTGGCGGCGGCGGCGTCTCTGGAAGGTTTTCCGTATCGTGGCTCTCGGTACTGGGGGTTTCGCAACGAAGGCTATTTGTAGGCGGAAGGGTAGGTCAGGGGGCGTCGCGAGGGGCCCAGGAGACAGGCTGGCGCGGCCAAGGGTGGGGTCGCGCTGCCTGCCCTCCTGGCCACCTCGTGGCCCCACTTCGTTGACTCTTCGGTCTTCTGGAAGCTTCGTGGAAAAATAGGACCCTGGGCGTTGATTTCGTCCAATTCCGAGAATATTTCCTTACTAGGATTTCTGAAACCAAAAACAGCAGAAAACAGCAACTGGCACTTCGGCATCTTGTTAATAGGTTAGTTCCAGAAAATGCATGAATATGATGTAAGGTATGCATAAAACATGTAGATATCATCAATAATGTGGCATGGAACATAAGAAATTATTGATACGTCGGAGACGTATCAGTCGTCGAGGGGCGTCCGGTTTCCGTGGCGTTCGAGTGCGTCCGAGCGGTAGGTTCTACGCCGAGATACGCGCCAGTGGCTTCCGCCTCACCCTCGGCACGTACAACACGCCGGAGCTGGCGGCGCGTGCTTACGACGCGGCGGCGTGGCGTTTTCGGCGGCCACGGCGCGACATGAACTTCCCGGATGTTGAATCGCTAGAGGCAGAGTTCCTCGCGCCACCGCCGTGCCTCGTCGACGATGAGGACCGTCGACGGCACCGCCAGGTGCAGCGCAGGATCGCCATCACCGAGCACGACGAGCAGTTGATGCGCCAGTGGAGGGCGCAGTTCCCCAACGACATCGACAACACCGACGCGTTCTTCGCTATCCTTAGGGCACAACGCAGGTCCAACAGGCGCCACCGTCGGGCCGTCGCCACCTTCGAGCTCGAGAACCCGAATACAACTTGGACCGAAGACGACCCTTGGTGGGATGACATTTGGATGGAGACAACCTCCGACGACGACTGAGACTAGACTAGTAATTTATCTATTTTATTGTAATTTCAATAAAGTCGTTGTCGGTTCTATTAGTTTAAATTTAGTTTATAAAGTCGTTGACGGTTGTTTGTTCAATAAAGTGGTTGACACGAAATTTATTACGACTGAACTGAAATTAAAGTACAGAGATCAACTGAAAATTAAGATACATGGCCAGATTCGAATGTTGGAGCCATTCAATCATAGTCGTGCCTAGCCCTATAATACTCGCCACTGTAGTCATCATAGTTTCCGACGTCATCGTCGCTAGCATCGGGATCGCGGTTGTCCAACCTCGGTGGGTGAGCACGCGTGGGCTGGGATTGAGGGTAGCGCAGGCGGGGGCCACGATAGGCCAGGACGCTCTGGAGAGTCCAGCCGCGCCACCACATCCGACGGTCGGCCTCGTTGAAGTTCGAAGAAGGCGGGCCGTCCTCCTCGTACCTGGCAACCGCCCTCTCACGCCGATTGATGAAGAAGCCATCCCAAGTCGGGTTGTAGTCGGGATGCCACAGGGGATTCCTCCGCTGCTCAGGCGTGAGCTCGAAATAGTAGTGGTTCGTGATGGCCATCTCGCGTGGCACACCAAGAGGGATAGGAGGGACCGGTACGCCTCCGACGCTCAGCAACCAGCCGGTCGGGACGCGGTAGCCGGGCGGGTAGGGGTAGTTCGAGGTGCAAAGCGCCTCCGCCTCCCGGGGTGTTAGACATACGATGGAAGCAATGGGAGAGAGTGATGAGGTTTGCAGATATGAGTCCAAGCCTACATATATATAGTGCAAAATGGCGGGAATGCGGGAAGAAAATAGGCGGGAACGAAGTGGCGAGCGAAACTTTCATCCCGGGTGGAGGCTCAAACCGCGACAAAAGACTGGGGGAGGGTTATCTAGGAGGGCCTTTTGTCACGGTTGGTGGCTGCAACCGCGACTAAAGCTGTCGGCAGGATAAGGATGTGTCGGTAACCTTTTGTCACGGTTGGTGGCTGCAACCGCGACTAAAGCTGTTGGCAGGATAAGGACGCGTGGGTGGACGCACTGCTCGATGAGATAAAGCATGTAGCGCACGACGGCCTATCGAAGGAATAAGACAAAGTAGAAGCGGTGTCGTGCCTATAAAAGGAGCATCGATACGCCTTGCCAAGCAGATCAACAAGCCAAGCACAGTTTCATTCCCATGGATGAAGGAAAGGGTTGGGAAATCTCCCGTGGCGCAGCTTCTCGAAGATGTCGTTGGTGCACACGCCCTACGGCATCTTCGGAAGCCGCTCCTCGGAAAAATTTCCATGCAAGCCCGTGAAAGACTCCGTCTCCTCTAACAGTGTTGGGGAAAGGGTTCTCATTATTACATAAATGTAGAGATTGTCTTGGGAACTATATATGAAGAATACATTATTACATCGCCAGCTAGTGTTGTGATCTTCTACGCCGTAGCCATGGAGAATCTTCATCATTTAGCAAGATGCTTGGGTCAATTTTCACCGTGAAGGGCGGAATTTCTTTAAACTTATTATAATCTTCTGACATGTCTGTCTTGTCATCCACTCCCACGATGTTTCTTTTCCCCGAAAGAACTATGTGGCGCTTTGGCTCCTCGGTTGATGTATTCTTTTGTTGATTTCTTTTTCTTGATTTGCTAAACATGTCCTTCACGTAGAAAACTTGAGCCACCTCGCTGGCTAGGACAAAAGGCTCGTCCAGGTACGCAAGATTGTTGGGATCCACTGTTATCATACCGTACTTATCGTCAATATGTATAGCGCTGAGCTTCACCCATTTGCACCGAAACAAAGGGACCTTAAAAGTGGGACCATAGTCAAGTTCCCATATCTCCTCTATGTATCCATAATATGTGGTGGTCTGCCCATTCTCGTCTTTTGCATCGAAGCGGACACCGCTGTTTTGGTTGGTGCTCTTTTTATCTTGGTCGATCGTGTAAAATGTATTCCCATTTATCTCGTACCCTTGGAATGTACATATGTTTGAAGATGGTAACCTAGCCAACAAGTACAGCTGCTCCACAACAGATGGGTCATTAATGAGATGTCTTTGCAACCAACTGCCGAAGCTATTCATGTGTTGACGTGTAATCAAGGACTCGGGCTGGCCCGGGTTTATTTCTCGTAAAACATTCTTATGTTTCTCGATGTACGGAGCCACCAAGCTGGAATTGTATAGAACTGTGTAGTGTGCTTGATTGAAAGAAATCTTGTCCCTCCACACCGTTGCTTTCCTTCCTAGTGTGCCTTTTCCAGTCAGCCTCCCCTCATACCGAGATTCAGGAACACCAATCGGCTTAAGGTCAGGAAGAAATTCAACACACAACGCAAGGACCTCCTCAGTTCCGTAGCCCTTTGAGATACTTCCTTCCGGCCTAGCTCGGTTATGAACATATTTCTTTAAGACTCCCATGAACCTCTCGAAGGGGAACATATTGTGTAGAAATACAGGACCGAGAATTCTAATCTCTTCAACTAGGTGAACGAGGAGGTGCGTCATAATATTGAAGAAGGATGGTGGGAACAACAACTCGAAGCTGACAAGACATTGGACCACATCTTCCTGTAATCCTGACAAAGTTTCTGGATCCATTACCTTCTGAGAAATTGCGTTGAGGAATGCACATATCTTCACAATGGCTAGTCGAACATTTTCTGGTAGAAGTCCCCTCAATGCAACCGGAAGCAATTGTGTCATAAGCACGTGACAGTCATGGGACTTCAGGTTCTGGAATTTTTTCTGCTTCATATTTACTATCCCCTTTATATTCGACGAGAAACCAGACGGAACCTTGATACTGAATAGGGCTTCAAAAAAGATCTCCTTCTCTTGTTTGGTAAGAGCGTAGCTGGCAGGCCCTACAAACTGCCCTGGATGATTGCCGTTTCGTCCTTTATGAAGTTCCTGGTCCTCCCGTGCTTCTGGTGTATCTTTTGTCTTTCCATACACGCCCAGAAAACCTAGAATATTCACACAAAGATTCTTGGTCAGGTGCATCACGTCGATTGCAGAGCGGACTTCCAGGACTTTCCAATATTCTAGCTCCCAAAAAATAGATTTCTTCTTCCACATGGGCGTGTGTCCGTCATCGTCTTTCGGAACAGGTCGATTGCCTGGACCCTTTCCAAAGATAACATTTAAATCCTTGACCATGTCAAATATATCAGCACCACTACGGGGGACAGGCTTCGGACGGCGGTCTGCCTCACCATCGAAATGCTTTCCTTTTTTCCTTAAGGGATGCTTGCGCGGAAGGAAACGACGATTGAACGGGTACACAACTTTTCTGCTTTTTTCCAAATATTTACTTTCAGTCTCATCTAAACAATGTGTGCATGCATTGTATCCTTTGTTCGTCTGTCCTGAAATGTTACTGAGAGCAGGCCAATCATTGATGGTTACGAATAGCAACGCTCGTAGGTCAAATTCTTGCTCCGTGTGCTCATCCCACACACGTACACCTGGTTTGGCCCACAACTCCAAAAGTTCATCGACTAATGGCCTTAGGTACACATCAATGTCGTTGCCCGGTTGCTTTGGGCCTTGGATAAGCACTGGCATCATAATGAACTTCTGCTTCATGCACAACCAAGGAGGAAGGTTGTAGATACATAGAGTCACGGGCCAGGTGCTGTGACTGCAGCTCTGCTCCCCAAAAGGATTCATGCCATCTGTACTTAGATCAAAGTATAAGTTCTTTGCCTCACCTGCAAAATCCGGGAACTCTCTCCCGATGTTTCTCCACTGCCGACCATCAGCGGGGTGCCTCAACATCGCATCTTTCTTACGTTTTTCCATGTGCCATCGCAACAACTTGGCATGCTCTTTGTTTCTGAACAAACGTTTCAACCGTGGTATTATTGGAGCATACCACATCACCTTCGCAGGAACCCTCTTCCTGGGTGGCTCGCCCTCAACATCACCAGGGTCATCTTTTCTGATCTTATACCGCAATGCACCACATAACGAACATTTATTTAAATTCTCGTACTTCTCACCGCGGTAGAGGATACAGTCATTAATGCATGCATGTATCTTTTGCACATCTAATCCTAGAGGGCAGACAAGCTTCTTTGCTTCATATGTACTGACGGGCAATTCATTATTTCTTGGAAACAACTTCTTTAATATTATCATCAATTTCTCAAATCCCGAGTCAGTCACACCGACCTCTGCCTTCCATTTCAGCAATTCCAATATGCTACCCAGCTTTCTATGCCCATCTTCACAACCTGGGTACAACAATTTGTGGTGGTCCTCTAACATCTTGTCGAACTGCAACCTCTCCTTATTCGTGCCACAGTCTCTTCTTGCATCAGAAATGGACCGACGAAGATCATCATCAACAGGATCATCTGATGTCTGTTCTTCACCTCCTTCTTCTTCATTGTCGTCCATTGCGGTATCAAAGCATTCAGAGAACATAGATCGGTACTGGTCATCATTATTTTCTTCCTCATCGCCGTCTTCCATCATAACCCCTTCTTCTCCGTGCTTGGTCCCAACATTATAGCTGGACATGAATCCAAACCGAAGCAGGTGGCTCTTAATGTCTCTTGAGCAAGAGTAATCCTTCTCGTTCTTACATTTTAGACATGGACAGCACATAAAACCTTGCTTCGACTTGTTGGCCTCGGCCACAAGCAGGGAAGAATTCACGCCCTCTCTGAAAGCGGAAGCACATCGGTTACCGTACATCCATGGATGACTCATCTGCATCATAAGTACAATTATATATGTATCAGATGCAATCACCTTGCTAAAATTAGTATTGTACGGACTATGCATATATATATAGTCGAGAAAATAGTTGCTAACCTTTTAGGATCAAAAAGAGGAGAAATCTTATCAAATAAAACCAAGTGGCATCCCTCTCACAAGCATTACATCAAACACCTCTTGTGCACATGTAGAAAAAATGAGCTAGCATACACCTCCACCTTCACCACCAAAGAAAAAATGAGGTGGGGGGTGGCTGGCTGCTTCTATATATATAGGTATGGACATTTTGTCGCGGGCCGTATTACGACCCGCGACAAAAGGGGTGGCCACGTCGCTCCTACCCAATACGGCCCGCGACAAAAGGCCGCGACAAAAGCCTCTGCCGTATTTGGAGCGACGTGGCCACCCCATTTGTCGCGGGTGCAGGCGCGCCCGCGACAAATGGCTTCCACGGAAGCCCTATTTTCCACTAGTGGAGCGACGTTCTTCAAACGTAACACGAACAAAACAGATCCCCAAAAGCTCGATCAAACGCTATTTGGGGACGGTTTGGAGGACACAACTGGATATGCTGTAAGTCGCAGTGCCGCGAGGGGATTTACGTACGCTAGGCGCGCGCGGCTACGTCACGGTGCATCGCGAGCGGTGTGTGTCTCCGCCGGCGCCTCTCCGGGCGCGGCAGCAGGGCGGCCTGACTACGCTGCGTACGTAGTCCAAACTCTAAAGATACGAGTTTTCAACGTATCTGGGGGCAATCAAAAAGGATTCAAATTTTCTCCGAGTCCGAGGACCGCGACAAAGGAAGGATTGCTACTAGGGAGTACGGAGTACTGGAGTAGTAGTACAAGACTATTCTGCGCCGGCCTGGACCGTGCACCGTCAACTAGCCGGCCGCCGGCCGCCGGCTCAATCATGCAGAACAAAGATCAAGAGCTTTTTTAAGTTATTAACATTTTGCTCGTAGCCTCTATGAAGACTTCCTGTTCAATGTTCGCCAAACCGTAGGAGAACATGCATGCATCCACCCATAACTAACAAGCCAGTGGAAGAGTAAAAGCCAAAAGGGGTGGCACCATGCATATGTGCATGCATTAGTGATGTTATATTCTTGTGGGGAACAGACGGTCACTACGGGAAAGCACGAATTTGCACGACAAAGGATGCTATATGCACGACAAAGGATGTACCGTGCGACGCCGCACGGTAAAATTCGCACGGCAACGTTATCGAGAGCAAAGCAATCGTTGCCGTGCGTCTGACATTTGCTTGTGGGGGAAGAGACAGTGTACTAGGTAAAGTGCACTTCTATGATGTTATTATTGTCCATATAGAGGAAACTATATATATAGGCCGGCCGGGTGACTCGATGATGGCCCAGATCTAGATGCTGGAGCAACAAAGTTGTGAGTCGAAGGCAAGATTGCTAGAAATATATACATTCATGTATTGCGGTTAGGCTACGCATCAAATGTGACCAACTTCACGAAACTAGTATTCTATAGTTGAAAACATTAACTGTCTGTGTCGACTTTATGAAATTTGAAAGTTAACTCAATCATTTGCTCCAATTATTTCATTAGGGGAGCACCAGCAACTTTTTTTCCCTGTTCCCAACTCACTACTAAGCAAGCTATAACAAGTTGACTATTTTTACTTGTGTGGTAACTTCATTGAGTTAACTTTCAAATTTCATGAAAAATAAAATACCATAATATTAACAATCAGTGGTCAAAATTTGTGTAGTGACTATTTTTATTTGGGTGTTAATTTCATTCAGTTAACTTTGGTACATAGAACCAGCTGGTCAAAGTGAAATAAATTTAAGTAGGATCTACAAACTATAACTACTCTATTCTATATTTGGCACGCAATAGTTATGAAATCTTTGGTATGTTACTTAGACAAATAGGGTAGCAAAAAATAGAAATAAATGGGTCTAATTATTGAAAACTGGAATTGAAGAAAATAAACATTTTAATAAACTTAAAATAATAGACAAGTGCTTCAAAGAAATTTAGAAGAATTAGTACGTACTTGAAAACTCAATAAAATACATAATATTAAACTTAGTATGTATTAAGAAAATTCACATACAAATAGTACTGGAAGGTAAAAGTATATTTCAAAAGATTCGTTTTAATTTGTTGTTGTTGTGATTTTGTATCATCTGGACAGCTTACTAATGGAGTAGTTCATGAAAACCAGGCCTGATGAAAACACTTCATTTTTAGCAAAACCTAATATGCCTAGGGAGAGTAGTAGATTACTAGTTTTGGTTAAGCTCTATATTGTATATGTATGTATGGCAGTAAAAAAACCCTTGAAGGGAAGGAGCCACTTTGGATGAAAAGATCATCTATACATCATCGGGATCTTATACAGTGACATTGAAATCGCTTGTGTGGTTTCAAGTCAATGGTGTACTACTATTATTCACTATGAGAACCAGTCAAGGTGCCGATGGGCGAATGCCGTCGGCACAGCCCTGCGCCGACGGCCGCCGTTGGCATAATATATCCTCGGCCTAGATCCATTTGCCATCGACACAGGTTGGCCGTATCCTGTGGGCATAATGACAATTCTGGCTCTAAATATTTCTAAAAATAATTCTTTTTTTTTCATTTTTATAATCTTTCACATGCACCAGTTTAACTCTAATTACACTTAATATTAGGTCACATAGCACTCGTGGTAAAACTTCCCGGTGAATCACCCATCTTCACACTGCTTCTTTGTTCCTTCCGGATGAGCTTCCGTGAAAGAAATAACACTTTGTTGATAATACTACCATATCAATCATATTAACACCGACTCCTTGATATCACACCTCTTTATGTTTTGAATTTCAAACAATTACTTATGTAAAATTAATAAGTAATATTAATCTTGAATTCAAATGACAGTAAAATGATTTTATTTTTTTGTCCTTTTCTATTTAATATGGAATAATTAATATATTTAAATCCGTAAATCAGAATTTGACAAATAATATGTCTAAATCGTTCGAAAAAATAAGAGGAATCCAAATATGACATATATATTATATTTTGAACCTAAAACTGTTTTTTCCAAAAAAAATCATGAGCATTAGATCATGTACATGTAGTTCAAATCTGACCGACTTCCTACCGATTTGGCTGGAATTTATCTTTTTCACGAGGGGTGGACAAAAATGTTTAAGATACTCCGGTTGGGAAATTGTGCATGTAAGGTGGTCTAGTATTTTTTTTTAAATGGGGTGGTACCATTGTGAAACTTTGATTTGGTGGCTGCTTCACAAAACACGCCATTTTTGGGACTCGGAAAATGGAAAATAGCTTTTTGTTGCGACGGAAAGGACATCTTCCTGATGCAATATTGTTGTCCATCCCAAGATGCACATGTGTGCACAATAGGTACATTAGCACAAAGTATGCCACAAATCTAGCCATAACATTGGTCGTTCGGCTTGAAAGCCATGAAACATCGAACATGATAGCTCATTTCTGGAAACTTTTTTTGAGATATTTGCAACATTTCAAGTTTGATATTTTTCCTTTCAACTTTGTCACATAATATGACACCAAGCGAATGTTTTTCATTGTTTTGATCATTTTTGAATTTCTTATGCCCGTTTCAAACTATGGTCAAAACGGCGGGCATGAATATTCTTAGCTCGAGGAAGAGCCTCGCTAGACTTGCAGTGGATCTCTGATGAAATAGCATATTATGAACCTAAAAATTATTTTTTCGGAAAATCATGAGCATTAGATCATGTACCTGTAGTTCAAATCTGACCGACTTCCTCCCGATTCGGCAGGAATTTATCTTTTTCACGAGGGGTGGACGGAAATGTTTCAGATACTCCGGTTGAGAAATTGTCTGTGTAAGGTGATCTAGTATTTTTTTTTTAAATGGAGTGGTACCATTTTGAAACTTTGATTTGGTGGTTGCTTCACAAAACACCCCGTTTTTGGGACTGAGAAAATGGAAAAGAGTTTTTTTTGCGATGAAAATGAAAACTTCCTCTAGCAACATTGTTCGCCATCCCAAGAACCACATGTGTGCATAATATGGACACATTATCACAAATTATGTGATGATTCTAGCCATAAAATTTGCCGTTCGGCATGAAAGCCATGAAACATCGCACATGATATCTCATTTTTTACAAGGTTTATTTGCAATATTTCAATATTGATATTTTTCCAAGATAGATCTTATTTTCTGAAAATTTTAACATATTATTTATATTTTTCTGAATTATAATGATTTAGTTATGATTGTTCTAAGAGTAATGTGGTAAAATGGAGAGGTTGTACCGACGATCCCAATATTTAGCCGTCGGCATAGAGGATGGCCATCGACACCTTGTACGTTTCCTCTAGTGATTGTGTGGTTCCAAGTCAGCTATAGGTTTCTTAGCATTCAGCAATAATAGCTTGCATTCGTTTTTACTGTCAAGTCAGACCACACGGCTTCCATCGATCGATACGCTCGTACGCGTGATACATACATAAGTATGTACGTGCTAACGAGTCGAAATACATGCAGTACATCTAAGTAGGCTTACCAAAAGGTCCGTACGTACGTACGGATGAGTGTATGAAAGTATGGCAGTGCACAGTCCTGCGCCTGCACTAGTAGAAAAACGGTCATCTATACCGGTTCCAGAGGGCCATTCGTACCGGTTTTGCAACCGGTACAAATTATTCGGCACTAAAGCCCCCCCCCCCTTTCGTACCGGTTGCTTACGAACCGGTATAAAACGGGCCTCCACGTGGGCCACCAGGAGAGCTCAGGGCTGAGGATCTTTGGTACCGGTTGGTAATACGAACCGGTACCAAAGGTTCCCCCCGCGGCAGGGAATTTTCCCAAATCTCTGCCGCGGCAGAGAATTGGCTTTTTAGGGTTTTGGAGAGGTTTAGGGATATCGGTTTGATTCATATCGCGTCGATGCACCAGAAACGCGTTTGGGTTTAGGTAGTACATGAAGATCAAGATGATGCATAGCAAGTTGGTGCATATAATATAACACACATGTTATTGCATGAGATCGCAAATTAAGTAGCACTATGCATGAAGATCGATCTTCATGCATAGTGGTGCTCTCCGAGGCGTACTCTATATATGTCTATTACATGTAGCATAGTGGTACTCTTCGAGTCAACGATATATGTAACATGTACATCTTCATTCATTGTGGTGCTCTGCGAGTGGTGGTATGACGTCCCGAAGGAAAAATCCCGCCAATTCCTCGCCTATTGCTATGAAGCGGTCATCGATTGAGAGCTTGTTCCGCTTTCTTGCCAACTATAAAAGAATAAGATACAAATGAATACATGAAACAACTATTACTGAAACTCGGCACAACTTATGATAACAAAACAAATTTGTGAAGATTGTTTTTGTACCTCTTTATTTCTCTCATTATTCGTTCTCTCGTTGACAATTCTGCGGATGAACTCGCAAACGAAGAATCCACAGAGATCGGTCCCCGGAGGTTGTTGCGGGCATTTCTTTACAAGAATATAATTCAATCAAACAATAGTCAAGTATGATAATTGAAAGGTGTGTGGACCTAGGTAGTACTACTTACTTTCGCACGCCATCGCAGCTTCGGTGGCCATTCACGGGACGTATCTTCCTTGATGAAAGTTTGCCATACGCTGCTCGACAAAAGAAAATGCATAAAAGAGTCATCAATTAGTTCAAAGCAGGAAATTAACGAAACAAACCGATAAGAATTCAAATTACCTTCTGAGCATTAAAAAACAAGACACGTATAGATCCTTTTCTTTGGTTAGTGAGTCCAAGACTTCAACTTCTCCAATTTCCAAATTGATGACGAGAAGAATAAAGTGAAACCTACGCACGTTTCAATATGTAGTCATTAGTTAAAATTTTGACATACGGTGAGCAAAATATAATGTGTTATAAGACAGTAAGTGGATTGATCACCTTCTGAGAAATTGCATTGAGGAACGCACATAGCTTCACAATGGGTACTCGAACATTTTCCGGCAGAAGCCCCCTCAATGCAACCGGAAGTAATTGTGTCATAATCACGTGGCAGTCATGAGACTTTAGGTTTTGAAACTTTTTCTCCGACATGTTTATTATTCCCTTTATATTCGACGAGAAGCCAGACGGGACCTTGATGCTACTCAGGACTTCAAAAAAGATCTCCTTCTCCTCTTTGGTAAGAGCATAGCTGGCAGGACCTTGATACTTCTCTGGATTCAGGTTGTTTCCTTCGTGGATACTTTGCTGGTCCTGCCGTGCATCCGGTGTATCTTTTGTCTTCCCATACACGCCCAAGAAGTTTAGCAGGTTCACGCAAAGATTTTTCGTCACGTGCATCACGTCGATTGCAGAGTGAACCTCTAAGAATTTCCAGTAGGGTAGCTCCCAAAATATCGACTTCTTCTTCCACATGGGTACGTGTCCGTCAACATCATGCGGAACAGATTGTCCGCCGGGACCCTTTCCAAAGATCACTTCTAAATCCTTGACCATATCATATATAACTTCCCCATTAGGGCGGGTAGGCTTGGTTCGGTTATCTGCCTCACCTCCGAAATGCTTTCCTCTCTTTCTTACGTGATGTTGTTTTGGAAGAAATCGACGATGCCCCAGGTACACATTCTTGTTTCCCAAATAAATACTATCAGTCTCACCTAAACAGTGTGTGCATGCATTGTATCCCTTGTTTGACTGCCCTGAAATGTTACCAAGAGCAGGCCAATCATTGATGGTTACAAATAACAACGCTCGTAGGTTAAATTCCTTTTGTTCGTGCTCATCCCACACAGGTACACCTTCGTCACGCCACAACTCTAAAAGTTCTTCAACCAATGGCCTCAGGTACACATCAATGTCGTTGCCGGGTTGCTTCGGGCCCTGGATGAGCACCGGCATCATAATGAACTTCCGCTTCATGCACAACCAAGGAGGAAGGTTATAGATACATAGAGTCACCGGCCAGGTGCTATGGACTGAGCTCTGCTCCCCGAAAGGATTAAAGCCATCTGTACTTAGACCAAATCTTAAGTTCCTTGCGTCATCTGAAAATGACTTGAACTCTCTGTCGATTTTTCTCCACTGCGACCCGTCGGCGGGGTGTCTCAAAGATCACATCTTTCTTACGGTCCTCTTTGTGCCATCGCAACAACTTGGCATGCTCTTTGTTCTGGAACAAACGTTTCAACCGTGGTATTATAGGAGCATACCACATCACCTTCGCAGGAACCCTCTTCCTGGGGGTGGACTCACCCTCAACATCGCCGGGGTCATCTCGCCTGATCTTATACCTCAATGCACTACATACCGGGCATGCATTCAAATTCTCGTACTCCCGCGGTAGAGGATGCGATCATTGATGCATGCATGTATCTTTTGCACCTCTAATCCTAGAGGGCAGACAACCTTCTTTGCTTCGTACGTGCTAGAGGGCAACACGTTCTCCCCTGGAAGCATCTTCTTTATTATTTTCAGCAACTTTTCAAATCCCTTGTCGAAGTACCATTCTCTCGCCTTCCATCGCAGCAATTCCAGCGTGGTACCCAGCTTTTTCTGACCATTTTCGCAATTTGGGTACAACAGTTTGTTGTGATCCTCTAACATTTTCTCCAACTTCAACCTCTCCTTTTCATTTCCGCAGTTCATCTTCGCATCAAGAATGGCCCGACCCAAATCGTCATCCGGGTCATCAAAAATCGGCTCATCGAAAATGAGCTCTTCTTCAGCTTCATCTTCCCCCATTCTACTACCACCGTCTTCAGTGAATAAGCTGGGATAGTTGTCACTATCCTCTTCTTCTTCGTTGTCTTCCAATATAACTCCTCTTTCTCCGTGCTTGGTCCAACAATTATAGCTGGGCATGAAACCATTCTCCAGCAGGTGGACGTGAAGGGTCTTCGAGGTAGAGTAATCCTTCATATTCTTACAGAACTACATGGACAATACATGAAACCATTCGACTGCCTGTTTGCCTCAGCCACGTTGAGAAAATAATGCATGCCAGTAATGAACTCGGGATGGCACCGGTCACCGTACATCCATTGTCGACTCATCTGCATTTTATATGTATATCAAAAATCATTAAGTACACAACATCATGGATATATGAGTGACCAACTTAATTAATATTCAAGTTCATCACATAAAACTAAGTTATTTTTATAAAAAAGAAGAGGGGCTCACCGAGGTGGTACCGTGCCGGCTAGGGGACGACGCTAGCGATCGACGGCGGTGAGGACGGGGATGATACTAATTAAAACCTACAAAACATACCATAATTTCAGCTCAAATTGCATATAAAAAATAAAATCACTAACTTAGGCATTTCATCGAACACCTTGATTGCACTACAAAAATAGTACGAGTTAAAACTACCAAAGAACTGAGCTAAATTAGGAACGCCGGAAGGAAGGATGATATTGCTAACCCTTGGATAGATGTATGCCGTTAATCTTGTTAAAATGGTGGAGAAAAATAAAGATTATTGGAGTGTGTGAGAGGTGGAGAAAAATTTAGAGTGTGAGGAAGATGAGAAAAATGAGAGCCAGCAGGGGGCTCGGGACGAGCTGGGCGATTTTGATATGGCTGGGTACCCTTTGGTACCGGTTCGTGTTACGAACCGGTACCAAAGGTCCAGCCCGGGCCCCACCACGCGTCTGAATTTTGGCCGAAGACCTTTCGTACCGGTTCCTAACACGAACCGGTACGAAAGCCCCTCCCAAACCGGTACGAAAGCCCCTCGCCCACCTGAGCCCTCAAACCGGTACAAATGGCCCCATTGGTACCGGTTCGTAAGGGAACCGGTACCAATGGCTTAGATGGATGTGAGGTTTTCTACTAGTGCTGGCTTCTCTATAAATATCTGCGCGCTGCGAACCCTAGTGGCATGCAAACTGAGAGCTTAGCCTGCTCACTGAGATCTTGAGCTCTCTCCGGCCGTGTCGTCGAGCAATGGAGGGAGACAAGAAAGGGGTCGGTAGAACCAACAAGTACCGCGGCGTGAGGACAAGGCCGTGGGGAAAGTTCGCCGCCGAGATTCGGGACCCGGAGCGCGGCGGCGCCCGCGTGTGGCTTGGCACGTTCGATACGGCCGAGGAAGCGGCGCGGGCGTACGACCGCAAAGCCTTCGCCCAGCGAGGCGCCACCGCCGTGCTCAACTTCCCCGGAGAAGCCGGCTCCGGCAGCAGGGGCGCCGCCGGCTCGTCTTCGCGCGCCTCGGCTGGCTCCGGCACTGGCAGGGGCACTGGCCGCGGGGGCAGCGAGAGGATCGAGCTGGAGTACCTCGACGACAGCCTCCTCGACGACCTCCTTGATGAAGACAAATACAGCGGTAAATGAGACGGACTGATCCATGCTCTTGCATGCACGTAACGTACTCGTGCAGAAGAGATGGCCTACACAAATACATACGCACACAAACGTATATATGACGACACCAATATGCAATTTACACATCCATACAGTAATAGAGTATACGCACTGCAAAAATAATGTCCACATTATTTTCCCTCTGCAAATTGTATACGCATATAGTTACACCCGCAGTCCTGCACGTGTGCATGCACTACACGTGATGATCATAGCACATGTATACACCACTCTCTCCGTTTCATACTTTTCTTTGTGGTTTTTCAAACTAAAACGATGATAAAATTATAAAACTGAAAGAGTACTATATCAATAACAAGTGCTTCTGTGCCATAAGAAAAGCTAGCCCCCTGCTAGCTGCACGTGACCATGAAATGTTGGGCATCTACTAGTTGGGCGTTGTGTACGTCTACCCGGCGCATGGAATCTGCGGGTCGTATACTGGATCGATCCGCCAGTGTAATGTCATCACGTGTGGCAAGGGAATACAGCCACTTCTAGTTATACTAGATGATCCGTTGCGCTATCGCGCAATGACGGAGGCTAACCATAGGGTTTCGCTTACTTTAGTACCGAAGGTTGGAGCAGAGCTCTTCCATCGAGTACAATAGTATCCGACGGGGCGTGTTATCGCATTGCTCAACGGCCCTTGTACCCTCATGTGGGTAATGCTCTCGATATCTCTTCCACTTTCCTTTGCGTAATCCACTTGCTATCACGGGAATATTATGGTTAAGTGGCTGCGATTTCTTATTTCGTCACTTGCACATTTGTCTTTCATCGCAATATTTAAGTGCTATGCACGGCGTTTTAATAACTTTCAAATAATACCCATTGCGCTATCGCGCAAATGGCGGAGGCTAACCATAGGGTTTGGCTTATTTTAGTACCGAAGGTTGGAGCAGAGCTCTTGCATCGAGTACAATAGTATCCAACGGGGCGTGTTACCACGTTGCTCATCGTAACCGTTGGTTTATTTCAATAATGGAGGCTATAGAGAATGTCGCTCTTTCGATGGCCGTCCCATGGCGAGCTATAGTAGTATTCAGCGTGTTTTGTTGGAGGAAACGCCCTCGACAGCCCTTGTACTCTCATTTGGGTAATGCTCTCGATATCTCTTCCACTTTCCTTTAGGCAATCCAGTTGCCATCACCGGAAAGTGGTTGCGATTTCTTATTTCGGTACTTGCACATTTGTCTACCTATGCATGGAGTTTTAATAAGTTTGAAATATTTTTTTGCTGTGTCGTTCTTATGTGTAAGGTTCGATGGGAGGAATGTTCCCTAAGCAAAAAAAAAAACATTTAGGCCGACGTTTTTAAAAAAAAAATTAGACGCAGCACGTCCCCTAACAGGTCAGGTCAGACCCGGCGCAGAGGCAAAAGCGAGACAGTTAATCATAAGGTTTACACGGCTGATGTTTATTTAGTTGTCCAAGAATTCATTAGGTCGTCGTGACCCCTTAAGCCTATATAAGCTTTTTTTTATAAAAAAAAACATTCAAGCAATTATATAAAGATAACACATGTATGCTGCAGAAGCGACAATTTTTTTTCATCCAACCATTTGTTAATAGAAAAGAGAAAAAAATGTGTATAACATAGAAGCCAATCTCATGTTTTTTGTGCCATCAAGACATTCAATAAGTACATATAAAGTGGTGTTATTTTCTTCAATTTGAATACACCAAGATCATAACTAAGAAGCAAAGAACAGATGTGAGCAGGCCACAAAAAGTGGTCTTTATCATACTCGCATACCAGAATTATTATACATCATAACCGCAGGATCCTCCCATACTAAGCCTATCAAACAAACAAAAAAATTACGATCAAATATACAGCTGAGAAAATTACGATCAAATTATAGTGACTATAAAAAAGGTGAGAATTACTAACCTTGCTATAAGGGCATGCGTGTGATCTAACTAATATGCACATGACCTATAGTTAATATAGCTTGTACTTTGGGAAAGGGGAAAATGCTAACAGTTTTCCTTTGGATCAAACAAATGCCAGAGACAACAAACTCAAATAATTAACTAAATTGGATTAGAACCTGTAGAAATGAAATTGTGAGGCAAAAAATGTGTCCTTTGTAGACGGTGACCTGCAGACAATAAAAACACGTTTTGGTCACAACTTTCCTCTGCTCATAAGAAAGAAAACAATCAACAAGTTAAGCAAAATTACAGCTAACATTGCAAGATGATAAAACCATGGACAATCACTTGATGCTGCAAAGATGTGAAGGAAAAAGGGCTCACCTTGCTGATGTGGCCTCAAAGATGGCCTTCTTGGGGAAGGCAGTAGTTGTGGACCTGGAACAGGAAATCGAGGATGTGGTTCTTCATGTATCATGTATCAAGGCAAGAAATTAATTTCAGGCCGATTAATTGTCGCAGCCCATTACTATGTCGAGTTTTGATTCTAGTACCATGTGTGTCAACTAATTAATTTGGGCCAGAGGGGTACTATTAAAAGACAAACCATTTTTTTTAGCATACATCAAGTATTAAAAAACATTGGCAATGTACTAATATATTGTATCTCATCTTGTCAATTAATTCCTTTCCTTGATATATTGAGTTGAAACGTTCCAATAACGAAAGATTTTGTATTTAACTGAAAGGTGTAAGTACGTGAGAACCAATATTTTCAGCGGCTTCATCGACAAAAAGAATTAGTTATTTTCAAATTTCATGGTACAATGAGGACTATCTATCCCACCTCCCGTCTTAACATTCAGCTGACCCAACTAATAAAACAAACCGGTCTGATAATATGAATCAACATCGATGTTAAAGAGTATAAATGCTTCTTTCTACTCACCCTCCTTCCCGCTATTATTTTCCTTTCTATAATTTTTCCTGTTGATTCATGCCTTACAGGCTCACTACTAAACCATTCTGCAAAACAACATTTCAAGAAACAAAGTTATAATCGCACTTAAGCATGGGACATAAAGCATAATGTAAAAAAAAGCATGAAATAAATAATAACCTGGTCTTGGCCCAAAAAGGAAGCTGTTTGGACTCAGAGTGTCAGCGATAAAGGCTCCTTGTGTTGGGTCAATTGGCATCATTGTCTCACCCTGTGATATTGGAGTAGGAGAGCTTAAATATGGCATGCCAGGTTGTACTGGTTGCTGGTAGTAAGGAGCCGAGAAGGAGAACTGCTGAAGGGAGTAGAGCTGACCATCTCCACTAACACCAGCCGGTACCGGTGTCGAGATAGGAGAATAAGGAGCATAAGGATCATAGCCATAGCCACCATGGTACATCATTGAAGGGTCCTCGTTGTATACAACCTTCAAGACATGACATACTGAGAAAAGGAACACTTCCCTGATATTCCAGAAACTAAGCAAATCAACTTACTGCTGGACCCACTTCCAATCCTTCAGCACTCGCATAGGGAGGATATACATCCCATTCATTTGGAGGGTTCTCATATCCTGGACCTGCTTATATCATGCCAGACCCAACAATATCATTCACCAACTCAAGAATAAAGTTTCAAATTTTAGAAGACATTAAAATCGTCACTGCATCAGATACTCTCTTTAAAATAAAATTAGTGAACTTAGTCCAACACTATGTATACATCAAATGAGTATAAGTTTATTGTAATTATTTGTTCACTGAAGAGGACAACTGAATCTTAATAGGTCACAGGCAATTTCATAGTTAATACAAATAGATCTTCCAGTCAATCTATGCCCAGAGAGCATCTGATGGTACATTTTTCAATTATTATTCTTCTTAGTTTTGCCATAACTATGAATGTCACATACTTTCCTTCACATACAAGAGAAAAGATGTACAAATGAACATTAACAGTCAAAAAATGCAACCTCACATATGCAGCAATTTTTTTACCTCACCTTGGTAATAGAATGGCTGTGCCTGAGGGGAATACAAGTGTTGTGGATATGCAGCATTATGTTCCCCACCTATGTTGGATGTTCCAGCTTGGCCTTGTACATCACTTGGTAGATTGATAACACTTGAATCGAGTGAAATGGTGGGTTTAACAGCTTGCTCATCCTTTCTAGGAATGGCCTGAGGTAGAAAATGAATTACAAAAATCAGCAATAAAGAAGAAATGGAGTCAAAGGGTTGTACTAAATATCTTTAAAAGCATCATCAATAATGACCTGCTCGTTAGTGTTACCAACAAGAACAGGTTTTTGCTCGACCTCCATTCTTGGCTCCGGTGAACTCATCGAGCCTAAAGCAGAAAGATTAAAAAAAATAGCTCAAGCTTCAAGAATGGTATTAGTGGTATCCTATGTAGGTTTATTCCAAAAGCAGTGTTGCACTTTGTAGAGTGCCAAAACAGTGAAAGCTCATTCCAAAGACCATGTTCTGTTAAATACCTTATTTTTGGCTCTGCAGTTTTTAAACAAACGCCTCAATCCAAAAAAATACTGAGGCTAAAGTAAAGCTAAGCTTGCATAAATGGCTCAAAGCAGCAAATACAGATAGCATCTTCCCAGCATATTTATATACACATACCACAGAATCCCGTTATTCAATGAATGAACAGACCAAATGTTTTACGGAGTCACATGCATCACAGATGAATATTAATACAACAGTTATAAACACCGGCACTCCAAATTCGTGCAGTTAATCATTGGCTTCCTATTCTAGCCTACCTGATCATGAGGCTAATGGAAACAATCATGCATAATAAATGTATGTCATGTCCATCATTCACTGTCGCTACTTGTTTTTTTGGTCAAACGACGCTATATCGCAATTGAGGCCTCACCAGGCAACTGGGCCTCTCACACTTGGATCAACGGGTTTCTATAGTGTGAAACAGACATCCTACCACTACCCTCAGCTTTAGTCAGACACGTACATCTATCAGGCATAACTATGTATCCCAGTCATGTACATAAATCATGCCCGGACCACCGGAATTAAGTGCAGACCGCTACAGAAACCATGGACACCTGACACGATTTCCACATGATAGCAGCATCGTACCCAACCAATGGAGTGCTCATCGGTAACACATACACGCGAACCACAATAGTCAACACTCAACACATGTGTAATTATTCTGGTGAATGCACGAGGTCGAAGCTCAGGCAATTCATGATGGTCGAATTCAACAGCTGACTACCGATATACTATGGCAAGAGCTTGGCATGGTACCCGGCCATCAATTACGCATGAATTCGCCCGCGACAAGGTGGCAGCTGGCAAAGAGCTCGCACATCAACTCAATTGCAGCAAGATCTATGACAGGGAATGGCCGTAACACATATATCATCAAACCAAGCAGCGGCACTGCAGCGGCGACCAGCGGCAATTGCACCAATACCGCGCAGCATCCAAGATCAGCAGGCCCGGGCACAAATCACCGGATCCAAATCTCGCCCGCCATCGAACGAGACGGCCGACGAGCACACACAATTATATTATAAAAAAAGAAAACAATTCCGGCAAAATGAAAGCACTCACCGCCGGCCCTCTCCCAAAACTACAGTACTAATATGTATATGTTGTTACAGTTTGACTTGCTTCATTTATCTTAAGAATTTAAGCCATGTTTATTGAAGCAAGTACTAATATTAGAAACAAAAAATATGGGCTGCATGGTCAAAGCCTCAAAGGCGGGGACAACCTGGGTGCGTTTTGGGGATTGGACGACCAGATTGAAACACCCCTCAGGATGGTTTTGGGGATTCATTGCACAACCAAATATTTTAAACCTGTAAAAAATATATAATCTGAAACGCCCCTCAGGATGGTTTTGGGGATTGGATGACCAGATGGAAACGCCCCTCGGGATAGTTTTGGGGATAGCAATTGGTTCACTGAAGCCACATTTTCTTGGCAAAGTTACATAGTTGAAGAAATTGATATCCAAATATTTTCAAGTGACCAATAATATATACCTTCCTAAGCCTGGATCTCTTCCATCTGAACCAAATCCAGTAAACCTGCAAAATAATCAGCAACACAAAAGGTATATAATTTTCACTGTTTGGATCAAATGCACAATTTTTGGAAGTGAACGTTCTTTTATGGATCAAATGCACAATTTTGCATGGTAAAGTGAAATCTCAAACTTCAGTGAGAAAGGAAAGACCAAACTTCAGTGGGAAACGTAACATATCAATATACAATTAATCAATCAAAAGCGCATCTTTTACAACACAAACAATAAATAAGATGGCTTAGAATTTACATGGATACATCCATACTATGTCTAGACGAAGGAAAAAATCACCAATACAATAATACAAACAGATAGGCAAAGATAATAAATAGAAGCAAAAAAGTAACAGGGAAAACACAAATTTCCTGGCAAACATTACCATAGACATCATAAGCTGCTGAAGGTAAATCATCATAAGCTGCTGAACCGTAGGCATCTTCAGCAATATAGCTTCTGTGTCAAAAAAAAATCAGATAAACATTTTTTTCTAGAAGGTATTAGAAGCCAAATATCCTATGAATAAAAAAATAAAGGTTAATCCAAATTTATGAGTATCCCGAAGGAGACAAGATGAACATTGTTAATATTTGGCTTAATTACTTGCAAATGCTTCCAAAACGAAAGTTGGAGAAGGGAGCATAGCACACGCACCAGCAACGAATGCATTCCCTGGCCGAGTCCTCCTCAACCCAGGGGTCCTTGAATTCTCAAGATAGAGCTCTTCTATTCAGCAGCCGCTACGACACAGGGGTCAAGCCAATCTCAAGATCAATCACAGCATGCCTTCTGTCACCGCCGTTGCAGGCCTAGACCGACGCCTTGCTGCTAGACATAACATGAGCAATGGATATTATCACTATGAAATTTAAGAAGGGGGCGAAGAAAGATGCAAAACCACAAGAAAATGGCACTGGCCTAAATGATTAAGAACAAAGCTACAGATGTAGTAACCACCTTTTCTATAACAGGAGGATCACATGTAGGAGCATATGCTGATGGCATGTGTGTGAAAAAAACTTCAAATATACACGAAAAAATTGCGATTAAGGAGCTTTTCATTCCATAGCAACAGGGTTACAATCAACGGAAAGGCAATTACAGATAAAATCAGGTGCATATTCAGTCCAAATGTACTTCTCCTTTCCTTACCATAGTATGAGCACAGAGATGTGCGGCAACATTGCCTACTCTTCAAATAAAAACAATAGGGAACCAAGAAAAACCCTTGCTAAGCTCCATTACATCATAGAGAATAGGTGCAATTTCTGAACGCTTAAAGTTACCATTGTTCAGCCGCTTTGAGAGCACCAGAGAATCAGTTTCAATAATTACTTTCTGAAACTTCATATCCCTCGCAAAGTCGCAAGAATCACACCATCTCGAATAGCATGAGCCTCCATAGAGAGGGCATTAGCTGCATTTGGGTAGAATTGGCCCTGGTGATCACAAGCAATGGATCCATAGGCCGCTTCCCAAGGCCTAGAACTGAAAGCCCCAAGCCCCCAACACCATTTGTTTTTGTCCAGCCAACATCAGGAGGGTGCAAGAGTAGTATTTATGTCCAGAATGACATGCTTGTACCCACTAAGTAGTTTGACCAGTAAAACTGGCTGTGAATTTGATGAGAAAATATTAACAACCACATTTAGGTTGTGAATTGAAGGAATCATAGAAAAAATAAAAGGGCAGAAGCACCTACTGGGCAGTTGGCTGCAGTGGAACTGCAACCTTCTTGTCCCTAGCCAACAGCTTCATATTTCCGTCAGCGGCAGCGGGCCAGGGGCACAACCAGATCACCTACTTGCTGATATTAGAGATGAGTGTGAATTTTATCTGCTAAAAACACATGTGAATAAGGACATGACCAATGAACCAATGACGCAAAGTAATGCAACCATAATAGAAATACTTTGAAGCAACATTTTTCCCATTTTCAACCGTGCTAACACAGAATACTCATGTGACCCGTACCGAACAGCAAAAAATTAACTCTGACTCTGAATGCTAGTACTTTAAATGTATGTGTAACTTACTAATAATTATTATTTAATATCAAATGTAATAACAGTTACATGAACTTAATCTATGTCTGTACTTTGCGCATATGAGCCAAATACATTGTCAATACCATGTAAAATTAGGTTCATTACGATGATGACAGGAAAAAAGCTTCATATATGAAGGCAGAGTTTTATTGTTTTAACGCTAAATCTAATTGATAGAAAGTGGCACCTCAAATACACTGTCAGCACTTCAAAATCATCGTATATGCAGCAAAGAATTTTTGCTAGACAGTAATGCTATTTTTTATTTCGTTTTTAGCAGCATACAGGGAATAAGGAACTATACATAACTTTCTAGGTACAGTTTGGAAGCAGACAACTACATGTACAACTTCATACTTGCTTTGACATCACTACAACCAACAAGAGAAATCAGATATACAGAAAAATAAATGACCAAATGTAGAAGTGCTTACTTCAGGTACCTGTCTGCAACGGCATCACCTTTGCTACGAAGAACAGATCCAACTCATCCTACTGGCCACCCTCCAAAAGTCCTCAGCACTCCATTCAACCTTTGCTACTGGATGTAGCAACTGAATCAAATGCAAAATACAAAAAATAAATTGGCACACACTCAAGATTTACCTGTCAAATTCCTTATTATTGAAGCTAACATGCCAGAAAAATTATTTATCTTCTGCAATTGTGCATCGACCAAATTAACACGATCTTTCGTATTAAAGCGACCATGCCAGACAAATTCTTTATCTTGATATTAGTGAAAAAAACCTGCAAAGCTAGAGTAAGTAAACAAGTAATAATGAGAAAATATTCCATGGCAAAATATTTCAATACAATAATTGCATATGAACAAGACAATAGTATCTCAGAGGGGAAAATCCAAATAAATTACATAAATGGTAATTACAAATATAAATCGCTTAAAATGAGCCTATGAATTAGTAAATCACCTAGAGGGTGGAGAGGCCTGCTGATTGGCTGACAACCGTCTTGTACTCTAAACCTTGATGATTAGAACGATCTAGATTGGCAGCAAACCACAAGACAAATATATAGGGATTGCCTACCTTGCCGCTGACCACCGAATCCTCCACGAATCGGAAGGAGCTCAGCTTGTGAGGCCAATGGGAAGAGGGAGATGAGACACAACCCTAGACCATGGATATGCCATTTCTGCTCTAATGGCATCACACCTTGCAACCTCATCCCCATGGACGCCACCTGCCTCCGCCCCGCCTCCTGCTTCGAGGCTCATCTGCACCGCGGAATCGGCTCATGGACGGCGGCGAGCACAGGAAGCGGCGACGTTGAGGGAGGGGATCTCTCCTGGGCCGGTGAGGTGGAGGTGCCGGCGAGTTGTCCTGGCCGGTGAAGAGGGAGGAGTCAACAAGGTCACCTGGCCGATGGGGAGGAAGAAGCTGGCACCGGCCGTGGCGGCTACGCCTCACGTCGCACGAAGCGGCGGCGGCCGCGCTCCCTCTGGCGGCGGTCGTATTCACGTATTCTGCTCCCGTGCCTCACGTACGAGCATCCAACAGCCGCCGCCGCCCTTGTGATCCCTGTCGTCGCTCCGCCGAAAGACGACCTCGAGAGCGGAGGAAGAGGACGGGGACGGGGACGGGGACGAGGAGAGGAGTGGGCGTCGCCGAGAGGAGAGAAGAATCGGGGATTGGGGAGGAGTGGCCAATCCCGATCTAGGGTTTTCACCGCTTCACGCAACACGACCGAAACGAGCGACCGAAACGAGCGCCAGCCGCTGTCTCTTGCTGCCGGTCCCGCACAAAAATGGGCCCAAGCGTCATAGACAATTTACGAACAGCGGCATGTAACAGAAAAGTTACTGCAACGGACGGCTAAGGGGAAAAGTGGGGGAAAGATTTTACTGTGTGCGGTGAAATGGACGGACCAGATTGGGTTGCCCCTTTCAGATGGCCTGGTTGGCTGGGTAGTCTAGGGACATTTATAGGAGAAATTTTATGGGAAATTCGTACCATCCAGCATACATAAACGTGATATTCGTTTTTGCCTTTGTCGAATATATTATTTCCTCTATATATATGATTACTCATTGTACTCTGCCTTAGTGTTTCTGTATGCCTTTGAGTGGTGTTTGGTTGCATGTATGTGCTCAATGTCTATTATCATCACGTGTGTGATCTCTTGGCTGCGGCTGCTTCTTTGATCGCTTGGTTGACCGAATTTTTTGGCAAAAGAAACCACCCTGCCTAATTCATTGATAAAAAAGAATTGTAGTTGACAAAAAACGACCATCTTCTCAGTGGCGGCAGTGCCCCCAGGCGACACGTGGCACATGCCACCGTGTGCTGTGGCGGCAGGACCTTGCCGTCCAGTGCCGTGGCGGCACCTTAGTCGTCGAGCTGCGCCATGACCGGCATCGATAGTGGTGGGCCATGCCGCCCCTCCCTGCGGCGGCAAGCTGACGTCAAGCATGCCGCCCCACGAAGTGGAGGCAGGCCTCGCCATCCGACAACTGCACAACGCACTTGCAGGCACACATACTTGCTCTCGCTCGACGCCACAGACTTTTCTGGTCGGTGTGACTAGCCCTGATTTCCATGCGACATGAGCCTGAGTGATTTGTCTGAGATTCCCGCTCAATTTTGCATTGGGAAAAGGTTGCCGCTAATGATAAAGCTGAGAGAGACGGATATATAAAAAAATTAAGGGCGGAGCAAACTCAAAATCATAGGCATGCGGAGGAAGAGGTGCGCAGGGATGCACGTGAAGTGGAAAGAAACATATTAAGAGAAACAGTTCTTGAGACGTAGGCAGCAGAAGAATGTGGCGACAAGACCGTAAAATGGCTATGTTGGACGCAGGTAAGTAGAGTGACTTGTCGTAGTAGCTATGTATCTTAATTACAGTTATAATTTGTCGGTGTATCTTAAATTCCTTTGTAATGTTTACCCGTATTTTAATTTTAGCATCTGTTGTATCTTAATTTCGTGAGATGTCTTAATAAAGTAGTGGTGATTTCCCGCCAAAAATTCGCCCCTAATATTTCCCGGTAAAAGTTGCCGCCTAATTTTTCCCGCAAGGATCTGCCGCCAAGATTTCCCTTTCTCTTCCTCGGGCGCTATAAAACCCCTCCCCGGGCGTTCATTTCTTCAAGGCAATATTAGCCGCTCCAAGATGGCTCCTCCTGGCGATTGTAGTTTTAAGTCGTATATGGCCGGTCCTCTTCTCTCCTCTGCCTGTTTGAGTGCCAGTAACATAGAGAATCTCCAAGATCTCGTCACGAATGTGACCCTCCTCGTCGAGGTAGGTAGGCTTTTTTCTAGGCATGCAGGTATGCCTGGTCAAACTCCGGTGGAAATACGACAAGAGCTTCTTAGGTTACAAGCTAGGATTCACAAGAAGATACCCAAGGATGAGAAGAGACAAGAAGAATTTGCACATAGATAAATATGTGATACATACAGGTAAGGCCCATGCGTATCAGTCCTGTCGACGATGACGACGGTGCTGCCTTGGCCTTGGACCGGAAGGCAACAACCCTAGACGAGGGGGATACGGTTGCTCCAAACCTCGGTCGTACTGATTTTTCTCATTCTCTGTACGTGTCTCATGTGCTGGTGACGGAGTCTGAAATACGTACTGAGATTCCAGATTTGGGGGAATCAAACTACCATCTGTGCTCATAATACGACCTCCAAAGAAATCTTCAACTATCCATGTAACATCATCGCGAGGTTGCAACTGCATTCACACGGGTTGGGGCCAAGTTGAAAAGCATGCTTTGATGATCCTCTATGGTGGACTTTCACATACTTGGCTCATACGTGGATTTCCCACTTATTATTAAGTGCATCAATTTGACGAAACCAATGACTTTTGGAGTTTTCAGCTTTCTCATCTAAATGTCGTTGTATCTTTTCAGACCATTGCTTGTTCATTTTGTATCGTGCGTTTACGACCTGCACTATGTTTGCAATGTATGACAGTGTCCAGTTCCAAATTTCAGCAATCAGGGTTGTGATAGAGAGGGCTCGCACACCTTTCAGCATGCCATTATACACCTCTGACATGTTGCTGTTCATTATGCCGTACTTATCCACCGTGTTGTTAGCTTGCACCCACTTACTTAAATCAGGGAAATTCTCATTAATCCATGTACTCAAATTTAATCCAGTCCTCCGGCCCCTCCGGTCTTCTCTCAGTTTCAAGCAACACGTTCGATTTCTTTATTGATTCCAGCACAAATAGCATTCATCTTTGCTGATGTCTCCCGCATGCACATACTCTTGAATAGCTTGAACAAATCCTTGTTCTTGAACATTGAGTAAAAATTGGCTGCCATGTGCTTCATTCACCACCTTGTCTCTAGGTAGGGCCACCCCTAGTCAGTGTCCGATGAATCCTTGATTATTTCGAGAGCGCTCAAAAGGTCTGTGTTGCAATCTGAGATGATGCAAACATCGGGCCGATCTCTCACGACTCCCATCTTCAAGCAGCTGAGTACGAGGCTTTACTACATGGAAACATCGCGAAGGAGATCGGAATCAAGCACATCATATGCTGCGGAGACTGCGACCTGGTAGCACAGTAAGTAGCTGGAAGCTGGAACGCCATGAATTCCGTCACGGCGGCCTACAGAGATGAAGTTAACGAGATATCCAAGTGCTTCCTCTGATACGAAGTCAAGTACGTCAGAAGAGACGACAATACATCGGCAGATATGGTATCGAAGGTCGGATCCGGCCGGAAGCCAGTTCCACCCGGACTTTCCTGGAGCATTTTAGGATACCGTCGCTGAAGGGCGATAACTCGTAAAACTCAGACATGGCAGTATCTCTGGCAAAATAGGTGATGGTTATCACTGCTGCATGGACCAAGCCTTACCTGGATTACCTCATTGATCCGAAGCCGCCGGAGAACGAGGTTCTCGCACGGTAGATCAGCCGACGAGCAAAGTCCTATTAACATGCCAAATAAAAAAATAATATCATTAAATATATAATGAAATATATTTTTGTACGGTACCTACAAAACATTATACTAGTTGTAGATTGTTCTAAAATTTTGGTCAAACTTTACTTAGTTTGACTTTTTAAAAAAAGCCTTAAGCTTTGTGATGGAGGTAGTACTACTCTTGAAGAAACTACATCCCTTGTGATGAGCGAGATATATTTTTACGGCCACTTTTTTGTGGACAAATTTTGAGGTGCATTGCAAAACGTGAAGTACACACTTTTTTGGACAAATTTTAACCCTAGACGCCCGCTTATTTCACGATAGAGGGAGTATAGCCCAAATTGTTTTTTCTAGCGCGCTACACTTTTTTCCTTGTGCAATGCTCGGTTCTATCCTTTGTCTCATTGTAATGGTCATTTTTGCCTTGTCGGGGTGTGTGGTAACGGTAAGGGCTTTGGGTTAAGGGGTTTTAGCTAGATCATAGGGGAAGCCATTAGCATAGTTTGTCAAATTAAGTCAAATTTTCGCACACACATGTATTTTGTAATTTCCTACAATTTTGACCATGCTATTATTATTTGTTTTAATGCGTGGAAAACTAGTTTTTATTTTCTAAGTGCCAAAACTAGGGTTCGTTGTGAACCGACGAAAAAAACCATAGCCGAAAAGAGGAACACCCCAATTAAGGTACAAAAACTAGCATACACGTTTCTATGTACACATGACCTTGGGTTTGCGGATAAAATCATTTATATAGGCCGTTTCCTAATAATATACTTAAGTTTCTGATGATTCTCTTGGTTTAGATCAATGGTTAGGTTCACTACTACTAATCTATTATATACTAAAAGCAAAATACGGATGTCTAAAATAGAGACACAAGGTTAATCCACATCATCCTAATTATGTTGATGGTTAGATCTAAAATTTATGGTTAGGATTTAATAAGAGTCTAACAGTTACGTAACAGTTGACACGTTCGACTATGTACCGATTATAAAACAAGTTATTGCACCATAAGGATTGACCGGTCATCTAATAAAGAAAATTGACCGGTTAAAGTTGTTGTTTAAATTAGTCGTATTCTCCTAGAGCTCTAGGCAGCTGTGTGCGATTAAAAAGGATGGTCAAACTGTTTGGATGTGATGCACACACGTACGCATAACATGCACTCTAAGTGTGGTTTAGGGTTTCTTCTTTCAAATTTCCATCTCTAACCAAGATTTATTGTTAGTTTTTTTTGTTTTATCAGGATTTAAATATAGTTTGTTATCTATTATCTATCTATTATATACTAAAAGAAAAACTATATCTGAATTATATGGCTACGATTAAACAAGAGATTAATAATTACGTGCATAATTACTAAAGTGGTTTGACACGTTCCATATTGAAGGTACCTATTAAAATATAAAAGAAAATGCCTTACAAGATAAGAACGTGGGAAACAAAAAAACATACACTACCTAGATATAAGGCCAAGCGTGATGGCACCCGAAAAGGTGGGAAGTAAATTGCTAAGAAAAAAGTGAGATCTGAAGTATTACCTAGCGATGCGTTTAGGCAGTTCTAATGAGATCATGCACAATACGGGACATGTGTGCTTCAGTTAGGGTTATTTTCCTCGGCAAAAAAATACCGTGGGCACTGGTAAATCCGCTTTTCGGAAATACAGGGACAAATAACGCTTGAGATTTGTCAATCAATTTATAAATTCATTTAAATTACCAAAAAATACTGGCCAAAATACCGTCCAAGAATTATCAAACAATTTTATAAATTCATTTAAATTACCAAAAATACCAGCCAAAATACCGCCCGAGAATTGTCAAATGAATTTATAAATTATTTACAGTTTTTCATTTATTTTAGTTTAATCATATTGTGTGAATAAAAGTAAATCGCGTGCGATATTACAGTTTTTCGGTGCTAGCCACTTAAATCGATAACGCTTGAGATTTTTCAATCAATTTATAAATTCATTTAAATTACCAAAAAATACTGGCCAAAATACCGTCCAAGAATTATCAAACAATTTTATAAATTCATTTAAATTACTAAAAATACCAGCCAAAATACCGCCCGAGAATTGTCAAATGAATTTATAAATTAAATCGCGTCCGATATTACAGTTTTTCGGTGGTAGCCAGTAAAATTCTGAAAATGTTGGCCGAGAAAAAAACTATGGTTTTAACTAGGACGCGCCAGGCTCATTGATATGGTTTGTGGGCGGATTTCACCCAGTTTTTTTTCCTTGGCAAAAGAATACTGGTGGGCGTTAGTAAATCCAGTTTTTCGAAATACCAAAAATACTGGCAAAATAATTCTTAAGATTTGTCAAACTAATTTATAAATTCGTTTAAAGTTTCTAAAAAAATATTACCAAAAATACTGGTCAAAATACCATGCAACATTTGTCAAATGAATTTATAAATTTGGTTGAAGTTAGTCAATTTTTTAATTTGATGTAATTGTGTGAATAAAAGTAACAAAAAATGGTATCACCCTTTACCGATGGTAAACGATAAAATCGGTTTTCGACGTAATTTTGGAAATCTCGGACAAGAAAAAAATCTGGTCTCAACTGAAACGTGTTCCGTCAGTTTCTATAATAGCATCACAACCATTGTCCTAATCCGTTTATATATGCAAATAAAACACGACATACCAGACCATGCAGATGAGATTCACTCTATTCATTTCTTTTGTGGGTTCCTTTGCTTGGCCTAGAGCGCACTTCTGATATCTAGATATTCTTATTATCTTATTCTCTTTTATTACTCTTTTTGGGTATTGTGTACTACAAAAGAGCTTTACCAATTTAATATCCCGCTTGTGTGAATTTCATGCCTATTGTACATATATAACAATAAAAATACCTTTGGATACGATTTAATAACCGTTAACAAAAAGTTGAAAGTAAATTTTACGGTTAAACCTTGAACACAAACAATTAAATAAATAGTATACCACTGATGGAGGTTGTACAATTATAAATTTGTTTCAATAAATCAAAATTAATATTATTCATTAGTTATTCTCCCACAAATCAAATTAAAGTGATCCAACATGTCTCCCAAACATTGTTGATATTTAATTCTGGATAGTATTTATGGTGATTATAAAACCATAATAATTTTTAGACATATTCAGACGATGCCCTCTCATTTGCGAGGGCCCCTATGCTAGTTTAGAAAAAAATAGAAAATGTAAAACCTTCATGTGAAGTTATTTTAAGTGACCTAATAAGTAAAAAATTCAAACATGCATGGCCGGGTATTTATAGGTTTTTCCAAAACTCCGTACGAACGAGTTACTTCATGCCAAAAGATGCATGCATTTCGACTTGATCGAATGATCTAGCTAATGCCTTTAAGTATAAATAGTTTGTCTATAATTGAGGACGTCATGCGTGTCTGAGACACTATAGCGTACCTTGTAATGAAAACAAAAGTTGGACGAATTGGATTTTTCATCTTTTTCTAACTAAGACTCATTTTATATTTTCTTAGTGTCGGTAATAATTTATTTGTGAAGCATTTACCAAAAATTAAAGGCAAAACCATAGTGGACCACACAATATGGTATAAAAATTATAGACCACTTACTACACACATATAATTTATTACATGTTTTTGAAAGTATTCTTAGGTTGTACTAAAAAAATTATATATGGAAGTTATCGTCGATCTCATTAGATCAGGTTTAACTAACTAAAAAATCAGAAAATGAAACATTCACAAGTTGTCATCGTCTTATGTGACTCACCATCTTTGAAAAACTACAAATATCATTTAAGATTACGGAAGTGCATGCTATTTATTTTTTTGGATAGAAGGTGTTTTATTAGGTACTACCTCCATTCGAGACTATGAGACCATCATGTGTCCATAGATCATCAGTTTGACCAACATACCATGAATTATATATACAACACACAAATTACATCATTAGAAAGTAGAACGTCTAAACATTGTAATGATATATATTTGTAATATAAACCTTGTATTATGTTGGTCAAAATGATAATCTAGGAACACGTGATGGCCTATTAACGTCTCACGGATTGACGAAGTAAGCGGGAATGGTGTGCTTTGATGAGTCGAGAGGTATTTCACACGGATTGGTCCTCTACCTAGAGCTATTAGTACAAAAAACTCGTAAGTCCATAATGATTTTAGTTCGTCGCCGAATGGCCAAAAATCATCACAGAGACGTGATCTTGACGGTTTGGAAGACCGCGGAGAACCTCGCATCACAGATGGCCCTGATGACGGTTAGGGAAGTGCATCACGGATCCATGACGGCAGTGCCCAAACCCGAAGCCCACCCGGCCTGGTCCGTCGTGATGGCCATATCCGTCATAGCACCGGTCCCCTCTGCAGCGATCGTTGTGCCAGGCTGTCAGGCCAATTACTAACATGTCAGTACCTTCGGGTGACTGTCATTTTTTTCGTCTTGCGAGAAGCTCGTGACCAAGCTTCGTGCACGTGGACTAGTAAACGGCAGACAGGTGGCCCAATGAAAGAGAAGAATGTGTTGTTTCTAAGAGTTACCACATGGGCCAATAAAGATTTTTAAAGTTGCAACCTACCACCGTACGTGATGTCCATCCTGCTTTTCACACGTGTACCGTCGTGGACGTTCCACAATGTGACACGTGGCGCACGAGGAAGTAGGCACGTGGCACACCTCAAAATGGCCATTGATGGCCCATCGGTCCAATTAGGCTATGATTTCCAAGGCTCATATTACGACCTTAATTGCGGCCCATCATGTTGTCGATCATCATTGAGCCGTCTACAGGCTGCAAAGAAAGGCCTATCCTTATTCTTTTTTGGGCCCTATGAAAGCTCACTTACGATTGCATCTTTTACAGCGGTGGAGAATCCATTTTTCTAGCTGAAGTGGCATTCCTTTAATATATTCAGAGGAGTGGGTTCTTTAACTTTGTACTTGTCTCAATGAAATCAAACACATACGTGATACTTGCTTAATGGCTCTATGGGGATCTGGTCACAAAGTTTCACATAATTCTTGTTTCTCATGTGGATAAGTATCAAGAGTAGTACACTGCAAAATATGAAGCCAACATATAGATTTGCAGGAAAGCAATGATGCGAACAAAAGTTCATACAAATAGCTACCAATTAAAACAGGAATTTCGTTCAATGGAAGCAATGATCACACGCACTGAACCAAATAAAATCAAAATGGCCACCAAACTACAAACATCCATCACTTCTTACCAAATTTTCCAAGTGCACTTCATAGCTTTGCGACCCAGTTGATTGATAGTAATGAACGATTTTTTTGTTGGCAGCACATATCTTCTGCAAGAATTGTAGAATTTGTAAATGTGTACATTACAATGTACAAGGCAGAAACTTTGAGTTCAGAAAGGAACTGACCACCATTTTGGGATGCCTACAGTGGTCTACTAGCGCCTTCCACTCATCGTTATCCATCGATGGAACTGGACTTCCTTTTGGCACGTCATTTGGATCTATGTCAAAGTACTTCTTTTTAAGGAGGTACCGATATTGCCGAAGGCCTTTCTGAAGAAGGTTTGTACAAAGCTTTTTCACTGGTGAGAATTTAATGTCCATCTTACCACTTTTATAGTGACATGAAATATCATGCATAAACAAATGATACTCAGAAAATTAGCATCTTCAAATAAAGATTATAGGCGGTGAAAAGGCCGTACTTACCGCAAGTTTACTGTAATAGTTACAGAGAAGCCCAGCGTCCCCCTTGTACTTACTCCAATGCGAACGAATAGGTACGAATTTCATGACTTCCATGTTGCATTCAGTCGCAATGTTTGCAACATTTTGAGCTGACACCGGCATGGTCTTCCTTTTTGGAATGACGACAAGAAGTGTGGCACCCGGAGATTCCGACAACCTGTTGGGTCCTTTTCCCACGTTCTCTACAATTTCCAGAATATCATTTCCTTCGACGTCTGGATCAACATATAAAATACCACTATTTAGTATATCGCAGTATAATGGTGTTACTCCAGGAGGAAACAAATAAATAAATATATGAAACATGCCTTCAGCCACATTGTCAACCTGAGTTGAACTACCAGAGTTTTCAATATCCATAAGGATATGTGCAGTAGGATCATTAACTGCGCTACAGCCTAGAAAGAATAAGTCAGCACAAGGCCATTGTTCAGCTAACCAAAATGCAAGTAAGCAATTCGTATTAGAACTTACCTGGAGCAAAAGAGTGTTCTGGATGCAAGGATTGTCGGGGGGATGACCCCCGGTTGGTCAAGGGAATGGAAAAAGTGCCTAAGTCAGATGATTAGAAAGCAGTTTACATAGGTAATCCAGACAAGTCTAATATTCATCGAACATAAGGGTCACCAGATTAAAGGTCACCAAGTTTGTGCGGTCCGGTATACTAGGAGAGTTATGCCAGAACAAGAGATACGGGCATGAACTAAGCCGGATATATCAAGGTTAAGCCAAAGTCTCAGGAAGGACAAGAGACGAAGCTCCGGCTTAACCCGGATAAGAATGTAGTGGATCCGGCATAGGGGCAACGGTCATATACCGGTCCCAGGGTCAAAGATCTGGTCCTGTCGCTACAGGACATTGAGAAGATACAGAAGATCAAATTTATGACGAAGCCCCACTAGCTTCCAACTAAAGCCAGAGTGCGGAGGTGATGATGGTGCTACAGTGCGCAGACTAGCAGAGGTCAGCACACAGAAGACACAGGCAAGGACTTCACGCGCTGAGGGTCAAGGCTATAGTCATAGACCGACTGATGCAGGCCAAGATTCCCCTTTTCCATAGTTCCTTATCTTGTAAGCCTCCTCTCCACTATATAAGGAGAGGGGTAGCTCCCTTGCACGGGAGGTTCCATCTAGCTCTCTAGGTCATCACACTTAGGGTTTTCTCCCTCTAGACTTCATCTTCTTCCTCTGGCCAAGAGCTAGAACATGACCATTGTAGTTCCCTGTTTAGCTCATATAGTACAGACATGCAGGAGTAGGGGTGTTACCTCCTCACGAGGGCCCTGAACCTAGGTAGACCGTGTTTCGCGTGTGTGTTTGTGCGAGTTTCTCCTATGTCTCCCCCTCCTCCGATCCCTTGGTGCACATTTGGCCCCAACATAAGCCTACCTATGCCATCTGTCTGTTCATCATGACCATAGTTGGCGCCCATCATGGGGCCAGCAGCTGCGCCGATTGGGGTTCATATCCGGACGTGGTTCGTCACCGCCTCCGGCGAGCATGTGGTCCCTGGTCTTATCTAGCAGCTCGGCTTGTTGGATTTCATCAACGACAACACCGGCAGCTTCGCCAACAACACAACCTTCCCCAGGAACGGCAGCGTCATGCTCTTCGGCTCACACCGGGTCTACATCGGCACTGTGCCGGCACGCAGGTTCCCTGCAATGGCACTGGTGGCTCCGGATCCACCGGTGTCACGCGCGCCCCACGGGGTTCGTACCGATCGCACCGCTGGCAGCGTCAAGGTGATGATGGCTGGCGCGGGTGATGCTGGCAAATGAGCTATCGGTGGCAACAACGTCCCCACCAAGTCTGCGCGCCCATCCAAGCCAACGCTGGAGCGGAATCAGAACATCGTCGAAACCTCCAACGTGCCCCCGGCATCAACTCCTCTTCAAGCCGCCATGGACGTGTTGTCAATGCCAGTTGCACCCGATGCCGACGGGGTGATGACTCAAGCTGAGCTGGAGGCACAGCTCCAGGCGCTTCTTCCTGGAGCCAACGAGATAGCTCGTGCCCAGCAGGCACTCAACATCACCCTACGTGAGTACAATGTAGCCCAAGGCTTTGCTTCTGTTAGCGCAGATCCTGCTAGAGTAGCTGCTACCCGGCTTATAGGTCGTAACTTAGATAAGGATTTGTGCTGGTAGTGCATTCCGGTAAATCTGTGTCGGTGTCCCTTTCACTGGCAGAGAAGCCAAAGTATAGCACTCCGGATAAAGCTCTTAGGGCTGCTCAAGCCGCAGTAGAAGAACTTCAAACTCTGTCGTGTGATGCTTGATACGTCCAATTTGCATCACTATTTTATATCATAATTTGCTGTTATTCATTGATATATTTCATATTGGGACACAATACTTATGTTATTTCATCTATTTTGCATGTTTCATCATTATTGGAGGATCGAACACCGGAGCCAGGATTCTGCTGGAAAAAGCACCGTTAGAACGCATTATTTCGGAAGATCAACTTTGGAAGGAAATTATACCAAAAATCCTATTTTTCAAGATGACGAAGGAAGCCAGAAGGAGGAGCCGGGAGCAGCCAGGGTGGGCCCACACCCTAGGGCGACGTGGCCCAGGCCCTGGCCGCGCCGGCCTATGGTGTGGAGGGCCCACGACCCTTTTCGCCTCCTTTTCTTCGCCAAACCCTTCGTCCCGAAGACCTAAGCCACAGAGGGTACCTCGCGAAGAGTTACAGCCGCCTCTGCGGGGCGGAGAACACCAGAGAGAAAAGAGCTCTCCGGCGGGCAGGAATCCGCCGGGGAAATTCCCTCCGGGAGGGGGAAATCGACGCCATCGTCACCGTCATCGAGCTGGACATCATCGCCATCACCATCATCATCATCTCCACCATCATCACCGCCGTCATCACCGCTGGACATCGTCACCGCCATAGCAATTTGGGTTTGATCTTGATTGTTTGATAGGGGAAACTCTCCCGGTATCGATTTCTACTTGTTGTTGATGCTATTGAGTGAAACCATTGAACCAAGTTTATGTTCAGATTGTTATTCATCATCATATCACCTCTGATCATGTTCCGTATGATGTCTCGTGAGTAGTTTGTTTAGTTCTTGAGGACATGGGTGAAGTCTAAATGTTAGTAGTGAACTATGGATGAGTAATATTCAATGGTGTGATATTTAAGTTGTGGTGTTATTCTTCTAGTGGTGTCATGTGAACGTCGACTACATGACACTTCACCATTTATGGGCCTAGGGGAATGCATCTTGTATTCGTTTGCCAATTGCGGGGTTGCCGGAGTGACAGAAACCTAAACCCCCGTTGGTATATCGATGCAGGAGGGATCGCAGGATCTCAGAGTTTAAGGCTGTGGTTAGATTTATTTCTTAATTACTTTCTTGTAGTTGCGGATGCTTGCAAGGGGTATAATCACAAGTATGTATTAGTCCTAGGAAGGGCGGTACATTAGCATAGGTTCACCCACACAACACTTATCACAACAATGAAGATTATTTAGCCGTATGTAGCGAAAGCACTAGACTAAAATCCCGTGTGTCCTCGAGAACGTTTGGTCATTATAAGTAAACAAACCGGCTTGTCCTTTGTGCTAAAAAGGATTGAGCCACTCGCTGCAATTATTACTCTCGCACTTTACATACTCGTACTTTATTCAACTGTTACATCAAAACCCCCTGAATACTTGTCTGTGAGCATTTACAGTGAATCCTTCATCGAAACTGCTTGTCAACACCTTCTGCTCCTCGTTGGGATCGACATTCTTACTTATCGAAGATACTACGATACACCCCCTATACTTGTGGGTCATCAAGACTATTTTCCGCGCCGTTGCTGGGGAGTGAAGCGCTATTGGCAAGTGGAATTGGTAAGGAAAACCTTTACTGTTGTGCTGATTTTATTTCTGCCTGCTGCTATAAGTCATTATGGAGAGATCTTCTCTTCAATTTTTATTTGGAAAATCTACTACTACTGCAACGGTAGTGGATGAGGCGCCAGGTGAGGAAGTGATACCATATAAAATACCTATGAAAATTATTGAACGTGTTATGGATAACCGCTATGAAGGGGATGGAACTGTCCACCCCGGTGATCATTTACTGTTTTTGCATGAATTATGCGGTTTATTCAAATGTGCAGGTATTGCTATGGATGAAGTGAGGAAGAAACTATTCTCTTTGTCGCTGTCTGGTAAGGCGGCGCATTGGTATAAATTACTGGATAATGGGGATTCTCTTGAATGGAATGATATTGTGCCCCGGTTTTATTCTAAGTTCTATCCTCCAAGTGAAATTCATAAGGATCGGAATCGCATATATAATTTTTGGCCTCATGATGGAGAGAGTATTGCCCAAGCTTGGGGGAGATTGAAGTCTTTAATGCTCAAATGCCCCATTCATGAGCTTCCTGGTAATGTTATTATTGATAATTTCTATGCAAGACTTTCTTTTCAAGACAAGACCTTGCTGGATACTTCGTGTTCTGGATCATTTACACGCAACAAAGAAGAGTTTAAAAGGGACCTTCTTGATCGGATCCAAGAAAATACTGAAGGATGGGAGAACGACAAAGATCGAGAATCAGGTATAATTTATGATTATAAATGCATTGAAGCTTTTATGGATACTGATAAATTTCGTAATATGAGTGCTACATATGGTCTTGATTCTCAAGTTGCTGTAAATCTTTATAAAGCTTTTGCCTCTCATTATGAATTGCCAAAGAAGAATTTTGATAAGTATCATGAACCGTATAAAGATAAAATTGATTCATCTATTAATAAATGTGTAGTAGTTGAAACTGCTGATCATGTTATTCCTGAAGCTTATATTGAAAAAACTCCTTTCCCTACTAAAATGAAAGAGTACTCTGTTATAAATAGTGCGGTTCATAAAAGTGAAAAGAAACCTGTAGAACCTGAGGAACAAATAAAAGTTGAACCTGCTGTTGCAATAATTAAAGATCTTGTGACTGAAAATGTGGAGGATGGTCATATTATTTTCTGTGAAGATGCTTCACATATTGTTTCACATCCTAATAAACCCAAACAAGCTAGTGTTCCTATGCTATCTGTTAGAATTGGTGATCATTGCTATTATGGATTATGTGATATTGGTGCAAGTGTTAGTGCTATTCCGTATGAGCTTTACACGGAGATTATGCACGAAATTGATTCTTGTGAACTTGAAGATATTGATGTGGTTATTCAGCTGGCTAATAGAGAAACTATTTCTCCAATTGGTATTGTTCGAGATGTGGAAGTTTTATGCGGTAAGATTAAATATCCTGCTGACTTTTTGGTACTTGGTTCTGCTGCTAGTGATTATTGTCCTATTATTTTTGGTAGACCTTTTCTAAATACTTGTGGAGCTATTATAGATTGCAAGAAAGAGAAAATTTTGACTAAATTTGCTGGTGAATCTTATGAGTTTAACTTCTCTAAATTTACTAAAACTCCTTATAAAGCTGATTTGCCTAGTAATGATATTAAAATGGAGCAATGTGCATCTATTGTTCTTGTTCCTAATAATCCTTTGCAGCAACATTTGGAGGATAGCGAGAGCGAAATTTTTAGGAAAGAAAGAGATGAGCTTGAGGAAATTTTTCTTCGCCAACCTATTCTCAAGCATGATTTACCGGTGGAAGATTTGGGTACAACACCGCCACCAAAGGAAGATCCTGTTTTTGATTTAAAGCCTTTACCTGATAATCTTAAATATGCTCATATTGATGATAAGAAAATATATCCTGTTATTATTAGTTCTAAGCTTTCAGAGATTGAGGAAGAAAGGTTATTGGAAATATTGAAGAAGCACCGAAGCGCTATTGGCTACACTCTTGATGATTTGAAAGGGATTTCTCCTTCTATTTGCCAACATGCTATTAATATGGAAGATGATGCAAAGCCTGTTGTTGAACCTCAGCGTCGTCTAATTCCGAAGATGAAGGAAGTGGTAAGGAATGAGGTATTACGACTCCTTGAAGCTGGTATTATATATCCTATTGCTGATAGTAGATGGGTTAGTCCTGTGCATTGCGTTCCCAAGAAAGGAGGTATGACTGTTGTGCCTAATGATAATGATGAGCTCATTCCTCAAAGAGTAGTTGTAGGGTATAGAATGTGCATTGATTTTCGAAAAGTTAATAAAGTTACTAAGAAAGATCATTACCCTTTACCATTTATTGATCAAATGCTAGAAAGATTATCTAAAAATACTCATTTTTGCTTTCTTGATGGTTATTCTGGGTTTTCACAAATTGCTGTTAAAGCTAAAGATCAAGAGAAAACCACCTTTACTTGTCCTTATGAAACTTATGCTTATAGACGCATGCCTTTTGGTTTATGTAATGCTCCTGCTACTTTTCAAAGATGGATGTCTGCTATTTTTCATGGTTTTTGTGAAAGTATTGTAGAGGTATTCATGGATGATTTTTCCGTCTATGGGAACTCTTTTGATAGTTGCTTGCGAAACCTTGATAAAGTTTTGCAGAGATGTGAAGAAACTAACCTTGTTCTTAATTGGGAGAAATGCCACTTTATGGTTAATGAAGGAATTGTATTGGGACATAAAATTTCTGAGAGAGGTATTGAAGTTGATAGAGCTAAAGTTGAAGCAATTGAGAAGATGCCCTATCCTAGGGATGTAAAAGGTATTCGTAGTGTTCTTGGTCATGCTGGGTTTTATAGGAGATTTATTAAAGATTTCTCCAAGATTTCAAAGCCTCTTACTAATCTTCTTCAAAAAGATGTACCATTTGTTTTTGATGATGATTGTAAGGAAGCTTTTGATACTCTTAAGAAAGCCTTAACGACTGCTCCTATAGTTGAACCCCCTGATTGGAATTTACCCTTTGAAATTATGTGTGATGCTAGTGATTTTGCTGTAGGCGCTGTTCTTGGACAGCGAGTAGATAAAAAACTGAATGTTATTCATTATGCTAGTAAAACTCTTGATGCTGCTCAAAGAAATTATGCTACAACTGAAAAGGAATTATTAGCTGTAGTCTTTGCTTGTGATAAATTTAGATCTTATATTGTTGATTCAAAAGTTACTATTCATACTGATCATGCTGCAATTAGATACCTAATGACAAAGAAAGATGCTAAGCCTAGGCTTATTAGATGGGTACTTCTTTTGCAAGAATTTGATTTACATATTGTAGATAGGAAAGGTGCTGATAATCCTGTTGCTGATAATTTGTCTAGATTAGAAAATATTGCTTATGATCCTGTTCCTGTTAACGATAGTTTTCCAAATGAACAATTGGCTGTAATAAAGGTGAGCTCGCGAGACAGTCCTTGGTATGCTGATTATGCTAACTTTATTGTTTCCAAGTACTTGCCTCCAACCTTTTCAGCTCAGCAAAGGAGGAAATTCTTTTATGATTTGAGGCATTATTTCTGGGATGACCCACACTTATATAAAGAAGGAGTGGATGGTATTATGCGAAGATGTGTTCCCGAATATGAACAACAGGAGATATTGAGTAAATGTCATGGTAGTGCTTATGGAGGACATCACGCCGGAGAAAGAACCGCGCAAAAGGTTCTACAATCAGGTTTTTATTGGCCAACTCTCTTCAAGGATGCGAGAAAGTTTATTTTATCTTGTGATGAATGCCAAAGGGTTGGTAATATCTCCAGACGTAATGAAATGCCTATGAATTATACTCTTGTTATTGAACCGTTTGATTGTTGGGGATTTGACTTTATGGGACCTTTTCCGTCTTCAGAAGGTAACACTCATATACTTGTTGCTGTTGATTATGTTACTAAATGGGTGGAAGCTATACCTACAAAAAGTGCTGATGGTGAGACCTCTTTAAGAATGCTTTTAGATATTATTTTTCCTAGATTTGGAGTGCCTAGATATATTATGACTGATGGAGGTTCTCATTTTATTCATGGAGGATTTAGAAAAACTCTTGCTAGGTATGGTATTAATCATAGAATTGCTTCTGCTTATCATCCTCAAACTAGTGGGCAAGTAGAATTATCAAATAGAGAGATTAAATCTATCTTGCAAAAGACTGTTAATAAAACTAGAAAGAATTGGGCTAGTAAATTGAAGGATGCACTTTGGGCTTATAGAACTGCTTATAAAAATCCCATGGGAATGTCACCTTATAAAATGGTTTATGGGAAAGCTTGTCATTTACCTTTAGAACTAGAGCACAAAGCTTATTGGGCTGTTAGAGAATTAAATAAAGATCCTAAACTTGCCGGTGATAAGAGCTTGTTGCAATTGAGTTCTCTAGATGAATGGAGAAGTGAAGCTTATGAAAATGCTAAACTCTTTAAAGAGAAAGTTAAAAAATGGCATGATAGGAGGATTATCAAAAGAGAATTTAATATTGGGGATAAAGTCCTATTGTATCGGTCTCGTCTCAGATTCTTTGCAGGGAAATTACTCTCGAAATGGGAAGGACCATATGTTGTCGAGGAGGTGTATCGTTCAGGAGCAATCAAAATTAGCTCTCTCCAAGGCAATGCTACGCAAGTGGTGAATGGACAAAGACTCAAGCATTATATCTCGGGTGATTCTTATAATGTTGATGTTGATATTATTCAAGTGGAAACACCGGAGGCCTACATCAAAGGGCAAACTGACAGTCCGCCAGAACTCGACTTTGAATAGGTAACAGTACTGGTAAAGAAAAGTACGCAATTTACTTTCCGAACAATATTTTTGTTGTTTTTGGAAAATATGCGAAATTACGAGTTCGAAACGGAGTGGAAAGGACGCACGAGGGGGTGCCACCATAGGGCAGCGCGGCCTGACCTGGGCCCGCGCCGGCCTATGGTTTGGCCGCCCCGTCGCCCCTTTCCGACTCTGGTTCGATCTGGTACTTTCCGTATGTAGTGAAAAATTTTGCTATATAATCCCCCGGACCCCTGGAGGTCCGTATATCGTGTTTTCGACGTGTTTTGTTTCGAGTTGTTTCTGCCAGGATTTGTTTCGGATCTAGAGTCATCATGTCTTCGTCGGAAACTCCGAAGGACGGCTCCAGCAAGGATGTTGGCAACTTGTACATGGAGGAGCTGAAGATGCACCCCAAGGAGTTGCTGCTCGTTGAAGGAGAACTGCAGGTCAAGGATGTCCAGGGTCCTAAAGGAGAAGGAAGCCTGGAAGACAGGATGGAGAAGTTAGAACAAGAGGTTTTCAAGTACAAGAAGATGGCTGAGCGTGAGGTGGATATCTTCTACAGGATTGTGTCTGAACTCATTGCTGAACATGAGAAGGAAACTGCAAAGCTTTGGAGCGACATCCTCTCGCTTCACGACACCACCAACAAGCTCCAAGCACAACTCTATGATTTTCAGAATCAGAACTGTGAGTATGAAAACAGGTTTAAATACATAAGCCGTGCTGCTAGTTTCAGGATCCCCGAGACCAAGACGTCGTTTCTTGATGGAGAGCCTCTTCCTTGGAAGTTTGATAACGGGAGTTCATCACCACCATCGCCGCAGGAGTAATTCATCATCGGTATTGGCATCCCCTTGGTTTGTTCCAAGCTTGGGGGAGTGCCGCGGTATCACATTATCACTACCTTTTACTTTTATTGTCAAGTAGTGTCATATCGTGAGTAGGGAAGTTATCATATAAGATGAGTTGCATTTGGAAGTATCTCTCCTTTAGTTGGTTATCTATGTATCCCTTGGTGTGAGTTATCGTTATGGAATATTAATGAGAAGTCTTATCATTTACATATTGCACATCTTATTTTAGTTTGCAATCTCTACTATATGATTCACCTTGTTGTTAGTATTGGTATCACTTTGGGAGCATTGAATAAATCTATTTGGTTTTGGCAAACTTAGCATTGGTCAATAGCAACAACACTTTAAGGTTTAAATAGAAAAGAGAAATACCTGTAGATGTTTCATTGTCTTTCTTGTTAGCTCGTAGCTTACTATTCTGAAGTTAAAATTGTTTGTGCTTACAAGGAAGATGCATGATTGTTTCTATCATATGTATATTTGTTTGTTTCCCTCGACTCTTATGCTTGCTAATTAACCTTGCTAGCCAAAGACCTGTACTGAGAGGGAATACTTCTCGTGCATCCAAACCTTAACCCAAACCTATGTCATTTGTGTCCACCATACCTACCTACTACATGGTATTTTCTGCCATTCCAAGTAAATACTTCATGTGCTACCTTTAAACAATTCAAAACTTAGTATCTCTTATTTGTGTTAATGTTTCATAGCTCATGAGGAAGTATGTGGTGTTTTATCTTTCAATCTTGTTGGGCAACTTTCACCAATGGACTAGTGGCTTTATCCGCTTATCCAATAATTTTGCAAAAAGAGCTGGCAATGGGATTCCCAGTCCCAAATTAATTAAACTAAATAGACACTCCTCCATGGTATGTGATTGATGGACGGCACCCGAAGGATTCGGTTAGCCATGGCTTGTGTAAGCAAAGGTTGGGGGGAGTGTCATCATCATAATAAAACTAAAATAAAAAGGCACTCCTTCATGGTATGAGATTGTTGGCAGGCACCCGAGGATTCGGTTAGCCATGGTTTGTGAAAGAAAGGTTGGAAGGAGTGCCACACAAAATGAAAATAATATGGGAGCCGCTCTTAGGAGGTTGCCTGGCAAGGGGGTTAGAGTACCCGCTACCAGTCGTTGACAACAACAAACACCTCTCAAAATGTTACTTTTATTACCTCTATAATGATTGCAAAACTGAAAAAGCTCTAGCACATGATTTAATCCCTGCTTCCCTCTGCGAAGGGCCTGTCTTTTACTTTATGTTGAGTCAGTAAACCTATTTCCCTCCATCTCAAGCAAGCATTTGAGTAGTTGTGATCAAACCATTATATTGTGATTTGCTACATCATGTCTTCTATTCTTCTTTGTTTAGTACAAGTTTTATCTGAATGAATATAGCTTTGCAAGTTATCAATGATTATGAGAAGACCATTACGATTGAGTATGCAAGTTGTGCCTTATAAACTCTAACATGAGAGCGCTGCTCAATGAGATAAATATAATCTGTTAATTGTTCTCTGACCAAGAACGAAGTTTGCCATCACCAATCATGATTTCTCATGCACCTTTACTTGTGATTACCCTATACTTGTTTCAATATGAGTTATAAGAGGTTGTCTACTATAATGTCCTGTGTGAATGAATATGATGTTTCTTGTCCGTATTTTATTTATCGACTCTTCACTCCATAAACATGTGGTCATGTCTATCGAGCTCAGTCTCGCTTGGGGACAAGCGAAGTCTAAGCTTGGGGGGAGTTGATACGTCCAATTTGCATCACTATTTTATATCATAATTTGCTGTTATTCATTGATATATTTCATATTGGGACACAATACTTATGTTATTTCATCTATTTTGCATGTTTCATCATTATTGGAGGATCGAACACCGAAGCCAGGATTCTGCTGGAAAAAGCACCGTTAGAACGCATTATTTCGGAAGATCAACTTTGGAAGGAAATTATACCAAAAATCCTATTTTTCAAGATGACGAAGGAAGCCAGAAGGAGGAGCCGGGAGCAGCCAGGGTGGGCCCACACCCTAGGGCGGCGCGGCCCAGGCCCTGGCCGCGCCGGCCTATGGTGTGGAGGGCCCACGACCCTTTTCGCCTCCTTTTCTTCGTCAAACCCTTCGTCCCGAAGACCTAAGCCACAGAGGGTACCTCGCGAAGAGTTACAGCCGCCTCTGCGGGGCGGAGAACACCAGAGAGAAAAGAGCTCTCCGGCGGGCAGGAATCCGCCGGGGAAATTCCCTCCGGGAGGGGGAAATCGACGCCATCGTCACCGTCATCGAGCTGGACATCATCGCCATCACCATCATCATCATCTCCACCATCATCACCGCCGTCATCACCACTGGACATCGTCACCGCCATAGCAATTTGGGTTTGATCTTGATTGTTTGATAGGGGAAACTCTCCCGGTATCGATTTCTACTTGTTGTTGATGCTATTGAGTGAAACCATTGAACCAAGTTTATGTTCAGATTGTTATTCATCATCATATCACCTCTGATCATGTTCCGTATGATGTCTCGTGAGTAGTTCGTTTAGTTCTTGAGGACATGTGTGAAGTCTAAATGTTAGTAGTGAACTATGGATGAGTAATATTCAATGGTGTGATATTTAAGTTGTGGTGTTATTCTTCTAGTGGTGTCATGTGAACGTCGACTACATGACACTTCACCATTTATGGGCCTAGGGGAATGCATCTTGTATTCGTTTGCCAATTGCGGGGTTGCCGGAGTGACAGAAACCTAAACCCCCGTTGGTATATCGATGCAGGAGGGATCGCAGGATCTCAGAGTTTAAGGCTGTGGTTAGATTTATTTCTTAATTACTTTCTTGTAGTTGCGGATGCTTGCAAGGGGTATAATCACAAGTATGTATTAGTCCTAGGAAGGGCGGTACATTAGCATAGGTTCACCCACACAACACTTATCACAACAATGAAGATTATTTAGCCGTATGTAGTGAAAGCACTAGACTAAAATCCCGTGTGTCCTCGAGAACGTTTGGTCATTATAAGTAAACAAACCGGCTTGTCCTTTGTGCTAAAAAGGATTGAGCCACTCGCTGCAATTATTACTCTCGCACTTTACATACTCGTACTTTATTCAACTGTTACATCAAAACCCCCTGAATACTTGTCTGTGAGCATTTACAGTGAATCCTTCATCGAAACTGCTTGTCAACACCTTCTGCTCCTCGTTGGGATCGACATTCTTACTTATCGAAGATACTACGATACACCCCCTATACTTGTGGGTCATCAATGCTTTGATAAAGCAGCAAGCCCTAGTACTTTCTATGGCTACTAAACAAATTGCAGATGCTGCCCGGAGTAAGCAAGGTGCCGGAGCATCCCAAATCGCTTATTCGATTGGGGGTGCAGGAGAAAAGTCGCATGGGAAGGCGTCGTCCCCCAATCCCGACAGAAGAAGAGGAAGAATTTTCAACACCAAGAAGATGACGGTGTATGATCCATTTTTAGCCGCAAAACAGAAAGCCATGCTGAACAACGTCGGCAGAAGAAGCCAGGGGCAGGCCACGGAAATGCCGGAGACGGTTATGCTGGGAACGGCAAAGCCGGGCAAAATTATCGCCCAACAGGAGCGGCGAATGCCGGTGGGGGAATGCCACCACCGAAATATCCAAGAGTCGGAGGCGTAATACCAAGCCGGTATGATGACGGTGAATCAGAAATGGAGAGAGGTGTGATGTATGACGGCAGCACCAAGCAGGAAGAGACGACAATACAGCGGCAGATATGGTATCCAAGGTCGGATCCGGTAGGAAGCCAGTTCCACCCGGACTTTCCCTGGAGCATTTTAGGATACCCTTGCTGAAGGGCGCTAACCCGGAAAACTCAGACATGGCAGTATCTCTGGCAAAAGAGGTGATGGTTATCCCTCTGGCATGGACGAAGCCTTACCTGGATTACCTCATTGATCAGAAGCCGCCGGAGAATGAGGTTCTCGCATGGTAGATCAGTCGACGAGCAAAGTCCTATTAACATGCCAAATAAAAAATTAATATCATTAAATATATAATGAAATATATTTTTGTACGGTATCTACAAAACATTATACTAGTTGATAGATTGTTCTAAAATTTTGGTCAAACTTTACTTAGTTTGACTTTTCAAAAAAACTCTTAAGCTTTGTGATGGAGGTAGTACTACTCTTGAAGAAACTACGTCCCTTGTGATGAGCGAGAAATATTTGTACGGCCATTTTTTGTGGACAAATTTTGAGGTGATTGCAAAAAGAGAAGTACACACTTTTTTGGACAAATTTTAACCCTAAACGCCTGCTTATTTCATGATAGAGGGAGTATAGCCCAAATTGTTTTTTTCTAGCTTGCTACAGTTTTTTCCTTTTGCAATGCTCAGTTCTATCCTTTGTCTCATTGTAATGGTCATTTTTGCCTTGTCGGGGAGTGTGGTTACGGTAAGGGCTTAGGGTTAAGGGGTTTTAGCTGGATCATAGGGGAAGCCATTAGCATAATTTGTCAAATTAAGTCAAATTTTCGCACACACATGTATTTTGCAATTTCCAACAATTTTGACCGTGCTATTAATATTTTTTTAATGCGCGGAAAACTATTTTTTATTTTCTAAGTGCCAAAACTAGGGTTCGTTGTGAACCGACGAAAAAACGATAGCCGAAAAGAGGAACACCCCAATTAAGGTACAAAAACTAGCATACACGTTTCTATGTACATATGACCTTGGGTTTGCGGATAAAATCATTTATATAGGCTGTTTCCTAATAATATACTTAAGTTTCTGATGATTCTCTTGGTTTAGGTCTATGGTTAGGTTCACTACTACTAATTCAGAAAAAAAAAATGTAAAACCTTCATGTGAAGTTATTTTAAGTGACCTAATAAGTAAAAAATTAAAACATGCATGGCCTGGTATTTGTAGGTTTTTCCAAAACTCCTTACGAACGATTTACTTCATGCCAAAAGATGCATGCATTTCGACTTGATCGAATGATCTAGCTAATTGCTTTAAGTATAAATAGTTTGTCTATAATTGAGGATGTCATGCATGTTCGAGACACTATATAGTGTACCTTGTAATGAAAAAAAAGTTGGACGAATTGGATTTTTCATCTTCTTCTAACTAAGACTCATTTTATATTTTCTTAATGTTGGTAATAATTTATTTGTGAAGCATTTACAAAAAATTAAAGGCAAATCATAGTGGACCACACAATATGGTATAAAAATTATCGACCACTTACTACACACATATAATTTATTACATGTTTGTGAAAGTATTCTTAGGTTGTACTAAAAAAATTATATAAGGAAGTTATCGTCGATCTCATTGGATCAGGTGTAACTAACTAAAAAATCAAAAAATGAAACATTCACAAGTTTTCATCATCTTATGTGACCCACCATCTTTGAAAAACTACAAATATCATTTAAGATTACGGAAGTGCATGCTATTCTTTTTGGATAGAAGGTGTTTTATTAGATACTACCTCCATTCGAGACTATGAGACCATCATGTGTCCATAGATTGTCAGTTTGACCAACATACTATGAATTATATATACAACACAGAAATTACATCTTTAGAAAGTAGAACGTCTAAACATTGTAATGATATATATTTGTAATATAAACCTTATATTATGTTGGTCAAAATGATAATCTAGGAACACGTGATGGACTATTAATATCTCACGGATTGACGAAGTAAGCGGGAACCTTTGATTAGTCGAGAGGTATTTCACATGGATTGGTCCTCTACCCAGAGCTATCAGTACAAACAACTCACAAGTCCATAACGAATTTAGTTCGTCGCCGAATAGCCAAAAATCATCACAGAGACGTGATCTTGACGGTTTGAAGACCGTGGAGAACCTCGCGTCACAGATGGCCCGGATGACGATTAGGGAAGTGCATCACAGATCCATGACGGCAGTGCCCAAACCCGAAGCTCACCCGGCATGGACCGTCGTGATGGCCATATCCGTCATAGCACCGGTCCCCTCTGCAGCGACCGTTGTGTCAGGCTGTCAATCCAATTATTAACATGTCAGTACGGTCGGGTGACTGTCGTTTTTTCGTCTTGCGAGAATCTCATGACCAAGCTTCGTGCACGTGGACTAGTAAACGGCAGACACGTGGCCCAATGAAAGAGAAGAATGTGTTGTTTCTAAGAGTTACCACATGGGCCAATAAAGATTTGCAAAGTTGCAACCTGCCACCGTACGTGATGTCCATCCGGATTTTCACATGTGTACCGTCGTGGACGTTCCGCAATGTGACGCGTTGCGCACGAGGAAGTAGGCACGTGGCACACCTCAAAAGGGCCATTGATGGCCCATCGGCCCAATTAGCCTATGATTTCCAAGGCTCATATTACGACCTTAATTGCGGCCCATCATGTTGTCGATCATCATTGGGCCGTCTATAGGCTGCGAAGAAAGGCCTATCCTTATTCTTTTTTGCGCCCTATGAAAGCTCACTTACGATTGCATCTTTTACAGGGGTGGAGAATCCATTTTTCTGGCTGAAGTGGCATTTCTTGAATATATCCGGAGGAGTGGGTTCTTTACCTTTGTACTTGTCTCAATGAAATCAAACACATACGTGAAGCTAGCTTAATGGTTCAATGGGGATCTGGTCACAAAATTTCATATAATTCTTTTTTCTCATGTGGATAAGTATCAAGAGTAGTACACTGCAAAACATGAAGCCAACATACAGATTTGCAGGAAAGCAATGATGCAAACAAAAGTTCATACAAATAGCTACCGATTAAAACAGGAATTTCGTTCAATGGAAGTAATGATCACACGCACAGAGCGAAATAAAATCAAAATGGCCACCAAACTATAAACATCCATCACTTCTTACCAAATTTTGCAAGTGCACTTCATAGCTTCGCCACCCAGTTGATTGATGGTATTGAACGATTTTTTTGTTGGCAGCACATATCTTCTGCAAGAATTGTAGAATTAGTAAATGTGTACATTACAATGTACAAGGAAATAACTTTGAGTTCAGAAAGGAACTGACCACCATTTTGGGATGCCTCCAGTGGTCTACTAGCGCCTTCCACTCATCGTTATTCATCGATGGAAATGGACTTTCTTTTGGCACGTCATTTGGATCTATGTCGAAGTACTTCTTTTTAAGGAGGTACCGACATTGACGAAGGCCTTTCTGAAGAAGGTTTGTACAATGCTTTTTCACTTGTGACATGAAATATCATGCATAAACAAATGATACTCAGAAAATTAGCATCTTCAAATAAAGATTATAGGCGGTGAAAAGGCCGTACTTACCGCAAGTTTACTGTAATAGTTACAGGGAAGACCAGCGTCCGCCTTGTACTTACTCCAATGCGAACGAATAGGTACGAATTTCCTGACTTTCTTGTTGCATTCAGTCGCAATGTTTGCAACAATTTGAGCTGACACCGGCATGGTCTTCCCATTTGGAACGACGACAAGAAGTGTGGCATCCGGAGATTCCGACAACCTGCTGGGTCCTTTTCCCATGTTCTCTACAGTTTCCAGAATATCATTTCCTTCGACGTCTGGATCAACATATAAAATACCACTATTTAGTATATCGCAGTATAAAGGTGTTACTCCTGGAGGAAACAGAGAAATAAATATATGAAACATGCCTTCAGCCACATTGTTAACCTGAGTTGAACTACCAGAGATTTCAATATCCATAAGGATATGTGCAGTAGGATCATTAACTGTGCTACAACCTAGAAAGAATAAGTCAGCACAAGGCCATTGTTAAGCTAACCAAAATGCAAGTAAGCAATTCGTATTAGAACTTACCTAGAGCAAAAGAGTGTTCTGGATGCAAGGATTGTCGGGGGGATTACCCCCGGTAGGTATAGGGAATGGAAAAAGTGCCTAAGTAAGATGATTAGAAACCAGTTTACATAGGTAATCGAGACAAGTCTAATATTCATCGAACATAAGGGTGACCGGATTAAAGGTCACCAAGTTTGTACGGTCTGGTATACCAGGAGAGTTATGCCAGAACAAGAGATACATGCATGAACTAAGCCGGATATATCAAGGTTAAGCCAAAGTCTCAGGAAGGACAAGAGGCGAAGCTCCGGCTTAACCCAGATAAGACTGTAGTGGATCCAGCATAGGGGCAACGGTCATATACCGGTCCCAGGGTCAAAGATCCGGTCATGTCGCTACAGGACATTGAGGAGATACGGAAGATCAAATTTATGACGAAGCCCCGCTAGCTTCCAACTAAAGCCAGAGTGCGGAGGTGATGAAGGTGCTACAGTGCATAGACCAGCAGAGTTCAGCGTCCAGAAGACACATGCAAGGACTTCACGGGCTGAGGGTCAATGCTATAGTCATAGACCAGCTTATGTAGGCCAAGATTCCCCTTTTTTCCCTAGTTCCTTCTCTTGTAAGCGTCCTCTCCACTATATAAGGAGAGGGGTAGCTCCCTTGCGCGGGAGGTTCCATCTAGCTCTCTAGTTCATCACACTTAGGGTTTTCTCCCTCTAGACTTCATCTTCTTCCTCTGGCCAAGAGCTAGAACAAGACCATTGTAGTTCCCTGTTTAGCTCATATAGTACAGACATGCAGGAGTAGGGGTGTTACCTCCTCACGAGGGCCCTGAACCTGGGTAGATCGTGTATCGCGTGTGTGTTTGTGTGAGTTTCTCCTACATCTCCCCCTCCTCCGATCCCTCGGTGCACATTTGGCCCCAACATAAGCCTACCTAAGCCATCTGTCTGTTCACCATGACCATAGTTGGCGCCCATTGATACGCGTACAGCACGCGTCCGTTGGGAACCCCAAGAGGAAGGTGTGATGCGTACAGCGGCAAGTTTTCCCTCAGTATGAAACCAAGGTTTATCGAACCAGTAGGAGTCAAGAAGCACGTTGAAGGTTGATGGCGGCGAGATGTAGTGCGGCGCAACACCAGGGATTCAGGCGCCAACGTGGAACCTGCACAACACAACCAAAGTACTTTGCCCCAACGAAACAGTGAGGTTGTCAATCTCACCGGCTTGCTGTAACAAAGGATTAGATGTATAGTGTGGATGATGATTGTTTGCAGAGAACAGTAGAACAATTGCAGTAGATTGTATTTCAGATGTAAAGAATGGACCGGGGTCCACAGTTCACTAGAGGTGTCTCTCCCATAAGATAAATAGCATGTTGGGTGAACAAATTACAGTTGGGCAATTGACAAATAGAGAGGGCATGACCATGCACATACATGATATGATGAGTATTGTGAGATTTAATTGGGCATTACGACAAAGTACATAGACCGCTATCCAGCATGCATCTATGCCTAAAAAGTCCACCTTCAGGTTATCATCCGAACCCCTTCCAGTATTAAGTTGAAAACAACAGACAATTGCATTAAGTATGGTGCGTAATGTAATCAATAACTACATCCTCGGACATAGCATCAATGTTTTATCCCTAGTGGCAACAGTACATCCATAACCTTAGAGGTTTCTCACTCCCCATTCACGGAGACATGAACCCACTATCGAGCATAAATACCCCCTCTTGGAGTTACTAGCAAAAACTTGGCCAGAGCCTCTACTAATAACGGAGAGCATGCAAGATCATAAACAACACATAGATATAAATTGATAATCAACATAACATAGTATTCTCTATTCATCGGATCCCAACAAATACAACATATAGCATTACAGATAGATGATCTTGATCATGTTCGGCAGCTCACAAGATCCGACAATGAAGCATAATGAGGAGAAGACAACCATCTAGCTACTGCTATGGACCCATAGTCCAGGGGTAGACTACTCACTCATCACTCCGGAGGCGACCATGGCGGTGTAGAGTCCTCCGGGAGATGAATCCCCTCTCCGGCAGGGTGCCGGAGGCGATCTCCTGAATCCCCCGAGATGGGACTGGCGGCGGCGGCGTCTCTGGAAGGTTTTCCGTATCGTGGCTCTCGGTACTGGGGGTTTCGCGACGAAGGCTATTTGTAGGCGGAAGGGCAGGTCAAGGGGCGTCACGAGGGGCCCACACCGTAGGTCGGCGCGGCCAAGACCTGGGCCGCGCCGCCCTATGGTCTGGCCACCTCGTGGCCCCACTTCGTTAGCTCTCCGGTCTTCTGGAAGCTTCGTGTGAAAATAGGCCCCTGGGCGTTGATTTCGTCCAATTCCGAGAATATTTCCTTACTAGGATTTCTGAAACCAAAAACAGCAGAAAACAGCAACTGGCTCTTCGGCATCTCGTTAATAGGTTAGTTCCAGAAAATGCATAAATATGATGTAAAGTATGCATAAAACATGTAGATATCATCAATAATGTGGCATGGAACATAAGAAATTATCGATACGTCGGAGACGTATCAGCATCCCCAAGCTTAGTTTCTGCTCGTCCCGAGCAGGTAAACGATAACAAAGATAATTTCTGGAGTGACATGCCATCATAACCTTGATCATACTATTGTAAGCATATGTAATGAATGCAGCGATCCAAACAATGTAAATGACATGAGTAAACAACTGAATCATAAAGCAAAGACTTTTCATGAATAGTACTTCAAGACAAGCATCAATAAGTCTTGCATAAGAGTTAACTCATAAAGCAATAATTCAAAGTAAAGGCATTGAAGCAACACAAAGGAAGATGAAGTTTCAGCGGTTGCTTTCAACTTATAACATGTATATCTCATGGATATTGTCAATGTAAAGTAATATAACAAGTGCAATATGCAAGTATGTAGGAATCAATGCACAGTTCACACAAGTGTTTGCTTCTTGAGGTGCAGAGAGATAGGTGAACTGACTCAACAATAAAAGTAAAAGAAAGGTCCTTCAAAGAGGAAAGCATCGATTGCTATATTTGTGCTAGAGCTTTGATTTTGAAAACAAGAAACAATTTTGTCAACGGTAGTAATAAAGCATATGTGTTATGTAAATTATATCTCACAAGTTGCAAGCCTCATGCATAGTATACTAATAGTGCCCGCACCTTGTCCTAATTAGCTCGGATTACCGGGATTATCGCGATGCACATGTTTTAACCAAGTGTCACAAAGGGTTACCTCTATGCCGCCTGTACAAAGGTCTAAGGAGAAAGCTCGCATTGGATTTCTCGCTATTGATTATTCTCAACTTAGAAATCCATACCGGGACAACATAGACAACAGATAATGGACTCCTCTTTAATGCATAAGCATGTAGCAACAGTTAATTTTCTCATATGAGATTGAGGATATATGTCCAAAACTGAAACTTCCACGATGATTCATTGCTTTAGTTAGCGGCCCAATGTTCTTCTCTAACAACATGCATGCTCTAACCATTAAGTGGTAAATCTCCCTTACTTCAGACAAGATGGACATGCATAGCAACTCACATGATATTCAACAAGGAGTAGTTGATGGCGTCCCCAGGAACATGGTTATCGCACAACAAGCAACTTAATAAGAGATAAAGTGCTTAAGTACATATTCAATACCACAATAGTTTTTAGGCTATTTGTCCCATGAGCTATGTATTGTAAAGGTAGAGGATAGAAATTTAAAGGTAGCACTCAAGCAATTTACTTTGGAATGGCGGAGAAATACCATGTAGTAGGTAGGTATGGTGGACACAAATGGCATAGTGGTTGGCTCAAGTATTTTGGATGCATGAGAAGTATTCCCTCTCGATACAAGGTTTAGGCTAGCAAGGCTATTTGAAACAAACACAAGGATGAAGCGGTGCAGCAAAACTCACATAAAAGACATATTGTAAACATTATAAGACTCTACACCGTCTTCCTTGTTGTTCAAACTCAATACTAGAAATTATCTAGACCTTAGAGAGACCAAATATGCAAACCAAATTTTAGCATGCTCTATGTATTTCTTCATTAATAGGTGCAAAGTATATGATGCAAGAGCTTAAACATGAGCACAACAATTGCCAAGTATCACATTATCCAAGACATTTTAGCAATTACTACATGTATCATTTTCCAATTCCAACCATATAACAATTTAACGAAGAAGAAACTTCGCCATGAATATTATGAGTAAAGCCTAAGGACATATTTGTCCATATGCAACAGCGGAGCGTGTCTCTCTCCCACACAAAGAATGCTAGGATCCATTTTATTCAAATAAAACAAAAACAAAAACAAATCGACGCTCCAAGCAAAGTGCATAAGATGTGACGGAATAAAAATATAGTTTCAGGGGAGGAACCTGATAATGTTGTCGATGAAGAAGGGGATGCCTTGGGCATCCCCAAGCTTAGACGCTTGAGTCTTCTTGATATATGCAGAGGTGAACCACCGGGGCATCCCCAAGCTTAGAGCTTTCACTCTCCTTGATCATGTTGTATCATCTCCCTCTCTTGATCCTTGAAAACTTCCTCCACACCAAACTCAAAACAACTCATTAGAGGGTTAGTGCACAATCAAAATTTACATGTTCAGAGGTGACATAATCATTCTTAACACTTCTGGACATTGCACAAAGCTACTGAAAGTCAATGGAATCGAAAAATCCATCAAGCATAGCAAAACAGGCAATGCGAAATAAAAGGCAGAATCTGTCAAAACAGAACAGTTCGTAATGACGAACTTTATTGAGGCACCAGACTTGCTCAAATTAAAATGCTCAAATTGAATGAAAGTTGCGTACATATCTGAGGATCACTCACGTAAATTGGCATAATTTTCTGAGTTACCTACAGAGAGTTTTGCCCAAATTCGTGACAGCAAAGAAATCTGTTTCTGCGCAGTAATCCAAATCTAGTATGAACCTTACTATCAACGACTTTACTTGGCACAAAAATGCAACAAACTAAGATAAGGAGAGGTTGCTACAGTAGTAAACAACTTCCAAGACACAAATATAAAATAAAATTACTTTAGTAAAAACATGGGTTGTCTCCCATAAGCGCTTTTCTTTAACGCCTTTCAGCTAGGCGCAGAAAGTGTGTATCAAGTGTTATCGAAAAATGGTGAATCTACAGCGGGGTGTGGAGTTTTCTCAACTATGCATTTTATATTTTCTATGTGAGTTTCAGAGGCTCCCTTTTCATTAGTCTTAGGTTTGCTATCCTCATCAAACAAATTTTCAGGTACAAGCCAACCATAATTATTTTCTAGAGCGTCACTCATTCCTAGGAGCTTACAAGGTATTGTTGTCTTAATCTCCCCACCATCATTAATATTATTAGTGTACCTTACTCTCTCCATGTCCATCTTTTCAAGGATACTAACAAAATTGGTATAAGAACCAAGCATCTTATATTTAATAAAGACCTTTCTAGCCTCTCTTGCTACACCACCAAATTCTTTAAGAAGGGTTTCTAAAACAAAAACTTTCTTTTCCCCTTCTTCCATATCACCGAGTGTAAGAAACATGTGTTGGATTATAGGATTGAGATTAACAAATTTAGTTTCCAACATGCGAACTAGAGAAGCAGCAGCAATTTCATAAGTAGGAGCAAGTTCTACCAAGTGTCTATCTTCAAAATCTTCGACGGTACTAACATGATTGAAAAATTCTTCTATATTATTTCTCCCAATTATAGACCCACGTCCTACCGGTATGTCTTTTAGGGTGAACTTAGGAGGAAACATGATGAAATAAACTAAAGGAAAATAAAGTAAATGCAAGTAACTAATTTTTTTGTGTTTTTGATATAGCAAACAAGATAGCAAATAAAGTAAAACTAGCAACTAATTTTTTTGTGTTTTGATTTAGTGCAGCAAACAAAGTAGTAAATAAAATAAAGCAAGACAAAAACAAAGTAAAGAGATTGGGATGTGGAGACTCCCCTTGCAGCGTGTCTTGATCTCCCCGGCAACGGCGCCAGAAAATCTGCTTGATACGTGTACAGCACGCGTCCGTTGGGAACCCCAAGAGGTAGGTGTGATGCGTACAGCGGCAAGTTTTCCCTCAGTATGAAACCAAGGTTTATCGAACCAGTAGGAGTCAAGAAGCACGTTGAAGGTTGATGGCGGCGAGATGTAGTGCGGCGCAACACCAGGGATTCCGGCGCCAACGTGGAACCTGCACAAGACAACCAAAGTACTTTGCCCCAACGAAACAGTGAGGTTGTCAATCTCACTGGCTTGCTGTAACAAAGGATTAGATGTATAGTGTGGATGATGATTGTTTGCAGAGAACAGTAGAACAATTGCAGTAGATTGTATTTCAGATGTAAAGAATGGACCGGGGTCCACAGTTCACTAGAGGTGTCTCTCCCATAAGATAAATAGCATGTTGGGTGAACAAATTACAGTTGGGCAATTGACAAATAGAGGGGGCATGACCATGCACATACATGATATGATGAGTATTGTGAGATTTAATTGGGCATTACGACAAAGTACATAGACCGCTATCCAGCATGCATCTATGCCTAAAAAGTCCACCTTCAGGTTATCATCCGAACCCCTTCCAGTATTAAGTTGACAACAACAGACAATTGCATTAAGTATGGTGCGTAATGTAATCAATAACTACATCCTCGGACATAGCATCAATGTTTTATCCCTAGTGGCAATAGTACATCCATAACCTTAGAGGTTTCTGTCACTCCCCCAGATTCACGGAGACATGAACCCACTATCGAGCATAAATACCCCCTCTTGGAGTTACTAGCAAAAACTTGGCCAGAGCCTCTACTAATAACGGAGAGCATGCAAAATCATAAACAACACATAGATATAAATTGATAATCAACATAACATAGTATTCTCTATTCATCGGATCCCAACAAACACAACATATAGCATTACAGATAGATGATCTTGATCATGTTCGGCAGCTCACAAGATCCGACAATGAAGCATAATGAGGAGAAGACAACCATCTAGCTACTGCTATGGACCCATAGTCCAGGGGTAGACTACTCACTCATCACTCCGGAGGCGACCATGGCGGTGTAGAGTCCTCCGGAAGATGAATCCCCTCTCCGGCAGGGTGCCGGAGGCGATCTCCTGAATCCCCCGAGATGGGATTGGCGGCGGCGGCGTCTCTGGAAGGTTTTCCGTATCGTGGCTCTCGGTACTGGGGGTTTCGCGACGAAGGCTATTTGTAGGCGGAGGAGATAGGTCAGGGGGCCGCACGAGGGCCCCACACAACAGGCCGGCGCGGCCAGGGCTTGGGCCCCGCCGCCCTGGTGTGTCGCCAGCTCGTGGCCCCACTTCGTATCATCTTCGGTCTTCTGGAAGCTTCGTGTGAAAATAGGACCCTGGGCGTTGATTTCGTCCAATTCCGAGAATATTTCGTTACTAGGATTTCTGAAACCAAAAACAGCAGAAAATAGCAACTGGCTCTTCGGCATCTCGTTAATAGGTTAGTGCCAGAAAATGCATAAATATGACATAAAGTATGCATAAAACATGTAGGTATCATCAATAATGTGGCATGGAACATAAGAAATTATCGATACATCGGAGACGTATCAGCATCCCCAAGCTTAGTTTCTGCTCCTCCCGAGCAGGTAAACGATAACAAAGATAATTTCTGGAGTGACATGCCATCATAACCTCGATCATACTATTGTAAGCTTATGTAATGAATGCAGCGATCAAAACAATGGTAAATGACATGAGTAAACAAATGAATTATAAAGCAAAGACTTTTCATGAATAGTACTTTCAAGACAAGCATCAATAAGTCTTGCATAAGAGTTAACTCATAAAGCAATAAATCAAAGTAGAGGTATTGAAGCAACACAAAGGAAGATTAAGTTTCAGCGGTTGCTTTCAACTTATAACATGTATATCTCATGGATAGTTGTCAATGTAAAGTAATATAACAAGTGCAATATGCAAGTATGTAGGAATCAATGCACAATTCACGCAAGTGTTTGCTTCTTGAGGTGGAGAGAAATAGGTGAACTGACTCAACATAAAAGTAAAAGAAAGGCCCTTCGCAGAGGGAAGCATTGATTGCTATATTTGTGCTAGAGCTTTGGTTTTGAAAACAAGAAACAATTTTGTCAACGGTAGTAATAGAGCATATGTATCATGTAAATTATATCTTACAAGTTGCAAGCCTCATGCATAGTATACTAATAGTGCCCGCACCTTGTCCTAATTAGCTTGGATTACCTGGATTATAATCGCAATACATATGTTTTAACCAAGTGTCACAAAGGGGTACCTCTATGCCGCCTGTACAAAGGTCTAAGGAGAAAGCTCGCATTGGATTTCTCGCTTTTGATTATTCTCAACTTAGACATCCATACCGGGACAACATAGACAACAGATAATGGAATCCTCTTTAATGCATAAGTTGAGAATAATCTTACAACATATACATGTCTAAGTTGAGAATAATCAAAAGCGAGAAATCCCCAAGCTTTCTCCTTAGACCTTTGTACAGGTGGCATAGAGGTACCCCTTTGTGACACTTGGTTAAAACATATGTATTGCGATGATAATCCAGGTAATCCAAGCTAATTAGGACAAGGTGCGGGCACTATTAGTATATATGCATGAGGCTTGCAACTTGTAAGATATAATTTACATGATACATATGCTCTATTACTACCGTTGACAAAATTGTTTCTTGTTTTCAAAACCAAAGCTCTAGCACAAATATAGCAATCAATGCTTCCCTCTGCGAAGGGCCTTTCTTTTACTTTTATGTTGAGTCAGTTCACCTATTTCTCTCCACCTCAAGAAGCAAACACTTGTGTGAATTGTGCATTGATTCCTACATACTTGCATATTGCACTTCTTATATTACTTTACATTGACAACTATCGATGAGATATACATGTTATAAGTTGAAAGCAACCGCTGAAACTTAATCTTCCTTTGTGTTGCTTCAATACCTCTACTTTGATTTATTGCTTTATGAGTTAACTCTTATGCAAGACTTATTGATGCTTGTCTTGAAAGTACTATTCATGAAAAGTCTTTGCTTTATGATTCATTTGTTTACTCATGTCATTTACCATTGTTTTGATCGCTGCATTCATTACATAAGCTTACAATAGTATGATCGAGGTTATGATGGCATGTCACTCCAGAAATTATCTTTGTTATCGTTTACCTGCTCGGGACGAGCAGAAACTAAGCTTGGGGATGCTGATACGTCTCCGACGTATCGATAATTTCTTATGTTCCATGCCACATTATTGATGATACTTACACGTTTTATGCATACTTTATGTCATATTTATGCATTTTCTGGCACTAACCTATTAACGAGATGCCGAAGAGCCATTTGATGTTTTCTGCTGTTTTTGGTTTCAGAAATCCTAGTAAGGAAATATTCTCGGAATTGGACGAAATCAACGCCCAGGGTCCTATTTTCACACGAAGCTTCTAGAAGACCGAAGATGATACGAAGTGGGGCCACGAGCTGGCAACACACCAGGGCGGAGGGGCCCAAGCCCTGGCCGCGCCGGCCTGTTGTGTGGGGCCCTCGTGCGGCCCCCTGACCTATCTCCTCCGCCTACTTATAGCCTTCGTCGCGAAACCCCCAGTACCGAGAGCCACGATACGGAAAACCTTCCAGAGACGCCGCCGCCGCCAATCCCATCTCGGGGGATTCAGGAGATCGCCTCCGGCACCCTGCCGGAGAGGGGAATCATCTCCCGGAGGACTCTTCACCGCCATGGTCGCCTCCGGAGTGATGAGTGAGTAGTTCACCCCTGGACTATGGGTCCATAGCAGTAGCTAGATGGTCGTCTTCTCCTAATTATGCTTCATTGTCGGGTCTTGTGAGCTGCCTAACATGATCAAGATCATCTATCTGTAATGCTACATGTTGTGTTTGTTGGGATCCGATGGATAGAGAATACTATGTTATGTTGATTATCAATTTATTACCTATGTGTTGTTTATGATCTTGCATGCTCTCCGTTATTAGTAGAGGCTCTGGCCAAGTTTTTACTCTTAACTCCAAGAGGGAGTATTTATGCTCGATAGTGGGTTCATGCCTCCATTAAATCTGGGACAGTGACAGAAAGTTCTAAGGTTGTGGATGTGCTGTTGCCACCAGGGATAAAACATCGATGCTATGTCCAAGGATGTAGTTATTGATTACATTACGCACCATACTTAATGCAATTGTCTGTTGTTTGCAACTTAATACTGGAAGCGGTTCGGATGATAACCTGAAGGTGGACTTTTTAGGCATAGATGCATGCTGGATAGCGGTCTATGTACTTTGTCGTAATGCCCAATTAAATCTCACTATACTCATCATATCATGTATGTGCATGGTCATGCCCTCTCTATTTTTCAATTGCCCAACTGTAATTTGTTCACCCAACATGCTATTTATCTTATGGGAGAGACACCTCTAGTGAACTGTGGACCCCGGTCCATTCTTTTACATCGAATACAATCTACTGCAATACTTGTTCTACTGTTCTCTGTAAACAATCATCATCCCCACTATACATCTAATCCTTTGTTACAGCAAGACCGGTGAGATTGACAACCTCACTGTTACGTTGGGGCAAAGTACTTTGGTTGTGTTGTGCAGGTTCCACGTTGGCGCCGGAATCCCTGGTGTTGCGCCGCACTACATCTCGCCGCCATCAACCTTCGACGTGCTTCTTGACTCCTACTGGTTCGATAAACCTTGGTTTCTAACTGAGGGAAATTGCTGTACGCATCACACCTTCCACTTGGGGTTCCCAACAGTCGCGTGCTGTACGCGTGTCATCCACCATTGATCGTCTGCACGTCTTGGGCTTCTGCAACGCGACACGCGTCCACGATTGCATGTCTTCGACTTCTGCACCGCGACCCGCGTCTACGCGTCAACAATTGCACGTCTTCCACTTCTGCACCGCAACACGCGTACTCGAGTCTAACCCTGGAAATTTAGCATTTTTTTGTGTGCTCAGTTTTCCCCTTGAGTACTAATACTGGCTAGTGCTATGTACTCAGTTTCACCTCAAGTGGATGGTCAACAGAGAGTCAACAAATGGGATTAACTAGTTAAATGAGTCAACAAATGGGATTATCAAGCTTACTTATTCGTTTTCACGTGTTAAACTTGTCTAAATCTTGGTCAAACCTAGGATTTGATCAAGATTCAAATGGGCAGAAAATTAAAAAAAAACAGAAAAATGAAAAACCAAAGCACATAGTCTTGTTATGTCATATATTAAGCTTTGCAGTTGATAAACAAGATCTAGACATATGCAAACCATACAAATCATGTATCTACCCTCTAACCCCTAAACTATGTCTTATGAAGTCAAGCATGAAGAGAAGTGGTTTTGGGTTTCAAACATGGAAATTTCAAAAACCTCCCAAAAACTTCATTTTAGTGTGACAAAGAAGGATACATGCTCCCCTTTTCATTTTCATATTTTAAACTTGTACGTTTAAATCTTGGTCAATCCTATGATTTGGCCAAGCTTCAAATGGTCATCAAAATTTAAAAAAATCAGAAAAATGAAAAACCAAGGCACATAATTTTCTTATGTCATATAGTAAGCATTCAAGTTGATAAACAAGGTCTATAAATATTCAAACCAGACAAATCATGTATCCATACCCCTAACCCCTAAACTCTGTCTTATGAAGTCAAGCATGAAGAGAAGTGGTTTTGGGTTTCAAACATGGAAATTCAAAAAAAAAAAAAAACCAAAAGCTTCATTTTAGATTGACTAAGAAGGATCCATGCTTACCTTTGCATTTTCATATTTTAAACTTGTTTAAATCATTGTCAAACCTAGGATTTGTCCAAGATACAAATGGACACAAATTTAAAAAAATCAGAAAAATGAAAAACAAAAGCACATAGTCTTCTTGTGTCATATCGTAAGCATTCAAGTTGATAAACAAGGTCTAGATATATCCAAACCAGACAAATCATGTATCTACCCCCTGTCGATCTTATGAAGTCTGGCATGAAGAGAAGTCGTTTTGGGTTTCAAACATGGAAATTTCAAGAACATCCCAAAAGCTTCATTTTAGAGTGACTAAGAAGGATCAAGGCTTACGTTTTCATTTTCATGTTTTAAACTTGTTTAAATCCTGGTCAAATCTAGGATTTGACCAAGATTCAAATGGGCATAAAATAAAATAAATAGAAAAACGAAAAACCAAAGCACATAGTCTTCTTATGTCATATAGTAAACATTAATGTTGATAAACAAGGTCTAGACATATTCAAACTAGACAAATCATGTATGTACCCCCTAACCCCTAAACTCTGTCTTATGAAGTCAAGCATGAAGAGAAGTGCATGGTTTTGGGTTTCAAACATGGAAATTTCAAAAAACTCCCAAAAACATCATTTTAGAGTGACTAAGAAGGATACATTCTTCCCTTTTCATTTTCATGTTTATACTTGTTTAAATCTTGGTCAAACCTAGGATTTTACAAGATTAAATTTGCATCAAAATTCCAAAAAAATCAGAAAAATGAAAAACCAAAGCACATAGTTTTCTTATGTCATATAGTAAGCATTAAAGTTGATAAACAAGGCCTAGACATATTCAAACAAGAAAAATCATGTATCTACCCCTACCCCTAAACTATGTCTTGTGTAGTTAAGCATGAAGAGAAGTGGTTTTGGGTTTCAAACATGGAAATTTCAAAAACCTCCCAAAAGCTTTATTTTAGAGTGACTAAGAAGGATCCATGCTTACCTTTTGATTTTCATATTTTATACTTATTAAAATCATTGTCAAACCTAGGATTTGACCAAGATTCAAATGGGCATAAAATTTAAAAAGATCAGAAAAATGAAAAACAAAAGCACATAGTAATCTTATGTCAAATATATAGTAAGCATTCAAAAGTAGATAAACAAGGTCTAGACATATTCCAATAATACAAATCATGTATCTACCCCTAACCATAAACTCTGTCTTATGAAGTCAAGCATGAAAACAAGTGGTTTTTGGTTTGAAACACAGAAATTTCAAAAACCTCCCAAAAGCTTCATTTTAGAGTGACTAAGAAGGATCCAAGCTTACCTTTTCATTTTCATGTTTTAAACTTGTTTAAATCTTGGTCAAACCTAGGATTTGACCAATATTCAAATGGGCATAAAATAAAAAATAAAAAAACCAAAGCATATAGTCTTCTTATGTCATATAGTAACCATTCAAGTTCATAAACAAGGTCTGGACATATTCAAACCAGACAAATCATGTACCCCCTAACCCTAAACTCTATCTCATATACGAAGTCAAGCATGAAGAGAAGTGTGGTTTTGGGTTTCAAACATGTAAATTTCAAAAACATCCCAAAAGCTTCATTTTAATTAGACTTACTAATTAATTAAGAAGGATCCAGGATTAATTACCTTTTCATTGTCATGTTTTAAACTTGTTTAAATCTTGGTCAAACTTGGGATTTGACCAATATTCAAATGGGCATAAAAATTCAGAAAAAATTTCGATAGAATGAAAAACCAAAGCACATAGCCTTCATATGTCATATAGTGAGCATTCAAATTGATAAACAAGGTCTAGACATATTCAAACCAGAAAAATAATGTATCTACCACTAAGCCCTAACCCTAAACTCTGTCTTATGAAGTCAAGCATGAAGAGAAGTGGTTTTGGGTTTCAAATATGGAAATTTTAAAAACCTCCCAAAAGCTTCATTTTAGAGCGACTAAGAAGGATCGATGTTTACCTTTTAATTTTCATGTTTTTAACTTATTTGAATCTTGGTCAAATCCTAGGTTTGACCAAGATTTAAACAAGTTTAAAACATTAAAATGAAATGGGAAGTCTGTATCCTTCTTAGTCACTCTAAAATGAAGCTTTTGGGATGTTCTTGAAATTTCCATGGTTGACTTCATAAGACGGAGTTTAGGGTTAGGTTAGACATATACATGATTTGTCTGGTTTGATTATGTCTAGACCTTGTTTATCAACTTTAATGCTTACTATATGACATAAGAAAACTATTTGCTTTTGTTTTTCATTTTTCTGTTTTTTTTTTATTTTGATGCCCATTTGAATCTTGTCAAATCCTAGGTTTGACCAAGATAATTTAAACAAGTTTAAAACATGAAATGAAAAGGGAAGCATGTATCCTTCTTAATCACTCTAAAATGAAGTTTTTGGGAGGTTTTTGAAATTTCCATGTTTGAAACCCAAAACCACTTGTAAAGTTCTTAATCTATCTCTGAATTTGGCGCATCCGCTAAATCTTGCAAAGTATAATGATACAAAATTTTGACACCATACTAGTACTTATGTTCAAGGTCGAGTGCAACATCAAATCATCATTACATTGAAAATTGTGTTACCATGATCATGATCTATCTCTGAATTTGGCGCGTCTGCTAAATCTCGCAAAGTATAATCATAAAAAATTGTGAGACTGTACTAGTACTTTTGTTCAAGGCCGAGTGCAGGATCAAATCATCATCACGTTGAAATTTGTTACAACGATTATGACATATCTCTAAAATTGGCGCATCCACTAAATCTTGCACGTGGCACATCTCGGTGCGGAGCAACAGGCCGGTGCTATCAAGGTTGAGGCGTCGGTACCGTCATCGGGCTCTCCTCTTTTGATAGATCTTCTACATGGCGTGGCGCACCGCCCACCGAGAAGCAGTCACATGTGAGATCGAGGTGGAGACATCACCGGCATCCTCGAGGCGCGGCCGCCCTTCTACCAGCCAGAGTCGACTGAAGGTATGAATCCATGCGTTGTCGCGCCCCTTCTGCATATGAAGTGGGGTGCCTTAGATTTATTGTTCTTCTCTTACGATTATTTCTAGCCGAACATGTGTGCTCTTTCTCTGAATATATTGCTTGAAAAGCTAACCAAGTTACTTAAATTCACTTCGTTCTTAATCTTGCGTGCTAATTTTGTTATTGTTGCTGACAGTGGTGCGCGCACGGAAATTTATTTGTGGGTGTGCTGAGTTGTTAGGCCTAGGTCAAAATCCTCAGCTAAACAAGGTCTCAGCTTAACACATAAAAAAGGTGTTCAATCTCGCCCACAATGTCCTCTTCTTTCCTCTTCCTTTATTGGAACTTGTTTTGCAGACAAGGAAAGTGGCACGTGTAATGTGAGTAAAACCCACTTAGCCAAAATCATCTACGAGCAAGATTTTATGTATTGTAGATGCCCCAATTGAATCTTATCCCCAATGTAGTCTTTTTTTATGTCAGTATAGACTTCTTTACTGGATGTATACTATTGTACATGGCATGCATTTGCCTAATGAGGAGCATTGTATTGCCATTCTAGCCAACCTGATCGATCTGTCAAGCTTCATGCACGAGATGCCATGTTTAATTTACTCCCTCGCTCTGATCCATATTTCTTGGTGTAAAATGAATGTGAATCGGAGGGAGTACTCTTCTTACATAGTACTATACCAGTTCAAAAAAAAGTACTACTACATCACAAGTACACCACGGTTGTACTAGTAGAGTTTAATGCTTAACTTCCAAAGAGAATAAGATTACACATATGAACTTTAAATAGGCGTTATCCGACGTCTGCTTGTTTTGGGAGCACAACATAAATAATACTACCCCGTCCATACATAAGTGACTAAACTTTGTCTAGAGATGGTTTCATCTATATCTATTTTTAGTGTGTAGATACATCCGTATCTTGAAGGAAAAAGTTGAGCCGCTAACTTTTTGAATAGAGTGAGGAATACAATTCGGATAAACAATGGTGTAGTAAAAAAATACTCCTGCCCATCATAAAACAAAACACAGACTGACTCAAATATATGTACAGATCACAAAAAAGGTTTCATTAGAACCCAAACATATACATGCAGAGATGATCGTTTGATCACATAAAACAAACGTTTCGTGGCATATTTTTGCCCCCAAAACAAGCAGACGTGGGACAGTGCCAACATACTAGCAGCTACCACCGAATGGAGCTGCAGTACAAACAAATGGTGCAGCGACATTTCCACCAGAACGAAAACTAAAAGACATCAGACCAAACAAAAGCTGGGCTATCACTTCTTGCCCAAACAAGCCTTGCTCCTTCATATGCGACTTCCTTTTCTCTTATGGATGTTGAACTTTGAATTAGATGCATTCCTGATAGCGCGTTCTTTTTCGTGTCCTTGATGTTGCACTCTGGATCAGGTCGGTTACTGTCAGGAAATGAAAAAATTGATCAGCAAAAGTGATATGTAAATGAATGCAAAGGTTACATATGAATGACTAACCCGGTCTAACTTAGTAGGGATGTAAAGTGCACCAAAGTCTAGCAGAATTGTACTTTCTCCAATGCCAGTTGCTCATATCTAATTGGAATACTCCCTCCTTTGCCCTTACAACCAGCTCATTTTGGTCCTCAAATATGCAGAGTAACCTTACTGCATGTTTCCAATTGTATGGAAATGATGTTTCAAGGCCAAGAAAAGTATCCAATTCAAAATTTATATGACATGTCCTTGACTCGTGATCGCCTGTTGATGATCTTGTACTGACCCATGTTTGTAGGGTGAAGTCTCTTATAACAGGAAGGGCAACATCTCCATTATGTCCCTTGAAGATGTGAATGTTAAGCATGAATATATCGTGCGTCTCATGAGGGCACTGAATATATTTCGGAGCCTGATGGCGTGTAACTCACACGTTCGTTGGGAACCCCAAGAGGAAGGTATGATGCGCACAGCAGCAAGTTTTCCCTCAGAAAGAAACCAAGGTTTATCGAACCAGGAGGAGCCAAGAAGCACATTGAAGGTTGATGGCGGCGGGATGTAGTGCGGCGCAACACCAGGGATTCCGGCGCCAACGTGGAACCTGCACAACACAACCAAAGTACTTTGCCCCAACGAAACAGTGAGGTTGTCAATCTCACCGGCTTGCTGTAACAAAGGATTAACCGTATTGTGTGGAAGATGATTGTTTGCAGAAAACAAGTAGAACAAGATTACAAGAGATTGTATTTCAGTAAAGAGAATTGGACCGGGGTCCACAGTTCACTAGAGGTGTCTCTCCCATAAGACAAACAGCATGTTGGGTGAACAAATTACAGTTGGGCAATTGACAAATAAAGAGAGCATGACAATGCACATACATATCATGATGATTGTAGTGAGATTTAATTGGGCATTACGACAAAGTACATAGACCGCCATCCAACTGCATCTATGCCTAAAAAGTCCACCTTCAGGTTATCATCCGAACCCCCTCCAGTATTAAGTTGCAAAGCAACAGACAATTGCATTAAGTATGGTGCGTAATGTAATCAACAACTACATCCTTAGACATAGCATCAATGTTTTATCCCTAGTGGCAACATCACAACACAACCTTAGAACTTTCTCACATCCTTTGTCCCAGTGTCAATGCGGGCATGAACCCACTATCGAGCATAAGTACTCCCTCTTGGAGTTACAAGCATCTACTTGGCCAGAGCATCTACTAGTAACGGAAAGCATGCAAGATCATAAACAACACGTAGATATAACTTTGATAATCAACATAACAAGTATTCTCTATTCATCGGATCCCAACAAACGCAACATATAGAATTACAGATAGATGATCTTGATCATGTTAGGCAGCTCACAAGATCCGACAATGATAGCACAATGGGGAGAAGACAACCATCTAGCTACTGCTATGGACCCATAGTCCAGGGATAGACTACTCACACATCACTCCGGAGGCGACCATGGCGGCGTAGAGTCCTCCGGGAGATGATTCCCCTCTCCGGCAGGGTGCCGGAGGCGATCTCCTAGATCCCCCGAGATGGGATCGGCGTTGGCGGCGTCTCTGGAAGGTTTTCCGTATCGTGGCTCTCGGTACTGGGGGTTTCGTCACGGAGGCTATTTGTAGGCGGAAGGGCAGGTCAAGAGGCGGCACGGGGGCCCCACACCATAGGGCCGCGCGGCCAAGGGGGGGGCCGCGCCGCCCTAGGGTGTGGCCCCCTCGTGGCCCCTCTTCGTCTCTCCTTCGGACTTCTGGAAGCTTCGTGGAAAAATAGGCCCCTGGGCTTTGATTTCGTCCAATTCCGAGAATATTTCCTTACTAGGATTTCTGAAACCAAAAACAGCAGAAAACAGCAGAATCGGCACTTCGGCATCTTGTTAATAGGTTAGTTCCAGAAAATGCACGAATATGACATAAAGTGTGCATAAAACATGTAGATAACATCAATAATGTGGCATGGATCATAAGAAATTATCGATACGTCGGAGACGTATCAGAGCCTTCTTTGCATGGTCAAGCTCAATGGTATATCTAGACTTCGTTGGCCAGTACAAAATACCCCCTATGTGAGTTGCCGGTCTACGGTCAATCTCTGACAGCATCGGAGTTGATCGGGCTAGAAACTCCCATTCTTTTGAATCTAGTGAGTAGATATGAGCCTGTGCATCATAACTTTTAGTTGTTATCCAAACAACCAAGAACTTGCAACAATGTGTAAATGGTTCAGAGTTGTTTCTCGAACAGAGAATTGAGCCACTGCTTTCAATTGCGTGATTGCGCCACAATGGTGGTTCTGGTATCGCTGTGAGAACTTGCCTAATTGGATTCCAGACTGATATATACCCACCGGATACATTAGAATGGAGTAGCACCATACCATCGCGGAATCCCAGGACATAGATTTTGGGACCGTTCACTTCAGACGGGATTGCCAGCATCTGCAAGATGGCCGGGTGAAGATCATGCTCTGTGATGAATCGATTGTCCTCGGAGTTGTTGGTGAAAAACCCTAGCAACGGGTTTCCTCCGTTGTGTGACACAGTTAGCTTTCTGAAATAATTGCTTCCCATACATTGCCTCCATACTTTCTTGGTGCCTGATGCAGCTAGTAAGCAGGTTGGATGGGGAGGAAGCCTGACAAGAATCTGAGAGACTACATCTTCAGGCAGATTGTTGATTGTTGTGGGTGTCCTTCGACTAAAGCTGGTAGGATTACGCAAATCGCACGATGCATCGTCAAAATTATGTAAACAGCACATTGCATCATCTAATTTTTTAAACAAAATGCAACATCTAATTTGACTAAACAGCAAAATGCATCATCTAATTCATCATCAATGTTTCCTAAACTGCACGGTGCATACGCAAAATCAAAATAGTGTAAACAGCACAATGCATCAGCAAAATAAAAATAATGTAAACAGGACAATGCATCAGCAAAATCAAAATAATGTAAACATGACAATGCAAAAACACCACAAAAATAGGACGCACCAATGGAAGGCAATCTCGCATCTACAGTAATAATTGCTAACGTGTAACACGATTGGAGGAAAAGGAGACATCTACAGGACCCAAAACGCTGTGGTAACATCAGATTGGGTTAGCTTTGATATAGGTAATAAAATGTAAACAACACAATGCATCATCTAAGTTGACAGCAAAATTCTTTATCGAAATTTCCCACATTGCTCAAGGAATCAGAAAAATTACCTAAAGGGCTAAAAGAGCAAAATGCATCATCAGAGTAAAATATATGTAAACAGTAAAATGCATCATCCAACTTTTGGCTAAACAGCAGAGAGCATTAGCTAGGTTGACAGAAAAAAAAACCAAAAAAATCACCATGAAAAATTCCTGAAGAGGACAGTGCATCAGAAAAATTACTACTGCCCTCCGATTCATATTAATTGACTCCAATATGGATGTATCTAGAACTAAAATGTGTCTAGATACATTCATATTAGAGTCAATTAATATGAACCGGAGTACCTAAAAAGCATAATGAATCACCCAAATTACAAAAGAAGCAGAATGCATCATCAAAAATACAAAAACATCGCAATGCATCATCACGTCTGGTTTGGGCAAAAAACCCAATCCACCAGATCTAACCGCATTGCAGTTGGGGAAGGTAGAACTTACAAAGGGGTTGACGAGTCATGATCATATGCAACAAGTGCAGCCTTAGATGAAGTATCCAGCCAAGCTCTCGATGCGTTCAAAGCAGCCAGCTTCGAAGCCTCCGACGGTTCTCCCGGCTGCACCGCCAAAACTCTCGAAGCACGCGCCAAGACTTTCCAACAAAATGCCGCTTCGATACGAGCATTTGCTAGCGCCCGAGGCCGTCCTAGCCACCGCCTTCGCCTTTGCCTCCGCATCCGCATCCGCTTTACATGTCTCCGCCGATGCATGCAGAGCATCCGTCTCCGCTTTCCATGTATCCGCCGACGCAGTGTAGGCATCGAGCGACGCCGTTTTCATTTCCTAGAAAACCCAGTAAGTTACTCACATTGCAATCCCCAAATTAAGGTTATATCAAACAAAATGACCGATGAACCTCTCTACTCGCCAGAGGTTGGAGATGTACATACCTGCGAAGATCGGTTCGGTGGTGCTTGACGGTGGTGCGTCGGGGACGGGGGAGAACTCGGCGGGGAGAATGGCGGCGCGGCCCAAGACAGCGGCGCGGAGAGGGGCGACGGTGCGGTCATCAAACCTCGGCAGACAGTATTTTGTATATATATATATATATATATATATATGAGAAGAAGAATAAAGTCTGGTCGAATGAGGCAGCGCGACCGGCAGAGTACAACCGAAGGCTACTAGTGCTACCTTGGAGTACTATAGTAATATAACATAATAAAATAATGGCCTTGTTTAAACCACTCTTGTCAGTGTGTCATCGCGTCCAAATTTAATGCATTCTGTGGAAATCGGAATAATGCTGTAAAAACTCTCATATATATAGCATGCACCGACACTTTTCAACAAAATGTCGTCTCCATTTCATAGCAGACTGCTTGCACACTGGGATACGATGCTGACATGACGAAGGGCGCAGAAGTATTTTGGAGTATTTCATTCGAGCAGATCGGGGCGACGGTGCGTCTTTGGAGGGAATACCATGTGGTGTGTGTTTGGAGGGAATATCGTACGTACTTAGGAGTATTTCATTCGAGCAGGCTGCTTGCACACTGGGATACGATGCTGACATGACGAAGGGCGCAGAATTTTGTGTGAATGGTTGTACTACCATCCGACCATTAGCATAATCATTGCGCGATAGCTTACACGAGAAGGAAAAGAGCCGAACAGCTGTGGATAATAAAAGCATTTGGTTCTTCGAGGATCCTTCTTCTACGGCCTTCTCAAAGGAGTACTACTATTGTAATTTTTCTATTTTTCTGGGACCTTCGGGTCCCTTTCCCGTTGAAAAGTGAAGTGTTCTATTCGAATACATTCATATGCCTATGTTTCTATTTTTACAAGAAAATAAATAACAAAGGATGACTCAATGCACAAGTTGATCTCGTTTTGAACTTTTTTTAAACTTCTTCTATTGTATTCAAATTTGATTAGAAGGAGTCGATCGATTGTACACACCAATCGTATAGCTCGGTGGGTGGATTGGCATTTGAAGTTTGGTCATTGTGTTCTTCTTTGTTACCGCCCTCGCAAGGCACGTCCAACTATTTCCTGTCAGAATTTGAGGTTTGTATTAATTTGTTCTAGAAATTTCACCATCACATATGATTTTGTGCTTGCATTAATTTTACTTTAAAAACTTCTTCCAAATTCAAATTTTCTTCAAACATGCCAACGGTACATGTCTACCAATTAATAATTAAGGGTACACCACAAGTACTACCTCGTAGGGTACATAAAAAATTACTATATTTTATGGCATGTACTAATTTCACATAATCTACAACTCAATGTTGAGTTTAATGATCAGCCCAGAACTAGAAAACAAATATACATATAGTTGCAAATTAACCTAGAAAAGCTCTAGTATCCTTTAAAACCCTAGAAAATGGCCATGCATGCATGCATCCTACCCATAATAATTAATTAAGGTCTCGATCTCTATACTGCTCACGAAGTTTGGAATTCTGGCAAATATGCAACTTGTTTCATTAATTTACCATGGCGAGATAGATGCATGCACATCGATCTCTTAAAAATGTGGTCATATATGTTAAATATAAGTTTGTAAAGGATTTGGCATCCATATATGCTCACCGGATATATAGATAAGGCCAAGCAAACACATCGAATATTTGTGAAGAAATGTTTTTGCTAGAACCTTCAAATTTTTAGATTTACATCACACGCAAAGAACACAACTTTTATTTCACCAGGTTTGTGCACTAATAAAGTACTCCTACAGTACTAGAAATTGGATTTTTCTACTCCAGAGTGATATGCTCACCGGAGTATTTTTTGATCTTAGCTGGAGCGGCGTTTGGCGGTTGCACGAAGCCGTGATGGATGTTAAGCCTGTCGAGGCACGCCTGGTGGAAAGCGTGCACCACCTTAGTGATGAGGTCTAAGACCCCGTGTGTGGCCCGATCTCGCGGATTGACTTCGAAACCAAGGGGAGAGGTGGGAGAACGCGAGGAACATGAATAACACGACGAACACGAGGACCTCCGAGACTCACGTATGCACACCAACCCGATACACCCGATGCTTACCTCCGTGGCTCGATGGGCCACGCCAATAGAATCTCCGAGGAAGAGGCGCGTGGCAGAATTCCCGGAGAGAGATTGGGGTTTGAGAGGAAGAGCTTGGTGAGGGAGAGAGAGTAACTAGTACTAGAATCTCACTCAACAAGATCAAAGTCAACAACCAAGGTGCCTTGATTACAGAGGGATGATACCCAAGGGAGACTAAGCTCAAAGGTAGGTTTGAGTTCAAAACAAGTCTAAAGAGCTAATGAGGGGTCCCAGCTACTTATATAGGCACAAATGGCCAGCAAGGGCGAACAGGTACGCGAATGGATAAGTTAAGGCAGTTTGGTGGGGCATTCCCGTCAGGTCCGGTTTGGGTCCGGTCTGACCGGGCCTGTGACCGGGCTGTCCGGTCATGGGTCTGGTCTGACCGGGCCTGTGATCGGGCTATCCGGTCATGGGTCCGGTCGACCGGGCGCAAACCGAAAGCTGCGGTTTCCGGTCTGAGTCCGGTCGTGCTGTCCGAGCGAGGGAGCTGGCCCGGTTTGCGCCCGGTTGACCGGGCCTATGACCGGGGCGTCCGGTTGTAGGTCCGGTCTGACCGGGTCCTGGACCGGCCAGCGTCCATCTCTTCCTTGGAGCGCTTCGTGCGACGTCGGCTTCGGCTTCATGATCATCTCCATGTCCAGTTGCTTCTCTCCCTCCCTTGACCTTGGCTTGTCCTCCTCACCGGGGTCTTGATGTGCCTTGTACCTAATGACACATAGCACGTCGGCATGAGGTAGCAATCCATCCAAAGGGGTACCAAGATCAAGGGTGGTGAGGAGCGAGTTCACCTCATCATGTAGAGCTTTGACTCGGGCTCGTGTCATCGGTCCACTTGGGGGACTTGTTGGTCTTGGTGTAGCGACGTCGGTGACCGGGGCTACATCATCTCCCCCCTTGGGAAAGAGTCGTCCTCGACTCTTGCACCTCCTCATCTCCATGATAGGGTGACAAGTCCGAGACGTTGAACGTGTTGCTCACCAAGTACTTGGATGTCGGTATGTCGATGACGTAAGCGTTGTTGTTGATGCGTTTGAGGACCTTGAAGGGGCCATCTCCTCTTGGCTTGAGCTTGGAGTTGCGCTCATGAGGGAACCGTTCCTTCCGGAGGTGGATCCAAACGAGGTCTCCTTCTTCGAATATTCTTGCCTTCTTCTTGGCGTTGATGCGGTTGGCTTGACGAAGAACATGTTCTTGTATGGTTGCCCTTGTCTCTTCATGTAGTTTCTTGACGGCGGCGGTGCGCTTGTCGAAGTCCATGTTGATGCGCTCGTGGAGGGGAAGCGGAAGTATGTCAAGTGCCGTGTAGGGTTCGAAGCCATAGACGACCATGAAGGGGCTCCTTGACGTAGTCTTGTGCTTGGCGCGGTTGTAGGCGAACTCGGCGTGAGGAAGGCACTCCTCCCATGACTTCAAGTTCTTCTTCACGAGGATGCGTAGGAGGGTGGAGAGGCTTCGATTGACCACTTCCGTTTGGCCATCCGTTTGCGGGTGCGATGATGATGAGAACAAGAGCTTCACTCCAAACTTCGCCATGAGCGACTTCCAAAGATAACTCATGAACTTGACGTCTCGATCCGACACAATGCTTTGCGGTACTCCATGTAGGCGGACAATTTCCCCTTTGGCGAGGAGATCTTGTATTTGGCGTTGTATCTCCTTTGTTTCTTCGGGGTTGGTGCGGTAGGCGGCACGGTTTGGGAGCGGAGCGCCGGGAATGAGGTCGATGCGGTGTTCTATGCCTCGGAGTGGTGGTAGTCCATGAGGGAGCTCGTCGGGGAAGACGTCTTGAAATTCCTGCAAAAGAGACAACAAAGACGGAGGAATGTTGGTTAAGTCGTTAGTCGCCAACGAGGGTCCCTTGCATATGAGCACATAGTGCAATATGTTGGATGGGTTCTCTTGGAGCTCTCTCCACTCACTCTTGGTGGCTAGAAGGACACTCTTGGACTCACTCATATATGGCTTGTGGCGCTCACTCTCTTTGTGTTGGGTCGCTCCCTCTCCTCTCATCTCACTATGGTGGGTGCGGAGTTGTGCCCTCGCTAAAGCCTTCGCATTATCCGCGATGATTTGGCTAGGAGTCATCGGGCGCAACTCGAACTTCTTGTCGTTGACCTTGAAGGTGTATGTGTTGGAGAGTCCATCATGTATAGCCTTCTTGTCATATTGCCAAGGGCGTCCAAGCAACATGTGGCACACCGTCATGGGTACCACGTCACACTCGATAGTGTCCTCATAAGGTCCAATCTTGAAAGTGACGGTGATGGTATGTTGTATCTTGACGTTGCCCTTGTCACTCAACCATTGGATATGGTAATGGTGAGGATGCTTGCGGAGAGTGAGGTTGAGCTTCTCACACAACTCGGTGCTCGCAAGGTTATGGCAACTTCCACCATCTATGATGACCTTGATCGACTTGCCACCAATTCCGGAACGGGTTTGGAAGATGTTGCACCGTTGTTCTTCCATAGCATGAGGTTGTGTTGTTAGCACCCTAGTGACCACAAGTGAGGGACTTGGGTCATGCTCACATAAGAGAGGATCTTCTCCACATTCTTGCTCATAAGCTTCTTCACTTTCCACGGCGGCTTGCACAAGGGCCTCGTATTCTTCTTCATCTAGTGTCTCGATGTCACCATTCTCCATAGTGATCATAACCTTGGTGTTCTTGCACTCAAACAATTTGTGACCTTGGGTGCCACACTTGAAGCAAGTGACACTAGAGGGTCCCGTGGATGCCTTAGAGGAGGCGGTGGAGGAGACCGTTTGCTTCATGCGACTTTGGATAGTCGGTTTCTTGGATGGTGTAGAGGATGCGTCGGCCTTGGCACTTGTAGCATGAGGAGTTGATGTAGTAGGAGGAGTCGATGTAGCGAGCTTGGAGGAGAAATAGGTCTTGGCCTTGGAGTACTTGATGTCCTCAATCACTTGGCGCTCGGCCTTCGATGCTTGGTGGACCAACTCAACCATGTTGGAGTAGGGTTGGAACTCGACGATCCTCTTGATGGGGTAAGTGAGGCCATTGAAGAAGCGAGCAATGGTTTGTTCCTCGGACTCTTGGATGTTGGCTCGCATCATAGTGAGCTCCATCTCCTTGTAGAACTCCTCAACGGTCTTGGTGCCTTGCTTCAACTTTTGGAGCTTGTTGAAGAGGTCGGTCATGTAGTGCGTGGGGACAAAGCGAGCATGCATCTCTTTCTTCATTTCTTCCCAAGTATCAATTGGTGGTTCACCCTTCTCTTCTCGAAGAGTGAGGACTTGCTCCCACCAAGTGTTGGCGTAGTCCTCGAACTCAAGAGACGCCATAGCCACCTTCTTGGCACCGGAGTAGTTGTGGATGCGGAATATCTTGTCAACCTTGAGTGCCCATGAGAGGTACGCCTCGGCATCTTCTTCTCCCTTGAACTTTGGCATGGTGAACTTGAGTCTTCCAAACATGTTTTCTTCATCCTCCAAGTTTCTTCTACGAGGAGGGGCGCCTTCATCTCTTGCGGCTAGAGGAGGAATAGGAGGTCTTCTACGGCCAACCATAGCATTGGGTTGGCGTTGGAGGTGCACACTTGCTTCACGGTGAGGATGTGGTGGAAGATCTTGTCGTGGTTGTTGACGATGCTCAAGGTTGGGTCTCTCATTTTGATCATGGTGTTGCTCTCCTCGTCCACGTTGGTCATGACGAGGGTGGCAGCGGAGATCTCGCCGAGGTTGATCTTGAGGACCTTGGTCTTGGGGTTGGCCGTCACGCCCATGGTGGGCATGGCGATCCGCTTGGTGACGATCTTGTTGAAGGACTTGGTCTTGTGGAGGGCGTTCATGTGGGCGAGCATGGCGATGTATTTCTCCACGCCTAGAGTTGGAGCGAGAGTCTTCATGACGAGCTTGTTGGCGATGAGGTCGATGATGGTCTTCATGCCTTGAGGACGAGCTTGAGGACGAAAGGCCACCATGAGAATAGTAATCTTGTGGCGAGCTTGAGGACGATGAAGTAGAGCGGTGTCGACGATGACGACCCAAGTTGGTGATGGCGCGCTCGAGGCTATCCATGCGCCGCTCCATGTTTGCATCATTGGCCGCCATTTGGCCATTCAAGTTGTCCGTAGCTTCACGAAGAAGAGCCAAGTCTTGGTTCACGGCGGAGAAGTTGTGAGCCACCTCATCGTATTGCTCATCGATGCGCGTCTCGAAGAGGGTGAGTTGCTCCTTGAACTCTTGTCGTTGCGTCCATAGGTTGTGTTGAGTAGCCAACCTCTCGGTGTTGCGGAGGATCTCTTCATCCCTATTGGTATCTCCGTTCCTATCCATGATGGAAAGACAAGAACTATGTTGTGTATGTTAGTGGAAGGAGACTACCTCGCACTCTTACCAAGGTAAGATAGTATTGAGGCAATCCACCAAGCCAAAAGCAAGATCAAGTGTATCGGGGACACACGCAAAACCACACGCAAAAACTAGCAAATATGGTGTTAGGCGAGTGTTGTGGAAAGCCAAAAGACAAATCCAAGATCGAGTATGTTGTTAAAAGTGGGTGAGGTCCACAAATCCAAATGTCAATGTGAAGATCACTATAAACACGGAAAAAGTTGTGGAACACACACACGAGATAAGCGGGGTTAGTGCAACCAAAAGTGAGCGGAAAAGTGTATGTATAAGTGCTCGATGTCACACTAACACAAGGAGAGCCAAAGCTTCGGTTGCAAAGGAAGAGACAACAAGATTCACACGCGGCCTCTCTTCTCGTATCTCTCTTTGCTTAAAAGCTTTTTCTCTTTTGTATATGGTGGCACTTGCACTCGTTTGTATCTTTGGTGGCACTTGGACACTTTGTATGTATGGGCGTATGGATGTATGGATGTATGGTGCTACTCGCACTCTTTTTGTGTTTTTGGGGCTTTTTCACGCACTATGTTAGCGTTAGCCTCGCTTTTGCTATCTTGCCACACGAGTGTTTGCTTGGGTGCCTTACTCAACGCGACACACACACCTCACAATGTGGGGCCACGTGCAATGTCTCGCAACACTAGACAAGCAATGCTCGATGGGATAGATCGCAAAAGGAAGAGGGGTTACAAGGTGAAAGCTGCAAGTTATACCTGCGATGGTGGTGGTGGTGGTGGTGGTGGTGGAGATCGCCGGAAGTCGAGGTCGAAGGAGGGCGCGAAGAGGCGCCCGGTCTGGGGCCTGGTTGGACCGGATCCTGGACCGGCCTGCCCGGTTGCCGCCCGGTCGACCGGGTTCTGTGCTGGCTCGTCCGGTCTGTGGCCCGGTTGACCGGGTTCGAAACCGGGTTTCACGATTTGGAGCTTTCTCTCTCCTGTTCTTCCCCAAACCAAAACCAAATCGACCAAAACGAAGGGAAACGATGGAATCGGAGGCTCAAAGTTGGGGAAATAGTAGATCAAGCACAACAACACCAGATCCACGGACCAAAACCACTCAAAACGCAACCAAATCACAGATCGGTCAAGAGGCAATTTGGGGCTATTTTTGGGGATTTTTTGGAAAATTTTCTAGGAATGAAATCGAGTGGGTGGAAGGTCAAATCCGCGGTAACCAAGAGCTGCTGATACCATATGATGAGGTCTAAGACCCCGTGTGTGGCCCGATCTCGTGGATTGACTTCGAAACCAAGGGGAGAGGTGGGAGAACGTGAGGAACACGAAGAACACGACGAACACGAGGACCTCCGAGACTCACGTACGCACACCAACCCGATACACCCGATGCTTACCTCCGTGGCTCGATGGACCATGCCAATAGAATCTCCGAGGAAGAGGCACGTGGCAGAATTCCCGGAGAGAGATTGGGGTTGGAGAGGAAGAGCTTGGTGAGGGAGAGAGAGTAACTAGTACTAGAATCTCACTCAACAAGATCAAAGTCAACAACCAAGGTGCCTTGATTACAGAGGGATGATACCCAAGGGAGACTAAGCTCAAAGGTATGTTTGAGTTCAAAACAAGTCTAAAGAGCTAATGAGGGGTCCCAGCTACTTATATAGGCACAAATGGCCAGCAAGGGCGAACAGGTACGCGAATGGATAAGTTAAGGCAGTTTGGTGGGGCATTCCCGTCAGGTCCGGTTTGGGTCCGGTCTGACCGGGCCTGTGACCGGGCTGTCCGGTCATGGGTCCGGTCTGACCGGGCCTGTGACCGGGCTATCCGGTCATGGGTCCGGTCGACCGGGTGCAAACCGGGAAACTGCGAAGTTTCCGGTCCTGGGTCCGGTCGTCGTCCGGTACGAGGGAGCTGGCCAGGTTTGCGCCCGGTTGACCGGGCCTATGACCGGCGCGTCCGGTTGTAGGTCCGGTCTGACCGGGTCCTGGACCGGCCAGCGTCCGTCTCTTCCTTGGAGCGCTTCGTGCGACGTCCGCTTTGGCTTCATGATCATCTCCATGTCCAGTTGCTTCTCTCCCTCCCTTGACCTTGGCTTGTCCTCCTCACCGGGGTCTTGATGCGCCTTGTACCTAATGACACATAGCACGTCGGCATGAGGTAGCAATCCATCCAAAGGGGTACCAAGATCAAGGGTGGTGAGGAGCGAGTTCACCTCATCATGTAGAGCTTTGACTCGGGCTCGTGTCATCGGTCCACTTGGGGGACTTGTTGGTCTTGGTGTAGCGACGTCGGTGACCGGGGCTACATCACTTAGCCTCATCGGCGCGCCGCTGCAAAGCTGCGTCCCTGGGATTTGCCGCCGCCGCATTCTTAGCCTGCACGAAAGCTTGCAGAGCATCCCGGCATCTATAGAGTGCAGGGAACATCATGTTATATATGAGCTCCTTGGCGGTGTTGCTCCTGCAAAGGGCGTCGCCGTGATGTGCTTCGAAAGAACGGCCTGGCTCCATGGCAGGCACCGCCTGAAGTGCGGTCGGATTAGGCGGCTGGCCACGGGAGCTCCCTGCCTCCGCATCGTTCACGCCGGCCGGGAAGGGGATCTCACCTGCTGGCAAAGAAAACCATGCGGCATGCGCGGGCGGAAAAGCCGGCCAGGGCCGAGCGAGCGTCGCATGCGGGGTTGCGTGGGAGATCCCTGCCTCTGCATCCATCGGCCTGCACGGGAAGCGGCTGGCGAGGGGCTCCACGGCCAGCGCCGCCACCGCGGGCTGAACAACCGGCCAGTGCAGAGCAGGCGGGTTATGCCTTGGTGCGCGCTGGACGAAGCGAAGGCGGCGCTGATGCTCCGCTTCCTCGTCGGTGGTAGGACTACGCGCGCGGCGACAAGAGCCAAGTCGGAAGGCCATAGCTATGTCGATTGGTCACTTAAGCTGGAGAGGTTCTCTTACCACTTCGGAGAAGCGGAGTAAGAGGAAGTTTTTGCTTATAATAAAAATATCTCGGGTTCACTGCCACATTGGGTTAAGAGGGGCAAAGTTGGTCAATGCCTAGGAAGTTGGAATCGTTTTGGCCCCAATTTAATTACCTTGCGGTTCCTCTCTCGGTCTCTTCACTATCCCTCCCCTTGCCTCCTTTCATGTTTCATCGTAGTGCATCTTGTTTTTCTGGTAGCACCTTCACAAAAATCATACACATTTGGCCGATTCTGTCATTGTGTGCACTAATAAAGTAAAAAAAATCGATTATATGTGAATAAACGTTTAATACACTAGCTCGCAAAGATGTTTCTCAAGGCGATATGCACAATGCCTACCAAAAAGGCTTCATTTTGGATTGAATAATAATTAAGAAGGATCCAAACTTACTTTTTCATTTTCATGTTTTAAAATTGTTTAAATCTTGATCAAACCAAGGATTTGACCAAGATTCAAATGGGCATAAAAATCTAAAAAATTAAAAAAAATTAAAAACTGAAACACATAGCCTTCTTATGTCATATAGTAAGCATCATTCAAGTTCATAACCAAGGTTTAGACATATTCAAACTAGACAAATCATGTATCTACACCCTAACCCTAAACTCTGTCTTATGAAGTCAAGCATGCATGAAGAGAATTGGTTTTGGGTTTCAAACATGGAAATTCCAAAAATCTACCAAAAAAGCTTCATTTTGGATTGACTAATAATTAAGAAGGATCAAAACTTACTTTTTCATTTTTCATGTTTTAAACTTGCTGAAATCATGGTTGATGGGCATAAAAAATTCTTAAAAAATAGAAAAAAATGAAAAACCAAAACACATAGCCTTCTTATGTCATATAGTAAGCAGCATTCAAGTTCATAACCAAGGTTTAGACATATTGAAACAACACAAATCATGTATCTACCCCTTGTGACGCCCCGGAACCGGTACCATGAGGATTCCAGTGAACCCGCCAAAATCCGCACGATATCGATCCACAAACGCCCTCCGACACGACATGCGCGACAAATCACACACGTGATGCCACAGGAATTAACACGAGCGGTAACATTAGAACAGAATTACAATAGAGCCCACAAGAAACATATATATTACAACAACGACTCCAACGAGTCAAGATACAAATATACAATACAAAGATCCAAATCATACAGAAGATCGAATACGTCCGAGCACGGACAAGATACAAATTGGACTAGGAGTCCTTAAGATAAACGATGGCGTCCATAACCCTGCCCAGGCCAAGCCGGAAGGGTAACCTTGCTAACGTCGTCTTCATCAAACATATCTTCATACCTGCCCGGTTATATCCTGTAGAAGCAGCAATAAGTACGGGTTCGTACTTAACAAGACTTCAAGACGTATAAGCATTCGTCAACCAGTAGTCCTTTGTACTTGAGGCACGCAGGGGACTTAGAGGACGCAAGAGGAATGTCATAGGCAATATGGTGGGGTTAAGCGGCAACGCACAAGCACTAAAAACCTATAGAGACACTCTACAACATTCGTCTAATCAGAGGAGATGAGAGAGCGCAAAAACTAACAGTTCTATACTCTGCAAACATAACACAGCCGATACTTTCCCCCTTCGCCAAGAAGTACTTACAAAGGCACTCACACGGTGGACAAGTTTTAACCATTTATTATTAGAGTTGTGCTAACTTACTACGCAAGTTATTTTGATTGAAACAGCTGGTGTAAGTTGTCTATGGTCGAGTCATACAGCTCCAAGTCGTCCATAACCGCGGACGCGGCTTATCGATAAGATTGTAACCCTGCAGGGGTGCCCAAATGTGCCCACACGCACGATCAACCCACTTACGACAGGTGGATATCACGACACGCACTCTCCTTCACCACAACAATGTCCAGGAAGCCACCTAACTAAGTTAACCCGTTTCAGAGCCCGATCGGAACTCTGACGCGGACCTAGCTGTTGCGAGAACGGCTAAGAGGATCAGAGCCCACTAGAGGATGACCTCTTAACAATACGTGCCGCACCTACGGACGTGCAAGACACAACGGGGATACAAGGCACTCACGGCTTCCCCAAAAGTAACATCATATCATCTGACCACAAAGAAACAAGCTTGCACGCCCGGGAGAAACAAAACAAACATCCAAACTAGTTGTGGCCACTGGACAAGGCTGTAGATTCCGGCAGTGGTCGAGGGGAGACCCGGTAAGCATACCCACGTGTGGTTAGAGCGCTCAGTCTCGGAACAGATAACAAGAACTCGGGGTCCTAAGATATTTAGGAAACACAAGTGAGCCGTCACAAAACAAGCAGCTGACCCACCGATGCCTCCGCTAAACAAATATCAACAACTAAAGTAACCATGATTCTTCCCAACATATAACCCGATAAGATAACAATAACGGTAACGAGATAAACAGCACTAGCATGCACTACGACTCGCAAGGGCAGACTCGATAACCAAACAATAGCCGTAGGAGGTGGTGGTGGCAATATGGGCTGCTTGAGGTAACAAGTGGAAGGGACACGTGACAAGAACGCAACTTAAGGATAGCATGAGGGAGAAGGCAAAATAAAATAGGTGAGCGACTCCTGCAGGGAGAGGAGTATAGGGGAAATGCTTGCCTGTTAAAGCTTGCTGAGGGACATCCGAAGAACTTGGCGTATCTCACCGCACCACTTCGTGATCCTATCCGGGAAGAAGCAAATGCTGGAACACACAACGCATGCAAGTCTTACTACTACGGATAAAGAAGATCCAGCATGATTAGGGTGATATGCATGACATGGCAACGATGGTGCAATGCAACTTATCCATATTAATCGGAGTCGGAACCCCGGACACACAAATTAGGTTGGAGTTGCATTTTCTATCGTCAAATTTAAGGGTGGATTAGCATGGTATGACATGGCAAGGGTGCGCTACTTCAATATTAAACGGAGTGGGGAAAACCTTAGGTGGAAATCCAAAATACTCCGCATATATGTGAGGTGAACATGCATAACTATCATCGGACGACATGATGCGAAATGCAAACAGATGTATGGACGGCATATTCATGTTCCTTATGTTTTTCTGATCAATTTTCATATATAACATTTTTTATTTAGAGTTATAGTTTGAGAGATATGATTTATGCAAGATTTGAAAAGAATAAAATAAACAGAGGGATATGGGGCTGGTACAGCGCCGGACCTGAGCAGCGGATAGCAGCCTGCCGCGCGGTTAGCGTCGAAGAAGCTGGCGGGTAAACGGGCCGAGGCCCAGTAGGCGCTGGATCTGGGTTCAACAAGCACAGAACAAAAAGTTGGATTAAATCCGCAGTGGTTGTGATTTGAACTTGGGTCTCACCGGATTAGAAGCAAGGGACAAACCAGCTTGGCTGGGTGGTGATTGTGATTATGGAAAGCCTCTACGTAAACTGAAGCATGGCTGCCGGAGATCTGAAACAAAAAGAAGAAAAAGGTTTGATTTATATGGCCACAGTAGGATTTGAACCCAGGTTGTCTCGCTCGAGAAATAGAGGGCGAACCACCACGCTGCTGCTCACTTGTTGCATGGAACGAGGCGCGACTTCCTTTGAAGCAGACGAGGCAAAGCTCGGGGATGAAGGCCATGGCGGAAGGGAGCTCTGGTTGGAGATGGATTCGTCGCCTGGCAACGAACCGGGATGGACGAGATGGTGTCGGGGCTGCGCATGAACTCGGGGAAGACGATGGAGGTGACGGGAAGGCCGGAGAGGCACCATGGGCGGCGGAATCGGAGAAGAAGCATGACGTCCGTTGCGAAGAATCGGCGACCTTGCGCTCAACTCGGGGCCTCTCGGGATGATTCCGCGCACCAGGAGGTAGAGGACGACGAGGCGCATCGAACGGTGCCCTCAGAACGGCGAGGGGAGGTGTGGAGCGGCGGCGCCATGGTAAGGACGGTGGTGGCAGTGGAGTTTCTCTTGTTTCGTTTTCTCACAGAGAAGAGAAGAGAGAAAGGATGGAGGGAGGTAGGTGGCGGCGGTGTGGAAGGAAGAAAAAGGCTAGGGTTTCCAGACATCTGGTGGTGGAGAATAAAAAGGAGAGAAAGGGAGCAGGTGGAGGTGGGGCGTGCGGTGGTGGAAGGGGAGGACCACGCTCAGGCTCCGGTCGCTGTCGAGAGAGAAAGGGGAAAAGAGAAAAGGCTGGACGAAGGGGTACGGGCCAGTGAGCTGGGCTGGGCTGGCACTGGAGGAGAAGGGAGCTGGGCCAGAAAGAGAGGAAGATAGGTGGGCTGCCGGGATGGAGGGAAGAAAAAGGCCAAGGGGGAGAGAGGGGTTTTATTTTTAAAATCCTTTTCCCTTTTCTCTTCCAAACCGTTTTGCAAAAGATTTGAAAACAATTCAAATAAATTTAGAATTTGAATGCAGAGATGGAGAGAGAGAAAACAAAATAGTTTGGCTTTATAAAATAATTTTATTTATTAAAACATGGATGATATGATGCATGATGCACAAAAGAAAACAACAAACACTTCTATTAGGGGTACTACCCGGGGCCGTTACAATCGACACCACTAACAAGGGATCGCGCCCCGAGATCCTACGTCCAGGTACGGGGGAGAGAGGTGAACTAGTGGATCTTCAGGCGATGTGTCAATCTCCTCGACACCACTAACAAGATTTCTTGCTCCATGCTGATCGGTCGACACCACTAACAAGAATTCATTGTTCCGTTGTTGATGATGCGCTGCTGTCCAGATCCTCCAAAGAACGAACCTAATTGGTGAGGGGCAAAGATCGTCCAACCCGCGTAGAGACCTAAGACTCAAAGAAACTCAGATAAGAGAGAAGACTCAAAACTCGCAAAGGTAAGAGGAGAAAGATTATAGATAAGGAGAAAAATCAGATCTATCCAACGAATTTTAGAAAATAGGTTTTGCACTAGACACAACAACGTCCGTTGGCAAGGTTATCCTACAGGCTGGACTAGTGGGGTACCGTCAACCTGAGGCTCTGATACCAACTTGTGACGCCCCGGAACCGGTACCATGAGGATTCCAGTGAACCCGCCAAAATCCGCACGATATCGATCCAGAGATGCCCTCCGACACGATATGCGCGACAAATCACACACGTGATGCCAGAGGAATTAACACGAGCGGTAACATTACAACAGAATTACAATAGAGCCCACAAGAAACATATATATTACAACAACGACTCCAACGAGTCAAGATACAAATATACAATACAAAGATCCAAATCATACAGAAGATCGAATACGTCCGAGTACGGACAAGATACAAATTGGACTAGGAGTCCTGAAGATAAACGATGGCGTCCATAACCCTGCCCAGGTGTGGCGCCCCAAAACCGGTACCATGAGGATCCCAGCGAATCCGCCGAAATCCGCACGATATCGATTCTAGGAGACGCACCACCAAGCGCCTCGTATACGCCGAAGCATGCACGCGATGCGGGTGGAATCAATCACGAGCGGTAACATTACAACAGGATTACAATAGAGCCCACAAGATACATATATATTACAACAACGACTCCAACGAGTCAAGATACAAATAGATACAATACAAAGATCCAAATCATACAGAAGAGCGAATACATCCGAGTGCGGACAAGATACAAATTGGACTAAGAGTCCTGAAGATAAACGACGGCGTCCATAACCCTGCCCAGGCCAAGCCGGAAGGGTAACCTTGCTAGCGTCGTCTTCATCGAACATATCTTCATACCTGCCCGGTTATATCCCGTAGAAGCAGCAATAAGTACGGTTCGTACTTAACAAGACTTCAAGACGTATAAGCATTCGTCAACCAGTCATCCTTTGTACTTGAGGCACGCAGGGGACTTAGAGGACGCAAGAGAAACGTCATAGGCAATATGGTGGGGTTAAGCGGCAGCGCGCAAACACTAAAAACCTATAGAGACACTCTACAACAGTCGTCTATCAGAGAAGGTGAGAGAGCGTATAAACTAACAGTTCTATACTCTGCAAACATAACACAGGCGATGCGTTCCCCCCTCGCAAGGAAGTACTTACAAAAGGCACTCACACGGTTGTCAAGTTTTAACCATTTATTATTGAAGTTGTACTAACTTACTACGCAAGTTATTAGTATTGAAACGACGGGTATAAGTTGTCTATGGTCGAGTCATACAGCTCCAAGTCGTCCATAACCGCGGACGCGGCTTATCGATAAGATTTTACCCTGCAGGGGTGCCCAAATGTGCCCACACGCACGATCAACCCACTTGCGACAGGTGGATATCACGACTCGCACTCTCCTTCACGACAACAATGTCCAGGAAGCCACCTAACCAAGTTGAACCCGAATCGAAGTCCGGCCGTATCTCCGAAGCGGACCTAGCTGTTTGCGACAGCGTACTAGGTGGTTTAAACACACACTTTGGGGCGATAAACCACTTTGCAGCGGCTCCGCGACCTATACGTGCATACCGAAACAAGGGATACAAGGCACCCAGGGCTTCCCAAAGTAAATAAGTAACAGGCTGGCATGCACGCGAACAACAAAAGGTAAAACATTGCAAACTAGTTGTGGCCACTGGACAAAGCTGTAGATTCTGGCAATGGTCGAGGGAGACCAGAAACATACCCACGTGTGGTTAGAGCGCTCGGTCTCGGAGCAAGATAACAAGAACTCGGGGTCCTAAGATATTTAGGAAACACAAGTGAGCCGTCATAAAACGAGCAATGACCCACCGATGTCTCCGCTAACAACTATTAACAAGTAACCATGATATCCACAACAGATATATCCATAAACCATGTGTCATGTTCCCCAACGGATAACCCGATAAGATAGCAAGATCGGTAACGAGATATAAACAACACTAGCATGCACTACGACTCGCAAGGCAGACCCGATAACCAAACAATAGCTGTAGGTGGTTGGTGGAGGCAATATAGGCTGCTTGAGGTAACAAGTGGAAGGGACACGTGACAAGAACGCAACTCAAGGATAGCATGAGGGAGAAGGCAAAATAAAATAGGTGAGCGACTTCCTGCGGGCAGGAGTATAAGGAAAATGCTTGCACTGTTAAAGGTTGCCGAGGAACATCCGGAGAACTTGACGTATCTCACAACACCACTTCGCGATCCTATCCGAGAAGAAGCAAATGCTGGAACAAGCAACAGATGCAAGTCTTACAACTACGGAAGAAGAACCAGCATGATCAAAATGATATGCATGACATGGCAAATATGATGCGGCGATGCAACTTAACCAAATTAATCGGAGTCGGAACCCGGACAAGCAAATTAGGTTGGAGTTGCATCTTCTACCGTCAAAGTTAAGTGTTCATTAGCATGGCATAACATGGCAGGGGTGAGCTACTTCAATATTAAACGGATGGGAATTCTTATCCGGTAATTCCAAAATACTCGCGTTTATTTATTGGGTGCGATGCAACCTAACATGACACTACATGATGCCAGATGCAAACATGTATGTGGATAGCATATTTAGATTCCTCATAATTTTATGATCAAATTTCATATAAAACACTTTGCAAATAGAGCTACTGATTACAAGTTATAAAATAAAATAGATTGCATTTAGGAATTAGGAAGACTGTAACAGATATAGATGAAATGGCCGAATATCTGGGAGCAAAAGGCTAGCACAGGGCTAATTTAAATGATTGGGTTGGATCCTGGGATCAACTGTCCGGGAGACAAGGAACAAGAAACAAGAAACAAGAAACAAGCCACAAGACTGAGCCGTTGCTGATTAAATAGCTTCTTGCTGAAAGCAAATTGAAGCAACCAGGGTCGTGACTGTTTTTGAAGCGAAGATGGAAGGTGCACAGTTTACTGACGAAACTGAAAGAAGAGACAGAGACAGGCCGGTGGCGGATGGATGGCAAGCAGCTAAGCACACATGCAGGCAGCTGGATCAATTGGTTGTTGATGTACAGCTAGCTGAACCAAGCACACAAGCAGGTCGATCGTTAGCTAGCTGGGACGTGAAAGATTAGCTAGCAACAAGAGTTGACAAAGGTTGCAAAACAAAAAGTGGTGCCTTGCGTTTGTTGAAAACAGATTTGTATGGACGTTTTTAGAAGCAAACACCAAAAACTTTTAGTTCCAGCCAGTGGAACTAGAACGTGTTAGTGATATGATCTGGGTGCATGTAGTTTTGAAAAGTCCTGAACAACAACAGGTGTCTGAACTGGAAACAAAAACAAAGGAGAAAAGGCTTGCCATCGTTTTCCTGAAATATGATCCTGGACTGTCATGAAGAGGTGCAAGGAAACAACAACTGTGCTGCAGCTACGGGTTTATTTACAGGGAGCAGACAGGTAAACCGCATGTGCAGATAACTGAATATTGACACTAAAAACTGAAACTCACAGCAACAGCGACATCACCATGGGCGTGCGCTTGTTAAAGGGGCGTGCCCAGGTCAGGACAACGGCCATGGCGACGACTACTGCTACGGAACGAACAGGAAGAGGGTGGAGGTGAGGAGGTTCTCACCCAGGACGAAGATGGCGAGGCGCTCAAGCTCGGGGACGACGGAGATGAAGAAGAGGAAGCAGACGTGCTGGCTCCAGGAAAGAGACGAGGTCGAAGAAGGCGTCCTGGAGCTGCTCCGGCTTCGTGAACTCCGCGAGGAGGAAGATGAGGCCACGTGGGCTCCATCCCCGCGCTCAGTACGGCGAACGACGACGAGGAACGACGGCGCGGCGGCGATCTTTCTCAGGCGAAACTCTGTAACTTAATATGAAATCTCCCTGGTGTTTTTCTCTGAAGCAGCGTTTCATGGAGGAGGGGATGGAAGAGTCAGCGATGGCGGCGGGCAAGAGGAAGCAGGCAGCTAGGGTTGGGGGATTGATTTGGAGGGGAAGAGTGGACGAGGAAGATTCCCAGGCTCTCCTCGTGCTCCACCTCACGAAGGACAGCGACAGGACGAGCCTAACACTCACGCTCAGGTTTGGTTTGGGCTGGGTTAGGTTCAGTTTAGGATAGGATTCTGTTAGCACTTTTCTTCTTCTTTTGCTTAATTCTTGTTTTGAAATAAAACAGATTTAAACTGTTTTGAATTTGGACAGAGGTGAGAGAGTAGCAATTACAACCATTGCCAAAAACTTTGATACCAAAAATAAAATAGTTTTGTTTATTTGGGTTTTTGTTAAAAGAAAAGACAAGGGGTTTATATAGAAACCATATGACAGGGAAAAGAAAATAGTTTTTATTTAGAAATAATTTGTATTTGATAAAATATTGTGGATGATATGATGCATGATGACATGATGATGCAGAAAAGAAAAAAAAAAACAAGCAATTCTATTTGGGGTATAACCCGGGGCCGTTACAATCGACACCACTAACAAGGGATCGCGCCCCGAGATCCCACGTCCAGGTACGGGGGAAGAGAGGTGAACTATCGGATCTTCTCGCGACGTGTCGATCTCCTCGACACCACTAACAAGAATTGTTGCTCCGGTAGGACGGTCGACACAACCAACAAGGGTTGTTGCTCACGTCGACGATGACAACTCCGGAGAAAGAGAGGAAGGAGTAACAGTCACATGGATCCACCAATTTCAATATAGCAAAGCAATGATAAGAGTAGTCGGTATGGTAGCTACTCCATCCCGCACCCAAAGCATTACTCGGTACACAAATAGGAGAATCATGCAATCCACTCCCGGAATTCAGATTGGCGATCTTGATAAGCGTTGTCAGCGAAGATTCGACGGGACCAAGGCACAAAGAATTGTAGGGAGATCACAGAAGCAAAGATGATGTCAACGGAGAAGAAAAAGGTTAGCCATCGTTGATGTTCTTCTGGCGGAAGGTCTTCAGAGATCGGTCCTATTAGGCAAAAGGCATAGAACGTCCAACCCACGTCGAAACCTAAGACTCGGAGAAACTTGGATAAGAGAGAAGACTCAAAACTCGCAAAGGTAAGAGGAAAAAGAAAAGAGGCAAGGAGAAAAATCAGAGCTAATCAGATCTATCCAACGAAGGTTTAGAAAATAGTTTTGACTCTCTAAACTCAACGACCATTGGCAAGGTTATCCTAAAGGCTGGACTATGGGGTATCGTCAACCTGATGCTCTGATACCAACTTGTGGCGCCCCAAAACCGGTACCATGAGGATCCCAGCGAATCCGCCGAAATCCGCACGATATCGATTCTAGGAGACGCACCACCAAGCGCCTCGTATACGCCGAAGCATGCACGCGATGCGGGTGGAATCAATCACGAGCGGTAACATTACAACAGGATTACAATAGAGCCCACAAGATACATATATATTACAACAACGACTCCAACGAGTCAAGATACAAATAGATACAATACAAAGATCCAAATCATACAGAAGAGCGAATACATCCGAGTGCGGACAAGATACAAATTGGACTAAGAGTCCTGAAGATAAACGACGGCGTCCATAACCCTGCCCAGGCCAAGCCGGAAGGGTAACCTTGCTAGCGTCGTCTTCATCGAACATATCTTCATACCTGCCCGGTTATATCCCGTAGAAGCAGCAATAAGTACGGTTCGTACTTAACAAGACTTCAAGACGTATAAGCATTCGTCAACCAGTCATCCTTTGTACTTGAGGCACGCAGGGGACTTAGAGGACGCAAGAGAAACGTCATAGGCAATATAGTGGGGTTAAGCGGCAGCGCGCAAACACTAAAAACCTATAGAGACACTCTACAACAGTCGTCTATCAGAGAAGGTGAGAGAGCGTATAAACTAACAGTTCTATACTCTGCAAACATAACACAGGCGATGCGTTCCCCCCTCGCAAGGAAGTACTTACAAAAGGCACTCACACGGTTGTCAAGTTTTAACCATTTATTATTGAAGTTGTACTAACTTACTACGCAAGTTATTAGTATTGAAACGACGGGTATAAGTTGTCTATGGTCGAGTCATACAGCTCCAAGTCGTCCATAACCGCGGACGCGGCTTATCGATAAGATTTTACCCTGCAGGGGTGCCCAAATGTGCCCACACGCACGATCAACCCACTTGCGACAGGTGGATATCACGACTCGCACTCTCCTTCACGACAACAATGTCCAGGAAGCCACCTAACCAAGTTGAACCCGAATCGAAGTCCGGCCGTATCTCCGAAGCGGACCTAGCTGTTTGCGACAGCGTACTAGGTGGTTTAAACACACACTGGGGCGATAAACCACTTTGCAGCGGCTCCGCGACCTATACGTGCATACCAGAAACAAGGGATACAAGGCACCCAGGGGCTTCCCAAAGTAAATAAGTAACAGGCTGGCATGCACGCGAACAACAAAAGGTAAAACATTGCAAACTAGTTGTGGCCACTGGACAAAGCTGTAGATTCCGGCAGTGGTCGAGGGGAGACCCAGAAACATACCCACGTGTGGTTAGAGCGCTCAGTCTCGGAACAGATAACAAGAACTCGGGGTCCTAAGATATTTAGGAAACACAAGTGAGCCGTCATAAAACGAGCAACTGACCCACCGATGTCTCCGCTAACAACTATTAACAAGTAACCATGATATCCACAACAGATATATCCATAAACCATGTGTCATGTTCCCCAACAGATAACCCGATAAGATAGCAGTATCGGTAACGAGATATAAACAACACTAGCATGCACTACGACTCGCAAGGCAGACCCGATAACCAAACAATAGCTGTAGGTGGTTGGTGGAGGCAATATAGGCTGCTTGAGGTAACAAGTGGAAGGGACACGTGACAAGAACGCAACTCAAGGATAGCATGAGGGAGAAGGCAAAATAAAATAGGTGAGCGACTTCTGCAGGGGCAGGAGTATAAGGAAAATGCTTGCCTGTTAAAGGTTGCCGAGGAACATCCGGAGAACTTGACGTATCTCACAACACCACTTCGCGATCCTATCCGAGAAGAAGCAAATGCTGGAACAAGCAACAGATGCAAGTCTTACAACTACGGAAGAAGAACCAGCATAATCAAAATGATATGCATGACATGGCAAATATGATGCGGCGATGCAACTTAACCAAATTAATCGGAGTCGGAACCCCGGACAAGCAAATTAGGTTGGAGTTGCATCTTCTACCGTCAAAGTTAAGTGTTCATTAGCATGGCATAACATGGCAGGGGTGAGCTACTTCAATATTAAACGGAGCGGGGAATTCTTATCCGGTAATTCCAAAATACTCCGCGTTTATTTATTGGGTGCGATGCAACCTAACATGACACTACATGATGCCAGATGCAAACATGTATGTGGATAGCATATTTAGATTCCTCATAATTTTATGATCAAATTTCATATAAAACACTTTGCAAATAGAGCTACTGATTACAAGTTATAAAATAAAATAGATTGCATTTAGGAATTAGGAAGACTGTAACAGATATAGATGAAATTGCCGAATATCTGGGAGCAAAAGGCTAGCACAGGGCTAATTTAAATGATTGGGTTGGATCCTGGGATCAACTGTCCGGGAGACAAGGAACAAGAAACAAGAAACAAGAAACAAGCCACAAGACTGAGCCGTTGCTGATTAAATAGCTTCTTGCTGAAAGCAAATTGAAGCAACCAGGGTCGTGACTGTTTTTGAAGCGAAGATGGAAGGTGCACAGTTTACTGACGAAACTGAAAGAAGAGACAGAGACAGGCCGGTGGCGGATGGATGGCAAGCAGCTAAGCACACATGCAGGCAGCTGGATCAATTGGTTGTTGATGTACAGCTAGCTGAACCAAGCACACAAGCAGGTCGATCGTTAGCTAGCTGGGACGTGAAAGATTAGCTAGCAACAAGAGTTGACAAAGGTTGCAAAACAAAAAGTGGTGCCTTGCGTTTGTTGAAAACAGATTTGTATGGACGTTTTTAGAAGCAAACACCAAAAACTTTTAGTTCCAGCCAGTGGAACTAGAACGTGTTAGTGATATGATCTGGGTGCATGTAGTTTTGAAAAGTCCTGAACAACAACAGGTGTCTGAACTGAAACAAAAACAAAGGAGAAAAGGCTTGCCATCGTTTTTCCTGAAATATGATCCTGGACTGTCATGAAGAGGTGCAAGGAAACAACAACTGTGCTGCAGCTACGGGTTTATTTACAGGAGCAGACAGGTAAACCGCATGTGCAGATAACTGAATATTGACACTAAAAACTGAAACTCACAGCAACAGCGACATCACCATGGGCGTGCGCTTGTTAAAGGGGCGTGCCCAGGTCAGGACAACGGCCATGGCGACGACTACTGCTACGGAACGAACAGGAAGAGGGTGGAGGTGAGGAGGTTCTCACCCAGGACGAAGATGGCGAGGCGCTCAAGCTCGGGGACGACGGAGATGAAGAAGAGGAAGCAGACGTGCTGGCTCCAGGAAAGAGACGAGGTCGAAGAAGGCGTCCTGGAGCTGCTCCGGCTTCGTGAACTCCGCGAGGAGGAAGATGAGGCCACGTGGGCTCCATCCCCGCGCTCAGTACGGCGAACGACGACGAGGAACGACGGCGCGGCGGCGATCTTTCTCAGGCGAAACTCTGTAACTTAATATGAAATCTCCCTGGTGTTTTTCTCTGAAGCAGCGTTTCATGGAGGAGGGGATGGAAGAGTCAGCGATGGCGGCGGGCAAGAGGAAGCAGGCAGCTAGGGTTGGGGGATTGATTTGGAGGGGAAGAGTGGACGAGGAAGATTCCCAGGCTCTCCTCGTGCTCCACCTCACGAAGGACAGTGACAGGACGAGCCTAACACTCACGCTCAGGTTTGGTTTGGGCTGGGTTAGGTTCAGTTTAGGATAGGATTCTGTTAGCACTTTTCTTCTTCTTTTGCTTAATTCTTGTTTTGAAATAAAACAGATTTAAACTGTTTTGAATTTGGACAGAGGTGAGAGAGTAGCAATTACAACCATTGCCAAAAACTTTGATACCAAAAATAAAATAGTTTTGTTTATTTGGGTTTTTGTTAAAAGAAAAGACAAGGGGTTTATATAGAAACCATATGACAGGGAAAAGAAAATAGTTTTTATTTAGAAATAATTTGTATTTGATAAAATATTGTGGATGATATGATGCATGATGACATGATGATGCAGAAAAGAAAAAAAAAACAAGCAATTCTATTTGGGGTATAACCCGGGGCCGTTACACCAGGCCAAGCCGGAAGGGTAACCTTGCTAACGTCGTCTTCATCGAACATATCTTCATACCTGCCCGGTTATATCCCGTAGAAGCAGCAATAAGTACGGGTTCGTACTTAACAAGACTTCAAGACGTATAAGCATTCATCAACCAGTAGTCCTTTGTACTTGAGGCACGCAGGGGACTTAGAGGACACAAGAGGAACATCATAGGCAATATGGTGGGGTTAAGCGGCAACGCACAAGCACTAAAAACCTATAGAGACACTCTACAACATTCGTCTAATCAGAGGAGATGAGAGAGCGCAAAAACTAACAGTTCTATACTCTGCAAACATAACACAGTCGATACTTTCCCCCTTCGCCAAGAAGTACTTACAAAGGCACTCACACGGTGGACAAGTTTTAACCATTTATTATTAGAGTTGTGCTAACTTACTACGCAAGTTATTTTGATTGAAACAGCTGGTGTAAGTTGTCTATGGTCGAGTCATACAGCTCCAAGTCGTCCATAACCGCGGACGCGGCTTATCGATAAGATTGTAACCCTGCAGGGGTGCCCAAATGTGCCCACACGCACGATCAACCCACTTACGACAGGTGGATATCACGACACGCACTCTCCTTCACCACAACAATGTCCAGGAAGCCACCTAACTAAGTTAACCCGTTTCAGAGCCCGATCGGAACTCTGACGCGGACCTAGCTGTTGCGAGAATGGCTAAGAGGATCAGAGCCCACTAGAGGATGACCTCTTAACAATACGTGCCGCACCTACGGACGTGCAAGAGACAACGGGGATACAAGGCACTCACGGCTTCCCCAAAAGTAACATCATATCATCTGACCACAAAGAAACAAGCTTGCACGCCCGGGAGAAACAAAACAAACATCCAAACTAGTTGTGGCCACTGGACAAGGCTGTAGATTTCGGCAGTGGTCGAGGGGAGACCTGGTAAGCATACCCACGTGTGGTTAGAGCGCTTAGTCTCGGAACAGATAACAAGAACTCGGGGTCCTAACATATTTAGGAAACACAAGTGAGCCGTCACAAAACAAGCAGCTGACCCACCGATGCCTCCGCTAAACAAATATCAACAACTAAAGTAACCATGATTCTTCCCAACATATAACCCGATAAGATAACAATAACGGTAACGAGATAAGCAACACTAGCATGCACTACGACTCGCAAGGGCAGACTCGATAACCAAACAATAGCCGTAGGAGGTGGTGGTGGCAATATGGGCTGCTTGAGGTAACAAGTGGAAGGGACACGTGACAAGAACGCAACTTAAGGATAGCATGAGGGAGAAGGCAAAATAAAATAGGTGAGCGACTCCTGCAGGGACAGGAGTATAGGGGAAATGCTTGCCTGTTAAAGCTTGCTGAGGGACATCCGAAGAACTTGGCATATCTCACCGCACCACTTCGTGATCCTATCCGGGAAGAAGCAAATGCTGGAACACACAACACATGCAAGTCTTACTACTACGGATAAAGAAGATCCAGCATGATTAGGGTGATATGCATGACATGGCAACGATGGTGCAATGCAACTTATCCATATTAATCGGAGTCGGAACCCCGGACACACAAATTAGGTTGGAGTTGCATTTTCTATCATCAAATTTAAGGGTGGATTAGCATGGTACGACATGGCAAGGGTGCGCTACTTCAATATTAAACGGAGTGGGGAAAACCTTAGGTGGAAATCCAAAATACTCCGCATATATGTGAGGTGAACATGCATAACTATCATCGGACGACATGATGCGAAATGCAAACAGATGTATGGATGGCATATTCATGTTCCTTATGTTTTTCTGATCAATTTTCATATATAACATTTTTTATTTAGAGTTATAGTTTGAGAGATATGATTTATGCAAGATTTGAAAAGAATAAAATAAACAGAGGGATATGGGGCTGGTATAGCGCCGGACCTGAGCAGCGGATAGCAGCCTGCCGCGCGGTTAGCGTCGAAGAAGCTGGCGGGTAAACGGGCCGAGGCCCAGTAGGCGCTGGATCTGGGTTCAACAAGCACAGAACAAAAAGTTAGATTAAATCCGCAGTGGTTGTGATTTGAACTTGGGTCTCACCAGATTAGAAGCAAGGGACAAACCAGCTTGGCTGGGTGGTGATTGTGATTATGGAAAGCCTCCACGTAAACTGAAGCATGGCTGCCGGAGATCTGAAACAAAAAGAAGAAAAAGGTTTGATTTATATGGCCGCAGTAGGATTTGAACCCAGGTTGTCTCGCTCGAGAAATAGAGGGCGAACCACCACGCTGCTGCTCACTTGTTGCATGGAACGAGGCGCGACTTCCTTTGAAGCAGACGAGGCAAAGCTCGGGGATGAAGGCCATGGCGGAAGGGAGCTCTGGTTGGAGATGGATTCGTCGCCTGGCAACGAACCGGGACGGACGAGATGGTGTCGGGGCTGCGCATGATCTCGGGGAAGACGATGGAGGTGACGGGAAGGCCGGAGAGGCACCATGGGCGGCGGAATCGGAGAAGAAGCATGACATCCGGTGCGAAGAATCGGTGACCTTGCACTCAACTCGGGGCCTCTCGGGACGATTCCGCGCACCAGGAGGTAGAGGACGACGAGGCGCATCGAACAGTGCCCTCAGAACAGCGAGGGGAGGTGTGGAGCGGCGGCGCCATGGTAAGGACGGTGGTGGCAGTGGAGTTTCTCTTGTTTCGTTTTCTCACAGAGAAGAGAAGAGAGAAAGGATGGAGGGAGGTAGGTGGCGGCGGTGTGGAAGGAAGAAAAAGGCTAGGGTTTCCAGGCATCTGGTGGTGGAGAATAAAAAGGAGAGAAAGGGAGCAGGTGGAGGTGGGGCGTGCGGTGGTGGAAGGGGAGGACCATGCTCACGCTCCGGTCGCTGTCGAGAGAGAAAGGGGAAAAGAGAAAAGGCTGGACGAAGGGGTACGGGCCAGTGAGCTGGGCTGGGCTGGCACTGGAGGAGAAGGGAGCTGGGCCAGAAAGAGAGGAAGAGAGGTGGGCTGCCGGGATGGAGGGAAGAAAAAGGCCAGGGGGAGAGAGGGGTTTTATTTTTAAAATCCTTTTCCCTTTTCTCTTCCAAACCGTTTTGCAAAAGATTTGAAAACAATTCAAATAAATTTAGAATTTGAATGCAGAGATGGAGAGAGAGAAAACAAAATAGTTTGGCTTTATAAAATAATTTTATTTATTAAAACATGGATGATATGATGCATGATGCACAAAAGAAAACAACAAACACTTCTATTAGGGGTACTACCCGGGGCCGTTACACCCCTAACCCTCAACTCTATCTTATGAAGTCAAGCATGCATGAAGAGAAGTTGTTTTGGGTTTCAAACATGAAAATTTCAAGAACCTCAGAAAATCTTCATTTTAGCGTGACTAAGAAGGATCTAGGCTTACCTTTTCATTTTCATGTTTTAAACTTGTTTAAATCATGGTCAAACCTAGGATTTGACCAAAATTCAAATGGGCATAAAATTTTAAAAAAAATAGATAAATGAAAAAACAAAGCACATAGTCTTCTTATGTCATATAGTAAGCATTAAAGTTGGTAAACAAGGTCTAGCATTTTCAAACTAGACAAATCATGTATCTACCCATAACCCCTAAACTATGTCTTATGTAGTCAAGCATGAAGAGAAGTGGTTTTGGGTTTCAGACATGGAAATTTCAAAAACCTATCAAAAGCTTCATTTTAGAGTGACTAAGAAAGATCCATATGCTTACCTTTTCATTTTCATATTTTAAACTTGTTTAAATCGTTGTCAAACCTAGGATCTTACCAAAATTCAAATGGGCATAATATTTAAAAAAAATCAGAAAAGCGAAAAACAAAAGCACATAGTCTTCTTATGTCACATATATAGTAAGCATTCAGATAAACAAGGTCTAGAAATATTCAAATAAGACAAATCATGTATCTACCCCTAACCCTGAACTCTATCTTGTGAAGTCAAGCATGAAGAGAAGTGGTTTTTGGTTTCAAATATGGAAATTTCAAAAACCTCCCAAAAGCTTCATTTTAGAATGACTAAGAAGGATCCAGGCTTACCTTTTCATTTTCATGTTTTAAACTTGTTTAAATCTTGGTCAAACCTAGGATTTGACCAATATTCAAATAGGCATAAAATAAATAACCAAAACACATAGTCTTGTTATGTCATATAGTAAGCATTAAAGTTGGTAAACAAGGTCTAGCATTTTCAAACTAGACAAATCATGTATCTACCCCTAACCCCTAAACTATGTCTTATGTAGTCAAGCATGAAGAGAAGTGGTTTTGGGTTTCAGACATGGAAATTTCAAAAACCTATCAAAAGCTTCATTTTAGAGTGACTAAGAAGGATCCATATGCTTACCTTTTCATATTTTAAACTTGTTTAAATCATTGTCAAACCTAGGATCTTACCAAAATTCAAACAGGCATAATATTTAAAAAAATCAGAAAAGCGAAAAACAAAAGCACATAGTCTTCTTATGTCACATATATAGTAAGCATTCAAATAAACAAGGTCTAGAAATATTCAAATAAGACAAATCATGTATCTAGCCCTAACCCTGAACTCTATCTTATGAAGTCAAGCATGAAGAGAAGTGGTTTTTGGTTTCAAATATGGAAATTTCAAAACCCTCCCAAAGTCTTCATTTTAGAGTGACTAAGAAGGATCCAGGCTTACCTTTTCATTTTCAAGTTTTAAACTTGTTTAAATCTTGGTCAAACCTAGGATTTGACCAATATTCAAATGGGCATAAAATAAATAAATAAAAACCAAAGCACATAGTCTTCTTATGTCATATAGTAAGCATTCAAGTTCATAAACAAGGTCTGGACATATTCAAACCAGACAAATCATGTACCCCCTAACCCTAAACTCTGTCTTAATTATATATGAAGTCAAGCATGATCGAAGAGAAGTGTGGTTTTGGGTTTCAAACATGGAAATTTCAAAAACCTCCCAAAAGCTTTATTTTAATTAGACTGTCTGGTTAATTAAGAAGGATCCAGGATTAATGACCTTTTCATTGTCATGTTTTAAACTTGTTTAAATCTTGGTCGAACCTAGGATTTGACCAAGATTCAAATGGGCATAAAAATTCAGAAAAAATCGAAAGAATGAGAACCAAAGCACATAGCCTTCTTATGTCATATAGTAAGTATTCAAATTGATAAACATGGTCTAGACATATTCAAACCAGAAAAATCATGTATCTACCCCTAACCCTAAACTCTGTACGTCTTATGAAGTCAAGCATGAACATAAGTGGTTTTGGGTTTCAAACATGGTAAATTCAAGAACCTCCCAAAAGCTTCATTTTAGAGTGACTAAGAGAAGGATCCAGACTTAATTACCTTTTCATTTTCACATGTTAAACTTGTTTAAATCTTGCTCAAACCTAGGATTTTACCAAGATTCACAAATGGGCATGAAAATCAAAAAATGAAATACCAATGCACATAGTTCTCTTATGTCATATAGTAAGCATTCAACAAGTTGATAAACAAGGTCTAGACATATTCAAACCAGAAAAATCATGTATCTACCCCCTATTGACCCTAAACTTCGTCTTATGAAGTCAAGCATGAAGAGAAGTGGTTTTAGGTTTCAAACATGGAAATTTCAAAAACCTCCCAAAAGCTTCATTTTAGAGCGACTAAGAAGGATCGATGCTTACCTTTTCATTTTCATGTTTTAAATTTCTTTAAATCTTGGTCAAACCTAGGATTTGACCAAGATTCAAATGGGCACAAAAATTCAGACAAAAAATCTAAAGAATGAAAAACCAAAGCACATATATAGCCTTCTTAATTATGTCATATAGTAAAACATTCAAGTTGATAATTAAAAAAGGTCTAGACATATTAAAACCATACAAATCATGTATCTACCCCCTAACCCCTAAACTATGTCTTATGAAGTCATGCATGAAGAGAAGTGGTTTTGGGTTTCAAACATGGAAATTTCAAAAACCTCCCAAAAACTTCATTTTAGAGTTACTAAGAAGGATACATGCTTCCCTTTTCATTTTCATGTTTTAAACTTGTTTAAATCTTGGTCAAACCTAGGATTTGACCAAGATACAAATGGGCACAAAAAAATAAAACAATGAAAAACAAAAGCACATAGTCTTCTTATGTCATATCGTAAGCATTCAAGTTGATAAACAAGGTCTAGATATATCCAAACCAGACAAATCATGTATGTACCCCCTGTCGATCTTATGAAGTCTAGCATGAAGAAAACTCGTTTTGGGTTTCAAACATGGAAATTTCAAGAACATCCCAAAAGCTTCATTTTAGAGCGACTAAGAAGGATCCAGGCTTACCTTTCCATTTTCATGCTTTAAACTTATTTAAATCTTGGTCAAAACTAGGACTTGGCCAAGTTTCAATTGGGCATAAAATAAAAAAATAGAAAAATGAAAAACCAATGCGCACATAGTCTTCTTATGTCTAATATATAGTAAGCATTCAAGAACCTCCCAAAAGCTTTATTTTAGAGTGACTAAGAAGGATCCATGCTTACCTTTTCATTTTCATATTTTAAACTTGTTTAAATCTTTGTCAAACCTAGGATTTGACCAAAAGATTCAAATGGGCATAAAATTCATAAAAAACAGAAAAATGAAAAACAAAAGCTTATAGTCTTCTTATGGCATATATAGTAAGCATTCAAGTTGATAAATTAACAAGGTTTGGACATATTCAAACCATACAAATCATGTATCTACCCCCTAACCCTAAACTCGGTTGATCTTATGAAGTCTAGCATGAAGAGAAGTCGTTTTGGGTTTCAAACATGGAAATTTCAAGAACACATCCCAAAAGCTTCATTTTAGAGTGACTAAGAAGGATCCATCCTTACCTTTTCATTTCATGTTATAAACTTGTTTAAATCATGTTCAACCCTAGGATTTTACCAAGATTCAAATGGGCAGAAAATTTAAAAAATTAGAAAAATGAAAAACCAATGTACATAGTCTTCTTATGTCATATAGTAAGCATATTCAGGTTGATAAACAAGGTTTGGACATATTCAAACCATACAAATCATGTATATACCCCTAACCCTAAACTCGGTCGATCTTATGAAGTCTAGCATGAAGAGAAGTTGTTTTGGGTTTGGAACATGGAAATTTCAAGAACATCCCAAAAGGTTCGTTTTAGAGTGACTAATTAAGAAGGATACATGCTTCCCTTTTCATTTTCATGTTTTAAACTTGTTTAAATCTTTGTCAAACCTAGGATTTGACCAAGATTCAAATATATGGGCATAAAATTCAAAAAAAACAGAAAAATGAAAAACCAAAGCACATAGTCTTCTTATGTCATATAGTTAGCATTAAAGTTGATAAACAAGGTTTAGATATATTCAAACCAGACAAATCATGTATCTACCCCCTAACCCTAAACTCGGTCTTATGAAGTCTAGCATGAAGAGAAGTCATTTTGGGTTTCAAACGTTTAAGCCAAAACCCCTTTTTCAAATATTTCAAACTTATTCAAATTTGGTTCAAATTTGAAAGACATACAAGTTATAGCACACATAGTGCATACATTTTCACACATACTTCACTAGATAGATGCTAACCCTATAGTTTGAGGCCATTTGGATGAGGTAGAAAAAATTCTTGGATTAGAATCGTGTTGTTCGAACCCCGTAGTTGGATTTTTTTGAACCTTGATATGTAGTACTGGGCAAAACCCTAGTTTAACCTATTTAATTATAGATTTGTATATCGATTTTTCTACCTTTTTAATATTACTATGCAGCACATGTGTGTTTGCCCGTCTAGCTAGTGAAACTCGGAGGAAGAGGGATCACTCGGAAGCATAGAAGAAGGGAGAGCATTATGGTGTCTCCCCTTTTTCGGGTGACGATGTTGACTATTGTGCAGGGTTTGTCAGTGAGCAGGAGGTGCGAGCGAGGCCGAGAATGAGAGAGATTTGTTTTTTTTGTGTGAGAGGGACAACCGAAGGATCCTGAAGGACCCAGAGACTTCCAATACGCATCCTGATGCGTCTTCTCTTGACTAAGAAGATGGCTGGGAGTTTGCGTACCTATTGCACGTGACTTGTGCTCACTGAAGTGTGGGACCTCATGCGTGGGCACCACATGTAAGTGACAGACCTGTTGGTGTAAAAACTCGGTTGATTATTATAGTGCATTAGAACAAAGTTTCCTATGGATTCAAGGGTAGGAAATCCAAGTTAACTCATTTACATGACATTATTTTTCCCATGAACCAAAGTTAACACATCTATCAATTGGTACATTTTGGAGTGACTAAGAGGGATCCAGGCTTACTTATTCGTTTCACGTGTTAAACTTGTCTAAATCTTAGTCAAACCTAGGATTTGACCAACAAGATTCAAATGGGCAGAAAAATAAAATAAAAACAGAAAAATGAAAAACCAAATCACATAGTCTCCTTATGTCATATAGTAAGCATTAAAGTTGATAAACAAGGTCTAGACATATGAAACCATACAAATTATGTATCTATACCCCCTAACCCCTAAACTATGTCTTATGAAGTCAAGCATGTGAAGAGAAGTGGTTTTGGGTTTCAAACATGGAAATTTCAAAAACCTCCCAAAAGCTTCATTTTAGAGTGACTAAGAACGATACATGCTTCCCTTTTCATTTTCATGTTTTAAACTTGTTTAAATGATCTTGGTCAAACCTAGGATTTGACAAGATTCAAATGGTTACCAAAATTTAAAAAAAAAACAGAAAAAAAGAAAAAAACAAAGCAAATAGTTTTCTTATGTCATATAGTAAGCATTAAACTTGATAAATTAACAAGGTTTGGACATATTCAAACCATACAAATCATGTATCTACCCCCTAAACCTAAACTCGGTCGATCTTATGAAGTCTAGCATGAAGTGAAGTCGTTTTGGGTTTCAAACATGGAAATTTCAAGAACACATCCCAAAAGCTTCATTTTAGAGTGACTAAGAAGGATCCATCCTTACCTTTTCATTTCATGTTATAAACTTGTTTAAATCATGTTCAACTCTAGGATTTGACCAAGATTCAAATGGGCAGAAAATTAAAAAAAATCAGAAAAATGAAAAACCAAAGTACATAGTCTTCTTATGTCATATAGTAAGCATATTCAAGTTGATAAACAAGGTTTGGACATATTCAAACCATACAAATCATGTATCTACCCCCTAGCCCTAAACTCGGTCGATCTTATGAAGTCTAGCATGAAGAGAAATCGTTTTGGGTTTCAAACATGGAAATTTCAAGAACATCCTAAAAGCTTCATTTTTGAGTGACTAAGAAGGATACAGACTTCCCTTTTTATTTTCATGTTTTAAACTAGTTTAAATCTTGGTCACCGCCTAGGATTTGACCAAGATTCAAATTGGCATACAAATTCAGGAAAAAATCAAAAGAATGAAAGACCAAAGCACATAGCATTCTTACGTCATATATATAGTAAGCATTAAAGTTGATAAACAAGGTCTAGACATATTAAAAGCAGACAACTCATGTATATATCTACCCCTAACCCTAAACTCTGTCTTATGAAGTCAATCATGAAGAGAAGTGGTTTTGGGTTTCAAACATGGAAATTTCAAGAACCTCCCAAAAGCTTTATTTTAGATTGACTAATAAGGATCCATGCTTACCTTTTCATTTTCATATTTTAAACTTGATTAAATCTTTGTGAAACCTAGGATTTGACCAAAAGATTCAAATGGGCATAAAATTCATAAAAATGAAAAACAAAAGCATATAGTCTTCTTATGTCATATATAGTAAGCATTCAAGTTGATAAATTAACAAGGTTTTCGGACATATTCAAACCATACAAATCTTGTATCTACCCCTACCCCTAAACTCGGTCGATCTTATGAAGTCTAGCATGAAGAGAAATCGTTTTGGGTTTCAAACATGGAAATTTCATGAGCACATCCCAAAAGCTTCATTTTAGAGTGACTAAGAAGGATCCATCCTTACCTTTTCATTTCATGTTATAAACTTGTTTAAATCATGTTCAATCCTAGGATTTGACCAAGATTCAAATGGGCAAAAAATTAAAAAATCAAAAAAATGAAAAACCAAAGTACAGTATTCTTATGTCATATAGTAAGCATATCCAAGTTGATAAACAAGGTTTGGACATATTCAAACCATACAAATCATGTATCTACCCCCTAACCCTAAACTCGGTCGATCTTATGAAGTCTAGCACGAAGAGAAGCCGTTTTGGGTTTCAAACATGGAAATTTCAAGAACATCCCAAAAGCTTCATTTTAGAGTGACTAAGAAGGATACAGACTTCCCTTTTTCATTTTCATCTTTTAAACTTGTTTAAATCTTGGTCAAACCGCCTAGGATTTAACCAAGATTCAAATGGGCATACAAATTCAGAAAAAAAATCAAAAGAATGAAAAACAAAAGCACATAGCATTCTTATGTCATATATATATTAAGCATTAAAGTTGATAAACAAGGTCTAGACATATTAAAACCAGACAACTCATGTATATATCTACCCCTAACCCTAAACTCTGTCTTATGAAGTCAATCATGAAGATAAGTGGTTTTGGGTTTCAAACATGGAAATTTCAAGAACCTCCCAAAAGCTTTATTTTAGAGTGACTAAGAAGGATCCATGCTTACCTTTTCATTTTCATATTTTAAACTTGTTTAAATCTTTGTCAAACCTAGGATTTGACCAAAAGATTCAAATGGGCATAAAATTCATAAAAAACAGAAAAATGAAAAACAAAAGCATATAGTCTTCTAATGTCATATATCGTAAGCATTCAAGTTGATAAATTAACAAGGTTTGGACATATTCAAACCATACAAATCATGTATGTACCCCCTAACCCTAAACTCGGCTGATCTTATGAAGTCTAGCATGAAGAGAAGTCGTTTTGGGTTTCAAACATGGAAATTTCAAGAACACATCCCAAAAGCTTCATTTTAGAGTGACTAAGAAGGATCCATCCTTACCTTTTCATTTCATGTTATAAACTTGTTTAAATCATGTTCAACCCTAGGATTTGACCAAGATTCAAATGGGCAGAAAATTTAAAAATCAGAAAAATGAAAAACCAAAGTACATAGTCTTCTTATGTCATATAGTAAGCATATTCAAGTTGATAAACAAGGTTTGGACATATTCAAACCATACAAATCATGTATATACCCCTAACCCTAAACTCGGTCGATCTTATGAAGTCTAGCATGAAGAGAAGTCGTTTTGGGTTTCGAACATGGAAATTTCAAGAACATCCCAAAAGGTTCATTTTAGAGTGACTAATTAAGAAGGATACATGCTTCCCTTTTCATTTTCATGTTTTAAACTTGTTTAAATCTTTGTCAAACCTAGGATTTGACCAAGATTCAAATATATGGGCATAAAATTCAAAAAAAAAAAAACAGGAAAATGAAAAACCAAAGCACATAGTCTTCTTATGTCATATAGTTAGCATTAAAGTTGATAAACAAGGTTTAGACATATTCAAACCAGACAAATCATGTATCTACCCCCTAACCCTAAACTCGGAGGAAGAGGTATCACTCGGAAGGACAGAAGAAGGGAGAGCATTATGGTGTCTCCCCTTTTTCGGGTGACGATGTTGACTATTGTGCAGGGTTTGTCAGTGAGCAGGAGGAGGTGCGAGCGAGCGAGCGAGCGAGCAAGTCGAGCGAGGCCGAGAATGAGAGAGATTTGTTTTTTTTGTGTGAGAGGGACAAACGAAGGATCCTGAAGGACCCAGAGACTTCCAATACGCATCCTGATGCGTCTTCTCTTGACAAAGAAGATGGCTGGGAGTTTGCGTAGCTATTATTGCACGTGACTTGTGCTCACTGAAGTGTGGGACCTCACGTGTGGGCACCACACATAAGTGACAAACCTGTTGGTGTAAAAACTCGGTTGATTATTATAGTGCATTAGAACAAAGTGTCCTATGGATTCAAGGCTAGGAAATCCAAGTTAACTCATTTACATGACATTATTTTTTCCATGAAGCAAAGTTAACACATCTATCAATTGGTACATTTTGGAGTGACTAAGAAGGATCCAGGCTTACTTATTCGTTTTCACGTGTTAAACTTGTCTAAATCTTGGTCAAACCTAGGATTTGACCAACAAGATTCAAATGGGCAGAAAAATAAAATAAAAACAGAAAAATGACAAACCAAATCACATAGTCTTCTTATGTCATATAGTAAGCATTAAAGTTGATAAACAAGGTCTAGACATATGAAACCATACAAATCATGTATCTATACCCCCTAACCCCTAAACTCTGTCTTATGAAGTCAAGCATGTGAAGAGAAGTGGTTTTGGGTTTCAAACATGGAAATTTCAAAAACCTCCCAAAAGCTTCATTTTAGAGTGACTAAGAACGATACATGCTTCCCTTTTCATTTTCATGTTTTAAACTTGTTTAAATTATCTTGGTCAAACCTAGGATTTGACAAGATTCAAATGGTTATCAAAATTAAAAAAAAATAGAAAAAAGAAAAAACAAAGCAAATAGTTTTCTTATGTCATATAGTAAGCATTAAAGTTGATAAATTAACAAGGTTTGGACATATTCAAACCATACAAATCATGTATCTACCCCTACCCCTAAACTCGGTCGATCTTATGAAGTCTAGCATGAAGAGAAGGATACATGCTTCCCTTTTCATTTTCATGTTTTAAACTTGTTTAAATCTTTGTCAAACCTAGGATTTGACCAAGATTCAAATATATGGGCATAAAATTCAAAAAAAAAAAGGAAAATGAAAAACCAAAGCACATAGTCTTCTTATGTCATATAGTTAGCATTAAAGTTGATAAACAAGGTTTAGACATATTCAAACCAGACAAATCATGTATCTACCCCCTAACCCTAAACTCGGTCTTATGAAGTCTAGCAGGAAGAGAAGTCGTTTTGGGTTTCAAACCTTTAAGCCAAAAGCCCCTTTTTCAAATATTTCAAACTTATTCAAATTTGGTTCAAATTTGAAAGACATACAAGTTATAGCACACATAGTGCAGACATTTTCACACATACTGCACTAGATAGATGCTAACCCTATAGTTTGAGGCCATTTGGATGAGGTAGAAAAAATTCTTGGATTAGAATCGTGTTGTTCGAACCCCGTAGTTGGATTTTTTTGAACCTTGATCTGTAGTACTGGGCAAAACCCTAGTTTAACCTATTTAATTATAGATTCGTATATCGATTTTTCTACCTTTTTATTATTATGATGCAGCACATGTGTGTTTGCCCGTCTAGCTAGTGAAACTCGGAGGAAGAGGGATCACTCGGAAGGACATAAGAAGGGAGAGCATTATGGTGTCTCCCCTTTTTCGGGTGATGATGTTGACTATTGTGCAGGGTTTGTCAGTGAGCAGGAGGTGCGAGCGAGCGAGCGAGTCGAGCGAGGCCGAGAATGAGAGAGATTTGTTTTTTTTGTGTGAGAGGAACAACCGAAGGATCCTGAAGGACCCAGAGACTTCCAATACGCATCCTGATGCGTCTTCTCTTGACAAAGAAGATGGCTGGGAGTTTGCGTACCTATTGCATGTGACTTGTGCTCACTGAAGTGTGGGACCTCACGCGTGGGCACCACACGTAAGTGATAGACCTGTTGGTGTAAAAACTCGGTTGATTATTATAGTGCATTAGAACAAAGTTTCCTATAGATTCAAGGGTAGGAAATCCAAGTTAACTCATTTACATGACATTATTTTTTCCATGAAGCAAAGTTAACACATCTATCAATTGGTACATTTTGGAGTGACTAAGAAGGATCCAGGCTTACTTATTCGTTTTCACATGTTAAACTTGTCTAAATCTTGGTCAAACCTAGGATTTGACCAACAAGATTCAAATGGGCAGAAAAATAAAATAAAAACAGAAAAATGAAAAACCAAATCACATAGTCTTCTTATGTCATATAGTAAGCATTAAAGTTGATAAACAAGGTCTAGACATATGAAACCATACAAATCATGTATCTATACCCCCTAACCCCTAAACTCTGTCTTATGAAGTCAAGCATGTGAAGAGAAGTGGTTTTGGGTTTCAAACATGGAAATTTCAAAAACCTCCCAAAAGCTTCATTTTAGAGTGACTAAGAACGATACATGCTTCCCTTTTCATTTTCATGTTTTAAACTTGTTTAAATTATCTTGGTCAAACCTAGGATTTGACAAGATTCAAATGGTTATCAAAATTAAAAAAAATAGAAAAAAGAAAAAACAAAGCAAATAGTTTTCTTATGTCATATAGTAAGCATTAAAGTTGATAAATTAACAAGGTTTGGACATATTCAAACCATACAAATCATGTATCTACCCCTAACCCTAAACTCGGTCGATCTTATGAAGTGTAGCATGAAGACAAGTCGTTTTGGGTTTCAAACATGGAAATTTCAAGAACACATCCCATAAGCTTCATTTTAGAGTGACTAAGAAGGATCCATCCTTACCTTTTCCTTTCATGTTATAAACTTGTTTAAATCATGTTCAATCCTAGGATTTGACCAAGATTAAAATGGGCAGAAAATTAAAAAAATAAGAAAAATGAAAAACCAAAGTACATAGTCTTCTTATGTCATATAGTAAGCATATCCAAGTTGATAAACAAGGTTTGGACATATTCAAACCATACAAATCATGTATCTACCCCCTAACCCTAAACTCGGTCGATCTTATGAAGTCTAGCACGAAGAGAAGTCGTTTTGGGTTTCAAACATGCAAATTTCAAGAACATCCTAAAAGCTTCTTTTTTGAGTGACTAAGAAGGATACAGACTTCCCTTTTCATTTTCATGTTTTAAACTTGTTTAAATCTTGGTCAAACCGCCTAGGATTTGACCAAGATTCAAATGGGCATACAAATTCAGAAAAAAATCAAAAGAATGAAAAACCAAAGCACATAGCATTCTTATGTCATATATATATAGTAAGCATTAAGTTGATAAACAAGGTCTAGACATATTAAAACCAGACAACTCATGTATATATCTACCCCTAACACTAAACTCTGTCTTATGAAGTCAATCATGAAGAGAATTGGTTTTGGGTTTCAAACATGGAAATTTCAAGAACCTCCCAAAAGGTTTATTTTAGAGTGACTAAGAAGGATCCATGCTTACCTTTTCATTTTCATATTTTAAACTTGTTTAAATCTTTGTCAAACCTAGGATTTGATCAAAAGATTCAAATGGGCATAAAATTCATAAAAAACAGAAAAATGAAAAACAAAAGCATATAGTCTTCTTATGTCATATATAGTAAGCATTCAAGTTGATAAATTAACAAGGTTTGGACATATTCAAACCATACAAATCATGTATGTACCCCCTAACCCTAAACTCGGTTGATCTTATGAAGTCTAGCATGAAGAGAAGTCGTTTTGGGTTTCAAACATGGAAATTTCAAGAACACATCCCAAAAGCTTCATTTTAGAGTGACTAAGAAGGATCCATCCTTACCTTTTCATTTCATGTTATAAACTTGTTTAAATCATGTTCAACCCTAGGATTTGACCAAGATTCAAATGGGCAGAAAATTTAAAAAATCAGAAAAATGAAAAACCAAAGTACATAGTCTTCTTATGTCATATAGTAAGCATATTCAAGTTGATAAACAAGGTTTGGACATATTCAAACCATACAAATCATGTATATACCCCTAACCCTAAACTCGGTCGATCTTATGAAGTCTAGCATGAAGAGAACTCGTTTTGGGTTTCGAACATGGAAATTTCAAGAACATCCCAAAAGGTTCATTTTGGAGTGACTAATTAAGAAGGATACATGCTTCCTATTTCATTTTCATGTTTTAAACTTGTTAAAATCTTTGTCAAACCTAGGATTTGACCAAGATTCAAATATATGGGCATAAAATTCAAAAAAAACAGAAAAATGAAAAACCAAAGCACATAGTCTTCTTATGTCATATAGTTAGCATTAAAGTTGATAAACAAGGTTTAGACATATTCAAACCAGACAAATCATGTATCTACCCCCTAACCCTAAACTCGGTCTTATGAAGTCTAGCATGAAGAGAAGTCGTTTTGGGTTTCAAACATTTATGCCAAAAGCCCCCTTTTCAAATATTTCAAACCTTTTCAAATTTGGTTCAAATTTGAAAGACATACAAGTTATAGCACACATAGTGCATACATTTTCACACATACTGCACTACATAGATGCTAACCCTATAGTTTGAGTCCATTTGGATGAGGTAGAAAAAATTCTTGGATTAGAATCGTGTTGTTCGAAACCCGTAGTTGGATTTTTTTGAACCTTGATCTGTAGTACTGGGAAAAACCCTAGTTTAACCTATTTAATTATAGATTCGTATATCGATTTTTCTACCTTTTTATTATTACTATAGAGCACATGTGTGTTTGCCCGTCTAGCTAGTGAAACTCGAGGGAAGAGAGATCACTCGGAAGGACAGAAGAAGGGAGAGCATTATGGTGTCTCCCCTTTTTCGGGTGACGATGTTGACTATTGTGCAGGGTTTGTCAGTGAGCAGGAGGTGCGAGCGAGCGAGCGAGTCGAGCGAGGCCGAGAATGAGAGAGATTTGTTTTTTTGTGTGAGAGGGACAACCGAAGGACCCTGAAGGACCCATAGACTTCCAATACGCATCCTGATGCATCTTGTATTGAAAAAGAAGATGGATGGGAGTTTGCGTACCTATTGCACGTGACTTGTGCTCACTGAAGTGTGGGACCTCACGCGTGGGCACCACACGTAAGTGACAGACCTGTTGGTGTAAAAACTCGGTTGATTATTATAGTGCATTAGAACAAAGTTTCCTATGGATTCAAGGGTAGGAAATCCAAGTTAACTCATTTACATGACATTATTTTTTCCATGAAGCAAAGTTAACACATCTATCAATTGGTACATTTTGGAGTGACTAAGAAGGATCCAGGCTTACTTATTCGTTTTCACGTGTTAAACTTGTCTAAATCTTGGTCAAACCTAGGATTTGACCAACAAGATTCAAATGGGCAAAAAAATAAAATAAAAACAGAAAAATGAAAAACCAAATCACATAGTCTTTTGATGTCATATAGTAAGCATTAAAGTTGATAAACAAGGTCTAGACATATGAAACCATACAAATCATGTATCTATACCCCCTAACCCCTAAACTCTGTCTTATGAAGTCAGGCATGTGAAGAGAAGTGGTTTTGGGTTTCAAACATGGAAATTTCAAAAACCTCCCAAAAGCTTCATTTTAGACTGACTAAGAACGATACATGCTTCCCTTTTCATTTTCATGTTTTAAACTTATTTAAATTATCTTGGTCAAACCTAGGATTTGACAAGATTCAAATGGTTACCAAAATTAAAAAAAAACAGAAAAAAGAAAAAACAAAGCAAATAGATTTCTTATGTCATATAGTAAGCATTAAAGTTGATAAATTAATAAGGTTTGGACATATTCAAACCATACAAATCATGTATCTACCCCTAACCCTAAACTCGGTCGATCTTATGAAGTCTAGCATGAAGAGAAGTCGTTTTGGGTTTCAAACATGGAAATTTCAAGAACACATCCCAAAAGCTTCATTTTAGAGTGACTAAGAAGGATCCATCCTTACCTTTTCATTTCATGTTATAAACTTGTTTAAATCATGTTCAATCCTATGATTTGACCAAGATTCAAATGGGCAGAAAATTAAAAAAAATCAGAAAAATGAAAAACCAAAGTACATAGCTTTCTTATGTCATATAGTAAGCATATCCAAGTTGATAAACAAGGTTTGGACATATTCAAACCATACAAATCATGTATCTACCCCCTAACCCTAAACTCGGTCGATCTTATGAAATCTAGCATGAAGAGAAGTCTTTTTGGGTTTCAAACATGGAAATTTCAAGAACATCCTAAAAGCTTCATTTTTGAGTGACTAAGAAGGATACAGACTTCCCTTTTCATTTTCATGTTTTAAACTTGTTTAAATCTTGGTCAAACCGCCTAGGATTTGACCAAGATTCAAATGGGCATACAAATTCAGAAAAAAAATCAAAAGAATGAAAAACCAAAGCACATAGCATTCTTATGTCACATATATAGTAAGCATTAAAGTTGATAAACAAGGTCTAGACATATTAAAACCAGACAACTCATTGATATATCTACCCCTAACCCTGAACTCTGTCTTATGAAGTCAATCATGAAGAGTAGTGGTTTTGGGTTTCAAACATGGAAATTTCAAGAACCTCCCAAAAGCTTTATTTTAAGTGACTAAGAAGGATCCATGCTTACCTTTTCATTTTCATATTTTAAACTTGTTTAAATCTTTGTCAAACCTAGGATTTGACCAAAAGATTCAAATGGGAATAAAATTCATAAAAAACAGAAAAATGAAAAACAAAAGCATATAGTCTTCTTATGTCATATATAGTAAGCATTCAAGTTGATAAATTAACAAGGTTCGGACATATTCAAACCATACAAATCATGTATCTACCCCTAACCCTAAACTCGATCGATCTTATGAAGTCTAGCATGAAGAGAAGTCCTTTTGGGTTTCAAACATGGAAATTTCAAGAACACATCCCAAAAGCTTCATTTTAGAGTGACTAAGAAGGATCCATCCTTACCTTTTCATTTCATGTTATAAACTTGTTTAAATCATGTTCAACCCTAGGATTTGACCAAGATTCAAATGGGCAGAAAATTAAAAAAATCAGAAAAATGAAAAACCAAAGTACATAGTCTTCTTATGTCATATAGTAAGCATATCCAAGTTGATAAACAAGGTTTGGACATATTCAAACCATACAAATCATGTATCTACCCCCTAACCCTAAACTCGGTCGATCTTATGAAGTCTAGCACGAAGAGAAGTCGTTTTGGGTTTCAAACATGCAAATTTCAAGAACATCCTAAAAGCTTCATTTTTGAGTGACTAAGAAGGATACAGACTTCCCTTTTCATTTTCATGTTTTAAACTTGTTTAAATCTTGGTCAAACCGCCTAGGATTTGACCAAGATTCAAATGGGCATACAAATTCAGAAAAAAAATCAAAAGAATGAAAAACCAAAGCACATAGCATTCTTATGTCATATATATAGTAAGCATTAAAGTTGATAAACAAGGTCTAGACATATTAAAACCAGACAACTCATTGATATATCTACCCCTAACCCTAAACTCTGTCTTATGAAGTCAATCATGAAGAGAAGTGGTTTTGGGTTTCAAACATGGAAATTTCAAGAACCTCCCAAAAGCTTTATTTTAGAGTGACTAAGAAGGATCCATGCTTACCTTTTCATTTTCATATTTTAAACTTGTTTAAATCTTTGTCAAACCTAGGATTTGACCAAAAGATTCAAATGGGAATAAAATTCATAAAAAACAGAAAAATGAAAAACAAAAGCATATAGTCTTCTTATGTCATATATAGTAAGCATTCAAGTTGATAAATTAACAAGGTTCGGACATATTCAAACCATACAAATCATGTATCTACCCCTAACCCTAAACTCGATCGATCTTATGAAGTCTAGCATGAAGAGAAGTTGTTTTGGGTTTCAAACAAGGAAATTTCAAGAACACATCCCAAAAGCTTCATTTTAGAGTGACTAAGAAGGATCCATCCTTACCTTTTCATTTCATGTTATAAACTTGTTTAAATCATGTTCAACCCTAGGATTTGACCAAGATTCAAATGGGCAGAAAATTAAAAAAATCAGAAAAATGAAAAACCAAAGTACATAGTCTTCTTATGTCATATAGTAAACATATCCAAGTTGATAAACAAGGTTTGGACATATTCAAACCATACAAATCATGTATCTACCCCCTAACCCTTAACTCGGTCGATCTTATGAAGTCTAGCATGAAGAGAAGTCGTTTTGGGTTTCAAACATGGAAATTTCAAGAACATCCCAAAAGCTTCATTTTTGAGTGACTAAGAAGGATACAGACTTCCCTTTTCATTTACATGTTTTAAACTTGTTTAAATCTTGGTCAAACCTAGGATTTGACCAATATTCAAATGGGCATAAAATAAATAAAATAAAAAACCAAAGCACATAGTCTTCTTATGACATATAGTAAACATTCAAGTTCATAAACAAGGTCTAGACATATTCAAACCAGACAAATCATGTACCCCCTAACCCTAAACTCTGTCTTAATTATATATGAAGTCAAGCATGAAGCAGAGAAGTGTGGTTTTGGGTTTCAAACATGGAAATTTCAGAAACCTCCCAAAAGCTTCATTTTAATTAGACTGACTGGTTAATTAAGAAGGATCCAGGATTAATTACCTTTTCATTGTCATGTTTAAACTTGTTTAAATCTTGGCCGAACCTAGGATTTGACCGAGATTCAAATGGGCATAAAAATTTAGAAAAAACCGAAAGAATGAAAAACCATAACACATAGCCTTCTTATGTCATATAGTAAGTATTCAAATTGATAAACATGGTCTAGACATATTCAAACCAGAAAAATCATGTATCTACCCCTAACCCTAAACTCCGTCTTTTGAAGTCAAGCATGAACAGAAGTGGTTTTTGGTTTCAAACATGGTAAATTCAAGAACCTCCCAAAAGCTTCATTTTAGAGTTTCTAAGAGAAGGATCCATACTTACCTTTTCATTTTCACATGTTACACTTGTTTAAATCTTGCTCAAACCTAGGATTTACCATAATGCAAATGGGCATAGAAATCAAAAAATGAAATACGAATGCACATAGTCCTCTTATGTCATATAGTAAGCATTCAAGTTGATAAACAAGGTCTAGACATATTCAAAGCCAACAAATCATGTATCTACCCCTTATCGACCCTAAACTTCGTCTTATGAAGTCAAGTATGAAGAGAAGTGGTTTTGGGTTTCAAACATGGAAATTTCAAAAACCTCCCAAAAGCTTCATTTTAGAGCGACTAAAGGATCGTTGCTTATCTTTTCATTTTCATGTTTTAAACTTATTTAAATCTTGGTCAAATCTAGGATTTGACCAAGATTCAAATGGGCATAAAAATTCAGACAAAAAATCTAAAGAATGAAAAACCAAAGCACATAGCCTTCTTAATTATGTCATATATATAGTAAACATTGAAGTTGATAAACAAGGTCTAGACATATTCAAACCAGAAAAATCATGTATCTACCCCTAACCCTAAACTCTGTCTTAGGAAGTCAAGCATGAAGAAAAGTGGTTTTCGGTTTCAAACATGCATGGAAATTTCAAGAACCTCCCAAAAGCTTCATTTTAGAGTGACTACGAAGGATCGATGCTTACACCTTTTCATTTTCATGTTTTAAACTTGTTTAAATCCTGGTCAAACCTGGGATTTGACCAAGATTCAAATGGGCATAAAATTCAAAAAAATTAGATAAATGAAAAACCAAAGCACATAGTCTTCTTATGTCATATAGTAAGCATTCAAGATGATAAACAAGGTCTAGACATATTGAAACCAGACAAATCATGTATCTACCCCTATCCCTAAACTATGTCTTATGAAGTCAAGCATGAAGAGAAGTGTGGTTTTTGGTTTCAAACATGGAAATTTCAAAAACCTCCCAAAAGCTTCATTTTAGAGTGACTAAGAAGGATCCATGCTTACCTTTTCATTTTCATGTTTTAAACTTGTTTAAATCTAGGTCAAACCTAGGATTTGACCAAGATTCAAATGGGCATAATAATTCAGACAAAAAAACTAAAGAATGAAAAACCAAAGCACATAGCACTACAAGAAAAGTTCTGATAGACAACGTCTCAAAATCGTCCGCTAAGGGGTATTTTTCGTCGCCTATGGGCCTAACCCGACGATATGGGTTCTATTGTCGAAACTGCGTCAGGCAAAGTCCTACCACGTTTTTTCCGGTCCGTCGCGCTTGGGTGCCCTTCCGCCACAGAAAATCGGACCGTTGCAGAAGTGTTTCCGGGAGCCCGTTGACTGCTGACGTCATGCAAACTGACACGTGGCAGATGCCGTTAACTGGCAGTTAACGGCGTTAACCACTGAAACCCTGTGGTAGATGGTAGGCCCACACGAGGCCTGCCACGTCTTAAGCGGGCCGGCCCATTAAGTTTGCGGGCCGGGCCAGCTGACTTAGTTTGACCGGTCAACTATATAGCTGGGCTGGTCCATTAGTTACGTGGGCCGGGCCTAACCTCTAAGGTTGACTGGTCAAATCTTTAATGGGCCGGCCCACTAAGCATGTGGGCGGGGCCGAATGCACTCGTTTGGCCGGTCAACAGGCAAAAGGGCCGGCCCACAAAACATGTGGGACCCACTTCCCTGTTATTGGGCCGGCCCATTTACCAAGTGGGGTCCACCTTAAAGCAAAGTGGGTCGGCCCAAGAAGTTATTGGGCCAGCCCAATTAGCCTGTGGGTCCCATTTTCCACCTATAGGGCCGGCCCATTTAGTACGTGGGGTCCACAATAGATTAAATGGGCTAGCCCAACAAGCCAGTGGGCCGGGCCAAAATCACAGGTGGGTCCCACTTTCCAGTTAAAGGGTCGGCCCATTTAGTATGTGGGGTCCACCATATAGCAAGTGGGCCGGCCCAGAAGTTAGTGGGCCGGGCCAAAAACACAGGTGGGTCCCACTTTCCAGTTAAAGGGCCGACCCATTTAGTATGTGGGGTCCACCATATAGCAAGTGGGCCGGCCCAATAAGATAGTGGGCCGGGCCAAAAACACAGGTGGGTCTGATACGTCTCCAACGTATCTATAATTTCTGATGTTCCATGCTTGTTTTATGACAATACCGACATGTTTTGTCCACACTTTATGTCATTATTATGCATTTTCTGGAACTAACCTATTAACAAGATGCCGAAAGGCCGATTACGATTTCTGTTTTTGGTTCCGAAAGGCTGTTCGGGCAATATTCTCAATTGGACGAAATCAACGCCAAACCTCCTATTTTTCCCGGAAGGCTCCGAACACCGAAGAAGAGTCGGAGAGGGGCCAGGGCCACCACACCACATGGCGGCGCGGGCCGGACCTGGCCGCGCCGGCCTAGGGTGTGGCGCCCCAGTGCCCCCTGCGCCACCTCTTCGCCTATAAAAGCCCTTTTCGACCTAAAAACGCAGTACCAATTGACGAAACTCCAGAAAGACTCAGGGCGCCGCCGCCATCGCGAAACTCCAATTCGGGGGACAGAACTCTGTTTCGGCACCCTGCCGGGACGGGGAATTGCCCCCGGAGCCATCTCCACCGCCGTCTTCACCGCCATCTTCACCGCCATCGCTGCCTCCATGATGAGGAGGGAGTAATCCACCCCCGAGGCTGAGGGCTCCGCTGTAGCTATGTGGTTCATCTCTCTCCCATGTACCTCAATACAATGATCTCATGAGCTGCTTTACATGATTGAGATTCATATGAGTTTTGTATCACTACTATCTATGTGCTACTCTAGCAAAGTTATTAAAGTAGTTCTATTCCTCCTGCACGTGTGTAAAGGTGACAGTGTGTGCACCGTGTTAGTACTTGGTTTATGCTATGATCATGATCTCTTGTAGATTGCGAAGTTAACTATTGCTATGATAATATTGATGTGATCTATTCCTCCTACATATGCATGAAGGTGACAGTGTGCATGCTATGCTAGTACTTGGTTTAGTCTTTTGATCTATCTTACACTAAAGGTTACTAAAATATGAGCATTATTGTGGAGCTTGTTAACTCCGGCATTGAGGGTTTGTGTAATCCTACGCAATGTGTTCATCATCCAACAAAAGTGTAGAGTATGCATTTATCTATTCTGTTATGTGATCAATGTTGAGAGTGTCCACTAGTGAAAGTGTAATCCCTAGGCCTTGTTCCTAAATACTGCTATCACTGCTTGTTTACTGTTTTACTGTGTTACTACTGCTGCGTTACTACTGCTTGTTTACTACACGCCAAAGAAGCTATTTTCTCGCACCGTTGCTACTGCTCATACTTATTCATACCACCCGTATTTCACTATCTCTTCGCATAAATAGTCCAACTATGAGGTTTGTTGTGAACACAAGAGACTTCTTGCTTTGTGGTTGCGGGGTTGCATGAGAGGGATATCTTTGACCTCTTCCTCCCCGAAGTTCGATAAACCTTGGGTGATCCACTTAAGGGAAAACTTGCTGCTGTTCTACAAACCTCTGCTCTTGGAGGCCCAACACTGCCTACAGGAAAGGAGGGGGAAAGTAGACATCAAGCTATTTTCTAAGCGCCGTTGTTGGGAGGAAAGGTAAAAGGTACTCACACTCCGGACCTCGGCTACCAAGCTATTTTCCGCCATTGTAAGTACTCGAAGCTATTTCCTTTAGATCCTGCAATTGCAACTTTTTGTTTCTTGTTTACACTAGTTAGGCATAATGGAAAACAACAAAAAAATTGGTGAGCTTTTTAATCTTTTTCCTGATTTAGAATTGTTTGATGCGAAAATTAAAAAACCTATGAAACCTTATTTGCATGTTAGTAGCGATGTTATTAGTATGAATGCAATTACTGCTAATGCTATGAAGAAGTCTAAGCTTGGGGAAGCTAGTTTTTGTGATCTTTTTAGCTTCCCATCTTTAGGGGAGAAAATTTGTTCTGATAATGCTTTATCTCCCATATGCGATAACTCTAATGATGCTTCAGATATTTTGAATCCACCTGCTGAAAGTATTCCGTATAAAATACCTATGAAAATTATTGAACGTGTTATGGACAATCACTATAAAGGGGATGGAACTGTCCATCCTAGAGATCATTTACTGTTTTTGCACGAATTATGCGGGTTATTCAAGTGTGCAGGTATCTCTATGGATGAAGTGAAGAAGAAGCTATTCTCCGTTTCGCTGTCTGGTAAAGCGGCGCATTGGTATAAATTGTTGGAGAATAGGCATTCTCTTGGTTGGGAGGAAATTGCATCTCTCTTTTATTCTAAATTTTATCCTCCGCATGAAGTGCATATTGATAGGAATTATATTTATAACTTTTATCCTCGTGATGGAGAGAGTATTTCTCAAGCGTGGGGGAGATTGAAATCTCTAATGCTCAAATGTCCCATTCATGAGCTCCCCCGTAATGTTATTGTTAATAATTTTTATGCGAGGCTTTCAGGACAACACAAGGACTATCTGGACGCGTGTTCGGAGGGATCTTTCACAAGCAAGGAGGTTGAAGCTAGGTGGGATCTTCTTGATCGGATTAAGGAGAACGCTGAAGGATGGGAGAACAATGAAGGTAAAGAGTCAGGTATAAATTATGATTATGAATGCATTGAAGCTTTTATGGATACCGATAAATTTCGAAATATGAGTGCTACTTATGGTCTTGACTCTCAAGTTGCTGCAAATCTTTATAAAGCCTTTGCTTCTCATTTTGAATTGCCTAAAAATAATTTTGATAAGTATCATGAACCTTTTAAAGAGGCTTGCATGAAGAATGAAATTGTTGTTAATTATTGCAATAAGCATGCTCAAACTCCTAAAAATGCTATTTCTTATAAGCATGTTAATTTTTGTGGAATGCATAGACCTTGTGGAATTAATCAAGTCAAAGATGAATATTGCATCCATCATATTAATGAAAAAACTAGGAAGTGGCTTAGGGCTCTAGATGATCTTGGTAAAAAAGTTTGTGCCCTCTATCCTTTTATTTGTGAAGTTTGCCATGAAGTGGGTCATTTTAATTTTCAATGCTCCACCAATGATAATTTGAACCCAATGAGTGCTGCAAATTTGTATTGTGATGATGAAATTACTCCTAATCAGCATGATGAACTTACTTTATTTTTGGGGTGTGAAGAACTGTCGAGAAAAATCTCTTTGTTACATATGAGTGATCTTGATATTGATGATGTCCTGCATGGGTGTTTTTCTTATTGCATTGATAATAGCCATACAAATACTTACATACAAAATATTTTAGAAGATGACACCTTGCCAAAATATGATAGGACCGCCATGTGTTTTGAACTAATTAATGGAAAGGAGGAATCCTCCCAAGTTTCTTCTATTGTTTCTGAAAGTAAAACAGGTTATGCGGACAAGCTACCCTTCAAGCCTCTTCCTCCTAAAGAAGGGAACGAGGAGAAGGAAGAGAAGAAGAAGAAGAAGGGAACGAAGAAGAAGAAGAAGAAGAAGAAGAAGGAGAATAAAAAGAAAGAGGTAACGGCGTATCCCCGCGTGAATGAGATAACGCTAGGTAACCGTAAGTACGTTGCTCCTAATGATTATTGTGATAATGAATCTGAATACGATGATCTTCCTATGCTCTCTACATACATTAGTGATCATGATTTGAATGAGCACACTACTTTTGATATTGCAAATCTCTGGGAAACTAATTCTGAAAATGATGATAATAATTGCCATAGTGTCAGTGCTATCCATGCTTCCTCCCATAATAATATAAAAAGCTGTAAGTTTGGGGAAGAGGTGTTTGAAAATCCTTTTGCTACTGATCATTATGTGTTTGATACATCTCCTTCTAATAACAATGATGGTATGGTCATAGATAAATCGACTGTGAAAGATAACTATTCTATTTCTTATGATGACACTGTGCCTCCGATCTTTGATGATTATTATAAAGAATGCTATGATATAGGTTATAATTATCCTTATGAAACTTGTCATAGTCATGATTGGATTACCAAAAACAATTCTTTTAATATGCAACTTGTTTACCATGTTCAAATTCTTGATAATAATCTTGCTCCAATTACTATTAATGAGAATAACTCTTCTTATGCCAAAATTAATGATACTTTTATGCATATGAACCATGATAAGAATGTTTTAAGTGATGGGTATATTGTGAATTTCATCAATGATGCTACTGAAAGTTATTATGAGAGAGGGAAATATGGTTATATGCATCTTAATAATATTAAGTTTCCTCTCTTTATGTTGAGAATCTTGAAGTTACTCGTGTTTTATCCTCTTATGCTTGTCACTTTGCTCTTCATGAATTCATTTGTGTACAAGATTCCTCTGCATAGGAAGCATGTTAGGCTTAAATGTGTTTTGAATTTGCCTCTTGAAGCTCTCTTTTGCTTAAAATACTATTTCTTGCGAGTGCATCATCAAAACTGCTGAGCCCATCTTAATGGCTATAAAGAAAGAACTTCTTGGGAGATAACCCATGTGTTATTTTGCTACAGTACTTTGTTTTATATTTGTGTCTTGGAAGTTGTTTACTACTGTAGCAACCTCTCCTTATCTTAGTTTTGTGTTTGGTTGTGCCAAGTGAAGCCTCTAATTGAAGGTTGATACTAGATTTGGATTTCTGCGCAGAAACAGATTTCTATCTGTCACGAATCTGGGCTGTTTTCTCTGTAGAAAAATCAGAAAAATATGCCAATTTATGCGCGTGTTCCTCAGATATGTACGCAACTTTCATTAGTTTTGAGTTTTCTGATTTGAGCAATGGAAGTATTTATTAAAAATTCGTCTTTACGGACTGTTCTGTTTTGACAGATTCTGCCTTTTATTTCGCATTGCCTCTTTTGCTATGTGGGATGGATTTCTTTGTTCCATTAAACTCCAGTAGCTTTGGGCAATGTCCAGAAGTGTTAAGAATGATTGTGTCACCTCTGAACATGTGAGTTTTTGATTATGTACTAACCCCTCTAATGAAGTTTATGAGAAGTTTGGTGTGAAGGAAGTTTTCAAGGGTCAAGAGAGGAGGAGGATATACTATGATCAAGAAGAGTGAAAGCTCTAAGCTTGGGGATGCCCCGGTGGTTCACCCCTGCATATTTCAAGAAGACTCAAGCATCTAAGCTTGGGGATGCCCAAGGCATCCCCTTCTTCATCGACAAATTATCAGGTTCCTTCTCTTGAAACTATATTTTTATTCCGTCACATCTTATGCACTTTACTTGGAGCGTCTGTATGTTTCTTGTTTTTGTTTTTGTTTGAATAAATGCTTGTGTGGGAGAGAGACACGCTCTGCTGGTTCGTATGAACACATGTGTTCTTAGCTCATAATATTCATGGCGAAGGTTGAAACTGCTTCGTTAATTATTATATGGTTGGAATTGGAAAATGCTACATGTAGTAATTGGTATGATGTCTTGAATAACTTGATACTTGGCAATTGTTGTGCTCTTGTTTAAGCTCTTGCATCATATACTTTGCACCTATTAGTGAAGAAATACATAGAGCTTGCTAAAATTTGGTTTGCATAATTGGTCTCTCTAAGGTATAGATAATTTCTAGTATTGAGTTTGAACAACAAGGAAGACGGTGTAGAGTCTTATAATGTTTACAATATGTCTTTTATGTGAGTTTTGCTGCACCGGTTCATCCTTGTGTTTGTTTCAAATAACCTTGCTAGCCTAAACCTTGTATCGAGAGGGAATACTTCTCATGCATCCAAAATACTTGAGCCAACCACTATGACATTTGTGTCCACCATACCTACCTACTACATGGTATTTTCCGCCATTCCAAAGTAAATTGCTTGAGTGCTACCTTTAAAATTCCATCATTCACCTTTGCAATATATAGCTCATGGGACAAATAGCTTAAAAACTATTGTGGTATTGAATATGTACTTATGCACTTTATCTCTTATTAAGTTGCTTGTTGTGCGATAACCATGTTCACTGGGGACGCCATCAACTACTCTTTGTTGAATTTCATGTGAGTTGCTATGCATGTTCGTCTTGTCTGAAGTAAGAGCGATCTACCACCTTATGGTTAAGCATGCATATTGTTAGAGAAGAACATTGGGCCGCTAACTAAAGCCATGATCCATGGTGGAAGTTTCAGTTTTGGACATATATCCTCAATCTCATATGAGAAAATTATTAATTGTTGTTACATGCTTATGCATAGAAGAGGAGTCCATTATCTGTTGTCTATGTTGTCCCGGTATGGATGTCTAAGTTGAGAATAATCAATAGCGAGAAATCCGATGAGAGTTTTCTCCTTAGACCTTTGTACAGGCGGCATAGAGGTACCCCTTTGTGACACTTGGTTAAAACATGTGCATTGTGATGATCCGGTAGTCCAAGCTAATTAGGACAAGGTGCGGGCACTATTAGTATACTATGCATGAGGCTTGCAACTTGTAAGATATAATTTACATGATACATATGCTTTATTACTACCGTTGACAAAATTGTTTCATGTTTTCAAAATAAAAGCTCTAGCACAAATATAGCAATCGATGCTTTTCCTCTATGGAGGACCATTCTTTTACTTTCATTGTTGAGTCAGTTCACCTATCTCTCTACCTCAAGAAGCAAACATTTGTGTGAACTGTGCATTGATTCTTACATACTTGCTTATTGCATTTGTTATATTGCTTTGCATTGACAACTATCCATGAGATATACATGTTACAAGTTGAAAGCAACCGCTGAAACTTAATCTTCCATTGTGTTGCTTCAATGTCTCTACTATGAATTTATTGCTTTATGAGTAACTCTTATGCAAGACTTATTGATGCTTGTCTTGAAAGTACTATTCATGAAAAGTCTTTGCTATATGATTCAATTGTTTACTCATTGCATTTACATTGTTTCGAATCGCTGCATTCATCTCATATGCTTTACAATAGTATGATTAAGATTATGATGGTAGCATGTCACTTCAGAAATTATCTTTTATCGTTTACCTACTCGGGACGAGCAGGAACTAAGCTTGGGGATGCTGATACGTCTCCAACGTATCTATAATTTCTGATGTTCCATGCTTGTTTTATGACAATACCGACATGTTTTGTCCACACTTTATGTCATTATTATGCATTTTCTGGAACTAACCTATTAACAAGATGCCGAAAGGCCAGTTGCAGTTTTCTGCTGTTTTTGGTTCCAGAAAGGCTGTTCGGGCAATATTCTCGGAATTGGACGAAATCAACGCCAAACCTCCTATTTTTCCCGGAAGGCTCCAGAACACCGAAGAAGAGTCGGAGAGGGGCCAGGGGGCCACCACACCACATGGCGGCGCGGGCCAGACCCTGGCCGCGCCGGCCTAGGGTGTGGCGCCCCCAGGTGCCCCCCTGCGCCGCCTCTTCGCCTATAAAAGCCCTTTCGACCTAAAAACGCAGTACCGATTGACGAAACTCCACAGAGACTCCAGGGGCGCCGCCGCCATCGCGAAACTCCAATTCGGGGGACAGAACTCTGTTTCGGCACCCTGCCGGGACGGGGAATTGCCCCCGGAGCCATCTCCACCACCGTCTTCACCGCCATCTTCACCGCCATCGCTGCCTCCATGATGAGGAGGGAGTAATCCACCCCCGAGGCTGAGGGCTCCGCTGTAGCTATGTGGTTCATCTCTCTCCCATGTACCTCAATACAATGATCTCATGAGCTGCTTTACATGATTGAGATTCATATGAGTTTTGTATCACTACTATCTATGTGCTACTCTAGCAAAGTTATTAAAGTAGTTCTATTCCTCCTGCACGTGTGTAAAGGTGACAGTGTGTGCACCGTGTTAGTACTTGGTTTATGCTATGATCATGATCTCTTGTAGATTGCGAAGTTAACTATTGCTATGATAATATTGATGTGATCTATTCCTCCTACATATGCATGAAGGTGACAGTGTGCATGCTATGCTAGTACTTGGTTTAGTCTTTTGATCTATCTTACACTAAAGGTTACTAAAATATGAGCATTATTGTGGAGCTTGTTAACTCCGGCATTGAGGGTTCGTGTAATCCTACGCAATGTGTTCATCATCCAACAAAAGTGTAGAGTATGCATTTATCTATTCTGTTATGTGATCAATGTTGAGAGTGTCCACTAGTGAAAGTGTAATCCCTAGGCCTTGTTCCTAAATACTGCTATCACTGCTTGTTTCTTTGTTTCTTGTGTTACTACTGTCGCGTTACTATCGCTTGTTTACTACACGCCAGCAAGCTATTTTCTGGCACCGTTGCTACTGCTCATACTTATTCATACCACCTGTATTTCACTATCTCTTCGCCGAACTAGTGCACCTATTAGGTGTGTTGGGGACACAAGAGACTTCTTGCTTTGTGGTTGCAGGGTTGCATGAGAGGGATATCTTTGACCTCTTCCTCCCTGAGTTCGATAAACCTTGGGTGATCCACTTAAGGGAAAACTTGCTGCTGTTCTACAAACCTCTGCTCTTGGAGGCCCAACACCGTCTACAGGAAAGGAGGGGGAAAGTAGACATCAGGGTCCCACTTTCGTCTTAAAGGGCCGGCCCATTTAGTATGTGGGATCCGCCATATAGCAAGTGGGCCGGGCCAACAAGATAGTGGGCCGGGCCAAAAGCACAGGTGGGTCCCACTTTCCTGTTAAAGGGCCGGCCCATTTAGTATGTGGGGTCCACCATATAGCAAGTGGGCCGGGCCAAAAACACAGGTGGGTCCCACTTTCCACTTAAAAGGCTGGCCCATTTAGTATGTGGGGTCCACCACAAAAGCAATTGGGCTGGCCCAGCTAGTTAGTGGGCCGGCCCAGTAGTGGGTGGGTCCACCTTAAAGCAAATGGGTCGGTCCAATTAGAGTGTGGGGTCCACCGTAAATCAAGTGGGCTGGCCCAATAAGTAAGTGGGCCAGCCCGTTTAGTTGCTGTTTATATGCCGGCATAATATGCGCTTTAGGATTTTGCGGGCCGGCACATATGTGATTTCGCTTAATTGGGCCGTTTAAGGGATGGGAATTCGTGATTTAGATACTGAGAATATTTACGCAGCATTGATTTCTGTCGGATAGCCTCACTTACCACAAGCACCAAAGAAAAAATGCGCGAAAGAACAATAAAAACTAACTAAATATTACATCGAACCAAGTAAGGCTTTGAAAAAATATTACAGAACCCAGAGAAATTGAATGGTAATTAAACCTAGCAATACAATGAAGCGATCCGGCAATCTTTTAAGTTGTCCATGCAGCACCTATATCTGAAACAAAGACATTACAAGTTAAGACAACAACAATGGAAAGGCAAAGACGCTACAATATTGTTTGCCAAAGAATTTGGAACTCATCATTTCGTCTTTATAAGAAGATCATTGTAATGCACACAATAAGCAAACAAAGAGTGCATGCCGCATACCAACAGCCAATATAACAGAGCATGTTAGAATGAAACAACAGACTTACTACTGTCGAGTCCCATGCAAACCAACATGTTCAGGGAGTACAAAATTGGCATGAACAACATAGTAGCAGGCTATAAATTTTGTAACAACGACTGAGCAAGATGAAGTTATAATGGCTACATCTACAGAGCAGGGAATGTAAACCAAAAATAGAAGTTACGATGGCAAAAGCTAAAGAGGAGGGAATGTGAACCAACATGTGCCAAGTGCAATTACTTCAAATTGGCCGTGAACTAAATAATACTCCTGAACTTATAGTGAAGGGGATGCAAATCAAGATGTTTCGGGATATAAACTTGTAATGAGCAACACATAGAGGACAGTTAATGATGGAGCTTAGGATGGACCAGATACAGAATATAGTGGGATCACCTGTGAACTTGTATAAGAGGGAATGCAAACCAATATGTTCAGCTTTCCATATGTGAGCGTCATGCCAAGTCAGAGAAACAAGTCAATAATGCAGCTTTTGAAGAACAAGATGGCACGCAAAATTATTATCTAGTAGTATGACAAGTTTATTTGTACTACAGGCTAGATAGCAGAGTGATAGCATGCCAAACTAAGTCCTTACTTTGTTAGCTTACAATGAACTAGATACAAAACAATGGCATCACCTGTAGTACAGGGAATGCAAGCCAACATGTTCATGGAGTAAAAAATTGGCACAAACAACATAGTAGCAGGCCATAATTTTTGTAACAACGACTGAGCAAGATAAAGTTATGATGGCTAGATCTACAGAGCAGGGAATGTAAACCAAATATAGAAGTTACGATGCCAAAAGCTATAGAGCAGGGAATGCGAACCAACATGTGCAATTACTTAAAATTGGCCATGAACTAAATAATAGCAGGATGTTACTATAATACCTATAATTTTTGTAACAACGACTGAGCAAGATAGAAGTTATGATGGCTACATCTACAGAGCAGGGAATGCAAACCAAAATGTTCAATCGCTTAAAGTTAGCAATGAACTAGAAAATAGCAAGGTGTTACGGTCATAGCTAGGAATGAACTAAAAGAGCTTCAGACAAACAAGCATCCAACCCGTAACATGGCGCTAAAACAAGGGACTTACATTAGGAGAAGCACTCTGTGGGAGTCACAACAGATCTTCCTGGGGTTGATAGATCCGGTGATGAAGTAAGCTACATGTGCTACTTGGGGTTGGAGAGACGGCCATTACACTTCATGCATGGTTACTCATCTCATCTGCAAAAACGTAACGGCGCGTCGTTAGCACAAACAGGTTCCCCCAAGATTAAACAAGAACTTGCAGGCAAGCAATAGAAAAGCGACAATAGAAGAGTTTAGATCATGCAAGGCGCCGGTGAAGCAGATCCGGTTCATGCACAGCGGTGTCGGTGAGCAAGATCCGATGCGGTGGACGACGGATCCGGCGAAGCGGCTCCGGTGGGGTGGACGATACCGCAGCTGAAGCGACTGCGGTAAACTGCTGGATGAGCATATGGTTTCGAGGTTCGGCGGGGATGATCCGGTCCGGTTGATGATGGCGTCGATGAAGCGGCTCCGGCAGGCAGCCGGATGACGAGGATCGCGAGGCCTCGGGTAGGCCAGGGAAGTCCGGCGGGGATGTTCCGGTGCGGAGCTCGTGGAGTTGGGAGAGAGAGCGACTTGGGAAGTTCCGGTGGGTGTGGTTTCGGAGGAGAGACTGAGGGAAATGAATTTTTTTCGGTTAGTTTCCGGGGCTAGGGAGGTAGTGATCGAAAAAAATGACGGGTAGACCCCCCACCAACCGACTTATACATGGACATTGTTGTCATCTTTACGAGGGTAGAATGGGAAGTTAGAAGCGTGTGAAATATTTGTATTTTTCGGGCGGGAAGTTTTGCCGCTGGAATGAGATTTCGAATTTGGCTACAGTCCAAGTAATACAAAAATATGAGACTGTACTAGTACGGCCAAGTGTCACATCAAGTCATCATCACGTTGAAAATCGGTTACCACGATCATAATCATGATGTATCTTGAAAATCAATTTTGAAAAGCCCTTCCAAAATATTTCGGGATTTGTAGGAGATTTTGCAGCTTGACTGAGAATTGATTTTGAATAAGGCTATGGTCTAAGTAAAAAAAAATCTTCGAAAAGGAGATATGACCCCAGCCTCTGCATCGTGGTGATGCGCACGGCCTTTATTAATAATCCAGTCGCAACAAAAGTATGTTGTACAGATGGTCTAAGTAATATACTCGTGATTGTAATATAGAGATGACAAGTCAGGTAAGCACAGTGCTTAAGTAGTGCAAAACGTAGAAGAAAATTCAGGAAACATTAACAAATACTGTATGTATTTACTGTAGCAATCACTGTATATTTTTACTGTACAAAAAATAGTATAAATATTAAAAAAGATAGTCATAATTTTGATTGTTACTAATTATTGTAAATGCATATGGCTTACATATATTATGGAAGTTAATTTAGATCAAATTAGACTTAATCATGTAGATGTGGAGAAGGAAAATTAGAGAGGTGTAGCTTGCACGTTAGAGGATCTGCTTCCGGGGTAGACCATGCTACTTAGACTACTCATAGTGGGAGTAACTAAGGAGTATTAACATAGAGCTACATGCATTGCCAACCTACGCAGCACCGATACGGATACGTGTATCCGTATCGGATCTATACGATATGTAAATACGGCATTTTGAAAATGCGCGGATACAAGGATACCTTTTAATAGCTTTCTAAATTAGAAATAAATTTACACCAATACATTGATACAACGGCATTTTGTATTGCTCCACAACCCTTGATTTATGTAAAATTGTAACATAAATAACTTAACAGTAGAATGTTAGGATTTGTAGCTTGCTCCTGGCTTACTGGTTGCTGCCTGGCATCAGCTGCTAACTACCGGCCGCCGATCAAGCTTCTTGGCTCTTGCGCTGAGACGGAAAAGTTATCGGCTCTCCGCCAGCCTAGGTCGCCACCGCTCCCGGGTGCGAGATCTAGTACTGCCACCACAAGAGGAAGGAGGCAGCTGTGTCGGGGTCTCGGGGGAGGGTGGGAATTGGTAAGGGAGGGTTAAAAAAGAGGTTAGGATTTTTCATCTGGGCTGGACCGTATCGGATCTGTGTCCAAACCGTATCGGAATAGGTATCTGAATTATTATCAATTATTTTTAATTCGTTAATTTAGCGATACGTCACAAACCATAGGGATACGGTATCCAAGCTGTATCCGTATCGGATACCGTATCTGACACGGACACGGCCTCTCTGCCCCGTATCCGTGTAGCGGAGTTGCCAACTAGGCAAATTGATGACATGGCATGATATTAAATGAAGAAAGAGATGGTTGTGGTAAGTGGTAACTAGCTATGTTACCATAACACTTCTCAAGATAGAATGAGTCTACATGCTAACTAATACACTCATGCATGATAGTACTACATCTAAGTTACTATGCATTATGAAGGTAGTAACATAGAGTAGCAACAATTCAGTATGAGACAATACTAACATAGTTTCCATAAAGTACTTTTATCACATAAGAAAACAAAAGATCTAGATGATGACCCAAGAAACAACTTACATGTATATAATAACAATCTATTGACCATATGGCGGCTTTTGCATCACCCTATCAAAATCATCTGCCTTCAAACACGAGAGCAGAATGTCGACACGTGCTTCAACATGATCCAAGATCCTCTTGATGATCTCATGGACATTTGCATCAGCCGAATTGGAATCAAAGTTGTCAGCCACTAGCTTCTGCTGAAAAAGAAACATCAGTGTTGAAGTCGTCGATCTTAGGAGTCCCCACATTTCATTACTTGCGAGACCAAGATGATCCAATTCCCTTTACTTCATAAGAATGTCTGGATCGCTGGCACGATCAAAATCTTTGCTAGTACCCTCCTTTGGCCGAATTCAAATTTGCATCAGATCTTGGTGCCCATGCCTTTGATATATGCGGGTAATTTTTTGCCAATATGTCGTGCATTGCACATAGCGTCCTACTGTACAGGGGTACTTCTACATATCTTCTTCCAAATATAATTTAATTTATTTCGGTTTGGATTCAATTTGTTTCAAAATTCTCTGGTATAGCATTTGTATAGGTAGGAGATGCAGCTTTGAATTTTAATCATTGTTTCTAGGTGCCACACTTGCAGGGTACAGTCAAGGATTTTATCCATTGTTTCATGTCTTGACATATCCTTTCCGTAATGGAGGTTGAGACCCCAGCCTCTGCATCAAAATGATGCACATGGATTTTTTAGTATGGTATTCAATAAAATCTAATAAGATGCAAAAACCAAACCTTGGACAAATATGACACATGCTCACTTGGGTAGAAAGCCAATCAAACTGATACAAATTACATTGCAGAGTCCTTGCATGTTAAACTATATATTGCCAAACACCACATATATTAAGTGATACATATTAATTTTGATACTACAACTTTTATGATAGAAGATTTGTAACTACAAACGTTGTGGGTTGTGGCTGCCCTCCTCAATCTACTCACTTGTCTCATCGGCAACCGTCTCCACCTCTCTACATGCACATATGGGTACACCTTCTTCACACCCGAAGAAGATTACTGGAGTTTCCTGTCATGCTCCGCCACTTGTAGTAGGTGTGCTCCTTTTTCAGAGATGAATTCTCTTTTAGGATGGAGATGTTCTCCTTTTTCAGAGATGAGTTCTCTTTTAGGATGGAGATGTTCTCCTTCGATAGAGATGAGTTCTCCTTTGATAGAGATGAGTGCTCATTCAAGAGTACGTCATACTCATTCCATAGCTTCACAGCACGGTTTACCAGATGTGCGTTCACATCTCGGAGCTTGGACGCATGGTCAATCAACTCGCGTGACTCATCCAGGAGCGACCGCCGGATTACTTGCATAGACGCTTCATGTTGTCGTCCTTCATTAGATGGTAGATTCACAGAGCGAACCTGTGTGACACATGATATTATACTAATAAAGTGCAAGAGTGTAACTTCAATAGTAATATAGTACTCCGAAAGTTTGCAGAACTTAAACTTCAATACTCCTAGTAATATGTACAAGACTAACTTCAATAGTAATTGTAATATGTATAAATTTCAATTGCAATACTATAGTAATATGAGTACTCCGGAGCTTGGAGCAATAAAGTTTCAAACTAAGAAAGAAACATGAACTAATAAAGTTTGCCCTATGCATCAATCGATGGAGAGGCTGGATCTCCAGTTCGAAAGGGGGGAAAAGACTGCAGTGAAGTTTGAAGTTTGCATTGAAGTTCGAATGTGGTAATGCAGCTACTCAGTGAGTAATATCTGGGTCTTTCTTAATAAGAACACATTTTATCTGTTTGGCAGGAGAGTATTGGACAGGATCAGAGTCGCGGGGATCCTCAGGAAACACTTCCACGCACGTCGGGTGGACGTGGAACCGCAACACCTCTGCTCTCGCGTTTCTGGTCGTTGCACATACGTGCTCCGATTGCTGCTTCTCCTTCCAGGCCTCCACCCCGTTCTAGCATGGATCAGGCTGAGGGATTGATTCCAATGCCAAAATTACAAGTCCTGAGGCCTGCTGGCATGGATTACGTGAATAGAAATTGGACGCTTCACTAATAAGGCCCGAGGAACCCCTCAAAAAATAAAACTAATAATGCCCCAGGCCAGGCTATCTCTCAGGTTGTCCTGATCTGCCGCAAATACTCACGCCAAAACATGGTGAATGAAGTATTTTGCACCAAATCCCCTCCAAATAATACTCAGTAGGGGGCTAAGTAGTTTTAAACCAATGATTAAACTACATGAACCACTGACCTCGAAGCTCTTCTCCTTGGAGAGGACCGACTTCCCGGTGACGGTGAGGTTGTCTTCCAGCTGCAGCAGGACTGTCACGTCTGAGCCCACGAAGAGGTCGTTGATCCGCTGCCGCATGGTGGGCACATCAGACTCAACGGCGAGGCCGCCATGCGCCTGCTGCAGCTGCTGTGGGGGGGCATGCGAGTTGGCGGCGAGGTCCTGTAGTTGCTGCTGGGGGATTACGACGGTGGACCGCACACCTAACAGGCCCCCTAGTCCACTCGTGGGATTCATCGCCGGAAGATGGGGGTGCAGAGGGGAGGCGCTAATACAGAGGTTGTGGATGGTACAGCCGCCGACGAGCACTGTACAGGTTGGGGCTATAGGATTTTGAAGATGAATGGGGAGAGGCGGCAGGAGCCTATAAATCGAGAGGAGTAGCGAGAATTCCCGCCACGGGATTCAAATTTACCCCAACTGCAATTCATACAAGGGGTTGAAATTTTCAAGTTATTTTAACTAGGGAGTAGGGATCACACCGAAGGAGACGAAGCGAGAGTAGTCACGGGGCCCCTCTTATCTTATTTATGGTGTCTGACCTTTTTAGGGTGATGTTGACTGTTGTGCAGGGTTTGTCAAAGCGCAGGAGGTGCGAGCGAGGCCGACAATGAGAGAGAGATTTTTTTTTTCGAGAGAGGGACAACCGAAGGATCCTGAAGGACCTAGAATTCCACTACGCATCAGAGCACGGTTTATAACAGCACACGAAATAAACAGGAAATTACATCTAACTCCCTAACTTGGTGAGAGAGTGTGTTTTTTTTGTGAAAGAGAGAGAGAGTCTTGAGGCGTCTTCTCTTGACAAAGAAGATGGCTGGCATTTTTCCTACCTACCACAGGTGACTTGTGCTCACTGAAGTGTGGGACCTCACGCATGGGAACCACACGTAAGTGACAGACCTATCGGTGTCATAACTCAGGTGCTTATTATACTGTATTAGTACAAAGTTTCCTATGGTTCAAAAAAGGCAATCAAAAGGCATGGATTGTTCATCATTTTCTACATAGCTAGGGAAAATACCATACTGCCATACCAGTGTTTCTGAAAATAGCCCTTCAAATAGTTTGGCAACATGTTGGACTTCGTCCAGCTTAATTTCTCCCCACATGTGAGCTTGGTACTAGTACTACACAAGAACCATGTCAAACTTTTTAATTAGGGCCCAAGTTTATGTATATATTTGCAAGTTTTCACTCACGTATCAAAACTTTGCAAAATATGTGCATTTTGGGTTGTCGCACATATAAATGTGCCTTGACTTGTCTACCACCAATCCAATTTTCATTTGTGGGGAAACATGTGACAAGATACATCATGCCGAAGTTTTATACTAGGACAAGGACATGCTCAAACTAAACACGGTAATAGGCGATACAACATCGCACACATAAATAGACGACATGTATAGAATCATACATTTTTTGAACACAGAAAAGTCCCGAAGGACCTGGCGGCACTGCTTTTATATTATGACGGTGGGATTACAGATTGCAAGGAGAAATCTCTAAGTAAAAGGAAAGTACAGAAAAGACATCCAAAAGTACAAAAAGAACCCTAGATCAAGAAAAGGAAACTCCATCTGATCCTTCTCCAACGAGCTCAGATTTTAGCCTCGAAGCGCGATCATCTTCTCCATCGAGACCGACAAGACCATCCACCTACCGTCTCGTTGGCTTATGCTCGCACGTCCGCTCGTGTTGCAAGTATTCGAGCAAGTCGCCGCTCATGTCGCAACCATCGTTGCTGCAATCTACCTTAAACAGGGAGGGATATCTATTAATCGAACTGCTTCCTCCTACGTCTTCGAGGATGCCGTCGCATCTCGGGCACACGAGACTGGGCAGGTTTCTTACGCAGCTTCCGCATGTAAGGTGCCCTCGCCCATCCCTGCGAACGCACTGCTTAATACAAGGAAATTAACATGACTGTTCGCCAAAAGAAAAATACAGTTGGGTGGAACCTAACGAAGAAAGTACTAACCTGGTATAGTGGACGCCGTGCTATTTGAAAGCACAAACTGCAGGTGAACGATATTCTCGCCCCATTTGGTTGGAGAAAACATCCACTGGTAAACTCCATGACTTCAAACGAGAGACTTTCACCTTGCAAGACACCCTGGCATCCCGGGCACGCGCGATCGGACAATATCCTAGAGCAAATGGCTGTGATACCAACTTCCTCGCACCCACGGCACTGCTTAATACAAGGAAATTAACACGATTGTTGGCCCAAATTAAAATACATCTGGATGAACCTAGTGAAGAAAGTACTAACCGACGATATTGCAGGAGGTTGTATGGGTTGAGAGCACACTCTGCAATGAACAGTCTTCTCAATTTAGCAAAGTCGATTAAACTCTAATGCTACAAGGGGAACCTCCATGCCCAACGATTCTAAAAGGAATATGAATTTATAGGATGGGAAGGAGATAGGGATAGAGGGTTGTAGTCTTCGACTTGTATATAATATATAGGCGAGGGAATTGCAGATTCCACCACCTCCTACTTCGTACCTACTCCACTTCATAATTTATCTTGGAAAACCCGCATGTACACTTATTTGTGGACGGAGGGAGTATGTTGCACAAAAAACCTTGTTTATCAACTTGAATATGCTTACTATATGACATAAGAAGACTATGTACTTTGGTTTTTCATTTTTCAGATTTTTTTAGTTTTTTGCCCATTTGAATCTTGGTCAAATCCTAGGTTTGACCATGATTTAAACAGGTTTATAACATGAAATGAAAAGTAAGCATGGATCCTTCTTAGTCACTCTAAAATGAAGCTTTTGGGATGTTCTTGAAATTTCCATGTTTGAAACCCAAAACGACTTCACTTCATGCTAGACTTCATAAGATCGATCGAGTTTAGGGTTAGGGTGTAGATACATGATTTGTATGGTTTGAATATGTCCAACCCTTGTTAATTTATCAACTTGAATGCTTACTATATGACATAAGAAGACTATATGCTTTTGTTTTTCATTTTTCTGATTTTTTTTTTAAATTTATGCACATTTGAATCTTTTGGTCAAATCCTAGGTTTGACAAAGATTTAAACAAGTTTAAAACATGACAATGAAAAGGTAAGCATGGATCCTTCTTAGTCACTCTAAAATGAAGCTTTTGGGATGTTCTTGAAATTTCCATGTTTGAAACCCAAAATGACTTCTCTTCATGCTAGACTTCATAAGATCGATCGAGTTTAGGGTTAGGGGGTAGATACATGATTTGTATCGTTTGAATATGTCCAACCCTTGTTAATTTATCAACTTGAATGCTTACTACTCCCTCCATCCCACGAAAGTTGTCTTAGATTTATCCAAATTCGGATGTATCTAGACACTAAATAGCATTTAGATACATCCAAATTTTGACAAATTTCAGACAAGCTTCATGGGACGGAGGGAGTATATGACATAAGAAGACTATATGCTTTTGTTTTTCATTTTTCTGATTTTTTTTGAATTTTATGCCCATTTGAATCTTTCGGTCAAATCCTAGGTTTGACAAAGATTTCAACAAGTTTAAAATATGACAATGAAAAGGTAAGCATGGATCCTTCTTAGTCACTCTAAAATAAAGCTTTTGGGAGGTTCTTGAAATTTCCATGTTTGAAACCCAAAACCACATCTCTTCATGATTGACTTCATAAGATAGAGTTTAGGGTTAGGGGTAGATATATACATGAGTTGTTTGGTTTTAATATGTCTAGACCTTGTTTATCAACTTTAATGCTTACTATATATATGACATAAGAATGCTATGTGCTTTGGTTTTTCATTCTTTTCTGAATTTGTATGACCATTTGAATCTTGGTCAAATCCTAGGCGGTTTGACCAAGATGTAAACAAGTTTAAAACATGAAAATGAAAACGGAAGTTTGTATCCTTATTAGTAACTCTAAAATGAAGCTTTTGGGATATTCTTGAAATTTCCATGTTTGAAACCCCAAACGACTTCTCTTCATGCTAGACTTCATAAGATCGACAGGGGTAGATACATGATTTGTCTGATTTGGATATATATATCTAGACCTTGTTTATCAACTTTAATGCTTACGATATGACATAAGAAGACTATGTGATTTGGTTTTTCATTTTTTCTGATTTTTTTGAATATTGTGCCCACCCATTTGTATCTTGGTCAAATCCTAGGTTTGATAATGATTTAAACAAGTTTAAAATATGAAATGCAAAGGTGAGCATGGATCCTTCTTAGTCACTCTAAAATGAAGCTTTTGGGAGGTTTTTGAAATTTCCATGTTTGAACCCCAAAACCACTTCTCTTCACATGCTTGACTTCATAAGACAAAGTTTAGGGGTTAGGGGGTATAGATACATGATTTGTCTGGCTTGAATATGTCTAGACCTTGTTTATCAACTTTAATGCTTACTATATGACATAAGAAAACTATTTTCTTTGTTTTTTTCTTTTTTCTGTTTTTTTTTTAATTTTGGTAACCATTTGAATCTTGTCAAATCCTAGGTTTGACCAATATAATTTAAACAAGTTTAAAACATGAAAATGAAAAGGGAAGCATGTATCCTTCTTAGTCACTCTAAAATGAAGCTTTTGGGAGGTTTTTGAAATTTCCATGTTTGAAACCCAAAACCACTTATCTTCACATGCTTGACTTCATAAGACAGAGTTTAGGGGTTAGGGGGTATAGATACATGATTTGTATGGTTTGATATGTCTAGACCTTGTTTATCAACTTTAATGCTTACTATATGACATAAGAAGACTATGTGATTTGGTTTTTCATTTTTCTGTTTTTATTTTATTTTTCTGCCCATTTGAATCTTGTTGGTCAAATCCTAGGTTTGACCAAGATTTAGACAAGTTTAACACGTGAAAACGAATAAGTAAGCCTGGATCCTTCTTAGTCACTCCAAAATGTACCAATTGATAGATGTGTTAACTTTGCTTCATGGAAAAAATAATGTCATGTAAATGAGTTAACTTGGATTTCCTAGCCTTGAATCCATAGGAAACTTTGTTCTAATGCACTATAATAATCAACCGAGTTTTTACACCAACAGGTTTGTCACTTACGTGTGGTGCCCACGCGTGAGGTCTCACACTTCAGTGAGCACAAGTCACGTGCAATAATAGGTACGCAAACTCCCAGCCATCTTCTTTGTCAAGAGAAGACGCATCAGGATGCGTATTGGAAGTCTCTGGGTCCTTCAGGATCCTTCGTTTGTCCCTCTCACACAAAAAAAAACAAATCTCTCTCATTCTCGGCCTCGCTCGACTTGCTCGCTCGCTCGCTCGCTCGCACCTCCTCCTGCTCACTGACAAACCCTGCACAATAGTCAACATCGTCACCCGAAAAAGGGGAGACACCATAATGCTCTCCCTTCTTCTGTCCTTCCGAGTGATACCTCTTCCTCCGAGTTTAGGGTTAGGGGTTAGATACATGATTTGTATGGTTTGAATATGTCCAAACCTTGTTTATTAACTTCAATATGCTTACTATATGACATAAGAATGCTATGTGCACTGGTTTTTCATTCTTTTGATTTTTTCTGAATTTGTATGCCCATTTGAATCTTTTTCAAATCCTAGGTTTGATAATGATTTAAACAAGTTTAAAACATGAAAATGAAAAGGGAAGCATGTATCCTTCTTAGTCACTCTAAAATGAAGCTTTTGGGAGGTTTTTGAAATTTCCATGTTTGAAACCCAAAACCACTTATCTTCACATGCTTGACTTCATAAGACAGAGTTTAGGGGTTAGGGGGTATAGATACATGATTTGTATGGTTTGATATGTCTAAACCTTGTTCATCAACTTTAATGCTAACTATATGACATAAGAAGACTATGTGCTTTGGTTTTAAATTTTTTTTGAATTTTATGCCCATATATTAGAATCTTGGTCAAATCCTAGGTTTGACAAAGATTTAAACAAGTTTAAAACATGAAAATGAAAAGGGAAGCTTGTATCCCTCTTAATTAGTCACTCTAATATGAAGATTTTGGGAGGTTTTTGAAATTTCCATGTTTGAAACCCAAAACCACTTCTCTTCAAGCTTGACTTCATAAGACAGAGCTTAGGGTTAGGGGGTAGATACATGATTTGTATGGTTTGAATATGTCCAAACCTTGTTAATGCATCAACTTGAATGCTTACTATATGACATAAGAAGACTATGTACTTTGGTTTTTCATTTTTCTGTTTTTTTTTATTTTGTGCCCATTTGAATCTTTTGGTCAAATCCTAGGTTTGACAAAGATTTAAACAAGATTAAAATATAAAAATGAAAAGGTAAGCATGGATCCTTCTTAGTCACTCTAAAATAAAGCTTTTGGGAGGTTCTTGAAATTTCCATGTTTGAATCCCAAAACCACTTCTCTTCATGATTGATTTCATAAGACAGAGTTTAGGGTTAGGGGTTAGATACATGATTTGTCTGGTTTGAATATGTCTAAACCTTGTTCATCAACTTTAATGCTAACTATATGACATAAGAAGACTATGTGCTTTGGTTTTTCATTTTTTTTGAATTTTATGCCCATATATTAGAATCTTGGTCAAATCCTAGGTTTGACAAAGATTTAAACAAGTTTAAAACATGAAAACGAAAAAGGGAAGCTTGTATCCCTCTTAATTAGTCACTCTAATATGAAGATTTTGGGAGGTTTTTGAAATTTCCATGGTTGAAACCCAAAACCACTTCTCTTCAAGCTTGACTTCATAAGACAGAGCTTAGGGTTAGGGGGTAGATACGTGATTTGTATGGTTTGAATATGTCCAAACCTTGTTAATGCATCAACTTGAATGCTTACTATATGACATAAGAAGACTATGTACTTTGGATTTTCATTTTTCTGTTTTTTTTTGAATTTTGTGCCCATTCGAATCTTTTGGTCAAATCCTAGGTTTGACAAAGATTTAAACAAGTTTAAAATATGAAAATGAAAAGGTAAGCATGGATCCTTCTTAGTCACTCTAAAATAAAGCTTTTGGGAGGTTCTTGAAATTTCCATGTTTGAAACCCAAAACCACTTCTCTTCATGATTGATTTCATAAGACAGAGTTTAGGGTTAGGGGTTAGATACATGATTTGTATGGTTTGAATATGTCCAAACCTTGTTTATCAACTTCAATATGCTTACTATATGACATAAGAAGACTATGTACTTTGGTTTTTCATTTTTCTAATTTTTTTATTTTTCTACCCATTTGAATCTTGGTCAAATCCTAGGGTTGACCATGATTTAAACAAGTTTATAACATGAATTGAAAAGGTAAGCATGGATCCTTCTTAGTCACTCTAAAATGAAGCTTTTGGGATGTGTGTCCTTGAAATTTCCATGTTTGAAACCCAAAACGAGTTCTCTTCATGCTAGACTTCATAAGATCGACCGAGTTTAGGGTTAGGGGTAGATACATGATTTGTATGGCTTCAATATGTCCAAACCTTGTTAATTTATCAACTTGAATGCTTGCTAGCTATATGACATACGAAGACTATATGCTTTGGTTTTTCATTTTTATGATTTTTTATGAATTTTATGCCCATTTGAATCTTTTGGTCAATCCTAGGTTTGACAAAGATTTAAACAAGTTCAAAATATGAAAATGAAAAGGTAAGCATGGATCCTTCTTAGTCACTCTAAAATAAAGCTTTTGGGAGGTACGTTCTTGAAATTTCCATGTTTGAAACCCAAAACCACTTCTCTTCATGATTGACTTCATAAGACAGAGTTTAGGGTTAGGGGTAGATATATACATGAGTTGTCTGGTTTGAATATGTCTAGACCTTGTTTATAAACTTTAATGCTTACTGTATATATGGCATAAGAATGCTATGTGCATTGGTTTTTGATTTTTTCCTGAATTTGTATGCCCATTTGAATCTTGGTCAAATCCTAGGCGGTTTGACCAAGATTTAAACAAGTTTAAAACATGAAAATGAAAAGGGAAGTTTGTATCCTTATTAGTCACTCTAAAATGAAGCTTTTGGGATGTTCTTGAAATTTCCATGTTTGAAACCCAAAACGACTTCTCTTCATGGTAGACTTCATAAGATCGACAGGGGTAGATACATGATTTGTGACCTTGTTTATCAACTTTAATGCTTACTATATATATGACATAAGAATGCTATGTGCATTGGTTTTTCATTCTTTTGATTTTTTCTGAATTTGTATGCCCATTTGAATCTTGGTCAAATCCTAGGCGGTTTGACCAAGATTTAAACAAGTTTAAAACATGAAAGTGAAAAGGGAAGTTTGTATCCTTCTTAGTCACTCTAAAATGAAGCTTTTGGGATGTTCTTGAAATTTCCATGTTTGAAACCCAAAATGACTTCTCTTCATGCTAGACTTCATAAGATCGACAGGGGTAGATACACATGATTTGTATGGTTTGGGTATATCTAGAGCTTGTTTATCAACGTGAATGCTTACGATATGACATAAGAAGGCTATGTGATTTGGTTTTTCATTTTTCTGTTTTTTTTTTGAATTTTGTGCCCACCCATTTGTATCTTGGTCAAATCCTAGGTTTGATAATGATTTAAACATGTTTAAAACATGAAAATGAAAAGGGGAGCATCGATCCTTCTTAGTCACTCTAAAATGAAGCTTTTGGGAGGGTTTTTGAAATTTCCATGTTTGAAACCCAAAACCACTTCTCTTCATGCTTGACTTCATAAGACAGAGTTTAGGGTTAGGGGTTAGATACATGATTTGTATGGTTTGAATATGTCCAAACCTTGTTTATCAACTTCAATATGCTTACTATATGACATAAGAATGCTATGTGCATTGGTTTTGCATTATTTTGATTTTTTCTGAATTTGTATGCCCATTTGAATCTTTTTCAAATCCTAGGTTTGATAATGATTTAAACAAGTTTAAAACATGAAAATGAAAAGGGAAGCATGTATCCTTCTTAGTCACTCTAAAATGAAGCTTTTGGGAGGTTTTTGAAATTTCCATGTTTGAAACCCAAAACCACTTATCTTCACATGCTTGACTTCATAAGACAGAGTTTAGGGGTTAGGGGGTATAGATACATGATTTGTATGGTTTGATATGTCTAGACCTTGTTTATCAACTTTAATGCTTACTATATGACATACAAGACTATGTGATTTGGTTTTTCATTTTTCTGTTTTTATTTTATTTTTCTGCCCATTTGAATCTTGTTGGTCAAATCCTAGGTTTGACCAAGATTTAGACAAGTTTAACACGTGAAAACGAATAAGTAAGCCTGGATCCTTCTTAGTCACTCCAAAATGTACCAATTGATAGATGTGTTAACTTTGCTTCATGGAAAAACTAATGTCATGTAAATGAGTTAACTTGGATTTCCTAGCCTTGAATCCATAGGAAACTTTGTTCTAATGCACTATAATAATCAACCGAGTTTTTACACCAACAGGTCTGTCACTTACGTGTGGTGCCCACGCGTGAGGTCCCACACTTCAGTGAGCACAAGTCACATGCAATAATAGGTACGCAAACTCCCAGCCATCTTCTTTGTCAAGAGAAGACGCATCAGGATGCGTATTGGAAGTCTCTGGGTCCTTCAGGATCCTTCGTTTGTCCCTCTCACACAAAAAAACAAATCTCTCTCATTCTCGGCCTCGCTCGACTTGCTCGCTCGCTCGCTCGCACCTCCTCCTGCTCACTGACAAACCCTGCACAATAGTCAACATCGTCACCCAAAAAAGGGGAGACACCATAATGCTCTCCCTTCTTCTGTCCTTCCGAGTGATCCCTCGTCCTCCGAGTTTCACTAGCTAGACGGGCAAACACACATGTGCTGCATAGTAATAATAAAAAGGTAGAAAAATCGATATACGAATCTATAATTAAATAGGTTAAACTAGGGTTTTGCCCAGTACTACATATCAAGGTTCAAAAAAATCCAACTACGGGGTTCGAACAACACGATTCTAATCCAAGAATTTTTTCTACCTCATCCAAATGGCCTCAAACTATAGGGTTAGCATCTATCTAGTCCAGTACGTGTGAAAATGTATGCACTATGTGTGCTATAACTTGTATGTCTTTCAAATTTGAACCAAATTTGAATAAGTTTGAAGTATTTGAAAAAGGGGCTTTTGGCTTAAACGTTTGAAACCCAAAACCACTTCTCTTCATGCTTGATTTCATAAGACAGAGTTTAGGGTTAGGGGTTAGATACATGATTTGTCTGGTTTGAGTATGTCTAAACCTTGTTCATCAACTTTAATGCTAACTATATGACATAAGAAGACTATGTGCTTTGGTTTTTCATTTTTTTTTGAATTTTATGCCCATATATTAGAATCTTGGTCAAATCCTAGGTTTGACAAAGATTTAAACAAGCTTAAAACATGAAAACGAAAAGGGAAGCTTGTATCCCTCTTAATTAGTCACTCTAATATGAAGATTTTGGGAGGTTTTTGAAATTTCCATGTTTGAAACCCAAAACCACTTCTCTTCAAGCTTGACTTCATAAGACAGAGCTTAGGGTTAGGGGGTAGATACATGATTTGTATGGTTTGAATATGTCCAAACCTTGTTAATGCATCAACTTGAATGCTTACTATATGACATAAGAAGACTATGTACTTTGGTTTTTCATTTTTCTGTTTTTTTTTTAATTTTGTGCCCATTTGAATCTTTTGGTCAAATCCTAGGTTTGACAAAGATTTAAACAAGTTTAAAATATGAAAATGAAAAGGTAAGCATGGATCCTTCTTAGTCACTCTAAAATAAAGCTTTTGGGAGGTTCTTGAAATTTCCATGTTTGAAATCCAAAACGACTTCTCTTCATGCTAGACTTCATAAGATCGACAGGGGTAGATACATGATTTGTGTACGTGGTTTGGATATATCTAGACCTTGTTTATCAACTTTAATGCTTACGATATGACATATAAGAAGACTATGTGATTTGGTTTTTCATTTTTTATGATTTTTTTGAATTTTGTGCCCACCCATTTGTACCTTTGTCAAATCCTAGGTTTGATAATGATTTAAACAAGTTTAAAATATGAAATGCAAAGGTAAGCATGTATCCTTCTTAGTCACTCTAAAATGAAGCTTTTGGGACGATTTTGAAATTCCCATGTTTGAAACCCAAAACCACTTCTCTTCAAGCTTGACTTCATAAGACAGAGCTTAGGGTTAGGGGTAGATACATGATTTGTATGGTTTGAATATGTCCAAACCTTGTTAATGCATCAACTTGAATGCTTACTATATGACATAAGAAGACTATGTACTTTGGTTTTTCATTTTTCTGTTTTTTTAATTTTGTGCCCATTTGAATCTTTTGGTCAAATCCTAGGTTTGACAAAGAGTTAAACAAGTTTACAATATGAAAATGAAAAGGTAAGCATGGATCCTTCTTAGTCACTCTAAAATAAAGCTTTTGGGAGGTTCTTGAAATTTCCATGTTTGAAACCCAAAACCACTTCTCTTCATGATTGATTTCATAAGACAGAGTTTAGGGTTAGGGGTTAGATACATGATTTGTATGGTTTGAATATGTCCAAACCTTGTTAATGCATCAACTTGAATGCTTACTATATGACATAAGAAGACTATGTACTTTGGTTTTTCATTTTTCTATTTTTTTATTTATTTTGTGCCCATTTGAATCTTTTGGTCAAATCCTAGGTTTGACAAAGATTTAAACAAGATTAAAATATGAAAATGAAAAGGTAAGCATGGATCCTTCTTAGTCACTCTAAAATAAAGCTTTTGGGAGGTTATTGAAATTTCCATGTTTGAATCCCAAAACCACTTCTCTTCATGATTGATTTCATAAGACAGAGTTTAGGGTTAGGGGTTAGATACATGATTTGTCTGGTTTGAATATGTCTAAACCTTGTTCATCAACTTTAATGCTAACTATATGACATAAGAAGACTATGTGCTTTGGTTTTTCATTTTTTTTGAATTTTATGCCCATATATTAGAATCTTGGTCAAATACTAGGTTTGACAAAGATTTAAACAAGTTTAAAACATGAAAACGAAAAAGGGAAGCTTGTATCCCTCTTAATTAGTCACTCTAATATGAAGATTTTGGGAGGTTTTTGAAATTTCCATGTTTGAAACCCAAAACCACTTCTCTTCAAGCTTGACTTCATAAGACAGAGCTTAGGGTTAGGGGGTAGATACGTGATTTGTATGGTTTGAATATGTCCAAACCTTGTTAATGCATCAACTTGAATGCTTACTATATGACATAAGAAGACTATGTACTTTGGATTTTCATTTTTCTGTTTTTTTTGAATTTTGTGCCCATTCGAATCTTTTGGTCAAATCCTAGGTTTGACAAATATTTAAACAAGTTTAAAATATGAAAATGAAAAGGTAAGCATGGATCCTTCTTAGTCACTCTAAAATAAAGCTTTTGGGAGGTTCTTGAAATTTCCATGTTTGAAACCCAAAACCACTTCTCTTCATGATTGATTTCATAAGACAGAGTTTAGGGTTAGGGGTTAGATACATGATTTGTATGGTTTGAATATGTCCAAACCTTGTTTATCAACTTCAATATGCTTACTATATGACATAAGAAGACTATGTACTTTGGTTTTTCATTTTTCTAATTTTTTTATTTTTCTACCCATTTGAATCTTTGTCAAATCCTAGGGTTGACCATGATTTAAACAAGTTTATAACATGAATTGAAAAGGTAAGCATGGATCCTTCTTAGTCACTCTAAAATGAAGCTTTTGGGATGTGTGTCCTTGAAATTTCCATGTTTGAAACCCAAAACGAGTTCTCTTCATGCTAGACTTCATAAGATCGACCGAGTTTAGGGTTAGGGGTAGATACATGATTTGTATGGCTTCAATATGTCCAAACCTTGTTAATTTATCAACTTGAATGCTTGCTAGCTATATGACATACGAAGACTATATGCTTTGGTTTTTCATTTTTATGATTTTTTATGAATTTTATGCCCATTTGAATCTTTTGGTCAATCCTAGGTTTGACAAAGATTTAAACAAGTTCAAAATATGAAAATGAAAAGGTAAGCATGGATCCTTCTTAGTCACTCTAAAATAAAGCTTTTGGGAGGTACGTTCTTGAAATTTCCATGTTTGAAACCCAAAACCACTTCTCTTCATGATTGACTTCATAAGACAGAGTTTAGGGTTAGGGGTAGATATATACATGAGTTGTCTGGTTTGAATATGTCTAGACCTTGTTTATAAACTTTAATGCTTACTGTATATATGGCATAAGAATGCTATGTGCATTGGTTTTTGATTTTTTCCTGAATTTGTATGCCCATTTGAATCTTGGTCAAATCCTAGGCGGTTTGACCAAGATTTAAACAAGTTTAAAACATGAAAATGAAAAGGGAAGTTTGTATCCTTATTAGTCACTCTAAAATGAAGCTTTTGGGATGTTCTTGAAATTTCCATGTTTGAAACCCAAAACGACTTCTCTTCATGGTAGACTTCATAAGATCGACAGGGGTAGATACATGATTTGTGTACGTGGTTTGGATATATCTAGACCTTGTTTATCAACTTTAATGCTTACTATATATATGACATAAGAATGCTATGTGCATTGGTTTTTCATTCTTTTGATTTTTTCTGAATTTGTATGCCCATTTGAATCTTGGTCAAATCCTAGGCGGTTTGACCAAGATTTAAACAAGTTTAAAACATGAAAGTGAAAAGGGAAGTTTGTATCCTTCTTAGTCACTCTAAAATGAAGCTTTTGGGATGTTCTTGAAATTTCCATGTTTGAAACCCAAAATGACTTCTCTTCATGCTAGACTTCATAAGATCGACAGGGGTAGATACACATGATTTGTATGGTTTGGGTATATCTAGAGCTTGTTTATCAACGTGAATGCTTACGATATGACATAAGAAGGCTATGTGATTTGGTTTTTCATTTTTCTGTTTTTTTTTTGAATTTTGTGCCCACCCATTTGTATCTTGGTCGAATCCTAGGTTTGATAATGATTTAAACATGTTTAAAACATGAAAATGAAAAGGGGAGCATCGATCCTTCTTAGTCACTCTAAAATGAAGCTTTTGGGAGGGTTTTTGAAATTTCCATGTTTGAAACCCAAAACCACTTCTCTTCATGCTTGACTTCATAAGACAGAGTTTAGGGTTAGGGGTTAGATACATGATTTGTATGGTTTGAATATGTCCAAACCTTGTTTATCAACTTCAATATGCTTACTATATGACATAAGAATGCTATGTGCATTGGTTTTTCATTATTTTGATTTTTTCTGGATTTGTATGCCCATTTGAATCTTTTTCAAATCCTAGGTTTGATAATGATTTAAACAAGTTTAAAACATGAAAATGAAAAGGGAAGCATGTATCCTTCTTAGTCACTCTGAAATGAAGCTTTTGGGAGGTTTTTGAAATTTCCATGTTTGAAACCCAAAACCACTTATCTTCACATGCTTGACTTCATAAGACAGAGTTTAGGGGTTAGGGGGTATAGATACATGATTTGTATGGTTTGATATGTCTAGACCTTGTTTATCAACTTTAATGCTTACTATATGACATAAGAAGACTATGTGATTTGGTTTTTCATTTTTCTGTTTTTATTTTATTTTTCTGCCCATTTGAATCTTGTTGGTCAAATCCTAGGTTTGACCAAGATTTAGACAAGTTTAACACGTGAAAACGAATAAGTAAGCCTAGATCCTTCTTAGTCACTCCAAAATGTACCAATTGATAGATGTGTTAACTTTGCTTCATGGAAAAAATAATGTCATGTAAATGAGTTAACTTGGATTTCCTAGCCTTGAATCCATAGGAAACATTGTTCTAATGCACTATAATAATCAACCGAGTTTTTACACCAACAGGTCTGTCACTTACGTGTGGTGCCCACGCGTGAGGTCCCACACTTCAGTGAGCACAAGTCACGTGCAATAATAGGTACGCAAACTCCCAGCCATCTTCTTTGTCAAGAGAAGACGCATCAGGATGCGTATTGGAAGTCTCTGGGTCCTTCAGGATCCTTCGTTTGTCCCTCTCACACAAAAAAACAAATCTCTCTCATTCTCGGCCTCGCTCGACTTGCTCGCTCGCTCGCTCGCACCTCCTCCTGCTCACTGACAAACCCTGCACAATAGTCAACATCGTCACCCGAAAAAGGGGAGACACCATAATGCTCTCCCTTCTTCTGTCCTTCCGAGTGATCCCTCGTCCTCCGAGTTTCACTAGCTAGACGGGCAAACACACATGTGCTGCATAGTAATAATAAAAAGGTAGAAAAATCGATATACGAATCTATAATTAAATAGGTTAAACTAGGGTTTTGCCCAGTACTACAGATCAAGGTTCAAAAAAATCCAACTACGGGGTTCGAACAACACGATTCTAATCCAAGAATTTTTTCTACCTCATCCAAATGGCCTCAAACTATAGGGTTAGCATCTATCTAGTCCAGTACGTGTGAAAATGTATGCACTATGTGTGCTATAACTTGTATGTCTTTCAAATTTGAACCAAATTTGAATAAGTTTGAAGTATTTGAAAAAGGGGCTTTTGGCTTAAACATTTGAAACCCAAAACCACTTCTCTTCATGCTTGATTTCATAAGACAGAGTTTAGGGTTAGGGGTTAGATACATGATTTGTCTGGTTTGAGTATGTCTAAACCTTGTTCATCAACTTTAATGCTAACTATATGACATAAGAAGACTATGTGCTTTGGTTTTTCATTTTTTTTTGAATTTTATGCCCATATATTAGAATCTTGGTCAAATCCTAGGTTTGACAAAGATTTAAACAAGTTTAAAACATGAAAACGAAAAGGGAAGCTTGTATCCCTCTTAATTAGTCACTCTAATATGAAGATTTTGGGAGGTTTTTGAAATTTCCATGTTTGAAACCCAAAACCACTTCTCTTCAAGCTTGACTTCATAAGACAGAGCTTAGGGTTAGGGGGTAGATACATGATTTGTATGGTTTGAATATGTCCAAACCTTGTTAATGCATCAACTTGAATGCTTACTATATGACATAAGAAGACTATGTACTTTGGTTTTTCATTTTTCTGTTTTTTTTTTAATTTTGTGCCCATTTGAATCTTTTGGTCAAATCCTAGGTTTGACAAAGATTTAAACAAGTTTAAAATATGAAATTGAAAAGGTAAGCATGGATCCTTCTTAGTCACTCTAAAATAAAGCTTTTGGGAGGTTCTTGAAATTTCCATGTTTGAAACCCAAAACGACTTCTCTTCATGCTAGACTTCATAAGATCGACAGGGGTAGATACATGATTTGTGTACGTGGTTTGGATATATCTAGACCTTGTTTATCAACTTTAATGCTTACGATATGACATATAAGAAGACTATGTGATTTGGTTTTTCATTTTTTATGATTTTTTTGAATTTTGTGCCCACCCATTTGTACCTTTGTCAAATCCTAGGTTTGATAATGATTTAAACAAGTTTAAAATATGAAATGCAAAGGTAAGCATGTATCCTTCTTAGTCACTCTAAAATGAAGCTTTTGGGAGGATTTTGAAATTCCCATGTTTGAAACCCAAAACCACTTCTCTTCAAGCTTGACTTCATAAGACAGAGCTTAGGGTTAGGGGTAGATACATGATTTGTATGGTTTGAATATGTCCAAACCTTGTTAATGCATCAACTTGAATGCTTACTATATGACATAAGAAGACTATGTACTTTGGTTTTTCATTTTTCTGTTTTTTAAATTTTGTGCCCATTTGAATCTTTTGGTCAAATCCTAGGTTTGACAAAGAGTTAAACAAGTTTACAATATGAAAATGAAAAGGTAAGCATGGATCCTTCTTAGTCACTCTAAAATAAAGCTTTTGGGAGGTTCTTGAAATTTCCATGTTTGAAACCCAAAACCACTTCTCTTCATGATTGATTTCATAAGACAGAGTTTAGGGTTAGGGGTTAGATACATGATTTGTATGGTTTGAATATGTCCAAACCTTGTTTATCAACTTCAATATGCTTACTATATGACATAAGAAGACTATGTACTTTGGTTTTTCATTTTTCTAATTTTTTTATTTTTCTGCCCATTTGAATCTTGGTCAAATCCTAGGGTTGACCATGATTTAAACAAGTTTATAACATGAATTGAAAAGGTAAGCATGGATCCTTCTTAGTCACTCTAAAATGATGCTTTTGGGATGTGTGTCCTTGAAATTTCCATGTTTGAAACCCAAAACGACTTCTCTTCATGCTAGACTTCATAAGATCGACCGAGTTTAGGGTTAGGGGTAGATACATGATTTGTATGGCTTCAATATGTCCAAACCTTATTAATTTATCAACTTCAATGCCTGCTAGCTATATGACATACAAAGACTATATGCTTTGGTTTTTCATTTTTATGATTTTTTATGTATATTATGTTCCCATTTGAATCTTTTGGTCAATCCTAGGTTTGACAAAGATTTAAACAAGTTCAAAATATGAAAATGAAAAGGTAAGCATGGATCCTTCTTAGTCACTCTAAAATAAAGATTTTGGGAGGTACGTTCTTGAAATTTGCATGTTTGAATCCCAAAACCACTTCTCTTCATGATTGACTTCATAAGACATAGTTTAGGGTTAGGGGTAGATATATACATGAGTTGTCTGGTTTGAATATGTCTAGATCTTGTTTATCAACTTTAATGCTTACTGTATATATGGCATAAGAATGCTATGTGCATTGGTTTTTGATTTTTTCCTGAATTTGTATGCCCATTTGAATCTTGGTCAAATCCTAGGCGGTTTGACCAAGATTTAAACAAGTTTAAAACATGAAAATGAAAAGGGAAGTTTGTATCCTTATTAGTCACTCTAAAATGAAGCTTTTGGGATGTTCTTGAAATTTCCATGTTTGAAATCCAAAACGACTTCTCTTCATGCTAGACTTCATAAAATCGACAGGGGTAGATACATGATTTGTGTACGTGGTTTGGATATATCTAGACCTTGTTTATCAACTTTAATGCTTACGATATGACATATAAGAAGACTATGTGATTTGGTTTTTCATTTTTTATGATTTTTTTGAATTTTGTGCCCACCCATTTGTACCTTTGTCAAATCCTAGGTTTGATAATGATTTAAACAAGTTTAAAATATGAAATGCAAAGGTAAGCATGGATCCTTCTTAGTCACTCTAAAATGAAGCTTTTGGGAGGATTTTGAAATTTCCATGTTTGAAACCCAAAACCACTTCTCTTCAAGCTTGACTTCATAAGACTGAGTTTAGGGATAGGGGTAGATACATGATTTGTATGGTTTGAATATGTCCAAACCTTGTTAATTCATCAACTTGAATGCTTACTATATGACATAATAAGACTATATGCTTTTGTTTTTCATTTTTCATTTTTTTTGAATTTTATTCCCATTTGAATTTTTTGGTCAAATCCTAGGTTTGACAAACATTTAAACAAGTTTAAAATATGAAAATGAAAAGGTAAGCATGGATCCTTCTTAGTCACTCTAAAATAAAGCTTTTGGGAGGTTCTTGAAATTTCCATGTTTGAAACCCAAAACCACTTCTCTTCATGATTGACTTCATAAGACAGAGTTTAGGGTTAGGGGTAGATCTATACATGAGTTGTCTAGTTTGAATATGTCTAGACATTGTTTATCAACTTTAATGCTTACTATATATATGACATAAGAATGCTATGTGCATTGGTTTTTCATTCTTTTGATTTTTTCTGAATTTGTATGCCCATTGGAATCTTGGTCAAATCCTAGGCGGTTTGACCAAGATTTAAACAAGTTTAAAACATGAAAATGAAAAGGGAAGTTTGTATCCTTCTTAGTCACTCTAAAATGAAGCTTTTGGGATGTTCTTGAAATTTCCATGTTTGAAACCCAAAACGACTTCTCTTCATGCTAGACTTCATAAGATTGACAGGGGTAGATACACATGATTTGTATGCTTTGGGTATATCTAGAGCTTGTTTATCAACGTGAATGCTTACGATATGACATAAGAAGACTATGTGATTTGGTTTTTCATTTTTCTGTTTTTTTTTGAATTTTGTGCCCACCCATTTGTATCTTGGTCAAATCCTAGGTTTGATAATGATTTAAACATGTTTAAAACATGAAATGAAAAGGGGAGCATCGATCCTTCTTAGTCACTCTAAAATGAAGCTTTTGGGAGGGTTTTTGAAATTTCCATGTTTGAAACCCAAAACCACTTCTCTTCATGCTTGACTTCATAAGACTGAGTTTAGGGTTAGGGGTTAGATACATGATTTGTATGGTTTGAATATGTCCAAACCTTGTTTATCAACTTGAATATGCTTACTATATGACATAAGAATGCTATGTGCATTGGTTTTTCATTCTTTTGATTTTTTCTGAATTTGTATGCCCATTTGAATCTTTTTCAAATCCTAGGTTTGATAATGATTTAAACAAGTTTAAAACATGAAAATGAAAAGGGAAGCATGTATCGTTCTTAGTCACTCTGAAATGAAGCTTTTGGGAGGTTTTTGAAATTTCCATGTTTGAAACCCAAAACCACTTATCTTCACATGCTTGACTTCATAAGACAGAGTTTAGGGGTTAGGGGGTATAGATACATGATTTGTATGGTTTGATATGTCTAGACCTTGTTTATCAAATTTAATGCTTACTATATGACATAAGAAGACTATGTGATTTGGTTTTTCATTTTTCTGTTTTTATTTTATTTTTCTGCCCATTTGAATCTTGTTGGTCAAATCCTAGGTTTGACCAAGATTTAGACAAGTTTAACACGTGAAAACGAATAAGTAAGCCTGGATCCTTCTTAGTCACTCCAAAATGTACCAATTGATAGATGTGTTAACTTTGCTTCATGGAAAAAATAATGTCATGTAAATGAGTTAACATTGGATTTCCTAGCCTTGAATCCATAGGAAACTTTGTTCTAATGCACTATAATAATCAACCGAGTTTTTACACCAACAGGTCTGTCACTTACGTGTGGTGCCCACGCGTGAGGTCCCACACTTCAGTGAGCACAAGTCACGTGCAATAATAGGTACGAAAACTCCCAGCCATCTTCTTTGTCAAGAGAAGACGCATCAGGATGCGTATTGCAAGTCTCTGGGTCCTTCAGGATCCTTCTTTTGTCCCTCTCACACAAAAAAAACAAATCTCTCTCATTCTCGGCCTCGCTCGACTCGCTCGCTCGCTCGCACCTCCTCCTGCTCACTGACAAACCCTGCACAATAGTCAACATCGTCACCCGAAAAAGGGGAGACACCATAATGCTCTCCCTTCATCTGTCCTTCCGAGTTATCCCTCTTCCTCCGAGTTTCACTAGCTAGACGGGCAAACACACATGTGCTGCATAGTAATAATAAAAAGGTAGAAAAATCGATATATGAATCTATAATTAAATAGGTTAAACTAGGGTTTTGCCCAGTACTACAGATCAAGGTTCAAAAAAATCCAACTACGGGGTTCGAACAACCCCATTTCTAATCCAAGAATTTTTTCTACCTCATCCAAATGGCCTCAAACTATAGGGTTAGCATCTATCTAGTGCAGTATATGTGAAAATGTATGCACTATGTGTGCTATAACTTGTATGTCTTTCAAATTTGAACCAAATTTGAATAAGTTTGAAGTATTTGAAAAAGGGGCTTTTGGCTTAAACGTTTGAAACCCAAAACCACTTCTCTTCATGCTAGACTTCATAAGACCGAGTTTAGGGTTAGGAGGGTAGATACATGATTTGTCTGGTTTGAATATGTCTAAACCTTGTTCATCAACTTTAATGCTAACTATATGACATAAGAAGACTATGTGCTTTGGTTTTTCATTTTTTTGTTTTTTTTTGAATTTTATGCCCATATATTAGAATCTTGGTCAAATCCTAGGTTTGAAGAAGATTTAAACAAGTTTAAAACATGAAAACGAAAAGGGAAGCTTGTATCCCTCTTAATTAGTCACTCTAATATGAAGATTTTGGGAGGTTTTTGAAATTTCCATGTTTGAAACCCAAAACCACTTCTCTTCAAGCTTGACTTCATAAGACAGAGCTTAGGGTTAGGCGGTAGATACATGATTTGTATGGTTTGAATATGTACAAACCTTGTTAATGCATCAACTTGAATGCTTACTATATGACATAGGAAGACTATGTACTTTGGTTTTTCATTTTTCTGCTTTTTTTGAATTTTGTGCCCATTTGAATCTTTTGGTCAAATCTTATAAGTTTGACAAAGATTTAAACAAGTTCAAAATATGAAAATGAAAAGGTAAGCATCGATCCTTCTTAGTCACTCTAAAATAAAGCTTTTGGGAGGTTCTTGAAATTTCCATGTTTGAAACCCAAAACCACTTCTCTTCATGATTGACTTCATATATAAGACAGAGTTTAGGGTTAGGGGTAGATATATACATGAGTTGTCTGGTTTGAATATGTCTAGACCTTGTTTATCAACTTTAATGCTTACTGTATATATGGCATAAGAATGCTATGTGCATTGGTTTTTGATTTTTTTCTGAATTTGTATGCCCTTTTGAATCTTGGTCAAATCCTAGGCGGTTTGACCAAGATTTAAACAAGTTTAAAACATGAAAATGAAAAGGGAAGTTTGTATCCTTATTAGTCACTCTAAAATGAAGCTTTTGGGATGTTCTTGAAATTTCCATGTTTGAAACCCAAAACGACTTCTCTTCATGCTAGACTTCATAAGATCGACAGAGGTAGATACATGATTTGTGTATGTGGTTTGGATATATCTAGACCTTGTTTATCAACTTTAATGCTTACGATATGACATATAAGAAGACTATGTGATTTGGTTTTTCATTTTATATGATTTTTTTTGAATTTTGTGCCCACCCATTTGTATCTTTGTCAAATCCTAGGTTTGATAATGATTTAAACAAGTTTAAAATATGAAATGCAAAGGTAAGCATGGATCCTTCTTAGTCACTCTAAAATGAAGATTTTGGGAGGATTTTGAAATTCCCATGTTTGAAACCCAAAACCACTTCTCTTCAAGCTTGACTTCATAAGACAGAGTTTAGGGTTAGGGGGTAGATACATGATTTGTATGGTTTGAATATGTCCAAACCTTGTTAATTTATCAACTTGAATGCTTACTATATGACATAATAAGACTATATGATTTTGTTTTCCATTATTCTGATTTTTTATGAATTTTATGCCCATTTGAATCTTTTGGTCAAATCCTAGGGTTGACAAAGATTTAAACAAGTTTAAAATATGAAAATGAAAAGGTAAGCATGGATCATTCTTAGTCACTCTAAAATATATAAAGCTTTTGGGAGGTTCTTTAAATTTCAATGTTTCAAACCCAAAACCACTTCTCTTCATGATTGACTTCATATATAAGACATAGTTGCGTGGAGGTTCAAACGTAGGACTAAACTATGTAAGATAAAATCAGATGATCGGGGATCGCCAACTACGGAGTACTAGTTTTTATTCCAAATTGTATCCATAGTTAGTGATGTATATGTGCAAAAAAAGTAAAGTGTCCGTTTTGTGCAACAATCACAGCAATAAGTGGTGTGTCGTGCAATTTCCTCGGGCCCTTACTAAGGGCCTGATTTGCTTTTTCTTTTTTTATATCTTGAGATACTCTGAGCACTCCCTCCATCCCAAAATTACTACTACTCCGTACTGTACATAGTACCCCCTCTATAGGAATCTGATTCCACGGAACTTTTTTGATCAGTACATAGTCTCCTCCTTAATTCCCATGCCGACTTAACTCCCCCAGTGAGAAAAATCTCCTCTTCGCTCTCTAGTCTCTACCAAGCCGGCCGCCTCGCTACTTCCCTAGCTTCCTCCCTACAGCACACCTCGCCCCCGTACGCGAGCTAGGTCCAGCCGGAGATGGGGCACAACCGCCCCCGCTGGAAGAATGCTCAGAGGAAGTCCGGGCAGGAGGACAAGGGTGACGCCATCCCGGATGAACTTCTCGGGCTGGTGTTCCTGCGTCTCACCTCACCTCTGGATCTCGTCCGCGCCGCGTTCACCTGCAGGAGCTGGCGCAAGCTCATCGCGTCGGAGAACTTCCGTGTCGTCTCCGCTCTCCATGGCGCGCCATCCTCCATAGTCGCCGGCCACTACCACATCAGCTTCTCCCATTGTCACTATCGTCCGTCTGGGTTGCTGCCCCACTTCGTTCCCTCTTCCTCGTCATGTTGGGCCGGGGTCGCCGCAAATAATCTCGCGCTCGACTTCCTCCCACGGGCGCCAAACGGCGACCTCAGCTTGGAGCTCGCCAACTCTCGGGGCGGCCTCCTACTCCTTGCGGACTTCGACCACACCGAACACGGGAAGCCTTTCGAGCAGCCTTCACGTCTCGTCGTCTGCGATCCCCTGGCAGGTCAGTACGTGACGGTCCCTCCACCCCCTGCTGTTTCGAACACAACATTCGTAAGCTTGTTCCTGGGCGCCGCCCTCCATGGCGAGGACGCTGCGGCGCACATCAGTCTGTCAAATTACAGGGTAACGTGCCTGATCTATCATGACGGCATCTGCAAGACCTGCGTGTTCTCGCCTGGCCCTAGTGGCCACACTTGGACCTCCTCCGGCGCCACCGTGCCTCTCGACGCCACGCACATAGGCCTGTCGGATATCCTCTTTGTGGGGTGCAACGCCCGTTTCTTCCAGTGGTACGTGTTCGGTGCGCTCGGAAATTTCATTCTTGCTCTCGACAGAGAATCCGGCGAGCTCTCACGCTTCCAGAGAGCTCGAGACGAGCACTGGCTTCACACCGTGCCGATTGAGATGCTGGGCGGGCCCTCACGCGTGCTGAATTGGTACGTGCTAGAGCTTCCGTGGCCACCTACCTTCCGAGCTTGCTTATCCTAGGATTCTGGCTTCCTTGGTTGGATTAGTGTCGGCCATTGTGCTGTCGACACGGTCTGGATGTTGAAGACGAAGGGCATCTCAAGGATTTTGTTGTAATTTCGTTTTTATTAAGGTGTTTTGTACTATTTGATGTTTCTCTTAATGCCAGAGGGTTTATTTGCACTAGTCAAACTTGACATAGCTGTACGTTTTAAAGATTACATTTAACTTGTTCATCCTGATCCGAACTTCTAACATAATATGGTATAGTACTAGAATAGGAGGAGTAACACTTTTCGCATTTGGGCCAAATATAAAGTACTACGTCCATTTCAAGGAATAAGGCGCACGCGTACTCCAAGACGTATATTTTGGTCAGATTACCATGACCATTGAATTGACAAGACAATACACACAGCATTGGGGCGTGCTCGATGGTGCTAGCTACTAACATGTGATAGGCATCGCGGTAGCGTCGCAAATAGAAAACAAATCGTATTTTCTGGGGGAGTGATGTTTTGGCTCCTGGGTGCGTATGCTCCATTTAGTTTGAACTGCAACATCTATATATTTTGAAATGTCAAAAACTTCCAAACAAAAAATTAATCTTTTCATCTTCACATGCTAAGAGCGCATAAAGTCTTTCCATAAAAAAACTAAATTGTCATTTGGGTTGTGTAAAAAAGATAAAATTTATTGCTAAAAATAAAGCTGTTTGTAATACTTGCTTTTGTCTTCTTACATCAACCACAAAAAGTATCGGCTTTTCACGAAACTACACGAACACACATAGATTATCGAGGAGTACATGCGAATTTTTTTGTTAAAATTTTTCGAAAATTAAAAATACTATGTTTTTTTGGGTCGAGGTAGCATATCCGCCCAAGAGCCGAATTAAATTTCCGATTTTTTTTGGACTGACAATTTCATCGGGAAGACATGGATGCGCGCAGGCGGCGTGCAAGGCAAGGCATCGATTTGACCGGACGTACTTAGGGCAGGTTAGGCTGCCATCGTACTTTTTTCGGGCAGGTGAGGTACCAGAACTCGAAGTCCTCTTCAACGTCTCTCTCTCTCTGTCTTTTTTGAGTGTACTAACGCGCGTTCATACTGCACTCTATCAAATGTTCACGGTCAGCGAGAAGACCCGCAGCCCGCTCTACCCGAAGGGGATTCTCTGGTTGGCCTTTCCTGACTTTGGGTCAAAGAAATAAATAAATCTAAATAACCTTTAGATTCATCTAAGATTCCGATTCCCAGTAAAAAAAAATATAGAATAGAAAAATATGGGACAAAAAATAAAGGTCCCCCAAATTGTGGGATCTGCATTTCAGGGACTCAAAGTTAGGGAAATATTTGAGATGCAAAGTAAGAGAATATTTACCAGTATAATTGGTTGATTAGATGATTAAGTGGTGGAATCACAACAGATGGGAGCAGTACATGGTGGAAACCGCAAAATATCCGTCCAAATGTTTTTTTTGTGCAACATACGAAGTATGAGGTGGTGGAACTTGAGGCCAGTGACTTTACTTACTCCAAAATGCAACTTTACGTACATGAGCCATCAGATCAAGATCCAACGGACACATTTGATCCAGAATTTGAAGTCACAATTTAAGTTGCTCGGAAAAAATCGAAAACATTACAGTAAGATATATATCTTTCCTTAAGTATTCTGGTAAAGTTATACTTCATTTCAAAATTGAGTTTAATTTTAAGTTCAAAATCTGGATCAACAATGTGCGTTAGATCTTGATCGAATGACTCACGTACAAGTCGCAAGTGAAGTCACTGGATCTCTGTCCGTGGTGGAATCTGCAATTCCCTCGCCTATATATATACAAGTCGAAGACTATGACCCTCTATTCCCATCTCCTTCCCATGCTCTAAATTCATATTCCATTTAGAATCGTTGGGCATGGAGGTTCCCCCTGGTAGCTTTAGAGCTCTTTTTGACGATGCTAAATTGAGAAGACTGCTCACCTGCGGTTTGTGCTCTCAATCCGCACAACCTCCATTTTGGCAGTTTAGTACTTTCTTCACTAGGTTCATCCAGTTGTATTTTAATTTGGGCCAACAGTCGTGTTAATTTCCTTGTATTAAGCAGTGCTGTTCGTGCAAGAAGTTTGCATGCGGCACTGCGCTAGGAACCTGCCCGGTGGCGCGTGCCCGGGATGCTGTATGCGTCTTCCAAGGTGAAATTCCTCCATCTGAAAGTATGGAATTTTCCCGTGAATGTGTTATGGAAAAGAATGGGGTGAGAAGAACGTTCATCTGCGGTTTGTGCTCTCAAATCGCACGACGTCCACTATACCGGGTTAGTACTTTCTTCACTAGGTTGCACCCAGCTATATTTTTTCTTTGGGCCAACAGTCATGTTAATTTTCTTGTATTAAGCAGTGCATTCGCATGGGGGAGCGAGGGCATATTGCATGCGGAAGCTGCTTAAGAAACCTGCCCAGTCTCGTGTGCCCGAACTGCGACGGCATCTACGAAAAGGAAGTAGATTTAATTAGATTTGTCTCCTTGTTTAAGGTGGATTGCAGGAACGATGGTTGCGACATGAGCGGAGACTTGCTCGAATACTTGCAACACGAGGCGACGTGCCCGCATGCGCCAACTAGACGGTAGGTGGTTGATCTTGCCGGTCTCAATGGAGAAGATGATCGCGCTTCGAGGCTAAGATCTGAGCTCGGTGGAGAAGGACCGGATGGAGTTTCCTTTTCTAGATCTAGAGTTCTTTTTGTACTTTTAGATGTCCTATCCGTAGTTTCCTTTTACTTGGAGGGTCCTTCTTGCAGTCTGTAATCCCACCATCATCATAATATAAAAGCAGTGTCGCCAGGTCCTTCGGGACTTTTCTGTGTTCAAAAATGAGTACTCATTTTAGACATGTCGTCTATTTATGTGTGCGATGTTGTATCGTCTATTACCGTCATTAGTTTGAGTGTGCCCATGTCCTAGAACAAAACTTCGGCATGATGTACTTGTATGTTTAATTGAATTCGACCAAGTATAATGTGGAACCGGTCATTGTGAGCATATGGAGATTGCGAACCGGTAATTGACAGGTGGTACATGCTCCTATATTAATCTTGTTTATCTAATGGTAATTGTGATTTATGCGGTACTGAATTAATTAGTTTTAGTTATAAACAGGGACTCTTTGGACGGGGGCTCCTTTTCGAACTAGATCGGGGAGATTTATGAAGTGCTAGAAGGGAACAAATTAGTACATGAGTGTTTTCCGTGAAATGGTAAAAATTTGTAGTGGCAGATTGCCGCCAATGCAATTTTTTCACGTGGTTGATATGGTAGGATGGACATTTCCAAGATTTCACGAATTATTTCGGTTTGTGACCATATATTAAATTAGTTTTGGGCTCATTTCCATTTAATCTGAAATTTCAACCGAAGTACACGAAGGACAATTTAAAAAGGGGAAACTATATATACATGATGTGCACTAAAGGTGTGGTACCCCCCAAAAAAATGACCAAACATATGCGTTGCATCCAAGTATGTAACACCCATATGGCAAACAAAAGCATTGAGTAGTTGTTTGTGATGTATGTAATCTAAATGTATATAAAAAATACCAAACATGGCACACCAAAATATTTTTTTAAAAAAAAACTTGCCAGATTTTGGCACCATGCATGTTGGAGTTTTTTTTGACACAATCCTTCTTGGAGTTCGCGTGGCTCTCTTCTGAAGTGAGAGGTGAGTTGGTTAATGCTAGAACCATGGCAAACTTCCGAATGTTAGTAATTTAGCATGTACTCATCATTTGTGATTTACTACCTAGGAACAATGCCAAACATGACACACCTATGTTCTTGAGAATATTCCCTTTCACTGATTTTGGCACCATGTGTGTCTTTAAGTATGTTTGCATGCCTTATTGATTGGATATTGAAATACCATGTCAAACTGTCGATACATGGAAAATTCCTTTGCTACAATCAAATAAACTTCGGGCTCCTTTGATTCAAAGGAATATGGAGGGTGTAGGAATATGAAAGGTGCATGATTGGAATGTTATGCCAAGTTGAATCCTATAGGAACATGATGTGTCTTTGATTATGGGAAAGGAACTTTTCCATGAGGTATTAGCTAATGTGTTTTTCCTATAGGATTTGCACTACAAGATTTCGATAGGAATAGTTCCTATGAATCAAATGACTTGTATAAGAAATTTTCCCATAAGAACCAAATCCAACATAATTCCTATGTCAATCCTATGAAATGAGCTCGATTCCCATAGGATTCAAGTAGACATGACATCCCAATTCTATTATTTTCCTTTTCCTATACTTTCCATTTCCTATGAACCAAAGGAGACCTAACTACTTGGCCATACTGAAACAATTGCCAAATAAATGTCGTGAATCTTATGGCCCCGTGAGTTTGACCTAAATTTGAAATCATGGTCAAAGGTGCTTAAAATAGGAAAATAAAAGCATGTGTCAACTTTTTTTTTGATGTACTAAGGGAAAATACCAAACATGCCATAATGCAAACTGTGTTTTAGAGAGAAGCCCTTCAAAAAAGTTGGCATCCACTTGTTGATTTTACTATCGACATGACAAAATAACTGATCAGATGACCAAGTGGTGAAATTTGCAACATATTAGACCACCACATGGTGGAAACTGCTAAAAATAGTGAAAACTGCAAAGAAAAAGTTAAAGTGGTGGTTTGTGCAGCATATGAAGGATTGAGTAGTAAAAGTTGGATGTGCACTACCGTGGGCCTGTGGTAATTTTTCGATAAAGGATGCTTTATTACTTTTGATAAGCAATTACATCCAGCCTCTGCACAACCAGGGTGCACACAGCCGTTTTAGGGCTCCTTTGATTCAAAGGATTTGCATAGGAATTGTGTAGGATTTGGTTCCTATGGGAAAAATTCCTATACATGTTGTTTGATTCATAGGAACATATCCTATAGGAAAATTTCCTATAGGAATCTTGTAGTGTAATTCCTATAGGAAAAAAACATTAGCTCATACCTCATGAAAAATTCCTTTGCTACAATCAAACAAACTTCATCTTCCTATAGGTTTCAAGTAGACATGCCATTCCTATCCTATACCTTTCCTATTCCTATACTTTTCCTATCCTTTAAATCAAAGGAGGCCTTAATAGACTTAGGATCACAAAAATGTCAAACTAAAGGAGAAAATAGGCGAAATACATATCGAAACGATGAATCATATAACGCCTAAAATGCGGGTGGGGCTTCAATCCGTAGACTATGCTGCCACCCATGTAGGGAAAAAGTATCCCTCGCCGTAGCCTCCAACCGTTTACAGAAATACAACCCATGTGGGCCTGTGGTAATGTTCGCCTATTATGATGATGGCAAGAAAAAAATGATGTTTTCTCTGCTGAAACTGTCCCGAGCTGATTTGACGAGACAAAATACAGCTACACGGCGTGCACGGGACAACTATACAGTACATTAGCTTCTTCTCGGGTCACATGCCTGCACCACAGGTGCAGTAAGTGCAGCAGAGACCAGAGAGAGAAGGAACGCCCGTAGTATTTTTGATTTCAATTCACAATGTTTTTTTCCTTGCCTCTCCGTCTTCTTCACCTCCATCTTCTTGGTGTTTTCAAGAGTGATTATCAAAAACTCGTGGGGAAGGGAGACGCAAACGCCGCACCGCATCATTAGTAGCAGTATACCTTTCTCTCCTCGCCCCAGCTGGCCGCCCGCCGCAAACATTCCTTCCATAGCGCTTGCCGTCTCCTCCAAAACCCCCCAGCGCACTTGCATCCTCCATCCACCTAAATCCACCGCCGAGTACCTTTCTGTCCTCACCACCGCCGCTGCGCCTATTCCCCTGTCCAGCAGATCCGCTCCGCTACCTGCTACACACTTCGAGCAGACGACTACGGCGTTACGTGTGTCACCGCCGTGTCAGATGGGGGCGGAGCCGCTCAACTCCCGAAGGCGGGTCGAGCCAGATCGGGCAGAGCCTCCGTCGAGCCTCGACCTCGTCAGCCGCCTCCCCGACGAGATGCTGCACATCATCATCTCCCTCCTGCCCATGATATCCGCTGTAAGGACAACCTTGCTTTCCAAACGGTGGCGCCACCTCTGGCGCTCCGTCCCACTTAACCTCCTCGCCGACGACAACGACCTCATCAGCCGCCTCCCCGACCAAATTCTCCACATCATCATCTCCCACCTGCCCACTATATCCGCTGTAAGCACAACCTTGGTCTCCAAACGGTGGCGCCACCTCTGGCACTCCGTCCCACTTAACCTCGAGATCGACGACCAACTCGCCAAGCAAAACCACAAACGCATCGCCGCGATCTCCAGTATCCTCGCGGCTCACCCTGGCCCTGCCAGAAGCGTATCAATTGACCCCTTCAGAAGCACTTGCAAGGTCGACACCACGCTCGACAGCTGGTTCCGGTCCACCACCCTATCTTGTGTCGAGTACCTCAGATTCGATGGTGGAACAGTGATGCGCTCCTTCCCGCTGTCCGCGCTCCGCTGCGCGTCCACGCTGCGCATTGTCAGCATTTGTACTTGCTATTTGCCCGAGATTTATGCCAACTCCATGCTTCTTTTCCCCCAACTCAAGAAGCTGATGCTCTATGATGTCTACATCTGTAAGGCGGCGAACATCAACCGCCTGTTCACCCGCTGTATTGTGCTCGAGGCACTTCACCTTGAGGGGGTCCACGGGTTCACCCACCTCAACATTCACATGCCAAATCTTCGTACAATTAGTGTGGCTAGCTATTGGAAACACAACACCACCGAACTTATTCAGTTAGACACGGTGCAAATTATGGATGCATCTTGCCTCGAGAGATTGGTCATATGTGTTCATGATGTTCCACTACTAATCCAGGTCGCCAACGCACCAAAGTTGATGGTGTTGGGCTTTGCGTCGTACCCTGGCTGCCAACTTGTTATTGGACGCATAAACTTTTTGGTAGAACAGCCTTCTTCTTGTTGAACTAACTCATATTTTTGTTTTTTTTTGACATATGTACCATTGTCCTGTAGAGGATGATGCCCATAAGCTTGGAACATTCTCTGTGCACAGTGAAGAACTTGGTTCTAAAATCTGACGGCCCTAGTCTGGATCAACTACTTGCATTTCTTAGATGCTTTCCCTGCACGGAGAAGCTATATATCAAGGTAAATTCGTTGTTGTTAACTGTTTACCACTATGAGCAAAAAGTGTAGAGTTACATGGAGTTAACCTGTTATTAGCCTAGATCAGTTGAACAATATTTTGTACTAGAAGAACATCCACAATGGAGTTATATTATGTTGGTTCAAAACTAAACTTCTTGTCATACAATGTGTTGTATCTTGTGCATCTGTGAAGTTTCATATAAACACATGATAATATGTGATCTGTGTAAAAAAGATTAGACATATGTAAATAGTGTGACTTACTATTTACACATCATTTGTTCTTTTTTGTGTAGATCACATATTATCATATTTTTGGATGAAACTTCACAGAAGCACATGATAGAACACAATGTATGTCCAGACTTTTAGTTTACATTTTTCTTTGGAAACTTGGAAGTGTCAAAAGAAAAATGGGGTGCACCCGCAACTAGTTGCGGATTGGAGTTTCCCATGTTGGTAACCTTTCCCCAACTTTACAATGACAATAACAGATGTAAAAAAGTGCATCTATCAAATTGGAACGTGTCAGGGGATTATGTTGTTCCACGGTCCTCAGTTAACACATGATTCAACTCACCTGAGATATTCATTAGTTGACAGCTATGAAGTACTTTGTTATTGTACTGACTACTTAATTTGACTTCTTTGCAGTTTTATAGAACCGGCGATAAGGTTCATGTGCTGCATAATGAGCCAGCCTGTCCCATTGAATGCCTTGATCTCCATGTCAAAGAAATTTCGATTTCTGACTACCGAGGAAGGAGAAATGATGTTATTGTCTCCAGGTTCTTTATGCAGAACACTAGAATGCTCAAAGTAATGAAATTTGGTGTAACAAATTATCACAATAAGATCTGGTGGGATACCCAGTTCAAGCGCCTAGACCTGAAGAACACCGCTTCTAGAGATGTTGATTTTCAGTTTGGATATTTACCATCCTTAGATAAGTTCAGCTCGGACGGTGTTCGTAGCTGCTTGATACATGACTTGTCAGTGGCTGATCCCTTTGCTAGAGAGATATATGCAAGATTTGGGCCAATTTCTGCATAGTGTTACTTTAACTCCCTATATTTTGTACTGGTCTGAACAATATACTTCATCACTTGGTTAATGTACTTCAGACTTGATGTTATTCTTGTGAACATGGTCTAATATTCTAATGCTTTCGGGATGTATGTACTACTAGTGATATATATAGAAGCTAGCAATTGGTTGACAGAATCTACTAAAAAAGCCTGTAACGGATGTTCACATTCAGTTCGTCAATGCTATATCATGTATGCTTGACGAAGGCGATAATAGAACCGCCGCAGAACACCGACTGAACAAAGATAATCAAAGATCCACATCTTGGGAGAGGCAAAATTCTTACAGATTAGGTCAATACCATAGAAGCCATTAACTTCAGACCACACCTCACGTGCATCAGCGTCCTCTTAGTTTCAAAGGCGGTAGGGGATCGAAAAAATGCAAATAGCCAGTAATTACTGTCAAAAATAAATCCAAGAAAGGAAACTTTTATTGTTCATAGAGGCTGACATGTGGGACCCATGAGCCAGCAGCGTCTCAAAGTTTCAAAGGCGCCATGTGATCGAAAGAAAATGGCAAATAGCCTGAAATTATTGGTCAAAAATAAATCCAACAAAGGAAAGGTTTATTGTTCAAAGAGGCTGACATGTGGGACACATGAGCCAAAGCGTCTCGACGTTTTAAAGGTGGAATGAGATCGAAAGAAAAAATAAGCCAAACTTCAGTTGGTAAAAAAAACAAGAAAAAACACATTTATCGTTCTGAGAGGATGACATACGGGACCGATGAGGCAGCAGCATCCTCAACGTTTCCAAGGCGGCATGGGATCCAAAAAAAAGGCAACTAGTCAGAAATTAGGGGTCAAAAATAAATCAAAGAAAGGAAAGGTTTATTGTTCACAGAGGCTGACAAGCGGGACCCATGAGCCAGAAGAGTCCTCAATGTTTCAAAGGCGGCAGGGGATCAAAAAAAAGGAAGTAGCCACAAATTAAGGGTAAAAAATAACTCCAAGAAAGGAAAGTATTTTTAGGACGACATGCGGGTCGCATTTTGCAGCAGCGGTCTCAGCGTTACAAAGGTGGCACGGGATCGAAAGAAAAAGGCAAGTGACCAAATATAACGAGCCAAAAATAACTCCGAGAAAAGAAACTTTACTGTACATAGAGAATGACATGCGGGTCCCATTTTGCAGCAGCGGTCTCAACGTTTCCAAGGTGGCACGGGATCAAAAGAAAAAGAAGTAGCCAGAAATTAGGGGTAAAAAATAATATATCCAAGAAAGGAAACTTTTATTCTACATAGAGGATGACTTGCGGGACCCACAAGCTAGCAGCTTCCTCAACGTTTCAGATGCAGCATGAGATCGAAAGAAAAAGGCAAGTGACTAAATATCAGGTGCCAAAAATAATCCAAAAAAAACTTTTATTGTACATAGAGGATGACATGCGGGTCCCATTTTGCAGCAGCGGTCTCAACGTTTCAAAGTTGACATGAGATCGAAAGAAAAAGGCAAGTGACCAAATATCAGGAGCCAAAAATAATCCACGAAAAGAAACTTTTATTGTACATAGAGGATGACATGTCGGCCCCATTTTGCAATAGCGGTCGGCACAGGACCAAAATAAAAAGGAAGTAGCCAAAAACAGGAAAGATTTCAATTGGGCTGCATCTGGACATCTGAGCCTTCGAACTACCCTGCTGGAAGCCTTTTGACTCGTACAATTTAAGCCCACTCCAAAACAGGAAAGTCCTATGCTTGGCAAAAACAAAAAACAAGGAGATTCAACATATAAGTTTGTTTACGTAAAAACAAAGATTCAATTTATCCCTTTGCAATAGCTTAGAGCGAAATACACTGTTTATTGTCTGCAAAATAATCAAGATATCACATGTTTTTTGTACGGGGAGGCTGACATCGGGGCCCGATGAGCCAGCAGCGTCGTCAACGTTATAAAGGCGGCAGGGGATCGAAAGAAAAATTAAACCAAAAATCAGTTGGTAAAAAAATCAAAGAAAATAAACATTTATCATTCTAAGAGGATGACATGCGGGACCCTTGAGGCAGCAGCTTCCTCAACGTTTCCAAGGCGGCACGGGATAAAAAAAAGGCGAAATAGCCAGAAATTAGGGGTCAAATAACTCCAAGAAAGGAAAGGTTTGTTGTTTATAGGCTGACATGTGGGACCCATGAGCCAGCAGGTTCCTCAGCGTTTCAAAGGTGGCATGAGATCGAAAGAAAAAGGCAAGTGACCAAATATCAGGACCCGAAAATAATCCAAGAAAAGAAACTTTTATTGTACATAGAGGATGACATGCGGGACCCATTTTGCAGCAGCGGTCTCAACGTTTCCAAAGGCGGCACGGGATCAAAAGAAAAAGGAAGTAGCATCTGGCCAAAATAATCCAAGAAAAGAAAGATTTCAATTGGGCTGGATCTGGCCATCTGGGCCTACGAACTATCCTGCTCGGCCTTTTGTCTCGTACAATTTCAGCCCACTCCAAAACATGAAAGTCCTTTTTTCGATAAAAACATGAAAGTCCTATGTTTCGCAAAAACAAAAAACAAGGAGATTCAACATATAAGTTTGTTTATGTAAAAATAAAGATTTAATTTATCCATTTGCAAAGCTCAGAGCGAAATACACTGTTTATTGTCTGCAAAATAATCGAATTATCACATATTTCTTGTACGGGGAGGCTGACATCAGGGACCCATGAGCCAGCAGCGTCGTCAACGTTTTAAAGGCGGCAATAGATCGAAAGAAAAAATAAGCCATAAATCAGTTGGTAAACAAAATCCAAGAAAAGAAACATTTACCTTTCTGAGAGGATGACATGCGGGACCCATGAGGCAGCAGCATCCTCAACTATTCCAAGGCGGCAGGGGATCAAAAGAAAAAAAGGAAATAGCCAGAAATTAAGTAGGGTCAAAAATAAATCCATCAAAGGAAACTTTTATTGTTCATAGAGGATGACATGTGGGACCGACCTGCCAACTGCGTCGTCATCATTTCAAAGGGGGCAGGGGATCAAAAGAAAAAGGCAAATAGCCAGAAATTAGGGGTAAAAAATAAATCCAACAAAGGAAACTTTTATTGTTCATAGAGGATGACATGCGGGACCCATGAGCCAGCAGCTTCCTCAACGTTTCAAACTCGGCATGAGATCGAAAGAAAAAGGCAAGTGACCAAATATCAGGAGCCAAAAATAATCCAAGAAAAGAAACTTTATTGTACATAGAGGATGACATGCGGGTCCCATTTTGCAGCAGCGGTCTCAACTTTTCCAAGGCGGCACAGGGCCAAAAGAAAAATGAAGTAACCAGAAATTAGGGGGTGAAAAAAATCCAAGAAAAGAAAGATTTCAATTGGGCTGCATCTGGATTCTGGGCCTTCGAACTATCCTGCTTGGCCTTTTGTCTCGTACAATTTCAGCCCACTCCAAAACAGGAAAGTCGGATTTATCTAAAAAAACAGGAAAGTCCCATGCTTCGCAAAAAACAAAAAACAAGGAGATTCAACATATAAGTTTGGTTATGAAAAATAAATATTTAATTTATCCATTTGCAATAGCTCACAGCGAAGTACACTGTTTATTGTCTGCAAAATAATCAAGATATCACATGTTTCTTGTACGGGGAGGCTGACATCGGGGACCCATGAGGCAGCAGCATCGTGAACGTTTTAAAGGCGGCAGGAGATCGAAATAAAAAATAAGCCAAAAATCAGTTGGTAAACAAAATCCAAGAAAAGAAACATTAACCTTTCTGAGAGGATGACATGCGGGACCCATGAGGCAGCAGCATCCTCAACTATTCCAAGGCGGCAGGGGATCAAAAGAAAAAAAAAGAAATAGCCAGAAATTAAGTAGGGTCAAAAATAAATCCATCAAAGGAAACTTTTATTGTTCATAGAGGATGACATGTGGGACCGACCTACCAGCTGCGTCGTCATCGTTTCAAAGGAGGCAGGGGATCAAAAGAAAAAGGCAAATAGCCAGAAATTAGGGGTAAAAAATAAATCCAACAAAGGAAACTTTTATTTTTCATAGAGGATGACATGCGGGACACGTGAGCCAGCAGGTTCCTCAACGTTTCAAACTCGGCATGAGATCGAAAGAAAAAGGCAAGTGACCAAATATCAGGAGCCAAAAATAATCCAAGAAAAGAAACTTTATTGTACATAGAGGATGACATGCGGGTCCCATTTTGCAGCGGTCTCAACTTTTCCAAGGCGGCACAGGACCCAAAGAAAAATGAAGTAACCAGAAATTAGGGGGTGCAAAAAAATCCAAGAAAAGAAAGATTTCAATTGGGCTGCATCTGGACATCTGGGCCTTCGAACTATCCTGCTAGGCCTTTTGTCTTGTACAATTTCAGCCCACTCCAAAACAGGAAAGTCAGATTTATCTATAAAAAAATAGGAAAGTCCTATGCTTCGCAAAAAAAAACAAGGAGATTCAACATATAAGTTTGTTTATGAAAAATAAATATTTAATCTATCCGTTTGCAATAGCTCAGAGCGAAGTACACTGTTTATTGTCTACAAAATAATCAAGATATCGCATGTTTCCTATACGGGGAGGCTGACATCGGGGACCCATGAGCCAGCAGCGTCGTCAACGTTTCAAACGTGGCATGAGATCGAAAGAAAAAAGAAATAGCCAAAAATCAGAGGGTGAAAAAAAACCCAAGAAAATAAACTTTTATAGCACATAGAGGATGACATGCGGGTCCCATGAGCCAGCAAGGTTCCTCAACGTTTCAAACGTGGCATGAGATCGAAAGAAAAAGGCAAGTGACCAAATATCAGGAGCCAAAAATAATTCAAGAAAAGAAACTTGATTGTACATAGAGGATGACATGCGGGTCCCAATTAGCAGCAGCGGTATCACCGTTTGAGAAGCGGCAGGGGATCGAAAGAAAAAAGGCAAGTGACCAAATATGAGGTGCCAAAAAGAATCCAAGAAAAGAAAGTTTTATAGTACATAGAGGATGACATGCGGGTCCCATGAGCCTGCAGGGTCCTCAACGTGGCATGAGATCGAAAGAAAAATGCAAGTGACCAAATATCAGGAGCCAAAAATAATTCAAGAAAAGAAACTTGATTGTACATAGAGGATGACATGCGGGTCCCATTTAGCAGCAGCGGTATCACCGTTTGAGAGGCTGCACGGGATCGAAAGAAAAAGGCAAGTGACCAAATATGAGGTTCCAAAAAAAATCCTAGAAAAGAAAGTTTTATAGTACATAGAGGATGACATGCGGGTCCCATTTAGCAGTAGTGGTATCACCGTTTGAGAGGCGGCAGGGGATCGAAAGAAAAAGGAAAGTGACCAAATTTGAGGTGCCAAAAAAAACTCCAAGAAAAGAAAGTTGATTGCTCATAGAGGATGACATGCGGGTCCCAATTAGTAGCAGCGGTGTCAACGTTTCCAAGGCGGCAAGGGATCAAAAGAAAAAGGAAGTAGCTAGAAATCAGGGGGTCAAAAAAAATCCAAGAATAGAAAGAATTTTGTTTCATAGAGGATGACATGCGGGACCCATGATCCTGCATCGTAAACGGCTCGATCGGAGAGCGTTGAAGTAGCCAGAAATCAGGGGGTGAAAAAAATCCAAGAAGAAAGATTTCAATTGGGCTGCATCTGGACATCTGGGCCTTCGAACTATCCTGCTTGGCCTTTTGACTCGTACAATTTCAGCCCACTCCAAAACAGGAAAGTTCCGAATTTTCTAAAAAAAAACAGGAAAGTCCTATGCTTCGCAAAGACAAAAAAACAAGGAGATTCAACATACAAGTTTTTTTATGTAAAAATAGAGATTTAATTATCCGTTTGATATAGCTCAGAGCGCAATACACTGTTTATTGTCTGCAAAATAATCAAGATATCATATGTTTCTTGTTCGGGGAGGCTAACATCGGGGACCCATGAGCCAGCAGCGTCGTCAACATTTTAAAGGCGGCAGGGGATGGAAAGAAAAAGTAAACCAAAAATATGTTGGTACAAAATCCAAGAAAAAAGAAACATTTTCGTTCTAAGAGGATGACATGCGGGACCCATGAGGCAGCAGCATCCTCAGCGTTTATTGTTCATAGAGGCTGACATGTGGGACCCCTGAGCCAGCAGCGTCCTCAACGTTTTAAAGGCGGCAGGAGATCGAAAGAAAAAATTAGCCAAAAATCATTTGGTAAACAAAATCCAAGAAAAGAAACATTTACCGGTCTGAGAGGATGACATGCGGGACCCATGAGGCAGCAGCATCCTCAACGATTCCAAGGCGGCAGGGGATCAAAGAAAAAAAAGGAAATATCCCGAAATTAATTAGGGGTTCAAAATAAATCCATCAAAGGAAACTTTTATTGTTCACAGAGGATGACATGTGGGACCGACCTGCCAACAGTGTCCTCATCGTTTCAAAGGGGGCAGGAGATCAAAAGAAAAAGGCAAATAGCCAGAAATTAGGGGTAAAAAATAACTCCAACAAAGGAAACTTTTATTGTTCGTAGAGGATGACATGCGGGACCCATGAGCCAGCAGCTTACTCAACGTGTCAAAGGCGGCATGAGATCGAAAGAAAAAGGCAAGTGGCAAAATATTAGGAGCCAAAGATAATCCAAGAAAAGAAACTTTATTGTACATAGAGGATGACATGCGGGTCCCATGAGTCAGCAGCTTACTCAACGTTTCCAAGGCGGCAGGGGATCAAAAGGAAAAGGAAATAGCCAAAAATCAGAGGGTGAAAAAAAACCAAGAAAATAAACTTTTATAGCACATAGAGGATGACATGCGGGTCCCATGAGCCAGCAGGTTCCTCAACGTTTCAAACGTGGCATGAGATCGAAAGAAAAATGCAAGTGACCAAATATCAGGAGCCAAAAATAATTCAAGAAAAGAAACTTGAGTGTACATAGATGATGACATGCGGGTCCCAATTAGCAAGAATGTATCACCGTTTGAGAAGCGGCAGGGGATCGAAAGAAAAAAGGCAAGTGACCAAATATGAGGTGCCAAAAAGAATCCAAGAAAAGAAAGTTTTATAGTACATAGAGGATGACATGCGGGTCCCATGAGCCTGCAGGGTCCTCAACGTGGCATGAGATCGAAAGAAAAATGCAAGTGACCAAATATCACGAGCCAAAAATAATTCAAGAAAAGAAACTTGATTGTACATAGAGGATGACATGCGGGCCCCATTTAGCAGCAGCGGTATCACCGTTTGAGAGGCTGCACGGGATCGAAAGAAAAAGGCAAGTGACCAAATATGAGGTTCCAAAAAAATTCCAAGAAAAGAAAGTTTTATAGTACATAGAGGATGACATGCGCGGGTCCCATTTAGCAGCAGCGGTCTCACCGTTTGAGAGGCGGCAGGGGATCGAAAGAAAAAGGTAAGTGACCAAATATGAGGTGCCAAAAAAATCCAAGAAAAGAAAGTTTTATAGTACATAAAGGATGACATGCGGGTCCCATTTAGCAGCAGCGGTATCACCGTTTGAGAGGCGGCAGGGGATCGAAAGAAAAAGGCAAGTGACCAAATTTGAGGTGCCAAAAAAAACTCCAAGAAAAGAAAGTTGATTGCTCATAGAGGATGACATGCGGGTCCCAATTAGCAGCAGCGGTCTCAACGTTTCCAAGGCGGCAAGGGATCAAAAGAAAAGGAAGTAGCCAGAAATCAGGGTGTCAAAAAAAATCCAAGAATAGAAAGAATTTTGGTTCATAGAGGATGACATGCGGGACCCATGATCCTGCATCGTAAACGGCTTGATCGGAGAGCGTTGAACGAGATGGCGCGATCGAGAAAAAAAACAATGCCAGAGAGGCTGCCATCTGGGCCCTACATCCCTCGGCGGTGCGGATTTGCGTTGACTCGGCCGGCGAACCCGAGAATTCGAGATGCACCACGTCCCGGGCCACCATACGCAACGTTTTGGCCGGTTTCGTCGGGCTAGGTGGCCTCAAAAACGAGAAAAAAATTGTTTTGACATGCACAACGGACAGACCCAAAATCGTCGGCCATGGTACACCAGCTACCACGGCGCGACTTCAACTTCGTCGGCCATGGCAACTTTTCTTGTAGTGTAGCCTTCTTAATTATGTCATATAGTAAACATTCAAGTAGATAAACAAGGTCTAGACATATTCAAACCAGAAAAATCATGTATATATCTACACCTAACCCTAAACTCTGTCTTATGAAGTCAATCATGAAGAGAATTGGTTTTGGGTTTCAAACATGGAAATTTCAAGAACGTCCCAAAAGCTTCATATATTTTAGAGTGACTAAGAAGGATCCTGGCTTACGTTTTCATTTTCATGTTTGAAACTTGTTTAAATCATGGTCAAACCTAGGATTTGACCAAGAATCAAATGGGCATAAAATTCTAAAAAATAGAAAAATGAAAAACAAAAGCCCTAACTTTTACATGGAGGACCCCAGGCTGAAAGCAAGAAATGCGATCGGGTCTTGAATCTTGATGTGTCTTCTCTTGACAAAGAAGATCACTGGTAGTTTGCGTACGTACAACACATCACTTGTGCTCACTGAAGTGTGGTACCTGACGCATGGGCAACACACGTAAGTGACATGGATTCAAGGGTAGGGAAGCCAAGGGAAAAAACGAGAATTTGGACAAAAATAACCCAAGTATGTCGAAAGTTTGTTTTTCCCAATCTTTTTGACTTTGGGTTATTTCTGTCTATTTTGCCGAAAAAACGAGAACAGAGACTGGAGACGAGTTGAGGATTTCTGGTGTTAGACTGGAAACAGTGATGCATCTAGCTTCAGAGTACGTCAGATTAAGACTTCCTGAGCAACACTAGTCTGACGTAAGTACAGTGTATACAGACAAGACAGGGACCTGACATTGCTACCCACGTCCCTCTGCGCCCCTTCAAAGAAATCATACTCCGTACTAGAATCTCGAATCGTAGGAATTAGTCTGACACGATTTCTGATTGTTTAATTCATAGTTTTGCAATTTTCAGAATTCATTGACAATACATTTTTATATAAAAACAAAAAATCCTTCATTGTGTAACCGTATGTTATTATTTCTTTTGGTTTTCACACGTAATCAAACGTTACTGGATCCAAATACCGTTGTTTCTCAATCCTAATATTTGGAGATGATCATCACTCTCTAATCATACAATTTTCATATTCCCGCACTTTGAAAATCTTGCGAATAATCAAAGAAGCCAAATTTTATGTTGTGTATTGTATATGTTTATGACATGCTTAGTTTCATCGAATATTGTTTGGTTGCATCGCGGGGAAACCACATGAATTTAGATTAATTGTTGTTTGTTTGTGGTGTGACCAACTGCTTTTGCAACGAAACAACCCCCCCCACCATGCACGCATTGTTTGGGTCGCATGCATGATGTGTACAAAATTTTAAAATAGAAATAATGCAGGAATTGAATATGATTGCATGTTGAATTAATCCTATATGAAAGAAATCACACAAATTTGAATTGCATGTTCTTTGGTTGTAGTGCTACACAAAAATCACGTGCATTAGTGTGAATTATCATGTATTCAAGAATCAAAGGAGCCACTGAGATTTGAATCCCACAAAATTTCTATGAATTTTCTTCGAACCAAACAAGCCCAACAAGATTCCTAAGGAATATAATACAACGAATCAAACGACTTCCGTTGTTGGAATATTTCCTTAGTACATCAATCCTATAGACACTATATGATCCAGTTTCAACGGCAATCTGGTCGGTGTAGGCTCGAGGAGGCCAATTGTATATATATGTTTGGACCCAGTTGGTTGAGTGATCATGCTCGTGACATCCAGCCTGAAAGGTAAAATTCGGGCAAGGCCAACGTGACGCCACAATACTTTTGAAATATTCAAAAGCGCGTAATATTTGTGAAATTTTAATAATAGCTACTACTTTTGTGAATTTTTTTCGCTCATACGCTTATTGGGGGGTAGGCTAACCCTAATGGCCTCCTCAAGATCCCTACCTCTACCAAGGTTTCCCGAGTTCATCCACCTCAATGGGTTCCTTGCCACTCTCGAACATGTTGTGGGCCTCATTTCGGGTTCCCGTACCACGACCAGTCCTTATCAGGATTCCCGAACCCGATGCCATAATATTTGTTTGAAAAAAATTCAAGACCGCACAATATTTGTTGAAATAAATGAATAAGCATTTTTAAATAGCTAAATAAAAGAAGTATGAATTGAAAAATCTATTTTTTCTAAAACATTAATTGGAGTATTGACATGTTGAACCCACTTGTCGATTTTGCTATCAACATGACTAACTAACTGATTAGATAACCAAGTGGTGAAATTTGCAACATATTAGACCACCACATGGTGGAAACTGCAAAAAAAAAATGTCCAAGTGGTGGTTTGTGCAACATATAGAGCAGTACAGTATATGGTAGTACAAGGTGCACTGCCGTGGGCCCGTGGTAATATATCATGATGATGGCAAAGGATCTTTTCTCTGTTGAAACTGTCCAGAGGTGATTTGATGAGACAAAATACAGCTCCACGGCGTGCAAGGACAGCTATACAATACATTAGGTTCTTCTCGGGTCACACGCCTTCACGACAGGTGCAGTAAGTGCAGCAGAGACCAGAGAGAGAAGGCACGCCCGTAGTACTCGTATATTGGTTTCAATTCAAATTGTTTTTTTGCCTGCCTCTCCGTCTTCTTCATCTCCATCTTCTCTGGTGACCCCGCCTACACCAGCAGCCCCTGCACCACCGCCGCCATGCCTTATTCGGATCATCTCGAGCCACCTGTTTAATGGTACTAGTAGGAGTTGTGGACTTTTATCCATATCGCTCTACCAGCTGCCGCTAGCACTGTCCTCCAATACCTCATACCCAAACGCCAGCGTCCCACTTCCACACCCCCAAACCCACTTGACCGCATCCTTCCAATGGCGAGATCGATCAATGAGAGTGGCAGTTCTTGGGTGTTTGCTGATGGCCCCTTTGAAGAAATCGCATCCCGATGTGATGTTATCACCGCCGCGAGCCTCGTCGGTTCATGCAAGTTTTATCATGATTCAGCAACACAAAGTTTAGCTCTGCCTGCATCTCAGCCGTTTGGCTTGCCCTGTGTTCTTCATACTCACCAAACTCAGGTACCCTCCGCGCACAATCCCATCTCCCGCGTCGTTAAGTTCAAGCTGCAGGGTGCGCAGAAGGGCGAGCAGCAGGATTCGAAAGAGCGCAAGGGTACATTGTGCCAACTGACACCGTTGGACAGGATCTCTTCCGATGTCGTGATTCCAGATGGTGGTACAGGCATGTGGGCAGGCGCGAATGGAGATTGGATCGCTCTTCTTGGCTTCCCCTGGAATTGGGAGCTTGTCAATGTGTACACTGGTCGCCGGATTCCTCTACCAGCAATACGTGAGTTTAAATCCACCCCGGATAAACTTGTGTTCGAGTGTAATGATCAACATCTTCAACTGCTGAAGATAGCTATTTGCCGAGTTCCAACAACTTCTTCAAATTATACTAGTTTCTCTGTTCTTGCCATCTTCAACGCGGCAATTGCAGTCCTTCACTGTGCTTCGAGCACATGGACAGTTCTTGACAACCAGTTCTTAGCGTTCGGCTACTCCGATGCAATCATCCACAAGGGTATTGTATTTGTTGTAACTCAGACAGGCGAAGTTTATGCATTGAATCAACTTTCTTGGGGTAATTTTTCTCATCTCATATGATGTGTTTTCGCTCTTACCTGCTAGTTTCAGATTTAGCTTTAGCCTTTTTCTTTTTGTTGTGCAGTTTTCGTGTCATGCCTGTACCTTTCCACCTCTATATTCAATCAAAATCAGCAGCGATATGCCTTTGAGTCAAAATAAAGTACTCCCTCATATCCAAATCAAATTGACTCAGCTTTGTCTAGCGAATGCATCTAGCTAGACAAACTTGAGTCAATTAATTTGTGCATATATAGCTAGATACATCCAGTTGAGTCAATTAATTTGGATCGGAGGCAGTATTTTAGCTAGTATCATTATTCATGTATGTAATGAACTAATCAAGTTTTGTTGAACTGACTTCAAGCTGTGCTTTCCTTTGCAAGGTCCTTTGTTGATCAGCACAGCACCTATTCCGCCAGAACTTGATGAACAAGGTCGGTACAATCTTGGCTCCTGGTGGTTAGCACGATCTCCTGATGGTTCTAGACTTTTTCTGGTTCATACATGGGGCGTTACGGACGGGCGGGATTATACTGGACTGGTTCGGATTTTACCTGCTGCTGCTACCTCTGAGGGTCGTCGTGGTCGCACTATTAGCGGGTATGGTAAGGGTTTACTTGGCTGCGAGGTGTACAACATGGACACCAGTTAGTTGATGCCACCGAGGCCATGGAGGAGGATTATTTCCCTTGGATCATATTCTCTCTTCCTTGGAGTGAACTATCCGATTATCATTCCAGTAGAATACGGGGCAGAACATGACCATCCAAATATGGCGAGAAGCAACTTTGTTTACACATCGCACCATGCAGTAGGCCTTGCATATCCTCCTTCTCCAAAAATTTGCCGCTTCAGTTTGAATTCTGAAGACTGTACTGTTGGTTTCCAAACCAACATTAGATGGACATGGCGGCAGGTTCCGTTGTGGTTCATCCCAAGATTCGCCAACGCCCGGCAATGGAACCTGCCTTCGCGTCACAGGTCCAGAAAAAAGGGCTGATGTACTTTATGTAATACTCGTGTTGTAATGCAAGATTTGTATCTGTTGAACTATTTCATTTGCAGGTTTATCTCTACCTAGGCTACTCCCTTTCCGTAGTTGTGCTGTACTATCTGTTGAACTATTTCCTTTGCCTGTTATCTCTACCTAGGCTACTCCTCCGTAGTTGTTAAATTGATGTAATGCTCCTACAATGCAGGCTACGCTGGGCATGTGGCCTGTAATGTTATCAAACACCTTCTGTACTCGTTCTAGTATGCATTTCACACGATAGCTCACATAATTAAAGTACTCCTACAACGTATTAGTTGAAATATATCTCTCATAATTAAGTACCCCTCTTTGAGCTTATGCGAAACATAAATGACTATTTTAGAAATATATACGCTCGTCACAAGATTATATTAAAAACAATGGTACGTAGTTCTATTAGAAAAAGAAATTGTGAATAGTAGAATGATGTAGAAGTGTTTTTTGAGGTCTGTGCATAGCTAGTGTTCATTGTGCAAAAGCACTTAGACTAGTCACAATGGGAAGTATCATAGACTAGTATCATACATACTCCCTCCGTCCTCAAATAAGTGGACATCTAGCCTCAAACTTTGTCCATGAAAGAGTGTACTTCTATGTTCCCAATGCACTTTAAATTAGCAAAAGTTATTTCTCTCTCATCGCATGGAAATCAAACCCAATAATATTCAACACATGTTATCTTAATTTTGTACATGCACTTAGCCTATTGGAGATGAAATAATTAAAGAGGAGAGAGATGTTGGTTGCATCTTCCCAATGCAATTTTTCTCTCTTTTTACTAATTTACCTTGAAAATCCCACACGTCCACTTATTTATGGACGGAGGGAGTATGATACTAGTTTATGATACAACACCTACAATGCATAGTATCATGAATTAGTATCATAGTTCCATTCTATTTAATGTTTTGTAGAATCTCAATGCAAATATGTGTATATGATGTGTTTGCCACTAAAATTTCTAGTTTTACATGCTATGATACAGTATCTACCTATGATACTAATTTCACCTCTCTCATCATTAATTGATGTGCCACATAAGATTTATACCTACATGACATGCATGATACTACTACTACCTATGATACTCCCATTGTGGCTAGTCTTAGTTGAAGCAAAACCGAGCCGTGGCCCGCCCAACCTAGAAAAATTAAGCCTATGTTATTTGTAAAATTCAGCGTAATATTAGCACATTTTACTTTCTCTCAGCTTGTTGTCCCTCCAACCTTTCTTGTCAAGCTCCACCGCTATGCAAAAGGCTAAGAGCATCCACTATGTTGTCCACAAGACCTATCTACAAGGAAAAAGTAGTTGATAAGGTTGTAGTGGAGGTTATCCACAAGTAATATTTCCTTGGGCTGCATGATTCGTAGGAATAGGAAAAAACATATGATTAGTATGGCATGCCTAGTCGAATCATGTAGGAAGATGAGTTCTCTTTGATTCAGCCAAAGGAATTATCAATGAGATATGACCTCATGTTTATTTTCTATAGGATTATTTCCTATAGGATATGTTCCCATGAATCAAACAACTAGCTGGTGTAGGAAAAAATCCCGTAGAATCAAACAACTAGCAATCAAAAATAATTTATCTCTCATTCCTCTGTCGTGCATGTGGGTACACCAATAGCATATACATGTTGGTCCCATATTAATGCTAAGGTTCAGTTCATCATACATAGTGGGAAACTTCACAAGATAAATGGGACCCAAGTTATGGGGAAAGTTAATACTATTACTATATATATACACACATATATAGGTGATTCCCCGAGGGAATCCACTATGTTGTTCCACAAGGAAAATTTCTTATGGGTGACCTACAAGCTTGTTGGTTGTCCACAAACAAAAGAAAATATGGGAGTCTTTAAATATGGGAGTCTTTATTTCTCATAACTTGTATGTCTTTCAAATTTGAACCAAATTTGAATAAGTTTGAAATATTTGAAATGGGGCTTTTGCTTTAAACGTTTGAAACCCAAAACGAATTATCTTCATGCTAGACTTCATAAGACCGAGTTTAGGGTTAGGGGGTAGTTACATGATTTTTCTGGTTTGAATATGTCTAGACCTTGTTTATCAACTTGAATGCTTACTATATGACATAAGAAGACTATGTGCTTTTGTTTTTCATTTTTCTATTTTTTAGAATTTTATGCCCATTTGATTCTTGGTCAAATCCTAGGTTTGACCACGATTTAAACAAGTTTCAAACATGAAAATGAAAACATAAGCCAGGATCCTTCTTAGTCACTCTAAAATATATGAAGCTTTTGGGACGTTCTTGAAATTTCCATGTTTGAAACCCAAAACCAATTCTCTTCATGATTGACTTCATAAGACAGAGTTTAGGGTTAGGTGTAGATATATACATGATTTTTCCGGTTTGAATATGTCTAGACCTTGTTTATCTACTTGAATGTTTACTATATGACATAATTAAGAAGGCTATGTGCTTTGGTTTTTCATTCTTTAGTTTTTTTGTCTGAATTATTATGCCCATCTGAATATTGGTCAAATCCTAGGTTTGACCTAGATTTAAACAAGTTTAAAACATGAAAATGAAAAGGTAAGCCTGGATCCTTCTTAGTCACTCTAAAATGAAGCTTTTGGGAGGTTTTTGAAATTTCCATGCATGTTTGAAACCAAAAACCACTTCTCTTCATGCTTGGCTTCATAAGACAGAGTTTAGGGTTAGGGTAGATACATGATTTTTCTTATTGGAATATGTCTAGACTTTGTTTATCAACTTTTGAATGCTTACTATATATATATGTGACATAAGAAGACTATGCGCTTTTGTTTTTCATTTTTCTGATTTTTTTAACTTTATGCCCATTTAAATCTTGGTCAAATCCTAGGTTTGACAATGATTTAAACAAGTTTAAAATATGAAAATGAAAAGGTAAGCATGGATCCTTCTTAGTCACTATAAAATGAAGCTTTTGATAGGTTTTTGAAATTTCCATATTTGAAACCCAAAACCACTTCTCTTCATGCTTGACTACATAAGACAAAGTTTTGGGATAGGGGTAGATACATGATCTTTCTTGTTTGAATATGTCTAGACCTTATTTATCAACTTTAATGCTTACTATATGACATAAGAAAACTATGTGCTTTGGTTTTTCATTTTTCTGATTTTTTTTGAATTTTGATGCACATTTGAATCTTTGTCAAATCCTAGGTTTGACCAAGATTTAAACAAGTATAGAACATGAAAATGAAAAGGGAAGCCTGTATCCTTCTTAGTCACCCTAAAATGAAGTTTTTGGGAGGTTTTTGAAATTTCCATGTTTGAAACCCAAAACCACTTCTCTTCATGCTTGACTTCATAAGACAGAGTTTAGGGGTTAGGGGGTAGATACATGATTTGTCTAGTTTGAATATGTCTAGACTTTGTTTACCAACTTTAATGCTTTCTATATATTAGACATAAGAAGACTATGTGCGCTCTGGTTTTTCATTTTTCTATTTTTTTTATTTTATGCCCAATTGAAACTTGGCCAAGTCCTAGATTTGACCAAGATTTAAATAAGTTTAAAGCATGAAAATGGAAAGGTAAGCCTGGATCCTTCTTAGTCGCTCTAAAATGAAGCTTTTGGGATGTTCTTGAAATTTCCATGTTTGAAACCCAAAACGAGTTTTCTTCATGCTAGACTTCATAAGATTGACAGGGGGTACATACATGATTTGTCTGGTTTGGATATATCTAGACCTTGTTTATCAACTTGAATGCTTACGATATGACATAAGAAGACTATGTGCTTTTGTTTTTCATTTTTATTTTTTTGTGCCCATTTGTATCTTGGTCAAATCCTAGGTTTGACCAAGATTTAAACAAGTTTAAAACATGAAAATGAAAAGGGAAGCATGTATCCTTCTTAGTCACTCCAAAATGAAATTTTTGGGAGGTTTTTGAAATTTCCATGTTTGAAACCCAAAACCACTTCTCTTCATGCTTGACTTCATAAGACATAGTTTAGGGGTTATGGGGTAGATACATGATTTGTATGGTTTGAATATGTCTAGACCTTGTTTATCAACTTTAATGCTTACTATATGACATATAAGACTATGTGCTTTGGTTTTTCATTTTTCTATATTTTTTTTAATTTGCTGCCAATTTGGTTTGACCAAGAGTTAGACAAGTTTTACACGTGAAAATGAATAAGTAAGCATGGTTCCTTCTTAGTCACTCCAAAAGGTACCAATTGATAGGTGTGTTAACTCTGCTTCATGGAAAAAATAATGTCATGTAAATGAGTTCTCCTTTGATTTAAAGGATAGGAAAAACATAAGAATAGGAAAGGTATAGGATTGGAATGGCATGTCTACTTAAACCTATAGGAAGATGAAGTTTATTTGATTGTAGCAAAGGAATTTTTCCATGAGGTATGAGCTAATATTTTTTTCCTATAGGAATTACACTATATCATACTACGTGGGTCCCATCTTAATTAATGTTGGGTCCCATCTTAATTAATGTTAAGGTTCATATCTCAAACTTCCAGTAAATCATGCATATTTCGATTTATATTTTGGTGAAGTTTCATTTGATTTGAATTATAGGTTTGTGAGGAAATATATATTTAGTTTGAACTAGTGCTCGAGTACGTAAGAAGCTATTTAATCACAAGCTTCATAGATTTTAAAACAAGGCATCTACGTATTACTGGATTTTTTCAAAATTTTCTGAATAGTTTTTCGGCTCCTTTGATTTGAAGGATAGGAAAAACATAGGAATAGGAAAGGTATAGGATTGGAATGGCATATCTACTTGAATCCTATAGGAAGATGAAGTTTGTTTGATTGTAGCAAAGGAATTTTTCCATGAGGTACGGGCTAATGCTTTTTTCCTATAGGAATTACACTACAAGATTCCTATAGGAATTTTTCCTATAGGCTATGTTCCTATGAATCAAACAACATGTATAGGAAATTTTCCCATAGGAACCAAATCCTACACAATTCCTATGCAAATCCTTTGAATCAAAGGAGCCCTTAGCTTCGAAATAAGAGATAGTTTGGAACGTTGGATCTCAAATGGATGGTAGATGGTGGCACATAGTCACAATGTATCTTGGAAGCATTAAGTCACTGAAGCTCTGTCCGGTTTCCAAACCAAGCTAGGAAAGGCATTGAAAATGAATTTCTGCTCTAAAACATCTCTCATTCCATTTTGGTGCTCGCGCGGTTGCGTGTTGCCCACGTGTTAAGGTACGTGTCTCTGGCATGTAGAGAACTACGATTATTGGCGAAAAATATATCGAAATGGAAACTGTAAAAAAAAACCCTCTCTGGTCAACCTGATGTGACGAGACATCACCGCACCAAACGTCGTCGCAAATTTATAGATGGGTGGCGTGCTAGTATACCAACAGTCAAATCGGCGCCCAGTCGCAGCAACAGCCTAGAGTACTACTCTACCTAGTTTTTGCCCCTTGCATGTCTATCATCTTCTTCTTCACCCTCTCAGAATCACGCGCACGCGCAGGATCTCGATCCCCACCACGCCGCATCACTAGTGCTATACCTTTCTCTCCTTACCCCGGCCGGCCGCGTGCCGCATCGTTCCTTCCATAGCGCTCGCCCTCTCCTCCGAAAACCCCAAGCGCGGTTGCATCCGCCATCCACCTAAATCCATCTTCACGTGATGGATTATTCTAGGCTTTGCCGGGGCGGCGGGGAAGGCCACTGGGAGGCTCTCACCGGCGACAACATCGACCTCATCGCTGCGCATCTGGAAGTTACCTACACCGTCCGACTTGTCGCATGTTCCAGGGAGCTCTACGACCGGATCAGCAAGGATGAAGGTAAGATGCACCATTGGGATGAACCCTGCCTGCTAATGCCTCCGCCTGCTTATTGGTTCGATTAACCCTGGGATGTGGTGAGAGCATCTCGTCTGGATGATACTGTGTACGACCTGGTGCCCCTCGACCATCCTCGCCGTTCTGTCACCCTGCCGTTCATTTACGGTAGAAAATGGCTCGGCGCGAACGGCGACTGGATCACCGCCGCCGATCATCATCGGAGCCAGTGGTGCCTCGTGAACTTCTACACCGAACGACATATCCCTCTTCCATCCCTACCAGCTTCGAAGATTGATGATACTAGTGTCTCATATAAACCTGGATACTGTTTAAACTGGGGTCCAGTAATTAATTTGTTGAAGATTGTAATCTGCCAAGTGCCCACAAAAGGTGGGAGGTACGCTGATTACAAGCTCATCGCCTTGTTCGACAAAACGATTTTCTACCTTCAAGGGGGTGGCGACTGGAGAATGCTGGAGGCCCTTACACCTGCACCTGATTATCCAAATTACTGTGATGCCATTGAACTCGGTGGCCACGTTTTTGTGGTGGACGAAACTGACGGCTCCACGTACTTCTGGGACACCGCAAATGGTATTTTTTCAGTCCTTATGTTGCATTGCATGATACACTGCCTTAACCAATGAAGTTATTCATGAACTATCTTGTTTATATTTTACATTTCTTAAATGACTTAATGATCACACCCCCTTTTGCTGAATATGAATGAACCGTTGCTTGCAATGAATTAGTAGTACTAATTAGTCACCAACAAACATAGTATGCTCAGTATGTGATTGCATTCCTGAATTAGTAACTCTACGCCACTTCAGAATATGGATGTAATTAACCAGTATCTCAAAAGATAACGTAGCACTATGAAGGCACCCTTTTTGATAACCTTTTACACCCATTGTTTCATATATAACTAATTGATTTTGCCTCCAAAAGGAGGACGAGAGACCCCCGCCATCTGCATCAGAGAGATGCATAAGGACTTTCATAAGTATATGACTTAACGATCACATCCTTTATCTGAATATGAATGAACCAATTCTTGCAATGAATTAGTACTAGTCAGTCATCAGCAAACATAGTATACTCCGTATGTGAATGCATTCCTGAATTAGTAACTCCATGCAACTGCAGAATATGGATGTAATTAACAAGTATCTCAATTGTTAACGTAGAAACATAAAATAGAAGAAAATCGTTTGTAATTACATGCGTAGCTTATATTTTCTAGAGATCGGGGAAAAAGCCTTGATTGGATGTACCTACATGCAGATCAAACATTTCTTTGTTTATATCGGTGAACAATCTGCAAAATGGTATAATTAATTTTATTTTTGATACATTATTTCTCCCATTTTCTTGAATAGATTTCAGTTTCCCACAATTATCTTTGATTAGTGATTGTGACGTCCCCTCATTCAAAATAACTCAGGTTATCTTTTTCCTAATTCAATATTATTTAAGTTTGAGTAAGTTTACGACTAATATCTACAACCTCATATATATATATATAAGATTTAGCACCTGCAGGACTAACAAAGTTAGCTGCCTGTAGTCCCCTGTATAGTTCTTTCTTTTTGCTTTCTCAGTTTTTCGTAGCCTTGCTACAACCATGTATGCTCTAATATATAATGATGCACGACTAGGCATGTGTTCGAGAAAAGAAAATCTAAATATCTTTTGTAATATATGAACCTATATTGATGTTTTAGATGTTGGTAGTATAATTTTCGATAAACTTGAACAGACTTAATCAGTTTAACTTAGCACAACCATATAGCGTACCTTTTTTAGAACGCGAAAATGAGATAAACAAATACCATGTGTACCCTTTACTATCAATAGTAGAGAACAGATTATGAACCTTCAACTCTAAAATGCAAATTCTTCTACTGAATGGATAGCTGCATCTGATACCTATTTTGCAAATGTTACCAGACTTGGGGTTAGCTACAAAGAGCATTTCTTTCTTGTCAAGCTTCATGCACTACCAACACAACCAAAAGTCCGAACTGATCGCAAGGGCGGCAATCCACTTATATAATTCAACACCCCCCCTCACGTGTGATGGGAGACAAGTCAACATGTGGAAAGACTTAGAGGTATAGCTCAAGAGGCATATACGTGGACTCCGAGGGGGAAACAACAATTTTAGGATAAATTGCGAAAGCCAGGACTCGAACTAGAGACCCTGGCTCTGACACCATGTCAAGCTTCATGGACTAGCCAACGCAACCAAAAGTCCGAACTGATGGAAAGGTCTAGGCAATCCACTTATACAGTTAAACATTTCTTACCCTTCGGATGGTCACAGGGAAGCTCTCTAATAGATAACTTAAGACAAAGGGAATTAACTACAGCACAGGACTTAAACTTAAGATGATATATATTTGTCAAAATTTGAATGTATCTATATGCTTTCACTGTCTAGATACATCTGAATTTGGACAAATCTCAGACACTTTCGGTGGGACAGAGCACTACAAGAAAAGTTCTGATAGACAACATCCCAAAATCGTCCGCTAAGGGGTATTTTTCGTCGCTTATGGGCCTAACCCGACGATATGGGTTCTGTTGTCGAAACTGCGTCAGGAAAAGTCCTACCACGTTTTTTTCGGTCCGTCGCGCTTGGGCGCCCTTCCGCCACGGAAAATCGGACCGTTGCAGAAGTGTTTCCGGGAGCCTGTTGACTGCTGAAGTCATGCAAACTGCCACGTGGCAGACGCCGTTAACTGTCAGTTAACGGCGTTAACCGGCTGAAACCCCGTGGTAGATGGTAGGCCCACACGAGGCCTGCCACGTCTTAAGCGGGCCGGCCCATTAAGTTTGCGGGCCGGGCCAGCTGACTTAGTTTGACCGGTCAACTATATAGCTGGGCTGGACCATTAGTTACGTGGGCCGGGCCGAACCTCTAAGGTTGACTGGTCAAAACATTAATGGGCCGGCCCACTAAACATGTGGGCCGGGCCGAATGCACTCGTTTGACCGGTCAACAGGCAAAAAGGCCGGCCCACAAGACATGTGGGACCCACTTTCCTGTTATCGGGCCGACCCATTTTACAAGTGGGGTCCACCTTAAAGCAAGTGGGCCGGCCCAAGAAGTTATTGTGCCGGCCCAATTAGCATGTGGGTCCCACTTTCCTGCTATCGGGCTGGCCCAATTAGTACGTGGGGTCCACAATAGATCAAATGGGCTGGCCCAACAAAAAAGTGGGCCGGGCCAAAAACACGGGTGGGTCCCACTTTCCTGTTAAAGGGCCGGCCCATTTAGTATGTGGGGTCCACCATATAGCAAATGGGCCATCCCAGCAAGATAGTGGGCCGGGCCAAAAACACGGGTGGGTGCCACTTTCCTGTTAAAGGGCCGGCTCATTTAGTATGTGGGGTCCACCACATAGCCAGTGGGCCGGCCTAAGAAGATAGTGGGCCGGGCCAAAAACACAGGTGGGTCCCACTTTCCTGTTAAAGGGCCGGCCCATTTAGTATGTGGGGTCCACCACATAGCAAGTGGGCTGGCCCAACAAGAAAGTGGGCCGGGCCAAAAACACAGGTGGGTCCCACTTTCCTGTTAAAGGGCCAGCCCATTTAGTATGTGGGGTCCACCGTATAGCAAGTGGGCTGGCCCAACAAGATAGTGGGCCGGGCCAAAAACACAGGTGGCTCCCACTTGCCTGTTAAAGGGCCGGCCCATTTAGTATGTGGGGTCCACCATATAGCAAGTGGGCCGGCCCAACAAGATAGTGGGCCGGCCCAATAAGCAGGTGGGCCCACTATCGTGTTAATGGGGCGGCCTGATGTCTACGCACACTCCTTTTCCTGTAGACAGTGTTGGGCCTCCAAGAGCAGAGGTTTGTAGAACAGCAGCAAGTTTTCCCTTAAGTGGATCACCCAAGGTTTATCGAACTCAGGGAGGAAGAGGTCAAAGATATCCTTCTCAAGCAACCCTGCAATCACGATACAAGAAGTCTCTTGTGTCCCCAACACACCTAATACACTTGTCAGATGTATAGGTGCACTAGTTCGGCGAACAGATAGTGAAATACAGGTGGTATGAATGAATATGAGCAGTAGTAACGGCGCCAAAAAATAGCTTGCTGTCTATAACTGGCGTGCAGTTGATGGTGGGAATATTGCAGGAAGTACAGATGCAGTAGAACAGTAAACAAGCGTTGATTGCAGTATTTGGAAACAAGGCCTAGGGATCATACTTTCACTAGTGGACACTCTCAACATTGATCACATAAATGAATAGATAAATGCTATACTCTACACTCTCTTGTTGGATGATGAACACCACTAATTGTGTAGGGCTACAAGAGCACCTCAATGCCGGAGTTAACAAGCTCCACAACATTCGATGTTCATATTTAAATAACCTTAGAGTGCATGATAGATCGACACAACTATACCAAGCACTAACATAGCATGCACACTGTCACCATCACACTATGAAAGGAGGAATAGATCACATCAATACCATCATAGTAATAGTTAACTTCATAATCTACAAGAGATCACAATCATAAACTACGCCAAGTACTACATGATGCACACACTGTCACCATTACATCATGGAGGAGGAATAGAGTACTTAATAACATCACTAGAGTAGCACATAGATGAATAGTGATACAAAGTTCATATGAATCTCAATCATGTAAGGCAGCTCATGAGATCATTGTATTGAAGTACATAAGAGAGAGATTAACCACATAGCTACCGGTACAGCCCCTTAGCCTCGATGGAGAACTACTCCCTCCTCATGGGAGAGAGCAGCGGTGATGAAGATGGCGGTGGTGTCGATGGAGATGCCTTCCGGAGGCACTTCCCCGTCCCGGCAGCGTGCCGGAACAGAGACTCCTGTTCCCCAGATCTTGACTTCGCGATGGCGGCGGCTCTGGAAGGTTTCTCGTACCGTGGCTTGTTCGTATCGAAGATTTAGGTCAGGGGGCTTCTTATAGGCGAAGAGGCGGAGTCAGAAGGCTGATGGGGCCACCACACAGTAGGGCGGCACGCGCCTGGCTCCTTGGCCGCGCCGCCCACACGTGTGGGCCCCCTGTGGCCCTCCTCTGGTCCCTCTCGGGTGTTCTGGAAGCTTCGTGGAATTATAAGATGCTGGACGTTGATTTCGTCCAATTCCGAGAATATTTCCTTACTAGGATTTCTGAAACCAAAAACAGTGGAAAACAGGAACTGGCACTTCGGCATCTCGTCAATAGGTTAGTTCCGGAAAACGCATAAAATCATCATAAAGTGTGAACAAAACATGTAGGTATTGTCATAAAACAAGCATGGAACATCAGAAATTATAGATACGTTGGAGACGTATCAGCATCCCCAAGCTTAGTTCCTACTCGTCCCGAGCAGGTAAACGATAACAAAGATAATTTCGGAAGTGACATGCTACCAACATGATCTTAATCATACTATTGTAAAGCATATGAGATGAATGCAGCGATTCAAAGCAATGGTAAAGACAATGAATAAACAACTGAACCATATAGCAAAGACTTTTCATGAATAGTACTTTCAAGACAAGCATCAATAAGTCTTGCATAAGAGTTAACTCATAAAGCAATACTTTCATAGTAAAGGCATTGAAGCAACACAAAGGAAGATTAATTTTCAGCAGTTGCTTTCAACTTTCAACATACATATCTCATGGATATTTGTCAACATAAAGCAATATAACAAGTACAATAGGTAAACATGTAAGAATCAATGCACAGTTAACACAAGTGTTTGCTTCTAAGATGGAAATAAGTAGGTAAACTGACTCAACATAAAAGTAGAAGAATGGCCCTTCGCAGAGGGAAGCATTGATTGCTATATTTGTGCTAGAGCTTTTATTTTGAAAACAAGAAACAATTTTGTCAACGGTAGTAATAAAGCATATGTATTATGTAAATTATATCCTACAAGTTGCAAGCCTCATGCATAGTATACCAATAGTGCCTGCACCTTGTCCTAATTAGCTCGGATTACCTGGATTATCATTGCAATACATATGTTTTAACCAAGTATCACAAAGGGGTACCTCTATGCCGCCTGTACAAAGGTCTAAGGAGAAAACTCGCATTGGATTTATCGCTTTTGATTATTCTCAACTTAGACATCCATACCGGGACATCATAGACAACAGATAATGGACTCCTCTTTAACGCATAAGCATTCGGCAACAAATAATATTCTCATAAGAGATTGAGGATTATTGTCCAAAACTGAAACTTCCACCACAGATCATGGCTTTAGTAAGCGGCCCAATGTTCTTCTCTAACAATATGCATGCTCTAACCATTCAACTCATGGTAAATCGCCCTTACTTCAGACAAGACGAACATGCATAGCAACTCACATGATATTCAACAAAGTGTTGATGGCGTCCCCAGGAACATGGATATCGCTCAACAAGCAACTTAATAAGAAATAAGATACATAAGTACATATTCAATACCACAGTAGTTTTTAGGCTATTTGTCCCATGAGCTATATATTGCAAAGGCGAAGAATGGAAATTTAAAGGTAGCACTCAAGCAATTTACTTTGGAATGGCGGAGAAATACCATGTTGTAGGTAGGTATGGTGGACACAAGAGAGGTGAATCGGATGTGAAGCAAATATGTAGCAGTTGCAACTAATACTGAATATGAATCTAAAAAGATTCTGACGCTAATTCAAAACGCTATAGCACAAATAAAAGAGGGAGAGACCATAGCGCAAATCGATACAGGGCTATGTTGAATAAGGGAGAGAGGTGAATCGGAACATACTTCCTCCCCCTCGTCGACGATATTCTCGTCGAAGGTCGGCGGCGGCAGTTCAAAGATGAGTTCAACCTCGTCCTCGTCATCTAGGGGATGCTTCCCAAGAGAGTGGACCCATCTACCAACAGCATCAGATGCCGATGAGCGACCGATGGCCCGACCTTCGGCAATGGCCTCCGCTTCGTCTTTGGCATCCGCTGCGGCGATGATCGCCGCCGTTGCGGCCATGCGTGCTGCGGTCGCGGCTCCGGACGCCTCCTCTGCGGCTAAGGCCAGCCGCGCGGCTTTCGCTTTCGCTGCGTTGACGGCGTCGGTTGGGCTCTCCATCGGTGGAATGGGAAGGGGTAGTGAAGAGAGGGTTTTTTCCTAGTCCGTGGAGAGAGGGAGAAGTGTGGACGTGAAATGGATAACTGACGATATTTCAAGATTTGGGAGACATAGCACGAACGGGCAGATGACAGCGCGTGGGTGCATTACCTCATACTGCCTCTGTCCTAAAAAGAGCGTACGTGTGGGTTTTCAAGGCATATTGAGGATTTTATTATTACATTGGGAAACTGTCATCGACCATCACTTTCCTCTTCAACTTTTCCACCTCCAATGAGCTAAATGCATGTAGTAAATAAGAAAACCATATTATGCTAAATACTACTACCTCCATCCCAAAGCGTAAGGTTTATATTATTTTTAGAAACTCAAACTATGTCAAGGTAAACTAAGATTTTACCAAAAATCATTATCATGCAAAATACAAAATTAATATCAATACATAGACAATGAAATTTCTTGGTATGGTATCTACAAAATATTATATTAGTTGATAGATTGTTCTAAATTTTTTTCAACCTTTACTTGGTTTGACTCTGAAAAAAGACTTAAGCTTTGTGATGGAGGTAGTACTAGTCGTGAAGAAACTATATCCCTCGTGATGAGAAAGAAATATTTTTTACTACCACTCTTTTGTGGACAAATTTTGAAGTGCATTGCAAAAGGAGAACTACACTCTTTTATAGACAAATTTTTACTCTAAACAACCATTATTTCAGGATGGAGGGAGTATAGCCCAACTTGTTTTTTTCTTCTGGGCACTACACTGCTTTTTCCCTGTGCAATGCTTGGTTCTACCCTTTTTCTCATTGTAATGGTCACTTTAAGTCAATTTTTCCCACACACATTTATTTTGTACTCTTCTACAGTGTTGACCGTGCTACTACTATTTGTGTTAGTGCGCCAAAAACAAAATGTTATTTTCTAAGTGCCAAATTAATTTAGGGCGTTGGTTGTGAACCGGTGAACAAAAATGATAGCCCAAAAGAGGAACACACCAAGGTACAAAAACTAGCATATATGCATGTTTCTATGTACATATATATGACCCTGGGTTTGTAGATAAAAAACATTCATATATGCCGCTTACTATTAATATACATAAGTTTATGCTGATTCTCTTGGTTTAGGTATATATATGGTTTGGCATCACTACTAATTCATAGAAAACAAAAAATGTAACCCTTCAAGTAGGAATTCATAAAATACAGTAGGGCGGCGCGCCTGGCTCCTTGGGCGCGCTGCCCACACGTGTGGGCCCCCTGTGGCCCTCCTCTGGTCCCTCTCGGGTGTTCTGGAAGCTTCGTGGAATTATAAGATGCTGGACGTTGATTTCGTCCAATTCCGAGAATATTTCCTTACTAGGATTTCTGAAACCAAAAACAGCGGAAAACAGGAATTGGCACTTCGGCATCTCGTCAATAGGTTAGTTCCGAAAAACGCATAAAATCATCATAAAGTGTGAACAAAACATGTAGGTATTGTCATAAAACAAGCATGGAACATCAGAAATTATAGATACGTTGGAGACGTATCAGCATCCCCAAGCTTAGTTCCTACTCGTCCCGAGCAGGTAAACGATAACAGAGATAATTTCGGAAGTGACATGCTACCAACATGATCTTAATCATACTATTGTAAAGCATATGAGAAGAATGCAGCGATTCAAAGCAATGGTAAAGACAATGATTAAACAACTGAACCATATAGCAAAGACTTTTCATGAATAGTACTTTCAAGACAAGCATCAATAAGTCTTGCATAAGAGTTAACTCATAAAGCAATACATTCATAGTAAAGGCATTGAAGCAACACAAAGGAAGATTAAGTTTCAGCGGTTGCTTTCAACTTTCAACATACATATCTCATGGATATTTGTCAACATAAAGCAATATAACAAGTGCAATAGGTAAACATGTAAGAATCAATGCACAGTTAACACAAGTGTTTGCTTCTAAGATGGAAATAAGTAGGTAAACTGACTCAACATAAAAGTAGAAGAATGGCCCTTCGCAGAGGGAAGCATTGATTGCTATATTTGTGCTAGAGCTTTTATTTTGAAAACAAGAAACAATTTTGTCAACGGTAGTAATAAAGCATATGTATTATGTAAATTATATCCTACAAGTTGCAAGCCTCATGCATAGTATACCAATAGTGCCCGCACCTTGTCCTAATTAGCTCGGATTACCTGGATTATCATTGCAATACATATGTTTTAACCAAGTATCACAAAGGGGTACCTCTATGCCGCCTGTACAAAGGTCTAAGGAGATAGCTCGCATTGGATTTATCGCTTTTGATTATTCTCAACTTAGACATCCATACCGGGACATCATAGACAACAGATAATGGACTCCTCTTTAACGCATAAGCATTCAGCAACAAATAATATTCTCATAAGAGATTGAGGATTATTGTCCAAAACTGAAACTTCCACCATGGATCATGGCTTTAGTTAGCGGCCCAATGTTCTTCTCTAACAATATGCATGCTCTAACCATTCAACTCATGGTAAATCGCCCTTACTTCAGACAAGACGAACATGCATAGCAACTCACATGATATTCAACAAAGTGTTGATGGCGTCCCCAGGAACATGGTTATCACTCAACAAACAACTTAATAAGAAATAAGATACATAAGTACATATTCAATACCACAGTAGTTTTTAGGCTATTTGTCCCATGAGCTATATATTGCAAAGGCGAAGAATGGAAATTTAAAGGTAGCACTCAAGCAATTTACTTTGGAATGGCGGAGAAATACCATGTAGTAGGTAGGTATGGTGGACACAAGTGACATAGTTTTGGGCTCAAGGATTTGGATGCACGAGAAGTATTCCCTCTCAATACAAGGCTTAGGCTAGCAAGGTTGTTTGAAGAAAACACAAGTATGAACCGGTACAGCAAAACTCACATAAAAGACATATTGCAAGCATTATAAGAATCTACACCGTCTTCCTTGTTGTTCGACCCTTACTAGAAAATATCTAGACCTTAGAGAGACCAATCATGCAAACCAAATTTTAGCAAGCTCTATGTACTTCTTCACTAATAGGTGCAAAGTATATGATGCAAGAGATTAAACATGAGCACAAAAATTTCCAAGTATCACATTATTCAAGACATTATACCAATTACCACATGTAGCATTTTATGTTTCCAACCATATGATAATGAACGAAGCAGTTTCAACCTTCGCCATGAACATTAAAAGCTAAGAACACATGTGTTCATACGAACCAGCGGAGCGTGTCTCTCTCCCACACAAGCATGAATTTATTCAAACAAAGCAAAAATAAAAACAAACAGACGCTCCAAGTAAAGTACATAAGATGTGACGGAATAAAAATATAGTTTCACTAGAAGAACCTGATAATGTTGCCGATGAAGAAGGGGATGCCTTGGGCATCCCCAAGCTTAGATGCTTGAGTCTTCTTGAAATATGCAGGGATGAACCACCGGGGGCATCCCCAAGCTTAGAGCTTTCACTCTTCTTGATCATATTGTATCATCCTCCTCTCTTGACCCTTGAAAACTTCCCCCACACCAAACTCGAAACAAACTCATTAGAGGGTTAGTGCATAATCAAAAAATCACATGTTCAGAGGTGACACAATCATTCTTAACACTTCTGGACATTGCTCAAAGCTACTGGAAGTTAATGGAACAAAGAAATCCATCCAACACAGCAAAAGAGGCAATGCAAAATAAAAGGCAGAATCTGTCAAAACAGAACAGTCCGTAAAGATGATTTTTTTAGAGGCACCAGACTTGCTCAGATGAAAATTCTCAAATTGAATGAAAGTTGCGTACATATCTGAGGATCACGCACGTAAATTGGCATATTTTTCTGAGTTAACTACAGAGAACCCTGCTCAAATTCGTGACAGCAAGAAATCTGTTTCTGCGCAGTAATCCAAATCTAGTATCAACCTTACTATCAAAGACTTTACTTGGCCCAACAATGCAATAAAAAAAATATAAGGAGAGGTTGCTACAGTAGTAACAACTTCCAAGACACAAATATAAAACAAAGTGCAGAAGTAAAATAAACACATGGGTTATCTCCCAAGAAGTTCTTTCTTTATAGCCATTAAGATGGGCTCAGCAGTTTTAATGATGCACTCGCAAGAAATAGTATTTGAAGCAAAAGAGAGCATCAAGAGGCAAATTCAAAACAAATTTAAGCCTAACATGCTTCCTATGAAAAGGAATCTTGTAAATAAACAAGTCATGTAGGCATAATGCAATAAGCAGAGGAAAACTAGACGAGCTCAACTTCAAGATTTTTAGCATATAGAGAGGTGTTTTAGTAACATGAAAATTTCTACAACCATATTTTCCTCTCTCATAAAGATTTTCAGTAGCATCATGAAAAAACTCAACAATATAACTATCACATAAAGCATTCTTATCATGAGTCTCATGCATAAAATTATTACTACCCACATAAGCAATTTTATTAGTTGTAGTGGGAGAAAATTCAACAAAGTAGCTATCATCAAATATAGGAGGCATATTGTAATCATAATTAGATTTATCCTCCATAGTAGGCGGCACCAAAAGACTACTATCATTATAATCATCATAAATAGGCAAAGTATCATCAAAGTAAATTTTCTCCTCCATGCTTGGGGGACTAAAAATATCAAGCTCATCAAAACCAGCTTCCCCAAGCTTAGAATTTTCCATATCATTAGCAACAATGGTGTTCAAAGTATTCATACTAATAACATCGCCATTAGCATGCAAATAAGGTTCCATAGGTTTCTCAATTTTTGCAACACACCATTTATGTCTTAACTCAGGAAATAGATTAAAAAGCTCACAATTGTTTTCCATTATGCCTTACTAGTGTTTAACAAGAAACAAAAAGATGCAATTGCAGGATCTAAAGGAAATAGCTTCGAGCACTCACCCAGAAAATAGCTTAGTAATCGGGATCCGGAGTGTGAGTACCTTTTACCTTTCCTCCCCGGCAACGGCGCCAGAAAATAGCTTGATCTCTACGCACACTCCTTTTCCTGTAGACAGTGTTGGGCCTCCAAGAGCAGAGGTTTGTAGAACAGCAGCAAGTTTTCCCTTAAGTGGATCACCCAAGGTTTATCAAACTCAGGGAGGAAGAGGTCAAAGATATCCCTCTCAAGCAACCCTGAAATCACGATACAAGAAGTCTCTTGTGTCCCCAACACACCTAATACACTTGTCAGATGTATAGGTGTACTAGTTCGGCGAAGAGATAGTGAAATACAGGTGGTATGAATGAATATGAGCAGTAGTAACGGCGCCAGAAAATAGCTTGATGTCTATATCTGGCGTGCAGTTGATGGTGGGAATATTGCAGGAAGTACAGATGCAGTAGAACAGTAAACAAGCGTTGATTGCAGTATTTGGAAACAAGGCCTAGGGATCATACTTTCACTAGTGGACACTCTCAACATTGATCACATAAATGAATAGATAAATGCTATACTCTACACTCTCTTGTTGGATGATGAACACCACTAATTGTGTAGGGCTACAAGAGCACCTCAATGCCGGAGTTAACAAGCTCCACAACATTCGATGTTCATATTTAAATAACCTTAGAGTGCATGATAGATCGACACAACTATACCAAGCACTAACATAGCATGCACACTGTCACCATCACACTATGAAAGGAGGAATAGATCACATCAATACCATCATAGTAATAGTTAACTTCATAATCTACAAGAGATCACAATCATAAACTACGCTAAGTACTACATGATGCACACACTATCACCATTACATCATGGAGGAGGAATAGAGTACTTAATAACATCACTAGAGTAGCACATAGATGAATAGTGATACAAAGTTCATATGAATCTCAATCATGTAAGGCAGCTCATGAGATCATTGTATTGAAGTACATAAGAGAGAGATTAACCACATAGCTACCGGTACAGCCCCTTAGCCTCGATGGAGAACTACTCCCTCCTCATGGGAGAGAGCAGCGGTGATGAAGATGGCGGTGGTGTCGATGGATATGCCTTCCGGGGGCACTTCCCTATCCCGGCAGCGTGCCGGAACAGAGACTCCTGTCCCCCAGATCTTGGCTTCGCGATGGCGGCGGCTCTGGAAGGTTTCTCGTACCGTGTCTTATTCGTATCGAAGATTTAGGTTTGGGGGCTTCTTATAGGCGAAGAGGCGGAGTCGGAAGGCTGACGGGGCCACCACATAGTAGGGTGGCGCGCCTGGCTCCTTGGCCACGCCGCCCACACGTGTGGGCCCCCTGTGGCCGTCCTCTGGTCCCTCTCGGTGTTCTGGAAGCTTCGTGGAATTATAAGATGCTGGGCATTGATTTCGTCCAATTCCGAGAATATTTCCTTACTAGGATTTCTGAAACCAAAAACAGCGGAAAACAGGAACTGGCACTTCGGCATCTCGTCAATAGGTTAGTTCAGGAAAACGCATAAAATCATCATAAAGTGTGAACAAAACATGTAGGTATTGTCATAAAACAAGCATGGAACATCAGAAATTATAGATACGTTGGAGACGTATCACGGCCCAATAAGTAAGTGAGCCGGCCCAAAATGAAAGTAGGGCCCTGGTTGTTTGACTAGTCAAATTGCATTAAATGTCATGAGCCCACAATCTGATATCAATGATACACACAATTACATACACAAATAAAATAACTAGGAAAATTACAAGGCAATTAATGTGCCCAAATAAAAAAATTACATAGAATCATTGAAGACTTCTATTAGCATCATCAATAACACGTTGACATTTGGCAATCGCCTTGATTGAATCTTGTGTACTCTTGGTCAACATATCAGCTACAGATCTTAAAGCAACAATACCATGTCTTTTATAAAGTACAGCCTTGAGATATTTACTGTTTGATGAAAGGAATGGTCTAGGTTGACGGCTATGAGAGGATGCATCAGAAGAAAGATCAAAACTTTTTGTGGGCCTCTCTTCTGATGAAGATTGCTTCATCACAACTGCATTCTGATAATAATGCAAAAAGAGTTAAACGATGAACTATGCAAACATGTATTAAGCATTGTCGATATGAGATATTCACCAGTACTAAGCACAGACTTACATTATATCGTTGCATAGGTTCACCCCGGAACCTTTTTTGCGCTCTATCTTCTACTAAGGACTTCTTCATTACAAGTGCATTCTAGTAATATTGCAAACATAGTTACAACAGTGAACTATTCAAACATTTATTATGCAATGTAGATATAAGATAATAACAAGTTGCATAAATAAGACAATGTGTGGAATTTGTACTAAGCAAACTTACATCATAATGTTGCACAGGGTCGCTTTGGCGAGTATCTTCTAATGATGACTGCTTCACTAAAACTGCATTCTGGTAATATTGCAAACATAGTTACAACAATTAACTATTCAAAAATGTATTACGCAATGTAGAGATCAGATAACAACATGTAGCAGAAATAAGCACAAGATAAGATAAGATGCATGTACTAAGCACATACTGGCTTGCTGCAGGTCCTTCTCTTGCGTGCACTAGTCGTGGTCGACATGCCTGTCATTTTAAGTTCAGCCATCAAGTGAAATGCTAATCCTCCTGCTCCATTGTCCTTAATCTGTGTTTAGATATCACATTTAAGACCAAGTCAGCTGGTTTCAAATAACAAAAAACTTGAGCTGCCAAATGAATAAGCCAATATTTACCAGATATCAGATTAAAACCAACTAGATGTTGCTTTGCATGAGATACAAATTTCAGACATTCAGATTTAGAGTAGGGTAATGCCAAGGTTTTCCACATAAAGTAAACTGGCATTAAGAATGACCAAATGTCAGGTTCAAATCACCTTCGCAGTTGCTCCAAGACAAGCATATCAAATAGGCAGAAACATAGTAAAGCATGGATGGCATTGCTATGGCATGGTTCCAAGTGTTAATCTCTAGCATAAGGAACAATGCATATAGGTTATAGATAATAACGGAAGTAAACTGCCAGAGTTACCAACCAAGAACTCATATTCCAACCTTCCCTAGCGTCCCCGCTGTTAATGTTGGATATTCTAATAAGTGGTTCGCATGATCAATCCCTAGGAAAAATAACATTGACAAGTTAGTCTACGATAATACAAAGACAAGACATGCACGGAGCAATAACTATACAAGCTGTGCGACAGGAGCATTCATGGAAAAAAATAGCGATAAGCTAAAGACGAGGTATAAGAGAAAGCAGATTGGAAATGCACATAGCATGATTATGAAAGCAGTGTGAGAATAGCAGGCACGGGAAAACAGATAGCGGCTAGCGGTGAGCTAATGACGTGGTATAAGAACAACCAGATTGGAAATGCCCATAGCATGACTATAAAAGGAATAGCATGCAGTACAAAAACAGTTGGCAGCAAATGAATGGGTATAAGGCTATAAATATGTGGATGCACACAGGTGTCAGTAGAATGAACAGGATGGTAGCGACCGGATAATGCTTTTGTACTGTACAATATTTAAACGAACTTCATGCGAAGTAACACATCAAGAAAGTTAATGGCATATGAGATCTGCAAATAACTACACAAAACATGGCTAAAGAAACAACGCGATCTATGGGCCAGCGTACTAACCAAGCTGCGGCGGGGTGGACGGGGGCAGCAACTTGCATTCCAGCGGCGGCGAACGTGGGAGACGATGAGTCGACCTTGTTTCAGTAGAAGTACGCGTTAGTGAAGCAGATCTGGTTGGCTGGCAAGGGATTCGGTGAAGTTGATACAGCCGCTGCGCTGAGGTAGTCGGTGGAATAGATCGGCTTCTGTGGAGGGGGGGGGGCGCGGTGAAGTAGACCCGGTTCCGTTGGAGAGGATCCGGTGCGTCGACAGGAAAGGCGTTGATTGCTACGATGTGGATGAGGTCGGCGGTGAAGCAGATCTTTCGGTGGCGAGGTCGGCGGTGAAGCAGATCCGTCGGTGGCGAGGTCGGCGGTGAAGCAGATCCTTTGGTGGCGAGGGCGGCGGGGGAGCGGATCAGGTGGGTGGACAGCCAACACGATCAAGGCTACGCTATGGAGGAGTATGCCGGCGGCGAAGCAGATCTAGTACTGTAGAGAGTCAGAGCTTTGGCGTGTGAGAGTATTTTTGAGCTAAGTGGGCGAATGGTTGGTGGGTGGGTGTGGGCCTGTGGGGAGGGTTCGGGATCTAGGCAAGATATTTCATTGTTACCCAAAGATCCCTCCATGGTCGGTGGGTTGTAGCTTCCGGATCAGGGTTAAAAGGGTAAAACAGGTCACGGGATTTTCGAATGGATGCGGCGGGATGATTTGGCGTGCGGCCGAAATTTTTAGTTTCAAGCTACGAGCAGAACGACAAAAATAATGTTCTTCCCCAGGGAGCTCTCATTTCTTCCTCTTCTCTTTCTCTCTCGAGTCTCTCCCACTCCCCCAGCTCCTCTCCCCCTTCTCTCCGGCGGCCTCGCCGGGCGGAGACGAGGCCGACTTCTCTCTGTATATCGTACACCCTCTGAACTAAATTAATTGATTCAACTATCCTTAGACGTGTATGTATCTAGAGTAAAAACATGTGTGGATACACCCATATTTAGATAAGCAAAGTTGAGTCAGCTAATTTGGATCCGAGGGAGTTAGTGTTGTTGTAAGCTTAGATCCAGTGTTTCCCATGAGCAGAATGGCGCAATGGAGTCGGGGATCTCGTCATCGGCTTCAGATCTGGACTATGGTGAATCTGGCGGATCAGATCTGGCGGATCTTGCCGGCCAAACCCCGATCTGGTGCCATCAAGGTGATGGCGCTAATGGTGAGGCTTGCTTTGGTCAGTGCTTCAGATCTAGCCAATGGGGAAGTCAAGCTGCTAACGTTCACAAGCTCGGGGCATACGACGGCGTCATCCGTCTTGCCTGTGAACATCTTGGCCTTTCAGCGGCCCTTCTCAGAGCCAATAATATGCTGTTGCTGAGGCCCTTCTTCTCCTTCGTCCTGGCGACTACCGGCGACACCGTCCCAAGTGGTGCGTCCCCGGCGACGGAGTTGCTGGAAAGGATGCGGAGCAGAGATCTGATGTGCGGTCCAGAAGGACTCGATTGATTTTCTTCTATATGTTTTGGGGTCCTTTTTGTAAAGTTGCAGGTCCTATTAGTTGTTGTCTAGTTCTTTTGGACCTCTATGTAATTTTTTGGACTAGTTTCCATTTGCACCGATAAACTTGAATTTTGACAAGTTCACCGGGAAAAAAATTCCTTTGCACATATGGACTATCATGTATGAACATTCTTGAGATTTAAACTATATGTAATGGCCAGCACTTGCGCAAGGGGCTCATCTAGTGCGCACTAGTTTCCATTAGCACCGATAAATTTGAATCTTGACAAGTTCTTGGAAGAAAAAAATGATTCACATATAGCCTATCATTTATGAACATTATTGAGATTCAAACTATACATAGATGGCCAACACGTGTGCAAGGGGGTCCCTCTAATGTGCACTAGTTTCCATTAGCACTGATAAATTTGAATCTTTACAAGTTCTCGAAAAAAAATTGCTTCACACATATGCCCTATCATGTATGAACATTATTGGGATTCATATTATATATAGATGGCCAACACTTGTGCAAGGGGGTCCTCTAATTCTTGGGGATTTCAATCTCTCTCTCTCTCTCTCGATCTATCGTTGGTGGCCAGAACAACACACATATGCATGCACTTTATGCGCAAAGGCGCGGGTGCCTCTAATAATTCATGTCTGTGCGTATATTTGAACATATTCTTGGGGATTTCAATCTCTATCTCTCGATCTATATATCGTTGGTGGCCAAGAAACACACTTATATATATACGCATGCACTTTATGTGCAAATTAAGGCGGGTGCCTCTAATAATGTGTGTGCGCACTCGATCGATGATCCCTAAACCTTAAACCATAAAACCCTAAAACCCTAATCCCTAATCACCCTAAACACTAAATCCTAAACCCTAAACCCAAAAACCCTAAACACTAAACCCTAAACCCTAAAAGCTAAACACTAAACCCTAAACACTAAACCCTAAACCCTAGACCCTATACCCTAATTAACACTAACCCTAACCCTAGCCCTAATTAAACCCTACATATATAGGCCAACGACACTTAATTGCGCATCAAGCAGGCGACCAACTAATTAGCGCTGATAAATTAATTAACTTGAATTTTGACAAGTTCTCGATCTCGAATGAAAACACATTTGATTAAGTAGTCTCATAATATATATAATTAGTGTGCATGCGCGCATGGCATACCTTGCATATCATTCGTGCATATATTTCAATATATATTTGAACATATTCTTGGGGATATGTATATATATCAATCTCTCTCTCTCTCGATCTATATATCGTTGGTGGCCAAGAAACACACTTATATATATACGCATGCACTTTATGCGCAATGGCGCGGGTGCCTCTAATAATGTGTGTGTGCACTCGATCGATGATCCCTAAACCTTAAACCCTAAAACCCTAATCCCTAATCCCTAATTATACCCTAAACGTACACCCTAAACAACCTAAACACTAAACCCTAAACCCTAGACCCTAAACCCTAAACACTACACCCTAAACCCTAAACCCTAAACACTAAACCCTAAACCCTAAACCCTAAACCCTAACCCTAGAACATAAACCCTAAACATATTTCAATCTCTCTCTAGATCTATATATCGTTGGTGGCCAAGAAACACACTTATATATACGCATGCACTTTATGCGCAAAGGCGCGGGTGCCTCTAATAATGTGTGTGTGCACTCGATCGATGATCCCTAAACTTTAAACCCGAAAACCCTAATCCCTAATCCCTAATTATACCCTAAACGTACACCCTAAACAACCTAAACCCTAATCCCTAGACCCTAAACCCTAAACACTACACCCTAAACCCTAAACACTAAACCCTAATCCCTAACCCTAGCTAGACCCTAAACCCTAAACACTAAACCCCAAATCCTAAACCCTATATAGACCCTAAACCCTAATTAACCCTAACCCTAGCTAGACCCTAAACCCTAAACACTAAACCCCAAACCCTAAACCCTATATAGACCCTAAACCCTAATTAACCCTAACCCTAACCCTAAAACCCTAGCTAGCTAACCCTAAACCCTAAATCCTAATTAAACCCTACATATATATATATATATAGGCCAACGACACTTAATTGCGCATCAAGCAGGCGACCAACTAATTAGCGCTGATAAATTAATTAAATTGAATTTTGACAAGTTCTCGATCTCGAATGAAAACACATTTGATTAAGTAGTCTCATAATATATATATAATTAGTGTGCATGCGCGCATGGCATACCTTGCATATCATTCGTGCATATATTTCAATATATATTTGAGCATATTTCTTGGGGATATATATATATCAATCTCTCTCTCTCTCGATCTATATATCGTTGGTGGCCAAGAAGCACACGTATATATATACGCATGCACTTTATGCGTAATGGCGCAGGTGCGTCTAATAATTCATGTGTGTCCGTATATTTGAACATATTCTTGGGGATTTCAATTTATATCTCTCGATCTATATATCGTTGGTGGCCAAGAAACACACTTATATATATACGCATGCACTTTATGCGCAAATTAATTAAGGCGGGTGCCTCTAATAATGTGTGTGCGCACTCGATCAATGATCCCCCTAAACCTTAAACCATAAAACCCTAAAACCCTAATCCCTAATCCCTAAACACACTAAACCCTAAACACTAAACCCTAAACCCCAAAACCCTAAACACTAAACCCTAAACCCTAAACCCTAAACACTAAACCCTAAACCCTAGACCCTATACCCTAATTAACACTAACCCTAACCCCAGCCCTAATTAAACCCTACATATATAGGCCAACGACACTTAATTGCGCATCAAGCAGGCAACCAACTAATTAGCGCTGATAAATTAATTAACTTGAATTTTGACAAGTTCTCGATCTCGAATGAAAACACATTTGATTAAGTAGTCTGATAATATATATATAATTAGTGTGCATGCGCGCATGGCATACCTTTCATATCATTCGTGCATATATTTCAATATATATTTGAACATATTCTTCGGGATATATATATATATATATATATCAATCTCTCTCTCGATCTATATATCGTTGTTGTCCAAGAAGCACACTTATATATATACGCATGCACTTTATGCGAAAAGGCGCGGGTGCGTCTAATAATTCATGTGTGTGCGTATATTTGAACATATTCTTGGGGATTTCAATCTCTATCTCTCGATCTATATATCGTTGGTGGCCAAGAAACACACTTATATATATACGCATGCACTTTATGCGCAAATTAAGGCGGGTGCCTCTAATAATGTGTGTGCGCACTCGATCGATGATCCCTAAACCTTAAACCATAAAACCCTAAAACCCTAATCCCTAATCCCTAAACACCCTAAACCCTAAACACTAAACCCTAAACCCAAAAACCCTAAACACTAAACCCTAAACCCTAAACCCTAAACACTAAACCCTAAACCCTAGACCCTATACCCTAATTAACACTAACCCTAACCCTAGCCCTAATTAAACCCTACATATATAGGCCAACGACACTTAATTGCGCACCAAGCAGGCGACCAACTAATTAGCGCTGATAAATTAATTAACTTGAATTTTGACAAGTTTTCGATCTCGAATGAAAACATATTTGATTAAGTAGTCTCATAATATATATATAATTAGTGTGCATGCGCGCATGGCATACCTTGCATATCATTTGTGCATATATTTCAATATATATTTGAACATATTCTTGGGGATATATATATATATATCAATCTCTCTCTCGATCTATATATCATTGGTGGCCAAGAAGCACACTTATATATATATATATATATATACACATGCACTTTATGCGCAAAGGCGCGGGTGCGTCTAATAATTCATGTGTGTGCGTATATTTGAACATATTCTTGGGGATTTCAATCTATATCTCTCGATCTATATATCGTTGGTGGCCAAGAAACACACTTATATATACGCATGCACTTTATGGGCAAATTAATTAAGGCGGGTGCCTCTAATAATGTGTGTGCGCTCTCGATCGATGATCCCTAATTAAACCTTAAACCATAAAACCCTAAAACCCTAATCCCTAATCCCTAAACACCCTAAACCCTAAACACTAAACCCTGGACCCTAAACCCTAAACACTAAACCCTAAACCCTAAACACTAAACCCTAATCCCTAACCCTAGCTTGACCTAAACCCTAAACCCTAAACCCTAAACCCTAAACCCTATATAGACCCTAAACCCTAATTAACCCTAACCCTAACCCTAAAACCCTAGCTACCTAACCCTAAACCCTAATTAAACCCTACATATATATAGGCCAACGACACTTAATTGCGCATCAAGCAGGCGACCAACTAATTAGCGCTGATAAATTAATTAAATTGAATTTTGACAAGTTCTCGATCTCGAATGAAAACACATTTTATTAAGTAGTCTCATAATATATATATAATTAGTGTGCATGCGCGCATGGCATACCTTGCATATCATTCGTGCATATATTTCAATATATATTTGAACATATTCTTGGGGATATATATATAAATATCAATCTCTCTCTCTCGATCTATATATCGTTGGTGGCCAAGAAGCACACTTATATATATACGCATGCACTTTATGCGCAAAGGCGCGGGTGCGTCTAATAATTCATGTGTGTGCGTATATTTGAACATATTCTTGGGGATTTCAATCTCTATCTCTCGATCTATATATCGTTGGTGGCCAAGAAACACACTTATATATATACGCATGCACTTTATGCGAAAATTAAGGCGGGTGCCTCTAATAATGTGTGTGCGCACTCGATCGATGATCCCTAAACCTTAAACCATAAAACCCTAAAACCCTAATCCCTAATCCCTAAACACCCTAAACCCTAAACACTAAACCCTAAACCCAAAAAACCCTAAACACTAAACCCTAAACCCTAAACCCTAAACCCTAAACCCTAAACTCTAAACTCTAAACACTAAACCCTAAACCCTAAACCCTAGACCCTATACCCTAATTAACACTAACCCTAACCCTAGCCCTAATTAAACCCTACATATATAGGCCAACGACACTTAATTGCGCATCAAGCAGGCGACCAATTAATTAGCGCGGATAAATTAATTAACTTGAATTTTGGCAAGTACTCGATCTCGAATGAAAACACATTTGATTAAGTAGTCGCATAATATATATATAATTAGTGTGCATGCGCGCATGGCATACCTTGCATATCATTCGTGCATATATTTCAATATATATTTGAACATATTATATATATATATCAATCTCTCTCTCGATCTATATATCGTTGGTGGCCAAGAAGCACACGTATATATATACGCATGCACTTTATGCGTAAAGGCGCGGGTGCGTCTAATAATTCATGTGTGTGCGTATATTTGAACATATTCTTGGGGATTTCAATCTATATCTCTCGATCTATATATCGTTGGTGGCCAAGAAACACACTTATATATATACGCATGCACTTTATGCGCAAATTAATTAAGGCGGGTGCCTCTAATAATGTGTGTGCGCACTCGATCAATGATCCCCCTAAACCTTAAACCATAAAACCCTAAAACCCTAATCCCTAATCCCTAAACACACTAAACCCTAAACACTAAACCCTAAACCCCAAAACCCTAAACACTAAACCCTAAACCCTAAACCCTAAACACTAAACCCTAAACCCTAGAACCTATATCCTAATTAACACTAACCCTAACCCCAGCCCTAATTAAACCCTACATATATAGGCCAACGACACTTGATTGCGCATCAAGCAGGCGACCAACTAATTAGCGCTGATAAATTAATTAACTTGAATTTTGACAAGTTCTCGATCTCGAATGAAAGCACATTTGATTAATTAGTCTCATGATATATATATATAATTAGTGTGCATGCGCGCATGGCATACCTTGCATATCATTCGTGCATATATTTCAATATATATTTGAATATATTCTTGGGGATATATATATATCAATCTCTCTCTCGATCTATATATCGTTGGTGGCCAAGAAGCACACTTATATATATACGCATGCACTTTATGCGCAAAGGCGCGGGTGCGTCTAATAATTCATGTGTGTGCGTATATTTGAACATATTCTTGGGGATTTCAGTCTCTATCTCTCGATCTATATATCATTGGTGGCCAAGAAACACACTTATATATATACGCATGCACTTTATGCGCAAATTAAGGCGGGTGCCTCTAATAATGTGTGTGCGCACTCGATCGATGATCCCTAAACCTTAAACAATAAAACCCTAAAACCCTAATCCCTAATCCCTAAACACCCTAAACCCTAAACACTAAACCCTAAACCCAAAAACCCTAAACACTAAACCCTAAACCCTAAACCCTAAACCCTCAACACTAAACTCTAAACCCTAGACCCTATACCCTAATTAACACTAACCCTAACCCTAGCCCTAATTAAACCCTACATATATAGGCCAACGACACTTAATTGCGCATCAAGCAGGCGACCAACTAATTAGCGCTGATAAATTAATTAACTTGAATTTTGACAAGTTCTCGATCTCGAATGAAAACATTTTTTTTTTTGAGAAAAGCTTAGGGCTTCATTTATATATTTCCAAGCAAGTTACAATCATGTTCGATACAACTTACAAGGAAAGGAGGTGTCATCCCTACCCATGAGATATTAATATTTTCACAGCTAGCTTGCTTCGCACACAAATGTGCCGCATAGTTTGTTTCTCGTCTAGTAAACTGTAAGCTACAACCAGCCAACTGGGAGGCATGCGTTTGAACTTGATGGAGGATTCCCATAATTTCTGATCGCTCGTTTCGACGATTGTTCCAGTGATTCACTATGTTCTGACAGTCCGTTTCGATAATAACCTGTTGGACTCCAAGGAACTTCGCAAGCTCAATCCCATCACTGTCGTGGTTTTGACCACGGCAGATGCTACGGGGTAGCACATGAGAGGTGTAGAGCAAGGCGGCGTTGGAGATTCCAGGAACGAGATTGGCACACGATGTACCCAGGTTCACGTCCCCTCGGTGGAGGATCGCTACGTCCTGCTATAAATCACTATGATCATAGTGTCGCCAGCGTTAGGCGACTTGCTTGGTGGAAGCAGCCGGAGGCGGAGGGGGAGATTGCATCTAATCTGAGATCATCCGTATGATGAGATGCCCCTGGTGGCTTTATATAGGCAGCCACCTAGGGTTTACATGTATAAGGCTATTTGGGCCGCTACGCTTCATGGGCCTTCTGCCGATCCAGTCGCTCCGGGCTTCAGTCGCTAGAGCGCATGGCCCAGTCGCCCGCCGACTGGAACCGCCTTCGGCTCTCTTCATCTGGCGAGTGAGCTTGGTGATGGGCCCCCTAGGGCGTATCCCCATCAGTAGTCCCCGAGCGCGTCGTGGATTCGGCGCGGGCTTGAGGCAGGGCGCGAAGAGGCTTGGCGATGGGTCGAGGTGAATCGGCGACGGGCTCCTGAAATAGAGGAAACAATCGTGAAACACGAGCCAGTCGAAACGAGCCAGTCGGCGTAGGCCAATCGGCGTGAACCAGTCGGTGTGAACCAGTCGTTATGAACCAGTCGGCGTGAACCAGTCGGCGTGAACCAGTCAGCAAAGCCACCGGTTGCGGACAGTCCCCGACCGTGGAGCGTGCCGAGTAGCGGACACGGAGGCAGCGTTGTTGTAGAGGAACGCGAGTCGCTGATGATGAAGTCATCGAGTCGAGGTAGTGGAGTCAGTGTCTCCAGATGTATATGTGAGTCAATCGCACATAGACGATGTGCCGAAGACGCAGTCAGGGGCGAGGTTGATGTTGAGCCCCAAGTGTACGCTTCGATCCACCACGACGCTAATGAGCGGCGAGTCCGGGAGTTGCCTAGTCGAGGGAGCGAAGTCCGTGTCTCCGATCGTGCGTATGCGGTGGGCATCGCACGGATGTCATGTTGCGGCCATGGTCAGGGCGAAGTCGTTGTCGAGCCCCCGTTACGTGTACGGCGAGTTGATGGAGCCACGACCAGGTCTAGCGATGACGCTGATGTATGTAGACGCAGGTGTTGATGTAGACGTGATCGGCGCCCGCAACTTGTCACCGAGAAGTCGATGTATATCTGGCGCAGCCGCGACGTTCATGTCGGTGGTCTCGAGGGGAGGTTGCCGATGGAGTCCTTGGTGCCGGCTGAAGCTGTGCGGCGCACCCGATTGTCTCTGAGGACGGATGTTTTAACCAGCGAGAGGATCAATGCAACTTTGGCGTGACCATGCATGTGTGCGATCGAGGCTCCGGCCACAAAAGCCATGCAAGTAGCAATCTTTGATTGGCTGATCCATGTACGTGCTGAAGTACCTTCACGATGGTTCTCTGAATAGTGACGTACTCATTCAGTTTGGACAGCTCTTGCATCTGAAACTGTTCACCTACAGCATGCAGACCAACCGGTCAGTGTATGCTGGCGCTGCTTGACATAATTTCGCAATCGAGGAAAGCTGGTATCCCGGCCGGTCGTGACTTTGCGAGTCAAGTTGAAGCAGACTGACTGACAAATATTGACGCTGATTTGTCGGCACGTAGGAGCAAGCGTTGATGTTGAGCTCCCAGCGCGTGGTGGTGGTGGAGACGGGCTTCAGCCGGAGCGAGGGTCGATGTAGAGTCCTCCAGCAGTTTTCCCAGCCTCATTGCCGAGATGTCATTGCGCTGGAGATGCGCTCAGTGTATCCAGTGGGTGTAGTCCCCGAGGCTCGAGTCGGCTTCGACGAAGGTGGCTTGAGTCTTAGTCTCCTTGATATCTCGGCGTGTCATCCAAGCGAAATTAGTCCGCAAGTGCGGCGAGTGACAAGCCGCGGAGAGCAGCGAGTGGCGAGCCACGGAGAACAGCGACCGGTGAGTCCCCGAGCATGGCGAGTGGCGAGTTGCGGAGGCCGATGATGATGAGCCCGGGAGACTGGCGACCGGCGATGATGAGCCCGGGAGACTGACGACGCAGGCCAATCGGCGCGAACCAGTCGGCGTGTGGCGCTGTCGGAAGCGCGCCGAGTTCCCGAGCGTGACGGATGGCGAGCTCGGGCGACCGGCGAGCAGCGCTACCTAGAGCGCGCCGAGTCCCCGAGCGTGGCGAGTGGCGAAGACGGTCGACCGGCGAGGGGCGCTGTCGAGAGTGCGCCGAGTCCCCGAGCGTGGCGAATGGCTAGGTTGGGCGACCGGCGAGTGGCGCTGTCGAGAGCGTGCCAAGTCCCCGAGCGATGTCGAAGCGATGGTGTTGTCGAGCCCCGAAGTGTCGACTTTGCAGTAGGAACCCAGAAGCGATGTCGGTGTCGAGCTCGTGAGCGCACAGCTGACGTCACTCAGCAGGCTGATGGAGAAGCGACCGGCCGATCGAGATAATGTCGAGGTAGATGGCCGAGTTGTAGACGTAGTCATACCAAAGATGCCGCCGGGCCACCGTACAGCTACTCCGTTTGCGCACATGCTGGCAAGTTAAAGCCAGGCTGCGAAAAGCGGGCGGATATGGCTGGGCGGCCATCCTGGCCAAGTCATGAAGACACCCGCCTCCATATCTGCCATATTCGAAATTGAACTTGTTGCTTGATAAAATCTTCACGCGCATGTTGCTTGAGGCTTGAGGTAATCTTGCCGGAGGCACGCCTGAAAGGTCGTGAGGCTAATCTTGCGAACTGTGGTGTACTGCCACAAAATCTATGCACTTTGAGGTGGTTCTTGCTTCACGTGAATTCGTTCTTGCCTCGTGGACACACTTCGTCCCTCTTTTCGGAACATGAACAATGTGTGGCGTCTGCTCTGGCGAGCTCCGTCTTTAGCGCGCCGAGTCCCCGAGCATGGCGAGGGCAAGTCCCGCGGAGGCTGGCGAGTCCGGGGGACTAGCGAGTCCCGAGCGCGGCGAATGGCGAGTCGCGGAGACCGGCGAGTCCGGGGGACCGGCGAGTCCCCGAGCGCAGCGAGTGGCGAGTCGCGAGACCGGCGAGTCCCCGAGCATGGCGAGTGGCGAGTCGCGGAGACCAGCGACCGGCGAGTCCCCGAGCGTGGCGAGGACGAATCCCGAGACCGGCGTCCGGCCAGATCCCCGAGCGTGGCGAGGACGAATCCCGGAGACCAGCGTCTCGGCCAGTCCCCGAGCGTGGCGAAGGTGCAGCGATGCTGATGGCAAGGATGGCGAGTAGGTCGCCACCGCTGGTGCTGTTCTGCGGCAGAAAATAAAATAATTGTTTTGTATGGGCCAGTGTTAGGGCCTTCAATTTGTAAAAATTGTAATGAGCAATGTCGCTGTGGCGACTAAGTAATTTTATGCATGTCGATGTGTTCCCCGCCGCTTAGGCGATCCCGATGAAGGCTACCGCTTGACTGTTTTCCTTGCCGAGCCGGGCGTCCCCGGTCGTAGTACGTAGTCATATAGCGCGAGTAGCAGTCTCATGGGTGGCGTTTATCTGACGTTGTTTCTTATAGCGTGCGTCTCGTCGTGGCCCGTGGGGCCAGTCGCGTGGCGACTCCAAAGGGGTTCTTGATTTGGCGTGTTTTCCTTGGCGAGCCGCGGGTCCGTTTTGCGGGGTCCCTAGTCGAAGTACTTAGCCGTTCAAGTCACCTGCCTAAGGTAGAGGAGGGCGATTTGTTTGCCTGATGATTGCGGAGGCGAGTCGCATCTCGTGGCCCGGGAGGCCAGTCGCTTAGCGACCCCAAGGAGGGCTCCGTACTCGGCGTTTTTCCTGGACGCGTTGGGCCGTGTGGCGACCTCGCTAGCGCAAGACTTAGCTTTTCAGGTCGCTCTGTCCAAGGTAGAGAGGGACATGGGTGCCCGGAGGCGAGCCGAGCCGGTCATCTTGGCCCGTAAGGCCGGTCGAGCGTGCGACTCCAATGGAGGTCCTTCCCCTAGCGTCGCAGCTGGTCGAGCCGAGCTCGCACTACTTAGCCAGTTCGGGCTTCTCTGCCAAAGGTTGATGACGGCAATTGAAATTTCATCCCGAAGGAAGAGGACACCCAGTGGTGAGGTGCGCGGCATGGCGCAGAGCTCTCTTTGGCGACTCGGAGTTGGCGAAGTCGACGCGGCGGACATGGTCTACGCGGCGGATCGGGCGCGCCGTGGCGCAGATGGACGCAGCGGACACGGGGTCGACGCTGTGGAAGGGGTCGCACGGGGCGAAGTTGGCGCGGCGGAGTCATGCTCAACTCGGCGGACCGAGGCGCGAGGTGGCTCAATAGACGCAGCGGACACGGGGTCGACACGGCTGACGGAGTTGCGCGGCGTTTAGCCGGTGGCATGGCGAACGGCGTCGACGCGGTGGACAAGGTCGACACGGCGGACTGAGTCGCGTTGTGACGAGTGGCGAGGTCGGGCGACCAGCGGGCGGTGCTGTCTATAGAGCGCCGAGTCCCCGAGCATGGCGAGTGACGAGCTCGGGCGACCGCGAGTGGCGCTGTCGAGCGCGCCGAGTCCCCGAGCGTGGCGGATGGCGAGCTCGGGCGACCGGCGAGCGGCGCTGTCCGGAGCGGGCCGAGTCCCCGAGAGTGGTGGCTGGCGAGCGCGGGCGACCGGCGCGCGCGGCGAGTCCCCGTGCGTGGTGGCTGGCGCGCTCGGGCGTCCGGCGAGCGCGCCGTGTCCCCGAGCGTGGTGGATGGCGAGCTCGGGCGACCGGCGAGCGGCGCTGTCCGGAGCGGGCCGAGTCCCCGAGCGTGGTGGATGGCGAGCTCGGGCGACCGGCGAGCGGCGCTGTCCGGGAGCGCGCCGAGTCCCCGATCGTGGCGAGTGGCGAGCTCGGGCGACCAGCGCCGTCTGCAGCGTGTGCCGAGTCCCCGAGCGTGGCGGGTAGCAAGAAAGACACCAGCCCGTGTTGCGGCGGCGACGAATCCACGACGAACGAGGCCCCGAGCCTGGCGAGTAGGTGGTGCTGCGGCGACGTGGCGAGGCGAGTCCATGGCGGGTAAGTACGCGACGGCTGGTTCGCCGATGAGTCCGCGCTGGCGAGTACATGCGTATTGATAGCATCACGCAAAAGATCAGTATGAATAAATTAATTATTTAACAGAATAATTACTGAAATTGAGAAAGTAGACGGATGTCGAGATCCATCATCACCGCCCCTATGCAAAGCATGAAAGGCCGGTTCATTGCTGCACACGATCTAGCCAACTCAACTTTCTCTTCCTTGCTGGACAAGATCACATGGGCTTAATTTTCTTGGCACATGATCCGTATGATGCCAAGAGGATCAACCTTCTGCTGCAGCTCCTGTCGTGAAACAACAGGCTATTGCCGACCAACGATCAAGTGATTACATGAATAAAGAGAAACAAGTACAACTGCAATAAGGTGTATTTATGAAATATAATAAACACTTGTAAAGACATGCGACTTGTGGATTAATAACACGCATTGTTAAATGACCGGTCAGCAGTATGAAAGGTTTATGCGTATCTTTTCATGAGTAGGCAGACCTCCAGCATCAAACGCTTGCCGGGTAACAGGGACGCGATGCCAGCCGTTGAACCCGGAGACAAGGTCGGCTTTTTGGTACCCAGACTCACTACTTTGATGGACGCGAATAAACATCAGACAAAACCGAAACTGATCCCAATTATGGTTATGTAGTCCTCTAGAGGATTGTATGCGACTGCATGGTCGGCCTTAAAGATTAAACCAGCAGGTGGATATATTTTAAACTTATAGCATGTACGAATATAAATAAATACAAACACACTTAGCTTGCTAATGCGGACGGCCGACGTGGCAGGCGAGTCGTCGAGCGTGGCAAGCCGGTGATGGAGAGTCCCCGAGCGCGGCGAATCCGCACTGGACGAGCTGGCGACAGGCGAGCCGGCAGCGTGCGAGCCGGCGGCAGGTCAGTCCGCGGTGGTCGATTCCTCGGCGTGGCGAGTATGCGACAGCAGGACCATGCTGGGGAGTCCGCGGAGGGTGAAGTAATACTTCAGATATTGCCACTTACGGCTTGTTTCCATGGCTATGTTCTCCAAGCGACATACTCCGTATGTACGAGTACATGAAAAACAACATGCAATGGTATAGATCAAATCTTAGTAAATAATATATTAACTGAACAATGAGGGAGATTGTCTGATTGAATTATAAAAAACCCGATCAGCCTTTAACGAGCAATGGTGTAATTGCGAGGCCGTCTAGTTGAACGTCACAGTTGATCGGGCGAGGTTGCGGGCCCCTATGAGAGAGAGTCGGCATCCAGCGATGTGGTCGTCCACGACGAACACAGGTATTGTGGCACGTTCCATCTAGGGAGGTAGCAGCGTGTTGTTTCTCAAGCACACAATCAACATCAGTAAATTAGCTTTCAGAGTACACTAAACAATTTCAACCCAAAGGGGTCAATCCTGTACGGATTGGGCCGGCGCTAGCTCGCGCTATCAACCGAAAGGAATTAGCTCGCAGCATGATCAATGAACTAGATAGAGATCACCTGGCTGTGTCGGCGGATTTGACCCATAGGAATAAGAATTGAAACCTCGAACCTTCGTCGTGAAATAGCAGTATGGATGTATTGATTACTTCCAGAATCTGAGGCATGGTGTTGCGGCGACGCGTGTGTCCCGGCCGCCGTGTCCGATCCGATCTGGGCAGTTCGCATGCTCTTTTCTGGACGTCGATCAAGTGCTTGGAATCCATATTGAAAGGAACCTGCACGCGGACAGAATAGCACATGCCCAGAAGTAATCTTCCCATGAACCAATAAACAAATCGAGAGATTGGATAGATATCACCTAATGGCCTTTTCTCGCGTGTGGCCTGGCGAAGACAGATCGAAGTCGGAGGCCGAGTTCAGCGGTTCCGCGGCCGCCATGAAGTCATCGCGCGTTGATCAGATGAGTTGGCCAGATGCGATCTGGCCATCGTTGAAGACGAGGGATCCCGCCCGGATCACCACTCCAAGCACCGCATGCCCCACGGTGGGCGCCACTGTCGTGGTTTTGACCACGGCAGATGCTACGGGGTAGCACATGAGAGGTGTAGAGCAAGGCGGCGTTGGAGATTCCAGGAACGAGATTGGCACACGATGTACCCAGGTTCACGTCCCCTCGGTGGAGGATCGCTACGTCCTGCTATAAATCACTATGATCATAGTGTCGCCAGCGTTAGGCGACTTGCTTGGTGGAAGCAGCCGGAGGCGGAGGGGGAGATTGCATCTAATCTGAGATCATCCGTATGATGAGATGCCCCTGGTGGCTTTATATAGGCAGCCACCTAGGGTTTACATGTATAAGGCTATTTGGGCCGCTACGCTTCATGGGCCTTCTGCCGATCCAGTCGCTCCGGGCTTCAGTCGCTAGAGCGCATGGCCCAGTCGCCCGCCGACTGGAACCGCCTTCGGCTCTCTTCATCTGGCGAGTGAGCTTGGTGATGGGCCCCCTAGGGCGTATCCCCATCAATCACGGCAAGCCAAAGCCTCTGTTATCAGAGCATTCTGTGCATAATTGTACCAACGGCTTCGAGCTGCTAGGAAACGACCATCATGATCGCGAGCTATACATCCGGTAGAACTAGTTGTAGATGAAGGATTGAAACTGCCATCAACATTGATTTTAATCCATGCATTAGGAGGAGGTTGCCAACAAATAGCATTATTTACGGTGTCATGGTTTGATGGTCTGATAGCTGAGCAAACCTCCTGGATAACATCTGCGATCCAGAGTGCTGACTGGCGGGTACTGAAGTGTTGTTCCCCTCGTTTCTGCTTGTTTCTACTCGTCCATATGCTATATGCTGCCGTTGTGATAACTTCAGCATCATAGCGGGAGCAAACTTGCCCATTTATAATGTCAGATGCCCACGTATTTGGGTGCAGATGGGGCAATCTAACACCTGTGGCATCCTTGATCGCCTTCCATGCCCACAAAAAACACATGTCCCAGATTCCTCTATGTGGCGCCTCTTCAAAATTCCCATGGTAGGTATGTAGCCATGAAGAACTCGCCACCAAAAGTGTTTAATTTTCGGCAATGTATTCAGTTGCCAGCATTGTTTCCACATAGGAAGGTCATGACCTGCAGAGGAAGTCGGACCATTGTGGTGTCTTTCCATAGCAGCATTTGATAAAAGATGGTAGGCCGAGCGCACTGTGTACATACCATGCTTCTCAAAAGCCCAGGCTAGAGTATCACTTTCAATTCCACCAAGAGGGATGGAGAGAATTGCATTTGCATCTGGAGGTATAAAAGTGTCACGTACCAGGCTTTCATTCCAAGTACCTTCAGCTGCATTTATCAAATCGGCCACCCATGTTAGCTGGGTGTTCGGTGGTTTCCCTAAGGGTCTAAGTGATCTGTTTGAGGGGATCCAATTGTCCTCCCATATTTTAATATCCTTTCCTGTCCCGACTCGTTTGATCATACCATGTTCCAGCGCATAACGCCCACTGAGGATAGCACGCCATGTATGCGAGGAGTGTTTTCCTTTCTTTGCTTGCATGAAGTCACAATGTGGAAAATACTTCCCCTTCATCACTCTAGCATATAACGAGTCTGGTTTCATCAACAGTCGCCAGCCCTGTTTTGCGAGAAGTGCCAAATTGAAAGTAGGCAAGTCACGGAACCCCATTCCTCCTTGCAACTTGGAGCGTGTCATATCTGGCCAGTTTAACCAGTGCATTTTCCTCTTCTCTGGACATCCACCCCAATAGTAGTTTGACATTGATGAGGTGATCTTTTTACAAATCGCCGGACTGAGCTTAAAACAGCTCATAGAGTAAGTTGGTATTTCCTGCGCCACCGACTTCAAAAAGACATCCCTTCCTGCCGCATTCAGATTCTTCTCGCACCATCCAGATACTAATGCATGCACTCGCTCTGGTATGTACTCAAAAGCTTCCTTTGTCGACCTTCCAACAGCCGTAGGGAGGCCTAAATATTTAGCACCTAACGCCTCATTTTCAATGCCTAGACTATTCAGCACTTCCATCTTCACTTCCTCATTGGTATTAAGACTAAAGAAAACTGAAGATTTCTGCTTGTTGACGAGCTGGCCAGAAGCTCTGTTATAATCCTCAATGGCTTTCTGAATTCGATCTGCACCTTTTTTGGTTGCCTCCGAAAATAGAATGCAATCATCAGCAAAAAGGAGGTGTGATACCCAAGGAGCATGAACTCCCACTCGAATTCCTCTTGCCAAATGTCTTGGTCCTAAATTATTAAGTAAAGAGGAGAAACCATCAGCACATAATAAGAAAAGATAAGGTGAAATAGGGTCACCTTGTCGAATTCCTCTAGATGGTCTGAAGAAATTTGAGAATTCGCCATTTACACGGATAGAGAAAGACACTGTGCGGACACATTCCATAATTCGTTGTGTCCATGCCTCACTAAAACCCAACGCGATCATCATACTTTCCAGATATTGCCATTCAACTCGATCATAAGCTTTGGCCATATCAATTTTTATAGCACATGCACCCAATTTTCCTTTCTTTCTCTTTAGATAATGGATGCATTCATATGCTGTCAAAACATTATCGGAAATAAGTCTTCCCGGGACAAAGGCGCTCTGTTCTTCCCCAATTATGTCCTGAAGTATAATTTTTAATCGGTTAGCCAAAACCTTTGAACACATTTTATACAAAACATTGCATAAAGATATAGGACGGTACTGCGAGAAAAATTGTGGGTGCTTAACTTTCGGGATTAGAACAATTAGTGTCTTGTTGATATCATGTGGCATCCTTCCCCCATTCAAGAAACCTAGTACAGCTGACACGACATCATGTTTGAGCAAATCCCAATGCTTTTGGAAAAACCCAGCCGTGAACCCATCAACACCAGGACTTTTGTTTGGCTTCATACTGAATAAAGCTTTTGTTATTTCCTCCTCTGAAAAAGGTGCATCCAAGATAGAATTCATTTCGTCTGTCACCTTCCTTTGTACAAAACGTGTGATAAGACATGGTTGTAGCCCTTCTTGTGCCTGGAATAGATCACTAAAGAAACTCACAGCCATTTCTTTTAATTCAGACTGGTCAGATGTGATGGAGCCATCTTGGTTTTTCATTGGTCCGATGCGATTCTGGCGTCCGCGTTCCTTCGCTTTATTGTGAAAGAAACTTGTGTTTCTATCCCCCTCTCGCAGCCATTGCACTCTCGATCGTTGTCTCATCATTGTTTCCTCGCGGCCCAAGATGGTGTTCAGCTCACATATTAGTTGCCGCTCCTGTTCAGTGGGCCCATGAATGAAAACATATTTGATTAAGTAGTCTCATAATATATATATAATTAGTGTGCATGCGCGCATGGCATACATTGCATATCATTCGTGCATATATTTAAATGTATATTTGAACATATTCTTGGGTATATATATATATATCAATCTCTCTCTCTCGATCTATATATCGTTGGTGGCCAAGAAGCACACTTATATCTATATACGCATGCACTTTATGCGCAAAGGCGCGGGTGCGTCTAATAATTCATGTGTGTGCGTATATTTGAACATATTCTTGGGGATTTCAATCTATATCTCTCGATCTATATATCATTGGTTGCCAAGAAACACTTATATATATACGCATGCACTTTATGCGCAAATTAATTAAGGCGGGTGCCTCTAATATTGTATGTGCGCACTCGATCGATGATCCCTAATTAAACCTTAAACCATAAAACCCTAAAACCCTAATCCCTAATCCCTAAACACCCTAAACCCTAAACACTAAACCCTAAACCCCAAAACCCTAAACACTAAACCCTAAACCCTAAACCCTAAACACTAAACCCTAAACCCTAGACCCTATACCCTAATTTACACTAACCCTAACCCTAGCCCTAATTAAACCCTACATATATAGGCCAATGACACTTAATTGCGCATCAAGGAGGAGACCAACTAATTAGCGCTGATAAATTAATTAACTTGAATTTTGACAAGTTCTCGATCTCGAATGAAAACACATTTGATTAAGTAGTCTCATAATATATATATATAATTAGTGTGCATGCGCGCATGGCATACCTTGCATATCATTCGTGCATATATTTCAATATATATTTGAACATATTCTTGGGGATATATATATATATATCAGTCTCTCTCTCGATCTATATATCGTTGGTGGCCAAGAAGCACACTTATATATATATACGCATGCACTTTATGCGCAAAGGCGCGGGTGCCTCTAATAATTAATGTGTGTGCGTATATTTGAACATATTCTTGGGGATTTCAATCTCTATCTCTCGATCTATATATCGTTGGTGGCCAAGAAACACACTTATATATATACGCATGCACTTTATGCGCAAATTAAGGCGGGTGCCTCTAATAATGTGTGTGCGCACTCGATCGATGATCCCTAAACCTTAAACCATAAAACCCTAAAACCCTAATCCCTAATCCCTAAACACCCTAAACCCTAAACACTAAACCCTAAACCCAAAAACCCTAAACACTAAACCTTAAACCCTAAACCCTAAACCCTAAACACTAAACACTAAACCCTAAACCCTAGACCCTATACCCTAATTAACACTAACCCTAACCCTAGCCCTAATTAAACCCTACATATATAGGCCAACGACACTTAATTGCGCATCAAGCAGGCGACCAACTAATTAGCGCTGATAAATTAATTAACTTGAATTTTGACAAGTTCTCGATCTCGAATGAAAACATATTTGATTAAGTAGTCTCATAATATATATATAATTAGTGTGCATGCGCGCATGGCATACCTTGCATATCATCCGTGCATATATTTCAATGTATATTTGAACATATTCTTGGGGATATATATATATATATATCAATCTCTCTCTCTCGATCTATATATCGTTGGTGGCCAAGAATCACACTTATATATATATATATATATACGCATGCACTTTATGCGCAAAGGCACGGGTGCGTCTAAGAATTCATGTGTGTGCGTATATTTGAACATATTCTTGGGGATTTCAATCTATATCTCTCGATCTATATATCATTGGTGGCCAAGAAACACACTTATATATATACGCATGCACTTTATGCGCAAATTAATTAAGGCGGGTGCCAATAATAATGTGTGTGCGCACTCGATCGATGATCCCTAATTAAACCTTAAACCATAAAATCCTAAAACCATAATCCCTAATCCCTAAACACCCTAAACCCTAAACACTAAACCCTAAACCCCAAAACACTAAACACTAAACCCTAAACCCTAAACCCTAAACCCTAAACACTAAACACTAAACCCTAAACCCTAGACACTATACCCTAATTAACACTAACCCTAACCCTAGCCCTAATTAAACCCTACATATATAGGCCAACGACACTTAATTGCGCATCAAGCAGGCGACCAACTAATTAGCGCTGATAAATTAATTAACTTGAATTTTGACAAGTTCTCGATCTCGAATGAAAACACATTTGATTAAGTAGTCTCATAATATATATATAATTAGTGTGCATGCGCGCATGGCATACCTTGCATATATAATTCGTGCATATATTTCAATATATATTTGAACATATTCTTGGGGATATATATATTTCAATCTCTCTCTTTCTCGATCTATATATCATTGGTGGCCAAGAAATACACTTATATATACGCATGCAGTTTATGCGCAAAGGCGCGGGTGCCTCTAATAATGTGTGCGTGCACTCGATCGATGATCCCTAAACCTTAAACCCTAAATTAACCCAAACCCCTAATCCCTAATTATACCCCAATAAACATACACTCTAAACACCCTAAACACTAAACCCTAAACCATAAACCCTAAATATATTTCAATCTCTCTCTAGATCTATATATCGTTGGTGGCCAAGAAACAAACTTATATATATACGCATGCACTTTATGCGCAAAGGCGCGGGTGCCTCTAATAATGTGTGTGTGCACTCGATCGATGATCCCTAAACCTTAAACCCTAAAACCCTAATCCCTAATCCCTAATTATACCCTAAATGTACACACTAAACACCCTAAACACTAAACCCTAAACCCTAGACCCTAAACCCTAAACACTACACCCTAAACCCTAAACCCTAAACACTAAACCCTAAACCCTAACCTTAGCTAGACCCTAAACCCCAAACACTAAACCCCAAACCCTAAACCCTAAACCCTATATAGACCCTAAACCCTAATTAACCCTAACCCTAACCCTAAAACCCTAGCTAGCTAACCCTAAACCCTAAACCCTAATTAAACCCTACATATATATATAGGCCAACGGCACTTAATTGCGCATCAAGAAAGCGACCAACTAATTAGCGCTGATAAATTAATTAACTTGAATTTTGAGAAGTTCTTTCGAATGAAAACACATTTGATTAAGTTGCCTCATAATATATATATACAATTAGTGTGCATGCGCGCATGGCATACCTTGCACATATCATTCGTGCATATATTTCAATATATATCTAAACATATTCTTAGGGATATATATATATATATTTCAATCTCTCTCTCTCGATCTATATATCGTTGGTGGCCAAGAAACACATTTATATATATATATACGCGCATGCACTTTATGCGCAAAGGCGCGGGTGACTCTAATAATGTGTGTGTGCACTCGATCGATGATCCCTAAACCTTAAACCCTAAAACCCTAATCCCTAATTATACCCTAAACGTACAACCTAAACAATGTAAACACTAAACCCTAAACCCTGGACCCTAAACCCTAAACACTACACCCTAAACCCTAAACACTAAACCCTAAAACCCTAAACCCTATAATTAAACCCTACATATATAGGCCAACGGCACTTAATTGCGCATCAAGCAGGCGACCAACTAATTAGCGCTAATAAATTAATTAACTTCATTTTTGACAAGTTCTCTCGAATGAAAACACATTTGATTAATTTTCCTCATAATATATATATATATATAATTAGTGTGCATGCACGCATGGCATACCTAGCTTGCATATCATTCGTGCATATATTTCAATATATATATTTGAACATATTCTTGGGGATATATATATAGTTCAATATCTCTCTTGATCTATATATCGTTGGTGGCCAAAAAACACACTTATATACGCATGCACTTTATGCGCAAAGGCGCGGGTGCCTCTAATAATAATGTGTGTGTGCACTCGATCGATGATCCCTAAACCTTAAACCATACAACCCTAAAACCCTAATCCCTAATCCCTAAACACCCTAAACACCCTAAACCCTAAACCCTAAACGTACACCCTAAACACCCTAAACACTAAACACTAAACCCTAATTAAACCCTACATATATATATATATATAGGCCAACGACACTTAATTGTGCATCAAGGAGGCGACCAACTAATTAGCGCTGATAAATTAATTAACTTGAATTTTGACAAGTTTTCGAATGAAAAACACGTACATTTGATTAAGTTGCCTCACAATATATATATATATATATATAATTAGTGTGCATGCATGCCTACCATGCATGCATATATATATATTTGAACATTCTTGGCGATTTCAATTATCTCTCATCTCTATCTCTCTCTTTATCGATTGGTGTGGCCAGCGCAACGACACACATTATGCTTGCACTTTACGCGCAAAGGCGGGTGCCTCTAATAGTGCATGTATGTGCACACTCGATCCATCTAGCTAGAGTTTTGATTAATTGTGTAGCACACTAATAAAAAAGTTGTAATTTAATTCACAATAAGTTATAATTAACCCTAACACATAAACCCTCTAAATAAACCATAAAACCCTATATAGCTAGCTATAGGCCAACGACGACCCTTAATTGCGCATCAAGCAGGCCAGGGGTCCTCGCGGTCCTCTAATTAAATATATGTGCCATTAACCCTAAACCCTAAATCGTATATATATAGAAAACTAACCTTAATAAGATAATCAAACCCTCGTTAAAACACATAACCCCAAGCTAATTAATAACCCAATCTAATAAAACCTTTCTATATATAGCTAGTAAACCCTAGATTATATAACCCCAATTAATATATATGGCCTATATCGATCATATATATATATATAGACATTATTGGGATTCATTAATTATATAATAAGTACTGATAATTCAATTAATTATATATATAAGTACTGATAACACAAATAAAGAAGTTGTATTTGAATCCACACAACCCTAATCTAAAACACATAGCCCCTAACATGGCCTAATTAATTGACCCCTTCTCTCTAGCTAACTAGTGGAAATTGCACAAAATCAAAAGGGGTCCCTCACTAATTATACATATATATCTAGATTGTGATAAACTTTTGCCCCATATTTGGTGGATGGGTGCATCTTGGCATGTAAAACAATTAATGTTTGCAAATGGCGTTGTCAAAATTTATGTACAAATGATTTCTTTCCATCCAAAGTGCATAAAATGGGAATTTTAATGAAGAAAGTACAAATAAAATAGCTCAACATGCCTGCACACCCCGATTTTCACACGAACTAGAGCATATTTAAAGGATAACTAGGAGAAATGCCCGTGCGTTGCAACGGGTTAAAAATAATGACATGAACGCTCAATTGGATGCTTAATTAAAATACCTCACCCGCCCTCTTCTGACCACTCGACCGCCTCCCTCCCGGTTCATTACTATCTGACCCGCTTGCCACCATTGAGGGTTCGTCGTGCCACACTTTCCTGAATAATGCATGGCGCTGCCTCCTCCATTGCGTTCGGTTAAAAGTAAATAAAATTGCAAATCTATCTGGTTTCCTATTTTTTTGGAAATACTCTAGAGGAAAAATGAGCAAGCAAAAATGTGAACATGTATTTGCTCCTCCATCGTGATGAGAACCGGATAGCTGCATGCATGCTACTCCTCTATCGATCAGAGATAGCAGGCGTAGAGCTTGATGTCAACCCGGAACCGGAAGGAGTCCATACTTTCATAGGCGTCGGTTTTGAGTGTGGCGATCCAGCGCACCATGAAGAAATCGGTATGCTCAATGGGTGGCATGGTCTTCATGTGGAATACGTTTGACCATTTGTTATTGGTCTTCATTAACGACCATGACGGATTAGACGTACCTGGTTCTTCCCGGAAAGACTTGCCGCACACCGAGCTGATCGATCTTGCGCGAGACTTATATAGACATTGTGAGCAAGGCTAGCTGAGTGTGGGTGATACGTCCCGTATGCTGCTGATCGATCATGTTGTGGCGTTTGGTAAAGAGGAGGAAAAGGAGCAACGTGATCGTTAAAGCCAGCATGTGCGTAGTACTCTCTGATTGGTAAATCCAGGATGTATCTGATCAAATCCAAGGCGTAAATCCGTTTGATCGCATCAGCGGTGATGTCATATTTGGTATGCAATACGGATTGTTTCTGATCGACTTCCATCAAACGTCGGTTGACGACGGCCGGTTTTCTTCTTCCGTTGATGTTTTTTTGGACAAGCGGGAACCTGATTGGGCAGTTGCGAAGCATCAAGCATCCCGATCCATGCAAATCATGTGCTTCGTTGGTAGATCGGTTGTTCTCGGATTGCACGCAGCCACCGGCGGGGTCGAAGCATGGCGCGTTCCAGCCCAGGAGATTTTGATGAGCCATCGGTAGGCCGCCGGCGCGCCGCGACCGGAGGGGGTGCGGACCGCCTTAGCTAAGCAGTCCCATGGCGTCCCCAATGACGAGAAGACGCGACGTCCGAAGGATGAAACTGGCCGGGCTAGGCTAGCAGATACGCCGGTACGAACTCGGCTCGATCGTATCCTTCTTAGAAAATTGGATTGATTTGTGACTCCCAAAGCCAAATTGTGGGATCCGCCGGAGAGTGAATTCGCACAGTCGGATAGCCCGGGACAGATGCGCGCAGGGAGCAGGGGCACTTGTATAAGTAGACGAAGGGGTGGCGTACGTCATTCAAACTGTTCCGGTTTTGTAAGCTTCAATCCAATAAGGAAGAACAAACACGTGCGGATACAGGCCGGACTCTGATTTTGTCTAGCTTTGATTTGATTAGATTTGACGCATCAGATGAAAGCGTAAAGCGGGTTGGACGAAAACGCATTATGACGGACCGAACCACGGAAACGTTAGCTCCTTTATTATTAGGTATAGATATAGATATAGATATAGAAGAACTACCAGCACAGAACGAACTGTGGTCTCCAATTCAATCTGAACTCTCTCTATTAGCATAGGACCGTGCTCCCCGATCCAGCTTTTTTGGGCGATCTTTTTTGATGTACAATACGTAGGGTATCGGGACACGGTCAGCTGACCTATGTCTATGTGGCCGTGTCGTGTGCGATCAGCCGATCAGCACATTTCTTTACTGGGCCGGCGCAACCCAGGGATGACATGGAAAAAATTAAAGTAAACGTACAAAGGCCCCAAACACCGATCGATCCGGGAAAGATCCACCAAAGAGATATGGCAGAATAGTACCACCTCGCTAACACGATGAGAGGGATCGCTCGCGGGAACACCACTTAAGAACGGTTCCTTCCCTGGTTTCCTTCCTCTACCGGTTTTCCTGGTTTTTCGGGGTTTTCCTCTCGTGGGAGCAGGTTTTCCTTGCAATGGAACGAATCTAACACGATTTTACACGATCTTTTTGACGTACGATTCTAGTTTATTTACGTACGGACACCACCCATAGCTGTTTAATAGTAAAGATTCCAGAGTTTTACTATTTTTCATGCAACTTTGCTAATTTCCACCCACTCACATGACTTTATGTTGATTTAACGAAAATAGGGAGAATTTAAACCACATGGGCGGGATAGTTTGAATTGTGCGCGCGGCAAAGGGAACCGCCTATTCCTCAACCTTGTGCACGGCAAATTACACACGCAACTCCATTAAACACCACCTACCGGGCGGCCCGGCCGCATGACCCCCCACCCACCGCTACACAACTTATCCCCGTCCGTGCGAAGAGCTTCCCCTCCCCGTCCCGTCCGTGCGAAGAAGCTTCCCCTCCCCGTCGTTCTTCTCGAGACGCACCGGCGGTCAAGTTGATCCACGGTAGGGCTGCTATCTCTAGCTCAATCATGCATCGGGCAAGACGGCCTAACGATTTATATTTTCTTTATGCTGCTAAAAAAATCATCAGTATGCTCGAACTAATTGGCACTTTATAGTTTTCTGCTCGATTTGTCCTCGATCAATTTGTTCATTTGCGTGGGCATATAGAGTCAGTTCTGCACTCGATCCGTTAATTTGCTGAAATGCCATGGCAGAGTTTTGTACACGATCTGTTTGCTAAAATGTCGATGGGCAATTTTTGTTTTGTACTAGACATGATTGCTGAAATGCATAATCATGTACTAGTATAGTTTTGTACTCGATGGATATACATTTCCTACTTCGCCTTAAATTAATCACCAACCATTGTATCTCATAATTAAACAGATGGACAGAACTTGGATACTGCATGGACACTTATGTTCCCCTTCATATATAAATGGTGTTCAACCCTTTATGGGGTTTATTAGAGCTCATGAAGGTCACAACCTGGACGTGTATTGCCCGCGCTGCACATGTATGAATGGTGAGAAGAGGCCTCACCATGTAGTGGAAGATCATTTACACATTTTTGGGATGGACCGCACACATGTTAGGTGGGTTTATCATGGTGAACCATATAATGATCCTTCAGCGGGAGAAGCAGATCTTGCTCACACTGTATGTGTGCTGGCATATGTAGTTAATTATTTATATTAATGTTGTCGTTGTTTCGATCAATAGTTTGCATTGCTGTGCAAGGTTCTGTACTCAAATTTAACTTGTTGCAGATGGATTCATGGGAAGGAGAGAAAAAGCGCTTGCTTCAGGAAACGGGTTTCAGCTCTGGGACATGTGTTGTGCCAGATGAGAAGGTAAATATGTAAAACGGCATTTGTTCAGGTTGCATCCCTTAGATATTTTTCTAATCTGTTGATGTACTAATTGCAGAAGCATAGAGTTGAAGAGGTCTCTCAGTTTGATGGGAGATTTGAAGATGAATCTCAGTTTGATGCACCTGTGGATGGTATTGATGACAAGCCTTTCATAGACGAAGGTCCTGCACCTGAGATTATCCAGCCTACAGAAGGAGGCCGTGGACAGAGTACACAACTTTGCGTTGAAGTGGATGCACGCCCAGAGATCATCAGGGGCGTCCTGGTAGTCTCAAGACCACCCAGCCCTGATGCACCTGTGGATGGTACTGATGACGAGCCTTTAATAGACGAAGGTCCTGCACCTGAGATTATCCAGCGTACAGAAGGAGGCCGTGGACCGAGTACACAGCTTTGCGTTGAAGTGGATGCACGCCCGGAGATCATCAGGGGCGTCCCGGTAGTCTCAGGACCACCCAGCCCTGATGCAAAATGTTGACCTACTTTATGATTCGTACTATTATGTTCTGGTGCTGTAGTATGTACTATCTTTGTTATGATTTGTACCCCTTTGGCACTAGAACTATAATTAAGCATTCAGTGGATGATCGCGTTGCAAAATTTGACACCCACACAATCAGTTCATCGTATGAGTAGTAGCACAATTACTTCTACAGCCAGTCCTGCCAGCGCATCCACAACGTGTAGCCATAAGTAGTTCCAAATTCACCTTTTGGCTTTTGGAACTAGTTCCCTATGTTGTGAGCGTGGTTCTAAATAGAGAAAAATAGGGAACCGGAGCAACTTCTTGCTCTGATGCCAAATTCCACCATCCCAATAAAATAGTATATTTCTCTCTCTACTTGTATGCATGAGAGGTAGATAGGCAACATGCTGACCGGAAGATACCCTTTTATATGTTTTTTTAGTTAGAGATGGGACCCATGGTACAGTTATTTAGCAATGGTCACGTTGTGGAGCCGTAGCCAAATTTCACTGCGATGCCAAACAAAGTGTTGTGTCAGATTTGGCCATTTGCACATTGTGGATGCCCATTGGTAGCATGAAACACTTTCAGGCACTCCCCTTTGATTCATATTAATTGACTCAATTTTGTCTAGATATGGATGTATCTAGATGCATTTGTTAACTAGACTAACAAACTTGAGTCAGTTAATATGAATCGGTGTAAACCGCCCAAGTCCTCGAGCAGCTAGTTTATTGACTCTGGACTCCAAGCCTCTCGCGGCAAGCCATCGACGAAGCTTTGACCAGATTTTGGCCCGCTTTTTTTTTGCGAATAGCAAAGCTTTGACCAGTTCCTCTCGGGATACAGCACGCCGGTGAGCTTGCATGGTTGCCATGAGCACTTTCCGGCGGAACTTCCTATGCAGCGCCCTCAAGCCGCCGCTGCGAGACAGCACGCAGTGCCTCGAGGTGGACGGAACGGACGAACTCGGGATCTCAGGGCGGGGGGTCCGCCTTTTTCGGGAACGATCTCCAGCGGGTTAACGAGGACATGCATGGCGGCCAGGGGATTTGGTTTTTCTTTTTGTTGTTTGAGCTTGGGATTTGGGGTTTTTTCGGATAGGGGAGGAGGAACCGAGGAAGAGGAAGGAACAGCCCGCATGCTTGGCGCGTGGCAGTGTGCTTGAATTTCGAATTTTTGTGAAATGTTTCATTTCCCCGCTACAATTCGGGGGTTTTCTTGGCGCGCCAATGCGTCCCGCGGGCAGGTTCAAGTGAATTTGGGGTGCCACACTATGGGCCCCAGTTTCAGTGAGACATGTAATGACTAGTCACATCAGTAAGTTCACTGTGTAATAAAATATGTTACCCCTCCCCTTTATGTAGCCCCCCTTGTCTCTCCCGATCGAGTGCCGACAGCCGACGGATGCAAGCCGCTAGCTGGATCCCCTCCTTTCGCCTCCACCGTCCAGGCATCCAGCTTGGAGGGGCAAGCTGCATCTAGACCAAGCGGATTAGGTAGTACTAGTAATGTTCTTTCCTTTCTCGAGATCGGTTCTTTTTTCCTCACCTCGATAGTTTGCGCATCTATTTCCTATTCTGGGCGAAGGGGTGTCTTTCTGGTCACCCTCGTTCTGGGAGTGATTGATGGGGATGGGGGGCGGGGGCTACCTTTGCTTGGATTGGGGTGTTCTTCCTTTATTTGTCGACATTTGCAACCTTTGTAGTTTTTGCTGATCCTCACTGTATCTTTTGTCAGCTTGTACAGGAAAGGGAAGACCTCGGTGGTGGTGGTGGTGGGGGGCAATGGAGCGTAAGGCCACCACGCATGTGGGCAGTTGGCTGAGCCTGAGTTGCGTCCCCAGCCCCGCAAAGCAGGTACTCCGTTTTCTTATCCACTCTGTCTGTCTGCATCCTCAATTTGTTCCTGTTCTGGAAAATGCTTAAAGTAGCACATGTCTTCAGCTGTTTGTGCGTAAAGCCTCTGTGACACCATGCTCTATATTCTCTGTATCAGGTTGGTACCTCTAGGTTCCGTGCTGAGGCTATGGGGAACGATAGCGCCCCACCTGCTGCAGGAGCATGGCCAGATCTGCAGCACAAGAAGCGAAATGCCACTGTCGAGCTGGGCAGGGACCGCCGAGGGGTAAATTTTTTTAACCAACTTACCATGATGTAGTCTGAATCTGATACTCCCTCAGATCCAAATTAATTGACTCAACTATCTGTAGATACGGATGTATCTAGACGTGTTTTAGCTCTAGATACTACTACCTCCATCCCAAAGCTTCGGGTTTATATTATTTTTAGAAAGTCAAACTATACCATATTTGACTAAGATTTTACCAAAAATCATTAACATGCAAAATACAAAATTAATATCATTAAATAGGTTGTGAAATATATTTTCCTACGGTATCTACACAATATTATATTTGTTGATAGAATGTTCTAAAATTTTGGTCAAACTTTACTTGTTTTGGTTTCTCAAAAATAAATAAGCCTTAAGCTTTGGGATGGAGGTATCTAGACAAAGCTGAGTCAACTAGTTTTTTTTGTCTGTCCATAGCTAGTGTTCATGGTGCAAAAAGCTAAGAGCATCCACTATATGCATCAGTCTATCTCATACAGTAATTCAATATCACTGCTGAGGTCTGCCTTTTGTTTTGCTATTCATATGCAGACTCAAACTTTAGGGCCTTTACTCAAAAGGAAGATCAAAACTGCGGCTGATCAGGCTGCCAGTATGTTGATGCCGCCCCCATCTTCTAAATGCCTCTACAAGTACAAGGCCACGCGTCCGCTGGGTGGTGATCTTTTAATGAATATGGTATATTTTCTTAATCCACAAAACATGCCTTGATTTTTGTCTGTTTATTGTCGGTTTTTTCTAATGCTTGCCAAAAGTTTACAACAATAACAACCAAGCCTTTCAGTCCCAAACAAGCTGAGGTAGGCTAGAGTTGAAGCCCATAAGATCTCGAAGCCAAAAGTTTAGAAACACCAAATTCGTTTGCTTACAATCATCATACAGTAATGTTCATCTACTCTCCAGTTCCCCTAACCCAACAAAAAATGATGTTAATTACGATTTTTTGATTAAAAGAGCACCATTAGGCGCTATTAATTACGACTTTGAGATTAAAATGTCATTTGCAATTGCTAATTACAATTTTGAGACAAATGATTAGTTTAACCTCGATCTGTTCCGCTCTCCATTTTTCCCGACCGAAAAAATGTAACCATTCCATTCCTCTGAAATGGAACCATTCCATTCCATTCCACGCTGTTTCAGAACCGAACACACCCTTGCATTGTTGTGAACTGTTGTCCATACACAGCCATACCCTTCCACTTACATCCAGCACTATATGCATCAGTCTGTCTCAGAGTCATTCAATATCACTGCTGAGATCTGTTCCCATTCTTATGCAGGCTGAAACTGCTGCGCCTTTACTCAAGTGGATGCAAAATGAGGCTGATGAGGCTGCTGTAAGGACGATGGTGCCGGCACCATCATCCGAAAACCTCTACAAGCACGAGGCCATGGGCCAGCTGGGTGGTGACCTTTTAATGAATCTGGTATATTTTCTTAATCCACATACATGATTTTATTATTATCTGTTTAATTACTGTTGTCTTTGCCTAATGCTTAGCAAAGGTTTAGAAACACTGCGTTTGCTTGCAATCATCATACACTAATTTTTCACTTTTCAGTCTGTCTCATCCAGTATATAAACTGTTGAGTTCCGTTGGCTTCTTTTGTAATCATTTGCATTGTTGTCAACTGTTATCTATGCACAACCCTATTCTTCCACTTACATACCGCACTACTTGCATCAGTCTATCTCATAGATTTATTAAATATCAATGATGAGTTCTGTTGCTATTCATATGCAGGATGAAGCTTCTGTGCCTCTACTCAAATGGAAAAAAAATGATCCTGGTGAGGCTGCTGTGAAGACGATGGTGCCGCCACCATCTTCTGAAAACCTCCTCAAGCACAAGGCCACGGGCCAGCTGGGTGGTATCCTTTTCAGTAAGCAGGTATATTTTCTTAATCCTCATACATGATTTGATTTGTCTGTTTATTGCCGGCTTTGTCTAATGCTTACCAATAGTTCAGAAACACACACAACCCTATTCTTCCACTTACATCCAGCACTATATGCATCAGTGTATCATAGATTCATTTTATATATCACTGCTGATGTCTGTTGCTCTTCAATTTTCATATGCAGACTGAAACTGCTAAGCCTTCATTGGTCAAAAGGATTGCAACTGCTGCTGATGAGGCATGTGCAGAGGCTGCCACCAAGTTACTGTTAGCCCCACCTTCTGGATGCTTATATAAGCTCAAGTCCAAGGACCAGCCGGGCCGTAACCATCCAAGGGTTCGGGTATATTTCTTAAGCCACATATACATGCCATGATTTATGCCTGATATTATCACCGGCTCTGTCTAATGCTTTTTGGAATTCGGAAACGCCAAATTAGCATGCTTATATTCATCATACACTAAATTTTGACTGGTCAGTTTGTAACATAGTGTTATGCACTCGCTTGTCAACATTTGCATTGCTCTGAACTATGCACTTTACACAACCTAATTCTTCCACTTACATTCAGCGCTACGCACCAGTAGTACCTCCCATGTTTCCTTCACCATCCTGATGCCGAGCTTGCTGGAATATGGCGGGCCCATGTACAAACCCCGCATATAACACCTCCTATGGCTCTATCTACCTTTCTAATAACTCCTTCACAGAGTTACAGGTATGTATTCTCAGTGGTTTAGCATGAATTGGCATATAGTAAAGTCTTGTTTTTAGTCTTCCTGCTTCTTATGTTAGTATCAATTTTCACCTGCAGACTGTACCTTGTGAACTTCGTCCAATGATTAACCAGATGTGTCCGCATGAAGGGTCTTTCACTATGCATGGCAATGGCAAATTGATGAACACCTACACGGTCTATGAGGTGTATGTCTACAAGACGTAGGCCATCACATATTTGTATGGACATGATTGGAGAAAGTTTGCTTTTGACTATGGTCTGAAGAAGGGCGATGAGCTGAGGATCAGAAACTCAAACGGGAAGATATACGTAACTGCTTACAGAGTTGGAGACACTTCCAAATATATAATATGTAACTTTTTTGTACTCATCATTTGATTACTGCATTCTGAGCAGTTGTTCTAAACCATTCCCTCTATTCTAGCTTGCTAGGTTTAACATGATCAAAGCTGCAGATCCCCTGATGGAACAGGAGCGGATGTCACAAAGGGCACCCACACCAGCACCGGCACCGGCTTCCCACTCTCCTGCATCAGCACCGGTTCCTGTTCCAGCTCCGTTTACTGCATCTACCCAGCAGGCCCCTACATCAGCATTGGTTCCTGTAGAGGCCCCATATACTACACCTGCCCAGCAGGCTCCTACATCAGCACTGGTTCCTCTAGCTGCACCGTTTACTGCACCTGCCCAACAGTCTCCTGCATCAGCACCGGTTCCTCTAGAGGCACCGTTTATTGCACCTGCCCAGCAGTCTCCTGCATCAGCACCAGCTCGTGTACCGGCCCTTGCTCCTGCACCTGCCCCAGCCAGATCACCGAGGTCTTAGCTCATTGTTGTGGCCACCCGTGTGGTGACCAGGACGCAACTGAAGGCTATGTTCGTGAGTATATGATAGCATAACTGCTCTTATCTTGACTTCTTCTCTGCTCAAAGTCTCACATGGTTCAGTCTTTAGTGCATTGGTGCCATTGACTAATTTTTGGTGGTATCTCTTGCTTTGAATCAGAAATTGCCTAAAAGTATCTCCAAGGATCTCAATGCTGGCCGAAGGGGCAAGATTTCCCTCGTCATGGAGAGTGAAGGTCTCACCGTGGAGGGACGGTACTCCGTCAGTCCCACAGATGGCCGCTTGGCTGTTACTTCCAGGTGGAAAAAGTTCATTGGCGGTGCCAAACTTCTCATTGGATCAAAGTTGAAGGTCAAGATCTTTCGATGCCACTGTGATATGCTGGTCATAAAGTTTGCGGTTGTCTAATTCTGTTGTCCCATGAGCCCTTAGCAAATGCATTTGTAGTTATACTTATATAAGGTTATGTTATCTGAACTCCTAATTAATTGTATGGGTGGTAAAACTCTGGCAAGCTTTTGCTCTTAGCAAGTATGTATGTATGATCAGCTATTATGATAACTAATGTTTGTGTTCATCTTAATTTGCATTTCCATTTTAGAAAAAAACTTAATTTCTATTTTGGCTGACCTGTTAGAGAACTATCAGATTGAATCCACAACATGATTCAAATAGATTCATTACACCGAGCCACATGTCTTGACCTTGCTATACACTAGTTCCATTAATCAGTGCAAGAAGGCTTACCTGAGCTTCCTGAACCACGACAGATTTGAATCCACCTTAGCTATCTAGCTAGAAATACAACCTTTGGAGAAAGAGGATTTGCAGTACGGGGAGGCTGACATTGGGGACCCATGAGCCAGCAGCGTCGTCAATGTTTTAAACGCTGCAGGAGATCGAAACAAAAAAAAAGCCAAAAATCAGTTGGTAAACAAAATCCAAGAAATGAAACATTTACCTTTCTGAGAGGATGACATGCGGGACCCATGAGGCAGCAGCATCCTCAACTATTCCAAGGCAGCAGGGGATCAAAATAAAAAAAAGGAAATAGCCAGAAATTAATTAGGGTCAAAAATAAATCTATCTAAGGAAACCTTTATTGTTCATAGAGGATGACATGTGGGACCGACCTGCCAGCTGCGTCGTCATCGTTTCAAAGGGGGCAGGGGATCAAAAGAAAAAGGCAAATAGCCAGAAATTAGGGGTAAAAAATAAATCCAACAAAGGAAACTTTTATTGTTCATAGAGGATGACATACGGGACCCATGAGCCAGCAGGTTCCTCAACGTTTCAAACTCGGCATGAGATTGAAAGAAAAAGGCAAGTGACCAAATATCAGGAGCAAAAAATAATCCAAGAAAAGAAATTCTATTGTACATAGAGGATGACATGTGGGTCCCATTTTGCAGCAGCGGTCTCAACGTTTCCAAGGCGGCATAGGACCAAAAGAAAAATGAAGTAGCCAGAAATCAGGGGGTGAAAAAAATCCAAGAAAAGAAAGATTTCAATTGGGCTGCATCTGGACATCTGGGCCTTCGAACTATCCTGCTGGGCCTTTTGACTCGTACAATTTCAGCCCACTCCAAAATAGGAAAGTTCGGATTTATCGAAAAAACAGGAAAGTCCTATGCTTCGCAAAAACACAAAACAAGGAGATTCAACATATAAGTTTGTTTATGTAAAAATAAATATTTAATTTATCCGTTTGCAATAGCTCAGAGCGAAATACAATGTTTATTGTCTGCAAAATAATCAAGATATCACATGTTTCTTGTACGGGGAGGCTGACATCGGGGACCCATGAGCCAGCAGCGTCGTCAACGTTTTAAAGGCGGCAGGGGATGAAAAAAAAACCAGAAATCAGTTGGTAAAAAAATCGAAGAAAAGAAAACATTTATCGTTCTGAGAGGATGGCATGCGGGACCCATGAGGCAGCATCCTCAATGTTTATTGTTTGTATAGGCTGACATGTGGGACCCGTGAGCCAGCAGCCTCTCGACAACGTTTTAAAGGCGGCAGGAGATCGAAAGGAAAAATAAGACAAAAATTAGTTGGTAAACAAAGTCCAAGAAAAGAAATATTTACCGTTCTGAGAGGATGACATGCGGGACCCATGAGGCAGCAGCATCCTCAATGATTCCAAGGCGGCAGGGGATCAAAAGAAAAAAAGGAAATAGCCAGAAATTAATTAGGGGTAAAAAATAAATCCACCAAAGGAAACTTTTATTGTTCATAGAGGATGACATGTGGGACCGACCTGCCAACAGCGTCCTCATCGTTTCAAAGGGGTAGGGGATCAAAAGAAAAAGGCAAATAGCCAGAAATTAGGGGTCAAAAAATAACTCCAAGAAAGGAAACTTTTATTGTTCGTAGAGGATAACATGCGTGACCCATGAGCCAGCAGCTTAGTCAAAGTTTCAAAGGCGGCATGAGATCGAAAAACAAGGCACGTGACAAAATATCAGGAGCCAAAATAATCCAAGGAAAGAAACTTTATTGTACATAGAGGATGACATGCGGGTCCCATTTAGCAGCAGCGGTCTCAACATTTCAAATGCGGCTTGGGATCAAAAGAAAAAGAAAGTTGATTGTACATAGAGGATGACATGCGGGTCCCATGAGTCAGCAGCTTACTCAACGTTTCCAAGGCGGCAGGGGATCAAAAGAAAAAATCCAAGAAAGGAAACTATAATTGTTCGTAGAGGATGAGATGCGGGACCCATGGACCAGCAGGTTCCACAACGTTTTCAAAGGCGGCATGAGATCGAAAGAAAAAGGCAAGTGACCAAAAATCAGAGGGTGGAAAATAATCCAAGAAAAGAAACTTTTATTGTACATACAGGATGACATGCGGGTCCCATTTTGCAGCAGCGGTCCCAACGTTTCAAATGCGACTTGAGATCAAAAGAAAAAGAAAGTAGCCAGAAATTAGGGGGTCAAAAAAAAATCCAAGAAAAGAACGTTGATGGACATAGAGGATGACATGCGGGTCCCATGAGCCAGCAGGTTCCTCAACGTTTAAAACGTGGCATGAGATCGAAAGAAAAAGGCAAGTGACCAAATATCAGGATCCAAAAATAATTCAATAAAAGAAACTTGATTGTACATAGAGGCTGACATGTGGGACCTATGAGCCAGCAGAGTCCTCAACGTTTCAAAGGCGGCAGGGGATCAAAAGAAAAAGGAAATAGCCAAAAATCAGAGGGTGAAAAAACCAAGAAAATGAACTTTTATAGTACATAGAGGATGACATGAGGGTCCCATGAGCCTGCAGGTTCCTCAACGTTTCAAACGTGGCATGAGATCGAAAGAAAAAGGCAAGTGACCAAATATCAGGAGCCAAAAATAATTCAAGAAAAGAAACTTGATTGTACATAGAGGATGACATGCGGGTCCCAATTAGCAGCAGCGGTATCACCGTTTGAGAAGCGGCAGGGGATCAAAAGAAAAAGGCAAGTGACCAAATATGAGGTGCCAAAAAAATCCAAGAAAAGAATGTTTTATAGTACATAGAGGATGACATGCGGGTCCCATTTAGCAGCAGCGGTCTCATCGTTTGAGAGGCGGCAGGGGATCGAAAGAAAAAGGTAAGTGACCAAATATGAGGTGCCAAAAAATTCCAAGAAAAGAAAGTTTTATAGTACATACACTACAAGAAAAGTTGCGATGGCCGACGAAGTTGAAGTCGCGCCGTGGTTGCTGGTGTACCATGGCCGACGATTTTGGGTCTGTCCGTTGTGCATGTCAAAACATTTTTTTTCTCGTTTTTGAGGCCACCTAGCCCGACGAAACCGGCCAAAACGTTACGTATGGTGGCCCGGGACGTGGTGCATCTCGAATTCTCGGGTTCGCCGGCCGAGTCAACGCAAATCCGCACCGCCGAGGGATGTAGGGCCCAGATGGCAGCCTCTCTGGCATTGTTTTTTTTCTCGATCGCGCCATCTCGTTCAACGCTATCCGATCGAGCCGTTTACGATGCAGGATCATGGGTCCCACATGTCATCCTCTATGAACCAAAATTCTTTCTATTCTTGGATTTTTTTTGACCCCCTGATTTCTGGCTACTTCCTTTTTCTTTTGATCCCTTGCCGCCTTGAAAACGTTGAGACCGCTGCTGCTAAATGGGACCCGCATGTTATCCTCTATGTACTATAAAACTTTCTTTTCTTGGAGTTTTTTTTGGCACCTCAAATTTGGTCACTTGCCTTTTTCTTTCGATCCCCTGCCGCCTCTCAAACGGTGATACCGCTGCTGCTAAATGGGACCCGCATGTCATCCTCTATGTACTATAAAACTTTCTTTTCTTGGATTTTTTTTGGCACCTCAAATTTGGTCACTTGCCTTTTTCTTTCGATCCCCTGCCGCCTCTCAAACGGTGATACCGCTGCTGCTAAATGGGACCCGCATGTCATCCTCTATGTACTATAAAACTTTCTTTTCTTGGATTTTTTTTGGCACCTCATATTTGGTCACTTACCTTTTTCTTTCGATCCCCCGCCACCTCTTGACATAGGCATCCCCAATGGGCCTGCCGAAGATAGTACCCGGGGTTTACTGAAGGCCCACGACTCGAAGAATAAGAAGAATCGAAAGCCCAAGTTGATATTAAGGAAAGTTAGAGTTGTATTAGGAGATGATGTTTGTAATCTTGCGGGATGAGTTGGAAACCCTCCCGGACTCTGTAACTTGTACAATACGAATCCCTCGGCTCCACCTCCTATATAAGGGGGAGTCGAGGGACAAAGAAATCATCAAATCATTGTCTCTAAAACCCTAGTTTTCATATTCGTCGAGTACTTTTCGGCTGAAACCTTTGAGATCTACTTACCCTCTACTTCCAACTAAACCCTAGTCTACAACCCGTAGGCATTGACAAGTTAATCCCTTGTCACCTCTCAAACGGTGATACCGCTGCTGCTAAATGGGACCCGCATGTCATCCTCTATGTACTATAAAACTTTTCTTGTAGTGTCTTTTGTTACCAACTTTCTTTTCTTGGATTTTTTTTGGCACCTCATATTTGGTCACTTACCTTTTTCTTTCGATCCCCTGCCGCCTCTCAAACGGTGATACCACTGCTGCTAAATGGGACCCGCATGTCATCCTCTATGTACTATAAAACTTTCTTTTCTTGGATTTTTTTTGGCACCTCATATTTGGTCACTTACCTTTTTATTTCGATCCCATGCCGCCTCTCAAACAGTGAGACCGCTGCTGCTAAATGGGACCCGCATGTCATCCTCTATGTACTATAAAACTTTTTTTTCTTGAATTATTTTTGGCTCCTGATATTTGGTCACTTGCCTTTTTCTTTCGATCTCATGCCACGTTTGAAACGTTGAGGAACTTGCTGGCTCATGGGACCCGCATGTCATCCTCTATGTACTATAAAAGTTCATTTTCTTGGTTTTTTTCACCCTCTGATTTTTGGCTATTTCCTTTTTCTTTTGATCCCCTGCCGCCTTTGAAACGTTGAGGACTCTGCTGGCTCATAGGTCCCACATGTCAGCCTCTATGTACAATCAAGTTTCTTTTCTTGAATTATTTTTGGATCCGGATATTTGGTCACTTGCCTTTTTCTTTCGATCTCATGCCACGTTTGAAACCTTGAGGAACCTGCTGGCTCATGGGACCCGCATGTCATCCTCTATGTCCATCAACTTTCTTTTCTTGGATTTTTTTTACCCCCCTAATTTCTGGCTACTTTCTTTTTCTTTTGATCTCAAGTCGCATTTGAAACGTTGGGACTGCTGCTGCAAAATGGGACCCGCATGTCATTCTCTATGTACAATAAAGTTTCTTTTCTTGGATTATCTTTGGCTCCTGATATTTTGTCACTTGCCTTTTTCTTTCGATCTCATGCCGCTTTTGAAACGTTGACTAAGCTGCTGGCTCATGGGTCCCGCATGTCATCCTCTACGAACAATAAAAGTTTCCTTTATTGGAGTTATTTTTTACCCCTAATTTCTGGCTATTTGCCTATTTCTTTTGATCTCCTGCCCCCTTTGAAACGATGAGGACGCTGTTGGCAGGTCGGTCCCACATGTCATCCTCTGTGAACAATACAAGTTTCCTTTGATGGATTTATTTTGAACCCCTAATTAATTTCGGGATATTTCCTTTTTTTTCTTTGATCCCCTGCCGCCTTGGACTCATTGAGGATGCTGCTACCTCATGGGTCCCGCATGTCATCCTCTCAGAACGGTAAATGTTTCTTTTCTTGGATTTTGTTTACCAAAAGATTTTTGGCTAATTTGTTCTTTCGATCTCCTGCCGCCTTTAAAACGTTGAGGACGCTGCTGGCTCACGGGTCCAACATGTCAGCCTCTATGAACAATAAACGCTAAGGATGCTGCTGCCTCATGGGTCCCGCATGTCATCCTCTTAGAACAAATATGTTTCTTTTCTTGGATTGTTTACCAACATATTTTTGGTTTATTTTTTCTTTCCATCCCCTGCCGTCTTTAAAACGTTGACGACGCTGCTGGCTCATGGGTCCCCGATGTCAGCCTCCCCATACAAGAAACATGTGATATCTTGATTATTTTGCAGACGATAAACAGTGTATTGCGCTCTGAGCTATTTCAAACGGATAAATTAAATCTTTATTTTTACATAAACAAACTTATATGTTGAATCTCCTTGTTTTTTTGTTTTTGCGAAGCATATGACTTTCCTGTTTTTTTTAGAAAAATCCGAACTTTCCTGTTTTGGAGTGGGCTGAAATTGTACGAGTCAAAAGGCCCAGCAGGATAGTTCGCGGCCCAGATGTCCAGATGCAGCCCAATTGAAATATTCCTTTTCTTGGATTTTTTTGACACCCTTATTTCTGTCTACTTCATTTTTCTTTTGGTCCTGTGCCGCCTTGGAAACGTTGAGACCGCTGCTACAAAATGGGACCCGCATGTCATCCTCTATGTACAATAAAATTTCTTTTCTTGGATTATTTTTGGCTCCTGATATTTGGCACTTGCCTTTTTCTTTCCATCTCATGCGACGTTTGAAACATTTTGAGGAACCTGCTAGCTCATGGGACCCGCATGTCATCCTCTATGTACTATAAAAGTTCATTTTCTTGGTTTTTTTTCACCCTCTGATTTTTGGCTATTTCCTTTTTTCTTTTGATCCCCTTCCGCCTTGGAAACGTTGAGTAAGCTGTTGGCTCATGGGACCCGCATGTCATCCTCTATGTCCATCAACTTTATTTTCTTGGACTTTTTTACCCCCTAATTTCTGGCTACTTTCTTTTTCTTTTGATCTCAAGCCGCATTTGAAACGTTGGGACCGCTGCTGCAAAATTGGACCCACATGTCATCCTCTATGTACAATAAAAGTTTTTTTCTTGGATTATGTTTCACCCTCTGATTTTCGGTCACTTGCCTATTTCTTTCGATCTCATGCCGCCTTTGAAAACGTTGAGGAAACTGCTGGCTCATGGGACCCGCATCATCCTCTATGTACTATAAAAGTTCATTTTCTTGGTTTTTTTTTCACCCTCTGATTTTTGGCTATTTCCTTTTTCTTTTGATCCCCTGCCGCCTTTGAAACGTTGAGGACTCTGCTGGCTCATAGGTCGCACATGTCAGCCTGTATGAACGATAAAACTTTCCTTTCTTGGAGTTTTTTTTACCCCCTAATTTCTGGCTACTTTCTTTTTTCTTTTGATCTCAAGCCGCATTTGAAACGTTGGGACCGCTGCTGCAAAATGGGACCCGCATGTCATTCTCTATGTACAATAAAGTTTCTTTTCTTGGATTATCTTTGTCTCCTGATATTTGGTCACTTGCCTTTTTCTTTCGATCTCATGCCGCCATTGAAACATTGAGTAAGCTGCTGGCTCATGGGTCCCGCATGTCATCCTCTACGAACAATAAAAGTTTCCTTTCTTGGAGTTATTTTTCACCCATAATTTCTGGCTATTTTCCGTTTTCTTTGATCTCCTGCCCCCTTTGAAACGATGAGGACGCTGTTGGCAGGTCGGTCCCACATGTCATCCTCTATGAACAATAAAAGTTTCCTTTGATGGATTTATTTTGAACCCCTAATTAATTTTTGGATATTTCCTTTTTTATTTTGATCCCCTGCCGCCTTGGATTCGTTGAGGATGCTGCTGCCTCATGGGTCCCACATGTCATCCTCTCAGAACGGTAAATGTTTCTTTTCTTGGATTTTGTTTACCAAATGATTTTTGGCTTATTTTTTCTTTCGATCTCCTGCCGCCTTTAAAACGTTGAGGACGCTGCTGGCTCACGGGTCCCACATGTCAGCCTCTATGAACAATAAACGCTGAGGATGCTGCTTCCTCATGGGTCCCGCATGTCATCCTCTCAGAATGATAAATGTTTATTTTCTTGGATTTTTGACCAACTGATTTTTGGTTTATTTTTTCTTTCCATCCCCTGCCGCCTTTTAAACGTTGACGACGCTGCTGGCTCATGGGTCCCCGATGTCAGCCTCCCCGTACAAGAAACATGTGATATCTTGATTATTTTGCAGACAATAAACAGTGTATTTCGCTCTGAGCTTTGCAAACGGATAAATTAAATCTTTATTTTTACATAAACAAACTTATATGTTGAATCTCCTTGTTTTTTGTTTTTGCGAAACATAGGACTTTCAAGTTTTCGAGTGGGCTGAAATTGCACGAGTCAAAAGGAGTCCAGCACGAATAGTTCGAAGGCCCAGATGGCAAGATGCAGCCCAATTGAAATATATCTTTTCTTGGATTTTTTTGACCCCCTGATTTCTGGCTACTTCCTTTTTCTTTTGATCCCGTGCCGCCTTGGAATCGTAGAGACCGCTGCTGCTAAATGGGTCCCGCATGTCATCCTCTATGAACAATAAAATTTTCCTTTCTTGGAGTTATTTTTTACCCCGAATTTCTGGCTACTTCCTTTTTCTTTTGATCCCCTGCCGCCTTTGAAACGTTGAAGACTTTGCTGGCTCATGGGTCCCACATGTCAACCTCTATGAACAATAAACATTTCCTTTCTTGGAGTTATTTTGTACCCCTAATTTCTGGCTATTTTCCTTTTTTCTTTCGATCCCCAGTCGCCTTCGAAACGTAGAGGACGCTGCTGGCTCGTGGGTCCCAGATGTCAGCCTCCATGAACAATAAACCTTTCCTTTGTTGGATTTATTTTTCACCCTCTGATTTTGGCTATTTCCTTTTTCTTTTGATCCACTGCCGCCTTGGAAACGTTTAGTAAGCTGCTGACACATGGGGCCCGCATATCATCCTCTATGTACAATCAACTTGCAAGATCTTGGAGCGAAAGAGCTTGTATTAGTGGGACCCATATGTCAACCTCTATGTACAATAAAACTTTCCTTTCTTCGATTATTTTTAGCTCCTGATATTTGGTCACTTTCCTTTTTGTTTCGATCTCAAGCCGCCTCTGAAACGTTGAGTAAGGTGCTGGCTCATGGGACCCGCATGTCATCCTCTATGTACAATAAAGTTTCTTTTCTTGGATTTTTTTACCCCTGATTTTTGGTCACTTGCCTTGACGCTGTTGGCTCATGGGTCCCACATGTCAGCATCTATAAACAATAAACCTTTCCTTTGTTGGATTTATTTTTTACCCCTAATTTCTGGCTATTTGCCTTATTCTTTTGATCCCCAGCGGCCTTTGAAAACGTTGAGGAACCTGCTGGATCATGGGACCCGCATGTCATCCTCTATGTACTATAAAAATTCTTTTCTTGGATTTTTTTTTCACCCTCTGATTTTTGGCTATTTCCTTTTTCTTTTGATCCCCTGCCGCCTTGGAAACGTTGAGTAAGCTGCTGACTCATGGGACCCGCATGTCATCCTCTATGTACAATCAACTTTTTTTTTGGATTTTTTTTACCCCCTAATTTCTGGCTACTTTCTTTTTCTTTTGATCTCAAACCGCATGTGAAACGTTGAAACCGCTGCTGCAAAATGGGACCAGCATGTCATCCTCTATGTACAATAAGTTTCATTTCTTGGATTATTTTTGGCTCCTGATATTTGGTCACTTGCCTTTTTCATTCGATCTCATGCCGCCTTTGAAACGTTGAGTAAGCTGTTGGCTCATGGGTCCCGCATGTCATCCTCTACGAACAATAAAAGTTTCCTTTCTTGGAGTTATTTTTGACCCCTAATTTCTGGCTACTTCCTTTATTCTTTTGATCCACTACCACATTTGAAACGTTGAGGATTCTGCAGACTAATACAAGCTCTTTCTCTCCAAGATCTTGCAAGTTGATAGATTAAATCATGGAATTATTAGGATATGTTTTAAATTTCAAATCCACTTTATGAATTATTAAAAATACCGTTATCCATGTGGGTATTGAGCGATCAAGGATTTTCATATTGGGCATGAGCAGTTTCAAAAATTGGAACCCAATAATTCAAAATAAATAAAAACAACTTTTATGTAGAATCTCCGCGTTTTTTTTTTTTGCCATTCATAGGATCTGTGTTTCATTAGAAAAGGGCCGAAATTGCATGAGCAGAAAGGCCCATTTGTAGTTATTGGGCTTCGACAGCACGAGCAAGTAGGCCGATAGCATTTACCATGTAGATGGCCATTGGCAACCCAAAGTGAAATATTGGGCCCAACAGGGGAAGGCTGAATAGTACTATTTTCTAATTGGAAGGTGGTACATGGCGTAATCCTGCCAAAAAAAAGATGGACACGGGTTGCTGAAATTTGCCCATCTGCGCCTAATATCGCCTCCGCGGCTCCGCTTCCGCCGCCGCCGCCATGCCTCGTCTCGCATCGAGCTCGCGGTACTGCCGCGTCTCGGGCACGGGGTACCGCGGCGTCCGCGCGCGCCCCAAAGGTACGTATTACGCGGAGATACGTGACGACGGCGAGCGCATCGGCCTCGGCACCTATGAGACCGCGCACGAGGCCGCGCGTGCGTACGACGCCGTGGCGTGGCGGCTCGGGCGCCCGCGATCGTCGATGATTCCATGACGTGTGGACGCGCCACCAGGCCGAGGATCTCGCGCCGCCGCCGTACATCGTTAGACAGGAGGAACAGCGCCGCCGCCGCGAGACGGAGCGCCGTTTGCGCATCGCCGAGCGGGACGAGCGCGCGGCGCGCGAGTGGGCGGCCCGCTTCCCCGAGGACGTTGCCGCCAAGAACGAGCACTTCCGCAGACGGAGGGCGGAGAAGGCGACGAGGCGGGCTGCGAAGAAGGAGGACCGCGCACGACGGAGGGCGGAGAAGGCGACGAAGCGGGCCTTCATCGAAGCGCAGCTCGCCGGGCCGACCACCATTGGCGAGGACGACTCCCGTTGGATTGACCTCTTCTCTTCGGATCCGGTGTCGGGCACGACACCGGACTCGTCAGATGTCGAGTTTTAGTTTAGTTTTATCGCACTACTTTGTAAAAATATGAACTACGGAGTATCTGTCAAGCTAATTTTATCCTATTTTATGTCTATTTCTAGTCTTTGTTTGATCTTCTGTTTTACTGCACTCTATTTTTCATTATATTCTGTTTTTGACGCTGCATTATAGCGCCTCTGAAAATACGCTGTTTCAGCCCTGCATTTGGCCGCCACAGTCTTCAGCTTCCGGTGAAGCTATTGCCGGCTCCATGCGCAGCATCAGCCCACAGCGCCAAATATAGAGCCACTGCTGGAGTTGTTGTAATATGTTTGTCAGCAGGAGCTTACCTAATTAGTTAAAAAAGATGTTCAGCGTGGGATTCGAAAAAAAGATCTTCATGTTTTTTTTCCTAGCGATCCTAGTTCGGACTTTTTATTGTGTTGGCTAGTGCATGAAGCTTGACACCTGTATTATGTGATCCTGATATGAGGATAAGAACACCTTCAGCTTGCATTGCTAATGGTGTCTACTGCAGCAGTGGTGTACCTTCAATGGAGACTAATGCAAGAGAGTTGGTACTGGTGAGCCTGCACTTGACATCATCGTGCCACCTGAAGTAGGTGGTGTATTGGGATTAGACTGATAAGCATAGCACCTTGCAAAGAACAAGATGCTGCTAGTGTTGGTTAACGTGATTTTACGCCAAAAGTCATGTATGCTCAACAGGTGCCGTACCTAGTTTGGATATTGTGTTGTTACCCTTTTGTGGTTTGGTGTTTGTCCAACAGAGAAAGCTACTCTTTTCCCGTGTAAGTGTTATTATGTGAACAAAAGTTGTGTGTACATATATATCGGTCAGAGAACCAAGATTGCATATTCTTGCCTGGTTATAACACATAAGTCATAATAACAATTAAAGAGAAAAGGAACATTTGCCTTTGCAATGTGATTGTGCCAAGTAGATTAGACAACCAACCACAAACATTACAGGTCAACAGCCAAACGCATGCGAAAGTCCTAAGGTAAGCTCCATAATACATGTTGAAACCAAAAGCCTAGAAACCATAAGAAAGGTAGCTCCACATCACAGTTCCACGACAGCAGCATACTGATCATAAAACATATATCAAGTCAGGACAGCTGCACCACTCGGTAAGCATCCTTGGGGTCTGGCTCAAGAGCGAAGACTGTGTGAATGCTGCAAAATGTGGCTCTTGCCTCACCCCACCCATACATCTTATCATGGAACCTTACCAAATCAGCATGAATCATCTTGAGATAAACATAGCTCCTCTCTCCATGTTGATGGGATTGAACAATGCGCCAGTTGCAGTGCTTCAGCTTGTCAAACAGTATGCAGGAGATGACGAAGCATGCTGGCTGGTCTTTTGTAGTGACAATGGCTTGGAGTAGCTGGTCCTGTGAACCACCCAACTGGATCTTTAGAGCTTGAAGGATAGTCCGTGCTATATAAGATACCGTTGCTGACTTCAGCTCAGGTTCAGGTGAATGACAGCTGACATCTTGTCCTAGAGATGCAGATCCTTCTTGATCAGATTCAGCGGAATCATCACCACTACTTACAGGTGCGTCAGGTTCTACAGAAGGCACATCATGTACATGCTCCAGTTCATAGGAGTCGGGTGGGACAGCACCGTTTGCTGAAATCTCTACAATACCAGCTCCAGGTAGACCACCAGTCTCGGGTAAACCACCAATATCCACTTCAGAGGATTCTCGTGGCACGACACCTTTCGCTAGAGGCTCTACCCTACCAGCTCCAGGTCCACCACCAGTCAGTACTGTGGGCATAGTAATGACGGGTTCTACCAATACAAAACCTCCTTGAGGTGCAGGATCATCAGTAGCAACTCCAACATCAGCACCAGTTAAATCGGTCTTGACAATAGGTAAACCATTTTGCTCCAGTTCAGAGAATTCCCGTGGCACGACACCATTCACTAGAGGCTCTACACTAGCAGCTCCAGCTGCACCACCAGTTCCTACAGCAGGGGGTAAACCCAATCCACAACCTTCTTCATGTGGCACGATGATGCCAGGTATAGGCTCATCAGCACTGTGTCCACTCGCATCAGTCTCCATAGACAGTAAACAAGGTGGCGTCGGAGGTTTAAAAGACTGGCATGCCATTTCACCTTTGTCATCAGACAATATAGAGTTTTCTTCAACTCTATGTTTCTGCAATAATAAGCACATGAACAAAAATTAGACCAGAGCATCTAGCCATCTAACAGGGGCAGCGGCAAAACAAGCATCGGTCCATATGTTTACCTTGTCATCTGGGATATCAGAACACACAGATTTAGAAGTCATTTCACATAGCATCCGCTTTTTCGTTCCTTCCCCTACGTCCATCTGGAATAAGTAATACTATTGATCACATAAAACTAATTAATCAAATATATGCATATGTTGAGAAGTTTGCACGGCAAATTGTGGATTCTGCTTTTATCACCTACGAATCGTCGTTCTATATATTTACCTTGTCATCTGGGATATCAGAAGTCACAGAATGAGAAGTCATCTCACTAAGTATCGGTTTTTTTGCTCTTTCCCCTCCATCCATCTGCAATAAGAAGTACTATTGATCACATAAAGCCAATTCATTGAATATATGCATATGTTGAGAAGTTTGCACAACAAATTGTGGATTCTACTTCCAATCACCAAGTAATCTCGTGAGAAATGCATGATCAAGATATGTTTCTCCCTCTTGATCAACATCTGCATCTCCATTAAGACTAATCATCATGCGATGGTGCTCTTCAGAAGAGCGCATACACTTCCAATCACCAGACAAGCAAAAAATTGTTGATTCTAGTAATGCTTAATCAGCAGTGGCCATGGAACGACCACAGATCGACCAAGCAAAAAAAATCATCAGCCTACTGACCACCAGGCAAAACAAACTAGGCCCATACATGGCCTCACAAATCATCATCAAACATCGATCAAACTAGCAAGTTTGAACATGGATTACTAATTTATTTTCTGATAAAGTGAGTATATTAATATCGAAAGATATTGATTACACTGAGCCTCTGCAACAACGCAATACCTTACTGGTAGTACGGATGCACATGGATTCCTAATACTCCCTCTGTTCGGTTTTAATTAGTCAACGCGAGGGAGAGAAGAAAATGAGCTGTCGATGCTTTCAACTAGAGTCAATTAAATACGAACGGAAGAAGTACGTAGTAGTATTGACAAATATCCGGATATAGTCTAAAAAAAAATTGGCATGTAAATCCTAGTAGTCTACTAAACTAGGATCAATACCCTAGATTAGGGTTGCAAGCGGCGTCCGCGAATCGTCCCGCAAAGCAGAAAATTAGAGCAAATAGTGGTTGAGATTAGAGCAGATTTAAAGCACTCGCACTGAAACTAGCTAGCCCGCTACCCACCCCGCTTGACACCCTGCCCTAGATGTGAATCTACACCAAATATTCAAACAAGGATGAGCAACCGCCAATAAAATTTTATCCGCACATCATCATCTCTACCATACACAAGGGTATGGTGATTTCACATACAGCCATTGTTGCCGCGGGACGAGGATGAGTGATGCGCCGCGGAGAAGGTGCCTCACGCCTCTGTCGCCACCGCCGTCGAAGAGGAAGTCGAAGCCGCGCGATTGTGGTCTGTCGCCGATATGGAGGTGGAGCTACTAGGGAAGAGGTGGGGGTGGAGGTGGAGAGGGAGTGATGGTTTGTACTAGTGGCGGCTGGTGAGGTAGTTATAAATACGGCCTCTCTCTCTTTTTTGGCAAGGAATGCAGCTTCTCTTGGAAGGCAACGAGGCAACGCACTCCAGATTTCGTATATTACTATAATAATATGGGCGGAGAAATTTGGACGCATCTGTGTTGTCTTGTCAAATGAATCACCAGGATTTGCTTTTAGTACTCCAGATTTGGGCGACCCAAGGAAGTAGAGATAGTAATGTACGCCATCTAGCTGCACGCTATCAAATCAAATAAATGGTCATGCCATTTACTTTTAAGATGGTGCAACAGTTATTCTGACCAAAGAAACATGCACGTCTGCTGATTATTTTGATAGTACTACTAGTAGTACTAATATTTCTGATGGGTATACATTTACCGTCCGCTAGCAAAGATTGTTTGGCACATTGTTCTTATGGCTTTCAACATCACACCCCTTAATAATATTATTAATCAATGTTTGGGCAATTAATTGAGTGTGTTAATAAAAAATTAAAACCCACAAATCCAACTGTACTATTTTTAGGGCCATATGAAGGACAAGGAATGATTTTAAATGCCATATGGAGTACCTCCAACCATGTGAAATATGGTTCTGTCATGCAGGTGATACCCATGGCTTCGCATTGGATCCGTATGTTGTCCTACATACAGTCAACTATGAAGTACCACGATTTGGTTTTTGGGTGCAACCGGGTAGAGAATGATGCACGGGTTTGTACAGCCAGTACAATTCACATTAAGATTTTCTGATAGGATGTTGATGTGTATATGTAAGAATCATACACTAGAATGTCTTCTATGTTTAGATGGCTGATCTACGTTTATACTTTCTGTGAACCATGAGTTTAAGACCTTTGTACTGTAATAAAGATTGCTAAATAACAGTATATATGTATGCCTCTAGGGACACTGAAACAGCCAAACAACCATGCATGTGTATAGACCATATTTGATCAAATTACAAGAAGCACCTGGGTTCATGCAAATAGCATCAATTTATCACCTAAGTACATTAGCTATAAATAGTTAAATAGGAGTCAAGACCAACTGAGCTAGCTAGTAGTATGATCCTACTATTACATAAATATCCCTAACTCTGATTGTCTTTGTTCCAGTCCAGCGCGTTCGTGTAGCTTGGGATGAACCAAAACCCCGTATGCCAGTTGGCCGCTGGACCGCTGCTTGAGAAAGAGATGCTTTGGTGGTCTTCGCCATTTAGACTGAAGCGAAAAATTTCTTGATGTGATGTGTCAAACTGAGAGCCAATGGCCTGAGGCGTGGTGTAGATGCAGTTTCTTCTTGTCAAATATCCTGGGGGAAATGTTGCACCACCCACTGGCATGAAAATCGGATAGTTCAACCCAAGGAACATAGAATAGTCTCCAAGATTAGTAACGCTTTCCCACGGGTTGGCTGGAAGTAACCGACTAGTGTCATTCGAGAATACCATGCAGGTATACCCCGAATAGCTGTGAACACCGCGACCGCAATGGACAGAAGGGGTACTATCATAATAAGTTGAAGCACCGTCAGCGTCAAAATACATTACGCCACGTGCATAGACCAGGAGAAGTCTAGAACAATCTTGAGATCTTGCCAGCCACCACGTACGACTATTAGAGTCAAAATCATCATCGTCATCAAATCCAGCCGTCAACGGAATGAATGGAGCAGGGAGCACTATAGGACCTTGAAAAAGGAAAGAACACGTCACATGAAAATATATTCCATGATTTATCTACTAGTGATATTGATTTGATATTCTAGATGCCAATACTAGTACTTTATAAAATCATGGTCGAACATAAGATGGTTTGAAATATATTTCGAACATCTTGGTAAAACTTCATATGGATTTAAAACATGTTCCCCAAAATATTGGTCCAAATTTTAGATGGTTTGAATATAGTACTCCTTATTCTCTAGAACCGGGGAATATAAACAAATGAAAGTCTTTATCAATATTGCATGGCACCTTTATTGATTCTATTTCTACTCTACCTTAAATTTTCCAGGGAGTAATAATAAAGAAACTTAATTACTAGGGGGCCTTTTTCCTACGGAACAACATGCACATTAGACCATACTAAAATTCCTATAGATGTTAAATTCTATATATGTCCATACCACAAGAGGGTTATGGTGTGCGCCTATGGAATTCCTTTAAGCCAAAAGATGCCAAGACAGTTCAACAAATAAGAGGTGAAATACTATATAAGTTACGTATATAAAAAGATAGGGAGGAAATGTTACCAAATTGATTAGGATCCCATGCATAAACATTTCCAAGCTCAGTAACGGCGAAGACAAGTCCGTTATGTGTAATTGCATCGCAGTATATGGCGCCGTCTTGAAACTGGTTTTCAAGAAATATCCATGTACGAGGATATTCGCCATGGAGGTAGGCAATTGCAAAGTCAAAGATTGCGACAAGGGAGAAATCTTTATACCCCCTAGCAGCTGTAGGAACTTGGCAAATAGCTATCTTCTGCAGTTGAATAGCATCACCCTGATACTCGAATAGAAGTGGATTGCGTGTGGTTTCAAACTTCTTCCTCAAAGATGGAAGCTTAATCTTGCGATGAGTGTAGACATTGAGGAGGTTCCACTTGCCTTTGGGGCCAACCATGGCGATCCAATTTCCATTGGCGCCTGCCCGCTCCTCATCCTTACCGTGTGGCATTAGGCAATCATAGGAGAACCTGTCCAGCGGCACTAGTTTGCACTTGCTGTGCACCGGCAAATCCTCCTTGAACTCCCATGGTTTATCCGCCGGATCACAACAGAGAACACACGGAAGGACAAACGGCTGAGAAGTGATACGTCTCCGACGTATCGATAATTTCTTATGTTCCATGCCACATTATTGATGATACCTAAATGTTTTATGCATACTTTATGTCATATTTATGCATTTTCCGGCACTAACATATTAACGAGATGCCGAAGCGCCACTTGCTGTTTTCTGCTGTTTTTGGTTTCAGAAATCCTAGTAAGGAAATATTCTCAGAATTGGACGAAATCAACGCCTAGGGTCCTATTTTCACACGAAGCTTCCAGAAGACCGAAGGAGTCACGAAGTGGGGCCACGAGGTGGCCACACAGCAGGGCGGCGCGGCCCAAGCCTTGGCCGCGCCGGCCTAGCGTGTGGGGCCCTCGTGCGGCCCCCTGACCTATCTCCTCCGCCTACTTATAGCCTTCGTCGCGAAACCCCCAGTACCGAGAGCCACGATACGGAAAACCTTCCAGAGACGCCGCCGCCGCCAATCCCATCTCGGGGGATTCAGGAGATCGCCTCCGGCACCCTGCCGGAGAGGGGAATCATCTCCCGGAGGACTCTTCACCGCCATGGTCGCCTCCGGAGTGATGAGTGAGTAGTTCACCCCTGGACTATGGGTCCATAGCAGTAGCTAGATGGTCATCTTCTCCTAATTATGCTTCATTGTCGGGTCTTGTGAGCTGCCTAACATGATCAAGATCATCTATCTGTAATGCTATATGTTGTGTTTGTTGGGATCTGATGGATAGAGAATACTATGTTATGTTGATTATCAATTTATATATATGTGTTGTTTATGATCTTGCATGCTCTCCGTTATTAGTAGAGGCTCTGGCCAAGTTTTTACTCTTAACTCCAAGAGGGAGTATTTATGCTCGATAGTGGGTTCATGCCTCCATTAAATTTGGGACAGTGACAGAAAGTTCTAAGGTTGTGGATGTGCTGTTGCCACCAGGGATAAAACATCGATGCTATGTCAGAGGATGTAGTTATTGATTACATTACACACCATACTTAATGCAATTGTATGTTGTTTGCAACTTAATACTGGAAGGGGTTCGGATGATAACCTGAAGGTGGACTTTTTAGGCATAGATGCATGCTGGATAGCGGTCTATGTACTTTGTCGTAATGCCCAATTAAATCTCACTATACTCATCATATCATGTATGTGCATGGTCATGCCCTCTCTATTTGTCAATTGCCCAACTGTAATTTGTTCACCCAACATGCTATTTATCTTATGGGAGAGACACCTCTAGTGAACTGTGGACCCCGGTCCATTCTTTTACATCTAATACAATCTACTGCAATACTTTTTCTACTGTTTTCTGCAAACAATCATCATCCACACTATACATCTAATCCTTTGTTACAGCAAGCCGGTGAGATTGACAACCTCACTGTTACGTTGGGGCAAAGTACTTTGGTTGTGTTGTGCAGGTTCCACGTTGGCGCCGGAATCCCTGGTGTTGCGCCGCACTACATCTCGTCGCCATCAACCTTCAACGTGCTTCTTGACTCCTACTGGTTCGATAAACCTTGGTTTCTAACTGAGGGAAACTTACTGTTGTACGCATCACACCTTCCACTTGGGGTTCCCAACGGTCGCGTGCTGTACGCGTGTCAAGCTAAATTTCTGGCGCCGTCACCGGGGAACTGAAGAAAAGTTACACCACAAAGATTTCTAACTCCCACGTCAACCACACGCCAGCAAGTAAATTTCTGGCGCCGTTGCCGGGGAGATCAAGACACGCTGCAAGGGGAGTCTCCACAATCCAATCTCTTTACTTTGTTTTTGTCTTGCTTTATTTTATTTACTTTCTTGTTTGCTGCATTATATCAAAACACAAAAAAATTAGTTACTTGCATTAGCTTTACTTATTTCAACATGTTTCCTTTTAATTTTACTGTAAAAGATATACCTGTGGGACAAGGGTCTATAATTGGAAGAGATAATATAGAAGAATTTTTCACCCACGTTAGTATGCATGAAGATCTTAAAGATATACCCCTTACAAAAGCTGTCCCTACTTATGAAGATGCCTCTGTTTGTTTGGTATGCATGATGGAAGCTAGATTTATTAGTCTCAACCCCATGATACAACACATGTTTCTTACACTTTCTGATATGGAGAGGGGAGAGAAGAGAGATTTTGTTCTAAAAGTCTTAGTGCGAGAATTTGCGGATATAGCTAAAGAAGCTAGAAAAGTTTTTAGTAAGCATGAGAGACTTGGTATGATCACCGATTTTAAAAGAACACTTGAAAAGATGGATATGGATAGAATTAAGTACACTAATAATGTTAATGATGGTGGGGAGATTAAAGCACCAATACCATGTAAGCTCCTAGCGATGCATGAAGCTTTAGATGATAATTATGCCTGGCTTGTTCCTGAAAATTTGTTTGATGAGAGTAGCAAGCCCAAGACTAATGAAAAGGGAGCCGCTGAAACCTATGTATCCAAAATACTATGCATGGTTGAGAAAACTCCAAACCCCGCTGTAGATGCATCACCTCTTGATAATACTTGATATACACTTTCTGCGCCTAGTTGAAAGGCGTTAAAGAAAAGCACTTATGGGAGACAACCCATATTTTTACTACAGTACTTTTATTTTATATTTGAGTCTTGGAAGTTGTTACTACTGTAGCAACCTCTCCTTATCTTATTTTGTTGCATAGTTGTGCCAAGTAAAGTCGTTGATAGTAAGGTTCATACTAGAATTGGATTACTGCGTAGAAACAGATTTCTTTGCTGTCACGAATTTGGGCAAAATTCTCTGTAGGTAACTCAGAAAATTATGCCAATTTACGTGAGTGATCCTCAGATATGTACGCAACTTTCATTCAATTTGAGAATTTTCATTTGAGCAAGTCTGGTGCCTCAATAAATTCGTCTTTACGAACTGTTCTGTTTTGACAGATTCTGCCTTTTATTTCGCATTGCCTGTTTTGCTATGCTTGATGGATTTTCGATTCCATTAACTTTCAGAAGCTTTGTGCAATGTCCAGAAGTGTTAAGAATGATTATGTCACCTCTGAACATGTAAATTTTTATTGTGCACTAACCCTCTAATGAGTTGTTTTGAGTTTGGTGTGGAGGAAGTTTTCAAGGATCAAGAGAGGAGGATGATACAATATGATCAAGGAGAGTGAAAGCTCTAAGCTTGGGGATGCCCCGGTGGTTCACCCCTGCATATTTCAAGAAGACTCAAGCGTCTAAGCTTGGGGATGCCCAAGGCATCCCCTTCTTCATCGACAACATTATCAGGTTCCTCTAGTGAAACTATATTTTTATTCCATCACATCTTATGTGCTTTGCTTGGAGCGTCTGTTTGTTTTTGTTTTTGTTTTTGTTTGAATAAAGTTGGATCCTAGCATTCTTTGTGTGGGAGAGAGACACGCTCCGCTGTTGCATATGGACAAATATGTCCTTAGGCTTTACTCATAATGTTCATGGCGAAGGTTGAATCTGCTTCGTTAAATTGTTATATGGTTGGAAACGGGAAATGCTACATGTAGTAATTGGTAAAATGTCTTGGATAATTTGATACTTGGCAATTGTTGTGCTCATGTTTAAGCTCTTGCATCATATACTTTGCACCTATTAATGAAGAAATACATAGAGCTTGCTAAGATTTGGTTTGCATAATTGGTCTCTCTAAAGTCTAGATAATTTCTAGTAAGGATTGAACAACAAGGAAGACGGTGTAGAGCCTTATAATGTTTACAATATGTCTTTTATGTGAGTTTTGCTGCACCGGTTCATCCTTGTGTTTGTTTCAAATAACCTTGCTAGCCTAAAACCTTGTATCGAGAGGGAATACTTCTCATGCATCCAAAATCCTTGAGCCAACCACTATGCCATTTGTGTCCACCATACCTACCTACTACATGGTATTTCTCCGCCATTCCAAAGTAAATTGCTTGAGTGCTACCTTTAAAATTTCTATCCTCTACCTTTACAATATATAGCTCATGGGACAAATAGCCTAAAAACTATTGTGGTATTGAATATGTACTTATGCACTTTATCTCTTATTAAGTTGCTTGTTGTGCGATAACCATGTTCCTGGGGACGCCATCAAATACTCTTTGTTGAATATCATGTGAGTTTCTATGCATGTCCGTCTTGTCTGAAGTAAGGGAGATTTACCACTTGTTTAATGGTTAGAGCATGCATAATGTTAGAGAAGAACATTGGGCCGCTAACTAAAGCCATGAATCATGGTGGAAGTTTCAGTTTTGGACAAATATCCTCAATCTCATATGAGAACATTAATTGTTGCTAAATGCTTATGCATTAAAGAGGAGTCCATTATCTGTTGTCTATGTTGTCCCGGTATGGATGTCTAAGTTGAGAATAATCAAAAGCGAGAAATCCAATGCGAGCTTTCTCCTTAGACCTTTGTACAGGCGGCATAGAGGTACCCCTTTGTGACACTTGGTTAAAACATGTGTATTGCGATGACAATCTCGGTAATCCAAGCTAATTAGGACAAGGTGCGGGAACTATTAGTATACTATGCATGAGGCTTGCAACTTGTAAGATATAATTTACATGATACATATGCTTTATTACTACCGTTGACAACATTGTTTCTTGTTTTCAAAACCAAAGCTCTAGCACAAATATAGCAATCAATGCTTCCCTCTGCGAAGGGCCTTTCTTTTACTTTTATGTTGAGTCAGTTCACCTATCTCTCTCCACCTCAAGAAGCAAACACTTGTGTGAACTGTGCATTGATTCCTACATACTTGCATATTGCACTTGTTATCTTACTTTACATTGTCAATATCCATGAGATATACATGTTATAAGTTGAAAGCAACCGCTGAAACTTCATCTTCCTTTGTGTTGCTTCAATACCTCTACTTTGATTTATTGCTTTATGAGTTAACTCTTATGCAAGACTTATTGATGCTTGTCTTGAAAGTACTATTCATGAAAAGTCTTTGCTTTATGATTCATTAGTTTACTCATGTCATTACCATTGCTTTGATCGCTGCATTCATTACATATGCTTACAATAGTATGATCGAGGTTTGATGGCATGTCACTCCAGAAATTATCTTTGTTATCGTTTACCTGCTCGGGACGAGCAGAAACTAAGCTTGGGGATGCTGATACGTCTCCGACGTATCGATAATTTCTTATGTTCCATGCCACATTATTGATGATACCTACATGTTTTATGCATACTTTATGTCATATTTATGCATTTTCCGGCACTAACCTATTAACGAGATGCCGAAGAGCCGATTCTTTGTTTCTGCTGTTTTTGGTTTCAGAAATCCTAGTAAGGAAATATTCTCGGAATTGGACGAAATCAAGGCCCAGGGTCCTATTTTCACACGAAGCTTCCAGAAGACCGAAGGAGTCACGAAGTGGGGCCACGAGGTGGCCACATAGCAGGGCGGCGCGGCCCAAGCCTTGGCAGCGCCGGCCTAGCGTGTGGGGCCCTCGTGCGGCCCCTGACCTATCTCCTCCGCCTACTTATAGCCTTCGTCGCGAAACCCCCAGTACCGAGAGCCACGATACGGAAAACCTTCCAGAGACGCCGCCGCCAATCCCATCTCGAGGGATTCAGGAGATCGCCTCCGGCACCCTGCCGGAGAGGGGAATCATCTCCCGGAGGACTCTTCACCGCCATGGTCGCCTCCGGAGTGATGAGTGAGTAGTTCACCCCTGGACTATGGGTCCATAGCAGTAGCTAGATGGTCGTCTTCTCCTAATTATGCTTCATTGTCGGGTCTTGTGAGCTGCCTAACATGATCAAGATCATCTATCTGTAATGCTATATGTTGTGTTTGTTGGGATCCGATGGATAGAGAATACTATGTTATGTTGATTATCAATTTATATCTATGTGTTGTTTATGATCTTGCATGCTCTCCATTATTAGTAGAGGCTCTGGCCAAGTTTTTACTCTTAACTCCAAGAGGGAGTATTTATGCTCGATAGTGGGTTCAAGCCTCCATTAAATGCAGGACGATGTGACGAGAAAGTTCTAAGGTTGTGGATGTGCTGTTGCCACTAGGGATAAAACATCGATGCTATGTCCGAGGATGTAGTTATTGATTACATTACACACCATACTTAATGCAATTGTCTGTTGTTTGCAACTTAATACTGGAAGGGGTTCGGATGATAACCTGAAGGTGGACTTTTTAGGCATAGATGCATGCTGGATAGCGGTCTATGTACTTTGTCGTAATGCCCAATTAAATCTCACTATACTCATCATATCATGTATGTGCATGGTCATGCCCTCTCTATTTGTCAATTGCCCAACTGTAATTTGTTCACCCAACATGCTATTTATCTTATGGGAGAGACACCTCTAGTGAACTGTGGACCCCGGTCCATTCTTTTACATCGAATACAATCTACTGCAATACTTGTTCTACTGTTTTCTGCAAACAATCATCATCCACACTATACATCTAATCCTTTGTTACAGCAAGCCGGTGAGATTGACAACCTCACTGTTACGTTGGGGCAAAGTACTTTGGTTGTGTTGTGCAGGTTCCACGTTGGCGCCGGAATCCCTGGTGTTGCGCCGCACTACATCTCGCCGCCATCAACCTTCAACGTGCTTCTTGACTCCTACTGGTTCGATAAACCTTGGTTTCTAACTGAGGGAAACTTACTGATGTACGCATCACACCGTCCACTTGGGGTTCCCAACGGTCGCGTGCTATACGCGTGTCAAGAAGCAAGCAGAGTGGTACTGTATTTGGCTGACTGAAGAATACTTTTGGAGGAACCGACTAGGGACGAGGCGGTGATGGCGTCGCACTGGCTGATGAGCACTTCAAGGGGGCCTTCCGTAAACACCTTGTGAACAGCCCAGATCCACAGACCCTGCTCGATTTCGCCATCGCAATGAGGCAGGTGGTACAATGGGGTTGGTATTTTCTTGGGAGATTTACTGATTCGAACTTTGGGAGAGAGATGGCGATCAATGGCGGCAGGTGGGGGTTTGAGTTGGAGAACAGAGGCTCTCAAACTGGGCACTGCTGGATAGGATGCGAAAGCGCCATGGCGGAGACGCAGGCACGTGCTATGGAAGCTGGGCGGAGTGGGGATAGACGACGGAGGTGAACCGAGACGCTCCTCCTCTTATGCATATACTGCCTACTGCAGTTTCGAGGAGAGTGTGAATGTGTTCAAAAAAAAGAGGAGAGTGTGAATGTGTTCAAAAAAAGAGGAGAGTGTGAATGTGTTCAAAAAAAGAGGAGAGTGTGACTGTGACCCCACACCCGAGTAGGAGCAGACGGACTATAGGAGTAGCCCCATCATTACAGTCCATTAATCGTGCTCCCTACAATAAATAAGTGAAACGTCCCAGGCTTGTGTTGTCTAATCAAATCGATGGCCATGTCAGTATTATGGTGAACAAATAAAACAAATACACACCAACCTTGTTCTTGTTGCAACATACACCAACCTAGCAAGGCATCAACCTTCTCGCCATCAACTAGGACTCCGTGGCTCCGTCCCACCAAAGTTGTCTCAACTTTGTAAAAAAAATACATCTATCCATCTAAATTTTAACAAAGGTGAGACACTTTTGGTGGGACCGAGGGAGTACAAAAAAACTTTACTACTCCATGCTAGTATCGGCCACTTTTCGAAAAGTAATTCAAGTTTCAACTGAAGGCGTGCTATTTTATGGTCCTGAAAATTGCCAAAAAAAAATGCAACCAAAAAATGCAACAGATCCATGTTAAGGGGGTACACCCTACGCAATATACATTAAGAAACTTCAAAACTTCAGCGACCTTGTAAGAATGCCCATGACAGTGCAGTTTTGCCAAATTAGGAAGAGACGAAATATGAATTCAACCAAAGAAATCTAAACGAATCCTTAGACAATAGCATAGTTAACACGTTCAGAAAAAAATGATGACTCCAAGAGAACAACATTAGCAAGAAATACTCCATTTTAGTTTGAACTTGCAGTCACATATATATAGTACTACCAAAATACTAATACTCCGAGCTGCATTCTAGCACTCCAACTTGCTAGCTAATAGTTCTGGAGTAGTAGTACTACTATACAAGTCCAAAATACATCCGAACGAACCCTATTTCGAATTAAACTACTCCCTCCGATCTTTGAGTAACTAAACGAAGATTATTGTATAACCTTCTTGTTGATGCAAACGCAGATAGGCAACACACGCTGCCCTCCATTCTGCTTCGCGTAACGGGGCGGCACCGCCAGGAAAGAAGTGAGCTGCTGCAACATGATTGAGCTAGGCGTCGGGGAGCTCGTCGGCTCGATTACCGCCATCAAGGTGTCCGTCGAGAGGTCACTGGTCCCAGCCGGCGCCGGCGCCGGCGGACCAATCACCAGCAGCTGCGCCTTGTACATCGGAAACAAGCACCCGGGCGACCTGATGCACACGCAGGACACAATGGTGGTCGGGCCGACCGCGCCAACGGTGATGGCGAACACGCTACCGTCTTCTTCCCCACTACCGATGAACAGGTGTACCTGCGGTTGTACCGGAACACGAACTATGCACCAGGCGGGTATGCCATACTGGAACGTAAACACTGGGATGGAGTGGGATGCTTGGAGGTGTACCAGGAGCTCCCGCGGCGGGCCGGTGAAGCTGCAGCCGGTATTGATGGCCTCTGTGCAGCCGCACGGACCATGCGGGCACGCGATATAGTGCTTGTAGGACTCCATGGGGGCGACCAAGCTCTGGCGGCCGACGCACTTGACCATTGCCCCAGATCGATTCGATGGCGGCAACCTCGCCGGCTGCTCGCACTTCTTGCACGTGTTCGGCGCAAGCTCCCCGACGCAGCGCCGACAGCCCATATGACCGCCCTTGCACTGCACGGAACAACGTACGTGGCATCAATTGTCATTGACATTTCTCACAGGTGAACCTAAGAATGAAATCGGAAGGGAGTGACCTTGGATATGGGGGGTTTGAAGGGCAGCAGACAGAGGGGGCACAAGAAGAGGGCCTCCTCCATCTTCAGAGAAGAGTGATCGGGGACACGAGAACGAGATGGGTTCTTTTTTATATACATGCCTTGGAGTGGAGTATGGATACTACTACTTATAGGAAGAACTTCCTTGCTAAGAATCGGCGTTGGCCGTACGCAACCATAGATGCACCAGCGGCTCTGTAGTTTGTCAAAATAAAAGGACAGAGCTGCAGTGACTTGAAGCCTCCAAATCTCATTGTGACTTGGTGCCACCATCTACCATCCATTTGAGATCCAACGTTCCAAACTATCTCTTATTTCGAACCTAAAAACAAAAAGTATTCAGAAAATTATGAAAAAAATCTAGTAAAATGTAGATGCATTGTTCTAAAATCTATGAATATTTCATCCCACTCGGACGACTAGCTTGTGATTAAAGAGCTTTTTACGTACACGAGCACTAGTTTAAACTAAATACTCCATATATTTTCTCACAAACCTTTGATTCAAATCGAATGAAACTTCACCAAAATATAAATCGAAATATGCACGATTAACGGGAAGTTCTTGAAATATTTTTGAGCAATTATAATAATTATTTACTTTAAATTCTAAGTTGATCGCATACATTGGATCTGAGATGTATGCTGGATGGTGGCACCAAGTCACTGTGAGACTTGGAAGTATCAAGTCAGTGAAGCTCTATCCCAAAATAAAAGCTTCGTGAAGGGGGCAGTTTGGTTCAAAAAAGGAGATAGTGCCAAGCAGTTGTCAAATAGTACCCATATAGTCAAATGTACTCCCTCTGATTCAAATGATTTGACTCAACTTTGTCTAGATATATGGATGTATCAAGTCACTGAAGCTCTATCCCAAAAAAAAAACTTCATGAAGGGGGAAGTTTGGTTCAAAAAAAATACAGTGCCAAGTAGCTGTCAAATAGTACCATAACGTTAAATGTACTCCCTCCGATTCAAACGAAATGACTCAACTTTGTATTTTGCACGTTAAAGGTTTTTCGTAAAACTTGGCCAATCTTAACATAGTTTGCCTTTCTAAAAATAAATATAAGCCCTAAGGCTCCTTTGATTCATAGGATGGGAAAACCATAGAAATATGAAAAACATAGGATTGAGATGTAATAATAAAATCCTTAATATGCCTTGAAAACCCACACGTACGCTCTTTCTAGGACAGAGGCAGTATGAGGTAATGCACCCACGCGCTGTCATCTGCCTGTTCGTGCTATGTCTCCCAAATCTTGAAATATCGTCAGTTATCCATTGCACGTCCACACTTCTCCCTCTCTCCACGGACTAGGAAAAAACCCTCTCTTCACTTCCCCTTCCCATTCCACCGATGGAGAGCCCAACCGACGCCGTCAATGCAGCGAAAGCGAAAGCCGCGCGGCTAGCCTTAGCCGCAGAGGAGGCGTCCAGAGCCGCGACCGCAGCACGCATGGCTGCAACGGCGGCGATCATCGCCGCAGCGGATGCCAAAGATGAAGCGGAGGCCATTGCCGAATGTCGGGCCATCGGTCGCTCATCGGCATCTGATGCTGTTGGTAGATGGGTCCACTCTCTTGGGAAGCATCCCTAGATGACGAGGACGGGGTTGAACTCATCTTTGAACCGCCACCGCCGACCTTCGACAAGAATATCATCGACGAGGGGGAGGAAGTATGTTCCGATTCACCTCTCTCCCTTATTCAACATAGCCCTGTATCGATTTGCGCTACGGTCTCTCCCTCTTTTTTGCGCTATAGCATTTTGAATTAGCGGCAGAATCTTTTTAGATTCATATTCAGTATTAGTTTCAACTGCTACATATTTGCTTCACATCCGATTCACCTCTCTGCCTTATTCAACATAGCCCTGTATCGATTTGCTCTATGGTCTCTCCCTCTTTTTTTTGCGCTATAGGATTTTGAATTAGCGTCAGAATCTTTTTAGATTCATATTCATTATTAGTTGCAACTGCTACATATATGCTTCACCTGTTTATTTGGCATGTATCAGGTTGCTACTGATGAGGTTGACAGCGATGTTGAGTCGCGTCATAGGAAGGCCAGGGCCCCTCTCAAGAAGCTTAAGGCGGGGAAGTTCGACAAGTATTGGAGTGAACCCTGGACTGGTGCCAGGAACAGCTGCCCCTTCTGCACAAAGAGCATAAAGGTTGACTTTCAAAGCGTCCTGCAGCATGCCGAAGCCGGTGGGTCCGACTGTGTCAAAGTTGGGGAAACTGTTAACCGATCCGGCTTCATAGCCAACCACATGGCCTATGGGCTATTCCTAAGGAAGAAATTGAACCAAGCTATCGAGACCGGTCGTGTGCCTCCTCCCAAGCCCAAGCCACCATAGATTAAAGGTATGGGCAGCAAGAAGCAGAAGAAGCGGGACCGGGAGGAGGCGAGAGGAAGAAGATGGTAAATATACTCCGTAACTGTTGTGCATGTTTGTCTCTCCTACTGCTTCAAAAGCAGCATATTTTGTTGAACTCTGTTTATGTTTGCTGCTCAGCAGCGTTTGTGGTGAACCTATTAGCTTAATTAGGGGTTGTTGAACTATGTATGTGTTGAACCTTGCTTAATTAGGTTGTGTTGAACTCTGTTTGTGTTGGCGTGGGTAGGGGGGCATGATGCTACCCTGAATTTGCGGGACCCCCAAAAAACTTGCAAATACGAGTGATGTATCCAAAAGGAACAAACTTTTACATGGTAGACCCGAGTCTGAAAGCAAGAAATGCAATCGGGTCCTTAACAGCCACCGCCCGGATTGATCGGGGATTTTGCCTGCCTACCGCATGTGACTTGTGCTTTTTCATTTTCATGTTTTAAACTTGTTTAAATCTTGGTCAAACAAAGGAATTGACCAGGATTCAAATGGGCATAAAAATTCAAAAAAGAAATCAAAAAAAACAAAGCACATAAGCTTCTTATGTCATATAGTAAGCATTAAAGTTGATCAACGAAGTATAGACATATTCAAACAAGAAAAATCATGTATATACCCCCTAACCCTAAACTCTGTCTTATGAAGTCAAGCATGAAGAAAAGTGGTTATGGGTTTCAAACATGGAAATTAAAAAAACTCCCAAAAGCTCATTTTGGAGTGACTAAGAAGAATCCAGGCTTACCTTTTCATTTTCATGTTTTAAACTAGTTTAAATCTTGGTCAAACCTAGGATTTGACCAAGATTCAAATGGACATAACAAATTCAAAAAAATCAAAACCAAACACATAGTCTTTTGATGTCATATAGTAAGCATTCAAGTTGATAAACAAAGTCTAGACATATTAAAACAAGAAAAATCATGTATATACTTGGCCCCTAACCCTAAACTCTGTCTTATGAAGTCAAGCATTAAGAGAAGTGGTTTTGGGTTTCAAACATGGAAATTCAAAAAAAACCTACCAAAAGCTCCATTTTGGAGTGAGTAAGAAGAATCCAGGCTTACTTCTCATTTTCATGTTTTAAACTAGTTTAAATCTTGGTCAAACCTAGGATTTGACCAAGATTCAAATGGGCATAACAAATTCAAAAAAAAAAACACATAGTGTCTTCTGATGTCATATAGTAAGCATTCAAGTTGATAAACAAGGTCTAGACATATTCAAACCAGAAAAATCATGTATCTACCCCTACCCCTAAACTTTGTCTTATGAAGTCAAGCACGAAGAGATGTCATTTTGGGTTTCGAACATGGAAATTTTAAAAACCCTCCCAAAAGCTTCATTTTCGAGTGAATAAGAAGGATCCATACTTACTTTTCATTTTCATGTTTTAAACTTGTTTAAATATTGGTTAAACCTGCTAGGATTTGACCAAGATTCAAATGGGCATAAAAATTCAAAAAAAAGAAATAAAAAATTAAACCGAAAACCACTTCTCTTCGTGCTTGACTTCATTAGACAGAGTTTAGGGTTCGGGGTATATACATGATTTTTATTGTTTAAATATGTCTAGACTCCGTTGATCAACATGAATGCTTACTATAACTTAAGAAGCTTATGTGCTTTGGTTTTTCATTTTTTGAATTCTTTATTGAATTTTTATGCCCATTTGAATCTTGGTCAAATCCTAGGTTTGACCAATAATTAAACAAGTTAGTAACATGAAAATGAAAAGGTAAGCCACATAGTCTTCTTATGTCATATAGTAAGCATTCAATTAAGTTGATAAACAAGGACTAGACATATTCAAACCAGAAAAATCATGTATCTACCCCCTAACCCTAAACTCTGTCTAATGAAGTCAAGCACGAAGAGAAGTGATTTTTGGTTTCAAACATGGAAATTTCAAAAACCCTCCCAAGAGCTTCATTTTGAAGTGACTAATAAGCATACATGCTTACTTTTTCATATTCATGTTTTTAACTTTTTCAAATCTTGGTGGAACCAAGGATTTGACCAAGATTCAAATGGGTATAAAAATTCAAAAAAACAAGGTCTTCTTATGTTATATAGTAAGCATTCAATTAAGTTGATAAACAAGGTCTAGACATATTCAAACCAGGAAAATCATGTATCTACACCCTAACCCTAAACTCTGTCTTATGAAGTCAAGCATGCATGAAGAGAAGTGGTTTTTGGTTTCAAACATGGAAATTTCAAAAACCCTACCAAGATCTACATTTTGGAGTGACTAAGAAGGATATATGCTTAATTTTTCATATTCATGTTTTAAACTTGTTTAAATCATGGTCAAACCTAGGATTTGACCAAGATTCAAATGGGCATAAAAATTCAGAAAAAACACAAAATGAAAAATCAAGGCACATAGTAGTCTTCTTATGTCATATAGTAAGCATTCAATTAAGTTGATAAACAAGGTCTAGACATATTGAAACCGAAAAAATCATGTATCTAGCCCCTATATATCCCTAAACCCTGACTTAATTATGAAGTCAAGCATGAAGAGAAGTGGTTTTTAGTTTTAAACATGGAAATTTCAAAAACCCTCCCAAGAGCTTCATTTTGGAGTGACTTAAGAAGCATACATGCTTACTTTTTCATATTCATGTTTTAAACTTGTTCAAATCTTGGTCAACAAACCTAGGATTTGACAAAGATTCAAATGGGTATAAAAAATTAAAACCAAGGTCTGCTCATGTCATATAGTAAGCATTCATTTAAATTGATAAACAAGGTCTAGACATATTCAAACTAGCAGGAAAATCATGTATCTACCCCCTAACCCTAAACTCTGTCTTATGAAGTCAAGCATGCATGAAGAGAAGTGGTTTTTGGTTTCAAGCATGGAAATTTCAAAAACCCTCCCAAGAGCTACATATTGGAGTGACTAAGAAGGATAGATGCTTAATTTTTCATATTCATGTTTTCAACTTGATTAAATCATGGTCAAATTAACCTAGGATTTGACCAAGATTCAAATGGGCATAAAAATTCAAAAAAAAACAATGCACATAGTCATCTTATGTCACATAGTAAGCATTCAATTAAGTTGATAAACAAGGTCTAGATATATTCAAACCAGAGAAATCATGTATCTACCCCCTAACCATATACTCTGTCTCATGAAGTCAAGCATGAAGATATGTGGTTTTTGGTTTCGAACATGGAAATTCAAAGAGAAGGTGGTCATAAAAATCAAAATTGGCAAAGCAAAGCATTAAATCAAAAAATTGTGATGCACTCTGGCTATGAAAAGTATCAAACAATGCAAACCAAGATGATTTTTTAGAGGAATACTAGTTCAACTTATTTAATTTTTTATTCGTAGGCCAAAATCGAACCCCGTAGTAGGATTTTTTTCAACTAGATCTGTAGTACTGGGCAAAACCCTAGTTTAACCTATTTAATAATAGATTCGTAGTCGATTCTTTAATTTTTTATTATTACTATGCAGCACATGTGTGTTTGCCCATCGAGTGAAACTCGGAGGAAGAGGAATCACACGGAAGGAGAAGAAGGGATAGCAGTCACGGGGCCCCTCTTATTTATGGTGTATATTATTTTTCTGGTGATGTTGACAGTTGTGCAGGGTTTGTCAGTGCGCAGGAGGTGCGAGCGAGCGAGTCGAACGAGGCCGAGAATGAGAGAGAAATTTTTTTGTGTGAGAGGGACAACCGAAGGATCCTGAAGGACCCACAGACTTTCTGATACGCATGCTGATGTGTCTTCTCTTGACAAAGAAGATGGCTGGGATTTTGCCTGCCTACCGCAGGTGACTTGTGCTCACTGAAGTGTGGGACCTCACGCATGGGCACCACACGTAAGTGACAGACCTGTTGGTGTAAAAACTCGGGTGATTATTATACTGCATTAGTACAAAGTTTCCTGTGGATTCAAGGGTTGGAAAGCCAAGTTAACTCATTTTCATGACTAAGAAGGAGCCAGGCTTACCTTTTCATTTTCATGTTTTAAACATGTTTAAATCTTGGTCAAACAAAGGAATTGACCAGGATTCAAATGAGCATAAAAATTCAAAAAAGAAATCAAAAAATCGAAAACCAAAGCACATAAGCTTCTTATGTCATAAAGTAAGCATTAAAGTTGATCAACGAAGTATAGACATATTCAAACCAGAAAAATCATGTATATACCCCCTAACCCTAAACTATGTCTTATGAAGTCAAGCATGAAGAAAAGTGGTTATGGGTTTCAAACATGGAAATTAAAAAAACTCCCAAAAGCTCATTTTGGAGTGACTAAGAAGAATTCAGGCTTACCTTTTCAATTTCATGTTTTAAACTAGTTTAAATCTTGGTCAAACCTAGGATTTGACCAAGATTCAAATGGACATAACAAATTCAAAAAAATCAAAACCAAACACATAGTCTTTTGATGTCATATAGTAAGCATTCAAGTTGATAAACAAAGTCTAGACATATTAAAACAAGAAAAATCATGTATATTCTTGGCCCCTAACCCTAAACTCTGTCTTATGAAGTCAAGCATTAAGAGAAGTGGTTTTGGGTTTCAAACATGGAAATTTAAAAAAAAACCTCCCAAAAGCTTCATTTTGGAGTGACTAAGAAGAATCCAGGCTTACTTTTCATTTTCATGTTTTAAACTGTTTTAAATCTTGGTCAAACCTAGGATTTGACCAAGATTCAAATGGGCATAACAAATTCAAAAAAAAACACATAGTGTCTTCTGATGTCATGTAGTAAGCATTCAAGTTGATAAACAAGGTCTAGACATATTCAAACCAGAAAAATCATGTATCTACCCCCTAACCCTAAACTCTGTCTAATGAAGTCAAGCATGAAGAGAAGTGATTTTTGGTTTCAAACATGGAAATTTCAAAAACCCTCCCAAGAGCTTCATTTTGAAGTGACTAAGAAGCATACATGCTTACTTTTTCATATTCATGTTTTTAACTTTTTCAAATCTTGGTGGAACCAAGGATTTGACCAAGATTCAAATGGGTATAAAAATTCAAAAAAACAAGGTCGTTTTATGTTATATAGTAAGCATTCAATTAAGTTGATAAACAAGGTCTAGACATATTCAAACCAGGAAAATCATGTATCTACCCCCTAACCCTAAACTCTGTCTTATGAAGTCAAGCATGCGTGAAGAGAAGTGGTTTTTGGTTTCAAAGATGGAAATTTCAAAAACCCTACCAAGATCTACATTTTGGAGTGACTAAGAAGGATATATGCTTAATTTTTCATATTCTTGTTTTAAACTTGTTTAAATCATGGTCAAACCTAGGATTTGACCAAGATTCAAATGGGCATAAAAATTCAGAAAAAACACAAAATGAAAAATCAAGGCACATAGTAGTCTTCTTATGTCATATAGTAAGCATTCAATTAAGTTGATAAACAAGGTCTAGACATATTCAAACCGGAAAAATCATGTATCTACCCCCTATATATCCCTAAACCCTGACTTAATTATGAAGTCAAGCATGAAGAGAAGTGGTTTTTAGTTTTAAACATGGAAATTTCAAAAACCCTCCCAAGAGCTTCATTTTGGAGTGACTTAAGAAGCATACATGCTTACTTTTTCATATTCATGTTATAAACTTGTTCAAATCTTGGTCAACAAACCTAGGATTTGACGAAGATTCAAATGGGTATAAAAAATTAAAACCAAGGTCTGCTCATGTCATATAGTAAGCATTCATTTAAATTGATAAACAAGGTCTAGACATATTCAAACTAGCAGGAAAATCATGTATCTACCCCCTAACCCTAAACTATGTCTTATGAAGTCAAGCATGCATGAAGAGAAGTGGTTTTTGGTTTCAAGCATGGAAATTTCAAAAACCCTCCCAAGAGCTACATATTGGAGTGACTAAGAAGGATAGATGCTTAATTTTTCATATTCATGTTTCAACTTGATTAATTCATGGTCAAATTAACCTAGGATTTGACCAAGATTCAAATGGGCATAAAAATTCAAAAAAACAATGCACATAGTCATCTTATGTCACATAGTAAGCATTCAATTAAGTTGATAAACAAGGTCTAGATATATTCAAACCAGAGAAATCATGTATCTACCCCCTAACCATATACTCTGTCTCATGAAGTCAAGCATGAAGATATGTGGTTTTTGGTTTCGAACATGGAAATTCAAAGAGAAGGTGGTCATAAAAAATCAAAATTGGCAAAGCAAAGCATTAAATGAAAAAATTGTGATGCACTCTGGTTATGAAAAGTATCAAACAATGCAAACCAAGACGATTTTTTAGAGGAATACTAGTACAACTTATTTAATTTTTTATTTGTAGGCCAAAATCGAACCCCGTAGTTGGATTTTTTTTTCAACTAGATCTGTAGTACTGGGCAAAACCCTTGTTTAACCTATTTAATAATAGATTCGTAGTCGATTCTTTTACTTTTTTATTATTACTATGCAGCACATGTGTGTTTGCCCGTCGAGTGAAACTCGGAGGAAGAGGAATCACACGGAAGGAGAAGAAGGGATAGCAGTCACGGGGCCCCTCTTATTTATGGTGTATATTCTTTTTCTGGTGATGTTGACAGTTGTGCAGGGTTTGTCAGTGCGCAGGAGGTGCGAACGAGCGAGTCGAGCGAGGCCGAGAATGAGAGAGAATTTTTTTTGTGTGTGAGAGGGACAACCGAAGGATCCTGAAGGACCCACAGACTTTCATGTTTTAAACTTGTTTAAATCTTGGTCAAACAAAGGAATTGACCAGGATTCAAATGAGCATAAAAATTCAAAAAAGAAATCAAAAAATCAAAAACTAAAGCACATAAGCTTCTAATGTCATATAGTAAGCATTAAAGTTGATCAACGAAGTATAGACATATTCAAACCAGAAAAATCATGTATATACCCCCTAACCCTAAACTCTGTCTTATGAAGTCAAGCATGAAGAAAAGTGGTTATGGGTTTCAAACATGGAAATTAAAAAAACTCCCAAAAGCTCATTTTGGAGTGACTAAGAAGAATCCAGGCTTACCTTTTCATTTTCATGTTTTAAACTAGTTTAAATCTTGGTCAAACCTAGGATTTGACCAAGATTCAAATGGACATAACAAATTCAAAAAAATCAAAACCAAACACATAGTCTTTTGATGTCATATAGTAAGCATTCAAGTTGATAAACAAAGTCTAGATATATTAAAACAAGAAAAATCATGTATATACTTGGCCCCTAACCCTAAACTCTGTCTTATGAAGTCAAGCATTAAGAGAAGTGGTTTTGGGTTTCCAACATGGAAATTAAAAAAAAACCTCCCAAAAGCTTCATTTTGGAGTGACTAAGAAGAATCCAGGCTTACTTTTCATTTTCATGTTTTAAACTGTTTTAAATCTTGGTCAAACCTAGGATTTGACCAAGATTCAAATGGGCATAACAAATTCAAAAAAAAAACACATAGTGTCTTCTGATGTCATGTAGTAAGCATTCAAGTTGATAAACAAGGTCTAGACATATTCAAACCAGAAAAATCATGTATCTACCCCCTAACCCTAAACTCTGTCTAATGAAGTCAAGCATGAAGAGAAGTGATTTTTGGTTTCAAACATGGAAATTTCAAAAACCCTCCCAAGAGCTTCATTTTGAAGTGACTAAGAAGCATACATGCTTACTTTTTCATATTCATGTTTTTAAATTTTTATGTCATATAGTAAGCATTCAATTACAAGGTCTAGACATATTCAAACCAGGAAAATCATGTATCTACCCCCTAACCCTAAACTCTGTCTTATGAAGTCAAGCATGCATGAAGAGAAGTGGTTTTTGGTTTCAAGCATGGAAATTTCAAAAACCCTCCCAAGAGCTACATTTTGGAGTGACTAAGAAGGATAGATGCTTAATTTTTCATATTCATGTTTTAAACTTGTTTAAATCATGGGCATAAAATTTTGACCAAGATTCAAATGGGCATAAAATTTTTAAAAAAAACAATAAAATGAAAAACCAATGCACATAGTCATCTTATGTCATCTAGTAAGCATTCAATTAAGTTAATAAACAAGGTCTAGATATATTCAAACCAGAAAAATCATGTATCAACAAGCTACCCCTAACCCCAAACTCTGTCTTATGAAGACAAGCATGAAGTGAAGTACGTGGTTTTTTGGTTTCAAACATGGAAATTTCAAAAAACCCTCTCAAAAGCTTCATTTTGGAGTGACTACGAAGGATACATGCTTAATTTTTCATATTCATGTTTTAAACTTGTTTAAATCATGGTTAAACCTAGGATTTGACCAAGATTCAAATGGGCATAATTTAAAAAAATGTAAAATCAAGGCACATAGTCTTCTTATGTCATATAGTAAGCATTCAATTAAGTTGATAAACAAGGTCTAGACATATTCAAACCAGAGAAATCATGTATCTAGCCCCTAACCCTAAACTCTGTCTCATGAAGTCAAGCGCATGAAGATATGTGGTTTTTTGTTTCAAACATGGAAATTTCAAAAACCCTCCCAAAGAGCTTCATTTTGGAGTGACTAAGAAGGATCCATAGGAAACTATGTACTAATACAGTATAATAATCACCCGAGTTATTAGAGCAACAAGTCTGTCACTTACGTGTGGTTCCCATGCGTGAGGTCCCACACTTCAGTGAGCACAAGTCACGTATGCTAGGTAGGCAAACTCCCAGCCATCTTCTTTCTCAAGAGAGAGGCATCAACACTCTCTCTCTCTCTCTCCATCTCTCCAATTATCCACCTCCGTTGGCTGCCGGTTTTGGCAGGTCGTTTCTAGCTCAGCTCGTAGGCCATGGTGTGCAGGCTCTCTAGCCATGGCGATTTGGTTGCGCCAAGTGGTTCGTCCCCGGCTGAGACGAGGATCAATCCGGACGGTGGCTGTTAAGGACCCGATCGCATTTCTTGCTTTCAGTCTGGGGTCTACCATGTAAATATTAGGGATTTAGACGTAATTTCCTGTTTATTTTGTGTCCTGCTGTAAACTGCGCTCTGATGCGTATTGGAAATCTGGGTCCTTCAGGATCGTTCGGTTGTCCCTCTAAAAAAACATCTCTCTCATTTTGGCCTTTCTCGCTCGCTCGCACCCCCTGCGCACTGACAACCCTGCACAACAGTCAACATCACCAGAAAAAGGATAGACACCATAAATATGTGTGGCCCCGTGACTGCTCTCCCTTCGTCTCCTAGTAATAATAATAACGTAAAAAATCGACCTACAAATCTATTATTAAATAAGCTAAACTAGGGTTTTGCCCAGTACTACGGATCAATTTCTGAAAATCCAACTACGGGGTTCGATTTTGGCCTGCTAATATAAAATTATATAATCCGAACTAGTATTCCTGTATAAAATCATTTTAGTATGCATCGTTTGGTACTTTTCATAGCTAGAGTGCTTACTCCGTCCGTTAGCAAATAGTCTTTGTATGTCATACAGTAAGCATTCAAGTTGATAAACAAGGTTTAGACATATTCAACCAGAAAAATCATGTATCTACCCCCTATCCCTAAACTCTGACTTATGAAGTCAAGCATGAAGAGATGTGGTTTTTGGTTTCAAACATGGAAATTTCAAAAAACCCTACGAAGATCTACATTTTGGAGTGACTAAGATGAAGGATATATGCTTAATTTTTCATATTCATGTTTTAAACTTGTTTAAATCATGGTCAAACCTAGGATTTGACCAAGATTCAAATGGGCATAAAAATTTAGAAAAAACAAAAAATGGAAAATCAAGGCACATAGTGTTCTTATGTGACATAGTAAGCATTCAATTAAGTTGATAAACAAGGTCTAGATATATTCAAACCAGAGAAATCTTGTATCTACCCCCTAACCCTAAACTCTGTCTCATGAAGTCAAGCATGAAGATATGTGGTTTTTGGTTTCAAACATGGAAATTTCAAAAACCCTCCCAAGAGCTTCATTTTGGACTGACTAAGAAGGATATATGCTTAATTTTTCATATTCATGTTTTCAACTTGTTTAAATCATGGTCAAACCTAGGATTTGACCAAGATTCAAATGGGCATAATTTTAAAAAAAATGAAAAATCAAGGCACATAGTCTTCTTATGTCATATAGTAAGCATTCAATTAAGTTGATAAACAAGGTCTAGACATATTCAAACCAGAAAAATCATGTATCTACCCCCCTATATATCCCTAAACCATGACTTATGAAGTCAAGCATGAAGAGAAGTGATTTTTAGTTTCAAACATGGAAATTTCAAAAACCCTCCCAAGAGCTTCATTTTTGAGTGACTTAAGAAGCATACATGCTTACTTTTTCATATTCATGTTTTAAACTTGTTCAAATCTTCGTCAACAAACCTAGGATTTGACGAAGATTCAAATGGGTATAAAAATTAAAACCAAGGTCTGCTCATGTCATATAGTAAGCATTCATTTAAATTGATAAACAAGGTCTAGACATATTCAAACTTGCAGGAAAATCATGTATCTACCCCCTAACCCTAAACTCTGTCTTATGAAGTCAAGCATGCATGAAGAGAAGTGGTTTTTGGTTTCAAGCATGGGAATTTCAAAAACCCTCCCAAGAGCTACATATTGGAGTGACTAAAAACGATAGATGTTTAATTTTTCGTATTCATGTTTTAAACTTGATTAAATCATGGTCAAACCTAGGATTTGACCAAGATTCAAATGGGCATAAAAATTCAAAAAATAAATGAAAAACCATTGCACATAGTCATCTTATGTCATCTAGTAAGCATTCAATTAAGTTGATAAACAATGTCTAGACATATTCAAACCAGAAAATTTATGTATCAAGCTACCCCTAACCCCAAACTCAGTCTTATGAAGTCAAGCATGAAGAGAAGTACGTGGTTTTTTGGTTTCAAACATGGAAATTTCAAAAACCCTCTCAAGATCGAGCTTCATTTTGGAGTGACTACGAAGGATACATCCTTAATTTTTCATATTCATGTTTTAAACTTGTTTAAATCATGGTCAAACTTAGGATTTGACAAGATTCAAATGGGCAAACATATGATAAGTGATGCAAATATCATTTCTAAGTGCGGGCAAACCAGCCTTTAGCTTAACATATTACAAGGTTTCAGAAAATTGAGTGGGGGCGGCTGCCCCCCTTGGCTATAGTCTAGATCCGCCCATGCTATAGTTTGAGGCCATTTGGATGACGTCTAAAAAATTCTTTGATTAGAAATGGGGTTGTTCGAACCTCGTAGTTGGATTTTTTTGATCCTTGATCTGTAGTACTGGGCAAAACCCTAGTTTAACCTATTTAATTATAGATTCGTAGGTCGATTTTTCTACGTACCTTTTTATTATTACTCTACTATGCAGCACATATGTGTTTGCCCGTCGAGTGAAACTCGGAGGAAGAGGGATCACTCGGAAGGAGAGAAGAAGGAGGGAGAGCATTATGTTGTCTCCCCTTTTTCGGGTGATGATGTTGACTATTGTGCAGGGTTTGTCAGTGAGCAGGAGGTGCGAGCGAGCGAGCGAGTCGAGCGAGGCCGAGAATGAGAGAGATTTGTTTTTTGTGAGAATGACAAACGAAGGATCCTGAAGGACCCAGAGACTTCCAATACGCATCCTGAATTCCTGATGCGTCTTCTCTTGACAAAGAAAACGGCTGGGAGTTTGCGTACCTATTGCACGTGACTTGTGGTCACTGAAGTGTGGGACCTCACGCATGGGCACCACACGTAGACCTATTGGTGTAAAAACTCGGTTGATTATTATAGTGCATTAGAACAAAGTTTCCTATGGATTCAAGGGTAGGAAATCCAAGTTAACTCATTTACATGACATTATTTTTTCCATGAAGCAAAGTTAACACATCTATCAATTGGTACATTTTGGAGTGACTAAGAAGGATCCATGCTTACCTTTTCGTTTTCACGTGTTAAACTTGTTTAAATCTTGGTCAAACCTAGGATTTGACAGAGATTCAAATGGGCGGAAAATTAAACAAAAAAACAGAAAAATGAAAAACCAAAGCACATACATAGTTTTCTTATGTCATATAGTAAGCATTCAAGTTGATAAACAAGGTCTAGACATATTCAAACCATACAAATCATGTATCTACCCCTAACCCTAAACTATGTCTTATGAAGTCAAGCATGAAGAGAAGTGGTTTTGGGTTTCAAACATGCAAATTTCAAAAAACCTCCCAAAAACTTCATTTAGAGTGACTAAGAAGGATAAATGCTTCCCTTTTCATTTTCATGTTTTAAACTTGTTTAAATCTTCGTCAAACCTAGGATGTGACCAAGATTCAAATGGGCATCAAAAATAAAAAAAATCAGAAAAATGAAAAACCAAAGCAGATAGTCTTGTTATGTCATATAGTAAGCATTAAATTTGATAAACAAGGTCTAGACGTATTCAAACCAGACAAATCATGTATCTACCCCTAACCCTAAACTCTGTCTTATGAAGTCAAGCATAAAGAGAAGTGGTTTTTTGTTTCAAGCATGGAAATTTGAAAAACCCTCCCAAGAGCTACATATTGGAGCGACTAAGAAGGATAGATGCTTAATTTTTCATATTCATGTTTTAAACTTGATTAAATCATGGTCAAACCTAGGATTTGACCAAGATTCAAAAGGGCATAAAAATTCAAAAAATAAATGAAAAACCAATGCACATAGTCATCTTATGTCATCTAGTAAGCATTCAATTAAGTTGATAAACAATGTCTAGACATATTCAAACCAGAAAATTTATGTATCAAGCTACCCCTAACCCCAAACTCAGTCTTATGAAATCAAGCATGAAGAGAAGTACGTGGTTTTTTGGTTTCAAACATGGAAATTTCAAAAACCCTCTCAAGATCGAGCTTCATTTTGGAGTGACTACGAAGGATACATCCTTAATTTTTCATATTCATGTTTTAAACTTGTTTAAATCATGGTCAAAACTAGGATTTGACAAGATTCAAATGGGCAAACATATGATAAGTGATGCAAATATCATTTCTAAGTGCGGGCAAACTAGCCTTTAGCTTAACATATTACAAGGTCTTCTTATGTCATATAGTAAGAATTCAATTAAGTTGATAAACAAGGTCTAGACATATTCAAACCAGGAAAATCATGTATCTACCCCCTAACCCTAAACTCTGTCTTATGAAGTCAAGCATGCATGAAGAGAAGTGGTTTTTGGTTTCAAGCATGGAAATTTCAAAAACCTTCCCAAGAGCTACATTTTGGAGTGACTAAGAAGGATAGATGCTTAATTTTTCATATTCATGTTTTAAACTTGTTTAAATCATGGGCATAAAAATTTGACCAAGATTCAAATGGGCATAAAAATTAAAAAAAACAATAAAATGAAAACCAATGCACATAGTCATCTTATGTCATATAGTAAGCATTCAATTAAGTTGATAAACAAGGTCTAGACATATTCAAACCAGAAAAATCATGTATAACCAAGCTACCCCTAACCCCAAACTCTGTCTTATGAAGACAAGCATGAAATGAAGTACGTGGTTTTTTGGTTTCAAACATGGAAATTTCAAAAAACCTCTCAAGAGCTTCATTTTGGAGTGACTACGAAGGATACATGCTTAATTTTTCATATTCATTTTTTAAACTTGTTTAAATCATGGTCAAACCTAGGATTTGACCAAGATTCAAATGGGCATAATTTAAAAAAATGTAAAATCAAGGCAGATAGTCTTCTTATGTCATATAGTAAGCATTCAATTAAGTTGATAAACAAGGTCTAGACATATTCAAACCAGAGAAATCATGTATCTACCCCCTAACCCTAAACTCTGTCTCATGAAGTCAAGCGCATGAAGATATGTGGTTTTTTGTTTCAAACATGGAAATTTCAAAAACCCTCCCAAAGAGCTTCATTTTGGAGTGACTAAGAAGGATCCATAGGAAACTATGTACTAATACAGTATAATAATCACCCGAGTTATTATAGCAACAAGTCTGTCACTTACGTGTGGTTCCCATGCGTGAGGTCCCAAACTTCAGTGAGTGTCATCGTGGCGAACGAGCAGATGCCATGGGATGGCTTAAGTTGGGGCCGAATGGGCGCTAGAGGATTCGGAGGAGGGTTTGCGACTAGATGGGATGAACTTCCGGATGCTTTCCTCAAGAACACAACCAAAGGCCGGTATGCAAGAAGAGAGACAAGAGGAAGAACTCTTTACTAGATCGCTTGCTTCATTGATCTCAACATGATTACAGATGCTTGGATACCAGTTCTATCGTCTAATCTCCTCTGTGGACACGCGCCCGTATGAGGCAGTGCCCCCTCTCCTTATATAGGGGAGAGGGTGGCTTACAGAACAAGAAACCCTAATGGCATCTTTGACTGGACAAACTACTTTACAAAGCTACTTTAATCATAGATGACGCCGGAGTCTTCTTTAATCAGGGACGCTGACGTCCTCTGGCTTCTTTCAGCATCATCTCTCTCTTTGGCGCCAGGGCTCTGATTAAAGCCGCTTTGCTTAGCTCATCCTTGTCTTCTTGCTCTGAAGAGAATCTTTGACCAGTCCAGCCGTCAGGCCCTTCTCTCCGGTATCTTCTTTACCGGGTTCCGGTATACCCCCTTGGGGATACCGGCTTAGCTTCACTTAGCCCAAACTCTTACCTTTGTGATCCGGTTAGAATATTAAACCGGTATCTTGATGGCTCAAACCATCCGGTTTGGCATGCCTTTGGCATACCGGGGGTCATCCCCCCAACATTAGTCCCCAAAGCTGGTATAGTCTGGCGGATTCTATCCTACAGACCATGCCAGGTTTTTATCTTTTTAGGATACCGGTTTAATCTCTCCGGCTTTGAACTTGGATCCGGCATCTTTGCCCTTATTTGTCTTTTCTCTCTTTGCAAGGCATCCCCCGGCATCTCTTTTCTCCGGTATCATTCGCATTTACTCTTTCCTCGGCGAAGTTGAGAATATCTCGGGCCCTGCGCCTGTCAGTGACATGCGCACTGTTAACTGGCGCGCCAGTGTCAGTTGTCACTTCGCTTCGACTCTCGCGCGTTCATTAAATGCACCACTGCGGATCCCACTAGCCACTTTGGATCTGTGTGTGCCTCCGTGTGGCTTCTTATTTTTTCGCGTGTACTTCCTCGCCACGTGGCGGCCCGTGGTGCGAACCGTCGCGGCCCGCGAAGCGAGCCGCCGCGGCCCGGCGGTTTTCGGCCCACCTTCTCTCTTCTTTATAAGGAGAACTGCCCCTTCTTCTTCCTCTTCTTGCATTCCCCAACCTTCGCGCATAGTACTCCTCGCCTTTTGCGCCTTCGCCGCTCTTCGTCCGCCGTCGTTCGCTTGAGCTCTGCCGCCCGGCGAACTCACGCCGCGTTTCCGCCGGACCTCGCCGTGCGGAAATCTTCCGCAGCACCTCCGTCGCGACCGCAGCATTCTTGCTTCTCCGCGCCCGTTGCCGCTTCGCCGTCGACGGTGTAGGTCGGCGACCGTAGGCCTGCTCCTTCGCCGGTGAAAGTCCTCTCCAGCGACCGCACCGCCTCAGGTTAGTACCAATTTCACTTTGCTTGCGCTTTGCTCGTTTTCTAGATCTTGGGTCGACAGTGTTCTTATTTTCCCCTTTTTCTTTGATTTTCTTCTTACTCGTAGATCTTCACGCGGGGTTCAACTGTGGGATTTCTGTTTTTTTTCACCCCTAGAACAATGTCCAGTGAGGAATCTTCCTCTGCCTCTTCTTCTGCTTCCTCTTCCGGTAGCCGGAGTAGGCAAGCTTCCAGTAGATCTACGGCCTCAGATCCGATGGATACCGATTCTGGCAGCCAGCAGGAATCCGGTAGCCATCAAGAATCCGGTAGCTCTAGCCAAGCTTCCGGCGCCGAGCCTTCCCCTATCACCCGCGGAGCCTGGATGGGCTCCAATGTTACCGAATTCGAGATCGACTGGCTTTACCGGTCTCGGAGGATTCTGGAAGGAGTATCTTGCCGGCTTCCCGGTGATGAGATCGTACCGGTGCTCCAGCCCGGCGAACACGTTGTTTTTCTTGCTCATTTTGAGCGTGGCTTCGGCCTTCCTGCCTCGCCTTTTTTCTGGGAGTTCTTAGATTTGTATGAACTCCAACCTCATCACCTTCCTGGTAATGCCATCTTTTACCTTTCCTGTTATGCCACCTTCATGGAGGCCTACATCGGCATTCGTCCCACTCGTGAGACGTTTGCCCGCTTCTTTTCTCTGCGGATTAATTCCGTTCAGGGCAAGGAAATTCCTAAGCCCAAGCCGCCTGTGGAGTGCGGGTCCTGCATCGTTGGCTCCCGCCAGGGGAGCCCTTTCTTTAAGTTCACCGGCCTCGAGTCCTGTCGCGCCTGGCAAGGAACTTTCTTCTACGTGAAGAACAACGGCCGCGCGAATCTCATTGATCTTCCGCCGTTCAAAGTGGGGCCTCCCAGTAGAGCTAACTGGAGCTATAACCCGAAGACGGATCACATCGAAACCAACCGGGTGGTACACTTCATGGCCACTTTGAAGAAGGAGACCAACATCTGCTCGGATGATATCATCCGCACTTTTATTTCGCGCCGGGTGCTTCCTCTCAAGCGCTGGGTGCATAGGATGAGCGAGATGTACGGTCCTGGCGATCCCACCAAGATCACAGGCCGTCCCCTTAGCAAGAAGGACGTCGTCCGCAAGGCTAGGCAAATCTGCCAAACTGCCATGCCGTTTGACTGGGAATGGGGCCTCCTTCCCCTCAGCACTACTAACCCTCCGACCCAAGAAGTAAGAGATTACGCAATTAGGGTCGGTTTTGCCGGTAACTTTTTTGCTCTTGTTAACCCTCTTTTTTCGTGTTTCAGGCCAAGGACCGCTTCCCCCTCATTCAAGCAGAGCGGCGTGGGATCTGCGTGAAGCGCGCCCTTGACTCCGTCGACCCGGATCCTTACATTTTTTTGAAGGATCTGAAGATGGGCAAGACCCCGGCTTCGCGCCTTAGCAGACCTCCGCCAAAGCCAACCGGTTCTGCTGATGACCTGTCCATGCTCGAGGTACTTTTCTTTTCCGGTTTCCTCTACTTCTTTCATTATTGCTCTTTTTTTTTGCGAATCGTTTCTTAGCCATCTTTAACTCATAGATCCACGAGCACGCGCCGCCCTTGCGCGCCGAGGCCGGCTCCGAGTTTGTGGACAAGCTCATGGCCCAGGGCCAAAAGAACAAGACGCCGGCATCTGATACCGGTTCCAGTCAGGCCCCTCCCTCCAAGCGCTTCCGGACGGAGCCCTTGGGGGAGAAGGAAGTGGGCATGCGTCGCTACGGGCGCAAGCAGATGCCGACTGCCTCCGGGTAAGTTTCTTGTTTTCTTGCTTGCATCTCTTTGCCAAGTTCTTTTTCCGGTTGCTTTTCTCCAACTGTTTTTCTTTCTTTTTCTCAGCCCTGCGCTCAAGCTTGGCTCAAGGCCAGCGGGCTCTGAAGGTTCCGCAAGGACCTCAACCCCTCCTCCTCGCTCAAGCCCGGCACCATCTGGTGCCGGCAACACCTCTGCCTCCCCTCTGGGGGGCACAACAAGTTTGGGGTGTGCGGCCCCTACACCGCCAGAACACCGCACGGAGGAGGATCTTTCCTTCCCTCCAGAGAACCAGGATACCAGCGCCAGCAACATCGGCGCCGAGGAAGAAGCTGCCGGGCGGGCGGAGCCTTCGGCTCCTCCCATCCTTGAAAAGAAGACAACTTCCGCGCCGGAAACTTCCGTGCCGGAAAGTTCCAACTTGGGTGGTGCCCCTAGCGCACCCCTTCTCCAAGAACTACTCCAACTCCGCCACCGGATGCGCCTCGCCCCAAACCTGCCGGGGCTGCTCCAACTGCGCCGCCGCCCAAGCTCTCCAAGCTAGTCAAGGGGCAGGCGACGGCCTCCAAGGCCCCTTCCGGTGGACAGCAGCCCTTGGTGCTGCATGTCTCCAAGGCCGCCAGCGATGCCAGCGGGAAGGCCACCGGCTTGCTCGGCCGCATCACTGAGTTCCGGCGCGGGGGCCGGGAGCTGGGGCATCTGATGCCCTATGCCCAGCAATGGAACGCCGCGGATGTGACCCGGGCGACCCACAGCGTGGGCAAGGACAGGCAGCCGTTGCCAGACCCTGCTGGGGACCGATGCTCCGAGGAGCATTTCATGCGGCTCCGCCGAGCCGTGAAAGAGCTTGACAATGCGTGGTTTGATTCCACGAACAATCTGAGGGTAAGTTTCCAGCACTCTTTTCAACTTTTGCCGGTTCCCTTACTTCCGGATTTTTTTTTCTATCTTTTCTTCAGTTTCATGCCGGTTTCTCTCTTGTCTATCTTCCCAGTCCCCGAGTTTTGTGGTGAGAGCGCAGCTTTTAGCACAAAACTTTAACTTAAAAACTTAGCGTAAAACCGGCATTGCCAGTCCCCGAGCTTCGGGTTAAGAACCTTGTTATTAGCGCAAAACTTAGCTTAAAAACGCACAAAACTAGCACTGCCAGTCCCCGAGTTTCGGGTTAAGAACCTTGTTCTTAGCGCAAAACTTAGTTTAAAAACGCGTGAAACTAGCACTGCCAGTCCCCGAGATTCGGGTTAAGAACCTTGTTCTTAGCGCAAAACTTAGTTTGAAAACGCGCGAAACTAGCACTGCCAGTCCCCGAGTTTCGGGTTAAGAACCTTGTTCTTAGCGCAAAACTTAGTTTGAAAACGCGCGAAACTAGCACTGCCAGTCCCCGAGTTTCGGGTTAAGAACCTTGTTCTTAGCGCAAAACTTAGTTTGAAAATGCACGAAACTAGCACTGCCAGTCCCCGAGTTTCGGGTTAAGAACCTTGTTCTTAGCGCAAAACTTAGCTAATCTCTTTTTCTTCAACAGCTCACGGCTGACGCTCGGAAGGTCCTCTTTGAGGAGCTTCTATGGGAGCATCGGGACCTCGCTGAGGCACATGATAAGTGCCAAGGTAAGCTTTTGTACCGCCGGCATCTTCTTACCGGAAACCTTTTTCCTCCTAACATTTATAATTTTTGCTTAACAGTGATCCCGGAAGCTTCCATTGAGTCTCTCAAGGAGCAGCTCGCCGCCGCCCAACGTACAATTTTCCCTCTTTCCTGTTAGCTTGGTTTTCTTTTCATCTTAATCAGCACAATTTTGTTAACACCTTCTTTTCCGGGTTTCAGGGGAGAAGGACCAGCTCATCCGGCAGCATCAGGAGGAGCTGAGCGCCCAAAAGACCAGCTACCAGGAGCTCAAGTCCCAGTTCATCCAGCTGGGGCTTGATCATGCTAAGGCTCTCAAAGCTGCTGAAGCTGACGCAGCGGCCAAGATGCATGAGGCTCTTGAAGATGCCGGCAACTCCAACATGGTGTTGCAGACTGAGCTGAAGGAGCTGGCCAAAGCCCGGAAGGCTGCCGAGGAAAAGGCTGCACGGCTGGAGGCGGAGCAGAAGGAGTACGACCGGCTGGTCGTGCAAACTGACGCACACGCCTACCGTAAGTCCTTTCCTTTTGCACTTTCCGATTACTGCCCACAAGCCTTTTTTCTTCCGATCGCATTTTCTTTTCGTTATCTTTCCTTCCGGCTGCATTTTCTTCCAGATTCCTTTCCTTAGCCTTTTCCTTTCTTCGCACAGGCCTCTTCCCGGACTCTCAGAGGTTTGCTATCAAGAAGGTTGACGAGCACCGCACTGCCCAGGCCCAAGAGAATCTTGGCGTGCCATGGACCCCCTATGACCATCTGGTCGCGCTGAGCGCGCGGGTGTCTCATATGCGCGCCATAGATCGCAACCTGTCTGACATCCCTGATGTAGCTACCCAGCTCTTCAGGACTCTGTGGCCTGGCGAGGAGGTGCCGGATACTTTCTCACTGATCAGCGACCGCCTTAAGGGCGCCGGCAGGAGGATCCGCGAGTGGCAGTGCTCTGCTGCCCGCGCTGGAGCAGACTCTGCCCTCCGCGTCGCTTGCTCATGGTATCTGGAGCTGAACTTGGATGCCCTCACCGGAGTGCGCAAAGGCGCGGAAACCGATCTGGACCCGATTCTCACCGCTAAGCGGCAGGATCGCGCGTACCACATCGCGGAGTACGCTGACATGCGCACCTTCATCCCTCTCCCTCCTGACGTCCAAGATTATCTCGACGAGGAGGAGGATGAAGCCGAGCAGGAGCCTCTGGGCGATGCCGGTGCTGGCGATGCCCCTCCTGAAGCCCCCGCTGCCTGATCATCTACTTGCTTGAAAATTTACCTGTGTTATGCTCTTTGGTCCTGCTTATCTCAAAACAATGTCCCGTTAAATTCTACCCCGGTATGCCGGGGTTTATGATGTAAAACTCTAAGTTCGCTTTTGGTTGCCGTACAACAGTTTATGCCGGTAAGTTATACCGGTATTTAATTATCTTAAGTTTGCCTTAGTATAATTGCTTTTGGTTTTGCTTTTATCCTGCACTGCAAAGATTTCCAAATTGTTTCCGCATCCAATTCGATGCACACTTGGTTCTTTTGCCTTGGCTCTGCCTGCCTTCTCTGGGCGTTCTTTGGCTTATGAGCATAAGGTTCTTTCACCAAACAAGCATTTTCTTGAACTTAGAAATAACTTCGAAATTTTGCAAAAAACCGGTTTAACCGGGGTTAGTTAAATTTTTCCGGATTGTTTGTTCCCACTCTCTCTCTTCGCAGTTCGCGTGCTTAGTTGCTACCGGTTTATCTTGCTTGCCATGAATCTGGTTTGCGGACAGCAGCAGAGTCGAAGACTCCGGTAGGTTTAGCACGCTATTAAACCAGAAAGAAAAAATGTTCACCAAGCAACCGGTGAACTGAAAAAATAAACATGTTGCATGCAACTTAGGTTGGGGTAGTCCCCGAGATTCATTTGAGGTTCCGACATCTTTTATTCATAGCATGTAAGGTACAAAAAGGAACTTCTTACTCCACAACTTCAAGAGTAGAAAGGACGCAACAGATCTACGTTCCATGGACGCTTGCTCTCCTCTCCGGACCTGTCCGCCTTTCCTTTTTTCCACTCCTGTGCATCGATCAAGTAGTATGCATCATTGTGAAGCACTTTGCTCACAATGAAGGGACCTTCCCATGGTGGTGAGAGCTTATGCCGGCCTTCAGTGCGCTGCACTAGGCGTAGCACCAGATCTCCTTCCCGGAAAACTCTCGGGTTAACCTTCCGGCTATGATAGCGTCTGAGGTTTTGCTGGTAAATGGCTGTTCTTGCTAAAGCCAGCTCTCTTGCTTCTTCTAGCAAATCCACATCATTTTCTCTGGCCTCTTTGACCTCTTGCTCAGTATAGAGCTGTACCCTTGGTGAATCATGAATGATGTCAGTTGGTATGACTGCTTCTGCTCTGTATACCATGAAGAATGGAGTGTATCCGGTGGACCGGTTTGGAGTTGTTCTTATGCTCCACAACACTGATGGTAGCTCATCAAGCCAACACCCCGGTGACTTTTCTACCGCCTCAATGAGCCTTGGTTTGATACCGGAAAGTACCAAAGCATTCATTCTTTCCACTTGGCCATTGCCTTGTGGGTGTGCCACTGAGCATAAATCCAACCGGATGTTGTTGTCCTCACAAAACCTTTTGAACTCACCTTGAGCAAAGTTGGTCCCATTGTCAGTGATGATGCTGTGCGGGTATCCATACCGCAAAATGACATCTTTCAAGAACTTCACCGCTGTGTGCCCATCACACTTTGCGATAGGTTTCACTTCTAGCCACTTGGTGAACTTATCCACCATAACCAAGATGTGAGTCATGCTGCTCCTTGCAGTTTTGAATGGACCAACCATATCGAGGCACCAAACGGCAAACGGCCAAGTTAGCGGTATTGTTTTTAAACCAGATGCTGGGGTATGATTTTGCTTGGCGTACCTCTGGCACCCGTTGCACTTTCTTACCAAATCCTCAGCGTTTTCCAAAGCAGTGGGCCAATAGAACCCATGCCGGAACACTTTTGCTACCAGCGCCCTTGATGAAGCATGATGCCCACATTCTCCTTGGTGAATCTCCTCAAGCATTTCTTTTCCTTCTTCCGGTTCCACACATCTTTGAAGGACACCGGTAACGCTTCTCTTGTACACCTCACCATTGATGAACGTGTATGCCTTGTTCCGGCTCAGGTTGCACTGCCGACTGCGTTGGGTCTCCCAACGCATAGCTATCCGCCACACGTATCATCTCTGCCAACGTTGTCAGCATGTTCCGCTGCAGCTTTTGCCACAACGGTGAACCTCTCCTGGACCCACTGCTAAACCAAGCAATGGCCTATGCCTCGATTACCCCTTCACAGGAGTTCCTTGTGGTGTTCCACCGGGCCAGATAATCCCGGTCTGTTTCGTTCTGGCGCTGTATACACAGAGCGAGCTGCTGCGGCCTGTTTGGCCTCTGATAGGTGCTGCTGAAATTGCTCACAAAGGCTTCCTCAAAATCCAGCCAGCCATTTATGCTTCCTGCCGGCAAGTTGTTTAGCCAGATTCTTGCCGGCCCAACCAGAAATGATGGTATGATTCTCACGGCCCATCGCCGATTTCCTCCTCCTGCTACGGTTCCTCCGCCGCCTGCGACGTACACTGCGGTCACATAATCCGCGAGCCAATCTTCCGGCTTCGTGGTGCCATCATATGTTTTTGTGTCACGGGGCAACATAAAGTTGCGAACTGGTGGTTTTTCTTTCATGATCCTTGGGCCAAAGCATTTTGGGCATGGGGGACCTTCCTCCTCGTTCATTTCTGACAAGTACACTCTATCCAGACGGTGCCTCGCATCCCGTTCCGGTAGGTACCTTTCTCCCAAGCGTTCTCCCAACGAGTTCTGGTATGCTGCCGGTCTTGCAGAATCAACTTCATCATAACATTCCGGTACCGTGGCCCTTGCCTGCCGGTACCTCGGGGGATCTATTTCCTCCTCATCGTACGCTGCCCTTACAGCCCGATAATTTTGCCCGGTTTCTTGTCTACCGGCATGATTGTTTCTGGCATAGCCCTCTTTGGCGTAGCCTCTGTTTGCCCCTTGGCCTTTTCTGCCGGCATCATATTGCCCGGCTTGTTGCTTTCCGGCAAGAACTGGATCATACACAGTCATCTGCTGCGCATTCACTTCTTTTTCTCTCCTTCTGTCCGGATGGGGGGACGAAGCCTGCCCATGGGACTTGCTACCGGCATTTCTTGTCGAACGCGCGGATTTTGAAGCCACAGCCTTGTTTAGCCTATCAAGCTGCTCTGCATGCTGTTGCTCGATAGTTTCAAGAAGTTCCCGGACACGCTCTTGTTGTTTTGCCAGAGCGTCCCCGGAAAGCGAGTCACACAGCGCTACGGCAGCTTTAGCAGCTTTTATCGTTTTATCCGGGCTACTGTACTTAGGTTTCTCTACAATGCTCATAGATGCAGATATAGTTTTACCGGCAGCAACTTCTTTGCGCAGGTCCTGATCTAGATTGCGAGCCTTAAGCCGGTTTTCCGGTATCCTAGCAGCATGCGCGCTAACAGAAGCAAAGCCATGGGCAGCGTTGTACTCACGTAGGGTTAGGTTCAGCTCGCGCTGCGCTCTGGCGATGTCCTTGCCGCTCTCGAGCATCTTCTGGCGCTGCGCCTCCAGCTCCGCCTGAGCCGCTGCCGGGTCGATGTTCTGCGCGATGGGGGTGGCGAGGACGTTCATCGCCGCTTGGAGCGGTGTTTCCGGTGGCGCGGATGATGCTCCCGCTGCGCCTGCACCTCGCTCCAGCGGTGGCTTGGCCGCACGGGTCGAAACCGCACGCCCAGCGCCTTCTTCTGCAGCTTCTTTGCCGGCGTCGACCGCGCCTGCCATCATCACCTCCACGCTCCCTGGAGCACGGCCAGCATGTAGCCACCTTGGCGGATCCGGCGCCACCAGCACCGGCGAGAGGCACTGGCGCACAGGAACGGTGCCGAAGTAGATGCGGTGGCTGCCGAACTCGATGATGCGGCCGTTCTTGGGGAAGATGCTGCCGTTGGCGAAGCAGCCCGCGTTGTCGTTGATGAAGTCCATGGTGTAGATGCGCTGCACCAACGCGGAGACCGTACGCTGACCGGCAACGTCGAGGATGCCCGCCCGAATGTGAACTCCAGCAAGCGCCACTTCATGCCCCACGGTGGGCGCCAACTGTCGTCGTGGCGAACGAGCAGATGCCATGGGATGGCTTAAGTTGGGGCCGAATGGGCGCTAGAGGATTCGGGGGAGGGTTTGCGACTAGATGGGATGAACTTCCGGATGCTTTCCTCAAGAACACAACCAAAGGCCGGTATGCAAGAAGAGAGACAAGAGGAAGAACTCTTTACTAGATCGCTTGCTTCATTGATCTCAACATGATTACAGATGCTTGGATACCAGTTCTATCGTCTAATCTCCTCTGTGGACACGCGCCCGTATGAGGCAGTGCCCCCTCTCCTTATATAGGGGAGAGGGTGGCTTACAGAACAAGAAACCCTAATGGCATCTTTGACTGGACAAACTACTTTACAAAGCTACTTTAATCATAGATGACGCCGGAGTCTTCTTTAATCAGGGACGCTGACGTCCTCCGGCTTCTTTCAGCGTCATCTCTCTCTTTGGCGCCAGGGCTCTGATTAAAGCCGCTTTGTTTAGCTCATCCTTGTCTTCTTGCTCTGAAGAGAATCTTTGACCAGTCCCGCCGTCAGGCCCTTCTCTCCTGTATCTTCTTTACCGGGTTCCGGTATACCCCCCTTGGGGATACCGGCTTAGCTTCACTTAGCCCAAACTCTTACCTTTGTGATCCGGTTAGAATATTAAACCGGTATCTTGATGGCTCAAACCATCCGGTTTGGCATGCCTTTGGCATACCGGGGGTCATCCCCCCAACAGTGAGCACAAGTCACGTACGCTAGGTAGGCAAACTCCCAGCCATCTTCTTTCTCAAGAGAGAGGCATCAACACACTCTCTCTCTCTCCATCTCTCCAATTATCCACCTCCGTTGGCTGCCGGTTTTGGCAGGTCGTTTCTAGCTCAGCTCGTAGGCCATGGTGTGCAGGCTCTGTAGCCATGGCGATTTGGTCGCGCCAAGTGGTTCATCCCCGGCTGCGACGAGGATCAATCCGGACGGTGGCTGTTAAGGACCCGATCGCATTTCTTGCTTTCAGCCTGGGGTCTACCATGTAAATCTTAGGGATTTAGACGTAATTTCCTGTTTATTTTGTGTCCTGATGTAAACTGCGCTCTAATGCGTATTGGAAATCTGGGTCCTTCAGGATCGTTCGGTTGTCCCTCTATTAAAACATCTCTCTCATTTCGGCCTTTCTCGCTCGCTCGCACCTCGCGCACCGACAACCCCCGCACAGTCAACATCACCAGAAAAAGGATAGACACCATAAATAAGTGGGGCCCCGTGACTGCTCTCCCTTCGTCTCCTAGTAATAATAATAATAACGTAAAAAAATCGACCTACGAATCTATTATTAAATAAGCTAAACTGGGGTTTTGCCCAGTACTATGGATCAATTTCTGAAAATCCAACTACGGGGTTCGATTTTGGCCTGCTAATATAAAATTATATAATCCGAACTAGTATTCCTCTAAAAAATCATTTTACTATGCATCGTTTGGTACTTTTCGTAGCTAGAGTGCTTACTCCCTCCGTTAGCAAATAGTCTTTGTATGTCATATAGTAAGCATTCAAGTTGATAAACAAGGTTTAGATATATTCAACCAGAAAAATCATGTATCTACCCCCTATCCCTAAACTCTGACTTATGAAGTCAAGCATGAAGAGATGTGGTTTTTGGTCTCAAACATGGAAATTTCAAAAACCCTACCAAGAGCTACATTTTGGAGTGACTAAGAAGGATATATGCTTAATTTTTCATATTTATGTTTTAAACTTGTTTAAATCATGGTCAAACCTAGGACTTGACCAAGATTCAAATGGGCATAAAAAATCAAAATAAATCAAAATAAATGAAAAACCAAGGCACATAGTTTTCTTAAGTCATATAGTAAGCATTCAATTAAGTTGATAAACAAGGTCTAGACATATTCAAACGAGAAAAATCATGTATCTAGCTACCCCTAACCCTAAACTCTGTCTTATGAAGTCAAGCATGCATGAAGAGAAGTGGTTTTTTGGTTTAAAACATGGAAATTTCAAAAACCCTACCAAGATCTACATTTTGGAGTGACTAAGAAGGATATATGCTTAATTTTTCATATTCATGTTTTAAACTTGTTTAAATCATGGTCAAACCTAGGATTTGACCAAGATTCAAATGGGCATAAAAATTCAGAAAAAACAAAAAATGGAAAATCAAGGCACATACTCTTCTTATGTCACATAGTAAGCATTCAATTAAGTTGATAAACAAGGTCTAGATATATTCAAACCAGAGAAGTCATGTATCTACCCCCTAAGCCTAAACTCTGTCTTATGAAGTCAAGCATGAAGATATGTGGTTTTTGGTTTTAAACATGGAAATTTCAAAAACCCTCTCAAGAGCTTCATTTTGGAGTGACTATGAAGGATACATGCTTAATTTTCATATTCATGTTTTAAACTTGTTTAAATCATGGTCAAACCTAGGATTTGACCAAGATTCAAATAGGCATAATTTTTAAAAAAATGAAAAATCAAGGCACATAGTCTTCTTACGTTATATAGTAAGCATTCAATTAAGTTGATAAACAAGGTCTAGACATATTCAAACCAGAAAAACATGTATCTACCCCTATATATCCCTAAACCATGACTTAATTATGAAGTCAAGCATGAAGAGAAGTGGTTTTTAGTTTCAAACATGGAAATTTCAAAAACCCTCCCAAGAGCTTCATTTTGGAGTGACTTAAGAAGCATACATGCTTACTATTTCATATTCATGTTTTAAACTTGTTCAAATCTTGGTCAACAAACCTAGGATTTGACGAAGATTCAAATGGGTATAAAAATTAAAACCAAGGTTTGCTCATGTCATATAGTAAGCATTCATTTAAATTGATAAACAAGGTCTAGACATATTCAAACTAGCAGGAAAATCATGTATCTACCCCCTAACCCTAAACTCTGTCTTATGAAGTCAAGCATGCATGAAGAGAAGTGGTTTTTGGTTTCAAGCATGGAAATTTCAAAAACCCTCCCAAGAGCTACATATTGGAGTGACTAAGAAGGATAGATGCTTAATTTTTCATATTCATGTTTTAAACTTGATTAAATCATGGTCAAACCTAGGATTTGACCAAGATTCAAATGGGCATAAAAATTCAAAAAATAAATGAAAAACCAATGCACATAGTCATCTTATGTCATCTAGTAAGCATTCAATTAAGTTGATAAACAATGTCTAGACATATTCAAACCAGAAAATTTATGTATCAAGCTACCCCTAACCCCAAACTCAGTCTTATGAAGTCAAGCATGAAGAGAAGTACGTGGTTTTTTGGTTTCAAACATGGAAATTTCAAAAACCCTCTCAAGATCGAGCTTCATTTTGGAGTGACTACGAAGGATACATCCTTAATTTTTCATATTCATGTTTTAAACTTGTTTAAATCATGGTCAAAACTTGTATTTGACAACATTCAAATGGGCAAACATATGATAAGTGATGCAAATATCATTTCTAAGTGCGGGCAAACCAGCCTTTAGCTTAACATATTACAAGGTCTTCTTATGTCATATAGTAAGAATTCAATTAAGTTGATAAACAAGGTCTAGACATATTCAAACCAGGAAAATCGTGTATCTACCCCCTAACCCTAAACCCTGTCTTATGAAGTCAAGCATGCATGAAGAGAAGTGGTTTTTGGTTTCAAGCATGGAAATTTCAAAAACCCTCCCAAGAGCTACATTTTGGAGTGACTAAGAAGGATAGATGCTTAATTTTTCATATTAATGTTTTAAACTTGTTTAAATCATGGGCATAAATATTTGACCAAGATTCAAATGGGCATAAAAATTAAAAAAAACAATAAAATGAAAAACCAATGCACATAGTCATCTTATGTCATATAGTAAGCATTCAATTAAGTTGATAAACAAGGTCTAGACATATTCAAACCAGAAAAATCATGTATAACCAAGCTACCCCTAACCCCAAACTCTGTCTTATGAAGACAAGCATGAAATGAAGTACGTGGTTTTTTGGTTTCAAACATGGAAATTTCAAAAAACCTCTCAAGAGCTTCATTTTGGAGTGACTACGAAGGATACATGCTTAATTTTTCATATTCATGTTTTAAACTTGTTTAAATCATGGTCAAACCTAGGATTTGACCAAGATTCAAATGGGCATAATTTAAAAAAATGTAAAATCAAGGCACATAGTCTTCTTATGTCATATAGTAAGCATTCAATTAAGTTGATAAACAAGGTCTAGACATATTCAAACCAGAGAAATCATGTATCTACCCCCTAACCCTAAACTCTGTCTCATGAAGTCAAGCGCATGAAGATATGTGGTTTTTTGTTTCAAACATGGAAATTTCAAAAACCCTCCCAAAGAGCTTCATTTTGGAGTGACTAAGAAGGATCCATAGGAAACTATGTACTAATACAGTATAATAATCACCCGAGTTATTATAGCAACAAGTCTGTCACTTACGTGTGGTTCCCATGCGTGAGGTCCCACACTTCAGTGAGCACAAGTCACGTACGCTAGGTAGGCAAACTCCCAGCCATCTTCTTTCTCAAGAGAGAGGCATCAACACACTCTCTCTCTCTCTCTCCATCTCTCCAATTATCCACCTCCGTTGGCTGCCGGTTTTGGCAGGTCGTTTCTAGCTCAGCTCGTAGGCCATGGTGTGCAGGCTCTGTAGCCATGGCGATTTGGTCGCGCCAAGTGGTTCATCCCCGGCTGCGACGAGGATCAATCCGGACGGTGGCTGTTAAGGACCTGATCGCATTTCTTGCTTTCAGCCTGGGGTCTACCATGTAAATCTTAGGGATTTAGACGTAATTTCCTGTTTATTTTGTGTCCGGATGTAAACTTCGCTCTAATGCGTATTGGAAATCTGGGTCCTTCAGGATCGTTCGGTTGTCCCTCTAAAAAAACATCTCTCTCATTTCGGCCTTTCTCGCTCGCTCGCACCCCCTGCGCACTGACAACCCTGCACAACAGTCAACATCACCAGAAAAAGGATAGACACCATAAATAAGTGGGGCCCCGTGACTGCTCTCCCTTCGTCTCCTAGTAATAATAATAATAACGTAAAAAAACCGACCTACGAATCTATTATTAAATAAGCTAAACTGGGGTTTTTCCCAGTACTACGGATCAATTTCTGAAAATCCAACTACGGGGTTCGATTTTGGCCTGCTAATATAAAATTATATAATCCGAACTAGTATTCCTCTAAAAAATCATTTTAGTATGCATCGTTTGGTACTTTTCATAGCTAGAGTGCTTACTCCCTCCGTTAGCAAATAGTCTTTGTATGTCATATAGTAAGCATTCAAGTTGGTAAACAAGGTTTAGACATATTCAACCAGAAAAATCATGTATCTACCCCCTATCCCTAAACTCTGACTTATGAAGTCAAGCATGAAGAGATGTGGTTTTTGGTTTCAAACATGGAAATTTCAAAAACCCTACCAAGACCTACATTTTGCAGTGACTAAGAAGGATATATGCTTAATTTTTCATATTTATGTTTTAAACTTGTTTAAATCATGGTCAAACCTAGGACTTGACCAAGATTCAAATGGGCATAAAAAATCAAAATAAATCAAAATAAATGAAAAACCAAGGCACATAGTTTTCTTATGTCATATAGTAAGCATTCAATTAAGTTGATAAACAAGGTCTAGACATATTCAAACGAGAAAAATCATGTATCTAGCTACCCCTAACCCTAAACTCTGTCTTATGAAGTCAAGCATGCATGAAGAGAAGTGGTTTTTGGTTTCAAACATGGAAATTTCAAAAACCCTACCAAGATCTACATTTTGGAGTTACTAAGAAGGATATATGCTTAATTTTTCATATTCATGTTTTAAACTTGTTTAAATCATGGTCAAACCTAGGATTTGACCAAGATTCAAATGGGCATAAAAATTCAGAAAAAAATGGAAAATCAAGGCACATAGTCTTCTTATGTCACATAGTAAGCATTCAATTAAGTTGATAAACAAGGTCTAGATATATTCAAACCAGAGAAATCATGTATCTACCCCTAACCCTAAACTCTGTCTTATGAAGTCAAGCATGAAGATATGTGGTTTTTGGTTTCAAACATGGAAATTTCAAAAACCCTCCCAAGAGCTTCATTTTGGAGTGACTAAGAAGGATATATGCTTAATTTTTCATATTCATGTTTTCAACTTGTTTAAATCATGGTCAAACCTAGGATTTGACCAAGATTCAAATGGGCATAATTCAAAAAATAAATGAAAAACCAATGCACATAGTCATATTATGTCATCTAGTAAGCATTCAATTAAGTTGATAAACAATGTCTAGACATATTCAAACTAGAAAATTTATGTATCAAGCTACCCCTAACCCCAAACTCAGTCTTATGAAGTCAAGCATGAAGAGAAGTACATGGTTTTTTGGTTTCAAACATGGAAATTTCAAAAACCCTCTCAAGATCGAGATTCATTTTGGAGTGACTACGAAGGATACATCCTTAATTTTTCATATTCATGTTTTAAACTTGTTTAAATCATGGTCAAACCTAGGATTTGACAACATTCAAATGGGCAAACATATGATAAGTGATGCAAATATCATTTCTAAGTGCGGGCAAACCAGCCTTCAGCTTAACATATTACAAGGTCTTCTTATGTCATATAGTAAGCATTCAATTAAGTTGATAAACAAGGTCTAGACATATTCAAACCAGGAAAATCATGTATCTACCCCCTAACCCTAAACTCTGTCTTATGAAGTCAAGCATGCATGAAGAGAAGTGGTTTTTGGTTTCAAGCATGGAAATTTCAAAAACCCTCCCAAGAGCTACATTTTGGAGTGACTAAGAAGGATAGATGCTTAATTTTTCATATTCATGTTTTAAACTTGTTTAAATCATGGGCATAAAAATTTGACCAAGATTTTTAATGGGCATAAAAATAAAAATAAAAAATAAAATGAAAAACCAATGCACATAGTCATCTTATGTCATCTGGTAAGCATTCAATTAAGTTGATAAACAAGGTCTAGACATATTCAAACCAGAAAAATCATGTATCAACAAGCTACCCCTAACCCCAAACTCTCTCTTATGAAGACAAGCATGAAGTGAAGTACGTGGTTTTTTGGTTTCAAACATGGAAATTTCAGAAAACCTCTCAAGAGCTTCATTTTGCAGTGACTACGAAGGATACATGTTTAATTTTTCATATTCATGTTTTAAACTTGTTTAAATCATGGTCAAACCTAGGATTTGACCAAGATTCAAATGGGCATAATTTAAAAAAATGTAAAATCAAGGCACATAGTCTTCTTATGTCATATAGTAAGCATTCAATTAAGTTGATAAACAAGGTCTAGACATATTCAAACCAGAGAAATCATGTATCTACCCCCTAACCCTAAACTCTGTCTCATGAAGTCAAGCGCATGAAGATATGTGGTTTTTTGTTTCAAACATGGAAATTTCAAAAACCCTCCCAAAGAGCTTCATTTTGGAGTGACTAAGAAGGATCCATAGGAAACTATGTACTAATACAGTATAATAATCACCCGAGTTATTAGAGCAACAAGTCTGTCACTTACGTGTGGTTCCCATGCGTGAGGTCCCACACTTCAGTGAGCACAAGTCACGTACGCTAGGTAGGCAAACTCCCAGCCATCTTCTTTCTCAAGAGAGAGGCATCAACACACTCTCTCTCTCTCTCCATCTCTCCAATTATCCACCTCCGTTGGCTGCCGGTTTTGGCAGGTCGTTTCTAGCTCAGCTCGTAGGCCATGGTGTGCAGGCTCTGTAGCCATGGCGATTTGGTCCCGCCAAGTGGTTCGTCCCCGGCTGCGACGAGGATCAATCCGGACGGTGGCTGTTAAGGACTCGATCGCATTTCTTGCTTTCAGCCTGGGGTCTACCATGTAAATCTTAGGGATTTAGACATAATTTCCTGTTTATTTTGTGTCCCGTCAGAACCGCGCTCTGATGCGTATTGGAAATCTAGGTCCTTCAGGATCGTTCGGTTGTCCCTCTAAAAAAACATCTCTCTCATTTCGGCCTTTCTCGCTCGCTCGCACCCCCTGCGCACTGACAACCCTGCACAACAGTCAACATCACCAGAAAAAGGATAGACACCATAAATAAGTGGGGCCCCGTGACTGCTTTCCCTTCATTTCCTAGTAATAATAATAATAACGTAAAAAAATCGACCTACGAATCTATTATTAAATAAGCTAAACTAGGGTTTTGCCCAGTACTACGGATCAATTTCTGAAAATCCAACTACGGGGTTCGATTTTGGCCTGCTAATATAAAATTATATAATCCAAACTAGTATTCTTCTAAAAAATCATTTTAGTATGCATCGTTTGGTACTTTTCATAGCTAGAGTGCTTACTCCCTCCGTTAGCAAATAGTCTTTGTATGTCATATAGTAAGCATTCAAGTTGATAAACAAGGTTTAGACATATTCAACTAGAAAAATCATGTATCTACCCCCTATCCCTAAACTCTGACTTATGAAGTCAAGCATGCATGAAGAGAAGTGGTCACTACAAGAGAATTGGAATGTAGAGACACTATTTTGGTCCAGTAGAGACAGTTAAATTGCTCCTACGTAGTTATAGAGGCACTTTCCATATTGTCTCGAAACTGTCACTACGGGCGGTGTCTCTACGTGGTAAGGACAATAGTAATAATGACTTTACATTTTAGAAGACATAAAAGACGCATTATATTGTGTCTCTAGAGTAAATAAATGTAAAGAAACCATGTGAAAAGCAATACTCGAACTCACGACCTTAGTGATTAAGACTTATTCCATTAGCCATCTCACCCTTTCACAAGTATATGTTGATACTTGGAACAAATTTCTAATTAGTATTGCCCACCATGACCCAAATAAAGAAAAAAATTCTCTAGAGAACAAGCAAAATGCCTCAAACACTGCCTCCATTTAAAAATTAAAGACATACAACGAAGTGTCTCACGGATTGCCTCTTGATAACTTATTTGTGACACTTTGGAGTGTCTCATAAGTTGTCTATAGAATGAAAATTTCAACCCCTTACAAAAATGTCTCAACTAACGTCCCTACATATGAGACTATTTCCGAAGTGTCTCAAAAAGTGCCACTACAACATGCAAAGTGCCTCAATATGATTTTTAAAGAGGCAAAGTAGTAAGTGTCTCTAGTAAAATGTCTCTATGGAAGGTTTTTCTTGTAGTGGGTTTTTGGTTTCAAGCATGGAAATTTCAAAAACCCTCCCAAGAGCTACATATTGGAGTGACTAAGAAGGATAGATGCTTAATTTTTCATATTCATGTTATAAACTTGATTAAATCATGGTCAAACCTAGGATTTGACCAAGATTCAAATGGGCATAAAATTCCAAAAATAAATGAAAAACCAATGCACATAGTCATCTTATGTCATCTAGTAAGCATTCAATTAAGTTGATAAACAATGTCTAGACATATTCAAACCAGAAAATTTATGTATCAAGCTACCCCTAACCCCAAACTCAGTCTTATGAAGTCAAGCATGAAGAGAAGTACGTGGTTTTTTGGTTTAAAACATGGAAATTTCAAAAACCCTCTCAAGATCGAGCTTCATTTTGGAGTGACTACGAAGGATACATCCTTAATTTTTCATATTCATGTTTTAAACTTGTTTAAATCATGGTCAAACCTAGGATTCGACCAAGATTCAAATGGGCATAAAAATTCAAAAAAAACAATAAAATGAAAAACCAATGCACATAGTCATCTTATGTCACATAGTAAGCATTCAATTAAGTTGATAAACAAGGTCTAGATATATTCAAACCAGAGAAATCATGTATCTACCCCCTAACCATAAACGTTGTCTCATGAAGTCAAGCATGAAGATATGTGGTTTTTGGTTTCAAATAAGGAAATTTCAAAAACCCTCCCAAGAGCTTCATTTTGGAGTGACTAAGAAGGATATATGCATAATTTTTCATATTGGGACCTCACGCATTAGTCCATGCTCATTGAAGGTATGAATCAATGCTCACTGAAGGTATGAATCCATGCTCACTGAAGTGTGAGACCTCACGCATGGGTGATGTCTACGCACACTCCTTTTCCTGTAGACAGTGTTGGGCCTCCAAGAGCAGAGGTTTGTAGAACAGTAGCAAGTTTTCCCTTAAGTGGATCACCCAAGATTTATCGAACTTAGGGAGGAAGAGGTCAAAGATATCCCTCTCATGCAACCCTGCAACCACAAAGCAAGAAGTCTCTTGTGTCCCCAACACACCTAATAGGTGCACTAGTTCGGCGAAGAGATAGTGTGATGTAGCCCGACCTTCGGTCTTCGCCACATCATATGCATCGACGCCGACATGTCACGCAAAGGTGAATCTTCTCCTTTATGCGTGCGTACAATTACCTATGTGGAATGGTATGCTACTTCATCCTCCGTCATATGACCATGATAGGAATACATCACCAAGTACGGAGGAAGTGGAGGATGCCATGGATGCTCGAGGACTCAAGGCCGAGGTCGTGGAAGCATGGAAGAAGCTCCAGGCGCAGCTACACCGGAGTCGCCGGCGTCACCAACTCACAACGGAGTCTCCGGCCCATGAAGATCAAGACCGGAGTCTCCGGACTACATACAAGAGAGTCTCCGGACTATGTGAAGCGCTATCCACAAGTCAATTAGGGCCAAGGCCCATGTACCCCCTTCTATGCCTAAACTACCCCTCCTTAGTGGCTCCCTATATATAGGCTCCCACCTCCCCCTTCATTAGGTAAGAGTAGATGAAATAGAATTTGGCTCATGCCTCCACCATCCCTTTGGGATTAGGGAAACCCCCTCCTTAGATTATCATATCTATTGTATCAAGGCACTCCTTATATGATTAGTCTCTCACACTTGTGATTCTACCACCGGTCTCTCACTCGTGTGATTCCACCGATCGTATACCGATCTTCCTCTCGGGGATTCTACCGCGTGTCTCTCCCTTGAGAGATTCTATCGGGATAGTGGTTCGGGCTATCGGGAGTAAACCGGAATTGTATCGGGTTGGTGTGTGTTTGCGTGTGTTCATCGTGTTCATCGCCGTGTTCTTCGTGTTCTTCCTCTCCCCCGCCTTTCCCTCGGTCAATTCGTGAGATCGGGCAACCCACGTGGCCTTAGGCCGCATCATATGGTATCAGAGCAAAGGTTGCCACGAATTTGACCCTCGAATCTCTCCAATTTCGCCCAAATTTTTTTCCAAAAAATTGCCCCAAAAAATAGCTCGAAATTTGATCTCTGGATTTGTTGAGTTTTTTTGTGGTTTTGGTCCACAGATCTGATGTTACAGTGGTTGATCTACCATCCCTCAAATTTTCACAGGTCAATTCTTCCTATTTCTCTCGAATCGGAGCAATTTTGACCCTATTTTTCGTGCTGTTCTTGCGTGTTCATCGGGAGAACGAACAACAGACTCGCCCGTCGCCTTCCCTGGCCCACCGCGCCACCGCCTCACCCGCCCACCTCGTTGCCGCGCCGTCGCTGCACATCCTCCCAACGCCACCACGCGCGCGCTCCTTCCGCTGCTCAGCACACCGCGCATCCGGCCCCATCGCGTCGCCAGGCTCCGCTTCCGTGCCCGCTCTCCCAGGTCGTGCGACCTCCCGCTGCTGCCAAGCCCACCGCCTTGCCGCCGCCCTGCTGCTGCAGCACGCCCGGCCGACCCGCCCCCAATCCCGCGCCAGCTCCTCTACACGCGCACACAGCTTAGGCTGGTCCACGCCTAGCAGCAGCACCCGATTTCCTCCCTGGCCAGCATCGCACGCGCTCCAATCCTGCACAGCATCGCGCGCAAGAAATCATCTCACCAGCTCCTCCGCTTGATTCCACGATTTCCGCAAAATCCGGTCCAAACCGGAACCAAACCGGGCGGCAACCGGACCGGAGCCAAACCGGGCGCCAGACCGGACGGTCCGGCCCAGGATCCGGTCCAACCGGCCCCCTGACCGGATTTCACACTTTTGACCCAGATTTCCCAATTTTGACTCCACTTTTTGCCCCAAATTTTGACAACTTTCCGGAGCCCGTTTAACTCCAAATTTTAACAGCATCCCCCAAGTACTCCACATAGCCCATCTCTAATTTTTGACGATTTTTGGAGCCCAACTTTTGACCGCTCGTTTTGACCCAACTTTTCGGGCATTGACATATTTTGCTCGGTTTCCGATTTGGAGTGCATCGGTTGTCTATTCCGCTTCCGCGCCTACATCCACACCGCGATGACATCGTTGGCACCCCGGATTCCGGCGCAACTTCGCCACCATCATCGAGACCACCACTTCGCCATCGCAAGTTTGTGTGCTTGACACCGCCTAACGTCAATAGGTATAACTTGCCCCCCTCACCCCTTGTAGCCCCATTTCTTCCTTTGCGTATCTATCCCATTGAGAGTGGCTTTTCGAGCGTTGCGAAGCATTGCACAAGTGTCACGACCGTGAGAGGGTGTGTGTGTGCATTGTGTTGAGCGAAGCTCCGAAGCAAGCTCGGTGAGAAAGATACACAAAAGAAGAAAAGTGATATACATACATAGAGAAAAAAAAAGCTTCTAAGCATAGAAAAAAAAAGTGAAAAAAAGGAGAAAAAGAAAAAGAAATAGAAAAGAGTGTGTGTCCACCGATACCGAGAAGTGCAAAGCTTGTGCGCACTAAGAGAGAAAAGAGAAGAGTGGCATTTGTGCAAATCTTGTTGCTTCCCTCTTATGCAACCGAGCTACCGTCTCTCTTGTGTTGGCGTGACACCGAGCTTATAGTCTTCGTTAGGACCATCTTGTTACTTAGCTCACTTCCTTGGTCGCGCTAACCCCATTGCTCTTCCTTGTGTGTGTTTCCGTGTTTCCTTGACATAAATCACCACTTTTGACATTTGACTTTGGATCTTACCCACATTTGACAATAGACTTTTCCGTTGATCTTTTTCATTTGCTATCCACCCCTTACCCACCACATATAGAGTTCTTAGCCTTTTGCGTGTGCTTTGAGTGTGTGTGTGTGAGTAACCCGATACATTTCGACTTTGCTCTTGGCTTGAACCATTTTCCGATACTTTCTTGATAGGTGAGATACTTGTGTAGCTTTCCTTCCACCACATACATATACACCTTCCTAGTGAGATATATACATGATGACCCCACAAGAGCAAGCCGAGATGAGAGCATACTTCGCCGAGCTAGATGCTCGAGAGGCCAAAATGACCCTCCAAGACAAAGCCGAGTGCAAATCCTACTTCAAACACCTTGAGAGCAAGAGTGATACACCCCATGAGTCGAGTGAGGATGTTTCGATTTCTAACAACTTAACCTCTACTCCTCTTGTGTTGTCTTCCTCTTTGCTAGGTTGCTCGGACATCGACGACGCCATTGCCATGGAGATGAGGGACTCCACTATATGTGAGATGAGCGACTCCACTATATGTGAGATGAGTGACTCCACTATATGTGAGCTTGATGAGTGCCTCCACTTCGAGAGCATGAGTGATACACCGTGTGAGATGAGAGTGGTAGTTGATAGGTCTTGTGAGGCCATTTCGAATTCTAACAACTTACCCTCTACCTCTAGTGTGTTCTCTCGTGTCTCATTAGGTTCCATGGATGACGAGACGCCGATCATGGAGAAGATGTACATGGTGCATGAAGATGATGATATCACACCATGCTTGTTGCTTGAAGATGAACATGGAGGCCACATCGAGCCTACCTCTTCCACAACACCTACCTCATATGAGCGGGACTACAAAGGTACCTATATGGGTGTTGATGATGCCATGATCCCACTAGTGGACATGATGATTTGTGAGTGCTTGCATGAGTTGGATGATCCTATTGCTATGTCATATGCTTCTTTCACTTTCCCTTGTGATACTTGTGATACCACCATTGTTGATCATGTGGAAATAGTTGCTTGTGACAATTTGACCATGCCATGCTATGATACAAACTTGAACATGTTTTGTGCTACATGCTTGCAATATTCTCCCATTAATGCAACCAAAATATTGAACACTTGCTCTTTCCAATGCTTGGTTTGCAATGATGTTAATATGCTTGTGAATGAGATTGCCCCCATAGCTCTCTCACCTTTTGGAGACTTTGCATATATCCATGTTGAGCATGTTCCCATGTTTACTCCGCATATTCACCACATCTACTATGATAAATTGCTTAATGCTAATGGTGATGTGCAAAAGAAATTGACCATCATGATGGATGATGTGTTCATATACCATGCACACACGTTCTTTGCTTTGCCTATTGTGTGTGTAGGTACACGAAAGACAAGGTCAACCTCGATTGAGCACGAGTTGACCAAACGAGCTCTTGAGAGCATGATACAAGTGCGCTCCAATGAGTGGTTTCGCCCACACACTTCGACTACACAAGATCTCTCAATGAGAGCACAACGACACTTCGATAAGGTGACCTCCTTCAACTTGCGCTCTCTTGCTATACCCGTGGAACTTCGGATACTCTTTGAGTGTTGCATTGCTTGTCTTGTGCTATTGATAGGGTTCATGATAAGTGATGCCACATTCAAGAGTTGTTTCCATCTCCCACCTCTACCCGTTCATGATGAGTTATCGTCGAGGGCGACTCTTTTTCAAGTGGGGGAGATGATGTAGCCCGACCTTCGGTCTTCGCCACATCATATGCATCGACACCGACACGTCACGCAAAGGTGAATCTTCTCCTTTATGCGTGCGTACAATTACCTATGTGGAATGGTATGCTACTTCATCCTCCGTCATATGACCATGATAGGAATACATCACCAAGTACGGAGGAAGTGGAGGATGCCATGGATGCTCGAGGACTCAAGGCCGAGGTCGTGGAAGCATGGAAGAAGCTCCAGGCGCAGCTACACCGGAGTCGCCGGCGTCGCCAACTCACAACGGAGTCTCCGGCCCATGAAGATCAAGACCGGAGTCTCCGGACTACATACAAGAGAGTCTCCGGACTATGTGAAGCGCTATCCACAAGTCAATTAGGGCCAAGGCCCATGTACTCCCTTCTATGCCTAAACTACCCCTGCTTAGTGGCTCCCTATATATAGGCTCCCACCTCCCCCTTCATTAGGTAAGAGTAGATGAACTAGAATTTGGCTCATGCCTCCACCATCCCTTTGGGATTAGGGAAACCCCCTCCTTAGATTATCATATCTATTGTATCAAGGCACTCCTTATATGATTAGTCTCTCACACTTGTGATTCTACCACCGGTCTCTCACTCGTGTGATTCCACCGATCGTATACCGATCTTCCTCTCGGGGATTCTACCGCGTGTCTCTCCCTTGAGAGATTCTATCGGGATAGTGGTTCGGACTATCGGGAGTAAACCGGAATTGTATCGGGTTGGTGTGTGTTTGCGTGTGTTCATCGTGTTCATTGCCGTGTTCTTCCTCTCCCCCGCCTTTCCCTCGGTCAATTCGTGAGATCGGGCAACCCACGTGGCCTTAGGCCGCATCATAGTGAAATACAGGTGGTATGAATAAATATGAGCAGTAGTAACGGCGCCAGAAAATACTTGATGCTACAACTGGCGTGTGGTTGATGGTGGTGATATTGCATGAAATAGAGATGCAGTAAAACAGTAAACAAGCGATGATTTCAGTATTTGGGAACAAGGCCTAGGGATTATACTTTCACTAGTGGACACTCTCAACATTGATCACATAACAGAATAGATAAATGCTATACTCTACACTCTCTTGTTGGATGATGAACACCACTAATTGTGTAGGATTACACGAACCCTCAATGCCGGAGTTAACAAGCTCCACAATATTCGATATTCATGTTTAAATAACCTTAGAGTGCACGATAGATCAACACAACTAAACCAAGTACTAACATAGCATGCACACTGTCACCATCACACTATGAAGGATGCATATATCACATCAATACTATCATAGCAATAATTAACTTCATTATCTACAAGAGATTACAATCATAACCTACGCCAAGTACTACACGATGCACACACTGTCACCATTACACCGTGGAGGAGGAATAGAGTACTTTAATAACATCACTAGAGTAACATAGATGAATAGTGATACAAAACTCATATGAATCTCAATCATGTAAGGCAGCTCATGAGATCATTGTATTGAAGTACATAGGGGAGAGATTAACCACATAGCTACCGGTACAGCCCCTTAGCCTTGATGGAGAACTACTCCCTCCTCATGGGAGACAGCAGCGGTGATGAAGATGGCGGTGGTGTCGATGGAGGAGCCTTCCGGGGGCACTTCCCCGTCCCGGCGGCGTGCCGGAACAGAGACTCCTGTCCCCCAGATCTTGGCTTCGTGATGGCGGCGGCTCTGGAAGGTTTCTCGTCCCATGGCTTTTCCGTATCGAAGATTTAGGTCAGGGACCTTTAAATAGGCGAAGAGGTGGAGTCGGAGGGCTGACGAGGCAGTGACACAATAGGGGGGCGCGGCCCACCCCCTGGCCGTGCCAGCCTGGTGTGTGGGGCCCCTGTGGCCCCCCTCTGGTGGCTCTCGGGTGTTCTGGAAGCTTCGTGGAATTTTAAGACTCTGGGCATTGATTTCGTCCAATTTCGAAAATATTTCCTTACTAGGATTTCTGAAACCAAAAACAGCAGAAAATAGGAACTGGCACTTCGGCATCTTGTCAATAGGTTAGTTCCGGAAAACACATAAAATCATCATAAAGTGTGAACAAAACATGTAGGTATTGTCATAAAACAAGCATGGAACATCAGAAATTATAGATACGTTGGAGACGTATCAATGGGCACCACACGTAAGTGACAGACCTGTTGGTGTGAAAACTCGGGTGATTATTATACTGCATTAGTACAAAGTTTCCTATGGATTCAAGGGTAGGAAAGCCAAGTTAACTCATTTTCATGACTAAGAAGGATCTAGGCTTACTTTTTTATTTTCATGTTTTAAACTTGTTTAAATATTGGTCAAACAAAGGATTTGACCAGGATTCAAATGGGCATAAAAATTCAAAAAAGAAATCAAAAACCAAAGCACATAAGCTTCTTATGTCGTATAGTAAGCATTCAAGTTGATCAACGAAGTCTAGACATATTCAAACCAGAAAAATCATGTATATACCCCATAACCCTAAACTCTGTCTTATGAAGTCAAGCATCAAGGGTTTTGGGTTTCAAACATGGAAATTTCAAAAACCTCCCAAAAGCTCCATTTTGGAGTGACTAAGAAGGATCCAGGCTCACCTTTTCATTTTCATGTTTTAAACTGGTTTAAATCTTGGTCAAACCTAGGATTTGACCAAGATTCAAATGGGCATAACAAGTTCAAAAAAAAAACCAAGCACATAGTCTTCTGATGTCATGTAGCAAGCATTCAAGTTGATAAACAAGGTCTAGACATATTCAAACCAGAAAAATCATGTATCTACTCCCTAACCTTAAACTCTGTCTTATGATGTCAAGCACGAAGAGAAGTAATAAAGCATCCTTAGGTCAAACAATGGTCTTTTAAGCAGTATCAGTTTAATGATGGTTGACCTATTTTTAACTTCATTTGTGCACTGGTAGATATGATTTGGCCCATTTTTATCCATAGGCTCATCTGATGTGATGTCTGCTATATATATTGTCTTCGATGAGTAGCACACTCATTACATACTCATACCATAGAACGAAGATGAAACCCCTTACCCTTAGCGACGTACGCAACATGGTGTTTGGGTTGGATGGCCCACCCTATTTAAAAATGTTTTAGTTAGTTATTTATGTAAAAAATTATCACATATAAAGTGCAAAAAAATAGTAAGGTGTGCCCACCCGGCCTACGGTTGTTTTGTGCGTCCTCCACCGCGTACTCATCTTGATCTCTGACGATGAACATAGTTCTTTAGAACACATGCAACACTTACAGTTGATAGGCCGTTGAAAAGCTAATCAATGATAAAACCTGCTTTTATACATCCATTGTACTTTGATTTAATTAGTCCCTCTAATGGACCCCAACTATGTGTGCTTGAGATTTGGCAAAATGCTTTGCCATCGTGCCACAGAACAAGTAATAAACAGACCAATCAAGTTTTAATCATTGCTAGACCTAACTAAGTGTTCAAGTGTTCGATTTTGACCACATTAGAGTAGAGGGGCCAAACATAATTCTTAAATACTTGAGGGACCGAACATAGACTTCTAAACACCTAAGGAACAAGACAAAGTTGAGTACTATTGTTATTATTAGACTAGTCACAATGGGGACTATCATATAATAGTATCATGCATATGATACTAGTGTACGATATTATTTTAACAATCCATAGTATCATCATGTAGTAGTATAATATGTTACATGTATTTAGTGATTTGTAGAATCTCAATACAAAAGTGTGTACAAGATTTGTTTGGCAGTAATTTTTCTAGTTCTACATGCTATGATACGATATCTACCTATGATACCACTATCGTCTCTTTCATCATTAATTGATATGACACATCAACATTTTGCATGCATGTAGTTCATGATACTACTTATGATATTGCCATTGTGAGTAGTCTCCCTTTGTCCTAGAGTACAATGCCAATTTGTTTTCAGAGGCAAACTTAGACTAATACTTGGGCCCGCCAATTATGAGTTGCATGTCATTCAGAACTATATCATCGGGTGCTTGTTTCGATGAACTTTCCAATGGTATATTTTGCGGATGTCATAAAATTAGGCTGGTCATACTATTTCTATAGTGGGTAGTATCATGGAGTAGTATCATAGTCGTGCTACATTTATTATTTTTTAGAATCTCAATGCAAATTTGTGTACAAAATTTGTTTAGCATTAACTTTTCTCGTTGATTGCGCTATGATACAGTATCTACCTATGTTACACTAATATCCTCTCTCCTACTTAATTAGCTGCCACATCAACATTTTTTTGGGACCAATGTGTATGATACTAGCACTATCATGTGGGTACCTAAATCTCGAGTCAAAGTTTGACACGAAACCGATGTGGACTTTATTCATGGTGGAAGGGAGTAACAATCATAAGCACATTATTATTATTGATTGAACAACATTTTATTTGATGTGCCATAAGAAGTTTAGAAACTCCTAGCCCCTGGAGGTGTCGTTTTGGCACACGCGTGCATATGCACCCATTATATAAAATAATAAAAAACAATTATATAAATGTTAATTTTTTTTTGGTATACGTTGTGACATCCTATGTTCGTTCATAAGTTTTCGTAGAAAAACGACATATTGTGTGGCGTGTACAAAAAAGGCAAAAAATGTACTGTACGTAGTCGTGTTACAACATCAAAATTTGTCTTTTTTGCAGGAGCCACCTTTTTTTTTGAGAATACTTGTGTACCAACATAAAATGTCTAGATATACATGTAAAATTTTAGTTTAGAATTTTTTTACACTTTGAAATATGGATTCACATAATGGGAGCATATGCTCCTTTTGGACTTGAGACAACAAAACGGCTGTGTGCATCCTGGTTATGCAGAGGCTGGATGTAATTGCTTCTAAAAGTAATAAAGCATCCTTATATCTCTATATTGTCTATATATCTATACCTCTACCTCTACCCCCCTTGGATTCTTGAACAGACGTACAGTACTAGTAGGGCCTACTATTTATTATTATTATTACCTACTGCAGCCAAAATTTAATATCATCGAGCGGTAAAATTCCCCGCCAACGCCCAAATATCTCGCGCCGCAAAGTTTCAGATCTGCGAATATTTTGTTCCCTCAAAAGAAGGACTGCGAAATTCCCTTCGACTCCTCTATCGCCCAGCTTCGCCCTAGTTTCGCCCGCAAGCCCTCAGAGAAACATCCCCTCTTACCTACCTCCAGACCTTCACGGCCGCCGCACCGGAAAATCACCGCCGCACTTCGCCGTTCAAGATGCCACGGCTTCAAACCCTGAGGCTGCCCTATCCGCTTGATCCGCACCTACTCCGGCGTCCACCGCACCGTATCTCGTTCGCCGACTCTATCGACCACCGCACCTGACCAGCTTCGCCGACACCGACGCCCCCGTGCACTGCACATCATCTGCTTCACTGACCTTCTAGTTCGGCCGGCGCGCTGAACACTTCATCGACCGCCCAGCATGTCCTTCTCCGACCCCCCAAGATCTGCTTCCCCGGCACCCACCGCAACAGCAGCCCCCTCGCCGACCTCCACGTCACCCATAAGAACGCGGAACACGTCTAAACGCCGCCCATAAATAGGTAAACAGACATCCCTGCGCGTTTTGTTCTGTTTAGGAGTATTACAGCTGACTGTATTTCTGAATTCGTGCTATATTTTTAACTTACAAGTGCTTGCGTTGGTAACCACCTCATCCTTTAGATTTAAAAACGACACATAAGTATTTTTTCCCTGACCTAACCCACCCATTTGCTGAAACTCTACATGGTATCAGAGCCTAGGTTTCCTTCCTGCTAGTGCTAGCCGCCCCAAACAGTACCATACAAGTTCTTCCTTTGACCACAAAAACCATCGTTGAGATGTACAAATCCAGGCGGCGGGAGGCCGCATCAGGTGCTCTGCGTGGGTTGCGGCTATCACACATAGCGATGAGAGTTGTGTGAGATCGGCGGCTGCTCGCGCGGGGACAAAGAAGAGGGTGAAGATCGTTTTGGTTTAGAAAGGAGAGAAGAGAAAGTTAATCCGTGGCAGAGAGATCTAGATCCGTGCGAGGTGGTGATGTTGGAGGCGTGCGGAGTGGGCTGAGCCTTTGAGCGTAGGGCGGAGCCGGAGGTTGGTGCTTGACGCTGACCAGCGCGAGCCGATCGATGTGGCCAGGTGCGGTCTGCCAGGTTGGCCAGGGCGGCGCCATCCGAGTGGAAGTGAGGAGAAAATGGAGATGTGAGGCTGTGAGGATATGTTGTGATGGAGTTGATGAGGCTGCGGTTGAGTCGTGATGGAGTTGATGAGGCTGCGGTTGAGTCGTGATGGAGTTGATGAGGCTGCGGTTTAGTGGTGATGGTGATGGTTGTGGATTTGTCCAGGGGAAAGGCATGCATGCCTGAGGTGAGACTGGTTGAGGCCTGACCGGGGGATAGGCATGGGTGCTTGAGGAGTAGATGGTTGAGGCAGGAGTTGGCTGGGGGTTTGTGGGATAGACGGAAGAGGTCAGTGGCCGGGCAGAGTGGAGAAGAGAGGCTGAGGACATTGAGGCGAGTGTGGATGGTTCTGCGGAACTTGTGTGGTGAGGCAGCCGGGGTTGTTGAGGACGTGTATGGTTAGGAGTTGTGCGTATCCCAGATGGTTGAAGCTGGATGTCTTCGCTGCTGATGAAGAGATGAATCGAGATGACAAGATGATGGAAAGTGCAATGATGTCATGTATCCTAGGAGTTATGCTGAAAGTTCATTACTCGTAGTTGTCATATGTGTCATGTTGTTGTTGCAAGATGGCCATGGTTGTTTACCCATGATCATCTTGAGGGGTGTGTTAGACCATGAGTGAGTTTAGTAGTAGCGCTGTAGTAATATTGTATCCAGTGTGAGGCCCATAGAGGCCCATGTCCAGTGGTATTGTGACCCTAACTCAGATGATATAAATACAGAGTGTGGTGGTCTGAGTGACCTAACCCACCCATTCGCTGAAACTCCACAAAATATGAGCCACCAATCACGAGCCGTTGAATGCTCTACATGTCCACGATTGACAACAACAACAACAACAAAGCCTTTATTCCCAAACAAGTTGGGGGTAGGCTATACAAGTCCACCATTGACACGATTACAATTTCTCACTATTTGGTCGTAGGCTACTGCTCTAGTTACATCATGTTTGATATCTTCCTGCGATCCTGTATTACATGTTTATGCACGTCATAATGCTTCTACTACTGTTTGGTGTCAATTTAATTATAGCAAATCCTTGACTCGTAACTGTTTGTTGTTATTACACTTGCAGCAGGCACATCTTACACTCAAAACGTAGAGTAAAGCTCGCCTATAATCATGTAAGTACCTGCTGTTTTTTGTATATTGCTTAATGCAAACTTCTATATCTTGGGTCCTGTTTCTGTTTACAATTGGCCTCTCCTTCATGCAGAGGAGAAACAGTGAGGCACCAGGTTCTTCTGTCCAAGTACATGATGAGGTCCGTGTGACTCAAAAAAAAAGCTCACGTAAGTTCCCTGTTTTTTTTGGAATGTTAATTTACCTCCTGTGCGTAGTTCAATTGCATCATTTTCTGTATGTTGCACTACCTAAGGTGCCTAATGGAATCTAATAAAATATAAACAATGACCATATGGAACATTGCACACTGCCTTTGACCCATCTGGCATCCGGCATGCCTGGGTATAAGTTACATGATTTGGCTATCTTAAACAAGTCCTGAAATTCTATTATGTTATTTTTTTGCCTGTTGCTTCATTGAGTTTGCCTGTTGTTCCATGGCTAGTGCATGAAGTTTGATAGAAATGATCCTAGCTGAAATGATGCACTTCGTGTTTTTTATTGCTTTATTCCTTACCTAGCTTCCTATTCTACTTGAAACATGATTGCTTTATTCCTAACCTAGCTTCCTATTCTACTTGAAACATGATTGCTTTATTCCTAACCTAGCTTCCTATTCTACTTGAAACATGATTGCTTTATTCCTAACCTAGCTTCCTATTCTACTTGAAACATTGTGAAAAAAATAGTTATATTACTTGTTTAAATGTCTAGCTTTGTTTTTCTGAGTCCCATTGACATGATGTGGTATATCCATATTCAAATGATTTGGCTGTTTATATAATACGCTCCATGTTCAATTGCTTCATTCATTTTCTAGTAATCTACTAGTAAGTAGCACGTGCTTTGCACGTCACGACATATATAATTTTAAAATATATTTCTATATTTTATTTGATGTTGATAATTATTATTTTTTTCTAAAATTAGTCACAAAGCCTAAAGTTTGGCTTTTGAAAAACTAATACACCCTAAAAGAAGTAATGGAAGGATTAATATGTGAGTTCACTACAATTAAGTTTTTTAGTCAGTATGAAATGGAAGTATACCCTAATACGAAAGTGACACAACTTTTTCATGGACACCCCATTAGGATTATGTATATTTTTGTGATTAGAGTCGAGAATTTTTAAGGATCTATCTTACCTTTTGCGGTATGCATATTGCACGGCAAGACTATCTAATTTATATATTTCTACCATATTTTTTGAAATTTAAAATACATTATCCAATATCTATGTATAAATTTGCTACCTCAATACTTTTTATGTGACCCACACATGGCCACCGTTAGATTTTATATCAAAACTGGTTGTCATGGGGAAAAAAGTTAGACCTTAATATGAGTAAATACGAAATATTAGTACTAAATTAATATATAATATTTTATCAGCCTTGGTTGGTGGACCAATGAACTTAGTATCTTCGAGCTTGAAGATGGTTCTTGTAACATAGTAATTGCTATTTGGTTTCCTAGCACAGAATTATATATCAATATCTTCACATAACCATGTACGATGAAGATGATATTTTTCATAACACAGTGCCAATGTAGACGATGGCTTGTGCTTCTATAAACTCCCAAAACAAAAAAATTTCTTGAATAAAACAAAAGAACGGCTGAGATTAAATGATACATGTTTGGTATTAGGGGCGAGATGGCTGAGATTAAATGATACCATGATACCCTTTCGGGGGATTACACTATTTTAAATTTTGAGGGTATATGAAAGCTAAAGCCTTAGATTTTGTTGGCAAGTGAATGTTGTCATTGGCCCAGTTATGGATTTTGCATTTCATTGCCACTACTTGTACTTACATCTCGCTTCATTCGTGTTTAATTCGGTCCCGTTGGTACTCGATCTCGGGTGGGCTGGCTGTGCACTCGCAAGCCTTGCCACTGAGCTAGCACTTGGTTCTCAGATTAAGCAATGCCTCGTTATGCTTAATTTAAATGTTATGGCACTTCATACAAGCCATACAATTAATTGTTGCATTGACCTTCTACGTTGTCGAAGGCACTATCTGAGTCATGCTTAAATCAATCATACATTATTTTCCTAATTGTATCCAATCCAGCATGCACATGTTTTGACTGTATTTGGCTATTTGCTAGATTTCTTCTGTGCAGTGACCTGGCTTCGTTATTGGGCACATGATGTCTAGTTGCTTGGTTCATTGTATACATCATAGCCATGATCTAGTTTGGTTTGTTCTAAGAGGCATGTGGCTTAACTGGTTTCTTTGTTATATCTGCCCATGGTTCTTTCAAAATTATGTCAACATTGCTGTTTGTTTGCCGTGTATTGTATTGCATTTTAACTTGTTTTGTCTTAGTTTCAGCCTGCAAACAAAGCTGTAATGTCAGTAGGGACAACCCATTTATCAAGTGTTGCGGTCATTTCACAGAGCAACAAAGTGATGCTGGCACGTGCTCTCATTGGTCCACTGAGTCCAGTACACCAACCGTTCCAGAAGAAATAGATGTACGAGGCTCTATTTTTGATTGCTTGCTATGTTATATCAGCTCAATGATGCTCTTGAAATTGGAGGTCTTTTATTGCATCATATGATGTTGTAACTTGTTTTATCTAAATTTCAGGCTTCAAATAAAGCTACAAAGCCAGAAGCAAGGGCCAATGCCTCAAGTATTGATGTTTCACAAAGCAGTAGTGAGAGTGCATATTGCTCGCATAGGCCCATGGTATCTATTGCTCAACTTAATATGGCACAAAGAGATTTGGGGGATGCACTCCAAGAGGCAGTTGATATATTTGGGCGGGAAAACAAAGATGCTGATGAAATAATTGCCAACACACGCCAAGAGATACATGAATTGAAAAATAGGCAAACTTTGACAGAAAATGTTCTAAAGAATCTCCTATGCACTTGTCATGGTAAGCCAGTTGTGATGTGTCTGGGAATTGAAGGTGTCTAAATAAACTTTGATTCTGTTGTTCACCAAGTGGATCTGCGATGCCAATGCTGTAATTAATTACTGCTCAAAATTTCGTTCAAAATTTTGTGGTCTGTAATAATTGCAAATTTTGTTGTTGTACTAAAATTAGATATGTTCCATGTGGCTGCTGTATTTTGTGTGAAATAATATCCTAATGTGTACTTCAATTAAACCATAAATTGGCTGCATGCTGAAAATTTGAATCTGAGCGCACGTGTGAACTGTTTTCTGCTCGTAATGCAATAAAGGTTGTTTCTTCGAAGACTACGAACATGGTAGCCCATTAATAATACCTTAATAATTATGCCTGCTAGCAAGATAGATGGTCCTTATTATAGTCAGGCATGCCAACTTGTATGATTAAAAGTAGTTCGTACACATTAAATCTACCATCTGCATTTTTCTCTGTAATAACTTTTCTTTTTACACAACTCAAAACTTGTCATGCTAATATGAAATTCGAGATGGCAAAACCTGGGAAAGATAAAGATATCACCAAAAACTCTTTCCTACGAAATGGTGGGTTTTGAAGCCCAAGTCCAAGTCTTTCTCTTCTCAAGTTTTGGAGGAACAACTCCAAGTAGAACGAGTTCCAACAGCTATGCTAAGAACAAAAGTTGACATGTTGAGATCGAGATTAGAAGCATGTGATGCCCTACTGCACGAGGCCAATCAAGTTCGTTATAATCTCCCAAAGACTAAGAAAATGCCATAGATAACTGGAGATGAACACTACATAGTGAGTACATTGGTCTTGTGAAATGTTTCCTTAGATTATGGTGACACGCGTACAGCACGCGACCATTGGGAACCCCAAGTGGAAGGTGTGATGCGTACAGCAGTAAGTTTCCCTCAGTTAGAAACCAAGGTTTATCGAACCAGTAGGAGTCAAGAAGCACGTTGAAGGTTGATGGCGGCGAGATGTAGTGCGGCGCAACACCAGGGATTCCGGCGCCAACGTGGAACCTGCACAACACAAACCAAGTACTTTGCCCCAACGAAACAGCGAGGTTGTCAGTCTCACCGGCTTGCTGTAACAAAGGATTAGATGTATAGTGTGGATGATGATTGTTTGCAGAAAACAGTAGAACAGTATTGCAGTAGATTGTATTTCAGTATAGAGAATTGGACCGGGGTCCACAGTTCACTAGAGGTGTCTCTCCCATAAGATAAATAGCATGTTGGGTGAATAAATTACAGTTGGGCAATTGACAAATAGAGAGGGCATGACCATGCACATACATATTATGATGAGTATTGTGAGATTTAATTGGGCATTACGACAAAGTACATAGACCGCTATCCAGCATGCATCTATGCCTAAAAAGTCCACCTTCAGGTTATCATCCGAACCCCCTCCAGTGTTAAGTTGCTAACAACAGACAATTGCATTAAGTATTACGCGTAATGTAATCAGTAACTACATCCTCGAACATAGCACCAATGTTTTATCCCTAGTGGCAACAGCACATCCATAATCTTAGAGGTTTCTCTCACTCCCCCAGATTCACGGAGACATGAACCCACTATCGAGCATAAATACTCCCTCTTGGAGTTACTAGCATCAACTTGGCCAGAGCATCTACTAATAACGGAGAGCATGCAAGATCATAAACAACACATAGACATAACTTTGATAATCAACATAACAAGTATTCTCTATTCATCGGATCCCAACAAACACAACATATAGAATTACAGATAGATGATCTTGATCATGTTCGGCAGCTCACAAGACCCGACAATTAAGCACAATGGGGAGAAGACAACCATCTAGCTACTGCTATGGACCCATAGTCCAGGGGTAGACTACTCACACATCACTCCGGAGGCGACCATGGCGGCGTAGAGTCCTCCGGGAGATGATTCCCCTCTCGGCAGGGTGCGGAGGCGATCTCCTGAATCCCCCGAGATGGGATTGGCGGCGGCGTCTCTGGAAGGTTTTCCGTATCGTGGCTCTCGGTACTGGGGGTTTCGCGACGAAGGCTATTTGTAGGCGGAAGGGCAGGTCAAGGGGCGTCACGAGGGGCCCACACTACAGGTCGGCGCGGCCAGGGCTTGGGCCGCGCCGCCCTGTGGTTTGGCCACCTCGTGGCCCCACTTCGTCTCCTCTTCGGTCTTCTGGAAGCTTCGTGGCAAAATAGGACCCTGGGCGTTGATTTCGTCCAATTCCGAAAATATTTCCTTACTAGGATTTCTGAAACCAAAAACAGCAGAAAACAAAGAATCGGCACTTCGGCATCTTGTTAATAGGTTAGTTCCAGAAAATGCACGAATATGACATAAAGTGTGCATAAAACATGTAGATATCATCAATAATGTGGCATGGAACATAAGAAATTATCGATACGTCGGAGACGTATCAGCATCCCCAAGCTTAGTTCCTGCTCGTCCCGAGCAGGTAAACGATAAACAAAGATAATTTCTGGAGTGACATGCCATCATAACCTTGATCATACTATTTGTAAGCATATGTAGTGAATGCAGCGATCAAAACAATGTAAATGACATGAGTAAACAAGTGAATCATATAGCAAAGACTTTTCATAAATAGTACTTCAAGACAAGCATCAATAAGTCTTGCATAAGAGTTAACTCATAAAGCAATAATTCATAGTAAAAGCATTGAAGCAACACAAAGGAAGATTAAGTTTCAGCGGTTGCTTTCAACATGTAACATGTATATCTCATGGATATTGTCAACATAGAGTAATATAACAAATGCAATATGCAAGTATGTAGGAATCAATGCACAGTTCACACAAGTGTTTGTTTCTTGAGGTGGAGAGAAATAGGTGAACTGACTCAACAATAAAAGTAAAAGAATGGTCCTTCAAAGAGGAAAGCATCGATTGCTATATTTGTGCTAGAGCTTTGATTTTGAAAACAAGAAACAATTTTGTCAACGGTAGTAATAAAGCATATGTATCATGTAAATTATATCTTACAAGTTGCAAGCCTCATGCATAGTATACTAATAGTGCCCGCACCTTGTCCTAATTAGCTTGGACTACCGGGATCATCGCAATGCACATGTTTTAACCAAGTGTCACAAAGGGGTACCTCTATGCCGCCTGTACAAAGGTCTAAGGAGAAAGCTCGCGTCGGATTTCTCGCTATTGATTATTCTCAACTTAGACATCCATATCGAGACAACATAGACAACAGATAATGGACTCCTCTTTTATGCATAAGCATGTAGCAACAATTAATTTTCTCATATGAGATTGAGGATATTGTCCAAAACTGAAACTTCCACCATGGATCATGGCTTTAGTTAGCGGCCCAATGTTCTTCTCTAACAATATGCATGCTCTAACCATAAGGTGGTAGATCGCTCTTACTTCAGACAAGACGAACATGCATAGCAACTCACATGATATTCAACAAAGAGTAGTTGATCGTGTCCCCAGTGAACATGGTTATCGCACAACAAGCAACTTAATAAGAGATAAAGTGCATAAGTACATATTCAATACCACAATAGTTTTTAAGCTATTTGTCCCATGAGCTATATATTGTAAAGGTAGAGAATGGAAATTTAAAGGTAGCACTCAACAATTTACTTTGGAATGGCAGAGAAATACCATGTAGTAGGTAGGTATGGTGGACACAAATGGCATAGTGGTTGGCTCAAGTATTTTGGATGCATGAGAAGTATTCCCTCTCGATACAAGGTTTAGGCTAGCAAGGCTATTTGAAACAAACACAAGGATGAAGCGGTGCAGCAAAACTCACATAAAAGACATATTGAAAACATTATAAGACTCTACACCGTCTTCCTTGTTGTTCAAACTCAATACTAGAAATTATCTAGACCTTAGAGAAACCAAATATGCAAACCAAATTTTAGCATGCTCTATGTATTTCTTCATTAATGGGTGCAAAGTATATGATGCAAGAGCTTAAACATGAGCACAACAATTGCCAAGTATCACATTATCCAAGACATTATAGCAATTACTACATGTATCATTTTCCAATTCCAACCATATAACAATTTAACGAAGAAGAAACTTCGCCATGAATATTATGAGTAGAGCCTAAGGACATACTTGTCCATATGCTACAGCCGAGCGTGTCTCTCTCCCACAAAGTGAATGCTAGGATCCATTTTATTCAAACAAAACAAAAACAAACCGACGCTCCAAGCAAAGCACATAAGATGTGATGGAATAAAAATATAGTTTCAGGGGAGGAACCTGATAATGTTGTCTATGAAGAAGGGGATGCCTTGGGCATCCCCAAGCTTAGACGCTTGAGTCTTCTTGATATATGCAGGGGTGAACCACCGGGGCATCCCCAAGCTTAGAGCTTTCACTCTCCTTGATCATGTTGTATCATCTCCCTCTCTTGATCCTTGAAAACTTCCTCCACACCAAACTTAGAACAACTCATTAGAGGGTTAGTGCACAATCAAAATATACATGTTCAGAGGTGACATAATCATTCTTAACACTTCTGGACATTGCACAAAGCTACTGAAAGTCAACGGAATCGAAATATCCATCGAACATAACAAAACAGGCAATGCGAAATAAAAGGCAGAATCTGTCAAAACAGAACAGTTTGTATTGACGAATTTTATCGAGGCACCAGACTTGCTCAAATGAAAATGCTCAAATTGAATGAAAGTTGAGTACATATTTGAGGATCAATCACGTAAATTGGCATAATTTTCTGAGTTACCTACAGAGAATTTTGCCCAGATTCGTGATAGCAAAGAAATCTGTTTCTGCGCAGTAATCCAAATCTAGTATGAACTTTACTATCAACGACTTTACTTGGCACAATAAAACACTAAACTAAGATAAGGAGAGGTTGCTACAGTAGTAAACAACTTCCAAGACACAAAATAAAAACAAAGTACTGTAGTAAAAACATGGGTTGTCTCCCATAAGCGCTTTTCTTTAACGCCTTTCAGCTAGGCGCAGAAAGTGTGTATCAAGTATTATCAAGAGACGAAGTGTCAACATCATAATTTGTTCTAATAATAGAATCAAAAGGTAACTTCATTCTCTTCCTAGGGAAGTGTTCCATACCTTTCTTGAGAGGAAATTGATATTTAATATTCCCTTCCTTCATATCAATGATAGCACCAACAGTTCGAAGAAAAGGTCTTCCCAATATAATGGGACAAGATGCATTGCATTCAATATCCAAGACAACAAAATCAACGGGGACAAGGTTATTGTTAACGGTAATGCGAACATTATCAACTTTCCCCAAAGGTTTCTTTGTAGAATGATCAGCAAGATTAACATCCAAATAACAATTTTTCAGCGGTGGCAAGTCAAGCATATTATAAATTTTCTTAGGCATAACAGAAATACTTGCACCAAGATCACATAAAGCATTACAATCAAAATCTTTAATATTCATCTTAATGATGGGCTCCCAACCATCCTCTAGCTTTCTAGGAATAGAAGCTTCGCGCTCTAGTTTCTCTTCTCTAGCTTTTATGAGAGCATTTGTAATATGATTCGTGAAAGCCAAATTTATAGCACTAGCATTAGGACTTTTAGCAAGTTTTTGCAAGAACTTTATAACTTCAGAGATGTGGCAATCATCAAAATTCAAACCATTATAATCTAAAGCAATGGGATCATCATCCCCAATGTTGGAAAAAATTTCAGCAGTTTTATCACCGATTTAATGCTTTAGCGATTCAGGCAGTTTCTCGCGCTTTGCATTAGAAGTGGAAACATTGCTAACACCAATTCTTTTATTAGTAATAGTAGAAGGTGCAGCAACTTGTGTAGCATTAGCATTACTAGTGGTGGTAATAGTCCAAACTTTAGCTATATTATCTTCTTTTTCATTTTCTTCTCTTTCCCACCTAGCACGCAATTCAGCCATCAATCTTATATTCTCATTAATTCTAACTTGGATGGCATTTGCTGTAGTAACAATTTTATTATTAAGATTTTCATTAGGCATAACTTTCGATTTCAAAAGATCAACATCAGCAGCAAGACTATCGACTTTAGAAGCAAGTATATCAATTTTCCCAAGCTTTTCTTCAACAGATTTGTTAAAAGCAGTTTGTGTACTAATAAATTCTTTAAGCATGGCTTCAAGTCCAGGGGGTGTGTTCCTATTATTGTTGTAAGAATTCCCATAAGAATTACCATAGCCGTTGCCATTATTATAAGGATATGGCCTATAGTTGTTACTAGAATTGTTCCGGTAAGCATTATTGTTGAAATTATTATTTTTAATGAAGTTTACATCAACATGTTCTTCTTGTGCAACCAATGAAGCTAACGGAACATTATTAGGATCAACATTTGTCCTACCATTCACAAGCATAGACATAATAGCATCAATCTTATCACTCAAGGAAGAGGTTTCTTCGACAGAATTTACCTTCTTACCTTGTGGAGCTCTTTCCGTGTGCCATTCAGAGTAATTGATCATCATATTATCAAGAAGCTTTGTTGCTTCACCAAGAGTGATGGACATAAAGGTACCTCCAGCAGCTGAATCCAATAGGTTCTGTGAAGAAAAATTCAGTCCTGCATAAAAGGTTTGGATGATCATCCAAGTAGTCAGTCCATGGGTTGGGCAATTTTTAACCAAAGATTTTATTCTTTCCCATGCTTGTGCAACATGCTCAGTATCCAATTGTTTAAAATTCATTATGCTACTCCTCAAAGATATAATTTTAGCAGGGGGATAATATCTACCAATAAAAGCATCCTTGCATTTAGTCCATGAATCAATACTATTCTTAGGCAGAGATAGCAACCAATCTTTAGCTCTTCCTCTTAATGAGAAAGGGAACAATTTTAATTTTATAATGTCACCATCTACATCTTTATATTTTTGCATTTCACATAGTTCAACAAAATTATTGAGATGGGCAGCAGCATCATCAGAACTAACACCAGAAAATTGCTCTCGCATAACAAGATTCAGTAAAGCAGGTTTAATTTCGAAGAATTCTGCTGTAGTAGCAGGTGGAGCAATAGGTGTGCATAAGAAATCATTATTATTTGTGGTTGTGAAGTCACACAACTTAGTATTTTTAGGAGTACCCATTTTAGCAGTAGTAAATAAAGCAAACTAGATAAAGTAAATGCAAGTAACTAATTTTTGTGTGTTTTTGATATAGCAAACAAGATAGCAAATAAAGTAAAACTAGCAACTAATTTTTTTGTATTTTGATTTAGTGCAGCAAACAAAGTAGTAAGTAAAACTAAGCAAGACAAAAACAAAGTAAAGAGATTGGGATGTGGAGACTCCCCTTGCAGCGTGTCTTGATCTCCCCGGCAACGGCGCCAGAAATTTAGCTTGACACGCGTACAAAGACGCGACCGTTGGGAACCCCAAGTGGAAGGTGTGATGCGTACAGCAGTAAGTTTCCCTCAGTTAGAAACCAAGGTTTATCGAACCAGTAGGAGTCAAGAAGCACGTTGAAGGTTGATGGCGGCGAGATGTAGTGCGGCGCAACACCAGGGATTCCGGCGCCAACGTGGAACCTGCACAACACAAACCAAGTACTTTGCCCCAACGAAACAGCGAGGTTGTCAATCTCACCGGCTTGCTGTAACAAAGGATTAGATGTATAGTGTGGATGATGATTGTTTGCAGAAAACAGTAGAACATTATTGCAGTAGATTGTATTTCAGTATAGAGAATTGGACCGGGGTCCACAGTTCACTAGAGGTGTCTCTCCCATAAGATAAACAGCATGTTGGGTGAACAAATTACAGTTAGGCAATTGACAAATAGAGAGGGCATGACCATGCACATACATATTATGATGAGTATTGTGAGATTTAATTGGGCATTACGACAAAGTACATATACCGCTATCCAGCATGCATCTATGCCTAAAAATTCCACCTTCAGGTTATCATCCAAACCCCCTCCAGTATTAAGTTGCTAACAACAGACAATTGCATTAAGTATTGCGCGTAATGTAATCAGTAACTACATCCTCGAACATAGCACCAATGTTTTATCCCTAGTGGCAACAGCACATCCATAATCTTAGAGGTTTCTCTCACTCCCCCAGATTCACGGAGACATGAACCCACTATCGAGCATAAATACTCCCTCTTGGAGTTACTAGCATCAACTTGGCCAGAGCATCTACTAATAACGGAGAGCATGCAAGATCATAAACAACACATAGACATAACTTTGATAATCAACATAACAAGTATTCTCTATTCATCGGATCCCAACAAACACAACATATAGAATTACAGATAGATGATCTTGATCATGTTCGGCAGCTCACAAGACCCGACAATTAAGCACAATGGGGAGAAGACAACCATCTAGCTACTGCTATGGACCCATAGTCCAGGGGTAGACTACTCACACATCACTCCGGAGGCGACCATGGCGGCGTAGAGTCCTCCGGGAGATGATTCCCCTCTCCGGCAGGGTGCCGGAGGCGATCTCCTGAATCCCCCGAGATGGGATTGGCGGCGGCGGCGTCTCTGGAAGGTTTTCCGTATCGTGGCTCTCGTGCATCGGGGTTTCGCGACGAAGGCTATTTGTAGGCGGAAGGGCAGGTCAAGGGGCGTCACGAGGGGCCCACACTACAGGTCGGCGCGGCCAGGGCTTGGGCCGCGCCGCCCTGTGGTTTGGCCACCTCGTGGCCCCACTTCGTCTCCTCTTCGGTCTTCTAGAAGCTTCGTGGCAAAATAGGACCCTGGGCGTTGATTTCGTCCAATTCCGAGAATATTTCCTTACTAGGATTTCTGAAACCAAAAACAGCAGAAAACAAAGAATCGGCACTTCGGCATCTTGTTAATAGGTTAGTTCCAGAAAATGCACGAATATGACATAAAGTGTGCATAAAACATGTAGATATCATCAATAATGTGGCATGGAACATAAGAAATTATCGATACGTCGGAGACGTATCATATGGCACCGTTCCTACTTTTGTTGGTGGATGCATTTATCTGTGGTTGGGATCAACTTGGTAGTTGTTCCTGTGGATGTTATATAAATTAATTGCATAGCCTTTTTCAATCAGTTCGAACTTAAATGGTATCATAGCCAAGGTCTCAAGTTTGAATTGTCGAACGTGTGGTTTAATTTAATCTCAGTCGGGCGGCAAAATCTCCCACAAGTCCTGAAATATTTCAAACACATTTTTGAATGGGATTAAGAAGATAGGGACTATAGATCATGATCATGGTAGTGACCGGTATTTAATGTGATGATGATTTGATATTGCACTCGGCCTTGAACAGAGGTACTAGTACGGTCTCACAATTTTTTATCATTATAGTTGGACCTTAGCCAAATTCAAAATCTCATAGCGGCAAAACTTCCCACCCACAAAATACAAAAATTTCACACGCTTCCAAATTCCCATTCTACCCCTGTGGAGATGACAGCAAAGTCGGTTGGTGGGGGGGTATGCCCGTCATTTTTTCGATCACCACCTCCCTAGCCCGGAAACCCTCCCAAAAAAAATTCATTTCCCTCAGACCACCCACCGGAACTTCCAAGTCCCTCTCTCCCACCTCCACGACCACCGCACCGGAACATCCCCGCCGGACGTCCCTGGCCTACCCGAGGCCTCGCGATCCTCGTCATCCGGCTGCCTGCCGGAGCCGCTTCATCGACGCCGTCATCAACCGGACCGGATCATCCCCGCCGAACCTCGAAACCATATGCTCATCCAGCAGTCTAACGCAGTCGCTTCAGCTGCGGTATCGTCCACCCCACCGGAGCCGTCGTCCACCGCATCGGATCTTGCTCACCGACACCGCTGTGCATGAACCGGATCTGCTTCACCGGCGCCGTGCATGATCTAAACTCTTCTACTGTCGCTTTTCTATTGCTTGCCTGCAAGTTCTTGTTTAATCTTGGGCGAACCTGTTTGTGCTAACGACGCGCCGTTACGTTTTTTGCAGATGAGATGAGTAACCATGAATTGTAATGGCCGTCTCTCCAACCCCAAGTAGCACATGTAGCGTACTTCATCACCGGATCTATCAACCCCAGGAAGATCTCGTCGTGACTCCCACAGAGTGCTTCTCCTAATGTAAGTCCCTTGTTTTAGCGCCATGTTATGGGTTCAGATGCTTGTTTATCTGAAGCTCTTTTAGTTCATTCCTAGCTATGACCGTAACACCTTGCTATTTTCTAGTTCATTGCTAACTTTAAGCGATTGGACATTTTGGTTTGCATTCCCTGCTCTGTAGATGTAGCTATCATAACTTCTATCTTGCTCAGTCGTTGTTACAAAAATTATAGGCTGCTACTATTTTGTTCATGCCAATCTTGTTCTCCCTGAACATGTTGGTTTGCATTCCCTGTACTACAGGTGATGCCATTGTTATTTCTATCTACTTCGTCGTAAGCTAACAAAGTAACTGCCTGCTATTAGTTCCTGCATGCTATCGCTCTGCCATCCTGCAGTACAAATTTATTTGAACTCGTCACAGCAGCTACTTCCATCATAATTTTGTCTGCCATCTGATTCTTCAAAAGCTGCAATATTAACTTGTTTCTCTTAATTGGCATGGCGCTCACATATAGAATGGTGAACATATTGGTGTGCATTCCCTCTTCTACAAGTTCACAGGTGATCCCACTATATTCCGTTTCTGGTCCATCCTAAGCCGTAGCATTAACTATCCTATATGTGTTGCTCATTACAACTTTATATCCCGAAACAAACTAATTTGTTTCCCTCATCTGCAAGTTTATGAGTGATGCCATTATAACTCCTATCTGTTTTATTCCTAGCTATTATAGTAACATCCTGCTATTATTTAGTTCATGGCCAATTTTAAGTAATTGCACATGTTGGTTCGCATTCCCTGCTCTATAGCTTTTGGAATCGTAACTTCTATATTTGGTCTACATTCCCTGCTCTGTAGATCTATCCATCATAACTTTATCTTGCTCAGTCGTTGTTACAAAAATTATGGCCTGCTACTATGTTGTTTGTGCCAATTTTTTACTCCATGAACATGTTGGCTTGCATTCCCTGTACTACAGGTGATGCCATTGTTTTGTATCTAGTTCATTGTAAGCTAACAAAGTAAGGACTTAGTTTGACATGCTATCACTCTGCTATCTAGCCTGTAGTATAAATAAACTTGTCATACTACTAGATAATAATTTTGCCTGCCATCTTGTTCTTCAAAAGCTGCATTATTGACTTGTTTCTCTGACTTGGCATGACGCTCACATATGAAATGCTGAACATATTTGTCACATCCCGAAATTTTCTAAATTTTGGAATGTAAAATAAAAATAAGTTTAATGCTTGATTGTTTAAACTTGATTGAAAATTCACAAAGAATAAAAACTTTTTAGAGTTATATAAAAGTATTTTCTAAAATGTTGGTTTCCAAATATTTGCGAACAATACTCTATTTTGTTCGGAGGTTTCGAAACTTATAAAATTATTTATTTGAGAAAACGATTTAAACCCTAAAAGGGCACTATAGCCAAACTTATAAAATTATTTATTTGAGAAAACGATTTAAACCATAAAAGGGCACTATAGCCACATAGATATGTATGTCAAATTTTGATTTTATAAAGTTTATATTTTCGTTCCAAATTTAGTTTTATATTGAAGTATTTTTCATAACGAATTCAACGGTAACTTATTTACATTTTTTCGATTTTATTTGATGCCCCAAAATATGGTTCCAATTTCAGGAAAAAAAAGACGAGCGGCCAGGCCGAACGGCCCACCCGGCCGAACGGCCCAGCCAGCCACGCACGGCCGCAGCCCACCCGGCCCCGCTCGCCCGCCGCGGCCCAGCTCCCGCGCTCGCACCAGCCCAGCTCGCCTCGCGCACACGCGCTGCCGCCGCCAGCAGCCGCACCTAGCGCTGCTCTCCTTTTCCTTTTCCTCTTTAGTCCCACATCGCCTCTTTACAAAATTTCTCCAGCTAATAAGCCTATATAAAGGGCCCAAAGAGGGCAGCCCCAAACACACCCAGCGCGTGGCGCCTCCTCTCTGTTACCACGCGCACGCGCAGCTTTGCTTCTTTGGCGACGCTGCTATTTTTGGGACGCAGCTTCGCGACGCAACATCCGCAGCACTATTCGGCGAAACGTCGCGACTCGTTGGATCCCTTGGCCGCTCTTTTTTACGTAGATTGTCTTTAGTAACTTCGCAATTTTATTTATTTAGATCTACACCTTCGTTTAAAATAGTGGTTCTTCCGTTAAGCTTGTAATTAGATCCTCTACAACTTTTATTTAGAAAGTTTTTCCTTCGATCAACTTGTTCGGACAACTTTTCGTACACCATTAAATCTGTAGCCGGTTCGGTATAATTTTGTAAAATTCATATCTTGAGTTCTACAAGTCGGATTTCGGCAAACTTTATACCGTTGTAATCAACAAATCACGTAGATCGTGTTAGACATGTTGTGTGGCAGTTTTGTCCACTTTATTTTCGCGGTACCCCTTTGTTCCGCAACATCGTCTATGAAATAAATTCTACAAACTTTTTCTAAGAGATTCTTTTGGCGATACGCTCATAATGGAATTTTCTACAACTTCCGTGTAGAAAGCTCTTCCATCCGGAGAACTTTTTCTAATAACTTTTCACGACAAGTGCAGCCCTATAACTGGTTTCGACGTAGTTCCTTTAACCAAAATGATCCTTATGATCATACCCATCTTCCAGGACCCGTTAAAATTCTTTATCATGTTCACAGATAATGCATAGCTTACCCCTGGTTGTCTAATTCATATTATTCAAATAACAATTGAGTTATTTGAGTAAAGTGTGACATGTTCTATTTTAGATTTTACCTTGCTCTAGTGGAGTGGAGATGCTCTACCCCATATCACATGTGTTGAACTCTTGTTATACATGAGGCTCCGCGAACCAAATCCCAATATCATTCCTATCCAACCTCATGCCATTCATTCCTTCCACGTAGTTTGAACTATTCGAATTTCAAATGAGTTATTTGAATAGTTCACTATATCATTAGTTCATATCCAATGCTGTGTGTGACCTTGTGCTACTCTGATAAGTGTTGTCACACTATGTTAATTGCATAAGCCTTGTTTTATAGTACACCATCCAATAGCACCACTGTCCAAAATATTTGAATCACCTTGTAAATATTCAAATTCAAATATGTGGATTTGAGTATGTTCATTATAGAATTAATTCCATGATTCCTTTCAATATGACTCCTTCTACAAAAGTAAACCTTATGGTCATACCCATCTACCAAATCCATTTAGATATTACACCTTAAACCAATATCATTACTACATCAAACCTCGTCGCTCGATTAACATATATTCACTTTTCACTTGAGTTATTTCACTAATTGGTAATGTATTTCAATTAGGTATGCCTTGGATACTTGTGTTTGATACACTCCACCTCATAATACACATATCATGAGTCCAAACAGTCACCATCTTTCTAAATATCTTTAATACGAATTTCACCTCATGCACACTTGTTCTTACTGGCTTATATTGAACTATTCAATTCACACATGAGTTAATTGAGTAATTCAATATATCACAAATCCATACCCAAGCCTATGTGTAATTTATACTATTTTGAGTAATTGTTGTCACACTTATTCAATGGTATTGTTGTTGCACTATTTGTTACTTATGTGATTCAATTCACATAAGCCGTTCCAAATTCTTTTCATGCTTTTGTAAAGCATAAAGATTCTTCAATTATATCTTGGATAATCCATCTCTTTCTAATCATGTGACTATCCGTCCAAACTCTTACAGCCATATCCTGCAAGCCAAACCTCATGCCACACCTTAGTACCATATAGCGATTTTCGATTGTTGTCTTGTTTGGTTATGATGTTGTTGTTGTTGAATGGTGTGTTTATGTTGTGCTATATTCTATGTTATTGTTGTACGGAGAGGCACGTATTTTGATTAAGAGAAGTGAACGCGCTTCGACTACCAAAAGGCAAGTGACACTCAATTACCTACTTATTTTATATATATGCATTAGTGTTTTTCTTAAATTAGAATGCATGGTAGGAATTTTGTTTTCGAAAGTTATGCTATGCTTATCAATCCCAGTAGTGTGTAGCCACCATGAACCCTTGCTAGCATTATTAGTTTGCCTAGCAATAACAAAATGCCGTTGATGTTTTGTTTATTCTGGATTGTGAGTATTGGAAATTAAAATTAACAACCTTAATGAAACACCTGGGTGGATTGGTTGAATGGTGGGCGGCTACTCAGGGCCACGGTGTGGTTGTCGTCGCCTGAGGGTACGTGACTACTCAGGGCCACTTTGTGGTTGTCGTCGCCTGAGGGTACGTGGCAACTCAGGGCCATATCGTGGTTGTCTTCGCCTGAGGGTGCGCATAAGTTGAGTGGCTACTCAGGGCCACATGACTCCTGTCTAGTACTTGTCATGTGGTTGTCGTCGCCTGAGATGTGCACTTGTGGATGGCCACTCAGGATTAAAGAGATTAATATGTCGTCCATGTTTTAGTTAGCTTCCAGTGCAGCCTTATGGTATTATGGGCTCTGCCGGGATTAAGTAAGTTGTGAGGTCCAACTTGTTGCTAGACATGATGATGTGGTGACGGCCAAACGGGAACGGGTCTAGCTGGTTATGGTTGAAACCTTCTTCTGAAAGATCTTATCTCATTCTTCTCTTGGGAAGGGAGGGTCGTAAGGTGAAAGTGCACAACCTCTCGAGAGTTAAACCTAAGATCTTAGCCGTGTCCCGGTTATGAACAATTTGAGCTTCTAGGCAAGGAATGTACGGAAGAATCTCATCATTGTTTTCTGAATGTATTTAAAATTTGATCAACTTTGTAAAACGCATGGGAGATGTAACCATGTGATTATTCTAAAACCCATGGGGGATTTCACCATGGTGTGATTTCATAATGTCATTCAAAGGATTTCAAAATGTTTTGTTTTAAATAAAATATAGGATAAAATTGGCTTTATGCAAATTTGCCTAAACTCCACTTGCCAAATATCATGTAGATAGTTATGCCCAAAACATCCACCATATAAGTGTCATTTGCCAGTACATCATTGTACTGACCTCCATTCGTGGGGCTGCATATTCAAACGTGCAGGATTTTCTAAGGAGAAGTACGTGATAGGATCTCGAGTCTACATTCCAACATGACTACCTGTGGCACATGAAGAAGATGAAGGCTCATTGATGATTTACTTTCCGCTGTGTATGTTCTGAATATTGTTGAGCTAGTCCATGTGACTATGCAATTTGTAAGGTTTTATTTTACCCTTTGGATCAAAGATGTAGTAATCTGATACTATTGCAATGATTACTATATTTTGTAATGTGTGTGCTATCAGTGATCCTGGGAATAGCACTATACACAGGTATCTTACCTTTATTAAAAGGTAGGGTGCTACAGAATGGTATCAGAGCATAGTGTTGCCTGTATGATCGAGACCCTAGGTTTGGATTAGAAATAGGAAGACCCTAGGATGAATTTTTTTTGTCTAATCCTATTTCAATTAAAAAGATGTTTGCTTTGTGAACTTCTGGTATTCTTATCTATTCCATCTTCAAAATTGTTTTCCTCTCACCTTAGATGTCCCACTTCATGAAAACCATCAAGGAGGTAGAGAAGATGACCTTGTGCCTGAAGTGAGGGACTGCTGCTTCATGTGAAATTCTTCGACTCTGCAAGAAGCGTTTCATGGGAGACCAACGAAGAAATTGAAGGAAGACTTCGATGCAGACTGCACAACACACGAACATACACCGATGGAGTACAATAGAAACTTGAGGCATCCAATATAAAAATAGACTAGACCACCATTAGTTCTCTTTTAGCGAACCAACGATAAAGTAGCAAAGTATTGATCTTACCAAATTGAGGTATGACCATGCTAGTTTGTTTGTGTGAAACATATTGCTTGATGCTTGTTAGATGTTGTTTGTAAGATGTTTTTGCCATGATCTGTTGTGTTTGGGTAGGAATCTTCTTTAGAATCCTTCTATCTATTCTCATCTATACCCAACCCATAGAATGTTTTCTCGGCAACTCGCCATGAAGACAACATTAGTGAAACTAACCTTGATGTTTCCTATCAAGATGAAAAAGCATAGAGCGTGAGATACGCAAAACCCTAGCTAGGGATCGATAGTAATGTTTTCAAAACAATTCAACAATGGGGACTGAAACATTGATTCAATTCTCCATAGAATTTTTTTATCAAACTTGTGAGGTTGACCAAGTGTTGGGATACGAGATTCAATAAATCAAATACGGAGTAATGATCTGGGTGCAGGATGGATTGATCACCATTCCTACTACTCTTATTATTCGCTTTCGTAATATTGACTTTGCGAATCTAGAGAGACATACCTACAAAAGATATATCAGCGAATAAGCCTAAACCTTAAGGTGGATAAATATTATACCCTTATAGTAGGCAAGTGCTGCCAAGCGTAGGACTACGTTTAGTTTGAAGATCTAGCCACTAGATGAAGAGTGGTGGAAGGATGACGAAGACGACAAGAAGGAAAAGATGAAGGATGTCATGAAGTTTTCACATCATGGCCTCCTGATTGACCTAAAGAGAGTGACCCCTCATTGTCAAAATTAGATCAACCACCATCCTATATGGATTAGCAAACCCAACCATGAGGAAAATCATACCCAAGTCACGTACAAGAGATATGTTGTTCACTATATGTGAATAAATAGTCGCCTATTGGATTTAACTCAGAAGCCCTAAGCCATAGATGTTTTCCAAATATGACCTGTTGTCAAGTCATATCCTCGGATGTGCCAAGCCATAACCAAGATGAGCTTAGCCTAAACCCAAGACTTAAGACTACCTACAAAAGTTTCTTTTAAGGGTGGTAGAAACCATACCCTTGAATTATGGATTTACACCAAGATGTCGAAAGAGTTGGTTTGGAGAAGGTATCACAAGGAGTTTCCCATGAGTATACCCACGTAAAAAAATAGAACCCAGGGGGGAGTACTATCATATGAATGGACACAGTTGATGGTATATGGTTTAGTGTCAAGTTTTCAAAGCCGAAGGTTAACTTTCGAAATCTCCTCGGAAATGTTTGAAAAGGAAGCAATAGTAAGTATGAACCTTCTAGAAGACCTGAACCCAAAACCTTTCCTTTCTATCCTTTCTCAAATCTCGAGGACGAGATTTCTTTTAAGGGTGGTAGTCTGTCACATCCCAAAATTTTCTAAATTTCGGAATGTAAAATAAAAATAAGTTTAATGATTGATTGTTTGAACTTGATTGAAAATTCACAAAGAATAAAAACTTTTTAGAGTTATATAAAAGTATTTTCTAAAATGTTGGTTTCCAAATATTTGCGAAGAATACTCTATTTTGTTCAGAGGTTTCGAAACTTATAAAATTATTTATTTGAGAAAACGATTTAAACCCTAAAAGGGCACTATAGCCACATAGATATGTATGTCAAACTTTGGTTTTATGAAGTTTATATTTTCGTTCCAAATTTAGTTTTATATTGAAGTATTTTTCATAACGAATTCAACGGTAACTTATTTACATTTTTTCGATTTTATTTGAAGCCCCAAAATATAGTTTCAATTTCAGGAAAAAAAAAGACGAGCGGCCAGGCCGAACGGCCCAGCCAGCCACGCACGGCCGCAGCCCACCGGCCCCGCTCGCCCGCCGCGGCCCAGCTCCCGCGCTCGCACCAGCCCAGCTCGCCTCGCGCACACGCGCTGCCGCCGCCAGCAGCCGCACCTAGCGCTGCTCTCCTTTTCCTTTGCTCTTTAGTCCCACATCGCCTCTTTACAAATTTCTCCAGCTAATAAGCCTATATAAAGGGCCCAAAGGGGCAGCCCCAAACACACCCAGCGCGTGGCGCCTCCTCTCTGTTACCACGCGCACGCGCAGCGTTGCTTCTTTGGCGACGCTGCTATTTTTTTAGGACGCAGCTTCGCGACGCAACATCCGCAACGCTATTCGGCGAAACGTCGCGACTCGTTGGATCCCTTGGCCGGTAATAAATCTATTTCCGCTCTTTTTTACGTAGATTGTCTTTAGTAACTTCGCAATTTTATTTCTTTAGATCTACACCTTCGTTTAGAATAGTGGTTCTTCCGTTAAGCTTGTAATTAGATCCTCTACAACTTTTATTTAGAAAGTTTTTCCCTTCGATCAACTTGTTCGGACAACTTTTCGTACACCATTAAATCTGTAGCCGGTTCGGTATAATTTTGTAAAATTCATATCTTGAGTTCTACAAGTCGGATTTCGGCAAACTTTATACCGTTGTAATCAGCAAATCACGTAGATCGTGTTAGACATGTTGTGTGGCAGTTTTGTCCACTTTATTTTCGCGGTACCCCTTTGTTCCGCAACATCGTCTATGAAATAAATTCTACAAACTTTTTCTGAGAGATTCTTTTGGCGATACGCTCATAATGGAATTTTCTACAACTTCCGTGTAGAAAGCTCTTCCATCCGGAGAACTTTTTCTAATAACTTTTCACGAAAAGTGCAGCCCTATAACTGGTTTCGACGTAGTTCCTTTAACCAAAATGATCCTTATGATCATACCCATCTTCCAGGACCCGTTAAAATTCTTTATCATGTTCACAGATAATGCATAGCTTACCCCTTGTTGTCTAATTCATATTATTCAAATAACAATTGAGTTATTTGAGTAAAGTGTGACATGTTCTATTTTAGATTTTACCTTGCTCTATTGGAGTGGAGATGCTCTACCCCATATCACATGTGTTGAACTCTTGTTATACATGAGGCTCCGCGAACCAAATCCCAATATCATTCCTATCCAACCTCATGCCATTCATTCCTTCCACGTAGTTCGAACTATTCGAATTTCAAATGAGTTATTTGAATAGTTCACTATATCATTAGTTCATATCCAATGCTGTGTGTGACCTTGTGCTACTCTGATAAGTGTTGTCACACTATGTTAATTGCATAAGCCTTGTTTTATAGTACACCATCCAATAGCACCACTGTCCAAAATATTTGAATCACCTTGTAAATATTCAAATTCAAATATGTAAATTTGAGTATGTTCATTATAGAATTAATTCCATGATTCCTTTCAATATGACTCCTTCTACAAAAGTAAACCTTATGGTCATACCCATCTACCAAATCCATTTAGATATTACACCTTAAACCAATATCATTACTACATCAAACCTCGTCGCTCGATTAACATATATTCACTTTTCACTTGAGTTATTTCACTAATTGGTAATGTATTTCAATTAGGTATGCCTTGGATACTTGTGTTTGATACACTCCACCTCATAATACACATATCATGAGTCCAAACAGTCACCATCTTTCTAAATATCTTTAATACGAATTTCACCTCATGCACACTTGTTCTTACTGGCTTATATTGAACTATTCAATTCACACATGAGTTAATTGAGTAATTCAATATATCACAAATCCATACCCAAGCCTATGTGTAATTTATACTATTTTGAGTAATTGTTGTCACACTTATTCAATGGTATTGTTGTTGCACTATTTGTTACTTATGTGATTCAATTCACATAAGCCGTTCCAAATTCTTTTCATGCTTTTGTAAAGCATAAAGATTCTTCAATTATATCTTGGATAATCCATCTCTTTCTAATCATGTGACTTTCCGTCCAAACTCTTACAGCCATATCCTGCAAGCCAAACCTCATGCCACACCTTAGTACCATATAACGATTTTCGATTGTTGTCTTGTTTGGTTATGATGTTGTTGTTGTTGAATGGTGTGTTTATGTTGTGCTATATTCTATGTTATAGTTGTATGGAGAGGCACGTATTTTGATTAAGAGAAGTGAACGCGCTTCGACTACCAAAAGGCAAGTGACACTCAATTACCTACTTATTTTATATATATGCATTAGTGTTTTTCTTAAATTAGAATGCATGGTAGGAATTTTGTTTTCGAAAGTTATGCTATGCTTATCAATCCCAGTAGTGTGTAGCCACCATGAACCCTTGCTAGCATTCTTAGTTTGCCTAGGAATAACAAAATGCCGTTGCTGTTTTGTTTATTCTGGATTGTGAGTATTGGAAATTAAAATTAACAACCTTAATGAAACACCTGGGTGGATTGGTTGAATGGTGGGCGGCTACTCAGGGCCACGGTGTGGTTGTCGTCGCCTGAGGGTACGTGACTACTCAGGGCCACTTTGTGGTTGTCGTCGCCTGAGGGTACGTGGCTACTCAGGGCCATATCGTGGTTGTCTTCGCCTGAGGGTGCGCATAAGTTGAGTGGCTACTCAGGGCCACATGACTCCTGTCTAGTACTTGTCATGTGGTTGTCGTCGCCTGAGATGTGCACTTGTGGATGGCCACTCAGGATTAAAGAGATTAATATGTCGTCCATGTTTTAGTTAGCTTCCAGTGCAGCCTTATGGTATTATGGGCTCTGCCGGGATTAAGTAAGTTGTGAGGTCCAACTTGTTGCTAGACATGATGATGTGGTGACGGCCAAACGGGAACGGGTCTAGCTGGTTATGGTTGAAACCTTCTTCTGAAAGATCTTGTCTCATTCTTCTCTTGGGAAGGGTGGGTCGTAAGGTGAAAGTGCACAACCTCTCGAGAGTTAAACCTAAGATCTTAGCCGTGTCCCCGGTTATGGAAAATTTGAGCTTCTAGGCAAGGAATGTACGGAAGAATCTCATCATTGTTTTCTGAATGTATTTAAAATTTGATCAACTTTGTAAAACGCATGGGAGATGTAACCATGTGATTATTCTAAAACCCATGGGGGATTTCACCATGGTGTGATTTCATAATGTCATTCAAAGGATTTCAAAATGTTTTGTTTTAAATTAAATATATGATAAAATTGGCTTTATGCAAATTTGCCTAAACTCCACTTGCCAAATATCATGTAGATAGTTATGCCCAAAACATCCACCATATAAGTGTCATTTGCCAGTACATCATTGTACTGACCTCCATTCGTGGGGCTGCATATTCAAACGTGCAGGATTTTCTGAGGAGAAGTACGTGATAGGATCTCGAGTCTACATTCCAACATGACTGCCTGTGGCACATGAAGAAGACGAAGGCTCATTGATGATTTACTTTCCGCTGTGTATGTTCTGAATATTGTTGAGCTAGTCCATATGACTATGCAATTTGTAAGGTTTTATTTTACCCTTTGGATCAAAGATGTAGTAATCTGATACTATTGCAATGATTACTATATTTTGTAATGTGTGTGCTATCAGTGATCCTGGGAATAGCACTATACACAGGTATCTTACCTTTATTAAAAGGTAGGGTGCTACAATATTGGTTTGCATTCCCTCTTATACAAGTTCACAGGTGATCCCACTATATTCTGTATCTGGTCCATCCTAAGCTCCTGCATTAACTATCCTCTATGTGTTGCTCATTACAAGTTTATATCCCAAAACATCTTGATTTGCATCCCCTTCACTATAAGTTCAGGAGTATTATTTAGTTCACGGCCAAAATGAAGTAATTTCACTTGGCACATGTTGGTTCACATTCCCTCCTCTTTAGCTTTTGCCATCGTAACTTCTATTTTTGGTTTACATTCCCTGCTCTGTAGATGTAGCCATCATAACTTCATCTTGCTCAGTCATTGTTACAAAATTTATAGCCTGCTACTATGTTGTTCATGCCAATCTTGTACTCCCTGAACATGTTGGTTTGCATGGGACTTGACAGTAGTAAGTCTGTTGTTTCATTCTAACATGCTCTGTTATATTGGCTATTGGTATGCGGCATGCACTCTTTGTTTGCTTATTGTGCGCATTACAATGATCTTGTTATAACGACAAAATGATTAGTTCCAAATTCTTTGGCAAACAATATTGTAGTGTCTTTGCCTTTCCATTGTTGCTGTCTTAACTTGTAATGTCCTTGTTTCAGATATAGGTGCTGCATGGACAACTTAAAAGATTGCCGGATCGCTTCATTGTATTGTTAGGTTTAATTACCATTCAATTTCTCTGGGTTCTGTAATATTTTTTGAAAGCCTTGCAGCTGATGTAATATTTAGTTAGTTTTTATAGTTCTTTCGCGCATTTTTTCTTTGGTGCTTGTGGTAAGTGAGGCTATCCGACAGAAATCATGTGCTGCGTAAATTTTCTCAGTAAATCACAAATTCCCATCACTTAAACGGCCCAATTAAACGAAATCACACATGTGCCGGCCCGCAAAATCCTAAAGCGCCTATTATGTCGGCATATAAGCAATAATTAAACGGGCTGGCCCACGTACATATTGGGCCAGCCCACTTGCTTTAAGGTGGACCGCACCCACTACTGGGCTGGCCCAGTAACAGAAAAGTGGGCCCCACAAGCTTATTGGGCTGGCCCGCTAACTCATCGGGCCAGCCGACCTGATTTACCGTGGACCCCACATACTAATTGGGCCGGCCCACTAACTTGTTGGGCCAGCCCAAAAGCTTTTGTGGTGGACCCCACACACTAAATGGGCTGGCCCTTTAACAGGTTAGTGGGACCCACCTACGTTTTTGGCCCGGCCCACCATTTTGTTGGGCCGGCCCACTTGCTATACGGTGGACCCCACATACTAAATGGGCCGGCCCTTTAACAGGAAAGTGGGACCCACCTGTGTTTTTGGCCCGGCCCACTATCTTGTTGGGCCGGCCCACTTATACGTTGGACGCCACATTCTAAATGGGCCAGCCCTTTAGCAAGAAAGTGGGACCCACCTACGTTTTTTGGCCCGGCCCACTTTTTTGTTGAGCCGGCCCACTTGCTATATGGCGGACCCCACATTCTAAATGGGCCGGCCCTTTAAAAAGGAAAGTGGGACCCACCTGTGTTTTTGGCATGGCCCACTATCTTCTTGGGCTGGCCCACTTGCTATATGGTGGACCCCACATACTAAATGGGCCGGCCCATTAACAGGAAAGTGGGACCCACCTGTGTTTTTTGGCCCGGCCCACTGGCTTGTTGGGCCAGCCCATTTGATTTATTGTGGACCCCACGTACTAAATGGGCCGGCTCGATAGCAGGAAAGTGGGACCCACATGCTAATTGGGCCGGCCCAATAACTTCTTGGGCCGGCCCACTTGCTTCAAGGTGGACCCCACTTTTTAAATGGGCCGGCCCATTACAGTTTTGACAAGTCAACCTGAGAGGTTAGGCCGGCCCACGTAACTAATGGACCAGCCCAGCTATATAGTTGACCGGTCAAACTAAGTCACCTGGCCCGGCCCGCAAACTTAATGGGCCGGCCCGCTTAAGACGTGGCAGGCCTCGTGTGGGCCTACCATCTACCACGGGATTTAGCCGGTTAACGCCGTTAATCGGGCAAGCACGCGTCGCCACGTGTCGGTTGCATGACGTCGCAAATAACGGGCTCCCGGAAACACTTCTGCAACGGTCCGATTTTCCGTGGCGGAAGGGCGCCCAAGCGCGACGGACCGAAAAAAACGTGGTAGGACTTTGCCTGACGCAGTTTCGACAACAGAACCCATATCGTCGGGTTAGGCCCATAGGCGACGAAAAATACCCCTTAGCGGACGATTTTGGGACGTTGCCTATCAGAACTTTTCTTGTAGTGATAGAGGATGGCATGCGGGTCCCATTTAGCAGCAGCGGTATCACTGTTTGAGAGGCGGCAGGGGATCGAAAGAAAAAGGTAAGTGACCAAATATGAGGTGCCAAAAAAAATAAAGGATCGTAAACGGCTCGATCGGAGAGCGTTGAACGAGATGGCGCGATCGAGAAAAAAAATAATGCCAGAGATGCTGCCATCTGGGCCCTACATCCCTCGGCGGTGCGGATTTGCGTTGACTCGGCCGGCGAACCCGAGAATTCGAGATGCACCACGTCCTGGGCCACCATACGCAACGTTTTGGCCGCTTTCGTCGGGCTAGGTGGCCTCAAAAATGAGAAAAAAAAACGTTTTGACATGCACAACGAACAGACCCAAAATCGTCGGCCATGGTACACCAGCAACCACGGCGCGACTTCAACTTCGTCGGCCATGGCAAATTTTCTTGTAGTGGAGGTAGTATATAACTATGTATACACTAACTAGTGTCTAGTTTTGGCGAAGTTAAGACTAGTTTCGTGGGATGGATGCAGTATAACTAATATATTGGACACTCGATTTGAACACATGAATGACCAATGTCCTTAGTTTACATAGTCGTATTTATACTGTGAGCATGAACGATGAACAATGCTGCTGTTTGAATATGGTTGCCAGTAACACCCTATTTGTCTCCATTTCTAATATTGCAGAAAATCCGATGCTCCCGTCTGTAATCCCGCCACCGGTGGTGGATGATCAGCAGTACGCGTGGTTCCTCGCTCCATCTGCTGATGGCAAGCGATTGATGATCATCCTTACAGTAAACAACATTGGTATTGCCAATGCTGAAGTACCTCCTGACATTCCCTATGCTGCTAATGGGCTTCGGCTACGGCAAGATCCTGTTGCCACCTACGTCTTTGAGCAGGATCCCTTATCTACTGCACGCGCAGGGGACTTTCTTTGGAGGCAGGTTAACAGCCTCGGTGACCACTCTCTGTACCTCGGACTCAATTACCCGATCATTTCCAACCTGAAGAAGCGTGAATCCAAAGCTCCTGATGGCACATAGGTTCCATTCATGAGGAAAAACTGCGTCTACACAGCATACCGGAAGATTCTTCATAATCAATGCCCTAAAATTTTGCGATGCAACCTCCAGCCAAATGAAGCTGAGACTGTGGGAGTTATCAGCCTTCCCAGAGATGGTTGGGATAATGTCCGACAAGCGGCTATGTGGTTTAAGCCTGCTTTAAACATTGCCATTCGGTGTTACCTTTAAAAAAACACTGACACACTTTTTTATTATGCTTGAAGTGTTGAGAAGTAGTACACTGTTTTTAGGAATCAGTTTATTTGAACACTGCCCCGCTTTTGTATTTCGTGTTGCCTTCATATTATAACCCATGCATGGTTGTTTTAGGATTGACTTTATTTCAGCACTATAATTACAATGTGTGTACGTCCTTTATAATATTGCCACCTCTTGTTGATCATACTCATGAGAGGACAATTCCTATTTTTTTCGCTGCTAAAGGGTAAAGTACATCCCTGGGGGCAGTGATTCTTGCTGCAGGCCACTAAACATGCATCAACTACGAGCAAGGAAGTAGATGTGCGACCTAGGTAACTGTGCGGACCCCACATGCGAACCAAAGAAAAAAACATGTCAATACGGAACTGATGTACATACGACAACTCCTATATGATATGTGTATGTACGATTGAGCATCTGGACGTGTGCTGCCACCTGCTTCCTCACACGAAGGGTTGGATCTTGTGTTTCGTACACGGATCGGACTGAAATTGTCGTGTGCATAGCAAGGTTCATGTCAATAAGGCTGAGTTTGGCATCTAAGTCTAGGCAACAAATACTTTTGGGTTCCAACGGCCATCTACAAGGTATTTGCTATTGGCCTACTTGCTCCAGCTGTCGAAGCCCAATAACTACAAATGGGCCTTTCTGCTCATGCAATGTTGGCCCTTTTCTAAAGAACCACAGATCCTATGATTGGCAAAAAACAAAAACACGGAGATTCTACATAAAAGTTGTTTGTATTTATTTTGAATTATTGGGTTGCAATTTTTGATACTGCTCGTGGCCAATATGAAATTCCTTGATCGCTCCATACCCACATGGATCACCGTATTTTCAAAAATTCATAAAGTGGATTTGAAATTTAAAACATATCCTAATAATTCCATGATTTATTCTATTAACCTGCAAGATCTTGGAGCGAAAGAGCTTGTATTAGTCTGCAAAAATAATACAGATAAACCTATCATTAACAAGAAATGAAGGTTTATCGTCCAAAGAGGATGCCATGTGGGACCCATGAGCCAGCAGCGTCCTCAAAATTTCAAATGCGGTAGGATATCCAAAAAAAAAGAGCCAGTATCCCGAAAATAGGGGTAAAAAATAAATCATAGAAAGGAAACATTTATAGTTCAGAGAGGCTAACATGTGGGACAGATCTGCCAGCAGCATCCTCATCATTTCAAAGTCGGCAGAGGATCTAAAGAAAAAAAAGGCAAATAGCCAGAAATTAGGGGTCAAAAGTAAATCCAACAAAGGAAACTTTTATTCTTCATAGAAGATGACATGTGGGACCGACCTGCCAGCGTCGTCCTCATCATTTCAAAGGCCGCATGGGATCAAAAGAAAAAGGCAAATAGCGAGAAATTAGGGGTTAAAAATAAATCCAACAAAGGAAAGGTTTATTGTTCATAGAGGCTGACATGTGGGACCCATGAGCCAGCAGCCTCCTCAATTTCAAATGCGGCATAGGATCGAAAGAAAAAGGCAAGTGACCAAAAATCAGGGGGTAAAAAAATCCAAGAAAAGAAACTTTATTGTACATAGAGGATGACATGCGGGTCCCATGAGCTAGTTACTTACTCAACGTTACAGAGGCGGCATGAGATCGAAAGAAAAAGGAAAGTGACCAAATATCAGGAACAAAAAATAATCCAAGAAAAGGAACTTTTATTGTACATGGAGGATGACATATGGGTCCCATTTTGCAGCAGTGGTCTCAACGTTTCAAAGGCGGCATGAGATCGAAAGAAAAAGGCAAGTGCCAAAACATCAGTAGCCAAAAATAATCCAAGAAAAGAAACTTTATTGTACATAGAGGATGACATGCGGGTCCCATTTTGCAGCAGCGGTCTCAACGTTTTCAAGGCGGCACAGGATCAAAAGAAAAAGGAAGTAGCCAGAAATCAGGGGTAAAAATAATTCCAAGAAAGGAAACTTTTATTCTACATAGAGGATGACTTGCGGGACCCACGAGCCAACAACTTCCTCAACGTTTCAGAGGCGACATGATACCGAAAGAAAAAGGCAAGTGACCAAATATCAGGAGCCAAAGATAATTCAAGAAAAGAAACTTAATTGTACATAGAGGATGACATGCGGGTCCCATTTAGCAGCAGCGGTATCACCGTTTGAGAGGCTGCACGGGATCGAAAGAAAAAGGCAAGTGACCAAATATCAGGAGCCAAAAATAATCCAAGAAAAGAAATTTTATTGTACATAGAGGATGACATGCGGGTCCCATTTTGCAGCAGCGGTCTCAACGTTTCCAAGGCGACACAGGACCAAAAGAAAAATGAAGTAGCCAGAAATCATGGGTGAAAAAAATCCAAGAAGAAATATTTCAATTGGGCTGCATGTGGACATCTGGGCCTTCGAACTATCCTGCTTGGCCTTTTGACTCGTACAATTTCAGCCCACTCCAAAACAGGAAAGTTCGGAATATTCTAAAAAAATAGGAAAGTCCTATGCTTCGCAAAAAAAACAAGGAGATTCAACATATAAGTTTGTTTATGTAAAAATAAAGATTTAATTTATCCGTTTGCAATAGCTCAGAGCGCAATACACTGTTTATTGTCTGTAAAATAATCAAGATATCACATGTTTCTTGTACGGGGAGGCTGACATCGGGGACTCATGAGCCAGCAGCGTCGTCAACGTTTTAAAGGCGGCAGGGGATGGAAAGAAAAAATAAAACAAAAATATGTTGGTACAAAATCCAAGAAAAGAAACATTTTCGTTCTAAGAGGATGACATGCGGGACCCATGAGGCAGCAGCATCCTCAACGATTCCAAGGCGGCAGGGGATCAAAGAAAAAAAAGGAAATATCCAGAAATTAATTAGGGGTTCAAAATAAATCCATCAAAGGAAACTTTTATTGTTCCCAGAGGATAACATGTGGGACCGACCTGCCAACAGCGTCCTCATCGTTTCAAAGGGGCAGGAGATCAAATGAAAAAGGCAAATAGCCAGAAATTAGGGGTCAAAAATAACTCCAAGAAAGGAAACTTTTATTGTTCGTAGAGGATGACATGCGGGACCCATGAGCCAGCAGCTTACTCAACGTTTCAAAGGCGGCATGAGATCGAAAGAAAAAGGCAAGTGACAAAATATCAGGAGCCAAAGATAATCCAAGAAAAAAACTTTATTGTACGTAGAGGATGACATGCGGGTCCCAATTAGTAGCAGCGGTCTCAACGTTTCAAATGCGGCTTGAGATCAAAAGAAAAAAGAAAGTTGATTGTACATAGATTATGACATGCGGGTCCCATGAGTCAGCAGCTTACGCAACGTTTCCAAGGCGGCAGGGGATCAAAAGAAAAAGGAAATAGCCAAAAATCAGAGGGTGAAAAAAACCCAAGAAAATAAACTTTTATAGCACATAGAGGATGACATGCGGGTCCCATGAGCCAGGAGGGTCCTCAACGTTTCAAACGTGGCATGAGATCGAAAGAAAAAGGCAAGTGACCAAATATCAGGAGCCAAAAATAATTCAAGAAAAGAAACTTGATTGTACATAGAGGATGACATGCGGGTCCCAATTAGCAGCAGCGGTATCACCGTTTGAGAAGCGGCAGGGGATCGAAAGAAAAAGGCAAGTGACCAAATATGAGGTGCCAAAAAAAATCCAAGAAAAGAATGTTTTATAGTACATTGAGGATGACATGCGGGTCCCATTTGGAGCAGTGGTCTCAACGTTTCCAAGGCGGCACAAAACCAAAAGAAAAATGAAGTAGCCAGAAATCAGGGGGTGAAAAAAATCCAAGAAGAAAGATTTCAATTGGGCTGCATCTGGACATCTGGGCCTTCGAACTATCCTGCTTGGCTTTTTGACTCGTACAATTTCAGCCCACTCCAAAACAGGAAAGTTCGGAATTTTCTAAAAAAAACAGGAAAGTCCTATGCTTCGCAAATACAAAAATACAAGGAGATTCAACATATAAGTTTGTTTATGTAAAAATAAAGATTTAATTTATCCGTTCGAAATAGCTCAGAGCGCAATACACTGTTTATTGTCTACAAAATAATCAAGATATCACATGTTTCTTGTACGGGGAGGCTGACATCGGGGACCCATGAGCCAGCAGCGTCGTCAACGTTTTAAAGACGGCAGTGGATGGAAATAAAAAATAAACCAAAAATATGTTGGTAAAAAATCCAAGAAAAGAAACATTTTCGTTCTAAGAGGATGACATGTGGGACCCATAAGGCAACAGCATCCTCAGCGTTTATTGTTCATAGAGGCTGACATGTTGGACCCGTGAGCTAGCAGCGTCCTCAACGTTTTAAAGGCGGCAGGAGATCGAAAGAAAAAATAAGCCAAAAATCATTTGGTAAACAAAATCCAAGAAAAGAAACATTTACCGTTCTGAGAGGATGACATGCGGGACCCATGAGGCAGCATCATCGTCAACGATTCCAAGGCGGCAGGGGATCAAAGAAAAGAAAAAGGAAGTATCCCGAAATTAATTAGGGGTTCAAAATAAATAAATCAAAGGAAACTTTTATTGTTCACAGAGGATGACATGTGGGACCGACCTGCCAACAGCGTCCTCATCGTTTCAAAGGGGGCAGGAGATCAAAAGAAAAAGGCAAATAGCCATAAATTAGGGGTAAAAAATAACTCCAAGAAAGGAAACTTTTATTGTTCGTAGAGGATGACATGCGGGACCCATGAGCCAGCAGCTTACTCAACGTTTCAAAGGCGGCATGAGATCGAAAGAAAAAGGCAAGTGACAAAATATCAGGAGACAAAGATAATCCAAGAAAAAAACTTTATAGTACATATAGGATGACATGCGGGTCCCAATTAGCAGCAACGGTCTCAACGTTTCAAATGCGGCTTGAGATCAAAAGAAAAAGAAAGTTGATTGTACATAGAGGATGACATGCGGGTCCCATGAGTCAGCAGCTTACTCAACGTTTCCAAGGCGGCAGGGGATCAAAAGAAAAAATCCAAGAAAAAACTTTTAGAGTACAAAGAGGATGACATGCGGGTCCCATGAGCCAGCAGGTTCCTCAACGTTTTCAAAGGTGGCATGAGATCGAAAGAAAAAGGCAAGTGACCAAATATCAGGATCCAAAAATAATTCAAGAAAAGAAACTTGATTGTACATAGAGGCTGACATGTGGGACCTATGAGCCAGCAGAGTCCTCAACGTTTCAAAGGCGGCAGGGGATCGAAAGAAAAAGGAAATAGCCAAAAATCAGAGGGTGAAAAAAACCAAGAAAATGAACTTTTATAGTAAATAGAGGATGACATGCGGGTCCCATGAGCCTGCAGGTTCCTCAACGTTTCAAATGTGGCATGAGATCGAAAGAAAAAGGCAAGTGACCAAATATCAGGAGCCAAAAATAATTCAAGAAAAGAAAGTTTTATAGTACAAAGAGGATGACATGCGGGTCCCATTTAGCAGCAGCGGTATCACCGTTTAAGAGGCGGCAGGGGATCGAAAGAAAAAGGTAAGTGACCAAATATGAGGTGCCAAAAAAATCCAAGAAAAGAAAGTTTTATAGTACATAGAGGATGACATGCGGGTCCCATTTAGCAGCAGCGGTATCACCGTTTGAGAGGCGGCAGGGGATCGAAAGAAAAAGGTAAGTGACCAAATATGAGGTGCCAAAAAAAATCCAAGAAAATAAAGTTTTATAGTACATAGAGGATGACATGCGGGTCCCATTTAGCAGCAGCGGTATCACCGTTTGAGAGGCGGCAGGGGATCGAAAGAAAAAGGCAAGTGACCAAATTTGAGGTGCCAAAAAAACTCCAAGAAAAGAAAGTTGATTGCTCATAGAGGATGACATGCGGGTCCCAATTAGCATCAGCGGTCTCAACGTTTCCAAGGCGGCAAGGGATCAAAAGAAAAAGGAAGTAGCCAGAAATCAGGGGGTCAAAAAAATCCAAGAATAGAAAGAATTTTGGTTCATAGATGATGACATGCGGGACCCATGATCCTGCATCGTAAACGGCTCGATCGGAGAGCGTTGAACGAGATGGCGCGATCGAGAAAAAAAACAATGCCAGAGAGGCTGCCATCTGGGCCCTACATCCCTCGGTGGTGCGGATTTGCGTTGACTCGACCGGCGAACCCGAGAATTCGAGATGCACCACGTCCTGGGCCACCATACGCAACATTTTGGACGTTTTCGTCGGGCTAGGTGGCCTAAAAAACGAGAAAAATAACGTTTTGACATGCACAACGAACAGACCCAAAATCGTCGGCCATGGTACACCAGCAATCACGGCGCGACTTCAACTTCGTCGGCCATGGCAACTTTTCTTGTAGTGAAGGAAAGTACTCCTTCAAAGTTTCTTCTTGCATGGAGTTAACCTCCATGAGCTTGGCTTCCCTTCTCTTCAAGGCGGCAATTTCCTCCTCATGATCACAACACGTGTCCCTCTCCTTGCTCATGCGGAGACATTCCACCAAAGACTCTTCTTGCTTGCTACTCAAACTCAATAGCTTGGCCTTGGTGATCTCAAGAGCGGCAATTTCTTCTTCATGGTTGCAACATGATGTCTTCTCTTTGAACAAGTGGTAATATTCATCCAAGGCTTCTTCTTGAAGAGCATTGACTTCCAAGAGAAGAGCATTGTGCCTCCTCAAGGAAGTAACTTGATCAACAAGCTCATCATGACAAGGGTTGGGGTCTTCATCATCTTTCTGTTTGTTGGCTTCCTCAAGTGAGAGCATCTTCTTTTTGAGCTCACAAATCAGCTCAGGAGCATGGTCTCGATCCTTGGTGAGTTGAGAGACAATAGCTTCTTTGGTGTCTTCAAGGAAGATGACGCTAGCTTCAAGAGACATGCGAATATTTCGTTCATCATCAAGCTCCTCCTTGAGATTGGCGATCTCATGTGCCGCTTCCCTTTCCAACCTCTCCTCTCCTCAATAAGATCTTGTGACGCACCAAGTTGGGCTAAGAGAGCCCCAACATGAGTCTTGGTATCCCCTTTCATGTTAGTGAGAAAAGAATCCAAAGAATCCAAACCCATAATCTCACGTTTAACGGCGAGACTAGTGGCATAATCAATATATAAGGCATTAGTTGAAGATGATGGTTTGGAAGGGGATTTTACCTCCGTGGATACCTTTGCCATAAGGCAACGAGCATTGTTGGTGACGAGGTTCTCATTAGGAGAGTCGAAGAGGGAGATAGAGGGAGTGGAAATGGCGATGGCGGCCACTCCCTCTCCTTCCTTGTTGGAGCGCTTGTCTTCATGCTCTCCATCTTCATCGGAGGAGTACTCTTCTCGAATGATGAAGGCTCTAGGCTTCTTGTTGGAGGAGACCTTGTCGTCATCGGACCTTGGGGAGAACTTGGAGAATCCTTTGGAGAGTGACTTGTACTTATCCTTTGGGATAAGCCTTCCACCATGATTTTCTCTTCTCTCAAACATACAATCCGCGACAAAATGATTCTTGTCGCCGCAATTGTAGCATGTTCTTCCCCTTGGCCCCTCCCTTGGGATCTTGGAGAAACTTCTTGGAGAATCACGTGATCTTCTTGGTCTTGTGCTTCGGGACATGTTTCCATCCCAAAATTTCTTGGTGGCGAGAGCCATGTGCTCATGATAGTTGACCTTGAGATCATCCGGTCCCCACTCAATGGGATCCTCATCACTTTCACTAGCTTCATGTACCTTCATCTTCAATGCAAGGTTGGGCTTGCGGAAGTTGTGGGCTCGAGCAACAAGATCCTCAGCATTCTTCTTGGAAATATCCAAAGCGATGACTTCGCTAAGGACTTCATCGGATGTCATAGCACGGAAGGAGGCGTTTTGGCGGATGGCCCTCAACTACACTTCCTCATAAGGGAGGAGAGCGTTGTAGAACTTACGCTTGATCCAATGGTCATCCACGAACGTTGCTCCAAGATCTTGCATTTGCACGGCAAGAGCGATGAGGCGCCGATACATTTCTTCGGGGGACTCTCCTTCAATCATGACGAAGTTGTCGGCCATGTTGTTCACTTCATCAAAACGAGAGCTTTGGATGCTTGCATTTCCGAGGAAGAGCTTCTCAAGTTTGTCCCATGCTTCCTTGGCGGTCTTGAGCGAGCGGATATGAGCACGGTCCTTGGGCGTGATGGCCATGTGAATCATGTTGATGGCAGTGGAGTTGAGTTGGTCATCCACCACATCTCTTCTTATCAAGTTCTTTGGATCTCGTGGTGAATAGCCCTCCTCAATGATACGCCAAAGCTCGGTAGAAGCACTGCGCACATGAGAACGCATTAAGAATTTCCAATTCTCAAAGTTGTTTGACTCAAGTAACGGTGGTGAACCATGAGACAAGATATGCGGCATAGGTATTGGAACGTTTATGGTGTAATCATTTGGTGGTGGCACCACATGATAACCCCCTAGAGGTTCCGCAGCCGGTGTCTCATCATCCTTCCCTTTTGTTGAAGTGCCGCTCTCCCCAAGCCCTTCCTTTTGTGGATCTTTTGTCGCTTGCGCGACAAAATCAACAAGAGGAAGAGTGTTAGCTTTTGGTGGGGGATCTTCGGCACTTGCTTTTGGTGGAGGGTTTGGTTTTTGTACAACCAACTCCATCATCATCGCCTTCATTTGGGCAACGATGGATGACTCCAATTTCTTGAGGTCATCCAACGTAGCCGTCGTGGAATCGATGGGCGATGATGGAGCGGGTGGCACAAGGGAAGGTGACCCATTCTTATCCGCCTCTTGTTCGGCCATTTCTTAGGCGGTAAAGCCCGAGCAAGAAAACCTCGCTTTGATACCACTTGAATGGATCGTAGCGAACAAGAGGGGGGGTGAATGGCGCTACGACAAGTTTTAGTCTTTTTCAATTTTTATGCAACGGAAGGTAAAGGTGTGAACTTTAGCAATAGGGGTGATCCTACAATGATTATCGGACAAGTGCAACAAGTAAAGGAATCAACAAGATAACGAGAGTAAGGAGCGAGACAACCAGGGGCGCGAGGCGAGTCGAGGTTTGTTTTCCGCAGTTCCTTCCACAATAGGAAGCACGTCTGCGTCGAGGAGGTGCTAGTCTCACACAAGAGACTAGACAGCCACACCACGAAGGAAGGCCTCACCTTCTGCCTCGAGAGAGCTCCACGAAGGTGCTCTCCCTCTTCCACTAAGGCACCGGTCGAGGCGGTGATTCCTTCACAAGGTTGGGGCGAGCTCCACACACAAGGATTCTCCCAACACCCTATGGAGCTAGTACATCACCAAGCTAGACTCCATAGCTGCACATCTCCAATGCTCCACCATAGGAACCCATCTCCAATGCTCCACCATAGGAACCCTTCCAATGCTCCACCAAGGAACCCTTCCAATGCTCCACCAAGGAACCCTTCCAATGCTCCACCAAGGAACCCTTCCAATGCTCCACCAAAGGAACTCTTCTCCAATGCTCCACTAAAGGAACCCTACCACCAAGATCCACTAAGGAATAGCTAGTATTGGTGAAATCTCTCTTGGTAGAACTATAGATCGGGGTCTCCTCCACCAATCCTCAAAGTTTGGGCAAGATTGGTTGGATGGGGAAGGTGATCCTCAAGGATTAAGCTCAGCAACAATGGAGGAGAGAGAGGGGGAAGAGATAAAATCGTGTTGGGGAAGAAGGGGCCCTTAAATAGGCTCCTCCAAATCCAACCGTTATGCCCAGTTTTTGCCTAAGCGGTACTACCGCTTTGGGTAAGTGGTACTACCGCTCTGAGTTCGAATTCCCCCAGATCTGGTCAAAGGACGCAGAGTGGTACTACCGCTCGAGGTACTGCTCGAGGTACCGCAACAGGGTCCAAACCTTACTGGACTCGAAGTGGTACCAGGGCGGTACCAGAGCGGTACAGCCGTAACTTGTTTACGGTACCTGGGCGGTACCGTGAGAGGTACTACCGCTCGTGAGCGGTACTACCGCTCCAGGTACTGCAGAGGTACCGCAACTCGTTCCGAGGGACGAATTCAGCGCAGAACTCACAGCGGTACCGTGGGGCGGTACCTATAGGGGCAGCGGTACTACCACTACAGGTACCCGTAGTACTGGCCTGGCTAAAACTGGTTTTCTTCCCTTTTTCTCTCCAACCATGTTACCTAACTAAACACACACAAAACCAGAAAACCTATCAACTACGCTTCAGTCTTCCGATCTTGACGTGTCCAGCGAGGTCACCGTGCACATGCAAATCTAACAATGATACTCAAGACACACGGTGAGATTACTCATGTGTTGTTATCAAACACACAAAACTTGGGGTGTGAATTTTGCTCTTACACCAATCGTCGCCGGAGCAGCCCCAATTCGTCGCCGGAGCCCGCCAGTACATGGAGATCCTCACCGTCGATTGGAGCTTCCCCACGCCACGCCGCTAGTACCAGTCGACTCCCCGACCTCGCCAATGTCACCGCGCACCTCGCCGTCGACCGCCGGAGCCCCGGTAGGCTCTCCGACCCCCTAGGCTCGCCGCCAGTGCGTCGGGATCTCGTCGGAGACGACAATGATCCACGACCGCACGATCACGTTCTAATCCAACGCCTCCTGTCCCTCGTACCGATTCGCTGGATTAGTGGCGCTGACAGGTGGAGCCCACCTTGTCAGGCGACCCGCGCGTGTGAGCCACGCTGCTGGGCTGGCCCAACTTATTTTCCCCGCAGCGGCCCAATTCCCGTCACGCCAAAGCCCACGCGTTCAAATTCGAAATTTCAGATTGTTTGAATTGCTTACAGATGCATCAATAAAATTTAAATAGCTTCAAATCGGCTGAACGAAATGTTGTGAATTTTATATGTTTAGAAAGCTTATGAAATTATCTAGACAACCCCACTGGTCTCACCCTCAGATTCATTATAGAATTCAAATAGTAAAAATAACAAGGCAGGGCCTTTTCAAACTTTATTTAAAATTCAACCATAAGTGATTTTGAGTTGATTCCAACTCTCCTAAATCACATTTGATGTACTCTAATTGTTTATGCAAAAAGATAGCCTAGTTGTTTGTATGATCATGGACTAGAGCAAAATAATGGCTATGGAGCCATTTCTAGTCCATTTAAATCATCTCATTTAATTTGTTTAAATCGTATGAGAGCTACTCTCTCATTTAAATCATTGTCTTAAGTAATACAATATGAGGTAATGATTTTAGTTTATAGCACCTCATGTGTGATTACTTAATGATATTAAATTGTTCCGTAGTGGTTTTAAATCACATGTGATCTAGCATCTCATTTAAATCTTTTTCCACAAATGATACTTATGAAGTGTTGACCTTGGTCAACCTATGTTCATACTCTATCATTTTAGGAGATTAAATCTTCACAAGATTCAATGAGAGGAATTTATTTCTCCAAAGAACTAAATAGAAACCCTAATCCATTTTTCAATGAGAGGAAATTATTTTCCAAACACTATGGAAGAAAACCCTAGCTTGATGTTGAGTAATGTTAAGTGATGATGATAGATCATCTTGTGTTAGCCATTAAGGCTAATTAAGTCTACTTAAGTATTATTTGGTGATTGTATCCTCGTATTCATTTATAGACGCTAGTATCGGAGACTATCAAGAGGAGGAGGTATTCTACCAAGAGGAAGGAGAAGAGAACTTTGATCACTAGCCCAATCAAGGCAAGCTAATATTCTTGCAAGATACCCAAAGTGCAAGGCTCTACAAGAGGAAGGCACCATTACATTTTACTTTATGCCTAATGGTCCTTCCCCAAGTTTTTACTTTACAAGCTTTATTGGATTTTATTTATCAAAGTTACTTTTGATTCATGATTCACTTGGGTTTAGTTATGGAGTAGTACAAGAGCATCACACTTAGCCTAGAAAGCTATAATCTATTTAGCACCCCTCATAACTAGTTGCTAATGCTAAACATTAAAAGTGACTACTCTAGTTGGGAACTTGTGAAAACCAATGACTTTGAAAACCTTGGAATGAGGAGTCATTCTATTGAAAGATTTTGAAGGTGAATATGACTTATGAATGACATGGTGAACTTTACAAAAACTGATGGTTAGGTTCGGATGCGATACCATTCCAATTCTTAAGTACCCCCACAATACCTGAATCTGGGTAAGACTTGACTGGAAACTTATGTATATTAGTATGGGTTCCCTCTGAACAAGCGTCATAGGGGTTATGCCGAGGCTTCCTCCGTTGAAAGTGAAATGACGTGAAATGAGGTGAATGTCCTACCCAAGCCCTGTGTAGTTCCCGGGTTGGCAGTTTGCTCTCACCGGGAGGCCAAGCTCATGGGGAGAGGTGCCTATACTAGGGTATGTAAATGAAAGGTTAGGATTGGTAGTTCGTGCACTGAGTGCGATAAATCAGGGTCAGTTACCCCTGACGGATTATTGCAATTATTGTGGCATAAGTGTACGACCTCTGCAGAGTTTAAATTATTCGAATAGCCGCGTCCACGGTCATGGACAATTGGAAAGGCCATACTGTTCCGTCATCAGAACTTTTCCAAAAATATTAATGGTGACTCGTGACTTGAATTGAAAGGCGACTTTGACTTTGAATCACAACAGAGTTGTGGGAATGACACTAATGTTCCCACTTGAGTTAAGATTAGGCAAAGGAAAAGGTTTTGTTTACTAAAGTGCTTATGAAATAAAACTGTCTTTATTCAAATGAAACTAGAGCTTAGCACCCCCTTACCATAGTTGATAGTACTTACCTTAGTATTAGTTTGCGAGTACTTTAAAGTACTCATGACTGTGTCCCTGGCTATTCAAATGGCCAGACTATGAAGATGAGCCCCAGTACCAAGATGAAGGACAACATGACCTCTACGACAAGTAGGACCACTCCTGACGTCAACAGTTGCCTGTGGAACAGATGGACCACAACCGCTACTACTTCGCTTCCGCTATGTGTTTTGTAATTGATCAATAGATCAACTATTATTGTAATAAGACTGGATCATGTGATCCCTTTTATTTGTAAGACTATTACGACGTTGTAATGAATGATGTTCTGTGATATCAATCTATTATGTCTCGCAAAAACAATATTCCTGGGATTGCGATGAATGGCATAATAGGCATCTGGACTTAAAAATCTGGGTGTTGACAAGTTGGTATCAGAGCCATTGTTTGACCTTAGGAGACCCTAGTTAGAATGGACGTCTGAAAAACATAGTTTCAAAACAAAGGAAGTGAATATTTATGAAAACTTATTCTCACTCTTATCCTTGAGATCTTCTTCAAAATAAGAAATTCATGCTCTACTTTTCCTTGAAAAGTCTACATAAAAGTTTGCACACTTGATCACATCTCTAACTTACTCATCCAAATTGCTCACAGATGGAGTACACCTGCAAGTCCTATCAGCTTGGCCACGGAGGAAACCTCATGTTCGAGAAGGATTTGAAGCAACTAGTTGAATATTTAGGACGCCCGTATCCCGAGTTCTTCGGAGTACCCCTCAATAATCAGTCGGGAGGACAACCTCGGTGGGAAGTTACTGCAGATCTAAAATGAAAGCTAGGACCCCAATATGGGAAACCATCTGGTTTTCTGTAACGGGAAACACTTGGAAGGAAGGAATAGCCAGAGCCATGCAGGAAGCAATTGCCCGTCTGTGTGGACAGAATGTGAACAAGCTCAAGAACAGTCGCTTTTTCTACTACCCAAGACATGACCCCATGGGAAGGCCAATAACCATGCCACCGCACCCTGAGATGAACCACTATGTTGCATACCTAGACTTCATGATGTACAAGACCCGCAAGGATTTGGACAACGCCCTCACTGTTCGCCAAGCACATTACCCGTGAAGATGAAGAATCTCCCACGGAAGAGTAGTTTCACTAAAGCACTTGAGTAGGTGTAAGTTTGTATCAGGATCCCCTTGTATCGTAGAACGAATGAATGGTTCTTCAAACCAACGGTGTGTTAGCTTTGTAATGTGTGATTCTTGGTATGAATGAAAAAGTGTTGTTGGTTTTTACACCCGCAACACTACTCAAGTTTTCAAGTTATGAACTTTTTAAACTTTAACCAAACAAACCATAGAAATTTCCCTCTTATCGTATAATCTATCTCAATGTTCAGATGGCCCCACCAACCCGCAGCACCAACCAGGACGCAATGATGCAGATGTTGCAGATGATGATGGCAGACCGAGAAGTCAAGAGAGCTGAACGACAAGCCAATATCGCTGCACTGCAGCAGATAGCTCAGAACAATCAAGGCCATGGAAACCACGATCACCCTGGATCGAAGCTGAAGAACTTTCAGAACACCAACCCTCCCATGTTCAGCAAGACTGAAGAACCCCTAGATGCTGATGACTGGCTCCATACAATGGAGAACAACCTAGAAGTCGCGGGAGTAGAAGCCGCAGAAAAAGTACTGTTCGCCACCCACTACCTATCAGGACCTGCCAGAGCCTGGTGGACAAATGCCCGTGCAATGAATGCGGGACAAATGATGACTTGGGAAGACTTCAACCTCAAGTTCAACAAGTACCATGTACCCCAAGGACTGATCAAGAAGATGAGAGACGAGTTCCGGGAACTCAAGCAAGGAAGGATGTCCGTGGTGGAATACCGCGACAGATTCCTCACTCTGTCAAGGTACGCCCCGGATGAGACCGACACCAACGAAGAGAGGAAGGAGAGATTTCTGAATGGACTGCATGACGAAATGCAAACTGTGTTAGTGAACATTCCATTCGCTGACCTCGAAGCCCTTGTGGACTCAGCCATACAGATGGAAGGGAAGTTGCATCAAGCCAACGAAAACCGCAAGCGCAGGATGATGAGCCAGAATGGACCCCACCATATACAGAAGTACCGCAACAACTCATCTGGAGGATTTACCCCACGGCACAACAAGCCCACTGCTCAGACCTATTGCCCAAACTACCCCATCAACAATGGAGGACCCCCGAAGACCGGAGGCAACAACAACAACAACCACAACCACAACAGCAACAAAAACAACAACAACAATGGTAACAACAACAACACCAACACTAGCCCGAGGACTGGAAGCAACGCTGTCCCCGTCACCCCAAAACCTGTTATGAATGTGGAACTGTGGGTCATTACTCCAATGAATTCCCCAAGAAGCTTGCTAAGAGTCTAAGGCTGCCCCCAATCACTACTAGGGAAAAGCCTATAGGTGGAGGCAAGTGGTGCCGGCGCACCACCATAGGCATGCGCCGGTGGAACTTGTTGCCGGCGCACCAAATAAGCGCCGCGCCAGCGATGGATGCCCACTGCCGGCGCACCTGCTGATGCGACGCGCCGGCGCTATTTCCTGGCAATACCTCGCCCAACTCGGGCCAGGCCCACGAAGCATTGCCGGCGCACCAGCCCAGGAGCGTGCCGGCGGTAATTTACTATTGCCGGCGCGCTCATGGGCTGGTGCGCCGGCAATGCTTCGTGGGCCTGGTCTGGAGCAGATATAGCCGGATGGGCTATATACTGCCGGCGCACCCAGATCCTGGTGCGCCGGCAGTAACCTGGGACTTATTATAGCCACCAACTAGCACTCACACAAGCCACTACACTCACTCCTCATCCACACAACCCGACCCTTCTCCCAACCCACCTAATTTTTGCCCATTTCTACCCCAACTTTAGCCAATTTGACCTAACAAAATCATATTTTTTGAGCAAATCTTCCCTTCCTACATGCATCTCCCACATCCCTATGTAGATCTAGATCTATCTATCGTGCATTGACCGCTCAATCTAGATCTAGTTCTAGATCTAGAAAGTCGGCTTCCATACGCCATTGTCGCGGCGCGTCGTCTCGATCTCATCGACGAATATATCAAACAAATAGGTGATTAATGAACAAATTGAGGAATGAAATCGACGTATGTTGGACATTTGAAGCAAAGCTCTCGTGTGTGGCATATATATATGTTGTGTTTTTGCTTGTGTGTGTTGGCGTTGAAAATGAGTTGCCAACGTTGCGCCGAAATGTTGATTCTTTAAGTTTCCCTTTCGGCACATTTCTGGCGCTCCTATGTCCTACCGTTTAGGAAGGTCATGCCGAAATTTTCCGTGAAAACTACCGATGGATGGATGGTTCTAATCAATTATATAATCTTACCGTGCAGGCGATAATGGTTATCGAGATGAGTGAAAGCGTTGTGATGAGATATCTGAAACACGCGATCATCGACATGTATGAAAATAACCGCACAGAGGTATTGTGTCCGTGCCGAAGATGCAAACGAGTGAAATGGTTTGACCCCTATTCAGGCAAATTGCAGGGGCACCTGCTCACTAATGGTTTCATGCATGGACACACTCAATGGATGAGTGATGATGGCGTGGAGGTCAATGGGGCGACGGCAGCAGGTGGTAATGGCCGGCAAGAAGGAGGGCATCATGATATTGATGACGATGAAGAGTTTGTCGCACAGGACGATAACCTTGACGATGACAGTAACCTTGACGACAACGAAGAGGTGCCGCTAGCTTCAGTCGTGCGGGACCCTCATCTTCAAGATCTGCTTCTCGAAAAGACGAAAGGCGCCAAGCGGAAATCAAAGCTTGAGCAACTAGAGATAGACTTGAATACTCCGTTGTACGACTCAGGTCGTGGGTTGGGGGAGTCCCGCTTGAGAGTAGCGCTCGATGTGCTGCAGATGAAGGCGAAACACGGATGGACGGACACAAGCGTCGACGACATTCTGGAATACGTGAAAGATCTCCTTCCTGCCCGGAACACGTGTCCTGGTAGTCTAGCTGAGGCCAAGAGAATCGTGTGCCCTCTCGACTTACCCCACGAAAAGTATCACGCCTGCATCAACGACTGTATCATGTATCGCAAGGAGCACGTGGAAAAGACCAAATGTCATGTGTGTGACGCTGAACGGTACAAGAAAGGGAAGAAGAAAGCTCCTCAGAAAGTTGTGTGGTACTTCCCGCTCGCCCCCCGGCTTCAACGGTTCTACGCGGACCGCAAGGAAGCAAAGCTCATGCGCTGGCACGCTGAAAGAAAGGAGGCAGTGTTGAATGATGAAGAGCGGATTGAGCACCCAGTGCTAACGCACCCTTCGGATGCAAGCCAGTGGAAAGCATTAGACAATGAATTCGGAAGTTTTGGGGCAGATCCCAGAAACATCAGGTTGGGTGCGAGCACGGACGGATTCATTCCGTTCGGAAACCAGAGCAGCACACATAGCACATGGCCCGTGTTTGTATGGATCTACAACCTCCCGCCCTGGCTGTGCATGAAGAGGAAGTACATACAGATGAGTATGCTAATTCAAGGGCCGACACAGCCAGGAAACGATATCAACATGTATCTCGAATTATTAAAGGAGGAGCTTGAAACGTTGTGGGTGGAGGAAGGGTTAGATACATGGGACGCCGTCTCTGAAGAATATTTCCCTTTGAGAGCTGCGTTGATCACGACGGTGCAGGACTACCTATACGGTTATATTTCGTGTCAGGTGTGCCATGGACACAAGGCATGTGTCAGGTGCATGGAAGAGACAATGTTTTTGCAGCTTGGTAAGGATCCCGGCTCTTCGAAAACAGTTTACATGAGGCATCGAAGGTGGCTACACAAGACTGACCCATGGAGAAAGCGTGGAGATCTGTTCGATGGTGCAAATGAACCCCGAGGACCTCCACGTAAGAAGAGCGGCGAAGAGATTGATACATTACTGAAAGGTTGGAAGGAGTGCCCTGCGCTGGGAAAGATTCGTCAAAAGCCTGGAGAGAAGAAGAAGAAAAAGGAAACGACGCCGCTCATTGGTGTATGGAAAAGGAGGTCCGTGTTTTGGGACTTGCCGTACTGGAAAATTCTCGATACACCTCACTGCCTTGATGTCATGCATATTACAAAGAACGTGGGCGAGAGCTTGCTTGGCACTCTTCTCAACATGCCGGACCGGACCAAAGATGGGCCGAAAGCAAGACACGACCTGAAAGTTTTGGGCATCAGGGAAGAGCTTCAGATCCCGGCGGCCCAAGAGGGACAGTCGGAGGAGGAGGCGGACGGCGGTCAGAAGCGCAAAAGGATTAAGCAGCCAGACTATTACTATCCCCCTCCTGCTTCACTTTTAGTCCGGCTGAGGTCGATCAATTTTTCAATTGCCTTCTAGGAGTCAAAGTGCCCTTCGGTTACTCCGGGATAATAAGCAGATACATGGACCCCAAGAAACGAAACTTCAGCGGCATGAAGTCTCATGACTGTCACGTGATGATGACGCAGATTTTTCCGGTTGCAATCCGAGGTATAATGGATGACCACGTCCGTGCAACGCTGACTGGGCTCTGTAACTTCTTCGACGTCATAACTCGGAAGTCGATAAGCGTGAAGAAACTCGCAAGGCTCCAGGAAGAGATCGTGGTGATCCTATGTGAGCTTGAGATGTACTTCCCGCCTGCATTCTTTGACGTGATGGTCCATCTGTTGGTCCATATCATGGATGATATCATCAGTCTAGGGCTAGCATTCTTACACAACATGATGCCGTTTGAAAGAATGAATGGGGTCATTAAAGGATACGTTTGTAACATGTCACATCCGGATGGAAGCATCGTCCAGGGCTGGCTCACCGAAGAGTGCATCTCTTTCTGCACGAATTATCTAGACATCGAGGACCCTGTTGGTTTGCCTCAAAACAAGCACCTCCGCAGGTTCGAGGGAGTAGGCCACAAAAATGGAAGGAAGGAACTGCACGTGCACATGTCTGGTCGGACTTCCGACTTTGACAGGGCCAACTTAGTAGCGCTACAACACATTGACTTGATCGATCCTAGGTTGAAAGAGCACAAATGTTGTCTCTTGTTATATATGATGCATGTGCCGTTTCAAATGTTGTCTTTGGTTAAATTAATTGCTGAAATATTTGAAGTGCAGTGCTACTGCTACTAATTTCTGAAATATTTGAAGTGCAGTGCTACTGCTACTAATTTCTGAAATATTTGAAGTGCAGTGCTACTGCTATTGCTAGGTAATTAATGCTATGCTACTGCTAGCTCATATTCATTAGGTATTTAGTTCATTAGGTGGAGTTCATTGCTGGTTAGTATTTAGGGTTTCAATTTATGTTTCACTAGGCAGTACACTAAAATGAATTTGTTATGCTACTGCTAGTTAGTGCTAGGTAATGCTATGGTACTGCTATATTGGCAGAGACTAAAGTGGTCAAGTTCTATTGTCTCTGGTTATATTTGTGCTGTTTTAGTTGATAAAGTGGTTCTTCATTTAAATGCCTACTGCCAAGAATTGGTTGATATATAAAATTCACTATGTTCATTCTCTGGTTTTAAATGGATGCTGTCAAGTGTTCACTATCAATGAAAATTGGTGCTATGTTCATTCTCTGGTTCATTTAAAGCAAAATGAAAATTAAGATTTAGAACATTCTCTGGTTGTACACTGTTATTTTTATGCTGATGTAAAATGCCACTGTAATGTATATGCTGAAATGCTACTGTAATTTATATGGTGATGGTTATGGTGATGGCATGGTTATGGAGATGGTTATGGTTATGGTTGAGCTCCGGTGAAAATGTATATGTTTGCATTTCTGTTACAGGGATTGAGTTGCTATTGAGTGTCGGAATGTCGATTCATTTCCGTTCCGGCAATTCTAGCACTCGGCATGACCAATTTTTAGCAAAGGTCATGCCGAATTTTTCCGCGAATTCTAACTCTTTTTCATCTTCTATTAGTGCAAGCCACCATGGCGTCTCAAGAACAGTTAGAGGAGCACTACAATAGCCACTTCTTTAGGACGGAGGAGGATGCCGAGGCCCCTGGTGTTGGCGGTGACGAGGACCATGAGATGGAGGATGCCGCTGGGGGTAGTGCCAACGAGCCAAGCGGCAACGAGGCAAGCGGTGCCGCCGGGGGTAGTACCTACGAGCCTAGCGGCGATGAGGCAACCGGCGCCGCCGGGGGTGGCGGCGAGACAAGCGGCGACGATCCTAGCGGCGCCGCTGGGAGTACTGCCACCGGGACAAGTGGTTCCAAGAGGCCACGGAAGGCAAGGCGCCAAAACACGGTCGCCACCGGCAGAGACACAGTCAAAGAGGTGGACCCCGCCAGTGGTTTGCCGGTGGAGCCTAAGGATGTTGCCAAGGGGTACGGCAACCAACTGGCATGTATCCTCTGAGAGGTCATCAATCTCAATGAGACGGATCTCCGAGCTGAGAACAAAGCGCATTTGCGAGCCCAGCTCATTGCGAGGTTGCACTCACGATACAAGTTCCTAGGCGACTACGCCTCCACTCATGAAACCAAGAACATTGTGAACTCACAAGCCCTCCTGAAGTTCACCAAACACCTCAGCAGCTATAAGTACATGGTGCGGAAGATGATTTGTTATGGTCGGTCTGACCTATACACGTAGGAAGCCCACTAGTGGCTAGTTATGGGCTTAGCCCAAGTAAATTAGGGGCTTAGCCCAAGTAAATTAGGGTTTCGAGGAGGCCGTCCTCCTATATAAACACTTGTATCCCTTCAAGATTAATCAGACAATAATTCAGTATCATTACTGTCTCGTCTCCTGAAGGGAGACGGGAGAACCCTAGCCCCCGCCGCACCAACCCTAGCCGCCTCCTTCTTCCTCCGCGATGGCGCCCAGCCGCCGGCGCCGAGCTCCCCAACCTCTCCGCCCCCACTTCCACCCTTACAACCTCCGCCCTAAACCCGGTAGAACCCTAGTCTCTACCACTTTGGTATCAGATTGCCTAGGTCTCATGGGTTCCAACAGCCCCCCCGTCGACACCATCGCCGCCACGTCCACCGCCGCCACCAACATCACTCCCGCCGCCATGACCGGCGCCCACGCGCTGCAGGGGGCCGCCGCCGCCGCCAACGGAGACCAGGCCGCCGCCGTCCCCACGGGCCTCGACCTCCTGCCCGCTACTTTGGCGGACCTCGCCGACAGCCTCCGCGCCATCCGCTTCGAGCTCGCGGAGATCAGGGCCGGCCAGCACCCGCCGCCCCCACCGTCCGCCGTTCCGCCGCCGCCCCCACCGACCGCGGTTCCGCCGCCGCCGCCACCGGCCGCCGCTACGCCGCCGCCCCCACCGACCGCCGCTACTCCGCCGCCCCCACCGCCCGCCTCCGCTGCGCGCCGGGGCCGGCCCGCGTGGTGGCCGCCCTCGCCCTCGCCGATTCCCACGTGGACCGACGCGGCGCCCGTCTACACCCATACTGCGCCGCGGACGACGGTCCAGCCGCCCGCCCATCGCCCTGGCGGTCCTGGCGGGTTTGCGGGGCCCTTCGCCGCAAGCACGTCCGTCAACCCAAGCCGCCAGGCGGACACCCCCGAGGTCCCGCCCGTGGCACCGCAGCCGCCCCGCTTCACGAAGCTGGAGTTCGCCACCTACGACGGCGCCACCGACCCCCTGAACTGGCTGAACCAGTGTGAGCAGTTTTTTCGGGGGCAGCGGACGCTCAGCACCGACCGCACATGGATCGCCTCCTATCACCTACGGGGCGCCGCGCAGACTTGGTACTACGCCCTCGAGCAGGACGAGGGCGGGATGCCGCCTTGGGAGCGTTTCCGCGACCTGTGCCTCCAGCGGTTTGGGCCGACCCTCCGTGGCAGCCGCCTCGCCGAGCTGGGACGCCTCGCCTTCACCACCACGGTCCAGGACTTCGCCGACCGCTTTCAGGCGCTCGCGTGCCATGCCCCGGGCGTCTCGGCACGCCAGCGCGCCGATCTCTTCGTCGGCGGCCTCCCCGACTACATCCGCGTCGACGTCGAGATGCGCGAGCCAGCGGACCTGCAGACGGCCATGTACTACGCACGAGCCTACGAGCAGCGCGCCCTCGCCATGCAGCAGGTCTACGCGCAACGTGGCAGCGCTCGTCCCGCGCCCCGCCCCGCTCCGACGCCCACCGCCCCGCCACGCCCCGCACCGGCCGCTGCGCCCGTAGGCCCTCCTGCGCAAACTCGCCCCTTCAAACGGCTGACGGCTGTGGAGCAGCTTGAGCGGCGCCGCCAGGGGCTGTGCTTCAACTGCGACGAGAAGTACGCGCCGGGCCACACGTGCGCCCGCCTCTTCTACTTGGAGACCGTCAACGACGCCGACGTTGAGGCCCTCACCGCCGAGCTCGCGGCCGCCGCCGTCACTGAGGCCGGTGTCACGACCTACGCGCCAGTCGATGCGTCCGCCTTCGTCGTGTCTCTCCATGCTATGGCAGGCATCAAAACGGCAAAGACGATGCTGCTTCCGGTGACGATCAAGGGGGAGCGTCTCACTGCGCTGGTGGACACGGGCTCCACGCACAACTTCCTGTCCAACACCGCCATGCGCCGCCTCGCTCTCCAGCCGGCGGGATCGGAGAAGTACAGCGTCACCGTCGCCAACGGGGATCTTCTTACGTGCCAGGGCGTGGCGCGACAGGTTCCCGTGCTCGTAGGCGACGAGCCGTTCTCCATCGACTGCGTCGGCATCGACTTGGGCTGCTACGACTTCATCCTCGGCCTCGACTTCCTGAGCACCTTAGGCCCCATCCTGTGGGACCTCGACGTGCTGTCCCTCATCTTCTGGCGCGAGGGCGGCCGCCGTGTTCACTGGATGGGCGTGGGCAGCACTGGCACATCCCCGCAGCTACACCTGATGGCCGCCGCGCTAGACGAGGCGCAGCCGCTCCTGGCCGCCCTACTGCAGCAGCACGGCGACCTCTTCGACGAGCCGCAGGGCCTCCCTCCCTCGCGACCATGTGACCACCGCATCCACCTGCTGCCGAACACGGCACCCATAGCTGTGCGGCCGTACCAGTACCCCCAGCTGCAGAAGGACGAGCTCGAGCGCCAGGTGGCGGTCATGCTAGCACAGGGCATCATACGGATCTCGACGTCACCATTCTGCACCCCCGTGCTCCTGGTGCGCAAGACCGACGACACGTGGCGTTTCTGCATCGACTTCCGCGCCCTCAACACCGTCACGTCCAAGGACAAGTTCCCCATCCCCGTCGTGGATGAGCTCCTGGATGAGCTACATGGAGCGCGCTTTTTCACCAAGCTCGACTTGCGCTCGGGCTATCATCAGGTGCGCATGCACCCGGACGACATCTCCAAGACGGCGTTCCGCACTCACCATGGCCACTACGAGTTTTTGGTGATGCCGTTCGGCCTCTCCAATGCGCCGGCGACCTTCCAGGCTCTGATGAACGACGTGCTCAGCCCCTACTTACGCCGCTTTGTGCTTGTTTTCTTTGATGATATTTTGATCTACAGCGCATCCTGGGCGGAGCACCTGCAGCACGTGGCCATCATCTTCAACGAGCTTCGAGCGCATCGTCTTCACCTCAAGCGCTCGAAGTGCTCGTTTGGCACGACCTCCGTCGCATACTTGGGCCACGTCATCTCCGCCGACGGTGTCGCGATGGACGCGGACAAGGTCGCTGCCGTCGCCGCCTGGCCAACGCCCCAGTCGCCACGAGCTCTTCGCAGATTTTTGGGCCTCGCCGGATACTACCGGCGCTACATCCAGGACTTCGGTCTCATCGCCGTACCCCTCACACGCCTGCTTCGCCGCGACGCTTTCTCCTGGGACGAGGAGGCGGCCACGGCCTTCGCCGCCCTGCAGCGGGCACTCACGACGGGTCCCGTTCTTCAGATGCCGGACTTCAACGAGCCGTTCGTGGTGGACTGCGACGCCTACGGCATCGGCTTCGGCGCCGTCCTTCACCAGGGCGAGGGTCCACTCGCCTTCTTCAGTCGCCCCTTCGCCGCGCGCCACCACAAGCTCGCCGCATATGAGCGCGAGCTGATCGGGCTGGTCCAGGCAGTGCGCCACTGGCGGGCGTATCTTTGGGGCCGGACATTCCGTGTGCGCACGGACCACTACAGCCTGAAGTTCTTGCTGGATCAGCGCCTTTCCACCGTGCCGCAACACCAGTGGATCAGCAAGCTCTTCGGCTTCGACTTCACCGTCGAGTACCGCCCCGGCCGCCTCAACATAGTCGCCGACGCCCTGTCCCGCCGAGACGTTGACGATGCTGCGGACGCACCCACAGTCGGTGCAGCCCTCTGCATCCACTCCGGGCCATCTTTCGCCTTCATCGACGAGGTTCGCCGCGCTACTGCCACGGCTGCGGATGCGCAGCAGCTGCGCCAGCGCCTGGCCGACGGCGAGCTGGCCACGCCCTGGCGCCTGGACGAGGGACTACTCCTCCATGGCTGCCGCATCTTCGTGCCGGATCATGGAGACCTGCGCCACCAGGCCTTGTCCTTGGTGCATTCTGCAGGTCACGAGGGCGCCCAGAAGACCCTGCACTGTCTCCGCGCTGATTTTTACATTCCAGGGGATGGCGCCCTGGTGCGAGACTGGGTGCGGGCGTGTGTCACATGCCAGCGGAACAAGACGGAGACGCTCCGTCCGGCAGGCTTGCTACAGCCACTGGACATGCCGTCCCAGGTGTGGGCGGACATCTCGATGGACTTCATTGAGGGGCTGCCGAAGGTTGGCGGCAAGTCCGTCATCCTCACGGTGGTTGACCGCTTCTCCAAGTACGCGCACTTCATCGCCCTCGGCCATCCCTATACGGCGGCGTCCGTGGCACGCGCTTTCTTCGACGGCATCGTTCGCCTCCACGGGTTTCCATCCTCCATCGTCAGTGATCGTGATCCTGTGTTCATGGGTCACGTCTGGAGGGACCTTTTTGGGTTGGCAGGCGTGAAGCTCCGCATGAGTACGGCGTTTCATCCTCAGACGGATGGCCAGTCCGAGGTCGTCAACAAGATCATCGCCATGTACCTGCGCTGCATCACCGGGGATCGCCCACGAGCTTGGGTGGACTGGCTGGCGTGGGCCGAGTACTGCTACAACACGTCCTACCACTCCGCGCTGCACGCTACTCCCTTTGAGGTGGTCTACGGGAGGCCACCACCGGCGATGCTTCCCTATACGGCTGGCACGGCCCGTACTGAGACGGCGGATGACCCGCTGCGCACCCGCGACGAGACATCGGCTGAGGCGCGCCAGCGACTTCTTCAGGCTCAGCAGCTGGCCAGGAAATACTATGATGCACACCATCGCGAGGCGGAGTTCGCGGTGGGCGATTGGGTCTGGCTACGCCTTCTTCACCGGACGACCCAGTCCTTGGACCCATGCTCCAGGCGCAAGTTGGGACCTCGTTACGCTGGTCCTTTCCGTGTGCTGGAGCGCATCGGCACGCTCGCCTACCGCCTTGAGTTGCCTGCAGGCTCGCGCCTCCACGACGTCTTCAACGTCGGCCTCCTGAAGGCCTACCGGGGCGACCCTCCTTCTGCACCACCAGCTCTTCCACCTACTTCGGATGGGCGTCTAGAGCCTGCCCCGGCGAGTGTGGCTCGCGTGTTGAAGGCCCAGCAGCGCCGTGGTGTTTGGCACGTCTTGGTGCATTGGACCGGCCTGCCTGAGGACGAGGCGACTTGGGAGAAGCTTGAAGATCTCCGCCAGCAGTTTCCAGAAGTTCAGCTCGAGGACGAGCTGTTTGAGAAGGCGGGGAGAGATGTTATGGTCGGTCTGACCTATACACGTAGGAAGCCCACTAGTGGCTAGTTATGGGCTTAGCCCAAGCAAATTAGGGGCTTAGCCCAAGTAAATTAGGGTTTCGAGGAGGCCGTCCTCCTATATAAACACTTGTATCCCTTCAAGATTAATCAGACAATAATTCAGTATCATTACTGTCTCGTCTCGTGAAGGGAGACGGGAGAACCCTAGCCCCCGCCGCACCAACCCTAGCCGCCTCCTTCTTCCTCCGTGACGGCGCCCAGCCGCCGGCGCCGAGCTCCCCAACCTCTCCGCCCCCACTTCCACCCTTACAACCTCCGCCCTAAACCCGCTAGAACCCTAGTCTCTACCATGATTGCTGAGGGCAAAGGTTTCGAAGAGGATCCACTCTGCCTTTCCGCATGTCTCCCAGGCGGACTTTGATGCTTTTGTGGCCAATGAAGAGCTACAAGCGACGAAGAATCGCAAGTTGTGGGGGAAGGAAATGCGGGAGCTTAACATCGACAACCACAACCTTGGGAGCCGTGGGTACGAGGGAAAGGAGCATGTGCCGGCCCGTCGACATTAGCCGAGCTCAACGCCCTCACGGTAATTAACTAATGTGTACATCAAGTTAATATATTAGTTTCATCATCCTTGCCCTCTCTCTAACACCATACACATGTTCTCGCAGGCGCTCTCAACGCCATGCACCTTCCTGATGAGAGTAAATGACGAACTCAAAGACGTCGCGAGGGGGTCCATCCTTCGGCCCCTGGATAGGAAGTGGCACACACGAGATATGATGGATGACGTTTACCGGGTTGAAGTGGATCGGGCGTTACCGGGCTATGATGATTTGTTTCCTCCTAATCAACCGCATGGTGCCGATGACGATAGCCCGTTGAATCTGGCCTCACTGAAGGGTTGGGTGCTGCTATGGCCGAAAACCCTAATTCGGATCAACACCCTACTCGGGGTCGACGGCAAGCAAAGACAAGCACCTTGCGGTGCCACATGTCAGCGTCCCTCCACGACAGCCAGTGGCACCGGTGGTCATCGCCCCACCAGAACGGCCAGCTGCACCAGAGGTCAGCGCCCCACCACAACAGCCAGCTGCGCCAGAGGCCGAGGAATACGAACGTGAGAACTTCCAATAGGATATTCCTACGTCTTCACAAGTTGTCCATGAGGATGCGCCGGCCTCAAAATATGTGTGCTCCAAGAAGCTATTCGATTCTCAAGAAACGGCTGAGGAGGAAAATCCTGAGGAGGTCGCCACCGCCGCCGTCAAAAATATGCTGAGCCCAAATACACTCCGTGCTACGGCCAATACGGCGATGGAGGGTCCAGTATTACAACCCAAGAAGAGGAAGAGGTCAAATAAGAAGGACGCCCAAGACAAGGCGGCGACCGAATTCAAGGACAAGGTCCCACTCCTTGACAAGTTGCCAAACAATTGGCGACCTCTGCATCACTTGGGTGAACCGATGCTGCCGGAGCATGTCGTGAAGAAACTCACCCCGGATATGAAGAGCTTGCATGAGACTGTCAGGCATGTGGAGAACCTTCTTCTCAAATCAAAAGATCCTAGTTACCCTCTCTTCGTGGCAAAGGTGCCAACTGGCATGAACTTCGTCGAGAAGTACCCCGCGGACTTGTGCTTCATCCGGTTCAACGACATCTTCAGCATATATGGCATGCAAGCGCTCCACTTTAGTGTGGTTCGCCTAGTTGCTCTTAGCTTGTCTTCCCAGATTGTTAAGGAGGGGACGCCGACCATCGCGATAATGGACCCCTTCTATATGCGGGAGAGCATCATCTGCAACGCTAGGGATCGGGCGATTGCCACCCAGCAGGTCGAGGATTTCATGCTGGCGAACATTAAAAAGGGCGCCATTCTCATCCCTTACTTCCCCGAGTAAGTAATCACTCGCTAGTCCCCCATTACCATTCTATCCTATATCTCCATTTGCATTTCCAAAGGTTAATCCGTGTGTTTTCCGCAGAGACAAGTTCTGCACCCTCATCGTCGTGCACCCGCAACACTCGCATGCAGTCTATCTCGACTCGGGTAGGGACCACAAGAAAGACTACACCCACATCAAGGCCCTTCTCAATGATGCTCTCACCGGCTTCGCCAACAAGGCAAGCCCCCTCAAAGTAGAGAGGAAATCCCGAGGAGGCTTGGTCTTAACCCACACAACCAACTTCCCCTGCCTCAGGCAGTCGACGCAAGACAATGGGATGGACGCGTGGTATGCCATCCTTCAGATGCAGGAGTACATAAAGTACGCAGATGACATGTTGCTGCCAGAGAATCTCAGAAACAGGTTTGCAAACATGGCGGATGTCCCTGATAGAGAGATTAGAAAGAACTCGGGTCGCATCTAGCAGTTCATTTGCACGATAATCCTGCAGGATGTCAACGGTAGGTCTGGCGAGTTCTTCTACGGCTACGGTCTACCACCTAATGACGAGATAGAACTCCGCTTGGAGATGTCGCGTGATGAGAGGCCGTTCAACTCGCTTGAGGGCTGCCGTCCATTCCCCCCTAGGCGTACAACCTGATCCTACGACGGGAACACTTGCTAAAGCTTGAACGATATGTCCTTGAACTTCCGTATTGTAATAATTGCTATATATTCCCATAGAATCGACTTGTTGCTTTTATTTAGTTGTATGAATGTGCATGTGAACATGTGTCTATAGTTTCATTTACTTTACTATATATTTCAAGATTATGGCGTAGATAGCTGATACGTCTCCGACGTATCGATAATTTCTTATGTTCCATGCCACATTATTGATGTTATCTACATGTTTTATGCACACTTTATGTCATATTCGTGCATTTTCTGAAACTAACCTATTAACAAGATGCCGAAGTGCCAGTTGCTGTTTTCTGCTGTTTTTGGTTTCAGAAATCCTAGTAAGGAAATATTCTCGGAATTGGACGAAATCAAAGCCCAGGGGCCTATTTTTCCACGAAGCTTCCAGAAGTCCGAAGGAGAGACGAAGAGGGGCCACAGGGGAGCCAAACCATAGGGCGGCGCGGCCCCCCCCTTGGCCGCGCCGGCCTGTGGTGTGGGGCCCCCATGCCGCCTCTTGACCTGCCCTTCCGCCTATAAAAAGTCTCCGTGACGAAACCCCCAGTACCGAGAGCCACGATACGGAAAACCTTCCAGAGACGCCACCGCCGCCAATCCCATCTCGGGGGATCCAGGAGATCGCCTCCGGCACCCTGCCGGAGAGGGGAATCATCTCCCGGAGGACTCTACGCCGCCATGGTCGCCTCCGGTGTGATGTGTGAGTAGTCTACCCCTGGACTATGGGTCCATAGCAGTAGCTAGATGGTTGTCTTCTCCCCATTGTGCTATCATTGTCGGATCTTGTGAGCTGCCTAACATGATCAAGATCGTCTATCTGTAATTCTACATGTTGCGTTTGTTGGGATCCGATGAATAGAGAATACTTGTTATGTTGATTATCAAAGTTATGCTTATGTGTTGTTTATGATCTTGCATGCTCTTCGTTATTAGTAGATGCTCTGGCCAAGTTGATGCTAGTAACTCCAAGAGGGAGTATTTATGCTCGATAGTGGGTTCATGTCTCCGTGAATCTGGAGGGGTGACAAGAACCTCTAAGGTTATGGATGTGTTGTTGCCACTAGGGATAAAACATTAGTGCTATGTTCAAGGATGTAGTCACTAGTTACATTACGCGCAATACTTAATGCAATTGTCTGTTGTTAGCAACTTAATACTGGAGGGGGTTCGGATGATAACCTGAAGGTGGACTTTTTAGGCATAGATGCAGTTGGATGACGGTCTATGTACTTTGTCGTAATGCCCAATTAAATCTCACTATACTCATCATGATATGTATGTGCATGGTCATGCTCTCTTTATTTGTCAATTGCCCAACTGTAATTTGTTCACCCAACATGCTGTTCGTCTTATGGGAGAGACACCTCTAGTGAACTGTGGACCCCGGTCCAATTCTCTTTACTGAAATACAATCTACTGCAATACTGTTCTACTGTTTTCTGCAAACAATCATCTTCCACACAATACGGTTAACTCTTTGTTACAGCAAGCCGGTGAGATTGACAACCTCACTGTTTCGTTGGGGCAAAGTATTTTGGTTGTGTTGTGCAGGTTCCACGTTGGCGCCGGAATCACTGGTGTTGCGCCGCACTACATCTCGCCGCCATCAACCTTCAACGTGCTTCTTGACTCCTACTGGTCCGATTAAACCTTGGTTTCTTACTGAGGGAAACTTGCCGCTGTGCGCATCACACCTTCCTCTTGGGGTTCCCAACGGACGTGCCAACCACACGCATCAAGCAAATTTCTGGCGCCGTTGCCGGGGAGATCAAGACACGCTGCAAGGGGAGTCTCCACTTCTCAATCTCTTTACTTTGTTTTTGTCTTGCTTAGTTTTATTAACTACTTTGTTTGCTGCACTAAATCAAAATACAAAAAAATTAGTTGCTAGTTTTACTTTATTTGCTATCTTGTTTGCTATATCAAAAACACAAAAAAAATTTTAGTTTACTCGCATTTACTTTACTTTATTCATCATGTTTCCTTTTAATTTTACCACAAAAAACATACCGGTAGGACGTGGGTCTATAGTTGGGAGAAATAATATAGAAGAATTTTTCAATCATGTTAGTACTATTGAAAATTTTGAAGATAGACACTTGGTAGACCTTGCGCCTACTTATGAAATTGCTGCTGCGCATTTAGTTCGCCTGTTGGAGACTAAATTTGTTAATCTTAATCCTATAATCCAACACATGTTTTTCACACTTGGTGACATGGAAGAGGGGGAAAAGAAAGATTTTGTATTAGAAACCCTTCTTAGAGAATTTGGTGGTCTAGCAAGAGAAGCTAGAAAGGTGTTTGCTAAATTTAATATGCTTGGTTCTCCTACTAATTTTGTTAGTCTCCTTGAAAAGATGGATATGGATAGAATAAGATTCACTAATAATATTGATGATGGAGGGGAGATCAAAGCACCAATACCATGTAAGCTCCTAGCTATGAATGATGCACTAGAAAATAACTATGCTTGGCTTGTTCCTGAAAATTTGTTTGATGAGAGTAGCACGCCTAAGACTAATGAAAAGGGAGATGCTAAAACTTATGTATCTAATATACTATGCCTGGTTGAGAAAAGCTCACACCCCGCTGTAGAAGCCCCATCCTTTGATAATACTTGATACACACTTTCTGCGCCTAGCTGAAAGGCGTTAAAGAAAAGCGCTTATGGGAGACAACCCATGTTTTTACCTACAGTACTTTGTTTTTATTTTGTGTCTTGGAAGTTGTTTACTACTGTAGCAACCTCTCCTTATCTTAGTTTTGTGTTTTGTTGTGCCAAGTTAAGCCGTTGATAGAAAAGTAAGTACTAGATTTGGATTACTGCACAGTTCCAGATTTCTTTGCTGTCACGAATCTGGGTCCACCTCCCTGTAGGTAGCTCAGAAAATTAAGCCAATTTACGTACATGATCCTCAGATATGTACGCAACTTTCATTCAATTTGAGCATTTTCATTTGAGAAAGTCTGGTGCCATTTTAAAATTCGTCAATACGAACTGTTCTGTTTTGACAGATTCTGCCTTTTATTTCGCATTGCCTCTTTCGCTATGTTGGATGAATTTCTTTGATCCATTAATGTCCAGTAGCATTATGCAATGTCCAGAAGTGTTAAGAATGATTGTGTCACCTCTGAATATGTCAATTTATAATGTGCACTAACCCTCTAATGAGTTGTTTCGAGTTTGGTGTGGAGGAAGTTTTCAAGGATCAAGAGAGGAGTATGATGCAACATGATCAAGGAGAGTGAAAGCTCTAAGCTTGGGGATGCCCCGGTGGTTCACCCCTGCATATATCAAGAAGACTCAAGCGTCTAAGCTTGGGGATGCCCTACGCATCCCCTTCTTCATCGACAATATTAACAGGTTCCTCCCCTGAAACTATATTTTTATTCCATCACATCTTATGTGCTTTTTTCTTGGAGCGTCGGTTTGTTTTTGTTTTTGTTTTGTTTGAATAAAATGGATCCTAGCATTCACTTTATGGGAGAGAGACACGCTCCGCTGTAGCATATGGACAAGTATGTCCTTGGTTTCTACTCATAGTATTCATGGCGAAGTTTCTCCTTCGTTAAATTGTTATATGGTTGGAATTGGAAAATGATACATGTAGTAATTGCTATAAATGTCTTGGGTAATGTGATACTTGGCAATTGTTGTGCTCATGATTAAGCTCTTGCATCATATGCTTTGCACCCATTAATGAAGAAATACATAGAGCATGCTAAAATTTGGTTTGCATATTTGGTTTCTCTAAGGTCTAGATAATTTCTAGTATTGAGTTTGAACAACAAGGAAGACGGTGTAGAGTCTTATAATGTTTTCAATATGTCTTTTATGTGAGTTTTGCTGCACCGGTTCATCCTTGTGTTTGTTTCAAATAAGCCTTGCTAGCCTAAACCTTGTATCGAGAGGGAATACTTCTCATGCATCCAAAATACTTGAGCCAACCACTATGCCATTTGTGTCCACCATACCTACCTATACTACATGGTATTTTTCCGCCATTCCAAAGTAAATTGCTTGAGTGCTACCTTTAAAACTCCATCATTCACCTTTGCAATATATAGCTCATGGGACAAATAGCTTAAAAACTATTGTGGTATTGAATATGTAATTATGCACTTTATCTCTTATTAAGTTGCTTGTTGTGCGATAACCATGTTCACTGGGGACGCCATCAACTTTTCATTGGTTGAATTTCATGTGAGTTGCTATGCATGTTCGTCTTGTCTGAAGTAAGAGAGATCTACCACCATAGGGTTAAGCATGCATATGTTAGAGAAGAACATTGGGCCGCTAACTGAAGCCATGCTCCATGGTGGAAGTTTCAGTTTTGGACAATAATCCTCAAATCTCAAATGAGAAAATTATTAATTGTTGTTATATGCTTATGCATAAAAGAGGAGTCCATTATCTGTTGTCTATGTTGTCCCGGTATGGATGTCTAAGTTGAAGAATAATCAATAGCGAGAAATCCAATGCGAGCTTTCTCCTTAGACCTTTGTACAAAGTGGCATAGAGGTACCCCTTTGTGACACTTGGTAAAAACAATGCATTGTGATGATCCGGTAGTCCAAGCTATTTAGGACAAGGTGCGGGCACTATTAGTACGCTATGCATGAGGCTTGCAACTTATAAGATATAATTTACATGATGCATATGCTTTATTACTACCGTTGACAAAATTGTTTCATGTTTTCAAAATCAAAGCTCTAGCACAAATATAGCAATCGATGCTTTTCCTCTATGGAGGACCATTCTTTTACTTTCAATGTTGAGTCAGTTCACCTATCTCTCTCCACCTCAAGAAGCAAACACTTGTGTGAACTGTGCATTGATTCCTACATATTTGCTTATTGCACTTATTATATTACTCTATGTTGACAATATCCATGAGATATACATGTTACAAGTTGAAAGCAACCGCTGAAACTTAATCTTCCTTTGTGTTGCTTCAATGCCTTTACTTTGAATTATTGCTTTATGAGTTAACTCTTATGCAAGACTTATTGATGCTTGTCTTGAAGTGCTATTCATGAAAAGTCTTTGCTATATGATTCACTTGTTTACTCATGTCATATACATTGTTTCGATCGCTGCATTCACTACATATGCTTTACAAATAGTATGATCAAGATTATGATGGCATGTCACTCCAGAAATTATCTGTGTTATCGTTTTACCTGCTCGGGACGAGCAGAACTAAGCTTGGGGATGCTGATACGTCTCCGACGTATCGATAATTTCTTATGTTCCATGCCACATTATTGATGTTATCTACATGTTTTATGCACACTTTATGTCATATTCGTGCATTTTCTGGAACTAACCTATTAACAAGATGCCGAAGTGCCGCTTCTGTTTTCGCTGTTTTTGGTTTCAGAAATCCTAGTAAGGAAATATTCTCGGAATTGGACGAAATCAAAGCCCAGGGGCCTATTTTTCCACGAAGCTTCCAGAAGTCCGAAGGAGAGACGAAGAGGGGCCACAGGGGAGCCAAACCATAGGGCGGCGCGGCCCCCCCCCCTTGGCCGCGCCGGCCTGTGGTGTGGGGCCCCCGTGCCGCCTCTTGACCTGCCCTTCCGCCTATAAAAAAGTCTCCGTGACGAAACCCCCAGTACCGAGAGCCACGATACGGAAAACCTTCCAGAGACGCCGCCGCCGCCGATCCCATCTCGGGGATCCAGAGATCGCCTCCGCACCTGCCGAGAGGGGAATCATCTCCCGGAGGACTCTACGCCGCCATGGTCGCCTCCGGTGTGATGTGTGAGTAGTCTACCCCTGGACTATGGGTCCATAGCAGTAGCTAGATGGTTGTCTTCTCCCCATTGTGCTATCATTGTCGGATCTTGTGAGCTGCCTAACATGATCAAGATCGTCTATCTGTAATTCTACATGTTGCGTTTGTTGGGATCCGATGAATAGAGAATACTTGTTATGTTGATTATCAAAGTTATGCTTATGTGTTGTTTATGATCTTGCATGCTCTCCGTTATTAGTAGATGCTCTGGCCAAGTTGATGCTAGTAACTCCAAGAGGGAGTATTTATGCTCGATAGTGGGTTCATGTCTCCGTGAATCTGGAGGGGTGACAAGAACCTCTAAGGTTATGGATGTGCTGTTGCCACTAGGGATAAAACATTAGTGCTATGTTCAAGGATGTAGTCACTAGTTACATTACGCGCAATACTTAATGCAATTGTCTGTTGTTAGCAACTTAATACTGGAGGGGGTTCGGATGATAACCTGAAGGTGGACTTTTTAGGCATAGATGCAGTTGGATGATGGTCTATGTACTTTGTCGTAATGCCCAATTAAATCTCACTATACTCATCATGATATGTATGTGCATGGTCATGCTCTCTTTATTTGTCAATTGCCCAACTGTAATTTGTTCACCCAACATGCTGTTCGTCTTATGGGAGAGACACCTCTAGTGAACTGTGGACCCCGGTCCAATTCTCTTTACTGAAATACAATCTACTGCAATACTGTTCTACTGTTTTCTGCAAACAATCATCTTCCACACAATACGGTTAACTCTTTGTTACAGCAAGCCGGTGAGATTGACAACCTCACTGTTTCGTTGGGGCAAAGTATTTTGGTTGTGTTGTGCAGGTTCCACGTTGGCGCCGGAATCACTGGTGTTGCGCCGCACTACATCTCGCCGCCATCAACCTTCAACGTGCTTCTTGACTCCTCCTGGTCCGATTAAACCTTGGTTTCTTACTGAGGGAAACTTGCCGCTGTGCGCATCACACCTTCCTCTTGGGGTTCCCAACGGACGTGCCAACCACACGCATCAATAGCTTAATAATTATTTGCATTTACTCGACCACTACTTGCCTCATATTTGGAGTTCGCCGATGATTAGAATGTTCGGTCACGCGTACACTCGGGGGTGGAGCCAGTGAGCCTTGGTGCGACGGCCACAAGTATCAATCTCTTGTGCATCCTACCTAGCCTCACTGACTCCATCCCTGGATGTTAATATTTGTTTCGACCGACAAAGTATGAGGCACGCTATTTAATTCGTACTACTTGTCTTTTATTTGGAGTTTGCCGATGATTAGAATGTTCGGTCATTCGTACACTCGGGGGTGGAGCCAGTGAGCCTTGGTGCGACGGCCACAAGTATCAATCTATTGTGCATCCTACCTAGCCTCACTGACTCCATCCCTGGATGTTAATATTTGTTTCGACCGACAAAGTATGAGGCACGCTATTTAATTCGTACTACTTGTCTTTTATTTGAGTTCGCACTTCTTAATTGCATTGGCCGATGATTAAAATGTTCGGTCACTTGTACACTCCGGGGTGGGGCCAGTGAGGCTTGGTGTGATGGCCACAAATATCAATCTATTGTGCATCCTACCTAGCCTCGCTGACCCCATCCCTGTATGTTATTATTTATTTCGACCAACAAAGTATGAGGCACATTCTATTTAGTTCATACTACTTGTCTCTTATTTGAGTTGGCACTTGTTCATTGCATTGGTACTAACGTTTTACTTGTCTTGTGAATGGAGATGCCGACGACATATGTCGTGTACAAGGGGAGGGTTCCTGGAGTCTACGACGACTGGGAGGACTGTCGGAGACAGTTGCACCGTTTCAGCGGCAACAGCTACAAGGGATACCCCACTAGGGTGGAGGCGGAAGGAAGATACGCCCGTTATCTAACGGGAGAGATGAGGGACATGAGGAGGAACCGGATGAAGACCATGGCCTTCGTGATGATGGTCATCATGACCATGTTGGTCATGTTCTATGTGATTGTAGTTTAGGTTAGGACCTACATTGTGAGGTGTATGACGATACTTGTGACGACTATGTACCGAGACTTCAAACTTTGTGAAACTTCTTCGTTCGGTGTTGCATATGCACATGTGTTGTATGAATCAACACATTCCGAAACGAGACTTGCGTATTTGTGTATTGATACCGAAATGAAACTTGGCTCTCTATGTGCTTCTCATATTGCATGTACTGCTGTCTAAATATCTATTGTATTTCATGGATTGTGAATGTATTGTAATATGCTGGAAAATGCTGTAAAATTTGAAATTTCGGATTATACCGCCGGCGCACCTCTACCCCCTTCTGCCGGCGCACAGCGACGCGCCACTGCTGACAGCATCTACTGCCGGCGCAGCACCACGTGCGCCAGAGCTACAACTCATTGCCGGCGAACATAGACAAGTGCGCCGGCAATAACTGAGCTACCGCCGGCGCACAGGCTGGTGCACCGGCAATAGCCAGTTATCACCGGCCTGTTTGCACCGGCGGGCTCCAGTGCGCCGGCAGAAGCCCAAATAGGTGCGCCGGCAGTAAGGGTTTTCCTAGTAGTGAATACTGCTGCACCTGCCCAGCAACAGCGTCGCTTCGCAGCCAGAAGGAACCAGAACAACCACAATGGCCGTCTCTACCACATGAGTGCCACAGAAGCTCAGGAAGCACCCCAGGCCATGCCAAGTATGTTTTCCTGTTAATCCAATTGCTCAATCTCTCTTAGGAACCTAACTTTTCTTAAAATCTCGGGACGAGATTTGTTTAAGGGGAAGGGTTTGTAACACCCCAATTTTTTAAACAAAGAAGAAAATGAATTTCCTTTTTCCAAAATTTGGAACCAACAAAAACTTTATTTTAATAAATCAAGATGCATAGTGCTAATGCATATGTGTGAGGATCTTTGTCATGATTGTTTAGTTAGTATTTGAAAATGGCCTAAAACCGTAATTTGCAAATCTTGACCTTTGCCCTAGCCACTTTTCCAAATGTTTTTGAACCATTGTTAGACCCCACCAAACCCTAAACCATGATCATTTAAATCAAAGAGAAACAAATAAGAAAAAGAGAAAATGCAATTAGCTTCACATATGAGGCTATGGCTATTTTTGCAAAACTCTAACCTAAGCCATTCCACATGGTGCCAATGATTTGAAAACATTAATAAACCCTATCTAGTACTTAGCAAATCAAATCCAAGGTGAAACAAAAGGAAATAAAAATAAAATAAAACTATACATAGAGGCATATGTGGGCATATAGCCAAAAATGCAATTCTTGTATTATGCCACCCTTACCTTACCAAAATGGTTGGAAACCCTTAATAAACTTACACTAACACTCAAGGAATCCAAAACCATGCCCTTTGATCAAAGAAAAAGAAAAGGAAATAAAAATAGGAAATACACATATGTGGCTATGGCCAATTTTGCAAATCTTTAACCTAGACCATTTTGGTTTGTGCCATTGGTTGGAGAATGTTACTAAACCCTTATAAACACTTTTGGAATCAAAGAAACTCAAATCAAATCAAATTTGAATGCAATTTGTTCTCACATGCACTAATGGTCAAATCTGCCCATAATAAAATTTTACCCACTTTGAGCCCTTCTATTTAGCAAATCCCAAACTAAACCTAGACAACTCTTTCCACCTCATCCAAGAGCATGTAAAGGTGAACCATTTTTGTGTTGACCATCATGGTTGACTCTGTCCCCATTGCTCAGTATAAGTGTGACAAGTGGAGACTTTGAAACAAAGTGAAGATCATCCTCTTTTTGGAACTTTGCAAACTTTCACCAAATTGACTACCACCACCGCCATTCTACTCCATTAATTATTTAAATCAACTCCACCAAAAAGGTTTGAAAAATTCAAACAAAACCTTCATGCGGCCATTGTGTCGAATACCTTGCAGGCAACAATTTGGTTTTGACACACACCCTTTTACACAACAGATTTTAGCCTAAACCACTTTAGTTCTGAGATGATAAGTACTCCTCTATGTACCCTGCATCAATGCATGTACTTGCCCTTGATGATTAAAGTGAGGAGAGTGCCATTTCTTGATCATGCCGTGCACATGCCGGCCACATGCCACTCGATCTCTCTGGTCCTCTCCTCTCTTCTAAACCTTGTCCTGGAGAATCTCCTCACTCTGCTGATCATCACGCTGCACGGCTGGAGCTCACGCGAGGCTGGCATTGGCCAGGCCAGAGCGTGCCCAACACGCCAAGTGCACGCCAGCACGCGCGCTCACCGCATACTGGACGCGCCAGAGCGGCGACTCGTCCCGTCGACTCCATCCTTCCCTGCATCCCTACTCCTGCATCAAGCATCACCTCCACACCCACTAGCTCGTAGACAAGCTCAAGTGCACGCAGAGCCATCGTCATCGTCGTCCTCGTTGAAGTTTGGCCGCCAGTACCGTGGCATGATTTGCCCGCGCCCAATCAATCTTGTCATGCTTTTGCTGCGCCAGAGAGAGGTCGAGCATCGCCATGCCGTTGCCAATCAAGTGTCATCCTCGCCTTGCCCCTTCAAGTCCTAGAACGGCCGCGCCATGGATGACCCCATCCTCCGCCACAGCACCCTTTCCTCCGCTATAAATAGAGCAGCCCCGCGCACCATTCACTCACACCATCAGCTTCTCCTCCCTTCCCTGCTTCTCCTTGACCAAGTCCCGCACCCAATCGTCGCCGGAGCAGCCCCAATTCGTCGCCGGAGCCCGCCAGTACACGGAGATCCTTGCCGTCGATTGGAGCTTCCCCACGCCACGCCGCCAGTACCAGTCGACTCCCCGACCTCGCCAACGTCGCCGCGCACCTCGCCGTCGACCGCCGGAGCCCCGATAGGATCTCCGACCCCCTAGGCTCGCCGCCAGTGCGTCGGGATCTCATCGGAGACGACGATGATCCACGACCGCACGATCACGTTCTAATCCAACGCCTCCTGGCCCTCGTACCGATTCGCTGGATTAGTGGCGCTGGCAGGTGGGGCCCACCTTGTCAGGCGGCCCGCGCGTGTGAGCCACGCTGCTGGGCTGGCCTAACTTATTTTCCCCGCAGCGGCCCATTTCCCTTCCCGCCAAAGCCCACGCGTTCAAATTCGAAATTTCAGATTGTTTGAATTGCTTACAGATGCTTCACTAAAATTTAAATAGCTTCAAATCGGCTGAACCAAATGTTGTGAATTTTATATCATTAGAAAGCTTATGAAATTATCTAGACAACCACACTGGTCTCACCCTCAGATTCATTATAGAATTCAAATAGTAAAAATAACAAGGCAGGGCCATTTCAAACTTCAAACTTTATTTAAAATTCAACCATAAGTGATTTTGAGTTGATTACAACTCTCCTAAATCAAATTTGATGTACTCTAATTGTTTATGCAAAAAGATAGCCTAGTTGTTTGTATGATCATGGACTAGAGCAAAATAATGGCTATGGAGCCATTTCTAGTCCATTTAAATCATCTCATTTAATTTGTTTAAATATTATGAGAGCTACTCTCTCATTTAAATCTTTGTCTTAAGTAATCCAATATGAGGTAATGATCTTAGTTTATAGCACCTCATGTGTGATTACGTAATGATATTAAATTGTTCCATAGAGGTTTTAAATCACATGAGATCTAGCATCTCATTTAAATCTTTTTCCCCAAATGATACTTATGAAGTGTTGACCTTGGTCAACCTATGTTCATACTCTATCATTTGAGGAGATTAAATCTTCACAAGATTCAATGAGAGGAATTTATTTCTCCAAAGAACTAAATAGAAACCCTAATCCATTTTTCAATGAGAGGAAATTATTTTCCAAACACTAAGGAAGAAAACCCTAGCTTAATGTTGAGTAATGTTAAGTGATGATGATAGATCATGTTGTGTAAGCCATTAAGCCTAATTAAGTCTACTTAAGTATTGTTTGGTGATTGTATCCTCGTATTCATTTATAGACGCTAGTACCGGAGACTATCAAGAGGAGGAGGTATTCTAGCAAGAGGAAGGAGAAGAGAACTTTGATCACTACCCCAATCAAGGCAATCTAATATTCTTGCAAGATACCCAAAGTTCAAGGCTCTACAAGAGCAAGGCACCATTACATTTTACTTTATGCCTAATGGTCCTACCCCAAGTTTTTACTTTACAAGCTTTATTGGATTTTATTTATCAAAGTTACTTTTGATTCATGATTCACTTGGGTTTAGTTATGGAGTAGTACAAGAGCATCACACTTAGCCTAGAAAGCTATAAGATATTTAGCACCCCTCATAACTAGTTGCTAGTGCTAAACATTAAAAGTGACTACTCTAGTTGGGAACTTGTGAAAACCGATGACTTTGAAAACCTTGGAATGACGAGTCATTCTATTGAAAGATTTTTAAGGTGAATATGACTTACGAATGACATGGTGAACTTTACAAAAACTGATGGTTGGGTTCGGATGCGATACCATTTCAATTCTTAAGTACCCCCACAATACCTGAATCTGGGTAAGGCTTGACTGGAAACTTATGTATTTTAGTATGGGTTCCCTCTGAACAAGCGTGATACGTCTCAAACGTATCTATAATTTCTTATGTTCCATGCTAGTTTTATGACAATACTCACATGATTTATATACACTTTATATCATTTTTATGCATTTTCCAGAACTAACCTATTAACAAGATGCCGAAGCGCTAGTTCCTGTTTTCTGCTATTTTTGGTTTCAGAAATCCTACACAGGAAATATTCTCGGAATTGGACGAAACAAAAGCCCACGGTCTTATTTTCCACGGAGCCTTCCAGAAGTCCGAAGAGGAGATGAAGAGGGGCATCGAGGCGACCACACCCTAGGGGTGCGCGGTCCCACCTCTGGGCGCGCTGCCCTATGGGGTGGGCCCCTCGAGCGTCCCCCAACTCTGCCCCTTCGCCTATATATTCTATCCGTCGCAAAAACCCTATTACCGAGAGCCACGATACGAGAAAAGTTCCAGAGACGCCGCCGCCGCTAATCCCATCTCGGGGGATTCGGGAGATCGCCTCCGGCACCCTGCCGGAGAGGGGAATCATCACCCGGAGGACTCTACATCACCATGCCCGCCTCCGGACTAATGCGTGAGTAGTTAATCCTTGGACTATGGGTCCATAGCAGTAGCTAGATGGTTGTCTTCTCCTCTTGTGCTATCATGTTTAGATCTTGTGAGCTGCCTATCATGATCAAGATCATCTATTTGTAATGCTACATGTTGTGTTTGTTGGGATCCGATGAATATGGAATACTATGTCAAGTTGATTATTGATCTATCATATATGTGTTCTTTATGATCTTGCATGCTCTCTGTTGCTAGTAGAGGCTCTGGCCAAGTTGATACTTGTGACTCCATGATACGTCTCCAACGTATCTATAATTTCTGATGTTCCATGCTAGTTTTATGACAATACCTACATGTTTTGCTCACACTTTATAATGATTTCATGCATTTTCTAGAACTAACCTATTAACAAGATGCCGAAGTGCCAGTTCCTGTTTTCTGCTGTTTTTGGTTCCAGAAAGGCTGTTCGGGCAATGTTCTCGGAATTCGATGAAACAAAGGCCAAACATCATATTTCACCGAGACGGACCAGAACACCGAAGGAGAGCCGGAGGGGAGGCCCAGGGCTCCCAGACCACAGGGCGGCGCAGCCTGGAGGGGGGGCGCGCCAGCCTATGGGGTGGGCCCCCCAGGCACCCCCTTGCGCCGCCTCTTCGCCTATAAAATCCCTCGAGACCTAAAACCCCGATACCAATTGACGAAATCCAGAAAGACTCCAGGGGCGCCACCACCATCGCGAAACTCCAATTCGGGGGACAGAATCTCTGTTCCGGCACGCCGCCGGGACGGGGAAGTGCCCCCGGAAGCCATCTCCATCGACGCCACCGCCTCCATCATGCTCAGTGAGTAGTTCCCCCATGGACTACGGGTTCTAGCAGTAGCTAGTTGGTACTCTCTCTCCCATGTACTTCAATACAATTATCTCATGAGCTGCCTTACATGATTGAGATTCATCTGATGTACTCGGTGTTGTGTTTGTTGGGATCCGATGGATTGTTACATTATGATTAGTCTATCTATAAAGTTTGTGAAGTTATTGTTGCTGCAATCTTGTTGTGTTTAATGCTTATCACTAGTGCACGAGTGGCATGATCTTAGATTTAAGCTCTATACTTATTGCTTAAATTGTATCTACAAGTTGTTTGCACATGTCTATGTCCGGAACCCGAGGCCCCGCAGTGACAAAGAATCGGGATAACTGGATGGGAAGGCTTAGGTTTGAGGATCACATGTTTTCACCATGTGTTAATGCTTTTCTCCGGTGCTCTATTATATGGAGTAACTTAATTACCAAAGAGATTCCCTTGAGGCCCGGCTGCCACCGGCTGGTAGGACAAAAGATGTTATGCAAGTTTCTCATTGCGAGCACGTATGACTATATATGGAAAACATGCCTACATGATTAATAATCTTGATGTTCTGTCTTAATGCTATTTCAATCCTATCAATTACCCAACTGTAATTTGTTCACCCAACACTTGTCACTTGTTATTGGAGAGTTACCACTAGTGTAGATAGCTAGGAACCCCGGTCCATCTCTCATCATCATATACTCGTTCCTATATGACATTGGAAGTAGTATCAACTATTTTCTGGTGCCATTGCCTCTGTGTTACTGCTATTGCTACTCTGTTACTGTTACTGTTACTATTGCTCTCATATTACTGCTGCTTTCACATCACCCCTTTTACTAGTGCTTTTCCAGGTGCAGCTGAATTGACAACTCAGTTGTTAAGGCTTATAATTATTCTTTACCTCCCCTTGTGTCGAATCAATAAATTTGGGTTTTACTTCCCTCGAAGACTGTTGCGACCCCCTATACTTGTGGGTTATCAAGACTATTTTCTGGCGCCGTTGCCGGGGAGGCATAGCTCTACTCATAAGTTCACCTGGGGAGTACACTCTACCTCTCTCTCTCTGTTTTATTTTATTTTGTTTTGCTTAGTTTATTTTTTCCTAGTTTATTTGTGCTTAGTTTATTTCTGTTTAGTATTATTTTGCTTAGTTTACTTTTGTCTAGTTTCTTTTTGTTTTGTTTTAATTTTCTCATATACCCAAAAATCCATAAAAATTTGAAAAACCTAAAAATTAAAAACTGCTGTTATGGGAGAACCCATAACCTGTATGGAGCTTATAGAATTATATATGAATTATAGAGAATCAAGAAAGGGTAAAGTCACGAGTGCCGTGTTAGAAAAATTGAATACAATTGCTAAAATCTTGCTTAAACGCCATGATATAAACTGTTGCTCTAAACAAGATACTAAACATCTTAAATTCCAATGTGGCTTTAGTGAAGAAGTTTTAATTGTGAACTATCATTGGAATAACTATATTCATCTTGGGTTCGAAGAAGTAGAACAATTTGTCTTATTTATGGGAGCTTCTGAGATCGAATCCTTCATGGCTAAAAATTATGAAACTTGTGTTGCTTGTAAGGACCTTAAATATTATGTTTCTTCTATCCTTAATTTTTGCATAGAAAGTTAAAGTGATAATCCTTATATTATTGATTATAAAGAGAGACTCATTAATGCACAAGAATGCACTCACAATTTGCAGGAACCCGTGGAAGAAGAAATTGATGAACCTGAAAGCTCATTGGATGAAAAAGAAGAGGAGAGTGATGAACAAAAGGAGGAAGAACGGATTAGCTACCCATGCCAACCTTCTAATGAGAGTAACTCTTTATCTCTTACACTATTTGATTGTCCTCCATGCTTACCAAAGGAGGATGAATGTTATGTTCCTGTGGATTCTCTTGAAATACTACCTATGAGTAAAACTTGTGAGAATAATTATGCTACTGTTATCTATGATAATCCATGCTATTTTGATAAATCTTATGATAATGCTTTGTTTGTGCCTGATGTCGAAATGCATGGTACTAAAGAGTTTTGCTTGGCAAATGTTTATGATAAAGCTCTAGATGATGGTCCTATGTTACTTGATCATATTAATTGTACTACTAATGAAAATGGGATTGGAGAGGTTTTAACTTTATCTAGGAGTCCCATATCTCTTGAGATTCATCAATCATCTTGTTATATTATTGATAAAAGTGGGTTTGAAAGTTTTAATCCCATTATTTTTGAGCTTGATGAAAATTATGTGTTTGTAGATCATGAAAAGCATGCTGTATGTGATAGTTATATTGTTGAGTTTTTTCATGAAGCTACTGAAAATTATTATGAGAGAGGAAAATATGGTGGTAGAAATTTTCATAGCACTAAAACTCCTCTCTATATGCTGAAACTTTTGAAGTTACTCTTGTTTTATGTTCCTATGCTTGTCACTTTGTTCTTCATGAATTTATTTGTGTACAAGATTCCTATGCATAGGAAGTGGGTTAGACTTAAATGTGTTTTGAATTTGCTTCTTGATGCTCTCTTTTGCTTCAACTCTTATTTCTTGCGAGAGCATCATCAAAATTGCTGAGCCCATCTTAATGGCTATAAAGAAAGAACTTCTTGGGAGATAACCCATGTATTTATTTTTCTATTGTTTTGTTGTGTCTTGGAAGTTGTTACTACTGTAGCAACCTCTCCTTATCTTTATTTTATTGCAATGTTGTGCCAAGTAAAGTCTCTAATAGAAGGTTGATACTAGATTTGGATTTCTGCGCAGAAACAGATTTCTAGCTGTCACGAATTTGAGTAGGTCTCTCTGTAGTAAACCAAAAAAATTCTGCTAATTTTCATGTGTGTTCCTCAGATATGTACGCAACTTTAATTATTTTTGAGTTTTCTGATTTGAGCAACGGAAGTGCCTCTTAAAAATTCGTATTTACTGGCTGTTCTGTTTTGACAGATTCTGTCTATGTTTTTTGCATTGTCTCTTGTGGACTTTAAGCAAGGCTTTCCAGACGTGGAGAGTTGTAGCTAATGTTTTATTGAGTTCTTGCAATGTGTCAATACATGACTAAAGTGGATTAAAGTTTTTTTGAGTACTAACCCCTCTAATGAAGTTTATGAGAAGTTTGGTGTGAAGGAAGTTTTCAAGGGTCAAGAGAGGAGGATGATATATGATCAAGAAGAGTGAAAAGTCTAAGCTTGGGGATGCCCCCGTGGTTCATCCCTGCATATTTCAAGAAGACTCAAGCGTATAATCTTGGGGATGCCCAAGGCATCCCCTTCTTCATCAACAACTTATCAGGTCACCTCTAGTGAAACTATATTTTTATTCGGTCACATCTTATGTGCTTTACTTGGAGCGTCTGTGTGTTTTTATTTTTGTTTTTGTTTGAGTAAGATCGGATCCTAGCAATCCTTGTGTGGGAGAGAGACACGCTCCGCTTTTTCATATGAACACTGGTGTTATTCGTTTTACTTTTAATGTTCATGACAAAAGTTGGAAGCTATTGCACTTATTGTTATTTGGTTGGAAACAGAAAATGCTTCATATTGTATTGAATAATTTGATACTAGGCAATTGTTTTGAGCTCTCAAGTAGATCAAGTTTAAGCTCTTGCATCATGTAGTTTAAAACCTATTAGTGAAGAACTACCGTAGAGCTTGTTGAAATTGGTTTGCATGATTGGTCTCTCTAAGGTCTAGATATTTTCTGGTAAAAGTGTTTGAGCAACAAGGAAGACAGTGTAGAGTCTTATAATGCTTGCAATATGTTCTTATGTAAGTTTTGCAGTACCGGTTCATACTTGTGTTTGCTTGAAACAACCTTGCTAGCCAAAGCCTTGTACTGAGAGGGAATGTGTCTCGTGCATCCAAAACCTTGAGCCAAAACCTATGCCATGTGTGTGCACCATACCTACCTACTATGTGGTATTTTCTGCCATTACAAGTAAATACTTCATGTGCTACCTTTAAACAATTCAAAAGTTACTATCTCTTATTTGTGTCAATGTTTTATAGCTCATGAGGAAGTATGTGGTGTTTTATCTTTCAATCTTGTTGGGTAGACTTTCACCAATTGACTAGTGGCTTCATCCGCTTATCCAATAATTTTGCAAAAAGAGCTGGCAACGGGGTTCCCAGCCCCAATTAATTAACTTTCATTAATAATTCTCTTCACATGTTTTGCCCTGATTCATCAGTAAGCAACTTAATTTTGCAAATAGACACTCCTTCATGGTATGTGAATGTTGGAAGGCACCTGAGGATTCGGTTAGCCATGGCTTGTGAAAGCAAAAGGTTGGGAGGAGTGTCAACCATAAATAAAACTAAAGTACATGTGTAAACAAAAGAGAAGAGGGATGATCTACCTTGCTGGTAGAAATAACGTCCTTCATGGGAGCCGCTCTTTGAAAGTCTGTTTGATGAGGGGGTTAGAGTGCCCACTACCATTCATTGACATTCCGAGAAATGTATCCAAAGCTTATTGGGTTAATGATGAGATAAAAATAAAATAATGCCATTATATTTTTGTGGATTATGCTTTAGTGACTACCGCTTTTTACACTGAATAGAGCATCATCATCATGATCCGTTGAAATGACACCATACGAGTTATGGCATGGGTATGAACCCTGATAGTCTTTTTTTAAATTTTGGTATGCATAGCATAAGTAAATAAGTTTACAACCAAAATCGGATAAATATCTTTGTTGGTTATCCCAGAAATTTGATTGGGAATTCTTCCCACAAGACAAAGACAAAAGTATTTGTCAATGTTTCTTATTTCCGAGAAATTGTTTCTAGCGAAGTATTTGAGTGGGAGGACAATAGAACTTGATAAGGTTTATGAACCTGAGCATAATGATCAGAGTAGCGCAGCATCGGAAATGGTTCCGGAAGCAGCCACGACGATCATGGCTCCCATGACTACAAAGTGTTTTAGCCATGGAGATCGAAGTACATATTGAACCTTGTAGGTGTGGTTTACTTTGTGATCAAATAAATGATTTGTGGACAAAGGATTGATTTTGAACAATGATAAACCAACTACAAACAAAGAAGTTATGATGGGCCCTGACTCCATTAAAATGGCTATACGCCATGAAATCCAAGATAGATGAATACTTTTTGAAAGTAATGGATCTATAAATTTGATGGACTTGGATGAAATATCCTTGAAGAAGCTCGACTTGTCGAAAAGTTGTTTACGACAAAGTTCAAAGAGTTGACTACGATAAGATTAGTCTTCCGTAGCAATGCTTATAGTCTATGTGGATTATTCTAGTAATCACTACATATTTCTTTTATGAGATATGTTAGTAGGATGGCAAAATACATTACTTATCAGAAATGTGTATTAAAAGGTGTATACAAGATACAACCAAGAGTTTTGCTGGTCCGTGGAATACTAGATAGGCATACAAACTTCAATTAGATGAAGTGAGTATCACGGAGTTGGAATCTTCACCAGATGAAATAGTCAAAGAGTTTTTGATTTCATCAGAGACGATGAAGAGGCTTGCATTTGCAAGAAATTAAGTGGGAGCGCCGAGACATATTTATAATACTTTATGTAGATGACATATAGTTGGTTATAAATAATGTAATTATATACTTGATTAAAAGGTTTCATTGAGAAATTAACTTCAATGAAAGGATATGGACTGAAACATATCTAGTGTCAAGATCTATGAAGATAGATTGAAACACAAAATAAGTTTAAGTCAAAGTACATAGAATGGATATTGAAATAGTTCAATATAGAAATATTAAGAAAATATTCTTATCATGTGAAGTTTTAACAAGACTTGAAGTGTATCTGACACTCAATGAGTAAAAACACATGAGTGATTATAGATCACAAATAATATGTACACAATCAGATGTCATGTGCTCTTAAAAATGTTATGAGCATGTACCAGAATGATTCATGTGATGATCATTGAAAAACAGTAAGAATATTCTTGAGTACTTAAGAAGAAACCAAGGATATATATATATATAGTTTTATATGGAGAAATGACAAACAAATCATTGTAAAGTGTTGCACCGATATTTGTTTTGTCACATATGAAAATAAAATTTCAATCTCAAATTAGACTAAGTGTTGTTTAAAAGGTAGCACAATGAGCTAGAAATTGTCTATGCTAGATTTAGAAGAGTTCTAAATATTGTGACGGATTCTACAAAAGAAGACAGAATATGTCATTGTTTTGACAATGACCAAGGATGTTAAAATCAAGAGGTTCTTTGAGAACTTGGTGTAGTTCCGACAGAGTCAGAACTTTGAAGCTATATTGTGTGTGACAATATTAGTGACATATTTCAGACCGCGGAATTAAGGTTCCACTAGAAGACCAAACATATTTAATGCCGACTCATTTGGAAATGAGTGATGCGTTGAGACGCAAATGAATTACAAAATACATACGGTTCTGAGCATGTCAGGTCCGTTGACTAAAACCTCTCCCGTGAGCAAAACATGATAAAGCACCGGAAGGCCAATGTGTTATATCTTTACAAACGTAAACTAGATTATTGACTCTAGTGCAAGTGGGAGACTGTTGGAAATATGCCCAAGAGGCAATAATAAAATGGTTATTATATATATCTTTGTGTTTATGATAATGTTTAAATACCATGCTATAATTGTATTAACCGAAACATTGATACATGTGTGATATGTAAACAACAAAGAGTCCCTAGTATGCCTCTTAACTAGCTTGTTGATTAATGGATGATTAGTTTCATAATCATGAACATTGGATGTTATTAATAACAAGGTTATGTCATTATATGAATGATGTAATGGACACACCCAATTTAGCGTAGCATAAGATCACGTCATTAAGTTATTTGCTATAAGATTTCGATACATAGTTACCTAGTCCTTATGACCATGAGATCATGTAAATCATTTATACCGGAAAGGTACTTTGATTACATCAAACGCCACTGCGTAAATGGGTGGTTATAAAGGTGGGATTAAGTATCCGGAAAGTATGAGTTGAGGCATATGGATCAACAGTGGGATTTGTCCATCCCGATGACGGATAGATATACTCTGGGCCCACTCGGTGGAATGTCGTCTAATGTCTTGCAAGCATATGAATAAGTTCATAAGAGACCACATACCACGGTATGAGTAAAGAGTACTTGTCAGGAGACGAGGTTGAACAAGGTATAGAGTGATACCGATGATCAAACCTTGGACAAGTAAAATATCACGTGACAAAGGGAATTGGTATCGTATGTGAATGGTTCATTCGATCACTAAGTCACCGTTGAATATGTGGGAGCCATTATGGATCTCCAGATCCCGCTATTGGTTATTGGTCGGAGAGAAGTCTCAACCATGTCTACATAGTTCGCGAACCGTAGGGTGACACACTTAAGGTTTGATGTCGTTTAAGTAGATATGGAAATATGGAATGGAGTTCGAAGTTTTGTTCGGAGTCCCGGATGGGATCCAGGACATCACGAGGAGTTCCGGAATGGTCCGGAGAATAAGATTCATATATAGGAATTCATTTTCTAGGTTTGAAAATGATCCGGTATTTTCTCTGGAAGGTTCTAGAAGGTTCTAGAAGAGTCTGGAAGAAATAAGGATGGAAGGTGGAGTCCCAGAGGGACTCCACCCACCTTGGCCGGCCAGCCTAAGGGAGGAGGAGTCCCAAGTGGACTCCCCACCATGGTGGCCGGCCACCCCACCAAGGAAAGGGGGGAGTCCCACTCCCCCTAGGTGTGGTCACATGGAAGGTTTTTTTGTTGGCGTCTTATTCGGACACTTTGACCTAAACCTTGGGGCTTCCACCTATATAAAGAGGGGAGGAGAGGGGCTGGCCGGACACAACAACACCACCATGGCCGCACCCCTCAAGGCTGCCCTAGCCGGCGCCCCCTCTCCCAAACCCTAGCGGTTCCCTCCTACTTCTCTCTCCCACATAGCTTAGGCGAAGCTCTGTCGGAGATCTCCACCACCACCACCGCCACCATGCCGTCGTGCTGCCGGGATTCCGAGGAGGATCTACTACTTCCGCTGCCCGCTGGAACGGGGAGAAGGACGTCGTCTTCATCAACACCGAACGTGTGACCGAGTACGGAGGTGCTGCCCGATCGTGGCACCGTGATCAAGATCTTCTACGTGCTTTTGCAAGCGGCAAGTGATCGTCTACAGCAGCAATAAGAGCCTACTCTTATAGGCTTTGGAAATCTTAAAGGGTTAGTATCGATCATCCCCTCGTTGCTCCAGTCTTCTAGATTGCATCTTGGCTTGGATTGCGTTCTTGCGGTAGGAAATTTTTTGTTTTCTATGCAACGAATCCCAACACTTAGAAGCAAACACTTGTGTCAATTGTGTGCATTGATTCCTACATACTTGCTTATTTGCACTCATTATATTACTTTGTGTTGACAATTATCCATGAGATATACATGTTGAAGTTGAAAGCAACTGCTGAAACTTATATCTTCCTTTATGTTGCTTCAAAACCTTCTATTAAGAATTTATTGCTTTATGAGTTAACTCTTATGCAAGGCTTATTGATGCTTGTCTTGAAAGTACTATTCATGAAAAGTCTTTGCTATATGATTCAGTTGTTTAGTCATTATCTTTACCATTGCTTTGAATCACTTCATTCATCTCATATGCTTTACAATAGTATTGATCAAGATTATGATAGTAGCATGTCACTTCAGAAATTATCCTTTTTATCGTTTACCTACTCGAGGGCGAGTAGGAACTAAGCTTGGGGATGTTTGATACGTCTCAAACGTATCTATAATTTCTTATGTTCTATGCTAGTTTTATGACAATACTCACATGTTTTATATACACTTTATATCATTTTTATGCATTTTCCGGCACTAACCTATTAACAAGATGCCGAAGCGTTAATTCCTGTTTTCTGCAGTTTTTGGTTTCAGAAATCCTACACAGGAAATATTCTCAAAATTGGACGAAACAAAAGCCCACGGTCTTATTTTCCACGGAGCCTTCCAGAAGTCCGAAGAGGAGACGAAGAGGGGCGTCGAGGCGGCCACACCCTAGGGGGCGCGGCCCCACCTCTGGGCGCGCCGCCCTATGGGTTGGGCCCCTCGAGTGTCCCCCGACTCTGCCCCTTCGCCTATATATTCTCTCTGTCGTGAAAACCCTATTACCGAGAGCCACGATACGAGAAAAGTTCCAGAGACACCGCCGCCGCCAATTCCATCTCGGGGGATTCAGGAGAAAAGTTTCCACGCCTCCACTTACCCTATTACCGAGAGCCACGATACGAGAAAAAGTTTCCACGCCTCCACTTATATCTAAACAAACTTTGTTTCTTTGGATGCAAAAATATCCATGGATCAACTCTTTCCATGCGGTAACACCCAATCTCAACCCAGCAAAAACTCTTATCTCTACCCAAAAAAAAGGTATCATCTCTCCATATGAGGCGTGATTAATTCGTGATGCTTCCGCTGATCAACCCGGCGGCAATTTCAGCATGGAATCTGTGACGAATAAGTGTATATCTCCACGGTCAATCGGTCTGGCCTTCACGGCAGTTGCAACTACCCCGTGTTTATAGCAATCCAGATGTTGTCGCCTTCTGTGGACATCGTCACCGCCGGCGGCCAGGCTGGTCGCTCTCCAGTGATCCAACGTTGGTGGCCGGGCGGGTGGTTTCTCTAGCGGCCGGTGTTTCCTCTTCATCCAGGCATGTGAAGGTTAATTGCTGCTCATCCTCGGCTTCGTTACACGATAGGTAAGAGCATCCCCACTCGTTGGCGCTCCCCACGCCCAAATCCGGCGAAATTTTCGTCCGGATTGGAGGAAGATTTGGCGTGGGGAGCGCCGAAGTTCCAGCCGTCCCCCCGGCAGGAAACCCCCAACCTCGACCATTTTACATATTTTAAACAAATTTAACATAAAATTTAACAAGTTCGGCGACCAAGAGTACGAAAATTGCTGAAACAAATTCGGCGATAATCAGTACAATGTTTAACAAGTGCTGAAACAAATGAAGCACACAATTTCACAATTTTTCAAACAAATTAAGACAGACTAGTTGGCGTCGGCGTTGGCGTTGCCTCGGAGCCTCCATATGTGCTCCACCAGATCATCTTGCAGCAGCTGATGCATTGTAGAGTCTCGAATCTCCTGGCGCATAGCAATGAAGGCGGCCCATGATGGAGGCACCTGGTGATTAGGCTGTGCAAGAGGACCCTCGCTCTCATATGGTGCTTCTTGCTCAGCCAGAGGAACCGGATGCTTTCGCTCATTTTCAATAATCATATTGTGTAGGCACACACATCAGTTCATCACCTCCCACATCTGATCTTTGGACCAAGTCATAGCGGGGAACCGGACGACAGCAAATCTCTGCTGGAGGACACCAAATGCACGCTCGACGTCTTTTCGGCAAGCTTCTTGTTTCTTGACAAACTCGCAAAGTTTGGGGGTGCTAGGGTTGGAGATAGTCTTCACAAATGTTGCCCACTTTGGATAGATACCATCTGCAAGGTAGTATCCTTTGTTGTAGTGCCGACCATTGATCACATAGTCCACCGGGGGAGCATGACCCTCAACAAGCTTGGAAAATACCGGGGAGCAGTTTAGGACGTTGATGTCATTGTTGGATCCAGGCATACCAAAGAAAGAGTGCCAAATCCAGAGATCATGGGTAGCCACTGCTTCAAGTATCACAGTGCAGCCTTTTTTGTGACCCTTGTACATTCCCTGCCACGCAAACGGACAGTTCTTCCATTGCCAATGCATGCAGTCAATGCTTCCAAGCATCCCTGGAAAACCCCTAACTTCATTTGTTGCAAGGATCCTCTAAGTGTCTTCGACAGTGGGTGATCTCAAGTAATAGTCCCCGAACACTGCTATGACGGCCCTGCAGAACCGGTAGAAACAATCAAAGGCGGTGGACTCCGCCATCCGAAGATAGTCATCTGCACCATCACCGGGAGCTCCATACGCCAGCATCCTCATAGCCACTTTGCACTTCTGCAGTGACGAAAATCCAACCAAACCAGTGCAATCCGCCTTGCATCTGAAGTAGGGATCAAAGTCTTGGATGGCATACACAATTTGCAGAAATAGCTTTCTGCTCATCCTGAAACGACGCCAGAAAACACTCTCACCGTGCAATGGATTGTCGGCGAAGTAGTCGGCGTACAACATGCAGTAGCCCTCCATTCGCTGTCTTGGCTTGCACTTCCGGCGACCTGGTGCCGACCCACCACGTCGACCAGTTGCCAGTCCGGCGTACATGCTTGCCAAGCAACCGAGGATCATCAAGTGCTCGTCGTCTTGGGCGGCTGCTGCCATCTCTTCTTGCATAAGCTCGACGAACATATGCTCCTCCTCTTTGTCCGAGTCCATGGCCGGCGAGGCAAATGGACGAACACCTGACGGGCGTGGTCGAGGCAACCCGAGCCACGAGCGACGAGGAGCAGGCCACAGTCGGAAAACAGGCCAGCGGAAAAGCAGCCAGATAGGCCGTCGTCCAAAGACGGCGGAATATAGGCAGGTGGGGAAGGAGGGGCGGCGGAATCTGGGCAACAAGCCGGCGGGGTGGTGCCGGCGGCGAGAGAGATACGAGGGGTGGGGGAGATTTTGAGCGACGTGGCGGTGGGGTTTCTGCGTCAAGTCACCGACAGATCGGGCCCTTCCCCGCTTTTCACTCGTCCGGAGTCCCCGATAGGTCCCCGGGGGGTCGGGGATGGCGTGGGCTCGCCGGATGGATGAAGGGCCAAATCCGGACGAAAACGAGGAACCGGGGGCGCGACTGGGCCGAATTTCGCCGTCCGGATGGGAAAAACGTCGCTCGGGGGCCTCGTCGGGGGACGAGTGGAGATGCTCTAATCTTACCTTTCATCGTCCTCTGTAGCAATAACAAAGGTAGTCGTTTTGATCCGGAGAAGGCAGCGTACCCTGCCCACTAGAAAGCCTGCAATGAGCTTGAGACGATAATGGCGAGCTCGCACCCACGAAGCTAGCTGGAGGGGAATATTCGGACAATGATCTTGCGCAACGGAGCTAACGAACACACAAGGTCCTGGATCTACCTCAAGGTATTAGACAAGTCTGTGTATTGACATCAATCTGGTGTGGAGCGCACGCCCACGGCGCGTACACGATAGTGGTCATGCAAGCAATCCCTAGCGGTGTTGACGCCGCTGTATATATTGGATTTGCTGCTGATTTACACGGAACTGCTGGGGGGCATCATTGTGTTGGCGGCCATGTCGCACTGAACTCGCAGTTGGTGCTGCATGGCGAGATCTCCCTATGCAGGATCCTCCGAAGAAGCACGCCGTGTCGCAGCGGATCCGTCCTGTTTCAGACTTGCAGTACCTTTGGCCGAAGCAATGGGATATAACGCATCAGAGTTCATGCATGTAGCATGCATGGGACGTACAGCCCCAACACCATGTCAAGGAATAGCCAGTAGGGAGCACGATTGATCAATCGATGCATCACAGCTGAGGGGCGCACGATAAAGATCGGAGACATCATTGCTAGGGTTGCAGTGGGGCTTCGTGTGCGAGAGGATGACAGACCGAGGTGGGGGATCCGTTCACGCACCGGAAATGCTGAACGTACGGACTGTTTCTACGGAAAGAAATTTACGGGATTAGGTGGAAGTGGTTGGTTGGTGCAAATCTAATCTTCTCCCATGATTCAAGGGGCTGCAATTATTTTGATTTGCTACACGTCGTTCCGTAAGGGGATTTTGTAACATTCCGTCCGTAGCTATAGCATTGCTGGGAAGCAATGAAGCTTTTTTTTACGCTAGACTATAAACAATGAGGTTAATCGGGTTTAGTATCTATAACATGTATAAAATGTTTTACTACCTACAGAACAAAAGGAATGAGGAACCTAAAATATGTAATACATGTTTGCATAATTCTCATAAATTCTTACCAAATATAGTCTAAAGAAGAAAAAGGGATATATATATTTAAAGTAGCAAAAAATAGTAGCTAGTTTATCTTATTGGAGAGACACCACTAGTGAACTGTGGACCCCGGTCCATTCTTTTACATCTGAAATACAACGACCTACTGCAATCATTGTTCTCTACTGTTCTTTGCAAACAAACATCATTCTCCACACCATATGTTTAATCATTTGTTTACAGCAAGCCGGTGAGATTGACAACCTCACTGTTAAGTTGGGGCAAAGTATTTTGATTGTATTGTGCAGGTTCCACGTTGGCGCCGGAATCCCTGGTGTTGCGCCGCACTACACTCCTTCACCAACAACCTTCACGTGGCCTTCATCTCCTACTGGTTCGATAACCTTGGTTTCTTACTGAGGGAAAACTTGCTGCTGTATGCACCACACCGTCCTCTTGGGGTTCCCAACGGACGTGTGCTTCACGCGTTATCAAAGCGTCATAGGGGTTATGCCGAGGCTGCCTCCGTTGAAAGTGAAATGACGTGAAATGAGGTGAATGTCCTACCCAAGCCCTGTGCAGTTCCCGGGTTGGCAGTTTGCTCTCACCGGGAGGCCAAGCTCATGGGGAGAGCTGTCTATACTAGGGTATGTAAATGAAAGGTTAGGATTGGTAATTCGCGCACTCAGTGCGATAAATCAGGGCCAGTTACCCCTGACGGATTATTGCAATTATTGTGGCACAAGCGTACGACCTCTGTAGAGTTTAAACTATTCGAATAGTCTGGCCATTTGAATATCCAGGGACACAGCCATGAGTACTTTAAAGTACTCGCAAACTAATACTAAGGTAAGTACTATCAACTATGGTAAGGGGGTGCTAAGCTCTAGTTTCGTTTGCATAATGCCAGTTTTATTTCATAAGCACTTTAGTAAACAAAACCTCTTCCTTTGCCTAATCTTAACTCAAGTGGGAACATTAGTGTCATTCCCACAACTCTGTTGTGATTCAAAGTCAAAGTCGCCTTTCAATTCAAGTCACAAATCACTATTCATATTTTTGGAAAAGTTCTGATGACGGAACAGTATGGCCTTTCCAACTGTCCATGACCGCGGTCGCGGCTATGAAGATGAGCCCCAGTACCAAGATGAAGGACAGCAGGACGTCAACGACAACTAGGACCACTCCTGACGTCAACAGTTGCCTGTGGAACAGATGGACCACAACCGCTACAACTTCGCTTCCGCTATGTGTTTTGTAATTGATCAATAGATCAACTATTATTGTAATAAGACTGGATCATGTGATCCCTTTTATTTGTAAGATTATTACGACGTTGTAATGAATGATGTTCTGTGATATCAATCTATTATGTCTCGCAAAAACAATATTCCTGGGATTGCGATGAATGGCATAATAGGCATATGGACTTAAAAATCCGGGTGTTGATTGAACCACACAACCCGAAACTGCTCTTGGATGTTGCGGTTGATGAAGGAAGGTCTCGGCAGACTGCCTCCTCCACCTCCTCTCACTGGAGCAAATCCACAAGCCATACATGCTCCAGTTAACCGGCCTCCGCAAGAAGCTATCCATCAAGTGGGAAACGACAACAACAACAACAATGTCGCGTCATGTGCGCCACAGCGTAGGCGTCAGTATGAGGAGCTGGATATGTGTTGTGTGGTATTCGTGACCGAGTCAACAGACCGACAGAGCCTACATCGACGCTCCATGGAAGTGAATGTTGTGATACCGTAAATTTCGAGATTCATGCAGTGGTCAGAACAGAACATAATCTAGTCTCAAAATGATCATCCCAAACTGATGCCGAATCCCAGTGGCTATGCACTGGTAGCTGACCCGATAATGTACGGGCCGACAGTGAAAGTCCGGTTTAGTAAGGTGCTGGTAGATAATGGCAGTAGCATCAATATCATGTACCGGAGCACAATGCATACACTCGAAATCACCGAGAACATGATGGAGCCAAGCCGCACCACTTTGCACGGCATAGTTCCACGGCTGTCTTGCTCACCATTGGGCCGACGTCTTGTTCGGCAGTCGAGATAACTGATGATTTGAGAACATTCTGTTCAAAGTGGTTGACCTCGATACCCCTTCATACGTCCAAAACGTATCTACTTTCCCGAACACTTTTGCTATTGTTTTGTCTCTAATTTGTGTATTTTGGATACAACTAACACGGACTAACGCTGTTTTCAGCAGAATTGCTCTGGTGTCTCATTTTTGTGCAGAAATTCAAATTTCAGGAAAATCCCCGGAATTTATGTCGAAGGTCTTATTTTTCCAGAAGATTTACGGAGCCAGAAGGGCAAGCCTAGTGGAGGCCCGAGGCCCCCACACACTAGGCCGGCGCGGCCGAGGAGGGGGGCACGCTGCCCTACTGTGTGGCCCCCTCGGCTGGCCTCCGACGCCCTCCTCTGGACTACTTAAGGGTTTCGATCTAAAAACGCGAGACGAGAAGTCGAAGTAGCCAGAAACCTCCCAGTACGCCGCCACCGTCGCGAAACTCCATCTCGGGACCAGAAACTCCGTTCTGGCACTCCGCCGGGACGGGGAATTGGAGGAGATCATCGCCATCATCACCACCGACGCCTCTCCATCGACCGGCCATGTTTCCCCCATCCATGTGTGAGTAATTCCCCCGCTGTAGGCTGAAGGGGATGGTAGGGATTGGATGAGATTGGTCATGTAATAGCATAAGATTGTTAGGGCATAGTGCCTAGTGTCCGTAATTGGTACTTTGATGATATTGTTGCAACTTGTTATGCTTAATGCTTGTCACTAGGGCCCGATTGACATGATCTCAGATCTGAACATGTTATTGTTTCATCATGATATGCATTGTTTTATGATCTTACCTGCAAGTTGTATACACATGTCGCTGTTCGGAACCCGAGGCCCCGAAGTGACAGAAATCGGGACAACCGGAGGGGATGGCAGTGATGTGAGGATCACATGTGTTCACGGAGTGTTAATGCTTTGCTCTGGTACTTTATTAAAAGGAGTACCTTAATATCCAGTAGATTCCCTAGAGGCCCGGCTGCCACCGGCTGGTAGGACAAAAGATGTTGTGCAAGTTTCTCATTGCGAGCACGTACGACTATATACGGAACACATGCCTATGGATTGCTTAGTACTTGGACACCGTTTTATTATTATCTGCAAATGCCCTGCTTTGATTGGTACATGAGTTTCTCTCATCCATGCAACGCCCGTCATCCATCCCTGTGCCTACAGTATTTTAATCCTGCTGTTTACTATAATCACTACTGCTGTCTTTGTTACTCTGCTGCTGTTATTTCACTACTGCTACTGCTATAAAACTGTTACTACTAATAAAGTCTAGCGAGCAAGTCTGTTTTCAGGTGCAGCTAAATTGACAACTCCGCTGTTAAGGCTTTCAAGTATTCTTTGTCTCCCCTTGTGTCGAATCAATAAATTGGGTTTTACTTCCCGCGAAAACTGTTGCGATCCCCTATACTTGTGGGTCATCAAGACTATTTTCTGGCGCCGTTGCCGGGGAACATAGCTTTATTTGAATGTTCACTTGGATTGATATTGTTCGCTGCAAATTCTCCATCATGGGTAAATCTCGCGATCCTAAAGTCGCCATATTACCATCCACTACAAGAAAAGGTACAACTCTGAGTACCTCTGCTACTCTTGATTCACCATCTGTGATAAGTCAACTTGTTTCACCGCCGCAAGCTTCACTTGCTGGTACTTCTGCTGAATCTGAAAACTCTTATAATATTGATAATGTTTTGATGTGCTTGATGATAGTGGTTCATTGGGATCTTTTCTAGATGCTACAATTGCTAGGTCTAGAGAAATTGAAAATACTGAAACTCCTAATGAAAATGCTGCTACACCTGTTAATTCACCTGAATCTGTTGATTATTCTAGTGATGATCCTGATGAGGATTATGTGGAGCTTAATGATGATTTTATTGATAAATGCAATGCTCTTACTGATGCAAGAAAAATTAAAAAGTTTCTCGCACAACATACTGTTAGATATAAGCTATCTCCTGATCCTAAATTTGCCACATCTCCTATAAACATTAAGGATAAAGATTATGATTTTTCTCTTGATCTATCTCATATAGCTATTGTAGAGAAAGCACCCTTTTGTGGTACTGAAAAAGAAAGTGCTATAGAACACATGAATGAACTTTCTTCTATGAGTAGCTTGTTTTCTGATGATGTCAAGATGCGTACTTATTTTGTTTCTAAAAATTTTCCTTTCTCATTAAAGGATGATGCTAAAACTTGGTATAATAATTTGCCTCCTGGTTCTATTAATAGTCAAGGTGATTTGCTTGATGTTTTCTTTCGGAAATACTTTCCTGCTAGCGCTCAACATGCTGCTTTACAGAAAATTTATAGCTTTGACCAGGAAGATGGAGAGAAATTGCCTGAAGCATGGGCAAGATTTTGCTCTCTTATCAGAGCTCGACCTGGACATGATTTGGAAAAGCATGATTTACTCGATATATTTTATAGTGGACTAACCGTTGAGTCTAGAGCATATTTGGATAGTTCAGCTGGTTGTGTTTTCAGGAAAAGAACTCCAGACGAAGCTGAAGAATTATTGGCTAAAATAGGCCGGAATCATGCTGATTGGACTATACCTGAACCAACTCCGACGCCAATATTGAAGAAGAGGGGTTTAATTAAATTGAATGATGAAGATATGAGGGAAGCCAAGAAATCTCTTAAGGAGAAAGGTATTAAATCTGAAGATGTGAAGAACTTACCTCCCATAGAAGATCTATGTAAGATAACTCCCCCTTCATCCATGATTGAGGTAAACTCCCTTCAACGCTTTACTATGGAAGATATTTCGTATTCAAAATCTCCTGCTCAATGCTTAGATGAGTTTGATAATTATATTGTTAAGCAAGAAAATTTTAATATGAGAATAGAGAATCATCTAATGGAAAATTCTCAAGCTATTAGCGATTTGCATGATATTGTGGAGAGAACCTCCAATGATGTTAAGATGCTTGTTAAACATTTTCATATGGTGCAAACTCAAATTGATCAACTCACTAAAGTGCAAAATGACTTGTTAAAAAATAATTCTAAAGAAAAACATGCTTATAAAGTAACAACTAGAGGCGGTGTTTCTACCCAGGATCCTCTATATCCTGAAGGGCATCCCAAGAGAGTTGAACAAGATTCTCAATGAATTGAACCTAGTGCTCCTTCTAAGAAAAAGAAGAAGAAACATAAAACTGTTGTAGAATCCTCTGAACCTGTTAACGATCCTAATAGTATTTCTATTTCTGATGCTGAAACTGAAAGTGGTAATGAACACGATAATGATAATGATAAGAATGATGCTTCTGATAAAGAAGAGGTTGAAGATGAATCTGAAAAGCATGCTAAAAATAAAAAGTATACTAAAGAAGATTTTATTGTTAAGAAACATGGTAATGAAAGGGAACCTTGGGTTCAAAAGCAAATGCCTTTTCCTGCTAAGAAACTAAAATCAAAGGAATAAGAACACTATAATAAATTTTGCGATTGGATGAAACCTTTATTCTTGCAAATCCCTTTGACGGGTGCTATTAAATTGCCTCCTTATTCAAAGTATATGAGAGATATTGTTTCTAACAAAAGGAAAATTCCTAATGAGGAGATTTCCACTATGCTTGCTAATTACTCTTTCAATGGCAAAGTTCCAAAGAAGTTGGGTGACCCAGGTATACCGACTATTCCTTGTTCTATCAAGAATAATTATGTTAGAACTGCTCTATGTGATTTGGGAGCAGGTGTTAGTGTTATGCCTTTTTCTCTTTATAAGAGACTTAACTTAGATAAGTTGATACCGACTGATATATCTTTGCAAATGGCTGATAAATCTACTGCTATTCCTGTTGGTATATGTGAGGATGTTCCTGTTCAAGTTACTAATAACTGCTTGATATTAACTGATTTTGTTGTGTTGGAAATGCCTGAAGATGATAATATGTCTATTATTCTTGGGAGACCTTTTCTTAACACCGCAGGGGCTGTTATTGATTGCAATAAAGGAAAAGGTACTTTCAATGTTGATGACAAGGAGCATACCGTTTATTTCCCCAAGAGGATTGATAAAGTATGTGGAGTTAATACTATTTCTAATGTGAGAACTATCAAAGTGGGAACTATTGATTGTCCTATATATGAGCCTAAAGAAAGATATCAACATATTATGATTGGATCCATATCAATACAATTCAAGGTAACATGATTGATTTGAGGTTTATTTCTTCTTATGCTATGTAAAATTTATTTGGTGGCAAGACTTGATCAACCTTGTTAACAAATACTTTTTATATGCATAGAGGAGGTAAACAACATTTCTTTCTTCCTCCACTTGTTCTACTTGCTGTAGCACTTTTGTTTTGCAAAGTTCTTTAGTTAATTAGAGGTTTCAAAATCTTTTTCTGTCCAGTAATAATAAACTTAATACCCAGAAATGTGCATTTTTCAAAGTTTTCAAAAATTTACAAAAATTATACCGTTGGTCTTATTTTTCGAAGACGCACCTAGGAGCACCTGGGGATGACCAGTGAGGCACCCCAGGGTGGCACCCCACAGGCCGGCGTGGCCAGCAAGGGGGGCGCGCCACCCTAGCGTGTGGGCTTCTCCTTGCCCCACTACTTTATCTCTTCCTCCCACTCTCTTCTCTCTCCCGAAAAAACTCTCACCAGATTTCTCTCACTCGCGTTTCTGCTCAAGAGCTCAAGATTTCTCGATCTCTTGGCTCAGCCCAGATTTCTGTCTGAAATTAGGCACATTTGCTCTCCAGTATGTGACTCCTCCGATTATCCAAGTAGAATTTTGTTTGGTTGAGTATATCTTGAATATTTTGCTGCTGTAGGTAACATGTTTAGTGAGCTTGCATGCTTGTTCTAAGTTGTAGAAACTAGTTTTGATGCATGATTAGTACTCTAGCAAGTTCCTATGGTAGTTTCCCTCAATTATAGGTCACCAAATCAAATTTTATATTGTTTGTTGAAAAATTTCAGAAAAGGAAGATGGATAATTGTAACTTTGGAGAAGTGTTTGAGAGAGAGACGACAAGCACGGGAAGGCCCTCTAGGACCGCCACCCGATTCAGGCGATCCTATAATGAGGATTTCATCATGCCAAGCTTCGAGCCCGAAGAGGACAATGGAGTCCCTAACGCTTCATCTTTCCCATGTTATGACTTTTTGAGTAATGCAGGGTTGCTGAATGATTTCTTGACCCTCGTTGATAAGGCGGGCTTAACCGCCTATATGGGAGATGAAAGGGAGCAATACCTCATGCTCACTAAAATCTTTGTTGAGAGCTTCAAGTTCAACAACAAGCACTATCACCCGACCGTTGCATTCAAGATCTATGGTAATCCTGTTACTATGAAATTGGAAGATTTTTGTGCTGCATTGGATATTGCCCCTGTAGGTACAGCGAAGAGGATCGAGGACAATCCCGGGGCTTTGCTTGAGCTCTATCGAGAGATCACCAATGATGATTGCCGCACCATTCAGCGTGGCAAGATAAGAAACATCCAACTCCCCGCCATTAAGTATTTTGCTTATTACCTTGCTACTAGCATTCTTGGTAGGGAGAACACTAGCAATATTTCTAGCTATCATCCTTCTTTCTTAATTGCTGCACTTACTGGAGAGACACCTTATCATCTTGGTGCTCCTGTTGCTCGCCGCTTGTCTAACAAGGGGCCTATTTTTGGTGGAATTATTGCATCACGCATTTTAGCATATCTAGAACTTCCTCTTGACCCTACTGATGTGAAACTAACTCCTATAAGGCTTGACATTGCTGCTATGAAGAGTCATCAATTCGCTACAGCTGACTCTAGTTCAGATAATATGGTCTATAGAATGTTGTTTGCTGACGGGGATGAGAGGGAAATCCCTTTGCCACAGCCAGATTTGTTCAGTGTGGACTGGAAACCATGGTCGCGCTCTAAGGATGAGGTGGATGAGAAAATGAAGATATAGGGCTTCCACCAGCAGCATGACTCTGAGGACGCCGAGCCCTCCTACGACTACACCATCACGTATCCGGGTGCTTCTTCCAGCACATACCCGAAATATGATCCATCTTCGTCGTACTACGGAGGTGCTACTTCATGGGCACCATGGGATTGAACTCCACTTAGGCCAAAAGCCTAAGCTTGGGGGAGGTATACCGGCATCACTCATTCTTTGCATATTATGGTTGCTGGATACTTGTATATACTTGTTTAGCTTCTTTAAGTGGTTTTTTCTAATAAGAGGGAGATGATATTTGGGGAAGTGCTGCCTGAAAACAGATTCTAGACTGTTACCAAAAGAAAATCTCAAAAACAGCCAGAACGTTATTTTGCGAAGCCAATTTTTGTGCATGTTCCCTAGGTTGTTATCTAACTTTCATTAGTTGAACACTTTTCGAGCTGGGAAGCGGAAGAATTCTTAAAAATCGATTACTGTACTACTGTCAAGTTTGACGAATTCCTGCTGCTTTGTGTTTATGCGACTCTTCTAGTTTTCATTTTCTTGTTTTTGCTTTGTTTCTTTCCTAAAACACAAAAAGACCAAAAATATTTCTGTTGTTTCTCTTCACCATTTGTTTATTTTGGTTTCTTGCTTTTATTTTGCTTTATTTGCTATCGTTGGTTTGCTATAAGAAAATCCAAAAAGATTTTGCTTTGTTTGCTTGTTTCCTTTTGTTCTTGTTTCCAATTTGAAAACACCAAAAATATTTGCTGTTCTTCTTTGGTTTTGTAAAGTTCATTATGAGTTCAATGGTCTTCGGTGGCTGGAGCGTGGTTTTCATTCCATATTATTCAAGCTACACAAGTGAAAGGCAATAATGACGATCTACGACAATTCGACTGCGGTGAGAGGCTGGTATGAACTCTATTTGTTTTCATTTTTGTAGATATACTCATCCATGTGAGCATGCTTAGTTGGTTCATGTGAGGTATATGTCATTTAAGAAAGTCTAGTAGTTCATGATCTCTCATGTTTAGCTCCAATTTATTAATATGAGTAGCATGTCATGGATGTTTGCTTGCATTCTTTTATTCATAAATAGGTATGACATTGTGGTATCCTCCTCTGAATAATTCATTTGAATCGACTTGGCACATGCTCACACATGCATATGACTGAACAAAAGTCAATTAAGCCTCGATGATTTACTTTGCTTCAGAGTTCTTGTATCACTTTTATGCCGCCGTTAATTTATTTTGCCGCAAGCATGATTATGACAGTTACTGCTCTCTTGATTGTCGCTCCCCAGTCTATTGCTAGCCTTCACTTGTACTGAGCGGGAACGCTGCTCGTGCTTCCAAACCCCTGAAAACCAAGTTGTTCCAAAGTGTCCACCATAAATACCTATGCATGGCATTTCAAACCATTCCAAGTAAATTCTCATGCGCTACCTTTAAACCTTCAAAATGCTTCTCAATTTGTGTTAATGTTTTATAGCTCATGAGTTAGTACGTGGTGTTTATCTTTCAACCTTGTCATTTACTCTTGACAGACTTTCATAATGGACTAGTGGCACATCCGCTTATCCAATAATTTTGCAAAAAGAGCTGGCAACGGGGTTCCCAGCCCCGATTAATAAAACTTCATTAATAATTCTCTTCACATGTTTTGCTCTGATTCATCAGTAAGCAACTTAATTTTTCAAATAGACACTCCTCCATGGTATAAGATTGATGGAAGGCACCCGAGGATTCGGTTAGCCATGGCTTGTGTAAGCAAAGGTTGGGGGGAGTGTCACCCATAATAAAACTAAAATACGTGTGTGGACAAAAGAGAAGAGGGATGATCTACCTTGCTGGTAGAAATAACGTCCTTCATGGGAGCTGCTCTTGAAAGTCTGGTTGGTGAGGTAGTTGGTGTACCCATTACCATTCGTTGACAACAACAAACACCTCTCAAAATAATTTTACTCCTGTTTTAAAAATGAAAAGCTCCAACGCATGTTAATCCCTGCTTCCCTCTGCGAAGGGTCAATCTTTTACTTTTATGTTGAGTCACCATCCTTTATTTGAGCACTTTCTTGAGAGCACAACTGTCATTCTTAGTATAATATGCTTGCCCCAAAATATGATTGACTTTGGTATAACTTTGATGCTTTTATCTTTGACAATCTCTATTTCTAGTCTTTCTATGAACTTCAGAGGTGCCTGTGCATTTGTGTTTTGCTATTCAAATACGGGCAAGCGAGATACCACTTTATCATATCCTTTTATGAACATTGCAATCCTGCTGATAGACATGATTCATGATGCTTATTATTAATTTGTTGGTACCTTTCCATGATTGACATAGCTATTGGATGATCTTATTTGCCTGTATCTTATTATGAATTGTCTAAGCACTTTTCCATGTCATGAGAATATTTACATCATATGAGCAAATGTGTTCGTGAAAGTTCTTTTATCGCACTCAGTTGTTAACTGAATTGCTTGAGGACAAGCAATAAGCTAAGCTCGGGGGGAGTTGATACGTCCAAAACGTATCTACTTTCCCGAACACTTTTGCTATTGTTTTGCCTCTAATTTGTGTATTTTGGATACAACTAACACGGACTAACGTTGTTTTCAGCAGAATTGCTCTGGTGTCTCGTTTTTGTGCAGAAATTCATCTTTCAGGAAAATCCCCGGAATTTATGTCGAAGGTCTTATTTTTCCAGAAGATTTACGGAGCTAGAAGGGCAAGCCTGGTGCAGGCCCGAGGCCCCCACACACTAGGCCACCGCGGCCCAGGAGGGGGGCGCGCCGCCCTACTGTGTGGCCCCCTCGGCTGGCCTCCGACGCTCTCCTCTGGACTACTTAAGGGTTTCGATCTAAAAACGCGAGACGAGAAGTCGAAGTCGGCAGAAACCTCCCAGTACGCCGCCACCGTCGCGAAACTCCATCTCGGGACCAGAAACTCCGTTCTGGCACTCCGCCGGGACGGGGAATTGGAGGAGATCACCGCCATCATCACCACCGACGCCTCTCCATCGACCAGCCATGTTTCCCCCATCCATGTGTGAGTAATTCCCCCGCTGTAGGCTGAAGGGGATGGTAGGGATTGGATGAGATTGGTCATGTAATAGCATAAGATTGTTAGGGCATAGTGCCTAGTGTCCGTAATTGGTACTTTGATGATATTGTTGCAACTTGTTATGCTTAATGCTTGTCACTAGGGCCCGAGTGCCATGATCTCAGATTTGAACATGTTATTGTTTCATCATGATATGCATTGTTTTATAATCTTACCTGCAAGTTGTATACACATGTCGCTGTCCGGAACCCGAGGCCCCGAAGTGACAGAAATCGGGACAACCGGAGGGGATGGCAGTGATGTGAGGATCACATGTGTTCATGGAGTGTTAATGCTTTGCTTCGGTACTTTATTAAAAGGAGTACCTTAATATCCAGTAGATTCCCTAGAGGCCCGGCTGCCACCGGCTGGTAGGACAAAAGATGTTGTGCAAGTTTCTCATTGCGAGCACGTACGACTATATATGGAACACATGCCTATGGATTGCTTAGTACTTGGACACCGTTTCATTATTATCTACAAATGCCCTGCTTTGATTGTTACATGAGTTTCTCTCATCCATGCAATGCCCGTCATCCATCCCTGTGCCTACAGTATTTTAATCCTGCTGTTTACTATAATCACTAATGCTGTCTTTGTTACTCTGCTGCTGTTATTTCACTACTGCTACTGCTATAAAGCATTACTGCGATAAACTCTTGCGAGCAAGTCTGTTTCCAGGTGCAGCTGAATTGACAACTCCGCTGTTAAGGCTTTCAAGTATTCTTTGTCTCCCCTTGTGTCGAATCAATAAATTGGGTTTTACTTCCCGCGAAGACTGTTGCGATCCCCTATACTTGTGGGTCATCACCCCTTACCATGCTCCGCTGGGGAGACCGGCATTGGCCTAATTCATGGCCTCAACTCATGTGAGTTACCTTAACATGAAGATGCCAACACCAAATGGAGTCCTGACGGTGGTGGGCAACTACAAGATCTCGCTGGAAACCACTACAGCCGGATCATGCTTGGACGAATCACTGGCCATTTCAGAAGAGAAGAGGAGAATCCAGACAGCTGTTGCCCTAGCACAGTCAGCACAGCTCAACATGGCCACAATGAGTAACCCGCTTGGCAGAACGGCGTTTAAGCCGCCAAAGGAGATGAATGACATTGTCCTGGATCCGGCAGACCCGGTGCGCACTGTTCGCATTGATGTCGGTTTGAGTGAGAAATAGGAAAGCGCGCTTGTCAACTTCCTCCATGAGAATCAGAACATCTTCGCCAGGTCCACTGATGACTTGGTAGGTGTGCCAACGGAGTTGGCTAAGCACTCTCTGAATGTCCGGAAAGACGCTAAGCCGGTGAAGCAGCCGTTGTGCCACTTCGCTGAGGACCGAATGAAGATCATCGGTGAGGAAGTCACCAAACTGCTGGTATCCGGCTTCATCATGGATGTCTTGCATACAGAGAGGGTGGACAATCTGTTCCTGGTCGAGAAGAAGAAGGAGGAAGACCCCAAAGCTCCGAAAGTATGGCGCATGTGTATTTACTACACGGACCTGAACAAAACTTTTCCCAAATATCCGTTTTTGTTGCCTCGGATTGATCAAGTGATCGATTCCACTAGTAGGTGTGAGTTTTTGTCTTTTCTGGATGCTTAATTATTCTGGTTTTCACCAAATTCCCCTGAAAAAGAAAGATCAAATAAATACTGTATTATCACCCCGCACGGGGCTTATTGCTATGTCACCATGCCATTTGGTTTGACAAATGCTGGTGCGACATACCAGCGATGTATGAAAAAATGTTTACCAAACCAAATCGATAGAAATGTGCAAGTGTATGTCGATGATGTTGTCATAAAAACAAAAGGAAAAGATACGTTAGTTGGTGATCTGAGAGAAACATTCGATAACTTGAGAAGATTCCGGATGAAACTCAATCCAGCAAAGTGCACGTTCGATGTAACAGCTAGAAAATTACTCGGTTTCCTAGTTTCAAGCCGCGGCATAGAAGATAATCCTGTTAAAATCCGGGTGATAGAAAGAATGGAGTTGCCCCAAACTCTGAATGACGTACAGAAGTTCACCGGATGCTTGACATCCCTCAGCCAGTTCGTAAGCCGGTTTGGAGAGAAAGATTTGCGCTTGTATGCAATAATAAAAAAATTAGACCAGTTCGTCTAGACATCGCAAGCCGATGCGGCATTCAAAGAATTGAAGAAAATGTTGGCCACGCGCTGATATTTTCATCATCGTTGCCTAAAGAACTAAAGGTGCTTTACATAGCGGCCACAAACCGAGTTGTAAGTGTCGTGGTAGTTTTGGAAAGGGAGTGGAAGGAAAAACCGTGCAGAGGCTGGTATACTACCTGAGCGAAGTGCTCTGCCTCTCGAAGCAGAATTACCCACATTACCAAAAGATGAACTATGCCGTGTTCATGTCCGCCAGGAAACTTAAGCACTACTTCGAAGAGCCTCGGCTTCATCTCCGCATCTGACGATGACATTCGTCTTCCAGGTGCCGTTTCTCGCCCAAGGCCTCCGAAGGGCTTCACTGTTATGTTCGCCGCTTTCTAGTTCCGTGGTCTCTCTCCTCCTGCCAACGAGTTTCTCCGCTCCCTTCTTTTCTTCTACAGGATTCAGCTCAGGCAGCTGACCCCAAACTCCATTCTCCACCTTTCCATCTTCATCACTGTCTGCGAGGCCTTCCTCGGCATTGACCCCCACTGGGGTCTTTGGAGGGAGATCTTCTATGTGAAGCGTCATAACGACAGCAAGGCCCCCCCCCCCCCCGTCGTTGGGAGCGTTGGCTTTGTTGTCAGGAAGGAGGTCGACTACTTCGACTACCCGATGAAGGAATCCGTCCAGGGCTGGCGCAACAAATGGTTTTATCTGCGAGACCCCTCGGTGCCTGGGCGGCGCTCGAATCTCCCCCTTTTGAAGATGTCCTACGAAGGGTCAATCTTTTACTTTTATGTTGAGTCACCATCCTTTATTTGAGCACTTTCTTGAGAGCACAACTGTCATTCTTAGTATAATATGCTTGCCCCAAAATATGATTGACTTTGGTATAACTTTGATGCTTTTATCTTTGACAATCTCTATTTCTAGTCTTTCTATGAACTTCAGAGGTGCCTGAGCATTTGTGTTTTGCTATTCAAATACGGGCAAGCGAGATGCCACTTTATCATATCCTTTTATGAACATTGCAATCCTGCTGATAGACATGATTCATGATGCTTATTATTAATTTGTTGGTACCTTTCCATGATTGACATAGCTATTGGATGATCTTATTTGCCTGTATCTTATTATGAATTGTCTAAGCACTTTTCCATGTCATGAGAATATTTACATCATATGAGCAAATGTGTTCGTGAAAGTTCTTTTATCGCACTCAGTTGTTAACTGAATTGCTTGAGGACAAGCAATAAGCTAAGCTTGGGGGGAGTTGATACGTCCGAAACTTATCTACTTTCCCGAACACTTTTGCTATTGTTTTGCCTCTAATTTGTGTATTTTGGATACAACTAACACGGACTAACGTTGTTTTCAGCAGAATTGCTCTGGTGTCTCGTTTTTGTGCAGAAATTCATCTTTCAGGAAAATCCCCAGAATTTATGTCGAAGGTCTTATTTTTCCAGAAGATTTACGGAGCCAGAAGGGCAAGCCTGGTGGAGGCCCGAGGCCCCCACACACTAGGCCACCGCGGCCCAGGAGGGGGGCGCGCCGCCCTACTGTGTGGCCCCCTCGGCTGGCGTCCGACGCTCTCCTCTGTACTACTTAAGGGTTTCGATCTAAAAACGCGAGACGAGAAGTCGAAGTCGGCAGAAACCTCCCAGTACGCCGCCACCGTCGCGAAACTCCATCTCGGGACCAGAAACTCCGTTCTGGCACTCCGCCGGGACGGGGAATTGGAGGAGATCATCGCCATCATCACCACCGACGCCTCTCCATCGACCAGCCATGTTTCCCCCATCCATGTGTGAGTAATTCCCCCGCTGTAGGCTGAAGGGGATGGTAGGGATTGGATGAGATTGGTCATGTAATAGCATAAGATTGTTAGGGCATAGTGCCTAGTGTCCGTAATTGGTACTTTGATGATATTGTTGCAACTTGTTATGCTTAATGCTTGTCACTAGGGCCCGAGTGCCATGATCTCAGATCTGAACATGTTATTGTTTCATCATGATATGCATTGTTTTATAATCTTACCTGCAAGTTGTATACACATGTCGCTGTCCGGAACCCGAGGCCCCGAAGTGACAGAAATCGGGACAACCGGAGGGGATGGCAGTGATGTGAGGATCACATGTGTTCATGGAGTGTTAATGCTTTGCTCCGGTACTTTATTAAAAGGAGTACCTTAATATCCAGTAGATTCCCTAGAGGCCCGGCTGCCACCGGCTGGTAGGACAAAAGATGTTGTGCAAGTTTCTCATTGCGAGCACGTACGACTATATACGGAACACATGCCTATGGATTGCTTAGTACTTGGACACCGTTTCATTATTATCTACAAATGCCCTGCTTTGATTGTTACATGAGTTTCTCTCATCCATGCAACGCCCGTCATCCATCCCTGTGCCTACAGTATTTTAATCCTGCTGTTTACTATAATCACTAATGCTGTCTTTGTTACTCTGCTGCTGTTATTTCACTACTGCTACTGCTATAAAACTGTTACTACTGATAAACTCTTGCGAGCAAGTCTGTTTCCAGGTGTAGCTGAATTGACAACTCCGCTATTAAGGCTTTCAAGTATTCTTTGTCTCCCCTTGTGTCGAATCAATAAATTGGGTTTTACTTCCCGCGAAGACTGTTGCGATCCCCTATACTTGTGGGTCATCACCCCTTACCATGCTCCGCTGGGGAGACCGGCATTGGCCTAATTCATGGCCTCAACTCATGTGAGTTACCTTAACATGAAGATGCCAACACCAAATGGAGTCCTGACGGTGGTGGGCAACTACAAGATCTCGCTGGAAACCACTACAGCCGGATCATGCTTGGACGAATCACTGGCCATTTCAGAAGAGAAGAGGAGAATCCAGACAGCTATTGCCCTAGCACAGTCGGCACAGCTCAACATGGCCACAATGAGTAACCCGCTTGGCAGAACGGCGTTTAAGCCGCCAAAGGAGACGAATGACATTGTCCTGGATCCGGCAGACCCGGTGCGCACTGTTCGCATTGATGTCGGTTTGAGTGAGAAATAGGAAAGCGCGCTTGTCAACTTCCTCCATGAGAATCAGAACATCTTCGCCAGGTCCACTGATGACTTGGTAGGTGTGCCAACGGAGTTGGCTAAGCACTCTCTGAATGTCCGGAAAGACGCTAAGCCGGTGAAGCAGCCGTTGTGCCACTTCGCTGAGGACCGAATGAAGATCATCGGTGAGGAAGTCACCAAACTGCTGGTATCCGGCTTCATCATGGATGTCTTGCATACAGAGAGGGTGGACAATCTGTTCCTGGTCGAGAAGAAGAAGGAGGAAGACCCCAAAGCTCCGAAAGTATGGCGCATGTGTATTTACTAAACGGACCTGAACAAAACTTTTCCCAAATATCCGTTTTTGTTGCCTCGGATTGATCAAGTGATCGATTCCACTAGTAGGTGTGAGTTTTTGTCTTTTCTGGATGCTTAATTATTCTGGTTTTCACCAAATTCCCCTAAAAAAGAAAGATCAAATAAATACTGTATTATCACCCCGCACGGGGCTTATTGCTATGTCACCATGCCATTTGGTTTGACAAATGCAGGTGCGACATACCAGCGATGTATGAAAAAATGTTTACCAAACCAAATCGATAGAAATGTGCAAGTGTATGTCGATGATGTTGTCATAAAAACAAAAGGAAAAGATACGTTAGTTGGTGATCTGAGAGAAACATTCGATAACTCGTGAAGATTCCGGATGAAACTCAATCCAGCAAAGTGCACGTTCGATGTAACAGCTAGAAAATTACTCGGTTTCCTAGTTTCAAGCCGCGACATAGAAGATAATCCTGTTAAAATCCGGGTGATAGAAAGAATGGAGTTGCCCCAAACTCTGAATGACGTACAGAAGTTCACCGGATGCTTGACATCCCTCAGCCAGTTCGTAAGCCGGTTCGGAGAGAAAGATTTGCGCTTGTATGCAATAATAAAAAAATTAGACCAGTTCGTCTAGAAATCGCAAGCCGATGCGGCATTCAAAGAATTGAAGAAAATGTTGGCCACGCGCCGATATTTTCATCATCGTTGCCCAAAGAACTAAAGGTGCTTTACATAGCGGCCACAAACCGAGTTGTAAGTGTCGTGGTAGTTTTGGAAAGGGAGTGGAAGGAAAAACCGTGCAGAGGCTGGTATACTACCTGAGCGAAGTGCTCTGCCTCTCGAAGCAGAATTACCCACATTACCAAAAGATGACCTATGCCGTGTTCATGTCCGCCAGGAAACTTAAGCACTACTTCGAAGAGCACCCAATGACGGTGGTGTGTGAAGCTCCTTTCTCGGAGATCATAGACAACAAGGATGCCAGCGGCAGGATAGCCAAGTGGGCAATCGAACTATCTCCTTACGTGCCCCGGTATGAAAGAAGAGACGCCATTAAGTCATAAGCGCTGGCGGATTTCCTCGTAGATTGGACCGAGATGAAGTACAAGCCACCTAAACTGGAGATCGAGTGCTGGAGGATGCATTTTGATGGCTCAAATCTCAAAGAGGGCCTTGGTGCCGGAGTGGTTCTCACTTCACCAAAAGGAGATAACCTCAGATATGTGTTGCTGTTACATTTCAGGGCATCAAACAATGTCGTTGAGTAAAAGGCTATGGTGCTTGGGCTCAAGGTGGCAAAAGAAGTGGGAGTACACCGGATCATTTGTTATGGGGACTCGGATCTGGTGGTACAGTGATGGCGTGTACTCGGCATATGCAGACACGCTGTTGGGGAACCCCAAGAGGAAGGTGTGATGAGCACAGCAGCAAGTTTTCCCTCAGTACGAAACCAAGGTTTAATCGACAAGTAGGAGAAAGGCGTGACTTCTGAATGTGTTGCTGGCTGACTAGTGGCAGGGCGCACTACCGGCGTCAGCAACAACGTGGAACCTCCACACAACACAACCAAAGTACTTTGCCCCAACTTACAGTGAGGTTGTCAATCTCACTGGTTTTCTGAACATGAAGGATTGGTATCAAATGGAAGGAGATATTTGTAGAAAGTAAACAGAACAACATTGCAATTGAATTTATCGGTAAAGGAAATAGGAGATAGGACCGGGGTCCACAGTTCACTAGAGGTGTCTCTCCATAAAGAAAAAGCATGTTGCGTGAACAAATTACAACTGGTATTGGGTACCACAACATAGTACATAGTGTCGAGGGTAGCCCCCGAGTAGGGTAGTTCAGGAGTCCTCTATGGTCGTGATTTGTAGTTGCCACGATTTCCAGAGACGCCGCAGCTACTCTCATTCTTTGGGCTCTACAATAAAGTTTTGTCGGGTGCGCGTCCAGCGCTCCCGATGGGAGTAGCCCCCGAGTCCGGGCACGGGCGCTTGCAACCGGGTGCAGACTCGAGCTGAGCAATCATCTTTTTCTTCAGTCGTTTCTTCATAGGAATATCGTCGAGTCCTCATTTTATCGGGTGCGCGTCCAGCGCTCTCGATGTCTTCCAGTAGCCCCCGAGTCTGAATGCAGGACCATCCGATGTTACTCATTTTTCTTTGACTGCTCACGATAGTCTTTATGACATCACTGTTGACGTATTGCTGCTGTGGTTTGACTGACAAGACTTGACCTGACGGGCCCACCCTAGTTCTGCGCGGGCAGTTCTTAGGAAGTGACCAGTGCGCGCACACCGACCGAGGCATCTCCTCGATTTTCGCACATCGTGGGAATAATGGGCCGCCTGCTCCGTTCTTTTCTTTGACGCCACGTGTACAACCAGATCTGATCCACCTCCCACGATGCATGTGGAGTTATGGCCATGATCTTGCATAAATTTTTACGGCATAAATAGAGGGCCTCCTTGCTTTTACTTTTCACGCCTCTTACTGCTCATCTTCTCACCCAGCCTTTTCTGTCTCCTCTGTTCTTCCTTCAAGAGCTCCACGCGCCATGGGCAAGAAGAAGAGCACCAGCGCCTCAGACGCGGCCACAGTTAGCCGCGACTGGAGCGCCTCCGCCATTTTCAATCGCGGTGTGAACAAGCTGCGAGCCCTCGGCTTCATCTCCGCATCTGACGATGACATTCGTCTTCCAGGTGCCGTTTCTCGCCCAAGGCCTCCGAAGGGCTTCACTGTTATGTTCGCCGCTTTCTAGTTCCGTGGTCTCTCTCCTCCTGCCCACGAGTTTCTCCGCTCCCTTCTTTTCTTCTACGGGATTCAGCTCTGGCAGCTGACCCCAAACTCCATTCTCCACCTTTCCATCTTCATCACTGTCTGCGAGGCCTTCCTCGGCATTGACCCCCACTGGGGTCTTTGGAGGGAGATCTTCTATGTGAAGCGTCATAACGACAGCAAGCCCCACCCCCCCCCCCCCCCGTCGTCGGGAGCGTTGGCTTTGTTGTCAGGAAGGAGGTCGACTACTTCGACTACCCGATGAAGGAATCCGTCTAGGGCTGGCGCAACAAATGGTTTTATCTGCGAGACCCCTCGGTGCCTGGGCGGCGCTCGAATCTCCCCCTTTTGAAGATGTCCTGGTAGCTCATCTGAAGAAGTCCTGGCAAAACGCCCTTTCTCCCGAAGAGAGGGTGATAGCCGACAGGCTGTTCGACCAGGTCGTCATCCTGAAGAATACGGGAGGCTTGACGATGTGCGCCACTAAGGTAGTCTCAGTGTTCTTACAACGTCGAGTGCAGCTGCTAATGTCTCGACCCCACCAACAATGGCTTTATACTGGCAAGGATGACAAGTCGAGGATCAACTCTGCCGACCTATCAGCTGATGAACTCCGAGATGAAGTTCGTCGCTTGACGTGCCTCAGTATGAAGGACAATATTGTATTGACATCGGCTTGTCCCCCTTATGATCTAGACCATCTCCCGACTGAGGTAATTTTTGCTGCTTCTTGCTTGCTATCATTGCTTCTTTCTTCGTTGTGCTTTACAAACTTTCTTCTCTTGATAGGCCTCCACCGTTGCTCAATGCTATCCTCCTACGCCGGAAAGCGGTGTGGAACCAGAGTATGACGATGATGACTCTGAGGAGACCGAGGACGTCCAACAGGCCCTTGAGGACAGCGATGTCCAAGAGGACGATGCTGCCGAGGATGATGCTTTCATCAGGAGCAGGCGTCGCAAGCAGATAGACGAAGATTTTATTACAACGGCTGAATCAAGTCCTAGCGAACAAGATAATGATGCCGTTGAAACTTCTCCGCCTTCCCCTGCCAAAAAAGGGCCATCAGGCTTCTTTGCTGCCGAAGATGACCTAGACCTGTGAGCATCTTTACCCCTTTGTAACTTGTCCTTCATTGTTCTACATGCTAATCATTTATTTTTCTTAGGCAGCTCTGATGATGATAATGTTCCTCTCGCAAAGAGGGCCAAATTATCTTTTGAGAAAACGGCATCAGCTAAGGAGCCGAATCCCTCTCCTGCTAATCGACGCCGCCCCCAAGAACGGCTGTAGAAAAGATTCCAATGTCGAAGGTTATTCCTTCTGGCGATGTTCCCACTTCATCGGCTGCTCGCGACCACGTAAGTGTTTAGTCTGCCTTGACTTTTCTCTTGCTTCACCGAGTTTTTTTTACATATCCAACCGAATCTTCTTGATTTTCCTTATTGCAGCCGATTTATGCCACAGTCGATGTTGTGGTGGATTTCGCTGAGCAATTCACCCGACTAGAAGCTGAAAACACTCAGCTTCGGAAGACTGTCAAAACTTCAGCTGATCAGGTGCTGGAGGCCAACAGGCTTGCCACCGACACCAAGAATGAAAATGACTTACTGAAGGAGGAGTTAAAGAAGCTGAAGCGGCAGATGAAGGATGAACAAGATGCCAGGCAAGAGGCTGCGGCTGCAACCGATAAGAAGGAAGGCGTCCTCCGCGAATCCATCAAGGATTTATTGGGTAAAATTCATGGCACATGGTTTCTTTCTTGGTATTTCCTTTCTGATTGCTAATCTGTCTTTCTTTCAGAGGTTGTCGATATAACCATCACTCGAGCTCATCAGCTTCGGGAGGATTCTACGTCTGATGCCCTTTCGCTTGCCGCTGAGTCCAATGTCCAAGTTCTTGGACTTCTGCAGAAGACTAAAGGAGCGTTGTCGAGGCTATACTCGATGATCTTCCCAAAGATGAAGCATGACAAGACTCTTGGTGAGATGGCAGATGCTTTCCTTGTTGACTCTTCCGAGCCCGTAGAGGTATTGAAACGCCGTTCCCGCTTGTTTGGGGCGGTCCTTACTTTCCAGCTACTGATGGGCTATGGGATGGGGTCTGACTTAGAGAAGTTGTCTAAGGCATTGCCTGTGGATGACGACAACCATTTAGTCAACCTCGAACCCTTCAAACGATTGGCAGTGACATGTGCCAATCAGCTCCTGAAATTGGTTGATGAAGCACAGGCCAAGCCTACTCCTGAAGCTGCTCCCGGCTCATCATCGGCACTTCCTTGAACACTTAATTGTAAATAAGACCGATCGCACCTGTTTTATTTCGGCTCTGTTGCCAGTTTGAACAATCTTTTGAATGTAACATACATACTCAGCACTCCTGATGGGAGACTTATGTTGATGCCGTTCTGAACCGAAAGTTGTACTGCAGATTCCTTCATCTTCTTCCCGTGCCGAGCTTTTTCCAAATTCTTCGACTAACGATGAATCTGGCCTTGTTCGTCGTTTACGTGACCAACTGTCTCGTTTGAATAAGGATATCACCTCTCTTCACGCGATGGTAGCGTTGGTGAAGAAAAAGAGTGAAATAGCAACTGCTATTGAGCAGCATGCTCTCAGTCGTCTTCATATCGCCACCGAAAGTTTGGGCTGTAAGTGTTAACCATCTTTTGATTTCTGACGTAGCTTGGATGTTCCTTTAACTGATGTTCATTCCTTTACACACTACAATAAATCTGCCATAATATGACGTTTTTTATGACTTATGACTGAAAATCAAAATGTCATAGCTTTATGACGTTCCTAGCTTTGACCGTCCTTGGCCACTCGGGGGGGGGGGGGGGCAAAGCCCTAGAAAATCGTGACGTTATTGGGCAAAAACGTCGTTAGCTGCTTAAACGAAAACGTCATAAGCTAAATGAGGTGAATAATGCTTGAATCAGCGCTGTGAGTTGGATACCATGTCATCGATTTTGCCTACGTGTCTTCTTTCAGTGCCACACGGCTGGCTACGTGAACTCACTTTTTCCCTATGTGTCATACCTATGTATCATTTTTTGCTTACGTGTCTCCGCCACTATGCCACATGGTCCCACGACCGGAGAGCTACGTGTCTCAGCCAATGCAACATGGTTAGCAGGACCCACAGCACACAGGGCTACCTGTCCACCACAGGAAAAAGAATTCGCGCAAGGGGCGCGACCGGGAGTCGAACCCGCAACCTACCAAGGTAGGACGCAGCGCGCAACCACTACACCACCAATTATTTAGTGATAGTTATACACATTCAAGATTTTTAAAGATACACACGGTATTTTATTTCTGGCCGGCGGTTTTGGGCCTGTCTAGAATTTGTTCTTTCTCCACCGAATGGGCCAATGGCTCAACAATTCACTAGACATGTATGGGGGGTAAGAGAGCAGAAATATGGGCTGCCGATTAGTTTCAGCCCAATTCTTGTTTTTTCTACAAACAAATTTAAAAGCCATATTCGAGTAAATTGATCGTCAGTTTTGTACATGATCTTGGATGAAGATGATCCAAAAAATAAAAATTTCTTTGTATTGATCAGACCCATAATTTTCATATCAACGAATCATTCATATATATGAATAATATCGATCAGATTCATATTGGTGAATCATTCAAATTTGTATTTGATTCAAAATATGGCCAAAACGACGGGCATGAATGTTCTTACCTATGTGTTGAATCTTAAAGAAAAAATTGTAGATCTATGATGAAATAGATAGTTTTGAACCTTAAAATGATTTTTTGGAAAAATAATGAGTAAACTATCAAGCACCTGTGGTTCAAATTTGACCAAGTTCCAGCTGAATCTGCAGCATTTTGTCTTTTTTGTGAGAGGGTACCTAGGGATATTTTAGATGAAAATAGTGGATATTTCTACATAGAATGTGGTATAGTATGCTTGAAATTTTTGGTTTCCCAAATTTGCAAAGGTTTCTTGGTAGGTGCTTCACAAAAAAACCCATTTGTGGAGGTTATAAAATGAAAATTGGATTTTTTGTGCAAAGAAAAAATAAAACCCCAACATCAACATTGTTCTAAATCCCAAGATGCACACATGTGCACAAGATGGGATCATTTGAACGAACTATGCCATGGTTCCGGTCATAACCTAGCTCATTTGGCTTGAAAGCCATGAAACTTCGAACGAGATAGGTCATTTCAGAGAAGAGTTTTCTAATATATTTGAGATACTCCAAGTTTGTAATTTTTCTTAGCAACTAGGACACATAACATGACACAATGCGAAGGTATTCCATGAGTTTTGATTTTTTTTGAATTTTGTATGCTTGATTCAAAATATGGCCAAAACGGCGGGCACGAATGTCCTTACCTATTTGTTGAATCTTGCAAAACCTTTTATGGATCTATGATGAAATAGATAGTTTTGAACCTTAAAATGATTTTTTGGATAATTCATGAGCAAACTATCAAGCACCTATAGTTCAAATTTGACCCAGTTCCACCAGAATTTGCAGCATTTTGTCTTTTTTGTGAGAGGTACCTAGGGATATTTTTAGATGCAAGTAGTTGGTTATTTCTACATGTAATGTTGTATAGTATGCTTGAAATTTTTGGTTTCCCAAATTTGCAAAGGTTTCTTGGTAGGTGCTTCAAAAAAAACCCATTTGTGGAGGTTAGAAAATGAAAATTGGATTTTTTGTGCAAAGAAAAAATAAAACCCCAACATCAACATTGTTCTAAATCCCAAGATGCACACATGTGAACAAGATGGGATCATTTGAACGAACTATGACATGGTTCCGGTCATAACCTAGCTCATTTGGCTTGAAAGCCATGAAACTTCGAACGAGATAGGTCATTTCTGAGAAGAGTTTTTTAATATATATGTCATACTCCAAGTTTTTAATTTTTTCTAGCAACTAGGTCACATAACATTACATTGTGCAAATGTTTTTCATGTTTTTTGAATTTTTTGTGCTTGATTGAAAGTGTGCAAATGGATATGGCCAATCAGAGGACAACAAACCACTACTAGCGGATCAGCCCCGGACCTTCATCTCGGCCGTCCAAACCACCATGATTGAATGCACTGAATTCATCCTGAAATATTTCCCGCACCAGATTTTGCAATTGGCGCCTAAGGATTTTTGGTTTGAAATGACCCAAATGCCAATACATTGACACACCAAAACTGAAAAAGCAGGGTTATTTTGGACAATCTCCCACCTCCCACCACGCCACCCACCAACCCCATCCACTCGTCTCCAATCTCCCACCAACCCCATCCGCTCGTCTCCACATCGCCGCCTCCCTCCTCCCCTCTACTCCACATCAACTGCCGGCCTAGATCCGGCCAACTCCGGCCACTCGTTGCCTCGCCGACCATCTCCCCAGCACTACACCTTCCCACTCTCTCTATCCCACCTTATGGAACAACCATACAACATCTTCCCAGAACCTAGCCCAGGATCCCGCCTGTACAAAGAGGAGCAGGACGCCTCCCCTCTACCCAGGTCATGGCGACGGCGGCGCCTCGGCAACGGACCTTGAGCGCCTCTCTTTACTTTCTCTGCGCTCTCTCTCCCCCGTCTAATCTCTCTGTATCTCTCTGCAGGTGCCCTCAGATCCGAGGGTGGAGCCTCCACGGGAGCGTGGGTGTGACTGGTGGGAGGTGGAGTCCAGCTCAGCATCCCCACGCAGGTCTCCTTCCTCCTCGAGCCTCCCCAAATCGAAGAGAGGCAGCCTAAAACCCTAAGCCCCGCACCGGATCTCGCCGCCGCACACCGGAGCCCCGCCGCCGCCGCCCACGCCGCCGCCATGGACATGGGAGCGATGAACGACCTGGAGAGGCTCTTATTCTTCGACCTCGCCTGCAAGACCGCCAAGACCGCCTACGACGAGAACCCGCTCAACGCCGATGTAACGCCTCCCTCCTCCCTCCCTCCCCTGTTCTAGTCGTTTGTTGTTCCGAGCGGACGCGGGTCCGATCCCATCTGATCTGGTCTGATGATTCTTCTGTTGTGCTATCTGCGTCGCAGAACCTCACGCGATGGGGCGGAGCGCTGCTGGAGCTGTCGCAGAGGCAGAACGGACCCGAGGGCCTCAAGTGCCTCGAAGGTATGCCTCTAGATTTCCACACTTGCTTATGCTGATTGTTCTGTGCTCTGGATTGATTCTATGCGGATGTGGCGTGGCTTCAGTTGCCTCCTTGCAGACATTGGAACTTGCAATAGATTGGGGCTTTCCTTTCACTGTATACTTCCTTAACGTTGTTATTATCAAGTTATGTGTAAGGGCCTGGGTTGTGCCTTTTATGCCCACCAATACTTTAGCTCAAGGTGTACCAGAGAAAAATAAGTTACTTTGATTTGTGGGAACATAGAACATCATTATGGTTAATTTTCTAAACTCTGCAGTATTTAGATGTTTGGTATGATAGTAGCAACTACAGAAAGTAATAAAGAAGAAGGCAGTAGTGCTTGTGAATATGTATGCATTAGGTGAAGGCTACTAGTAGTGCTTGTGAATATGTATGCATTTGGAACTTGCAATAGATTGGGTTCGTGTTCCATTTGGGTTAATCATCAGCAGGGCGTTGCGATATTCACTCCAGTGATTGTTCTCGGTAGTTGCGAATCAGGCACACATGATTAGGCCTAGTGCTTTTCCGTCATAGATTTGCATGGTTTTACAGCTTTAAATGCAGCAATAAAATGTACCTGTTGATTTCGATCTGATCTGTTCATGTGGTGCCCGTTGTATAATTAAATCATTTGGTCTTAATATAATTTTTGAGCCAGTGTTTTGTTATTTAATTTTATTGTGAGGGTTGGAGTGGATCTGATTTAAAATTGCAGTATAAAGACCAATGTTTTACTCTAGGCATTCAAGTATTACCCTACATACAGATCTGATTAAGTAACTAGTCTGTATGATTGTGTTCTGTTTCGATTTGTGTTGCCATTATCCCCGACATCCAACAAACCATCATGCTCATAACTGTGCCTACTAAAGTACTACCGCAATATTTCTGGTAGTGGTGCTGATGGGCTGCAGTTCGGTGGAAATCCAATCTTTACCTTGTTGATTAGCTATTCATCATGTTTCAGTTTCATTCATGCATCTCTGTTGCGGTCAGAAACCCACCGGCGAGCAGCGACGGGCAACACAGTAGAGCCGGGAGGCTCCCAGGACTGCGGCTGGCCCTGGTCCCTCCGAGCGACGGCCCGCAAAGATTCGGCACGCACGTCCGATGCTGGTGCAAGGGCGTGCCACCTGACCTATACCTGGTCAGGAAGGTGATGGAGATGCCTCGCTTAGTTTCCTGCATGGCATACACGTAGACATTAAATACGAGCCTCGATCGGCTCTCAGGTTGTCCTGTGAATCGGCTCAAAGAGCCGATCCACCCATGATTCGCACGAGGTGTACGAATATATGGTGGTCCTGCTTGATCAATATAAAACTAAAACGATCTACTATGATTTAGGGTTTTCACCACATAATCGGAACATCCTACTCGTGATTGAGCCTGGCGGCCACGCACGGTGATCGTAAACCGTCCCTAGACAAGGCCTAAAAACCAACACGAGGTTGATCCCCGGAACATCCTGTCTAGGGCTAGCAAACTACACCCTACGCGCCACTGGATCCTTCAATCCGTTTGTAAGGCCTAACTATGCAGATATTAAACTAATCCTTGGAGAACAAGGAGCAACCATAACGGATCGGATCTACTTAAATAATGATCAAGCGGGGTGCCGCCCCTACACCTAAGATAGGTGTAAGGGCGGCTAGACGTCTCAGGGTTGCACTACGATAGCATATGATACGATGAATAATGCTAACCCTAACACATCTAAGATAACTACGTTGCTCGCCATCAAAAAGGCTTCAGTACGAGCAACGCATGAACAGCGAATAAACTTGTACTGCCTAGATCGCAAGATGCGATCTAGGCAGCACGATGCTTACCCGGAAGAAACCCTCGAGACAAGGGAGTTGGCGATGCGCCTAGATTGGTTTGTGGTGAACGTGATTGTTGTTTATTTCATAAACCCTAGATACATATTTATAGTCCGTAGACTTTCTAACGTGGGAATAATCCCAACCGTGCACGAGCCAAACTCTAACTAACCGACACGTATCCTACTATATTACAGATACACGGGCAAACTAGCCCAAACTTTGCATATAAGGCCGATTCACGTATATTCTTCCATGTATATTCTTCAAGCCCATCTTGATCGCGGCCCACCTCTAACTCGGTCAAATTCTAGTGATAACACATGCCCCCCTGGTTTTGGAATTGATAATTCCAAAATCACTCTGCTTTTCTTCGTCGGGTCATGTCGTGGTAGAGCAAAATCGTCGCAGTATTCTTCATCATGATGCCTTGCCTTCTCAACTTCTCTGCAAGATTTGATAGCTTTAGCATCACTTCCTCGGAAACTGCAATGGCATTAAATCTCCACTAGGCTCCCCTTTATTTAACTGTGCCGACCGATTCGCTTCTTCATCCCCCTCCTCTGTTCTAACTATCGGCACCGAAAAACCCTCTTTCCCTGTAGCAATGTCTTCTTCTTCCTCCGTCTCCTCCGGCCTTTCTTTCCAATCTTCTTCCTCGAGCGAGCCGATGTCAGAACCAGAGTGGGACTTCGACTTCGTGTCAGATGGCCCACCAGAAACCCTCGTCGGATCAGATGGCGACCTGCCCCCGACTGATGGGGAGGACGACCTCCAGTTCCTCATTGAAGGGGAACTGGAGAGCGAGAGCGAGGATGACCTCCACTCCTGGAGGAACCCCACTTCCTCCGATAAGGAGGAGGAAGAGGACGACGCGGAAGAAGAGGAGGAACAGGAAGAAGAGGAGGAAGACGACTCCTCCTCCTCCGCTGGGTACCCGCCGGCGAAGCGCTTCCGCGCTTGGGCGGACAGTGAAGATGATGATGATGACGAAGAGGAAGAAGCTCCGGCCTAGGGCTGGGGCAGCAGCGACGAGGAGTTCTCCGGAAGCAGCGTCGGCGGCAGCTACGATGCCGACGACGAGGGCAGCGAGGATTAGTAGAGTAGGATCAGTAGTACTCGAGCAATCGGCTCTTCTTTTGTTCCCCCTTTCTTGAGCAATCGGCTCTTCATTGTAAAAAACCCTCCTTTTATTAATGAAGAAGTATTTCCAATCAACTTTTTGCCGATAGTCAAAGTCAAATGATCTCCCAAAAGAGCCGATGGCATCGCATCGGTCTCTACCATAAAAACACGAGTAAGGCCGACCCAGCTGCCCCTCCAAACGGTAACCTGCGACCTCTGTCTGAGAAAGCAAAACTCAGATCCCCAAATCGCCGCCTGAGCAGTTCCAACTCACGGCCATCCGCAACCCAGATCTCGACCGCGCCACCCCAACTCTACAGCGCCTCCAATGGCGGAATCATCCAATACCAACGCCATGGTCTCCGGTCTGAAGGTAATCCTTAACCTCCTCTCGCCATTCGAATCAACGTCAAGATTAATAGCAAACACCTAAATTAATGTTCTGTTCTGTTATTAATTTTAGGTTTCAGACATCCTACTGCCACATCCTTCTCTCGCAAATTCTATGTGCCTCGGTCCCCGTTCTTCCGAGAGTTCCGCCCTCTTAATTTCATGCGAGGCTAACAGAATCCCCTTCGTGAACCAGAACTTGGATCTGTCTTCCTGGGCCGACTGCCTGCGAGCCTGGCCTAATCCTCCTGAGGGTTGGGTAGCATGGTACAATAGAGTATCCAAAACCCACTATGCCACCTGGGAAGCCATAGGGATAGCCGATGCTTTGTCATTATCATTGTCTCCCCTTGAAAAGAATGAAAATATTCTGAAAACCATCGGCTACTTCTGGTCTGATGCACTGAACTGCTTCATGTTTGGCCATGGCCCTATGACACCAACTCTGCTGGATGTGGCCATGATCACAGGCCTAGACATTGCATCCCCAAGCCCTTCTGCATTCAAACTGCCAAAAGTTCCTTTCACCCTTTCCTCTAAAAAAGAGTGTACCAGCTAGGGTGCCTACCTCAATCGTTATATGAAAACCAAAGGCCCTGTGACAGAGAGAGAACACACAGCCTTCCTGAACTTCTGGTTGGAGCACTTCATATTCTGTGGCCCATCACTCGCCCCTACCAAAAATTACCTTTCCCTGGCCTATGAACTTGCCAAAGGCACCCAACTTGGCCTCGGCAAACTGTTTCTTGGAGAGGTCTATCGATCTCTCCAACTGATGTCTGTCAAACTGTTCTCTCAAAAGACAGTTAAAACTGGAGGCCCCTGGTGGTTTATTCAGTTATGGGCTCAGCTGTACTTTCAGAACCAGATCCCAGACTTCCCACCTTTGACCACCTGCACCTTCCCGAATGCTAATGGAAAGGAGATCCGATGCACCAGCTATGGCCAAGCTTTGTATGGTCTCCCAGGCAGCAGGCTGATCCCTAAGGAAGCAGCAGGGTGGTTCAAGATTTTCTTCCAAGGTTTGGACAACCCCCTGTTCTTTCCTTATACTGAATCGGAGAACTTTGAGAACCCAGTCTCCTTCCGATTGGATAACTTTGCCGATGACGCTAGCACCCGGCATCTGTACTCTATCATGATTCGTCCTTGCTTCCTCCCAGTTGGCATGAGTACCTCAAACCGGATCATCAAGCCTGGTTATGAGTCTTACCAACCGGTAGTAGTAGCCCGATAGCTTGGTCTCGGGCAAGTGCCTCCACACTTCTTCCTACACCACCTGACAGCAAGCAGAGCTGAACTGCCTGACATCCTTACTGGCCAAAGGTGCTATACCTTCTTTGATGCTCTAGCCGTTCCAATGCCCCACAACCTCCGTTTCACCTTCACTACCGATGGTTTCGAGACTTGGTGGTCCATGTGGAAGACCCATGCCTTCAGAAGAGCTCTAGGACCGCTGCTGAGACAACTTGATGCCGAGTATGACGTTCCTGCAGACCAGGTACCATTACTTATAAATTTCTTGCAATGGCTTATGGTGATTGTCTGTAACCTGATTCCATCTCCTGGTAGCAACAAGATGGCCCAGTTCCCACGCAAGCCGATGGCTCCCCCTTTGAATTCCTTCCTCCAGCCCCAGTGGTTCTCTTCTGCCAGAGCTCGCCACCCCTGAAGAAAGTCATAATGCAGAGTCAGCCGATTTCACCAAAATCGGCTCACAAGAGTAAAGCATCTTCGGGGCCGGATGCCCCCCGAGCCTCAACTCAGGCGAGGACGGCAGTGAGGAAGGTGGCTGCCAGAAAGACCCTGAAGCGCAAAGCTCCTGCCCAAGACAGCTGATACGTCCAAAACGTATCTACTTTCCCGAACACTTTTGCTATTGTTTTGCCTCTAATTTGTGTATTTTGGATGCAACTAACACGGACTAACACTGTTTTCAGCAGAACTGTTCTGGTGTCTCGTTTTTGTGCAGAAATCCAACTTTCGGGAAAATCCTCGGAATTTATGCAGAAGGCCCTATTTTCCCAGAATACTGACGGAGCCAGAAGGACAATTAAGGTGGAGGCCCGAGGGCCCCACACCATAGGGCGGCGCGGCCTAGGGGGGGCCGCGCGGCCATGTGGTGTGGCCCCCTCGGCCGGCCTCCGACGCCCTCCTTCGGACTATTTATCGGCCTCGACCTAAAAATGCACGGGAAGAAGTCGAAGTCGCCAGAAACCCTCCAGAACGCCGCCACATCGCGAAACTCCGTCGCGGGAGCCAGAAGTCTCCGTTCTGGCACTCCGCCGGGACGGGGAATTGGAGGAGATCATCGCCGCCATCACCGCCAACGCCTCTACATCAACCAGCCATGTTTCCCCCATCCATGTGTGAGTAATTCCCTCGCTGTAGGCCGAAGGGGATGGTAGGGATTGGATGAGATTGGTCATGTAATAGCATAAGATTGTTAGGGCATAGTGCCTAGTGTCCGTAATTGGTACTTTGATGATATTGTTGCAACTTGTTATGCTTAATGCTTGTCACTAGGGCCCGAGTGCCATGATCTCAGATCTGAACATGTTATTGTTTCATCAAGATATTCATTGTTTATGGTCTTACCTATAAGTTGTATACACATGTCGCTGTCCGGAACCAATGGCCCCGAAGTGACAAGAATTGGGACAACCGGAGGGGATGGTAGCGATGTGAGGATCACATGTGTTCACGGAGTGTTAATGCTTTGCTCCGGTACTCTATTAAAAGGAGTACCTTAATATCCAGTAGTTTCCCTTGAGGCCCGGCTGCCACCGGCTGGTAGGACAAAAGATGTTGTGCAAGTTTCTCATTGCGAGCACGCACGACTATATATGGAACACATGCCTATTGATTGCTTTGTACTTGGACACCATTTTATTATTATCTGCAAATGCCCTGCTATGATTGTTACATGAGTTTCTCTCATCCATGCAACGCCCGTCATCCGTCCCCGTGCCTACAGTATTTTAATCCTGCTGTTTACTAAAATCACTACTCCTGTCTTTGTTACTCTGCTGCTGTTATTTCACTACTGCTACTGCTATAAAACTGTTACTACTGATAAACTCTTGTGAGCAAGTCTGTTTCCAGGTGCAGCTGAATTGACAACTCCGCTGTTAAGGCTTCCAAGTGTTCTTTGTCTCCCCTTGTGTCGAATCAATAAAGTGGGTTTTCCTTCCCTCGTCGACTGGTGCGATCCCCTATACTTGTGGGTCATCAAGACTATTTTACGCACCGTTGCCGGGGAGCATAGCTTTATTTGGAAGTTCACTTGGATTAATATTGTTCGCTGCAAATTCTCCATCATGGGTAAACCTCGCGATACTAAGGTCGCCATATTACCATCCACTACAAGAAAAGGTACAATTCTGAATACCTCCGCTACACTTGATTCACCATCTGTGATTGATAAACTTGTTTCACCGCCACATGCTTCACATGCGGGTACTTCTGCTGAATCTGAAAACTCTCATAATATTGATAATATTTCTGCTGTGCTTGATGATAGTGGTTCGTTGGGATCCTTTCTAGATGCTACAATTGCTAGGTCTAGACAAATTGAAAATACTGAAACTCCTAATGCTACTACACCTGTTAATTCACCTGAACTTGATTATTTTAGTGATGATCCTGATGAAGATTATGTGGAGCTTAATGATGATTTTATTAAAAAATGCAATGCTACTACTGATGCAAGAAAAATTAAAAAGTTGCTTGCAGAACATGCTGTTAGATATAAACTGTCTCCTGATCCTAAGTTTGCCACATCTCCTATAAACATTAAGGATAAAGATTATAATTTTTCTCTTGATTTATCTCATATAGCTATTGTTGAGAAAACACCCTTTTGTGGTACTGAAAAGGAAAGTGCTGTTGAACACATGATTGAGTTATCTACTCTAAGTAGCTTGTTTTCTGATGATGTCAAGATGCGTACTTACTTTGTTGCTAAAATCTTTCCATTCTCATTAAAGGATGACGCTAAAACTTGGTATAATAGTTTGCCACCTAATTCTATTAAAAGTCCAAAAGAATTGCTTGATGTTTTCTTCCGTAAATACTTTCCTGCTAGTGCTCAACATATTGCTTTGCAGAGAATTTATAATTTTAACCAGGAGGATGGAGAGAAATTGCCTGAGGCTTGGGCGAGATTTTGCTCTCTTATTAGAGCTCGGCCTGACCATGATTTGGAAAAGCATGATTTACTTGATATATTTTATAGTGGACTAACCATTGAGTCTAGGGCATACCTGGATAGTTGTGCTGGTTGTGTTTTCAGGAAAAGAACTCCAGACGACGCTGAAGAATTATTGGCTAAAATAGGCCGGAATCATGATGATTGGACTACGCCTGAACCAACTCCAACGCCAATATTAAAGAAGAGGGGTTTAATTAAATTGAATGATGAAGATATGAGGGAAGCCAAGAAGTCTCTCAAGGTGAAAGGTATTAAATCTGAAGATGTGAAGAATCTTCCTCCCATAGAAGATATATGTGAGACAATTCCCCCTTCATCCATGATTGAGGTAAATTCCCTTCAGCATTTTACTAGGGAAGATATTCCGTATTCGAAACCTCCTGCACAATGCTTAGATGAGTTTGATAATTATATTGTTAAACAAGAAAATTTTAATATGAGAGTAGAGAATCATTTAATGGAAAATTCTCGAGCTATTAGTGAATTGCATGATATTGTAGAGAGAACATCGAATGATGTTAAGATGCTTGTTAAACATTTTCATATGGTTCAAACTCAAATTGATCAACTCACTAAAGTGCAAAATGACTTGTTAGGAAATAATTCTAAAGAAAAACATGCTTATGAAGTAACAACTAGAGGTGGTGTTTCTACTCAGGATCCTTTATATCCTGAGGGACATCCCAAAAGAGTTGAACAAGATTCTCAACGAACTAAAACTAGTGCTCTATATAAGAAAAAGAAAAAGAAACATAAGAATGTTGTAGAATCCTCTGAACCTGTTAATGATCCTAATAGTATTTCTATTTCTGATGCTGAAACTGAAAGTGGTAATGAACATGATAATGATAATGATAATGATAAGAATGATGCTCCTGATAAAGAAGAGGTTGAAGAAGAACCTGAAAAGCATGCTAAAAATAAAAAGTATACTAAAGAAGATTTTATTGCTGAGAAACATGGTAATGAAAGAGAACCTTGGGTGCAAAAGCAAATGCCTTTTCCTGCTAAGAAACTAAAATCAAAGGAAGAAGAACACTATAATAAATTTTGTGATTGGATGAAACCTTTATTCTTACAAATCCCTTTGACTGATGCTATTAAATTGCCTCCTTATTCAAAGTATATGAAAGATATTGTTACTAACAAAAGGAAAATCCCCAATGAGGAAATTTCCACTATGCTTGCTAATTACTCTTTCAATGGCAAAGTGCCAAAGAAGTTGGGCGACCCAGGTATACCTACTATTCCTACTATTCCTTGTTCTATCAAGAATAATTATGTTAAAACTGCTCTATGTGACTTGGGAGCCGGTGTTAGTGTTATGCCTTTTTCTCTTTATAAGAGACTTTATTTAGATAAGTTGATACCTACTGATATATCTTTGCAAATGGCTGATAAATCTACTGCTATCCCTGTTGGTATATGTGAGGATGTTCCTGTTCAAGTTACTACTAACTGCTTGATATTAACTGATTTTGTTGTGTTGGAAATGCCTGAAGATGATAATATGTCTATTATTCTTGGGAGACCTTTTCTTAACACCGCAGGGGCTGTTATTGATTGCAATAAAGGAAAGGTTACTTTCAATGTTGATGATAGGGAGCATACAGTTTATTTCCCCAAGAAGATTGATAAAGTATGTGGAGTCAATACTATTTTTAATGTGAGAACTATCAAAGTGGGAACTATTGATTGTCCTATATATGAGCCTAAGGAAGAATATCAAACTCTCGTGATTGGATCCATATCAATACAATTCAAGGTAACATGATTGATTTGAGGTTTATTTCTTCTTATGCTATGTAAAATTTATTTGGTGGCAAGACTTGATCAACCTTGTTAACGAATACTTTTTATATGCATAGAGGAGGTAAACAACATCTCTTTCTTCCTCCACTTGCTCTAGTTGCTGTAGCATTTTTAATTTGCAAAGTTCCTTGGTTAATTGGAGATTTCAAAATTTTTCCTGGCCAGTAATAATAAACTAAATACCCAGAAATGTGCATTTTTCAAAGTTTTCAAAAATTCACAAAAATTATATCGTTGGTCCTATTTTTCAACGAGGCACCTGGGAGCACCAGAGGATGACCTGTGGGGCACCAGAGGGTGCCACACCACAGGCCAGCGCGGCCAAGGAGGGGGGCGCGCCACCTTGTGGTGTGGGCCCCTCCTTGCCCCACTATCTCATCTCTTTCTCCCAGCATCTTCTCTCTCCCGAAAAAACTCGAACCAGCTTCCTCTCACTCGCGTTTTTGCTCAAGAGCTCAGGATTTTTCGATCTCTTTGCTCAACCCAGATTTCTTGCTGAAATTTGGCACATTTGCTCCTTGAGAAGAGATGAAGAAGTTCAACTTTGGAGAGTTGTTCAAGAAAGGAACAACCAGCACCGGGAGGCCTTCTAGGGCCGCCACCCGGCTTAGGCGATCGTACAACGAGGATATCATCGCGCCTAGCTTCGCGCCCGAAGAGGACAACGGGGCTCCTAATGCTTCGTCTTTTCCATGCTATGATTTTCTGAGGAATGCAGGGATATTGGAGGATTTCTTCACCCTTGTCAACAAGGCGGGCTTAACCACCTATGTGGGAGATGAAAGGGAGCAATACTACATGCTCACCAAAATCTTCATCGAGAGCTTCAAGTTCCACAACAAGCAATATGAGCCGACAGTTGCATTCAAGATCTATGGTAATCCTGTTACTATGGGATTGGAAGATTTTTGTCGTGCATTGGATATTGCCCCTGTAGGTACAGCAAGTAGGATTGATGACAACCCCCGGGACTTGTTGGAGCTCTATCGAGGGATTACCGATGATGATTGTCGCACCATTCAGCGTGGCAAGATAAGGAACATTCAACTCCCCGCCATTAAGTATTTTGCATATTACATTGCTACTAGCATTCTTGGTAGGGAGAACACTAGCAATATTTCTAGTTACCATCTTGCTTTCTTGAATATTGCACTTACTGGTCGGACATCTTATCACCTTGGTTCTCTTATTGCTCGCCGCCTGTCTAATAGAGGGCCTATTTTTGGAGGAACTATTGCACTGCGCGTTTTAACATATCTAAGGCTTCCTCTTGATCCTAATGATGTGCCATTGGCCCCTAGGAAACTTGATATTGCTGCTATGAAGAGTCATCATTTTGTTACCGCTGATTCTACTTTAGATAATATGGTCTATAGAATGTTGTTTGCTGACGGGGATGAGAAGGAAATCCCTCTTCCCCAACCAGGTTTGCTCAGTATTGACAGGCAATCATGGTCGTGCACTAAGGAGGAGGTGGATGAACATATGAAGATACAAGACTTCCACCAGCAGCATGACTCCGAGGACGCCGAGCCCTCCTATGATTACACCGTCACATATCCGGGTGCCTCTTCTAGCACATACCCGGAAGATGATCTATCTTCGTCGTACTACGGAGATACTACCTCATGGGATCGATGGGATTGAACTCCACTTAGGCCAAAAGCCTAAGCTTGGGGGGAGGTATACCGGCATCACTCATTCTTTGCATATTATGGTTGCTGGATACTTGTACATATTTGTTTTGTTCGTTTGAGTGGTTTTCTAATGAGAGGGAGATGATATTTGGGGAAGTGCTGCCTGAAAACAGATTCTGGACTGTTACTAGAAAAATTCGTGCGCACAGCCAGAGCGTTATTTTGAGCTTCCAATTTTTGTGAAGGTTCCCCAGGTTGTTATCTAACTTTCATTAGTTTAACACTTTTCGAGCTGAGCAACGTAAGATTTTTGTAAAAATCGATTTCTGTACTGCTGTCAGGTTTTGGCAGATTTCTGCCATCTCGCTTTTCTGTGTTTCTTCTAGTTTGCTATTTCTTGTTTTTGCTTTGTTTCCTTTCCAAAACACAAAAAGACCAAAAATATTTCTGTTGTTTCTTTTCACCATTTGTTTATCTTGGTTTCTTGCATTTGTTTTGCTTTATTTGCTATTGCTAGTTTGCTATAAGAAAACCCAAAAAGATTTTGCTTTGTTTGCTTGTTTCCTTTTGTTCTTGTTTGCAATTCGAAAACACCAAAAATATTTGCTGTTCTTCTTTGGTTTGTAAAGTTCATTATGAGTTCAATGGTCTTCGGTGGCTGGAGCATGGTTTTCATTTCATATTATCCAAGCTACACAAGTGAAAAGGGCAATGATGACGATCTATGACAATCTGATTGTGGTGAGAGGCTGGTATGAACTCTATTTGTTTTCATTTTTTGTACATATACTCATCCATGTGAGCATGCTTAGTTGGTTCATGTGAGGTATATGTTATTTGAGAAAGTCTAGTAGTTCATGATCTCTCATGTTTAGCTCCAATTTATTAATATGAGTAGCATGTCATGGATGTTTGCTTGCATTGTTTTATTCATAAGTAAGTATGGCATTGTGGTATCCTCCTCTGAATAATTCATTTATATCGACTTGGCACATGCTCACGCATGCATATGACTGAACAAAAGTCAATTAAGCCTCGATGATCTATATTGCTTCAGAGTTCTTGTATCACTTTTATGCCTCCGTTAATTTATTTTGCCGCAAGCATGATTATGACGATTCTTTGCTCTCTTGATTTGTCGCTCCCTAGTCTATTGCTAGCCTTCACTTGTACTGAGCGGGAACGCTGCTCGTGCTTCCAAACACATGAAAACCAAGTTATTCCAGAGTGTCCACCATAAATACCTATGCATGGCATTTCAAACCATTCCAAGTAAATTCTCATGCGCTACCTTTAAAACCTTCAAAATGCTTCTCAATTTGTGTTTATGTTTCATAGCTCATGAGGAAGTATGTGGTGTTTAGCTTTCAACCTTGTCATTTACTTCTGACGGACTCTCATATGGACTAGTGGCACATCCGCTTATCCAATAATTTTGCAAAAAGAGCTGGCAATGGGATTCCCAGTCCCGAATTAATTAACTTAAATAGACACTCCTCCATGGTTTGTGATTGTTGGACGGCACCCGAAGGATTCGGTTAGCCATGGCTTGTGTAAGCAAAGGTTGGGGGGAGTGTCATCATCATAATAAAACTAAAATAAAAAGGCACTCCTTCATGGTATGAGATTGTTGGTAGGCACCCGAGGATTCGGTTAGCCATGGTTTGTGTAAGAAAGGTTGGAAGGAGTGCCAAATAAATATGCAATAATTCATGGGAGCCGCTCTTGAGAGTCCGGTTGGCGAGGTAGTTGGTGTACCCATTACCATTCGTTGACAACAACAAACACCTCTCAAAATAATTTTACTCCTGATTTCAAAAATGAAAAGCTCTAGCGCATGTTAATCCCTGCTTCCCTCTGCGAAGGGTCGATCTTTTACTTCTATGTTGTGTCTCCATTATTTCTTTGAGAACTATCTTGAGAGCACAACTGTCATTCTTAGTATAATATGCTTGTCTCAAAATATGATTGATTGTGGTATAACTTTGATGCTTTTATCTTTGACAATCACTACTTCTAGTCTTTCTATGAACTCCAGAGGTGCCCGGGCATTTATGTTTTGCCAATCAAATACAAAAAGCGAGATACCACTTTATCATACTCTCTTATGAACATTGCAATCTTGCTTATATACATGATTCATGATGCTTATTATTAATTGTTGGTACCTCTCCATGATTGACATAGCTGTTAGATGATCTTATTTGCATGTACCTCATTATGAACTGCTTAAGTATTAGCCATAGCATGAGAATATATACATCATATGAGCAAATGTGTTCGTGAAAGTTCTTTTATCACTCAGTTGTTAACTGAATTGCTTGAGGACAAGCAATAAGCTAAGCTTGGGGGGAGTTGATACGTCCAAAACGTATCTACTTTCCCGAACACTTTTGCTATTGTTTTGCCTCTAATTTGTGTATTTTGGATGCAACTAACACGGACTAACGCTGTTTTCAGCAGAACTATTCTGGTGTCTCGTTTTTGTGCAGAAATCCAACTTTCGGGAAAATCCTCGGAATTTATGCAGAAGGCCCTATTTTCCTGCAATCGACGGAGCGTAAGGACAATTAAGGTGGAGGCCTGAGGGCCCCACACCATAGGGCGGCGCGGCCCAGGGGGGCCCGCGCGGCCATGTGGTGTGGCCCCCTCGGCCAGCCTCCGACGCCCTCCTTCGGACTATTTATCGGCCTCGACCTAAAAACGCATGGGAAGAAGTCGAAGTCGCCAGAAACCCTCCAGAACGCCGCCACATCGCGAAACTCCGTCGCGGGAGCCGGAAGTCTCCGTTATGGCACTCCGCCGGGACGGGGAATTGGAGGAGATCATCGCCGCCATCACCGCCAACGCCTCTACATCAACCAGCCATGTTTCCCCCATCCATGTGTGAGTAATTCCCCCGCTGTAGGCCGAAGGGGATGGTAGGGATTGGATGAGATTGGTCATGTAATAGCATAAGATTGTTAGGGCATAGTGCCTAGTGTCCGTAATTGGTACTTTGATGATATTGTTGCAACTTGTTATGCTTAATGCTTGTCACTAGGGCCCGAGTGCCATGATCTCAGATCTGAACATGTTATTGTTTCATCAAGATATTCATTGTTTATGGTCTTACCTATAAGTTGTATACACATGTCGCTGTCCGGAACCAATGGCCCCGAAGTGACAAGAATTGGGACAACCGGAGGGGATGGTAGCGATGTGAGGATCACATGTGTTCACGGAGTGTTAATGCTTTGCTCTGGTACTCTATTAAAAGGAGTACCTTAATATCCAGTAGTTTCCCTTGAGGCCCGGCTGCCACCGGCTGGTAGGAAAAAAGATGTTGTGCAAGTTTCTCATTGCGAGCACGCACGACTATATATGGAACACATGCCTATTGATTGCTTTGTACTTGGACACCATTTTATTATTATCTGCAAATGCCCTGCTATGATTGTTACATGAGTTTCTCTCATCCATGCAACGCCCGTCATCCGTCCCCGTGCCTACAGTATTTTAATCCTGCTGTTTACTAAAATCACTACTGCTGTCTTTGTTACTCTGCTGCTGTTATTTCACTACTGCTACTGCTATAAAACTGTTACTACTGATAAACTCTTGCGAGCAAGTCTATTTCCAGGTGCAGCTGAATTGACAACTCCGCTGTTAAGGCTTCCAAGTGTTCTTTGTCTCCCCTTGTGTCGAATCAATAAATTGGGTTTTACTTCCCTCGAAGACTGTTGCGATCCCCTATACTTGTGGGTCATCAACAGCTTGCACGTAAGTTGACTTGTGCCCTGTCCACTTTATCTGCTTCCCAGCCTTTTGCAACATGCTTGTACTTCTTTCTACAGACTTCCACCGAAGAGAACTCCAGTGGGGACGCAGGGTCCAGTCAGAGGGATTCAAGCTCGGGCAACTCCGAGAGGTCCACCACACAGAGCCAGACAGCCTCGCCAGCACCGGCTTCTAAGAAAAGGCCGATCCCCGAGCCTCCTGCTCCCCAAGCCCCGATCAAATCAGGGTCACGCGTGAAGCGTCGATGCGTCAAAAGGGCTCGCAAAGACCCACGAGCTTCTTCATCAAGCCAGGAGGTCTCAAATGTAATTATCTCCCTGGTTTATATTTCATGCTAACCCATTGCCACTTGGATCGGCTAATTACTTCCTTTTGCAGACCAATGATACCTCTAGCGGAGACGTCGAGGAGGTACTGATGCCGTCCGTCACGCTAGACCTGGCCACCTCGACGATCGTGGCTGACCAAGTGGCTCACCTAGCCAAGTCCACGGAAAAGCCGATTATCACGACATTGGCTGCTCCTCCTACCTTGGGAGAGGTACGCCCTACTTCCTTGGCTCTATCACTTTCTTCGTTGTATACTAACACCACTTTTGTTCATCTTGTCAGGGTTGTGATCTCTCAAGCTTGCTGACGTTCGATCCTGAATCCATCGAACCAACTACTTCCAAGGCAAGTGAAGAGCCCAGTCCTAGCACGGTCCATGGTCCGCTCCAGTGCCTCAAGGATTTGCTCTCTTCCTCAATTGAGTCCCTGGTTGAAAATTCCGAGGAAGTCAAAGGCATCCTCGAAGATATCCAGCCCCATCTCCCTATGACACTGCAAGTGAAGCTTTGGCCAGCTGTGACTCTGTCGGTCTTCAAGTCAAGGGTGCAGTCGGCTCGCCAAAGGATTAATCTTCGCCACACCTAGCTTCCATTGAGAGCCGATATTGCAGACAAGTGTCAACGGCTCAACAAGAAGAAGGCTGCTTTAGACGCCAAAACTGACACTTCTGCCAATAGTGCCGAACTCGAGACCCTGCGTAAGGAACTGGAGAACCTTGAAGAGCGGGTCAGGGTGACCAAGCAGCTTATCCAGGACAAGGAAGCCCTTATTGCCCACTCTCAAGAGGAAGCAAAGGGCCTCACAGCCGATCTGAAGACCGATCTGGCTGAAATTCGTACCCTGAGCAGTCAGTTGGTGACGGGCAAAGACGAGGACGACGAGGCTGAGATCGCCGAGGTGGATCGCATCCGTGCTGACGCCCTTCACGCCCTCAGCGCGTTCCTTCAGTAGAGCCTTTCTGTATAAAACTGTCAAATGTTTTGCTGAATTTGTACCTCTAGAATTGATGACTGTGCATCGGCTCCTTACCTTCTGAAGCCGATGTCTCTGCGTCGGCTGTACTTGTTTTTGTACTTGTTTTTTTTTACTGGCCGATTTTCCTATTGGCCCCTTTTTTTACTGCCCATGTCTCGCACATGTTCATAGTGTCTGTCTATCTGCTTATGTGCCCCCCGAGCCGAATCTGTCAGGTTACTGCAGATATCGGCTCTGCAGTTATCCACAGAACTATACCTGAACATTGGTTCTGCAGACATGACCAATGCCGATTTCCTCGAGCTCACCAGCCGATGTAAACCCATACCCTAGCTTTCCGTCACCTGTGAGATCGACACTAAATACAGGGAGAACGTGTGGTAAGGATAATACGGGCCGATTGCTGGAACCGGCCTTCATCTTGATTGTAACCGGGACTTTTTGGAATTGCCGGAGCCGATCGCGTGGAACGGCTTCCTCCTTGTCCTCGCTATGAGAGCAGCTGCCCTCGTCTCTGTCCTTATCAGGGTGGTGCCCAAGTTCTACCATGTTGATGTTGAACGAGAATCTTGGCTGGCACCTCCCAGGGTACGTGCATTCCACCATGTCCACGGCGTATGCCGGTAAATTCGGCACTTCTGGTGCTGCCAACGCGAATGGCAGCGGCGGTCGGGACTGGAGTGGCATCTCTCCTTGGTAAGTCCCGAGAGCTGGTCCTGACGGAGAGTACTGATGCCTCATGATTTCCTGGATCACACGAAGAGCGACACGCTCCAAAGTGTTCACCAGGCTCTCAGAATGGCGGTGTAGCGAATGAGCTACCATGAAGTTAACCTCCTGACGCAGGGACCTGGTGCGATCTTCTGACGGGGCGGACAGGTCCACTCCCTCAAGCGCGCCTTCAGGTGAGAACCCTTTCCACCTGATGCCATGTGAGCGGGTTCTGTGAAAAGAGCCGATAAGGTCGGCTTCGAGGATCGCTTTGACCTCGTCATACTTCTTCTTGAGCTCCTCGGTCAGATCCTCGTACGTGACTGGGGTGCCGTCCGCCATCTCAGATGTAGATGGTGATGCGGTTGATGTCGAAGACGGTCCCACCGGGCGTGCCAGAATGTGTTGCGGTCAGAAACCCACCGGCGAGCAGCGACGGGCAACACAGTAGAGACGGGAGGCTCCCAGGACTGCGGCTGGCCCTGGTCCCTCCGAGCGACGGCCCGCAAAGATTCGGCACGTACGTCCGATGCTGGTGCAAGGGCGTGCCACCTGACCTATACCTGGTGAGGAAGGTGATGGAGATGCCTCGCTTAGTTTCCTGCATGGCATACACGTAAACATTAAATACGAGCCTCGATCGGCTCTCAGGTTGTCCTGTGAATCGGCTCAAAGAGCCGATCCACCCATGATTCGCACGAGGTGTACGAATATATGGTGGTCCTGCTTGATCAATATAAAGCTAAAACGATCTACTACGATTTAGGGTTTTCACCACATAATCGGAACATCCTACTCGTGATTGAGCCTGGCGGCCACGCACGGTGATCGTAAACCGTCCCTAGACAAGGCCTAAAAACCAACACGAGGTTGATCCCCGGAACATCCTGTCTAGGGCTAGTAAACTACACCCTACGCGCCACTGGATCCTTCAATCCGTTTGTAAGGCCTAACTATGCAGATATTAAACTAATCCTTGGAGAACAAGGAGCAACCATAACGGATCAGATCTACTTAAATAATGATCAAGCGGGGTGCCGCCCCTACACCTAAGATAGGTGTAAGGGCGGCTAGACGTCTCAGGGTTGCACTACGATAGCATATGATACGATGAACAATGCTAACCCTAACACACCTAAGATAACTACGTTGCTCGCCATCAAAAAGGCTTCAGTACGAGCAACGCATGAACAGCGAATAAACTTGTACTGCCTAGATCGCAAGATGCGATCTAGGCAGCACGATGCTTTCCCGGAAGAAACCCTCGAGACAAGGGAGTTGGCGATGCGCCTAGATTGGTTTGTGGTTAACGTGATTGTTGTTTATTTCATAAACCCTAGATACATATTTATAGTCCATAGACTTTCTAACGTGGGAATAATCCCAACCGTGCACGAGCTAAACTCTAACTAACCGACACGTATCCTACTATATTACAGATACACGGGCAAACTAGCCCAAACTTTGCATATAAGGCCGATTCATGTATATTCTTCCATGTATATTCTTCAATCCCATCTTGATCGCGGCCCACCTCTAACTCGGTCAAATTCTGGTGATAACAATCTCATATAAACGTATTTGTTCTTCAAATTTATAACTAGCAGCTAGAACTGTATTGGTTTATCCAAATCTATTTGCACCAAATCCACACTTTCTAATTTTCGTTGACATGAATCTATTGGGCCTTATTTTTAATTGGTTGAACCTGCAGCAGCATTATTTCCTGATGGTGCAAAGACTATTTCCCGCGGTGGTGAGGTACAGATGGCGCGGTGCGATCTTGTGCACCTCTGCGGTGAGGCGCTGCTCAGGGCAGTTCTAGCATTCATGGGCGATGGCACACTACTGTGTCTAGTTCTGGGCGAAGTTTCTGGGACGATGTAGCAGCAAGGGGCCTTGGATGGTGCAACAGCAAGAACTGACCTGGAGGTTCCGAGCAAAGTCTGTTCCCTCGATGGAAGGATAATATGCACTCTGTTTGTTTCGTTTTAACCTTATATTACTGTGTTGTAAATTACCGTGATGTAAATTGAGACCGGAAATGTTGTAACATACGTTGATTATGACTGTTATCAAAAAATTCTTCAATTTCATGTATTTTCGATTTTGTAATTTATTGTTAAATGTTGGAAAGTAAACCTCGCAAGTGGGAAAGTATGTGAAATAAAATAAAATAAAATATGTAGGTTCTACTCTGACAATTGGAACCCATTGACTGGTGGGACCAAATCAAAATAAAAAAGGCCAAAAATAGAATAGAAATGCTTTGTGAAAGGCCAATCGTCAGAAAATAATGGTCCAAAATGTTGGGCTTGGCCCATGTAGTCATCCAGAATTGTCAAGCAAAATAAAAATAAACAGTCTGAATTATTGGGCTCAGCCCATGTAGAGCATAGTAATGGGTCGGGCTGATTTCAAATTAAGATGTTTCTAATTCGTCACAATTTTTCCACGCCGGATTGCCACGCTGGACTCGGGGGCAGGTGCCCATGACGATTTTGGAACGTCATACCGTCAGTGAAATTTTAAAACGTCACAAAGCTCTATGACGTTTTCAAGTGGAACGTCTTAAGCAATCACTGCTGACTCCCAGCTTTCGACGTTTTGAAAAGCGTCACCGTAACGTCACAAGTAGCCATTATTGACGTTTCAGTGACACCTTTATTTTGTCAACTTATGGCAGATTTCTTGTAGTGACAGTCGTATCTTTAGATAAATCTGAGGAGAACAAGAAGATCCCTTAAAAGGTCGAGGCGGTGACTGACGTTGCTCACCCGAAACACGATTTATGGTTGCATCGTCTGAAGGCTGTTATCGTGGCGAAGTTTGAGCATCGGGTAGAGAAGCTGCATTACTACTTTGATAAATTTCACGCTCATCTCACGATGGTTTGGAAGACTTTGTTCCCTCTAGATCAGGCACCCGAAACCTTGTCCGCTCTGTTTACCCGATTTAAGTCTCCTGAGAGGATTCGACTGCTGGTGCGGAAAGAGCTCCTGGCTGGTGCTGAACTTTCCTTTGCTTCTGTATTGGCATGTCATCCATCTTTAGACTTGAAAGCCATAGCAAACACCGAGAGGAGTTTAGGCCAATATTATGATATCGCTAGAGGTCCCGCATATACCATTATCTCATGGATGGAGACAGGTCTTGAGAGAGATCTGAGGACCCAAGGGAGCCAGGGAGCCCAGTCATGAATGTAATAACCTTGTACCTGCATAAGATTGTTTTGTATAAATTTAACGTGTGCGTTGCACATCATGTTAATTCGATTGATAATTTATTGTCGAGTGCGGCTGAGTGATCAATTCAACCTGCTCTCTCGACGACTTCGTTGTGATTTGCAAATTTATTGCGAAGTCGATATGTAACTTTTGTAAGAGCGACACCCATCGACTTAGTCGAGGGAATTAAACGCTTGGCTTCGTCACGCGGTGCACCGGTTTGAGCCTTATTTTGTGATAGTATAACCATCGACTGCAGCACTTGCGTATTTTCTCGAGGCTTGGATTGGCTGTTTTTTTGTGTGTCATTAATCTTAGCTCCCGTTGAGAGTATTTAATTAATGTCACTGCGCGAGCGTGTTTTTAGGCCAGCGCTCCCGATGGGAGTAAGAGCCAATGGCAGGGGCCCCGAACGATTTGTTTTGATGATGAGGCATGGATCAAGAAAAAAGGTAGAAAACCTGATTAGAATTTTATTCATAATGCAAAAGCAACCTTAAGGGCTGTCAAGTAATAAAAAACAATTGCATCCTATGTATAGAACCGTCGCAACTGTGCGATGTTCCATGGATTCTCAACGTCTTTTCCCGAAGCTGGGTTTTCAAGCCGATATGCTCCTCCTGGTATCACTTTAGTGATGATGTATGGTCCTTCCCATGGAGATTCAAGTTTCAAGGGTCTTTCTTGCTTCAGCCGTAGTACCATATCTCGAACATTAAAGCTTCGACTGCGTATTCGTCCGCTGTGACAATTTCTCAACGCCTGCTGGTATACCGTTGTTCTTGCCAAAGCAATATCTCGCGCTTCGTCAAGGAGGTCCACAGCATCCTGCAGCGCGATGTTGGAAGAGGATTCTGTGTATGCTGTCACCCGAGGAGCTTCAAACCGAACATCGGCTGGTAGAAGAGCTTCGGCTCCGTGTACCAAGAAGAACGGGGTGTACTGAGTCGACCTGTTAGGTGTAGTACGCAAACTCCAGAGTACAGATGGTAACTCCTCGACCCAGGCTCCAGCAGCACCTGTAAGGCGTTTCTTGAGGCCATCCCCTATTAGACCATTGATCCTTTCCACCTGGCCGTTGGTCTGTGGGTGGGCCACTGATGCAAATTTCAGTTTGATTCCTCCGTCATCACAAAATTTTCAAAACTCTTTTGAGTCAAAGTTAGATCCGTTGTCTGTGACGATACTGTGGGGCATACCAAATCGACAGGTTATTCCTCTGAAGAACTGAACTGCTGTTTCGGCTTTCCTGTTTCGAACGGGTACTGCCTCGATCCACTTGGTGAACTTGTCGACTGCGACCAGTAAGTACATGTGTCCTCCAGGTGACGACCTCGGCAGTGGTCCAACTTGGTCGAGTCCCTATTGAGCAAAGGGCCATGCCAGAGGTATTGTCATCAGATCTGTCGCAGGGGCGTGCAGTTTTGGTGAAAAGCGCTGGCAGGGTCACATTTCATGACCAGATCTCGAGCATCCGATACCGCTGTTGGCCAGTAGAATCCTGCCCTGAAGGCTTTCGCCACAAGGGCCCTGCTCCCTGCGTGATGTCCGCAAGTTCCCTCGTGTATCTCGCGCAACAGCGCTTTTCCATCGTCAATGGCAATACACATTTGGAAGATACCCGAGATGCTACGCTTGTAAAGTTCACCATTTACCACCGTGAAGGCCTTTGATCGTCTGACGATTCGCCTTGCTTCCACCGAATCCTCCGGCAGCTCCTGCTTCGTTAGGTACGCTAGGAATGGTTTGGTCCATAATGGCTCAAGGAGGAGGACTTGTTCCACTGATGGGGGTGGAGATTCTTCGGCTGTTTGTTGCTGGCTTGCCTCCGATTCATCAACCGATGGTTTTAGGGGCGCCGATGCTTTCTCTTTTATCGATCGTTGAGTGATGACTTCGTAGAACACTCCGTCTGGAATGGGGGAGCACATGCACCCGATATTCGCCAGAGTGTCGGCTTCCTCGTTGCTGGCTCTGCCGATATGTTTGAGCTCACACCCTTCGAATTTGGCTTCCATATTTTGATACAACTGACGGTAAGCGATCATGTTGTCACTGACCGCGTCACATAGGTTCATCGATTGTTGTACCACCAGGTTTGAGTCTCCGTAAATTTCCAGGCGAGTTGCCCCACATGCCTTTGCCATCTTCATTCCGTGCAGCAGTGCTTCGTATTCTGCTTCGTTGTTTGTTGGCAGGGAGAAATTCATACGTAGTATGTACTTCATCTTATCTCCCTGTGGCGATATCAGTATCACCCCTGCTCCTGCGCCCGTGCTCCGTTTTGACCCGTCGAAATACATTGTCCATGACCCCGACATGTCGGGTGCTGCTGGCGTCTGTGACTGGATCCAATCTGCCACGAAATCTGGGTGGATTTGGGATTTTATCGCCGTTCGATTAACGTAAGTTATGACGTGTGGCGCTATTTCGATGGCCCATTGGGACACTCGACCAGTGGCTTCTGGGCTAGTCATTATGTTCTTCAATGGCGCTTCGCTTACGATGATAATCGGGTGCTCCGTGAAATAATGTCGCAGCTTGCGAGCCGACCTCCATACTGCATATGCCAGCTTCTGATGATGAGGGTACCTCTGCTTTGCGGGTGTGAGTACTTCGCTGAGGTAGTAAACAAGCCTCTGCACACCGTGGACTTTCCCTGCTTCTTCTCGCTCGACGACCAGAACGCTGCTGAAGACTTGCGCTGTTGCGGCTATGTACATAAGCAGCGTTTCTTTCTCGTGTGGGGTTACGAGGACTGGGGATGTCGACAAGATTTTCTTCAGATTGGCGAAGGACTCCTGCGCCTCCTTCGTCCACTCGAACTTTTCTGACTTTTTCATCAAGTTATAGAAAGGCAAAGCTTTTTCTCCCAGCTTGGCGATGAATCTGCTAAGCGCTGCCAATCGTCCTGCCAATTGCTGTACTTGGTGCAGATTTTTTGGCGGCTCCATGTCGAGAATAGCTTTGATCTTCAAAGGGTTGGCTTCAATTCCTCTAGCTGAGATGAAGTACCCGAGTACTTGTCCCCCTGGCACTCCGAAGAAGCATTTCTTTGGATTCAACTTGATTTTTTATTTGTCTAGGTTTTCAAAGGTTTCCCGCAAATCGTCGATGAGAGTGGCGACGTGCTTCGTCTTTACCACGATATCGTCAATGTAAACTTCGATGTTCCTCCCAATCTGCTCTCCGAGGCAAGCTTGCATGCAGCGTTGGTAAGTTGCCCCTGCATTTTTCAACCCGAAGGTCATGACGTTGTAACAGAAAACGCCGTGTGGGGTGATGAACGCAGTTAGCTCCTGGTCTTCTTTCTTCAGCTTGATCTGATTATACCCGGAGTATGCATCGAGGAAGGAGAGGTGATCGCATCCAGCTATGGAGTCGACTATCTGGTCAATACGAGGCAACGGAAAGTGGTCTTTCGGACAGTGCTTATTAAGACTGGTGTAATTGATAGACATGCGCAGAGCGGTTGTGTCTTTTTTGGGCACCATGACAGGGTTAGCCACCCACTCAGCTTCCTTGAGCTCTCGAATGAATCCTGCCTTGCGGAGTCGACTGATTTCTTCGCCAATTGCTCTTCTCTTTGGTTCAGAAAATCGGCGCATCGACTGTTGTACTGGTTTGGCTGTTGGGTTAACATTAAGGGCGTGCTCAGCGAGTTCCCTGGGGATACCTGGCATGTCGGATGGTTCCCATGCAAATATCTCCCAGCGCTCACGGAGGAACTCGATGAGCGCGCCTTCCTATGCGTCAGTAAGGTCTGCCGACGTATTGACCGTCTTCTTCGGGTCAGTGGGGTGCACCTGCAGCTTCTTGGCTTCCTTCGCAGCGTCAAACTCGTCGGATCTTACGTTTCGATTGTCGGCTGGTGGCTGCATATGATCTGTAACGGCGTTGACTGCGTTGAGTTCTTCCTTGGCTCCGAACTTTGAGGCAATCATCGTGAGCTTTGGACTCTTTTGTGTATAGGTGTCACTCACACACTTTTTCTTTTTGTATTTTTCTTTCTTTTTTTTCTCTCACTATGTAAGGATACTACAATCTATGTAAGTATGTCACACTTTGATGTGGTCTAAGACCCCGTTTGTGGCCCGATCTTGCGGTTGACCCGAAATCCAAAGAAGGGAGAGAGGGAGAGCGCGAAGAACACGATGAACATGAAGAACACGATGAACTCACACACGCACACCAACCCGATACAATCGATACTTACCCCGTGGCTCGATGGACCACGCCAATAGAATCAACCCGGAAGAGACACGCGGTAGAATTCCGAGCGGAGAGATTGGTGAGGGAGATGAATGAAGGAGTGGGAGAGAGAGTGGATAGCACTAGAATCTCACACACCAAATCCATACATCCAACAAGGGTAGCCTTGATACAAAGGGGATCTAACCCTAGGGAGACAAAGCTCAAATTCATGTTTAAGCCTAAATCTTGTCTAAAGAGTAAAGGGGGCGACCTAGGTGCTTATATAGAGGTACAAGGCGACTTGGATCGAACAGGTAAGTGGTGGACCGACTCGGGCCATCCGGTCGAGTCAAACCCGTGAAATCCGGTCCAGGGGCCGGTTGGACCGGGCCTGCGGCAGGCCAATCCGGTCCAAACCGGGCCAGGGACCGGGCGCCAACCGGAAGTGTCTCAGTAACCCGTCCGGTTGGCATCAACGCGCCGCCCGGTTGTCGCCGGGGAGAACATGGCCTGGGGCCCGGTCTGACCGGCCCTGGGACCGGCTTGGCCGGCCTGGGGCCCGGTTGGCCGGCTCCTGGGCCGGCTGGGCCTCCTCCTCCCGCCTCTTCTTCCTCTTCCTTCTTCTCCTCTTTCCTTCTTCGTCTTCTCTCTTCCTTGCACCATGGGAGTTCCTTCTCTCTTGGTCCATGTCGACGTCGGCACCTATAGACACCATGATGATAGGCATGAGGTAGCATACCATTCAAGTTGGTGTTGAGGTCGACCATAGAGAGGATAGGGTTCACCTTGACATATATGGCGGGGTTTTGCGTTGTTGGTCCACTTGGGGGACTCCTTGGCCATGGTGTAGCGTCGACGATAGGAGGGGCTGCACTTGTCGGTCTTGATGCGGAGGTGTCCAAAAGCCACCCCGCATCATCTCCCCCCTTGGGGAAGAGTCGTCCTCGACTCTTGTTCCTCCTCATCGATGATGTAGTCCATGACGGTTCTCCCATGTAGTGTTGGATGGACAAAGTCGCGGTCGAAGAAGAACTTGGGGAAAAACAACTTACGAAGGGAAAGCTTGTGGATGCTAATTTGGTGATCGGCGAACAAGAGGCTCTCAATCAAATACGAAGCATCAAGTCATTTCTCCAAGAGGTATTTGGCAAAAATGGGAACCAAAAGAGTGTCGATGTATCCAAAATTTGGTAGGGCAAAAATTTGTGCATGTAAATGTTTCCTTTGTAAAGTGTCAAAAATGTGATGTGTAGCATTGTCCCAAACAAATGGAACAATCAAAAGGCAAGTAGTGGCGGAAAAATTTTGGGCAAAATTGTTATGTGCAATGGCAAAGAGATGGAAACTTCTTGCTTGGGAAAGTATGGTTGGCGTGAGCCGAGTATGAGTATCCTCAAGTGTCAAAGAATCCATTTCAATTGCCATAGATGAAAGGAGAAATTCAAAGAAGAGCAACTTTTTGTGTGACATGTGGCACAAGATGCATACGGTGTCTCTCACATGTATGACATGGTCCTTGAGATTCTCAAAGTGTATGACGATAGCATCAATACATACAACAACCATTGTGCCAACAAGATGTGTCAAGATATGTTGCATAAGAGGCAAAAGAGGTGACGAGGAATTGGACCAAACCGAAAGGTCGACAAGACAAGTCAGAAACACACGAGGGTGAAAGCTTTTGGGAACATACCCTTTGGTGTGAATCTCATAGGGTGTATGATGTATGTCGTCCTTGGTGGGGTAGCTCTCAATTGCACGTTTCGTCAACTCATGCTCCGTGGCGGTGGAAGTTGTCATGTGGGTGCCTATACACACAATAGAGGAAACAAAAAGCATGTGTGCATGGTAGATGAATACATCATCCATCATGATGTTCCATGACTTGTGCACATCACCATTAGTGTCAAGCAAGATAGTATGAAATGCCTGGCGATGGTGCGTATGGCAAGAAGGTGCATTCATGGCATGTGGTAACTCATGATCATCAAAAAGTGAGAAGGCTATGGGGCCATCTCGTGGACAATGAAATAAGCATTCTTGCATACCAAGCATAAGAAAGAGCAATTGTTCACAATCTTGGATGCAAGGATCATGGAATGGTGTAAACATTTTGGGAAAAGCATGCGGAAGCTAATGTCGTCCTCCCTATCATGGCAAGCAATACATTGGAAAGAGAAATTGGTCGACATATTGCAAGCAAGCGGAGAAAAAGTGAAACTCTCATAGCATGGCATGGTCATATTGTCACAAGCAAGTAATTCCACATGGTCAACATTGTTATCAAGCAAAGCATCACATGGGAATAAGAACGGGGCATGTGACATAGCAATTGTATCATCAAGATCATTCATGTACTCATAAATCATCATGTCCACTAGTGGGATCATGGCATCATCAACACATATGTTGTTACCTTTGTAGGCCGACTCATTTGAGGTAGGTGTTGTGGAGGTAGGAGGATCCATGTGGTCGACATGTCCGTCTTGAAGCAAGCATGGTGAGATATCATCATCTTCATGCACCACGTACATCGTCTCCATGATCGGGAACTCGTCCTCCGTGGAACCTAGTGCAACATAAGAAGACACAAACGAGGGAGAGGTTAATGTGTTAGCAAATGCGATGTCCTCCATGGACCTATCATCTACCTCTCTCAACTCACTTGGTGTATCACTCATGTCCTCCAAATGGAAGCACTCAAACTCACATATGGGGTGGGAGGCACTCAAATCACTATCACTCTCACTCAAGTGGGCTAAGTGGCTCTCATGCTCACATGGGATTGGCACCAACTCAACAATCAAGCATATAGGAGTAGGCTCGACTTTCTCATCTCCATGCGCCTCCTTGGTTGAAGGGAAATTCCCATGCTCAACCATCTCAACTCCATCGCCTCCCAAGTCGTCCACTATCGGTGGAGCCATGGTGTTGTTGAGAGCTAGGCTCGGCTCAACTTCACCCTTGAGTTCACCTTGGCGATCTTCATTTTGAAGTGTCGGCGTCAAAGGCTTCTTGGTGTCTTGGGCTTGTATCTCGTCGAAGTAGAGCGTCTTGGCGCTTGGCTTTGTGCATTGCCATGCCTCTTGACCCTTGGCCTTTCATACCTCACATAGGAGATTGGGACATTCCCGTGGGTGGTGGCCTTGTTGCTTGCACTTGTAGCATCGGAGTCCATAGGCATGTGACGAGCTAGGGGCCATTGTGGTGGTGGCACAAGAGGTGGAAGTCGCCATATGAGGAAGGTATGCGCGATGTGCACTTGCCATCCTTGGAGTGGTGGACACCGAATGATGTTGTGTGTCGTCTTCATGTCGAGGCTCTCGTCGTCGAACATCCGTGGAAGATGTTGGTCGATGGCGCTCATGGGGTGACTTGTGTCGGTGAAGATCACGTGGTGACATGTGTCGATGGGATCCATGAGATGGTGGTTGGCGACGACGAGCATGTGATGGTGTGTGTCGATGACGATCCTTGACACGCCTAGATGATGGCTCATGCGACTTGGGATGTTGCTTGTGGCGCCTCGTGGAGCTCGGAGAAGAGTGTCGATGACGATCATGTTGTGGACGCTCTTGATGATCCATAGGATGAACTCGTTGTAGATGATCATGTGCATAAGCACTCTCATGGTGGTGCCTTGTGGAGCTCGGAGACGAGTGTCGATGACGATCATGATGGGGACGCTCTTGATGATCCATATGATGGTGCCATCGTGGAGGTCCTCTATCTTCATATGTAGCTCCATTGGCCAAGTAGGGGTACATGGGAGCACCGTCGTTGTTCATTGTGGAGTCTAGGTGAGGCTCCGCCATGGTGACGATGTCGAAGGCGTGGCGTTGCTCTACCATGTCGTCAATGTTGTACTCGTGGCTTTGCTCCACCATGTCGTCCATGCTTGGTGAGCCATTGTCGATGTAGAGCTCGTCGAAGTCGTCCTCAAGGTGGTGCTTCACCATGTCGTCCATGCTTGTTGAGCCATTTTCGAAGTAGAGCTCCTCGATGTCGGTCATGTCGGTGATGCTTGGGGAGCTATGGTCGTTGTCGAGCTCCTCGATGTCGGACATGACGATGATGCTTGTGGAGCCATAGTCGGAGTAGAGCTCCACATGTTTCTCCACATCAGCGGTGCTTGAAGAGGTATCCTCCTCGAAGTGCTTCGTGTACTCCTCTGTATCTTCTCCGTCGCTATACATGTTAGCACGACAAGATCTATATGGTGTATGTTAGTGGAAGAACACTACCTCGCAACCTTACCGTGGTATGACAAGATTGGGGTGATCCAACAAACCGAAAGCAAAAAAACAATTGTATCGGGCACACACACAAAAGCACACGCAAAAGCTAGCAAATATGGTGTTAGGTGAGTATGGTGGAAAGCCAAAAGACGAAATCCGAAATCAATTTTGTTGTTAAGAGTGGGTGAAATCCAAAAATCAAATGTCAAAGCGATGATCACTATAAACACGGAAAAGATATGGAACGCACACACGAGATGAACAGGGTTAGTGCGACCAAGGATTGAGCGAAAAAGTGTAAGAAAGGGTGCTCGGTGTCACACTAACACAAGGAGAGGCAAAGCTTTGGTTGCAAATGGAGAGACAACAAGATTCGCACGCGGCCTCTCTTCTCTTTTCTCTATTTTTCTTAAAAGCTTTTTCTCTTTTGTATTTGGAGGCACTTGACACTCTTGTGTATTTGTATGTATGATGGCACTTGCACACTTTTGCTCTTTTTGTGTTTTTGCGGCTTTTTCTCGCACTATGTTAGCGTTAGCTCGCTTTTGCTATCTTGCCACACGAGTTTTGCTTAGAAGCTTGACTCCACACTACACACACACCTCACAATCGGGGCCATGTGCAATGTCTCGCGACACTCAATAAGCAATGCTCGATAGGATAGATCACAAAAGAAGAGGGGTTACAAGGGTAATGCAAGTTATACCTAAGAGGTATAGGCGGTGATGAACACACAACTTGCGATGATGGCGGTGATGTCAAGAGTACGGTTGCAATTCGGGGTGCCGAGGATGTCATCGCTTGCTTCGTAGCTGCGGGTTAGTTGTACAAACAAAGCACTCAAACCGGAATAAGCAAACACAAGTTAGCGGATAAGATGGGTCCAAGTAGCTTGGCGGTGGTGGCCGTGGTATGCCGAAGGTGGGTGGTGTCGATGCTCTTGCGGTTGCTACGGTGGTTATGGGGCCGCGGTGGTGTTTACCGGTTGTTTGTGGGGGTGACGGAGCTTGCCGGGGGAGGATAGGGGTGGTGGTGGTCGGCGGAGGTGGTGGAAGTGGTGGCGCCCGGCCTGGGGCCCGGTTGACCGCCTCCTGGGCCGGCTGGGCCGGTTTGCCGCACGGTTGACCGGGTTCTGGGCCGGTTTGCGTTTCTCTCTCCTGTTCTTGAGAAAAAACCAACCAAATCGACCCAAATCGACGGGAAACGATGGAATTGGGGGCTAAAAGTTGGGGAAACAGTAGATCAAGCACAACAACACCGAATCCATGGACCAAAACCACTCAAAACGCAAGAATATCGCAAATCCATCGAAAGGCAATTTAGGGCTATTTTTTGGGGATTTTTTGGAAAATTTTCTAGAGACGAAATTGGGTGGGTGGGGGTGGTCAAAATCGCGGTAACCAAAAGTTGTTGATACCATATGATGGGGCCTAAGGCCACGTGGGTTGCCCGATCTCACGAATTGACCAAGAACAAGAGGGGGTGAGGGACGAACACAAAGAACACGGCGAAGAACACGACGAGTGTGGCCCGATCTCGCGATTGACCCGAAATCCAAAGGGGGAAGAGGGAGAGAGGATGAAGAACACGAAGAACACGAAGAACAAGAAGAACAAACACACGCACACCAACCCGATACAATCGATACTTACCCTCGTGGCTCGATGGACCACGCCAATAGAATCAACCCGGAAGAGACGCGCGGTAGAATTCCGAGGTGAGAGATCGGTGAGGGAGATGAATCAAGGAGTGGGAGAGAGAGTGGATAGCACTAGAATCTCACACACCAAATCCATACATCCAAAAAGGGTAGCCTTGATACAAAGGGGATCTAACCCTAGGGAGACAAAGCTCAAATTCATGTTTAAGCCTAAATCTTGTCTAAAGAGTAAAGGGGGTGACCTAGGTGCTTATATAGAGGTACAAGGCGACTTGGGTCGAACAGGTAAGTGGTGGACCGACTCGGGTCGTCCGGTCGAGTCGAACCCGTGAAATCTGGTCCAGGGGCCGGTTGGACCGGGCCTGGGGCCGGCCAATCCGGTCCAAACCGGGCCAGGGACCGGGCGCCAACCGGAAGTGCCTCAGTAACGCGTCTGGTTGGCGTCGGCGCGCCGCCCGGTTGTCGTCGGCGCGCTGCCCGGTTGTCATCGGGGAGGACCCGGCCTGGGGCCCGGTCTGACCGGCCCTGGGACCGGCTTGGCCGGCCTGGGGCCCGGTTGGCCGGCTCCTGGGCCGGCTGGGCCTCCTCCTCCCGCCTCTTCTTCCTCTTCCTTCTTCTCTTCTTTCCTTCTTGTTCTTCTCTCTTCCTTGCACCATGGGAGTTCCTTCTCTCTTGGTCCTTGTCGACGTCGGCACCTATAGACACCATGATGATAGGCACGAGGTAGCATACCATTCAAGTTGGTGTTGAGGTCGACCATAGAGAGGATAGGGTTCACCTTTACATATATGGCGGGGTTTTGCGTTGTTGGTCCACTTGGGGGACTCCTTGGCCATGGTGTAGCGTCGATGATAGGAGGGGCTGCACTTGTCGGTCTTGATGCGGAGGTGTCCAAAAGCCACCCCGCATCACGAGAGCCTCGACATGAAGCGGCCAGAGCTACAATGGTCAACAACACCAACCATATGGTGTCTACAAAGCCTAGTGCCACCACCACAATGGCATCTCCAAGACCGCCTAAACATGAAAAGATCTCTAATGGCGCTACACCAACAAGCAAGATGGTGCCAAGTGCAAAGAAAGAGGAACCCCGTCTCATGGTGCTTCCCTCTCCTACCGCCACCACCACAAGGGCACCTACAACACGCTCAAGCCCGAAGATGAAGAACATGGAGTCTACACTTCATGATGAAGGACGGTCTACCCAACTTTATGCCAACATGACAATGATTTATCCACCAAGACCAAGTAGCTCCCAATGCTTTCGTTGCAAACAAGACGGTCATCTTTGGGAATGCCCCAACCTCCATTGTGATGTGTGCACATCCAACAAGCACATGACATGGGAATGCAACACACCACAAGCCAACAAGCTCTACTTCGCCCAATTAGATGTCGAATTCGCCAACATGAAACTTCAAGATATCATCGTGTTCAAAGAATGGTGTAAGGAAATGGACAAGATGACGACTATGAAGCCCACACTTCAAGATGGAGCAGGAGAAGGCCAAGTCAATCATGACGTTGATTCGAGCCTAGCTCTCAACAACACCATAGCGCCATCAAGTGGTGTCAACATGGGAGGCGATGGAGTTGAGAAGGTTGAGCATGGGATTTTCCCTTCAACCAAGGAGGTGAATGGAGTTGAGAATGGTGAGCATGGGATGATCCCTTCACCAATGGAGGCACATCGAGATGAGAAAATCTAGCCTACTCCTATATGCTTGAATGATGAGATGGTACCAATCCCATGTGAGCATGAGAGCCACTTAGCCCACTTGAGTGAGAGTGATAGTGATTTGAGTGACTTCCACCCCATATGTGAGTTTGAGTGCTTCCATTTGGGGGATATGAGTGATACACCGAGTGAGTTGAGAGAGGTAGTTGATAGGTCAATGGAGGCCATTTCACATTCTAACAACTTAACCTCTACCACTAGTGTGTTTTCTCATGTTGCAATAGGTTCCATGGAGGACGAGTTCCCGATCATGGAGAAGATGTACATGGTGCATGAAGATGATGATATCACACCATGCTTACAAGAAGTCAAAGATGTCGACCACATGGCTCCTACTACTTCCACAACACCTACTTCAAATGAGTCGGACTACAAAGGTACCTATATGGGTGTTGATGATGCCATGATCCCACTAGTAGACATGATGATTTGTGAGTGCTTGCATGAGTTGGATGATCTTATTGCTATGGCATATACTTCTTTCACATTCCCATGTGATACTTGTGATACAACTATTGTTGATCATGTGGAAATAGTTGCTTATGATAATATCACCATGCCATGCTATGAGAGTTTCACTTTCTCTCCTATTGCTTGCAATATGTCGAACAATTGCTCTTTCAAATGTATTGCTTCCAATGATGATGATAATACTTGTGTTGTGACACCCTTGATGAACAATTTCTCTTTCCCTAGGTTTGTCGACAACAATGATAAAATGTTGAACATGTTTTGTGCTATATGCTTGCAATACTCTCCCATTAATGCAACCAAAATGTTGAATACTTGCTCTTTCCAATGCTTGGTTTGCAATGATGTTAATATGCTTGTAAATGAGATTGCCCCCATAGCTCTCTCAAATTTTGGAGACTTTGCCTATATCCATGATGAGCATGTTCATGTGTTTACCCCGCATATTCACCATATATATTATGATGCTTTTCTTAACGCTAATGGTGATGTGCAAAATAAATGGACTATCATGATGGATGATGTGTTCATATACCATGCACACACGTTCTTTGCTTTGCCTATTGTGTGTGTAGGTACAAGAATGCCAATGTCAACCTCGATTGAGCACGAGTTGACAAAGAGACCTCTTGAGAGCATAATTCGAGTGAGTACAAGATCGAACCCGGCTCTAATACCTTTCCCATGCTTTGCATTGAACGTGACGAACAATTTCTCTTTCTTGTGGTTCTTTTGCAAGCATGAAGATGTGATTTTTACAGTTGGTGTTGCCTCAAACAAGTTGACCAATTTCTCTTTCATTTGGTTTGTTGGCACGCACGGTTGTGCAAATGTTTTCTTGGTGAACTTTTTGGATGATATGTCTTGTGTTGCAACAAACATGAGGACCAATTTATCTTTTCAATGGTTTGTGTGCACACATGTTGATGATATTTTGGACACTTTCCCGTATGTGTTCTGGCCAAATTCTCCACTTATTTCTTCAAGGATGTTGAACAATTTCTCTTTCCGATGCCTTGAGTGCAACAATGAAAGTGAATTTCTAAATGAGATGGACACCATGGTCGTCTCACAATTTGGAGTTTTTGTGTTTCCACATTTGGAAGATGTTCATACAGAGTTCTTACACATTGACCTTGCACATGCATTATTCTTGATAAATTTGTGTTGTGCTAACGGTGTTGTGAACATGAAAGGACATGTCATCGAAGATGTGCTCCAATATCACACACAAACATACTTTGCTGGGTCTTTGTTGTGTGAAGGTACACGTGACTTGTGGATGAGCGTCAATGAATGGGTTCAAACCCACACTTCGACTACACAAGATCTCTCAATGAGAGCACGCCGACACTTTGATAAGGTGGCCTCCTTCTACGTGGAACATTGGCTATGCTTTGATTGTTCTGTTGTTTCTCTTGTGCTATTTATAGGGTATAGGACTTTCAAGTGGACATTCAAACGTGGTTGTCATCTACCTCCTATACAAGTTCATGAAGAGCTATCATCAAGGACGACTCTTTTTCAAGTGGGGGGAGATGATACGGGGCGACTTTCGGTCTTCACCGCATCATGTGCTTCATCGCCAAGACGGCACGCAAAGGTGAATCTTATCCTTTACGCGTGCCTCGAATCGCCTATTTGGAATGATATACTACTTCATACTCCGTCATATCTTGATGATAGGAACTCGACGACAAGTACGGAGGGAAGAGAGGATGCCATGGAGACCCGATGACGCAATGCCGATGTCACGGAAATATGGAAGAGAAGGAGGAAGAAGCGTTGGCCGCTCCAGGCCGGAACTTCCACCCTGCACCGCCGGAACTTCCGCCCAGATACTATCCAAGAATGAAGATGCTCACGCTAAAGGAATCCAACTGAAACTTCTGCTCATTCAGACCGGAACTTCCGCCCGGATACTCACACTGAAGGAATCCAGCCGGAATTTCCGCCCCCAGGAGCCGGAACTTCCGCCCAGTCGAACCTCAGCCAGATCTCGGCTCCTTTTGGCTTGTAACTTAACCCTTCGGCCCCCTACCTATAAATAGGCACCTACCCCCACCTTTATGATGTTTAGATGAATTGGCTTATGCCTCTATTATCCCTTTGTGGATTTGGGAAACCCCCACCTTAGATTATCCATCTATTGTATCCCTCCTAATCCGGATCTTTTCCATTCTAGTAATTCCATCAATTGAGAATCTCTTGCTTTGCAACTCTATTCTTACTTCATCTTTTACTCTTTGGGATTCTATTTGGATTTTTAGATCTTTTGCGAGGGATTCTACCATTTGGTCTTTGTCTTCCAATTCTATCGGTTGGTGGTTCGGGCCAACGAGGATAACCGATTTGTGTGTGTGCGTGTGTTTGTATCGTGTTCTTCGGGTTCATCCACTTCCCCGCGGATCCCCCTCCGAATCACGCTCCCCCGGGTCAATTCGTGAGATCGGGCAACCCACACGGGCTCAGCCCGCATCACTATCACTACTAGGAAAAGGCTTATAGCAACACTCCTTACCGCTGACGAGTACGGTTTGAAGATGTCGGCGGTAAGACCTTCCAGGGTGGCCTAACCCTACCGCCGGCGAGTTTGAACGGAGGACGCCGGGGGTGTGTGCGTTACCACCGGCGAGTTCGGCACGAAGGTGCCGGTGATATAATGGGCCGCGGGATCCCAGTTGGGCCTGGCCTTACCGCTGGTGTTTAGGCCCAAAAGTGCTGGGGTAGTAGGCTCTACCGCCGGCGAACCAGAAATGAAGATGACGGGGGTAACGAGTGCTAGGGTGGGGCACCCAGCCTGCACTTTCCGCCGGCGTTTGTGGGCCATAGGTGCCGGCGGTAACGTGCCCTACCGCTATCAATCGCATCTGTAGGCGCCAGCGGTAACCTGGGCCATGCCATTACGTCGACTAGCCACCTACCACCACCCTCACACACTCATATGTGATGGAAAATCAACCCAAGCACTTGGTAGCTCATTGCCCCACCCATTTTAGCTATTTCAACCAATAAAATTTGATGTATTTGAGCAAATCATGCACTACCTAGCCCCTCTAGCATAATTTGCATAATATAGATCGAGATCTATCTCCTCCCACCACATTTTCCACTAGATCTAGCTAGATCTCTCTATCTCTAGATCTCTCGAGCATAAAGTCGACATGTGGCGTCTCTCCAGTGCTTATGGACGTCGCGTCAACTAATAGGTATGTAACTAATGAGTGGAATGTTCATGAGTTGGCGAAAAGTCGCGGTTATGCCACTAATGATGGCAAAAGGCGATTCCATATATGTAAATGCATTGTTTTGCATTTGATGACGCGTGCATGAACATTGAGTTGCCAATGTTTTGCCAGAATGTTGATTAACTTCCGTTCCGACGAATTTTTGGAACTCCAGCATGACAATATATAGCAAAGGTCATGCCGAATTTTTTCGTGAAAACCGAGACATCGGTTGTAATCAATTATCTTGTCTTGTAGGCGACGATGGTAATCAAGATGAGGGAAAGCGTCGTGGATAGATATGTGGAACGCGTGACGGCCGAGATGTATCTAAAAAAGTGAAAGGATATAATGTGTCCTTATCGAAGATGCAAGCTAGGGTCATTGTTCGACCCCTTTTCAGGCATAGTGAATCAGCACCTGCTCAGGTATAGTTTCATGGAGGGGCATACTCAGTGGATGAGTGATGATGGAGATGATGATATCGAAGGTGATGATGATGGAGAGAATACCCCATACGACAATGGAGACGAGGTTGAAGAGGGTGTCGCACACGTTGATGGTGATCAAGAAGGCCGGCAAGAACATGCGGCCGACGAGGACATGAGTAGAAATATCCCGCTAACCGCGGCCGTGCAGGACCGTCATGTTCAAGAACTTCTTCTCAGCAACACATCGACCGACCCCAAAATCGCTGGTAGACGGAAGTCTAAGATGGATCAACTGGAGGTAGACTCGAGAACTCCGTTGTACGATGCAGCTCGCGGGACGGAGGAGAGCCGTCTAAGAGTAGCTCTCGATATTATGGAGATGAAGGCAAAACACAAATGGACGAACACAAGCGTGGACGAACTCTTCGGATACTTGAAGATGCACTTTCCTAAAGATAACACGTGTGCCGGTAGCCTATAGGAGGCCAAGAAAATCGTGTGCCCTCTCGATTTACCGCACAAGAAATACCACGCCTACATCGGTGACTGCATAATATATCGGAACGAGCATGCCAAGCTCGATACATGCCCACAGTGCGGCGAATATCGATACAAGAGAGGGACGAGAAAATCTACTCGAAAAGTTGTGTGGTACTTCCCGCTCACACCCCGTCTGCAGCGGTACTTCATGGACCCCAAGGAAGCAAAGCTCATGCGCTGGCACGCGGAAATAAAGGAGGCGGTGATGCGTGATGTAGAACGGGTTGAAAACCCAGTGCTAACACACCCTTCATATGCAAGCCAGTGGAAAACATTAGACGATGAGTATTACGAAGAAGTTGGGAAAGAACCAAGGAACACCAGGTTGGGTGCGAGCACCGACGGACTCAATCCGTTTGGGAACCAAAGCAACAAGCACATCACCTGGCCCGTGTTTGTATGGATGTACAACCTCCCTCCATGGCTATGCCTGAAGAAGAAGTACATACACATGAGTATGCTAATCCAATGGCCAACGCATCCAGGGAGCGATATCAACCTGTATCTGGAGCTATTGAAGGAGGAGCTAGTCACTCTGTGGGAGGAAGGGATAGAAACTTGGATGCCTACGGACAAGAAAATTTCCGTATGAAAGCCGCACTGTTGACGACGGTGGAGGACTATCTTAGATATGGATATATCGCGTGCCAGGTGTACCACAGACACAAGGCATGTGTGAGGTGCATGAAAAAAACGCCGTTTTTACAGCTGGGTAAGGATCCTTGGTCTTCAAAAACCGTCTACATGAGGCATCGAATGTGGCTTCCCAAGAATGACCCCACTACAACAGGATCCCTCATACAACAACGCATTTATCTGTATCTAAATACCAATATAGGCGTTGCTAGCTCCTCTACCAACGGATAAAAATGCATTGCGTTTTTTGGTGTTGCAAAGGTACGATGCAACGCATATAGGTCTGTTGGTAATAGGGGCGTTGCTAGGCAGCAACATATATAACTAAGGGCGGGCAACGCTTACATACGTTGGTGCTTATACTGCCCGATTGAATTCATGACACATATAATAATAATTTTATAAATTCAATATTTGCAACGAATAATATTAATTTTATTAATTAATATTTGCAATCCGTAGTATTATTATTTCCGCCATAACATAGAATCTGTAATAAAATTGGGTCCATAACGTGCTTTCAATACATAGGTGAAGTGAGAAAAATCAACACCACTATTTAGTACTTATAGAGAAGAATCGTAGTATTACAAGAGAAACACCATCCACGTGATACATATATAAATATTTTGTTTACTACATCACTTCCCTCCTAGGAGATAACTAAAGATGCAGAGATATGAAGTAGATTATAGCAACGACAACATTGTTCCTCCTTCCATTCAACTAATCACCCATATCATCATCCATGTATCTTTTGAATCTACAGAAAAAGAAATTGTTAACACAACAGTGGAAGAAATATCATATGATGCAAGTAGCGAGACAGTAAAAAAAAGTCACGTACAAAGGTTGAAGGCCATGCAATCTTTGTTCCTTCTGCGTTACCAAGAGTAGTGCAATTTTTTCGTTTCCGTACCAGCTCTTCGGTTTTCACAAGTGCGGCAATGACATGTACAACCCAGAATTGGTTTGTTATTTCAGCACCATCAAGTTTATATTTTGGATCACAACTTAAAATTGTAGCAATAGCAATGTCCTTATTTCCGCTTGATAGGCTCTTCAAGAATACTTTAGTACCTGCCTGTTAGAAAAACAAAAGGCAAGGATTGATTGCTAATGCCCATCATCCGGAAAGAAAACTAGAACAAAATATATTTGTTTCAATATTTCTTAATTAGAATTAGAATAAGGTGAAAAATATTATCATTCACATCAAGTGAAGCTTAATAAAAGGATGAACATTAGCAAATAATTGATATAACAAAATTTATGTACATGTAATCATGCACACAATAAAGTTGAGCACTCTTACTGCTAGTGAGCGAGCACCCAACCAACTTAGTGAACCACTTGTTGTTTCTACAAAAGATATAATGTTGAACGTCAGGGCCCAATGCAATTAAATATCAGAAACAACATATTAAGAAGGCATGTGTGTTTACATTAGAAAGCAGAGCTGCATTAGTCAGTTTTGAGTTCTTCTTGCTGAAAATCATGATTATAGTCAGAACTAACATCATTTTAAATAATCATAAGAGTACTAAAGTTTGAATATAGATCCACGTTTGATGATGCAAACATACCTTGTCTGATGTTGATACCGCAGTTACTATTTGTTTCTCACTATGTAGGGGGTTTGTTTTCTTGGTCTGAATTGTAGTACAACAACAAATTAGAAATAAAAATGTGATACATCAGAGTTCTGTAGTAAGTTCCAAATAACAAGAGTGAACTAACATTCTGTGCAGCAGCATTTTTCTCCACTTGCCCTGCATTGCCATTTTGAACCAAACTTTCTTTGTTCTGTGATCAAGCAATACACAAGTTTTGGATGAATAGAAGTGAGAGATAACACTGCAAAGAATCATGCATAACAGTTTGATCCTCTACAATGCGAGCAAACCTTATCTGCGGGATTGTTTGATGATTGCGAGTCCAGACCTGGGGCACCACTCTGCTTGATCTGCAGTGAAAGGCAAGATCAATAGGTAGTTTTTATAAGTTTCATCTGGAATGCAAAGCCACATGCATACAGTACCATCAAATTATTTGGCTCCTCAACCATTGGGAGTTGAATTAAGACGTGAGACAATATATATCAGACGTGAGACAATATATATCAGTATGTGTGATTTCAGGTCTAACTTATGTTGCCTCCATCGGTCTCTAACTGTTTTTAATATATATGGTTCCAGTCGAGAAGGATAAAGGAACCTCATCTATGGAGTACATAATAAAATCAGAAAACAATAGAAAAACTCAAATTTAAGGCAAAATATAAGAATCTGGTAAAAGAAACTAATGTACTACAGTTTACCTTTACTTGATCAAGTATAGCCTTTAAGTTTATCCTTATATTAGTTTCTTTATCTTTTTCTCCTATCAACAATCTCCAATCCTTGTAGGACAAGCTACACAAGGATCCATTCCTAGCTATCGTGCCAAGAAAGTTTCCAGGATGTTTAGCTTCTTTCCCAATTGGCTGATCTAAATCATTGCACTTAACCACAATCCTTTTCCCAAGAGGAAGGTTCCAAATATCTTTAAGCTTTCTCTTCTTACGCCCTTTTGTTCCTACAGTTACAACTGACCAATTTTACATGAACACAAAAAATAGTTTGCATGAGAATATTCAACTCAGAATTATCACATATGAATATTAAGAATTTTCTATTGCAATGAATAAGGAATATATAACTTCCAAATTACCTTCGTCATTATCATCATCATCATCATCATCACAATCTGTGGATACTTCTTCATCGTTACTTGTTATTACTTGATGATCAGATGATTCTGGAACTTGTTCGATACAATTTTGGTGCTCGATATGTGCCTCCACCAAATATTCTTCATTGGATTCAACAACCTGCATTTTTTTCCTCGTCATTTCTGCTGCACCATGAAAATCATAACACAAAGTTAAACGCTATAAGAAACACATTCAGGTGCAAGCGATCCACAAGACCCATACTAGCCTACAGTCTAGGACTAGATAAGTACAGAGTACACAATGTGTTCAAGATGCAGCACGGGTGGGGTTAGCATGTATCATATGAATTCCTGGAATTGTATGTGCCGAGTGGAGAAATAATAGAAGTGACGGAGTGAGGGGCAATCATGCGACAGCGGCACACAGTACTCAGATGTGAGTTCACAGGAAATTTGCCCGTTCCTTCGTTATCTAATGGATTTTGAGTAGCTATACTAGGCGTTTCAGGTGTATGACAGGGAATATGATTATACTCGTGTTAATCATCAACTAAATGACCTTTGACCATGAAAATCCTTAGGGATGCAGAAGGACAGAATAGTACTCAAATATTCACAGGGTCAGAGATCGGGGATGCAAATCCGATAAGAATTAGGGATCGGGGAGAGGAGAGGAGGCCACTCACCTGACAAATTCGCAGGTTCGCTACCACTGTCGTCCGGTTGTGCCTGCGATCACCGATGGAAATTGAGTTAACATAGAAATGGGAAGCAGGGGCATTAGGAGAGTAGGGCGGCTGATCTGATTGAACTCGTTGTGTGCTGCCCACACAGGCCTGCTGTGCCTAGGGAGATCCACGGGGATTGAATTAGAGAAGTGGATCTGGGGTAGGGATCAAGAAAAGAGAATGGATCGGAAGAGAGGCCGCTAACTTGATGAACTCGGAGCGGAAGCTGATGCCACCGGCGGCCCTGCGCTTGAACCTCTGTGCAAATAATAAGATGGAAGATTTTGAGGGATTAGTTTCGTTTAAAGTTTTACCCATGATAATTCCCTAGGTTCCTATGAAAGGTGGGGCCATCCTACAATTAGCGCGCGTAACCAGTTTTGGTGGGAAAGAATGGAGGGAAATAAAAAAAAAGTGGAGGGAATATATGAAGCAAAAAGATGCAGGATTCCAAAACAATTTTTCTCGGTCGTATGCTAAAAGAAGTTGGTGGCAATGAGCACCATAAAAGCCGCAAGGATTCTTTCCCACCAAAATTGATTACGCGCAAGGATTCTTTCCTACCATGAAGCGAAAAGATGCAGGATTCCAAAACAATTTGTCTCAGTCTGTACGGTGGATCACAGATATAACCAGCAACGAATATATCCATATCTATGTAAAAAAATTGCAACACATATTTAATTCGTTGCAGACTATGTATTGCTAGAGGGTGGGTTTCCTTGTAGTGCCCGTGGAGGAAGCGTGGAGACCTGCTCAATGGGAAGGATGAGGTTGAGGGACATCCACCTAGGCGAAGCGGCGAAGAGATAGATACTTTGTTGAAAAACTGGAAAGACTGCCCTCCGGCGGGTAAGATAAAGATCGAGATCAGTGGAAGAAAGGAGATAAGAGGAAGAAAAAGGAACCCGGACCGCTCTTGGGGGTGTGGAAAAGGAGGTCCGTTTTTTGGGACTTGCCGTACTGGAAGATCCTCAGTACGCCTCATAGCCTTGATGTCATGCATATCACGAAGAATGTGTGCGAGAGCTTGCTTGGCACCGTGCTCAACATGCCGGAGAAGACCAAAAATGGGTCGAAAGCAAGACACGACCTGATGGCCCTTGATATCAGAAAAGAGCTTCATTTCGCGCCGGTTGACAAGGATACTGAGGAGGAGACGGATGATCACAAACGCAAAAGGGTGGCCAACCAGTGCAAAACTCTTTGCCCGCGCCCCTACTGCTTCACTCTAAATCTCGACGAGCTCGAACAATTCTTCAGGTGCCTCCTAGAAGTCAAATTTCCCCTAGGCTACGCGGGGATGATACGCAGATGGCTGGACCCGACGAAAAAATCTTCTGCGGGATGAAGTCTCATGACTGTCATGTCATGATGACGCAGATACTTCTGGTTGCAATCTGAGGGATAATGGAACCGCACGTCAGTGCGATGCTGACTGACCTGTGTAACATCTTCGACGTCATCACTCGAAAGTCGATAATCGTCAAGAAACTCTGGAGTCTGTAGGAAGAGATCGTCACCATCCTATGCGAGATGGGGATGTACTTCTGATGTCTACGCACGAGTCTATTCCTGTAGACAGTGTTGGGCCTCCAAGAGCAGAGGTTTGTAGAACAGCAGCAAGTTTCCCTTAAGTGAATCACCCAAGGTTTATCGAACTCAGGGAGGAAGAGGTCAAAGATATCCCTCTCAAGCAACCCTGCAATCAAGATACAAGAAGTCTCTTGTGTCCCCAACACACCTAATACACTTGTCAGATGTATAGGTGCACTAGTTCGGCGAAGAGATAGTAAAATACAAGTGGTATGAATAAATATGAGTGGTAATAGCAATCTGAAATAAATATGGCAGCGAGTAAACATGCAACAGAACAGTAAATAAGCGGTGATTCGATGCTTGGAAACAAGGCCTAGGGATCATACTTTCACTAGTGGACACTCTCAACATTGATCACATAACTGAAACTACTCTACACTCTCTTGTTGGATGACAAACACCATTCATTGTGTAGGGCTACAAGAGCACCTCAATGCCGGAGTTAACAAGCTCCACAACATTCGATGTTCATATTTAAGTAACCTTAGAGTGCATGATAGATCATTGCAATTATACCGAGTACTAACATAGCATGCACACTGTCACCATCAGGCTATGAAACGGGGAATAGATCACATCAATACTATCATAGTAATAGTTAACTTCATAATCTACAAGAGATCACAATCATAGCTTATACCAAGTACTACATGATGCACACACTGTCAACATTACAGCATGGAGGAGGAATAGACTACTTTAATAACATCACTAGAGTAGCACATAGATGATATTCAACTAGATCACAAAGAGAGAAATGAACCACATAGCTACGGTAGAGCCCTCAGCCCCGGGGGAGAACTACTCCCTCCTCATCATGGAGACAGCGATGGCGGTGAACATGGTGGAGAAGATGCCTTCCGGGGGCAATTCCCCGTCCTGGCAGGGTGCCGGAACAGAGACTTCTGTCCCCCGAATCTTGGCTTCGCGATGGCGGCGGCTCTGGAAGGTTTCTCGTACCGTGGCTTATTCGTCTCGAAGATTTAGGTCAGGGAGGCTTATATAGGCGAAGAGTCGTAGTCGGAAGGGCCACGGGGCCCCCTCACAGTAGGGGGGCGCCCCCCCCTTGGCCGCGCCGCCACCATGTGTGGGGCCCACCTGGCTCTCCTCTGGCCCCTCTTCGGTGCTCTGGAAGCTTCCTTGAAATATAAGATCGTGGGCGTTGATTTCGTCCAATTCCGAGAATATTTCCTTACTAGGATTTCTGAAACCAAAAACAGCAGAAAACAGGAACTGGCACTTCGGCATCTCGTCATTAGGTTAGTTCCGGAAAACGCATAAAATCATCATAAAGTGTGAACAAAACATGTAGGTATTGTCATAAAACAAGCATGGAACATCAGAAATTATAGATACGTTGGAGACATATCAGCATCCCCAAGCTTAGTTCCTACTCGTCCTCGAGTAGGTAAACGATAACAAAGATAATATCTTAAGTGACATGCTACTTACATAATCTTGATCATACTATTGTAAAGTATATGAGATGAATGAAGTGATTCAAAGCAATGGCAAAGATAATGACTAAACAACTAAATCATATAGCAAAGACTTTTCATGAATAGTACTTTCAAGACAAGCATCAATAAGTCTTGCATAAGAGTTAACTCATAAAGCAATAGATTCAAAGTAAAGGCATCGAAGCAACACAACGGAAGATTTAAGTTTCAGCAATTGCTTTCAACTTTCAACATGTATATCTCATGGATAATTGTCAACGCAAAGTAATATGATGAATGCAAATAAGAAAGTATGTAAGAATCAATGCACAGTTGACACAAGTGTTTGCTTCTAAGATGGAAGGAAATAGGTAAACTGACTCAACATAAAAGTAGAAGAAAGGACCTTCGAAGAGGGAAGCATGGATTGCTATATTTGTGCTAGAGCTTTTATTTTGAAAACATAGAAACAATTTTGTCAACGGTAGTAATAAAGCATATGTGTTATGTATAAGACATCCTATAAGTTGCAAGCCTCATGCATAGATTACCAATAGTGCTCGCACCTTGTCCTAATTAGCTTGGATTTACATGGATTATCATTGCATAACATATGTTTTAACCAAGTATCACAAAGGGGTACCTCTATGCCGCCTGTACAAAGGTCTAAGGAGAAAGTTCGCATTGGATTTCTTGCTTTTGATTATTCTCAACTTAGACATCTATACCGGGACAACATAGACAACAGATAATTGACTCCTCTTTAATGCATAAGCATTCAACAACAGATAATATTCTCATAAGAGATTGATGATTGTTGTCCAAACTGAAACTTCCACCATGATACATGGCTTAAGTTAGCGGCCCAATGTTCTTCTCTAACAATATGCATACTCAAACCATTTGATCATGATAAATCACCCTTACTTCAGACAAGACGAACATGCATAGCAACTCACATGATATTCAACAAAGTGTAATAGTTGATGGCGTCCCCAGAAACATGGTTACCGCTCAACAAGCAACTTATAAGAAATAAGATACATAAGTACATATTCAATACCACAATAGTTTTTAAGCTATTTTTCCCATGAGCCATATATTGCAAAGACAAAGGAATGAAATTTTAAAGGTAGCATTCAAGAATTTACTTTGGAATGGCAGAAAAATACCATGTAGTAGGTAGGTATGGTGGACACAAATGGCATAGTTTTTGGCTCAAGGATTTTGGATGCACGAGAAGTAATCCCTCTCAATACAAGGCTTAGGCTAGCAAGGTTGTTTGAAGCAAACACAAGTATGAACCGGTACAGCAAAACTTACATAAGAACATATTGCAAGCATTATAAGACTCTCAATCGTCTTCCTTGTTGTTCAAACACCTCACCAGAAAATATCTAGACTCTAGAGAGACCAATCATGCAAACCAAATTTTAGCAAGCTCTATGTAGTTCTTCATTAATAGGTGCAAAGTACATGATGCAAGAGCTTAAACATGATCTATACGAGCACAAAAATTGCCAAGTATCAAAACATTATACCATTTACCATATGTAGCATTTTCTATTTCCAACCATATAACAATGAACGAAGCAGTTTCAACCTTCGCCATGAACATTAAAAGTAAAGCTAAGAACACAAATGTTCATATGAACGAGCGGAGCGTGTCTCTCTCCCAAACAAGGATGAATTTATTCAGAGAATGAAAATAACAAAAACGAAAATAAAAGCACACAGAACCTCCAAGTAAAGTATATAAGATGTGACGAAATAAAAATATAGTTTCACTAGAGGTGACCTGATAATTTGTCGATGAAGAAGGGGATGCCTTGGGCATCCCCAAGCTTAGATGCTTGAGTATTTTTGAAATATGTAGGGATGAACCACGGGGGCATCCCCAAGCTTAGATTTTTCACTCTTCTTGATCATATTGTATCATCCTCCTCTCTTGATCCTTCAAAACTTCCTCCACACCAAACTCGAAACAAACTCATTAGAGGGTTAGTACATAGTCAAAAATTCACATGTTCAGAGGTGACACAGTCATTCTTAACACTTCTGGACATTGCCCAAGGCTACTGAAAGTTAATGGAACAAAGAAATCCATCCAACACAGCAAAAGAGGCAATGCGAAATAAAAGGCAGAATCTGTCAAAACAGAACAGTCCGTAAAGATGAATTTTTATGGGGCACTAAACTTGCTCAGATGAAAATGCTCAAATTGAATGAAAGTTGCGTACATATCTGAGGATCACTTACATAAATTGGCAGATTTTTCTGAGTTACGTACAGAGAATACTACTCAAATTCGTGACAGCAAGAAATCTATTTCTGCGCAGTAATCCAAATCTAGTATGTACCTTACTATCAAAGACTTTACTTGGCACAACAATGCAATAAAATAAAGATAAGGAGAGGTTGCTACAGTAGTAACAACTTCCAAAACACAACAAAACAGTAGCAAAATAAAGACATGGGTTATCTCCCAAGAAGTGCTTTCTTTATAGCCGTTAAGATGGGCTCAGCAATTTTAATGATGCACTCTCAAGAAATAGTAGTTGAAGCAAAAGAGAGCATCAAAAGGCAAGTATGAAACAAATTTAAGCCTAACACACTTCCTATGAAAAGGAATCTTGTAAGTAAACAAATTCATGAAGAACGATGTGACAAGCATAGGAAGATAAAACACGAGTAACTTCAAGATTCTCAACATAAAGAGGGGAAACTTAATATTATTAAGATGCATATAACCATGTTTCCCTCTCTCATAATAACTTTCAGTAGTATCATGAGAAAACTCAACAATATAACTATCACATAAAGCATTCTTATCATGAGCTACATGCATAAAATTATTACTACTCCAACATAAGCATAGTCATTCTTATTAATTGTAGTGGGAGCGAATTCAACAAAGTAGCTATCATTATTATTCTCATCAAGTGTAGGAGGCATAGTATAATCATAATAAAATTTATCCTCCATAGTAGGCGGCACCAAAATACCACTATCATTATAATCATCATAAATAGGAGGCAAAGTATCATCAAAGTAAATTTTCTCCTCCATGCTTGGGGGACTAAAAATATCAGGCTCATCAAAACCAGCTTCCCCAAGCTTAGAATTTTCCATAGCATTAGCAACAATGGTGTTCAAAGCATTCATACTAATATCATTGCTACTAGCATGCAAATAAGGTTCCATAGGTTTTTTAATTTTCGCATCAAACAATCCATGTCTTAACTCAGGAAATAGCTTAAAAAGCTCACTGTTATTTTCCATTATGCCCAACTAGTGATAAACAAGAAACAAAAAGATGCAATTGTAGGATCTAAAGGAAATAGCTTCGAGCACTCACACACCGGCAACACTGCTAGGAAATAGCTTAGTAGTCGGAGGATGTGAATACCTTTTACCTTACCTCCCCGGCAACGGTGCCAGAAAATAGCTTGATGTCTACGCACGATTCTATTCCTCAGAGATGTTGTTGGGCCTCCAAGAGCAGAGGTTTGTAGAACAGCAGCAAGTTTCCCTTAAGTGAATCACCCAAGGTTTATCGAACTCAGGGAGGAAGAGGTCAAAGATATCCCTCTCAAGCAACCCTGCAATCACGATACAAGAAGTCTCTTGTGTCCCCAACACACCTAATACACTTGTCAGATGTATAGGTGCACTAGTTCGGCGAAGAGATAGTAAACACAAGTGGTATGAATGAATATGAGTGGTAATAGCAATCTGAAATAAATATGGCAGCGAGTAAACATGCAACAGAACAGTAAATAAGCGGTGATTCGATGCTTGGAAACAAGGCCTAGGGATCATACTTTCACTAGTGGACACTCTCAACATTGATCACATAACTGAAACTACTCTACACTCTCTTGTTGGATGACAAACACCATTCATTGTGTAGGGCTACAAGAGCACCTCAATGCCGGAGTTAACAAGCTCCACAACATTCGATGTTCATATTTAAGTAACCTTAGAGTGCATGATAGATCATTGCAATTATACCGAGTACTAACATAACATCCACACTGTCACCATCGGGCTATGAAAGGGGGAATAGATCACATCAATACTATCATAGTAATAGTTAACTTCATAATCTACAAGAGATCACAATCATAGCTTATACCAAGTACTACATGATGCACACACTATCAACATTACATCATGGAGGAGGAATAGACTACTTTAATAACTTCACTAGAGTAGCACATAGATGATATTCAACTAGGTCACAAAGAGAGAGATGAACCACATAGCTACGGTAGAGCCCTCAGCCCCGGGGGAGAACTACTCCCTCATCATGGAGACAGCGATGGCGATGAAGATGGCGGTGGAGATGCCTTCCGGGGGCAATTCCCCGTCCCGGCAGGGTGCCGGAACAGAGACTTCTGTCCCCCGAATCTTGGCTTCGCGATGGTGGCGGCTCTGGAAGGTTTCTCGTACCTGGCTTATTCGTCTCGAAGATTTAGGTCAGGGAGGCTTATATAGGCGAAGAGTCGGAATCGGAAGGGCCACGGGGCCCCCTCACAGTAGGGGGGCGCCCCCCCTTGGCCGCGCCGCCACCATGTGTGGGGCCCGCCTGGCTCTCCTCTGGCCCCTCTTCGGTGCTCTGGAAGCTTCCTTGAAATATAAGATCATGGGCGTTGATTTCGTCCAATTCCGAGAATATTTCCTTACTAGGATTTCTAAAACCAAAAACAGAAGAAAATAGGAACTGGCACTTCGGCATCTCGTCAATAGGTTAGTTCCGGAAAACACATAAAATCATCATAAAGTGTGAAAAAAACATGTAGGTATTGTCATAAAACAAGCATGGAACATCAGAAATTATAGATACGTTGGAGACATATCAACTTCCCGCCCGCATTCTTTGACATCATGGTCCATCTATTGGTGCAGATAGTAGACGATATCGATAATCTCGGGCCTCCGTTCCTTCACAACGTGATGGCGTTAGAAAGAATGAACGGGTTCTTCAAAGGATACGTTCGTAACAGGGCACATCCGAATGGAAGCATCGTCCAGGTCTTTCTCACCGAGGAGTGCATCTCTTTCTGCAAGAATTATCTAAACGAGGACGACCCAAGCCCGGTTGGATTGCCCACCAACAAGGACCTCGGCAGATTCGCGGGAGTAGGCCACAACGCTGGCAAGAGGGAACTCGACGCGGATCAAGATGATAGGAGAACAAATTTTAACAGGGCCCACTTAGTAGCACTACAGCACATGAACGAGGTCGATCCTTGGGTGGAGCAGCACATAAACATGATCAAGAGGAGGGCCGACAAGCCGATGATGGAAGAAGAGGTATTTAGAGCGCACAACTTCTCTTTCGCGCGCTGGTTCAAAGACCAGATTGATGCGAATCCCCCACCAATGGCAAGCGACGTAGACAAAATGATATTGGCCTTATCTTATGGGCTCGCCCCCAACCTCATGACTAATCAGAAATACGACATCAACGGTTACACATTCTCCACGGAGGAGAGAGACAAAAGAAGCGACTATCAGAACTCGGGCGTGATGATGGAATCGTACACGGGTGAAGAGAAGAAAAGGTACTACAGGAGGATCGAGGAAATTTGGGAGCTCGACTACATCGGGGAGAAGCTACCGATGTTTTGTGTTATATGGGCTATGGACGTCACAAAGGAAGATGCTTATGTTACCACCATGCGACTGCCCCCCAAATCCAAGACCAAGAACCCCACCGAGCAAAATGAGCCTTTGGTATTAGCTAAGCACGTCGTGCAATGCTTCTTCATAACTGAATTGTCAAAACCCAGCCGTGTTGTCGTAAGGAGAGGAAAAAGGGCCCTCGTCGGAATGGATGGAGTTGCCGACGAGAAAGACTTCGATGGCCTCGTCGGAGACCCAATGATGGAAGAACCCGATGAAGACGATAGAACCTACACACTAAGAAGAAGAAGGACGACGCTACCTAGGTCAAGTGTTCCTTCGTACACAAGGAGTCGCGACGATACCGGTGGGGTCACAAGGACCAAGTGGAAGGGCAAGGAGAAAATTCTTCGAGTGTGAAGAATTGTATTTGTGTATTTTATGTTTATCCTATATTTATGTGTTGGTTTTTTATCGGATATCACCGAAAGGACTTTGAAATCATTCAAGAATTAAAATCATAAATTTATAGCTATATATTATAGAGCAGGGTTTTATTAGATCAGGTTGTTATATATATTGGGGTTACGTGTTTTAAGTAGGGTTTGATGAGCTAGCTAGGGTTAGTTAATTATATATATATATATATATGGTTTAGCTATTGGGTTAAATTAGGGTTAATGGCACATTTAGAGGACCGCGAGGCCCCCCTAGCTAGCTACTTGATGCGCAATTAATTAATTAAGTGTCGTTGGCCTATATATAGGGTTTAATTAGGGTTAGGGATTAGGGTTTAGGGTTTAGGCCGGGTTAGCTAGGGTTTAGGGTTTAGGGTTTAGCTAGGGGTTTAGTGTTTAGGGTTTAGGGATTAGGGATTAGGGGTTTAGGGTTAGGGTTTAGGGTTTAGGGTTTAGCTAGGGGTTTAGTGTTTAGGGTTTAGGGATTAGGGATTAGGGATTAAGGGTTTAGGGATCATCGATCAAGTGCAAGCGCGCACACATTATTACAGGCATGCACCTGCGCCTTTGCGCATAAACGTGCATGCATATATATGTGTGTTGTTTTGGCCACCAACGATAGATCGAGAGGGAGAGATTGAAATCCCCAAGAATATAGATGTTCAAATATATATAAAAATATATGCATGCATGCATTGTAGGCCATGCATGCACACTAATTATATATATATATATATATTATGAGGCAACTTAATCAAATGTGTTTTCATATTCGAGAGAACTTGTCCAAATTCAAGTTAATTAATTTATCAACAATAAATATATAATTATTTAATTAATCCTAGGGAGATGTTATTCAACATGATCGATATAGGCCATATATATTAATTGGTGTTAATATCTAGGGTTTGCTAGCTGCTATATATAGAGCATGTTTTTATTAGATCGGGTTATATAGCTAGTATAGGTTGGGGTGTTATGTGTTTTAATTAAGTAGGGTTTGATTAGCTAAGGTTTATTAGTTATATATATATGGTTTAGGACCTTAATTTAATTAGAGGACCGCGAAGCCCCCATGGCCTGCTTGATGCGCAATTAAGTGTCGTTGACCTATATATAGGGTTTAATTAGGGTTTAGGGTTTAGGGTTAGCTAGGGTTTAGGGTTAGGGTTAGGGTTTAGGGTCTAGGGTTTAGGGTTTAGTGTTTATGGTGTTTAGGGTTTAGGGTTTAGGGATTAGGGTTTTAGGGTTTAAGGTTTAGGGATCATCGATCGAGTGCGCACACACATTATTAGAGGCACCCGCACCTTTGCGCATAAAGTGCATGAGTATATATGTGTTTTTTTGCCACCAACAATATATAGATCGAGAGAGAGATTGAAATCCCCAAGAATATGTTCAAATATATATTAAAATATATGCATGAATGCATGGTAGGCCATGCATGCACACTAATTACATATATATATATATTGTGAGGCAACTTAATCAAATGTACGTGTTTTCATTCAAGAACTTGTCAAAATTCAAGTTAATTAATTTATCAGCGCTAATTAGTTAGGGTTTAGGGTTAGGTTTAGGGTTTAGGGTTAGGGTTATTAGGGTTTAGGGTTTTATTAGGGTTTAATTTTAACTTGTTGTGAATTAAAATACAACTTTTTTATTTGTGTGCTACAATTAATCAAAACTAGATCAATCGAGTGTGCACACACATGAATTATTAGAGGCACCCGCGCCATTGTGCATAAAGTGCATTCATATGTGTGTTTTCTGGCCACCAACTATACATCGAGAGAGAGAGATTGAAATCCCCAAGAATTAATATGTTAAAATATATATACAAATATATGCATGCATGGTATATATATATATTGCTATAGGCCATATATCGAGAAGCAAGTTTTTTCGAGAACTCTTCGATATATATATATATATATATATATATATATATATATACATATTCAAGTTTACCTATGCTAAATGTACACTAGTGCACATATTTATAGATGACCCCCTTGATGCGCAATTGTTGGCCATTTAGTTTGAATCCCATGAATGTTCATACATGATCGGCCATATGCAAGTTTTTTTGAGAACTTTCAAAATTAAATACAACTTTATCGATGCTAATCGAAACTAGCTACTATTGCACACATTAGATGACCCCGACCCTTGCGCAAGTGTGTTTGCCACCATCTATAGATTGAATCACAAGAATGTTTATACACATGTGGTATGCCATATTATATCGTGAAACAAGTTTTATCAAGAACTTGTCAAAATTCAAGTTTATCGGTGCTAATGGAATCTAGCTAGTGGACATTAATTAGAGGACACACCCCCCTTTCGCAAGTGTTGGCAATATATATAAAGTTTGAATCCCAAAACTGTTCATATATGCATGATATAGGCCAACAATCGCGAAAAAAGTCTCTTGAATATATTGTTAAAATTCAAGCTTATCAGTGCTAATGGAAACTGATGCACACTAGAGGACCCCGTTGCGCAAGTATTGGCCGTCTATATATAGTTTGAATCCCAATAATGTTCATACATGATAGGGCATATGTGTAAAGCAATTTTTCCCGAGAACTTGTCAAGATTCAAATTTATCGGTGCTAATGGAAACTAGTGTACATTAGAGGATCCCCTTGCACAAATGTTGGCCATCTATATATAATATGAATCCCAATAATGTTCATACATGATAGGGCATATGTGTGAAGAATTTTTTCCGAGAACTTGTCAAGATTCAAATTTATCAGTGCTAATGGAAACTAGTGCACATTAGATGACCCCCTTGCACACGTGTTGGCCATCTATGTATAGTTTGAATCCCAATAATGTTCATACATGATAGGCCATATGTGAATCATTTTTTCTTCGAAGAACTTGTGAAGATTCAAATTTATCAGTGCTAATGGAAACTAGTGCGCACTAGACGAGCCCCCTTGCGCAAGTGTTTGCCATTACATATAGTTTAAATCTCAAGAATGTTCATACATGATAGGCCATATGTGCAAAGGATTTTTTTTTCCCGTGAACTTGTCAAATATCAAGTTTATCGGTGCCAATGGAAACTAGTCCAAAAAATTACATAGAGGTCCAAAAGAACTAGACAATAACTAATAGGACCTACAACTTTACAAAAAGGACCCCAAAACATATAGAAGAAAAGCAATCGAGTCCTTCTCGACCGCACATCAGATCTTTGCTCCACATCCTTTCCAGCAACTCCGTCGCCGGGGACGCACCACTTGGGACGGTGTCGCCGGTAGTCGTCAGGACGGAGGAGAAGAAGGGCCTCAGCAACGACATATTGGCTCTGAGAAGGGCCGCTGAAAGGCCAAGATGTGCACGGGCAAGACGGATGCCGCCGTCGTATGCCCCGAGCTTGTGAACATTAGCAGCTTGACTTCCCCATTGGCCAGATTGAAGGAGATATGCCCAAGAGGCAATAATAAAAGTGGTTATTATATATCTTTATGTTTATGATAAATGTTTATATATCATGCTATAATTGTATTAACCAAAACATTAGTACATGTGTGATATGTAGACAACAAAGAGTCCCTAGTATGCCTCTTAACTAGCTTGTTGATTAATGGATGATTAGTTTCATAATCATGAACATTGGATGTTATTAATAACAAGGTTATATCATTATATGAATGATGTAATGGACACACCCAATTAAGCATAGCATAAGATCACGTCATTGAGTTATTTTCTATAAGCTTTCGATACATAGTTACCTAGTCCTTATGACCATGAGATCATGTAAATCACTTATACCGGAAAGGTACTTTGATTACACCAAACACCACTGCGTAAATGGGTGGTTATAAAGGTGGGATTAAGTATCCGGAAAGTATGAGTTGAGGCATATGTATCAACAGTGGGATTTGTCCATCCCGATGACGGATAGATATACTCTGGGCCCTCTCGGTGGAATGTCGTCTAATGTCTTGCAAGCATATGAATAAGTTCATAAGAGACCACATACCACGGTACGAGTAAAGAGTACTTGTCAGGAGACGAGGTTGAACAAGGTATAGAGTGATACCGATGATCAAACCTCGGACAAGTAAAATATCGCGTGACAAAGGGAATTGGTATCGTATGTGAATGGTTGATTCGATCACTGAAGTCATCGTTGAATATGTGGGAGCCATTATGGATCTCCAGATCCCGCTATTGGTTATTGGTCGGAGTGAGTACTCAACCATGTCCGCATAGTTCGCGAACCGTAGGGTGACACACTTAAGGTTTGATGTTGAAATGGTAGAACTTGAATATGGAATGGAGTTTGAATATTTGTTCGGAGTCCCGGATGAGATCCCAGACATCATGAGGAGTTCCGGAATGGTCCGGAGAATAAGATTCATATATAGGAAGTCATATTCCAAGTTTGGAAATGATCCGGTGCATTTATGGCAGGTTCTAGAAGGTTCTAGAAAAGTCCGGAAGAAATCACCATGGAAAGTAGAGTCCCGGAGGGACTCCACCTTGCATGGCCAGCCAACCCTAAAGGGGAGGAGTCCAAGGTGGACTCCCCAAGGGTGGCCGGCCAACCCCCCTCATGGAAGGGGGGAATCCCACCCCAAGTGGGATTCCCACCTTGGGTAGGTTTCCCTACACATGGAAGGTTTTTGGTTCGGGTCTTATTCGAAGACTTGTAGTCCAACACTTGGGGCTTCCACCTATATAATGAGGGGCATAGGAGAGGGGGCTGACCACTACAAGCCCATAGCTTGGCCGCACCCATAGGTGGCCGGCCACCCCCTCTCCCAAACCCTAGCCGCCCCCTCTCTCCTCCTCTTCTCCCGCACGCTTAGCAAAGCTCCGCCGGAGATCTCCACCGCCACCGCCACCACGCCGTCGTGCTGCCGGGATTCAAGGAGGAGCTACTACTTCCGCTGCCCGCTGGAACGGGGAGAAGGACGTCGTCTTCATCAACACCGAACGTGTGACCGAGTACGGAGGTGCTTCCCGATTGTGGCACCGTGATCAAGATCTTCTACGCGCTTTTGCAAGCGGCAAGTGATCGTCTACCGTAGCAACAAGAGCCTACTCTTGTAGGCTTTGGAATCTCTTCAAGGGTGAGACTCGATAAACCCCTCGTTGCTACCGTCTTCTAGATTGCATCTTGGCTTGGATTGCATGTTCGCGGTAGGAAATTTTTTGTTTTCTATGCAACGTTATCCTACAGTGGTATCAGAGCCGTGTCTATGCATAGATGGTTGCACGAGTAGAACACAATGGTTTTGTGGGCGTTGATGCTCTTGTTATCTTTAGTTTGAGTACTTTGCATCTTTGTGGCATAGTGGGATGAAGCGGCTCGGACTAACTTTACATGACCGCATTCATGAGACTTGTTCCTCGTTCGACATGCAACTTGTATTGCATAAGAGGCTTTGCGGGTGTCTGTCTCTCCTACTATAGTGAAGATTCAATTTACTCTTCTATTGACAACACTAGTATCACCGTTGTGGTTCATGTTCGTAGGTAGATTAGATCTTACTCGAAAACCCTAAACCGCGTAAAATATGCAAACCAAATTAGAGACGTCTAACTTGTTTTTGCAGGGTTTGGTGATGTGATATGGCCATAATGTGATGATGAATATGTATGAGATGATCATTATTGTATTGTGGCAACCGGCAGGAGCCTTATGGTTGTCTTTAAATTTCATGTTGAGTAGTATTTCAAAGTAGTTGTAATAGTTGCTACATGAGGTGAACAACCATGAAGACGGCGCCATGAACCTTGACGCTACGCCGATGATGATGGAGATCATGCCCGTTGATGATGGAGATCATGTCCATGCTTTGGAGATGAAGATCGAAGGCGCAAAGACTAAAGGGCCATATCATATCACATATGAATTGCATGTGATGTTAATCCTTTATGCATCTTATTTTGCTTAGAACGCGACGGTAGCATTATAAGATGATCCCTCACATTAATATCAAGATAATAAAGTGTTCTCCCCTCGTATGCACCGTTGCATTGTTTGACGTTTTGAAGCATCTCGTGATGATCGGGTGTGATAAACTCAACATACAACGGGTGTAAGCCATGTTGCACACGCGGAATACTTGGGTTTGCTTGACGAGCCTAGCATGTACAGACATGGCCTCGGGACAACGGAAACCGAAAGGTTGAACATGAGTCATATGGATGATATGATCAACATGTTGATGTTCACCATTGAAGCTACATCATCTCACGTGATGATCGGTTTTGGTGTAGTGGATTTGGATCGTGTACCACTTAACAACTATGAGGGATGTTGTATTAAGTGGGAGTTCATTAGTAATTAGATTAAAACATGAACTAATTATCATAAACATAGTCTGAGTAGTATTTTGAATTAATTTTGTAGTATTGGCATCCGTTTTCTACCATGCGCTAGTCTTGTAATTGAGATAGAAATACTGTTAAGTCTGATAAGAAACTTTACAGACTGGTACCGTATTGTTAAAGAATCAAGAAATGATTAAGTCCTATTGCAAATTTTTAGTAAATCTCACATTGTTGATTCAAAGAGTTGTGGTTTCAATTAGTACCTAAAGTTATCTTGTCTCCATAAAACTTGAAGTTCAAATCTGTTTGAAAAATAAGGAGCTGAAAATTTAGTTTTCAGAAATAATCAAGGTATGAGATATATGTGATATCTAAGACCTTATTGCAAGATGATAGAATATATTTTGGTGAGACTACATAAACTCATAAGTTTTATGGGAATGTATGAAGGTTGAAGACGCAAGGCGTCCCAATCCTCCAACTATTGGGGCACTAACGATATTCGCATATCCATGAAGTGATTGTCCTTAGTATGCACCATTGCTAAGACTCGTCGTTTCGAAGCATCACGTGATGATCGGGTGTTATAGATTCTACGTGTGCTTACAACGGGTACAAGCCAGATTTGCACATGCGAATACTAAGGTTAAACTTTACGAGCCTAGCATGTACAGACATGGTCTCGAAAAATTCGTCATGATATGATAAAATTATGAGTGAAATTGTTCATCATATTAAAAGGTTATTAATAGAGAAATCCGGAACACTTGTCATATGATGATCAACTTCAAAGTAAGAACCTCAAGGTTATTGGTATTTGACCAACAAACCTAGAAGTTATTGATGTTGAAGTGTTTTTCTAAATAATGAGGAAAGCTAAAAGAGAAACTGCAAAAAATATTTTGGCAGAAAGAAAGAAAAGACTAGAAAGTCTAGCTCAGGTGTATATAAATGATATACATGTTATGGTTGTATTCCTAGTTAGGTCACACTATGAAATTCTTGGGTATTAGTACTATATTGGTTGGTATGAAGTGTCATACAAAACAACACAATACAAGAATACAATGGCCTAAGTGACTGACAAGGAATATGATAGGAATACACGTCTGGAACAAAATAAAGTGTTATTATGTTCGTCGTTGGCATTCTATCTAGCCCTTAGAATTTATAATAAAGAACTTAATAATTGTTATTTTGCTCTGGTCAAATGAAAACAATGAGTTGTTCAAATTATGATATTACTCCATGTACGATGGATAAGTTATTATAAATCTTAATGGTGAAACACACATACATAACACTGACGCTAAAATTCCATAAGGCAAATGATTTGAATTCCACGTATTTGTGGAACCGCCATTTAGGTCATGTTAGAAAGGAACGCATGAAGGAACTCCATGCAAATGGATTTTGGAGTCATTTGATTTTTGAATCATTTGGCGCTTGCAAATCTTTTCTAAAGAGAATGATTAAAATACCGTTCATAGGCCAAGAGTTGAATGGGCAACTAACTTAGTGAAAAATACATGATGATGTATGTGGTTCACTGGGCATAGTTGTGTGCGGGAGATTCTTCTACTTCATGAAAACTTTCAACAATGAATTGAGTATATATATGTGGATATATTCAATAAGGAAGAAGTTTGAAACATTTGAATGGATTCAAATAAATTTCAGCATGAAGTGGAAATCATCGTAATAGAAAATCAAATATCTATGATTGGATCATGGTGAAAATATTTGAATTACGAGTTTTAGCGAACATCTAAGAGAGTCATGAAATTGTTCTACAACTCACATTTCTTGGAGCATCATAATGATGATATAGTATCCGAGAGATGTATCCAAGCCTTGTTGGATTAATGATGAGATAAAATATTATGACGCCATTATATTTTTGTGGATTATGCTTTAGTGACTACCGCTTTTACACTGAATAGAGCATCATCATGATCCGTAGAAATGACACCATACGAGTTATGGCATGGGTATAAACCCTAATAGTCCTTTCTTTAAATTTTGGTCTAAAAGTTAACAACCAAAATCGGATGAATGTCTTTGTTGGTTATCCCAAAGAATTGTTTGGGAATTCTTTCCACTATGAAGTAAACGACAAAAGTGTTTGTTAATGTTACTTGCTTATTTCCAAGAAATTGTTTTCTAGCGAAGTATTTGAGTGGGAGGACAATAGAACTTGATAAGGTTTATGAACCTGAGCATAATGATCAGAGTAGCGCAGCATCGGAAATTGGTTCCGGAAGCGACCATGATGAACATGGCTCCCATGACTACAAAGTGTTTTAGCCATGGAGATCGAAGTACATATTGAACCTTGTAGGTATGGTTTACTTTGTGATCAAATAAATGATTTGTGAACAAAGGATTGATTTTGAACAATGATAAACCAACTACAAACAAAGAAGTTATGATGGGCCCTGACTCCGTTAAAATGGCTATATGCCATGAAATCCAAGATAGATAAATACTTTTTGAAAGTAAATGGATCTATAAAATTGATGGACTTGGATGGAATATCCTTAAAGAAGCTCGACTTATCGAAAAATTGTTTACGACAAAGTTCAAAGTGTTGACTACGATAAGATTAGATCTTCCGTAGCAATGCTTATAGTCTATGTGGATTATTCTAGTAATCACTACATATTTCTTTTATGAGATATGCTAGTAGGATGGCAAAATACATTACTTATCAGAAGTATGTATTAAAAGGTGTATACAAGATACAACCAAGAGTTTTGCTGGTCCATGGAATACTAGATAGGTATACAAACTTCAATTTGATGAAGTAAGTATAGCGGAGTTTGAATCTTCACTGGATGAAATAGTCAAAGAGTTTTTGATTTCATCAGAAACGATGAAGAGGCTTGCATTTGCAAGAAATTAAGTGGGAGCACTGAGACATATTTATAATACTTATGTAGAATACATATAGTTGGTTATAAATAATGTAATTACATACTTGATTAAAAGGTTTCATTGAAAAATTAACTTCAATGAAAGTTATATGGACTAAAACAAATTTTGTGTCAAGATCTATGAAGATAAATTGAAACACATAATATGTTCAAGTCAAAGTACATAGAATGGATATTGAAATAGTTCAATATAAAAATATTAAGAAAATATTCTTGTCATGTTAAGTTTTAACAGGACTTGAGTGTATCTGACACTCAATGAGTAAAAACACATGAGTGATTATAGATCATGAATAATATGTACACAATCAGATGTCATGTGCTATAAAGTGTTATGAGCATATACCAGAATGATTCATATGATGATCATTGGACGACAGTAAGAATATTCTTGAGTACTTTAGAAGAACTAAGGATATATATATATATAGTTTTGTATGGGAAATGACAAACAAATCGCTGTAAGATGTTGCACCGATATTTGTTTTTGTCACATATGAAAATAAAATTTCAATCTCAAATTAGACTAAGTGCTGTTTAAAAGGTAGCACGATGAGCTAGAAGTTGTCTATGCTAGATTTAGAAGAGTTCTAAATATTATGACGGATTCTACAAAAGAAGGCAGAATATGTCATTGTTTTGACAATGACAAAGGATGTTAAAGTCAAGAGGTTCTTTGAGAACTTGGTGTAGTTCCGACAGAGTCAGAACTTTGAAGCTATATTGTGTGTGACAATATTAGTAACATATTTCAGACCGCGGAATTAAGGTTCCACCAGAAGACCAAACATATTTAATGCCGACTCATTTGGAAATGAGTGATGCGTTGAGACGCAAATGAATTACAAAATACATACGTTTCTGAGCATGTCAGATCCGTTGACTAAAACCTCTCCCGTGAGCAAAACATGATAAAACACCAGAAGGCCAAGGTGTTATATCTTTACAAATGTAAACTAGATTATTCACTCTAGTGCAAGTGGGAGACTGAACGAGATATGCCCAAGAGGCAATAATAAAAGTGGTTATTATATATCTTTATGTTTATGATAAATGTTTATATATCATGCTATAATTGTATTAACCGAAACATTAGTACATGTGTGATATGTAGACAACAAAGAGTCCCTAGTATGCCTCTTAACTAGCTTGTTGATTAATGGATGATTAGTTTCATAATCATGAACATTGGATGTTATTAATAACAAGGTTATATCATTATATGAATGATGTAATGGACACACCCAATTAAGCATAGCATAAGATCACGTCATTGAGTTATTTGCTATAAGCTTTCGATACATAGTTACCTAGTCCTTATGACCATGAGATCATGTAAATCACTTATACCGGAAAGGTGCTTTGATTACACCAAACGCCACTGCGTAAATGGGTGGTTATAAAGGTGGGATTAAGTATCCGGAAAGTATGAGTTGAGGCATATGGATCAACAGTGGGATTTGTCCATCCCGATGACGGATAGATATACTCTGGGCCCTCTCGGTGGAATGTCGTCTAATGTCTTGCAAGCATATGAATAAGTTCATAAGAGACCACATACCACGGTACGAGTAAAGAGTACTTGTCAGGAGACGAGGTTGAACAAGGTATAGAGTGATACCGATGATCAAACCTCGGACAAGTAAAATATCGCGTGACAAAGGGAATTGGTATCGTATGTGAATGGTTCATTCGATCACTGAAGTCATCGTTGAATATGTGGGAGCCATTATGGATCTCCAGATCCCGCTATTGGTTATTGGTCGGAGTGAGTACTCAACCATGTCCGCATAGTTCGCGAACCGTAGGGTGACACACTTAAGGTTTGATGTTGAAATGGTAGAACTTGAATATGGAATGGAGTTCACATATTTGTTCGGAGTCCCGGATGAGATCTCGGACATCACGAGGAGTTCCGGAATGGTCCGGAGAATAAGATTCATATATAGGAAGTCATATTCCAAGTTTGGAAATGATCCGGTGCATTTATGGCAGGTTCTAGAAGGTTCTAGAAAAGTCCGGAAGAAATCACCATGGAAAGTAGAGTCCCGGAGGGACTCCACCTTGCATGGCCAGCCAACCCTAAAGGGGAGGAGTCCAAGGTGGACTCCCCAAGGGTGGCCGGCCAACCCCCCTCATGGAAGGGGGGAATCCCACCCCAAGTGGGATTCCCACCTTGGGTAGGTTTCCCTACACATGGAAGGTTTTTGGTTCGGGTCTTATTCGAAGACTTGTAGTCCAACACTTGGGGCTTCCACCTATATAATGAGGGGCATAGGAGAGGGGGCTGACCACTACAAGCCCATAGCTTGGCCGCACCCATAGGTGGCCGGCCACCCCCTCTCCCAAACCCTAGCCGCCCCCTCTCTCCTCCTCTTCTCCCGCACGCTTAGCGAAGCTCCGCCGGAGATCTCCACCGCCACCGCCACCATGCCGTCGTGCTGCCGGGATTCAAGGAGGAGCTACTACTTCCGTTGCCCGCTGGAACGGGGAGAAGGACGTTGTCTTCATCAACACCGAACGTGTGACCGAGTACGGAGGTGCTGCCCGATTGTGGCACCGTGATCAAGATCTTCTACGCGCTTTTGCAAGCGGCAAGTGATCGTCTACCGCAGCAACAAGAGCCTACTCTTGTAGGCTTTGGAATCTCTTCAAGGGTGAGACTCGATAAACCCCTCGTTGTTACCATCTTCTAGATTGCATCTTGGCTTGGATTGCGTGTTCGCGGTAGGAAAATTTTTGTTTTCTATGCAACGTTATCCTACACAGATCTGATGCGCTGACCAAAGCAAGCCTCACCATTAGCGCCATCATCTTGATGGCACCAGATCAGGGTTTGGCCGGCAAGATCCGCTTGATCTGATCTGCCATATTCACCATTGGCCAGATCTGAAGCCGATGACGAAATCCCCGACTGCATTGCGCCGTTCTCCTCATGGGAAACACTAGATCTAAGCTTACAACAACACTAGCTCCCTCGGATCCAAATTAGCTGACTCAACTTTGCTTATCTAAATATGGATGTATCCACACATGTTTTTACTCTAGATACATACACGTCTAAGGAAAGTTGAATCAATTAATTTAGATCAGAGTGTGTACGATATACAGAGAGAAGTCAGCCTCGTCTCCGGCCGGCGAGGCCGCCGGAGAGAAGGGGAGAAAAGCCGGGGGAGTGGGAGAGACTCGAGAGAGAAAGAGAAGTGGAAGAAATGAGAGCTCCCTGGGGAAGAACATTATTTTTGTCGTTCTGCTTGTAGCTTGAAACTGAAAATTTTGGCCGCGCGCCAAAGCATCCTGCCGCATCCATTCGAAAATCCCTTGACCAGTTTTACCCTTTTAACCCTGGTCCGGAAGCTACAACCCACCGACCATGGAGGGCTCATTCGGTAACAATGAAATATCTTGCCTAGATCCCGAACCCTCCCCACAGGCCCACACCCACCCACCAACCATTCGCCCCATTCGCTAAAAAATACTCTCACACGCCAAAGCTCTGACTCTCTACAGTACTAGATCTGCTTCGCCGCCGGCATACTCCTCCACAGCGTAGCCTTGATCGTGTTGGCTGTCCACCCACCGGATCCGCTCCCCCGCCGCCCTCGCCACCGACGGATCTGCTTCACCGCCGACCTCATCCACATCGTAGCAATCAACGCCTTTCCTGTCGACGCACCGGATCCTCTCCAATGGAACCGGGTCTACTTCACCGTGCCCCCTCCCTTCCACAAAAGCCGATCTATTCCACTTACTACCTCGGCGCAGCGGCTGTATCAACTTCACCGAATCCCTTGCCAGCCAATAGATCTGCTTCACTAACGCCCGCTTCTCCTGAAACAGGGTCGATTCATCGTCTCCCGCATTCGTCGCCGCTGGAATGCAAGCTGCCGCCCCCGTCCACCCCGCCGCAGCTTTGTTAGTGCGCTGGCCTGTTAGATCGCGATGTTTCTTTAGCCATGTTTTGTGTAGTTATTTGCAGATCTCATATGCCATTAACTTTCTTGATGTGGTTCTTCGCATGAAGTTCGTTTAAATATTGTACAGTACAAAATCATTATCCGGTCGCTGCCATCTTGTTCATTCTACTGACACATGTGTGCATCCACATATTTATAGCCTTATACCCATTCATTTGCTACCAGCTGTTTTTGTACTGCATGCTAATGTCGCACTGCTTTTATAGTCATGCTATGGGCATTTACAATCTGGTTGTTCTTATACCATGTCATTAGCTCACCACTAGCCGCTAGCTGTTTTCTCGTGCCTGCTATTCTAACACTGCTTTTATAATCATGCTATGTGCATTTCCAATCTGCTTGCTCTTATACCTCGTCATTAGCTTATAGCTATTTTTTTCCATGAATACTCATGTCGCACAACTTGTATAGTTATTGTTGCGTGCATGTCTGGTCTTTGTATTATCGTAGACTAACTTGTCAATATTATTTTTCCTAGGGATTGATCATGCGAACCGCTTATTAGAACATCCAACATTAACAGCGGGCACGCTAGGGAAGGTTGGAATCTGAGTTCTTGGTTGTTAATTTTGGCAGTTTACTTCCGTTATTATCTATAACCTATATGCATTGTTCCTTATGCAAGAGATTAACACTTGGAGCCCTGCCATAGCAATGTCATTCACGCTTTACTATGTTTCTGCCTATTTGATATGCTTGTCTTGGAGCAACTGCGAAGGTGATTTGAACCTGGCATTTGGTCATTCTTAATGCCAGTTTACATTATGTGGAAAACCTTGGCATTACCCTACTCTAAATCTGAATATCTGAAATTCGTATCTCATGCAAAGCAACATCTAGTTGGTTTTAATATGATATCTGGTAAATATTAGCTTATTCATTTGGCAGCTCGAGTTTTTTGTTATTTGAAACTAGCTGACTTGGTCTTAAATGTGATATCTAAACACAGATTAAGGATAATGGAGCAGGAGGATTAGCATTTCACCTGATGGCTTAACCTAAAATGACAGGCATGTCGACCACGACTAGTGCACGCAAGAGAAGGACCTGCAGCGAGCCAGTATGTGCTTAGTAGATGTATCATATCTTATCTTGTGCTTATTTCTCCTACATGATGTTATCTGATCTCTACATTGCATAATACATGTTTGAATAGTTAATTGTTATAACTATGTTTGCAATATTACCAGAATGCGGTTGTCATGAAGCAGTCGTCATTAGAAGATAGTCGCCAAAAAAGGATCTATAGCGACCCTGTGCAACATTATGATGTAAGTCTGTGCTTAGTACAAGTTCCATACATTGTCTTATTTATGCAACTTGTTATTATCTTATATCTACATTGCATAATAAATGTTTGAATAGTTCACTATTGTAACTATGTTTGCAATATTACTAGAATGCAGCTGTAATGAAGAAGTCCTTAGTAGAAGATAGAGGGCAAAAAAGGTTCCGGGGTGAGTCTATGCAACGAGATAATGTAAGTCTGTGCTTAGTACTTGTGACTATCTCATATTGACAATTCTTAATACATGTTTGCATAGTTCATCGTTTAACTCTTTTTGCATTATTATCAGAATGCAGTTGTGATGAAGCAATCTTCATCAGAAGAGAGGCCCACAAAAAGTTCTGATACTTGTTCTGATGCATCCTCTAATAGCCGTCAACCTAGACCATTCCTTTCATCAAATAGTAAATATCTCAAGGTTGTACTGTATGAAAGACATGGTGTTGTTGTTTTAAGATCTGTAGCTGATATGTTGAAAAAGAGTACACAAGATTCAATCAAGGCGATTGCCAAATATCAACGTGTTATTGATGATGCTAATAGAAGTCCTCCATGATTATATGTAATTTTTTTATTTGGGCACATTAATTGCCTTGTAATTTTCCTAGTTATTTTATTTGTGTATGTAATTGTGTGTATCATTGATATCAGATTTTAGGCTCATGAAATTTAATGGGCCTTCTCATAACCTAACTTGGCTAGCCCAGAATGCAAGTTGACTAGTCAAACAACCAGGGCCCTACAACTTAGTGGGTCGTCCCACTTACAGTAATGTGGGACCCAATTTTATTTTGGGCCGGCCCACTTACTTATTAGGCCAGCCCAATTGCTTTAAGTGGACCCCACTCACTAACTGGGTCGGCCCGGTAGCAGGAAAGTGGGACCCACATACTTATTGGGCCAACCTGATGGGCCCCACAGGCTACTTGGGCCGGCCCGTTAACACTATAGTGGGCCCCACTTTTATTATTGGGCCGGCCCACTAACTTGTTGGGCCAGCCCACTTGCTTTATGGTGGACCCCACTTACTAACTAGGCCGGCCCGGTAACAGGAAAGTGGGACCCGCATGCTTATAGGGCTGGCCCACTAACTTGTTAGGCCAGCCCACTTGATAAAAGATGGACCCCACTTACTTAATGGGCCGGCCCAATAAAAGGAAAGTGGGACCCACACCGTTATTGGGCTAGCCCACTAACTTCTTGGGCCAGCCCACTTGCTCTATGGTGGACCATACTTTCTAAGTGGGCCGGCCCGATAACAAAAAAGTGGGACCCACACGATAATTCGGCTGGCCCAGTAACTTCTTGGGCCAGCCTACTTGCTTTATGGTGGACCCCACTTATCAAATGGGCCGGCCCGATAATAGAAAAGTGGCCCCACATGCTTAGTGGGCCGGCCCGTTTGCCTATTGACTGGTCAAACGAAGACATCCGGCTCGGCCCACGGGCTTAGTGGCCGGCCCATTTAAATTTTGACCAATCAACCTTAGAGGTTAGGCCCGGCCCACGTACCTAATGGACCAGCCTAGCAATATAGTTGACTGGTCAAACTAAGTCAGCTGGCCCGACCCGCAAACTAAATGGGCGGCCCGCTTAAGGCGTGGCAGGCCTCGTGTGGGCCTACCATCTACAACGGTGTTTCAGCCGGTTAACGGCGTTAACTGGCAGTTAACGGCGTCTGCCACGTGTCAATTTGCATGAGGTCAGTAGTCAACGGGCTCTCGAAAACACTTATGCAACGGTCCGATTTTCCGTGGCGGAAGGGCGCCCGAACACGACGAACCGAAAAAAACGTGGTAGGACTTTGCATGAGGCAGTTTCGACCACATAACCCATATCGTCGGGTTAGGCCCATAGGCGACGAAAAATGGGCCTTAGTGGATGATTTTCGGACGTTGTGTATTTGAACTTTTCTTGTAGTGTCTTTTTGTTGTTGTTTACCATTAAGCCTAACTAGTGAAAATAAAAACAAGAAACAAAAAGATATAATTGCAGAATCTAAAGGAAATAACTTCGAGCACTCACACACCAACAACAGTACTAGAAGATAACTTAGTAGCCATAGGATGTGAGTACCTTTTACCTTACCTTCCCAGCAACAACACCGGAAAAGAGCCTCATGTCTACGCATGCTTCTATTCTTGTAGACCGTGTTGGGCCTCCAAGTGCAGAGGTTTGTAGAACAACAACAAGTTTTTCTTAAGTGAATCACCCAAGGTTTATCGAACTCAGGGAGGTAGAGGTCAAAGATATCCATCTCAAGCAACCCTGCAATTAAGATATAAGAAGTCTCTTGTGTCCCCAACACACCCAATACACTTTTCGGGTGTATAGGTGCACTAGTTCGGCGAAGAGATAGTGAAATACAAGTAATATGGATGATTATAAGTGGTAACTGCAATCTGAAATAAAAATGGCAGCAACCAAACATGTAGCAGAACAGGTTGTAAATGGTGTTTCAATCCTTAGAAACAAGGCCTAGGAATCTTACTTTCACTAGTGGACACTCTCAAAAATGATATCGTAATTGGATAATAAATATAATCTCTTCACTATGCTACTCTGAACCACTCTCCGGTTGGATAACGAACACCAATTCACCCCGTAGGGCTGCAAAAGCACTCCTTAAAGTTTGTGTTCCAAACCTAGGGACGCCCCACTCTGTTACTTTGAGCATCCAAAGATAGTACTAACAAACGCCACAATTTCATAGAGACACAACTCAAATTATAATCTTTAGCCTAAGAGATACACACGGTGCTCACACTGTCACCTTCACACCGTGGGACAAGGTGTCTCCGGAGATCACAATAATAAAACCAGTTGAGTAGCATAATAGATTAAGAGTAACATCTACTTATTCAACTAGATTACAGAGCTCATGATCACACAAAGATCACACCATGGGAGAGAGAGATAGGCCACATAGCTACCGGTAAAGCCCTCAGCCTTGGGGGAGAACTACTCCCTTCTCATCATGGGAGTCAGCAACAGCGATGAAGATGGCGGTGGAGTCGATGGAGATGGCTCCAGGGACAAGTCCCCGTCCCGGTAGAGTGCCCGAACAGAGATTTATGTCCCCCAAAACTTTCTTCGATGGCGACGGAGCTACAGAACTTTTGGTGGATGGAGGCTGATTGATTTAGGGTTTTCTCATCTGGAGCAATATATAGGCGAAAGGGAGATGTCGGTGGGTGCCCGAGTGGCCCACACCATGGCTAGGCGTGGCTAGGGGCCCGCGCCTAGGGGTGGTGTGGCCGCCTCCCGGCTCTTCTCCGTCTCCCCTTTGGACTCCGTCTTCGTGACAGAGAAATAGGAACTTTGGCTTTTGTTTCGTCCAATTCTAAGAATATTTCCAAAACAACTTTTCTGAAATACAAAAAACAGCAGAAAACAGGAACTGGCACTGTGGCATCTTGTTAATAGGCTAGTTCCAAAAAAATGCATAAAAATGCCACGAAGTGTAAACCAGACATATAACAATTGGTGTAAAACAAGCATGGAGCATCAAAAATTATAGATACGTTTGCAACGTATCAACCCCCCACGCCTTCTTGTCGCGTTCGTCCTTCTCGGGCCTGCGCGGCGGGATGGACATAGCATTCAGGAGCGTCCACATCAACATCAGCGATGATGGAGCTCTGCGGCTTCCGGACCCGATCACTTCGGTCCTCATAGCAGTCGCGACTTCATCGACTGCCACATCCTTCGCTTCATCACCAATCGTGGCTGACTTATCGGCTCCCACTGTAGGGATTCATTGCATAGAAAAAAAAAATTCCTACCGCGAACACGCAATCCAAGCCAAGATGCAATCTAGAAGATGGTAGCAACGAGGGGATGATCGAGACTCACCCTTGAAGATTTCCAAAGCCTACAAGATGAGGCTCTTGTTTCTGCGGTAGACGTTCACTTGCCGCTTGCAAAAGCGCGTAGAAGATCTTGATCACGGTGCCACGATCGGGCAGCACCTCCGTACTCGGTCACACGTTCGGTGTTGATGAAGTCGACGTCCACCTCCCCGTTCCAGCGGGCAGCGGAAGTAGTAGCTCCTCTTGAATCCGGCAGCACGACGACGTGGTGGCGGTGGTGGTGGAGAACTCCGGCGGAGCTTCGCTAAGCGTGCGGGAGAGAAGGAGGAGTGGGGCGGCTAGGGTTTGGGGAGAGGGGGGCGCTGGCCACTTAAGGGGTGCGGCCACCTTGTGGTGTTGGGGTGGCTGGCCCCCTCCCCTTGGCCCTCATTATATAGGTGGAACACCAAAGAGTTGGTCTACAAGTCTTCGAATAAGACCCCAAACCAAAACCTTCCATATGACATGAAACCTACCCAAGCTAGGACTCCCACTTGAGGTAGGATTCCCACCTTTCCTTGGGAGGGGGTGGCCGGCCACCTTAGGTGGAGTCCACCTGGGACTCCACCCCTAGGGTTGGCCGGCCATGGTTGGTGGAGTCCCTTCGGGACTCCGCCTTCCAAAATGATTTCTTCCGGACTTTTCTAGAACCTTCTAGAACCTTCCATAAATGCACCGGATCATTTCCAAACTTGGAATATGACTTCCTATATATGAATCTTATTCTCCGGACCATTCCGGAACTCCTCGTGATGTCCGGGATCTCATCCGGGACTTCGAACAAATCTTCGAACTCCATTCCATATTCAAGTTCTACCATTTCAACATCAAACCTTAAGTGTGTCACCCTACGGTTCGCGAACTATGCGGACATGGTTGAGTACTCTCTCCGACCAATAACCAATAGCGGGATCTGGAGATCCATAATGGCTCCCACATATTCAACGATGACTTTAGTGATCGAATGAACCATTCACATATGATACCAATTCCCTTTGTCACGCGATATTTTACTTGTCCGAGGTTTGATCATCGGTATCACTCTGTACCTTGTTCAACCTCGTCTCCTGACAAGTACTCTTTACTCGTACCGTGGTATGTGGTCTCTTATGAACTTATTCATATGCTTGCAAGACATTAGACGACATTCCACCGAGAGGGCCCAGAGTATATCTATCCGTCATCGGGATGGACAAATCCCACTGTTGATCCATATGCCTCAACTCATACTTTCCGGTTACTTAATCCCACCTTTATAACCACCCATTTACGCAGTGTCGTTTGATGTAATCAAAGTACCTTTCCGGTATAAGTGATTTACATGATCTCATGGTCATAAGGACTAGGTAACTATGTATCGAAAGCTTATAGTAAATAACTTAATGACGTGATCTTATGCTACGCTTAATTGGGTGTGTCCATTACATCATTCATACAATGATATAACCTTGTTATTAATAACATCCAATGTTCATGATTATGAAACTATTCATCCATTAATCAACGAGCTAGTTAAGAGGCATACTAGGTACTCTTTGTTGTTTACATATCACACATGTATCAATGTTTCGGTTAATACAATTATAGAATGGTATATAAACATTTATCATAAACATAAAGATATATAATAACCACTTTTATTATTGCCTCTTGGGCATACCTCCAACAGTCTCCCACTTGCACTAGAGTCAATAATCTAGATTACATTGTAAGGTACCTAACACCCATGGCATTCTGGTGTTGGTCATGCTTTGCCCTAGGGAGAGCTTTATCAACGGATCTGCTACATTCAGATCAGTGTGTACTTTGCAAATCTTTACTTCTCCATCTTCGATGTACTCGCGAATCGAGTGGTAACGCAGCTTGATATGCTTCAGCCTCTTGTGTGACCTTGGTTCTTGTGCATTGGCGATGGCAGCCATGTTATCACAGTAGATGATTAATGGGTCCAATGCACTAGGAACCACACCGAGCTCTACAATGAACCTCTTCATCCATACCACTTCTGATGAAGCCTCTGAAGCCGCTATGTACTCTGATTCTGTTGAAGACTTCGACACCGTACACTGCTTCGAGCTTGCCCAGCTTACTGCAGCACCATTCAATATAAACACGTACCCAGACTGAGACTTAGAGTCATCAGGATCAGTGTTCCAACTTGCATCGGTGTAACTGCTTACAACGAGCTCTTGGTCACCTCCATAACAAAGAAACATATCCTTAGTTCTTTTCAAGTACTTCAGGATATTCTTGACCGTTGTCCAGTGTTCCATTCCTGGATCACTTTGATATCTGCTAGTCAAACTAACAGCATGTGCTATATCCGGTCTAGTACATAGCATGGCATACATGATAGATCCTACTGCCGAGGCATAGGGATATTACTCATCCTTTCTCTTTCTTCTGCCGTAGGCGGTCCTTGAGTCTTACTCAAGACCTTGCCTGGTAACATAGGTAAAAACCCTTTCTTACTTTCGTCCATTCTAAACTTCTTTAGAATCTTGTCCAGGTATGTACTCTGTGATAGCCCTATTAGGCGTCTTGATCTATCTCTATAAATCTTGATGCCTAATATGTACGATGCTTCACCAAGGTCTTTCATTGAAAAACTATTATTCAAATAACCTTTTACACTGCTTAATAGTTCTATATCATTCCCAATCAATAATATGTCATCTACATATAATATCAGGAATGCTACAGAGCTCCCACTCACTTTCTTGTAAATACAGGCCTCTCCATGACACTGTATAAACCCGAAGTCTTTGATCACCTTATCAAAGCGTCGGTTCCAACTTCTTGATGCTTGCTTCAGTCCATAGATTGAACGCTGAAGTTTGCATACTTTGTCAGCATTTTTAGGATCGACAAAACCTTTGGGTTGTACCATATACAACTCTTCCTCAATGTCTCCATTAAGGAACGCCGTTTTGACATCCATCTGCCAAATCTCATAATCGAAAAATGCAGCTATTGCTAACAAAATCCTCACAGATTTTAGCTTCGCTACAGGTGAGAAAGTCTTATCGTAGTCAACTCCTTGAATTTTTCGGAAACCCTTTGCGACAAGTCGAGCTTTATAGACAGTAATGTTACCATCGGCATCTGTTTTTCTCTTGAAGATCCATTTATTCTTGACAGCCTTGCGGCTATCAGGTAAGTCTACCAAAGTCCATACTTTGTTATCATACATGGATCCCATTTCGGATTTCATGGCTTCTTGCCATTTGTCGGAATCTGGGCTCATCGTCGCTTCTTCATACGTCGCAGGGTCCTCATCATTGTTATCCACAATCATGACATTTAGACAAGGATCATACCAATCAGGAGTGGCACATTCCCTTGTCGATCTGCGAGGTTCAGTAGTTTCCTCGTTCGAAGTTTCATGATCATTATCATTAGCTTCCTCTGTTGCCGATGTAGGCGGTATAGGTACAACTTCCGGTACTGCGCTACTCTGATCAATGAGTATAGATTCATCAATCTCATCGAGTTCTACTTTTCTTCCAGTCACTTCTTTAGTGAGAAATTCTTTCTCAAGAAAGGTTCCGTTCTTAGCAACAAAGATTTTGCCTTCGGATTTGTGATAGAAAGTGTACCCTATAGTTTCCTTAGGGTATCCTATGAAGACGCATTTCTCCGCTTTGGATTCTAGCTTGTCCGGTTGTAACTTCTTTACATAGGCTTCGCAACCCCAAACTTTAAAGAATGACAGCTTAGGTTTCTTATTAAACCATAATTCATACGGTGTCGTTTCTACGGATTTTGATGGTGCTCTATTTAAAGTGAATGCGGCTGTCTCTAATGCATAACTCCAAAATGATAATGGCAAATCAGTAAGACACATCATAGAACGAACCATATCTAAGAGAGTTCGATTACGACGTTCGGACACACCGTTTCGTTGTGGTGTTCCCGGCGGTGTCAATTGTGAAAGTATTCCTCATTTCTTTAAATGCATGCCAAACTCATAACTCAGATATTCACCTCCGCGATCAGATCGTAGAAATTTAATCTTCTTGTTACGTTGATTTTCTACTTCACTTTGGAATTCCTTAAACTTCTCGAAAGTTTCGGATTTATGTTTCATGAAATAGATATACCCGTATCTACTCAGATCATCTGTGAAGGTTAGAACATAACAATAACCACCGCGCGATGCTACGCTCATTGGTCCGCACACATCGGTATGTATGATTTCCGATAAGTCAGTAGCTCGCTCCATCATACCAGAAAATGGAGTCTTAGTCATATTTCCCATTAGACATGCTTCGCATCTATCAAGTGACTCAAAGTCAAGTGATTCAAGTAATCCATCGGTATGGAGTTTCTTCATGTGTTTCACTCCAATATGACCAAGACGACAGTGCCACATATAAGTAGAATTATCATTCAATTTAATTCGCTTAGCATCAATGTTATGTATATGCGTATCACTACTATCGAGATCTAACAGAAATAAGCCATTCTTTTCAGGTGCTCGACCATAAAAGATATTATTCATAAAAATAGAACAACCATTATTCTCAGACTTGAATGAATAACTATCTTGCATTAAACAAGATCCAGATATAATGTTCATGCTCAACGCGGTTACAAAATAACAATTATTTAGGCTTAAAACTAATCCCGAAGGTAGATGTAGAGGAAGTGTGCCGACAGCGATCACATCGACTTTGGATCCGTTTCCAACGCGCATCGTCACTTCATCTTTCAGTAGTCTTCGTTTATTCTTTAGTTCCTGTTTCGAGTTACAAATATGAGCAACCGAACCAGTATCAAATACCCAGGTACTAGAACGAGAACCAGTGAGATAAACATCTATAACATGTATATCACATATACCTTCTTTCTTCTTCTTGACAAGGCCGCTCTTCAGATCAGCCAGATACTTGGAGCAATTACGCTTCCAGTGTCCCTTCTCCTTGCAGTAATAACACTCAGCATCAGGCTTAGGGCCGTTCTTAGGTTTCACAGGAGGCGTGGCAGCTTTCTTGCCACCCTTCTTGAATTTTCCCTTAGACTTGCCCTGTTTCTTGAAACTGGTGGTCTTGTTGACCATCAACACTTGGTGCTCTTTCTTGATCTCAATCTCAGCAGCTTTTAGCATGCCAAAGAGTTCAGGTAACTCCTTGTTCATGTTCTGCATATTGTAGTTCATCACAAAGTTCTTGTAACTTGGTGGCAGTGATTGAAGGACACGATTAATCCCCAGTCTGTTAGGAATCACTATTCCCAAGTCACTGAGTTTCTTCGCATGCCCGGTCATAACGAGCATGTGCTCACTAACGGAGCTGCCTTCTTCCATCATACAGCTAAAGAAATGTTTCGATGCTTCATAGCATTCCACGGCCGCATGAGTCTCAAATATAGCTTTCAGCCCATTGACCAACTCATGAGGATCGTGGTGCTCAAAACGTTTTTGAAGATCGGATTCCAGACTGCAGAGGATGGCACACTGTACTTGAGAGTACCGAGCTTTCCGAGTTGCGTAAACATTCTTTACTTCCTCGGTTTCAGTTTCTGCAGGAGGGTCACCTAGCGGTGCATCAAGCACATATTGCAGATTTCCGCCAGCGAGGAAGATCCTCACATGACGGAACCAGTCGGTGAAGTTGCTACCGTTGCTCTTAAGCTTTTCTTTCTCTAGGAACTGGTTAAAATTGATTGGGGACGCCATCTCTACAACATATATTTGCAAAAGTTTAGACTAAGTTTATGACAAATTGAGTTCAAATTTTAATTCAACATAATTAAAAATCTAGGTGAACTCCCACTCAAAACAATATCCCTCGCTTTGTCTTAGTGATCACACGAACCAAATCCACCACACCTAAGTCCGATCATCACGAGACAAGGTGTAATTTCAATGGCGAACACTCAAAGTGTTCATCATATCAACCATATGATTCATGCTCTACCTTTCGGTATCACGTGTTCCGAGACCATGTCTGTACATGCTAGGCTCGTCAAGGCCACCTTAGTATCCGCATGTGCAAAACTGGCTTGCACCCGTTGTATGCACTTGTTGATTCTATCACACCCGATCATCACGAGATGCTTCGAAACGACAAGTCTTGGCAACGGTGCTACTAAGGATGAACACTTTATTATCTTGATATTTTAGTGAGGGATCATCTTATAATGCTACCGTCGCGATCTAAGCAAAATAAGATGCATAAAAGGATTAACATCACATGCAGTTCATATGATATGATATGGCCCTTTTGTCTTTGTGCCTTTGATCTTCATCTCCAAAGCACGGACATGATCTCCATCATCTTCGGGCATGATCTCCATCATCATCGGCGTAGCGTCAAGGTCAATGGTGCCGTCTTCATGATTGTCCTCCTCATGTAGCAACTATTACAACTACTTTGAAATACTACTCAACATGAAATATAAAGACAACCATAAGGCTCCTGCCGGTTGCCACAATACAATAATGATCATCTCATACATATTCATCATCACATTATGGCCATATCACATCACCAAACCCTGCAAAAACAAGTTAGACGTCTCTAATTTGGTTTGCATATTTTACGTGGTTTAGGGTTTTCGAGAGAGATCTAATCTACCTACAAACATGAACCACAACGTTGATACTAATGTTGTCAATAGAAGAGTAAATTGAATCTTCACTATAGTAGGAGAGGCAGACACCCGCAAAGCCTCTTATGCAATACAAGTTGCATGTCGAACGAGGAACAAGTCTCATGAACGCGGTCATGTAAAGTTAGTCCGAGCCGCTTCATCCCACTATGCCACAAAGATGCAAAGTACTCAAACTAAAGATAACAGGAGCATCAACGCCCACAAAACCATTGTGTTCTACTCGTGCAACCATCTATGCATAGACACGGCTCTGATACCACTGTAGGGATTCGTTGCATAGAAAACATAAAATTTCCTACCGCGAACACGCAATCCAAGCCAAGATGCAATCTAGAAGACGGTAGCAACGAGGGGATGATCGAGACTCACCCTTTAAGATTTCCAAAGCCTACAAGATGAGGCTCTTGTTTCCGCGGTAGACGTTCACTTGCCGCTTGCAAAAGCGCGTAGAAGATCTTGATCACGGTGCCACGATCGGGCAGCACCTCCGTACTCGGTCACACGTTCGGTGTTGATGAAGTCGACGTCCACCTCCCCGTTCCAGCGGGCAGCGGAAGTAGTAGCTCCTCTTGAATCCGGTAGCATGACGGCGTGGTGGCGGTGGTGGTGGAGAACTCCGGCGGAGCTTCGCTAAGCGTGCGGGAGAGAAGGAGGAGTGGGGCGGCTAGTGTTTGGGGAGAGGGGGGCGCCGGCCACTTAAGGGGTGCGGCCACCTTGTGGTGTTGGGGTGGCCGGCCCCCTCCCCTTGGCCCTCATTATATAGGTGGAACACCCAAGAGTTGGTCTACAAGTCATCGAATAAGACCCCAAACCAAAACCTTCCATATGACATGAAACCTACCCAAGCTAGGACTCCCACTTGAGGTGGGATTCCCACCTTTCCTTGGGAGGGGGTGGCCGGCCACCTTAGGTGGAGTCCACCTGGGATTCCACCCCTAGGGTTGGCCGGCCATGGTTGGTGGAGTCCCTTCGGGACTCCGCCTTCCAAAATGATTTCTTCCGGACTTTTCTAGAACCTTCTAGAACCTTCCATAAATGCACCGGATCATTTCCAAACTTGGAATATGACTTCCTATATATGAATCTTATTCTCCGGACCATTCCGAAACTCCTCGTGATGTCCGGGATCTCATCCGGGACTTCGAACAAATCTTCGAACTCCATTCCATATTCAAGTTCTACCATTTCAACATCAAACCTTAAGTGTGTCACCCTACGGTTCGCGAACTATGCGGACATGGTTGAGTACTCTCCGACCAATAACCAATAGCAGGATCTGGAGATCCATAATGGCTCCCACATATTCAACGATGACTTTAGTGATCGAATGAACCATTCACATACGATACCAATTCCCTTTGTCACGCGATATTTTACTTGTCCGAGGTTTGATCATCGGTATCACTCTATACCTTGTTCAACCTCGTCTCCTGACAAGTACTCTTTACTCGTACCGTGGTATGTGGTCTCTTATGAACTTATTCATATGCTTGCAAGACATTAGACGACATTCCACCGAGAGGGCCCAGAGTATATCTATCCGTCATCGGGATGGACAAATCCCACTGTTGATCCATATGCCTCAACTCATACTTTCCGGATACTTAATCCCACCTTTATAAACACCCATTTACGCAGTGGCGTTTGATGTAATCAAAGTACCTTTCCGGTATAAGTGATTTACATGATCTCATGGTCATAAGGACTAGGTAACTATGTATCGAAAGCTTATAGCAAATAACTTAATGACGTGATCTTATGCTACACTTAATTGGGTGTGTCCATTACATCATTCATACAATGATATAACCTTGTTATTAATAACATCCAATGTTCATGATTATGAAACTAATCATCCATTAATCAACAAGCTAGTTAAGAGGCATACTAGAGACTCTTTGTTGTTTACATATCACACATGTATCAATGTTTCGGTTAATACAATTATAGCATGGTATATAAACATTTATCATAAACATAAAGATATATAATAACCACTTTTATTATTGCCTCTTGGGCATATCTCCAACACCCACTTCAACGACCACTGCATCACCAACGTCGATTATGTCAGCTCCTTCATCGCCATCAGCGTCATCATCACGCCGCTCTATGTCCACCCTGTTTCTCGGGTCTGATGACTCCGAGTCATCAGATCTAATGTCGTACTACTGCCTCGACTGCGACAATAGGCACGAGCTCATCTCGGACGCTCCTCCCTTCGTGTGCGGCATCAAGTACTCCTCTAACAAAGAAAGTATTGGCCACCATGGCAACATCATCCCTCTGTCCACGAGACGGCTGGCGCAGTACTAGGTCTATGTCACCTTTGACCCATAGGTCGGAACCGAAACTCCTGCGTCCGACAATACTGCGCAGGCCAGAAACAATCGACAGCAGGATGGCGAAACTAGCGACAGCAACGCCAATCCTACCATCTTAGTCTCTCAGACGGAATGGGATGCAACGCAAAATTATGTCCGACTGGTTAGAGAGCAATCAGAACTCAATCGATGCCGGTTGACAGCTAATCTATCCAAGTCCATCACCAAACTGATGGAGACCACCCGTAGTTTGGCTGATGGCGAAGACCACGTGCGGAAATCCCGCCCATGCAACAACGACAGCGAAAGCAATCAAAGACGCCTGAATAACTCGGGGAGCTGATAGGATCGCCGCAAAAGGAGAAGAGGTCGCGGCTACAAAGCAACTGATTGCACCAACATGGTTACCACCGATCACACTGATTGGAGCAATGACCAGTGCAACGAAAAATATAATGATTGTCGGGATAACAGCCGTAGTGGATCCGGAAGCAACCGACAAAACCACCCTCCACGGATGCCCGACCTGCCGACCATGGAGAAACTGAACGCTCCATGTTATTTGCATGCCTACGTTGACTTGAAAGACAATATTAAGAAAGAATCTCACCTGCTCAAGGACTGTCGGCAGTTCCTTGAGCTTCAGAAGTTGTGCGAAACATTTAGATCTGGCTCTAATACACAGGCTCACCTGACGATACAGGGTGCACCTGCCTCTAGTCAACCGCCCGCACTGCAGTCCCAACAGGACCAACCTCGAGTTCCGGCAGAAGTTTTCCCTACACCGCGGGGACAGGTGAACATGATCCTCAAGACCGGCGTCTCCAAGAGGGAGCTAAAAAAATTACGCGGTAGATAAACCTCGCGGAAGTCACCATGGCAAACATCCCAGAATACATCGACTGGTCTGAGCAGAGCATTCTATTCAGCAGGGCCGATCATCCAATGGCCGTTCCCAGGCTAGGTCACGCTGCTCTAGTACTCGAAGCACATATTGGCGGATTCAATATGTTTAAAGCATTCAAGGATGGAGGCAGCGGCTTAAACCTTTTGTTTGCAAGCACAATAAAAGCAATGGGCATCAGAACTGACATGCTGCAACAATCCGACACAGGTTTCCACGGTATCATCCCGACCCTGCCCGCATACTCTCTCGGCAAGATCTCCTTGGACCTTGTTTTTTGAAAACCCGATAACTTCATGAAGGAACAACTTGAGTTCGAGGTTCTAGCAATCTAGGTTCGAGCCCGGGGACTCACTAGTAGGAAAAGCCTTATAGGTGAATCTTATTTTTGTGGCGAACTGGACGAATATGCGCCACAGAAAGTTCTTTTGTGGCGCACCTGGCTCGGTGCGCCACAAAAATAGCTTATTTTTGTGGTGCAGCGAAGATAGGTGCGCCACAGAAACAAGAAGGGGCCCACACCCTGCCACCCCTAATCATAGATTCCACTATAACTGTGGTGCACAGGCGTGGTGCGCCACAGAAATAAACTGTTCAGTGGCGCACATGGTGTGGTGCGCCACAGGAATAACTTGTTCTGTGGCGCACTAGATATGGTGCACCACAGAAATTGTGGAACTTATATCATGCCCCGTACCCTCCCCATGCCCGTTCACCTCCGCGCGCCCGTACACCTCTCCCCTCTCCTCCGATCCCTACCGCCGCGCGCCGCCATGGTGAGTGATACGTCTCAAACGTATCTATAATTTCTTATGTTCCATGCTACTTTTATGATGATACTCACATGATTTATACACACTTTATGTCATATTTTTGCATTTTCCGGCACTAACCTATTGACAAGATGCCGAAGAGCCAGTTGATGTTTTCTGTTGTTTTTGGTTTCTAAAATCCTACAAAGGAAATATTCTCGGAATTGGATGAAATCAACGCCCAGGGTCTTATTTTTCCATGAAGCTTCCAGAAGACCGAAGGGGAAACGAAGTGGGGCGACGAGGCGCCGCCACACTAGGGCCGCGCGGCCTAGGGGGGCCGCGCCGCCCTAGCGTCTGGGGCCCTGCTGGCGTGAAGTTGGCGTGGGAGATAGAAATCTTTGTGGTGTAGCTTTTCTTCAGGTCCCCGGCAACGGCGCCAGAAATTTGCTTGATGCGTGTAGTTGACACGTCCGTTGGGAACCCCAAGAGGAAGGTGTGATGCGCACAGCGGCAAGTTTCCCTCAGTAAGAAACCAAGGTTTAATCGAACCAGTAGGAGTCAAGAAGCACGTTGAAGGTTGATGGCGGCGGGATGTAGTGCGGCGCAACACCAGAGATTCCGGCGCCAACGTGGAACCTGCACAACACAACCAAAGTACTTTGCCCCAACGAAACAGTGAGGTTGTCAATCTCACCGGCTTGCTGTAACAAAGGATTAACCGTATTGTGTGGAAGATGATTGTTTGCAGAAAACAAGAAAACAAGTATTGGCAAGAGATTGTATTTCAGTATAGAGAATTGGACCGGGGTCCACAGTTCACTAGAGGTGTCTCTCCCATAAGATAAATAGCATGTTGGGTGAACAAATTACAGTTGGGCAATTGACAAATAAAGAGGGCATGACCATGCACATACATATTATGATGAGTATAGTGAGATTTAATTGGGCATTACGACAAAGTACATAGACCGCTATCCAGCATGCATCTATGCCTAAAAAGTCCACCTTCAGTGTTATCATCCGAACCCTCCAGTATTAAGTTGCTAACAACAGACAATTGCATTAAGTATTGCACGTAATGTAATCAGTGACTACATCCTCGAACATAGCACCAATGTTTTATCCCTAGTGGCAACAGCACATCCATAATCTTAGAGGTTCTTGTCACTCCTCCAGATTCACGGAGACATGAACCCACTATCGAGCATAAATACTCCCTCTTGGAGTTACTAGCATCAACTTGGCCAGAGCATCCACTAATAACGGAGAGCATGCAAGATCATAAACAACACATAGACATAACTTTGATAATCAACATAACAAGTATTCTCTATTCATCGGATCCCAACAAACGCAACATATAGAATTATAGATAGATGATCTTGATCATGTTCGGCAGCTCACAAGACCCGACAATTAAGCACAATGGGGAGAAGACAACCATCTAGCTACTGCTATGGACCCATAGTCCAGGGGTAGACTACTCACACATCACTCCGGAGGCAACCATGGCGGCGTAGAGTCCTCCGGGAGATGATTCCCCTCTCCGGCAGGGTGCCGGAGGCGATCTCCTGAATCCCCCGAGATGGGATTGGCGGCGGCGGCGTCTCTTGAAGGTTTTCCGTATCGTGGCTCTCGGTACTGGGGGTTTCGCGACGGAGGCTTTAAGTAGGCGGAAGGGCAGGTCAGCCACACGAGGCCCACACTATAGGTCGGCGCGGCCAAGACCTGGGCCGCGCCGCCCTATAGTCTGGCCACCTCGTGGCCCCACTTCGTCTCCTCTTCGGTCTTCTGGAAGCTTCGTGGCAAAATAGGACCCTGGGCGTTGATTTCGTCCAATTCCGAGAATATTTCGTTACTAGGATTTCTGAAACCAAAAACAGCAGAAACAAAGAATCGGCTCTTCGGCATCTTGTTAATAGGTTAGTTCCAGAAAATGCACGAATATGACATAAAGTGTGCATAAAACATGTAGATATCATCAATAATGTGGCATGGAACATAAGAAATTATCGATACGTCGGAGACGTATCAGCATCCCCAAGCTTAGTTCTGCTCGTCCCGAGCAGGTAAAACGATAACAAAGATAATTTCTGGAGTGACATGCCATCATAACCTTGATCATACTATTTGTAAAGCATATGTAGTGAATGCAGCGATCAAAACAATGTATATGACATGAGTAAACAAGTGAATCATATAGCAAAGACTTTTCATGAATAGCACTTCAAGACAAGCATCAATAAGTCTTGCATAAGAGTTAACTCATAAAACAATAATTCAAAGTAAAGGTATTGAAGCAACACAAAGGAAGATTAAGTTTCAGCGGTTGCTTTCAACTTATAACATGTATATCTCATGGATAATTGTCAACATAGAGTAATATAATAAGTGCAATATGCAAGTATGTAGGAATCAATGCACAGTTCACACAAGTGTTTGCTTCTTGAGGTGGAGAGAAATAGGTGAACTGACTCAACATAAAAGTAAAAAGAATGGTCCTTCAAAGAGGAAAGCATCGATTGCTATATTTGTGCTAGAGCTTTTATTTTGAAAGCAAGAAACAATTTTGTCAACGGTAGTAATAAAGAATATGAGTTATGTAAATTATATCTTACAAGTTGCAAGCCTCATGCATAGTATACTAATAGTGCCCGCACCTTGTCCTAATTAGCTTGGACTACCGGATCATCGCAATACACATGTTTTAACCAAGTGTGACAATGGGGTACCTCCATGCCGCCTGTACAAAGGTCTAAGGAGAAAGCTCGCATCGGATTTCTCGCTATTGATTATTCTCAACTTAGACATCCATACCGGGACAACATAGACAACAGATAATGGACTCCTCTTTTATGCATAAGCATGTAACAACAATTAATTTTCTCATTTGAGATTGAGGATATTGTCCAAAACTGAAACTTCCACCATGGATCATGGCTTTAGTTAGCGGCCCAATGTTCTTCTCTAACAATATGCATGCTTAACCATAAGGTGGTAGATCTCTCTTACTTCAGACAAGACGGACATGCATAGCAACTCACATGATATTCAACAAAGAATAGTTGATGGCGTCCCCAGAAACATGGTTATCGCACAACAAGCAACTTAATAAGAGATAAAGTGCATAAGTACATATTCAATACCACAATAGTTTTTAAGCTATTTGTCCCATGAGCTATATATTGTAAAGGTGAAGAATGGAAATTTAAAGGTAGCACTCAAGCAATATACTTTGGAATGGCGGAGAAATACCATGTAGTAGGTAGGTATGGTGGACACAACTGGCATAGTGGTTGGCTCAAGGATTTTGGCTGCATGAGAAGTATTCCCTCTCGATACAAGGTTTAGGCTAGCAAGGTTATTTGAAACAAACACAAGGATGAAGCGGTGCAGCAAAACTCACATAAAAGACATATTGTAAACATTATAAGACTCTACATCGTCTTCCTTGTTGTTCAAACTCAATACTAGAAATTATCTAGACCTTAGAGAGACCAAATATGCAAACCAAATTTTAGCATGCTCTATGTATTTCTTCATTAATGGGTGCAAAGTATATGATGCAAGAGCTTAAACATGAGCACAACAATTGCCAAGTATCACATTATCCAAGATATTTTAGCAATTACTACATGTATCATTTTCCAATTCCAACCATATAACAATTTAACGAAGAAGAAACTTCGCCATGAATACTATGAGTAGAGCCTAAGGACATACTTGTCCATATGCAACAGCGGAGCGTGTCTCTCTCCCACAAAGTGAATGCTAGGATCCATTTTATTCAAACAAAACAAAAACAAAAACAAACCGACGCTCCAAGCAAAGCACATAAGATGTGATGGAATAAAAATATAGTTTCAGGGGAGGAACCTGATAATGTTGTCGATGAAGAAGGGGATGCCTTGGGCATCCCCAAGCTTAGACGCTTGAGTCTTCTTAGAATATGCAGGGGTGAACCACCGGGGCATCCCCAAGCTTAGAGCTTTCACTCTCCTTGATCATATTGCATCATACTCCTCTCTTGATCCTTGAAAACTTCCTCCACACCAAACTCGAAACAACTCATTAGAGGGTTAGTGGACAATAAAAATTAACATGTTCAGAGGTGACACAATCATTCTTAACACTTCTGGACATTGCACAAAGCTACTGAAAGTCAATGGAATCGAAATATCCATCGAACATAACAAAACTGGCAATGCGAAATAAAAGGCAGAATCTGTCAAAACAGAACAGTTCGTATTGACGAATTTTATCGAGGCAACAGACTTGCTCAAATGAAAATGCTCAAATTGAATGAAAGTTGCGTACATATCTGAGGATCACTCACGTAAATTGGCATAATTTTCTGAGTTATCTACAGAGAAAACAGCCCAGATTCGTGACAGCAAATAAATCTGTTTCTGCGCAGTAATCCAAATCTAGTATGAACTTTACTATCAACGACTTTACTTGGCACAACAAAACACTAAACTAAGATAAGGAGAGGTTGCTAAAGTAGTAAACAACTTCGAAGACACAAAATAAAAACAAAGTACTGTAGTAAAAACCATGGGTTGTCTCCCATAAGCGCTTTTCTTTAACGCCTTTCAGCTAGGCGCAGAAAGTGTGAATCAAGTATTATCAAGAGACGAAGTGTCAACATCATAATTTGTTCTAATAATAGAATCAAAAGGTAACTTCATTCTCTTTCTAGGGAAGTGTTCCATACCTTTTTTGAGAGGAAATTGATATTTTATATTACCTTCCTTCATATCGATGATAGCACCAACGGTTCGAAGAAAAGGTCTTCCCAATATAATGGGACAAGATGCATTGCATTCAATATCCAAGACAACAAAATCAACGGGGACAAGGTTATTGTTAACCATAATATGAACATTATCAACTCTCTCCAAAGGTTTCTTTTTAGCATTATCAGCGAGATTAACATCCAAATAACAATTTTTCAATGGTGGCAAGTCAAGCATATCATAGACTTTCTTAGGCATAACAGAAATACTTGCACCAAGATCACATAAAGCATTACAATCAAAATCATTGACCCTCATTTTAATGATGGGTTCCCAACCATCCTCTAGCTTCCTAGGAATAGAAGTTTCAAGTTTTAGTTTCTCTTCTCGAGCTTTTATGAGAGCATTTGTAATATGTTTTGTGAAAGCCAAGTTTATAGCACTAGCATTAGGACTTTTAGCAAGTTTTTGCAAGAACTTTATAACTTCAGAGATGTGGCAATCATCAAAATCTAAATCATTATGAGCTACAGCAATGGGATCATCATCCCCAATGTTGGAAAAAATTTCAGCAGCTTTATCACAGGCAGTTTCAGCAGTTTTAGCAATTTCAGGCAGTTTTGTACGCTTTGCACTAGGAGTAGAAACATTGCCAACACCAATTATTTTACCATTAATAGTAGGAGGTGCAGCAACATGTGTAGCATTAGCATTACTAGTGGTGGTAATAGTCCAAACTTTAGCTACATTTTTCTCTTTAGCTAGTTTTTCATTTTCTTCTCTATCCCACCTAGCACGCAATTTAGCCATCAATCTTATATTCTCATTAATTCTAACTTGGATGGCATTTGCTGTAGTAACAATTTTATTTTCAATATTCCTATTAGGCATAACTTTCGATTTCAAAAGATCAACACCAGAGGCGACTATCAACCTTAGAAGCGAGAATATCAATTTTATTGAGTTTTTCCTCAACAGATTTGTTAAAGGCAGTTTGTGTACTAATAAATTCTTTAAGCATAGCTTCAAGTCCAGGGGGTGTGTTCCTATTATTATTGTAAGAATTCCCATAAGAATTAGCATAACCGTTACCATTATTATAAGGATATGGCCTATAGTTATTACTAGAATTGTTCCGATAAGCATTGTTGTTGAAATTATTATTTTTAATGAAGTTTACATCAACATGTTCTTCTTGTGCAACCAATGAAGCTAACAGAACATTATTAGGATCAACATTAGTCCTATCATTCACAAGCATAGACATAATAGCATCAATCTTATCACTCAAGGAAGAGGTTTCTTCGACAGAATTTACCTTCTTACCTTGTGGAGCTCTTTCCATGTGCCATTCAGAGTAATTGATCATCATATTATCAAGAAGCTTTGTAGCCGCCCCCAAAGTGATGGACATAAAGGTACCTCCAGCAGCTGAATCCAATAGGTTCCGCGAAGAAAAATTCAGTCCTGCATAAAAGGTTTGGATGATCATCCAAGTAGTCAGTCCATGGGTTGGGCAATTTTTAACCAAAGATTTCATTCTTTCCCATGCTTGTGCAACATGCTCAGTATCTAATTGTTTAAAATTCATTATGCTACTCCTCAAAGATATAATTTTAGCAGGGGGATAATATCTACCAATAAAAGCATCCTTGCATTTAGTCCAGGAATCAATACTATTCTTAGGCAGAGATAGCAACCAATCTTTAGCTCTTCCTCTTAATGAGAAAGGGAACAATTTTAATTTTATAATGTCACCATCTACATCTTTATATTTTTGCATTTCACATAGTTCAACAAAATTATTAAGATGGGCAGTAGCATCATCAGAACTAACACCAGAAAATTGCTCTCGCATAACAAGATTCAGTAAAGCAGGTTTAATTTCAAAGTATTCTGCTGTAGTAGCAGGTGGAGCAATAGGTGTGCATAAGAAATCATTATTATTTGTGGTTGTGAAGTCACACAACTTAGTATTTTCAGGGGTGGCCATTTTAGCAGTAGTAAATAAAGCAAACTAGATAAAGTAAATGCAAGTAACTAATTTTTTTGTGTTTTTTTGATATAGCAAACGAGATAGCAAATAAAGTAAAACTAGCGACTATTTTTTTTGTATTTTGATTTAGTGCAGCAAACAAAGTAGTAAATAAAATAAAGCAAGACAAAAACAAAGTAAAGAGATTGGGAAGTGGAGACTCCCCTTGCAGCGTGTCTTGATCTCCCCGGCAACGGCGCCAGAAATTTGCTGCTGGCGTGAAGTTGGCGTGGGAGATAGAAATCTTTGTGGTGTAGCTTTTCTTCAGGTCCCCGGCAACGGCGCCAGAAATTTTCTTGATGCGTGTAGTTGACACGTCCATTGGGAACCCCAAGAGGAAGGTGTGATGCGCACAGCGGCAAGTTTCCCTCAGTAAGAAACCAAGGTTTAATCGAACCAGTAGGAGTCAAGAAGCACGTTGAAGGTTGATGGCGGCGGGATGTAGTGCGGCGCAACACCAGAGATTCCGGCACCAATGTGGAACCTGCACAACACAACCAAAGTACTTTGCCCCAACGAAACAGTGAGGTTGTCAATCTCACCGGCTTGCTGTAACAAAGGATTAACCGTATTGTGTGGAAGATGATTGTTTGCAGAAAACAGTAAAACATTGCAGATGATTGTATTTCAAGTATAGAGAATTGGACCGGGGTCCACAGTTCACTAGAGGTGTCTCTCCCATAAGATAAACAGCATGTTGGGTGAACAAATTACAGTTGGGCAATTGACAAATAAAGAGGGCATGACCATGCACATACATATTATGATGAGTATAGTGAGATTTAATTGGGCATTACGACAAAGTACATAGACCGCTATCCAGCATGCATCTATGCCTAAAAAGTCCACCTTCAGGTTATCATCCGAACCCCCTCCAGTATTAAGTTGCTAACAACAGACAATTGCATTAAGTATTGCGCGTAATGTAATCAGTGACTACATCCTCGAACATAGCACCAATGTTTTATCCCTAGTGGCAACAGCACATCCATAATCTTAGAGGTTCTTGTCACTCCTCCAGATTCACGGAGACATGAACCCACTATCGAGCATAAATACTCCCTCTTGGAGTTACTAGCATCAACTTGGCCAGAGCATCCACTAATAACGGAGAGCATGCAAGATCATAAACAACACATAGACATAACTTTGATAATCAACATAACAAGTATTCTCTATTCATCGGATCCCAACAAATGCAACATATAGAATTACAGATAGATGATCTTGATCATGTTCGGCAGCTCACAAGACCCGACAATTAAGCACAATGGGGAGAAGACAACCATCTAGCTACTGCTATGGACCCATAGTCCAGGGGTAGACTACTCACACATCACTCCGGAGGCGACCATGGCGGCGTAGAGTCCTCTGGGAGATGATTCCCCTCTCCAGCAGGGTGCCGGAGGCGATCTCCTGAATCCCCCGAGATGGGATTGGCGGCGGCGGCATCTCTGGAAGGTTTTCCGTATCGTGGCTCTCGATACTGGGGGTTTCGCGACGGAGGCTTTAAGTAGGCGGAAGGGCAGGTCAGGGGGCCACACGAGGGGCCCACACTATAGGTCGGCGCGGCCAAGACCTGGGCCGCGCTGCCCTATAGTCTGGCCACCTCGTGGCCCCACTTCGTCTCCTCTTCGGTCTTCTGGAAGCTTCGTGGAAAAATAGGACCCTGGGCGTTGATTTCGTCCAATTCCGAGAATATTTCGTTACTAGGATTTCTGAAACCAAAAACAGCAGAAAACAGCAACTGGCTCTTCGGCATCTTGTTAATAGGTTAGTTCCAGAAAATGCACGAATATGACATAAAGTGTGCATAAAACATGTAGATATCATCAATAATGTGGCATGGAACATAAGAAATTATCGATACGTCGGAGACGTATCAGGCCCCCGTCAGCCACCCGACTCTGCCCTTCCGCCTATAAAAAGCCTTCGTCGAGAAAACCCCAGTACCGAGAGCCACGATACGGAAAACCTTCTAGAGACGCCGCCGCCGCCAATCCCATCTCGGGGGATTCAGGAGATCGCCTCCGGCACCCTGTCGGAGAGGGGAATCATCTCCCGGAGGACTCTTCATCGCCATGATCGCCTCCGGATTGATGTGTGAGTAGTTCACCCCTGGACTATGGGTCCATAGCAGTAGCTAGATGGTTGTCTTCTCCTCTTGTGCTATCATTGTTCGATCTTGTGAGCTGCCTAACATGATCAAGATCATCTATTTGTAATGCTACATGTTGCGTTTGTTGGGATCCGATGAATATGGAATACTATGTTATGTTGATTATCAATCTATCATATATGTGTTGTTTAAGATCTTGCATGCTCTCCGTTGCTAGTAGAGGCTCTGGCCAAGTTGATAGTTGTAACTCCAAGAGGGAGTATTGATGCTCGATAGTGGGTTCATGCCTCCATTTAATCTGGGACAGTGACAGAAAGTTCTAAGTTTGTGGATGTTGTCGTCGTGGCGAAGGAGCAGATGCCATGGGATGGCTTAAGTTGGGGCCGAATGGGCGCTAGAGGATTCGGGGGAGGGTTTGCGACTAGATGGGATGAACTTCCGGATGCTTTCCTCAAGAACACAACCAAAGGCCGGTATGCAAGAAGAGAGACAAGAGGAAGAAATCTGCACTAGATCGCTAGCTTCATTGATCTCAACATGGTTACAGGTTCCTGGATACAAGGTCTATCGTCTAATCTCCTCTATCAACCCGCGCCTGTAAGAGGTTGTGCCCCCTCTCCTTATATAGGGGAGAGGGTGGCTTACAGAGCAAGAAACCCTAATGGCATTTTTGACTGGACAAACTACTTTACAAAGCTACTTTAATCATGGATGACGCCGGGGTCTTCTTTAATCAGGGACGCTGATGTCCTCCGGCTTCTTTCAGCGTCACCCCTCTCTTTGGCGCCAGGGCTCCGATTAAAGTCACTTTGCTTAGCTCATCCTTGTCTTCTAGCTCTGAAGAGAATCTTTGACCAGTCTTGCCGACAGGCCCTTCTTTCCGGTATCTTCTTTATCCGGTTCCGGTATACCCCTCTTGGGGATACCGGCTTAGCTTCACTTAGCCAAATTCTTATCTTTGTGCTCCGGTAAGAATATTAAACCGGTATCTTGATGGCTCAAACCATCCGGTTTGGCATGCCTTTGGCATACCGGGGGTCATCCCCCCAACATTAGTCCCCGAAGCTGGTATAGTCTGTCGGATTCTATCCTACAGACCATGCCAGGTTCTCATGCTTTTAGGATACCGGTTTAATCATTCTGGCGCTTAGCTTGGATCCGGCTTCTTTGCCCGGACTTTTCTTTTTTCTCTTTGCAAGGTATCCCCCGGCATCTTTTTTCTCCGGTATCCTTTGCATTTACTCTCTCCTCGGCGAAGTCGAGAATATCTCGGGCCCCGCACCTGTCAGTGACATGCGCACTGTTAACTGGCGCGCCAGTGTCAGAGGTCACTTCGCTTCGACTCCCGCGCGTGTATTAAATGCTCCACAGCGGATCTCACTCGCCACTTCAGATCCGTGTGCGCCCTCCTGTGTCTTTTCATTTCTTTGCGTGTACCTCCTCGCCACGTGGCGGCCCGTGGTGCGAACCGTCACGGCCCGCGGTGCGAACCGCTGCGGCCCGACGGTTTTTGGCCCATCTTCTCTCTTCTTTATAAGGTGGAACCGTCGCCTCTTCTTCCTCTTCTCGCATTTCCCACTCTTCGCGCACTGTGTTCCTCGCTCTCTGCGCCTCCGCTGTTCTCCGTCCGGCGCCGTTCGCTCGAGCCCTGCCGCCCGGCGAACTCACGCCGCTTCTCCGCCGGACCTCACCGTGCGGAGATTCGTCGCAGTGCTCTCGCTGCGAGCGCTGCATTCAAGCTTCCTCGCGCCCTTCTCCGCTCCGCCGTCGACGGTGCTCGTGGGCGACCGTAGTCCCGCTCCTTCACCGGTGAATGTCTTCCCCAGCGAGCGCGCCGCCTCAGGTTAGTTCCAATATCATTTTGCTTGCCCTTTGCTCGTTTTCTAGATCTTGGGTCGACAGTGTTTTTATCTCCCCTTTTCTTTTGATTTTCCTCTTACTCGTAGATCTTCGCGCGGGGGCAAACTATGGGATTTCTGTTTTTCTGCGTCTAAACCGATGTCTAGCGAGGAATCTTCCTCTGCCTCCTCCTCTGCCTCTTCTTCCGGTAGCCGGCGTAGGCAATCTTCCGATAGATCCGCTGATTCAGCTTCGATGGATACCGATTCCGGTAGCCACGGAGAATCCGGTAGCTCTAGCCAAGCTTCCGGTATAAATCCTTCCCCTGTCACTCGTGGAGCCTGGATGGGCTCCAACGTCACTGAATACGAGATTGACTGGCTTTACCGGTCGCGAAGGATTCCGGAAGGGGTAACCTGCCGGCTTCCTGGCGACGAGATCGAACCGGTGCTTGAGCCCGGTGAACATGTTGTTTTCCTTGCTCACTTTTAGCGCGGCTTCGGCCTTCCGGCTTCGCCGTTTTTCCGGAAGTTCTTAGATTTCTATGAACTTCAACCTCATCACCTCCCTGGCAACGCCATCTTTTATCTTTCCTGCTTTGCCACCTTCATGGAGGCTTACATTGGCATTCGTCCCACTCACGAGACGTTTGCCCGCTTCTTTGCTCTGCGGATCAATTCCGTTCAGGGCAAGGAAATTCCTAAGCCCAAACCCCCCGTGCAGTGCGGGTCTTGCATCATCGGCTCCCGCCAAGGGAGCACTTTCTTCAAATTCTCCGGCCTCGAGTCCTGCCGCTTATGGCAAGGGACCTTCTTCTACGTGAAGAACAACGGCCCGGCGAACCTCATCGATCTGCCGCCCTTCAACGCGGCGCCTCCCAGCAGAGCCAATTGGAGCTACAACCCGAAGACGGACCATATCGAAACCAACCGGGTGGTGCGCTTCATGGCGAACTTGGTGAAGGAAACCAACATCTGCTCGGATGATATTATCCGCACTTTTATCTCGCGCCGGGTGCTTCCTCTTAAGCGCCGGCAGCATAGGATGAGCGAAATGTATGGTCCTGGCGATCCCACCAAGATCACCGGCCTTCCCCTCTCCAAGAAGGACATCGTCCGCAAGGCTAGGCAGATCTGCCAGACTGCCATGCCGGTTGACTGGGAATGGGGCCTCCTTCCTCTCAGCACTACTAACCCTCCGACCCAAGAAGTAAGAGATTACGCAATTCGGGTCGGTTTACCGGTAACTTTTACTGTGATTAACCTTCTTTTTTCTCGTTTCAGGCCAAGGATCGCTTCCCCACCATTCACGCAGAGTGGCGAGGCCCTTGCGTGAAGCGTGCGCTTGATTCTGTCGATCCGGATCCATATATCCGTTGGAAGGATCTGAAGATGGGCAAGACCCAAGCCTCGCGCCTCGACAGATCCGTGCCGAAACCAACCGGTTCCTCCGATGACCTGACCTTGCTCGAGGTACCTTTCTTTTCCAGTTTCTTTTACTTCTTTCATTATTGTTCTTTTGCGGATCTTTTCTCAGCTATCTTGAACTCGTAGATCCACGAGCACGCGCCGCCCTTGTGAGCCAAGGCCGGTCATGAGTTTGTGGACAAGCTCATGGCCCAGGGCCAGAAGAACAAGGCGCCGGCATCTGATGCCGGTTCCAGCCAGGCCCCTCCCTCTAAGCGCTTCCGGACGGAGCCTCTGGGGGAGAAGGAAGTGGGCATGCGGCGCTACAAGCGCAAGCAGATGCCGACCGCCTCCGGGTAAGCTTCTTCCTTTTCTTGCTTGTTTCTTTTTACCAAGTTCTTTTGCCGGTTGCTTTTTCCAAAATCTTTGCTTTTTCTCTTGTTTAGCCCTGCGTTGAAGCTTGGCTCAAGGCCAGCGGGCTCTGAGGGTTCCGCGAGGACCTCAACCCCTCCTCCTCACTCAAGCCTGGCACCTTCTGGTGCCGGCAACATCTCCGCCTCCCCTCTGGGGGGCACTACAAGTTCGGGGCGTGCGGCCCCTACATCGCCAGAACACCGCACGGAGGAGGATTTTGTCTCCCCTCCAGAAAACCAAGATACCGGCGCCAGCAACATCGGCGCCGAGGAAGAAGCTGCCGGGCGGGCGGAACCTTTGGTTCCTCCCGTCCTTGAGAAGAAGAAAACTTCCGCGCCGGGAACTTCTGCGCTGGAGAGTTCCAACCTGGGTGACGCGCCTAGCGCTCCCCCTTCTCCACGAACTGCTCCAACGCCACCGCCAGATGCTCCTCGCATCAAGCCCTCCGGGGCTGCTCCAACTGCGCCGCCGCCCAAGATCTCCAAGCTTATCAAGGGGAAGGCGACGGCCTCCAACGCCCCTTCCGGCGGCCAGCAGCCCCTGGTGCTGCACGTCTCCAAGGCCGCCAGCGCTGCCAGCGAGAAGGCCACCGGCCTGCTCGGCCGGATCACCAAGTTTCAGCGCGAGGGCCGGGAGCTGGGGCATCTTCTGCCCTACGCAGAGAAGTGGAACGCCGCGGATATGACCCCGGCAACCTGCGGCATCGGCAAGGACAGGCTGCCAGCACCTGATCCTGTTGGGGATCGGTCTTCCGAGGAGCACTTCATGCGGCTTCACCGCGCCGTGAAGGAGCTCGACAGTGCGTGGTATGATGCTACGAACAACTTGATGGTAAGTTTCCAGCAACTCTTTTCAACTTTTACCGGTTTTCCTACTTCCGAAAATTTTTCTATGCCGGTTTCTCTCTTATTGAATCTTGTCTATCTTCCCAGTCCCCGAGTTTTGTGGTGAGAGCGTAGCTCTTAGCACGAAACTTAACTTAAAAACGCGCAAAACCGGCATTGCCAGTCCCCGAGTTTCGGGTTAAGAACTCTGTTCTTAGCGCAAAACTTTAACTAAAAACGCGCAAAACCGGCATTGCCAGTCCCCGAGTTTCGGGTTAAGAGCGTAGCTCTTAGCACGAAACTTAACTTAAAAACGCGCGAAACCGGCATTGCCAGTCCCCGAGTTTCGGGTTAAGAGCGTAGGTCTTAGCACGAAACTTAACTCAAAAACGCGCGAAACCGGCATTGCCAGTCCCCGAGTTTCGGGTTAAGAACTCTGTTCTTAGCGCAAAATTTTAACTAATCTCTTTTTCTTGAACAGCTCACGGCTGACGCTCGGAAGGTCCTCTTTGAGGAGCTTCTATGGGAGCACCGGGATCTTGCTAAGGCACATGATAAGTGCCAAGGTAAGTTTTTGTACCACCGGCATCTTTTTACCGGAAATCTTTCTTTCTCCTAACACTTACGATCTTCGTTTAACAGTTATCCCGGAAGCTTCCATTGAGGCCCTCAAGGAGCAGCTCGCCGCCGCCCAACGTACGACTTTCCTGTTCTCCGGTTGGCCTGCTTTTCTTTTCATCTTAACAGTACGACTTTGTTAACATCTTCTTTTCCGGGTTTCAGGGGAGAAGGAGCAGCTTATCCGGCAGCACCAGGAGGAGCTGGGCGCCCAGAAGACCAGCTATCAGGAGCTCAAGGCTCAGCTCATCTAGCTGGGCCTTGACCATGCCAAGGCGCTAAAGGCTGCTGAAGCCGACGCGGCGGCCAAGAAGCATGAAGCTCTTGAGGATGCCGGCAACTCCAATATGGTGTTGCAGGCCGAGCTGGAGGAGGCCGCCAAGGTGCTGAAAGGTGTCGAGGACAAGGGCGCGCGGCTGGAGGCGGAGCAGAAGGAATATGACCGGCTAATTACGCAGACTGATGCGCATGCCTTCCGTAAGTTCCTTCTTTTTTCCCTTTTCCGATTTCTGCTTATAAGCTTTTTTCTTCCGGTTGCATTTTCTTTCGGTTGTCTTTCCTTCCGGTTGCATTTTCTTCCGGCTGCCTTTTCTTAGCCTCTTTCTTTCTTTACGTAGGCCTCTTCCCGGACTCCCAGGCGTTTGCCATAAAGAGGGTTGAGGAGCATCGCGTTGGCTAGGCCCAGGAGAATCTTGGCGTGCCATGGACCCCCTATGACCATCTGGTTGCACTGAACGCGCGGGTGTCTCACATGCGCGCCATTGATCGGAATCTCTCTGATATTCCTGATGTAGCCACCCAGCTCTTCAGGACTCTGTGGCCTGGAGAAGTGGTGCCAGATACCTTCACCTTGATCAGCGACCGCCTCAAGGGTGCCGGCAGGAAGATCCGCGAATGGCAGTGCTCCGCTGCCCGCGCTGGGGCAGACTCCGCACTCCGCGTCGCCTGCTCTTGGTATCCGGAGCTGAACCTGGACGCCCTCACCGGAGTGCATGAAGGCGCGGAAACCGATCTGGACCCGATCCTCACAGCTAAGCGGCAAGATCGCGCGTACCACATCGCGGAGTACACCGATATGCGCACCTTCATCCCTCCCCCTCCTGACGTCAAGGACTATCTCGACGAGGAGGAGGATGAAGCCGATGAGGAGCCTCTAGACGATGCTGGTGCTGGCGATGCTCCTCCGGAAGCCCCTGCTGCCTGATGATCTTCTATTAAGTGTTTGCCTGTGATATGTACGTTTGTCCTGGTTGTCTCAAAACAATGCCCGTTAAATTCTACCCCGGTATGCCGGGGTTTATGATGTAAAACTCTAAGTTTCCTTTTGGTTGCTGCACAACAGTTTATGCCGGTAAGTTATACCGGTAGTTAATTATCTTATGTTTGCCTTAGCATATTTGCTCATGGTTTTGATTTTATCCTGCACTGCAAAGATTTCCAAATTGTTTCCGCATCCAATTCGATGCACACTTGGTTCTTTTGCCTTGGCTCTGCCTGCCTTCTCTGGGCGTTCTTTGGCGTATGAGCACAAGGTTCTTTCACCAAACAAGCATTTTCTTGAACTTAGAAATAACTTCGAAATTTTGCAAAAAACCGGTTTAACCGGGGTTAGTTAAATTTTTCCGGATTGCTTGTTCCCACTCTCTTTTCGCAGTTCGCTTGCTTAGTTGCTACCGGTTTATCTTGCTTGCCATGAAGCCGGTTTGCGGACAGCAGCAGAGTCGAAGACTCCGGTAGGTTTAGCACGCTACTAAACCGGAATGAAAAAATGTTCGCTAAGCAACCGGTGAACTGAAAAAATAAACATATTGCATGCAACTTTAGGGGTAGTCCCCGAGATTCATTCGAGGTTCCGACATCTTTTTATTCATAGCATATAAGGCACAAAAAAGGAACTTCTTACTCCACAACTTCAAGAGTAGAAAGGACGCAACAGAGCTACGTTCCATGGACGCTTGCTCTCCTCTCCGGATTTGTCCGCCTTTCCTTTTTTCCACTCCTGTGCATCGATCAAGTAATAGGAGTCATTGTGAAGAGCTTTGCTCACAATGAAGGGACCTTCCCATGGTGCTGAAAGCTTATGCCGGCCTTCAGTGCGCTGCACTAGGCGTAGCACCAGATCTCCTTCCCGGAATACTCTCGGGTTAACCTTCCGGCTATGATAGCGTCTGAGGTTTTGCTGGTAAATGGCTGTTCTTGCCAAAGCCAACTCTCTTGCTTCTTCTAGGAAGTCCACATCATTTTCTCTGGCCTCTTTGACCTCTTGCTCGGTATAGAGCTGTACCCTTGGTGAATCATGAATGATGTCTGTTGGTATGACCGCTTCTGCTCCGTATACCATGAAGAATGGAGTGTATCCGGTGGACCGGTTTGGAGTTGTTCTTATGCTCCACAACACTGATGGTAGCTCATCAAGCCAACACCCTGGTGACTTTTCTACCGCTTCGATGAGCCTCGGTTTGATATGGAAAGTACCAAAGCATTCATTCTTTCCACCTGGCCGTTGCCTTGTGGGTGTGCCACCGAGCACAAATCCAACCGGATGTTGTTGTCCTCACAAAACCTTTTGAACTCACCTTGAGCAAAGTTGGTTCCATTGTCAGTGATGATGCTATGCGGGTATCCATACCGCAAAATGACATCCTTTAAGAACTTCACCGCTGTGTGCCCATCACACTTTGCGATAGGTTTCACTTCTAGCCACTTGGTGAATTTATCCACCATAACCAAGATGTGAGTCATGCTACTCCTTGCAGTTTTGAATGGGCCAACCATATCAAGGCACCAAACAGCAAATGGCCATGTTAGTGGTATTGTCTTTAAACCGGACGCTGGGGTATGATTTTGCTTGGCGTACCTCTGGCACCCATTGCATTTTCTTACCAGATCCTCAGCGTTTTCCAAAGCAGTAGGCCAGTAGAACCCATGCCGGAATACTTTTGCTACCAGCGCCCTTGATGAAGCGTGGTGCCCACATTCTCCTTGGTGAATCTCCTCAAGCATTTCCTTTCCTTCTTCTGGCTCCACACATCTTTGAAGGACACCTGTAACGCTTCTCTTGTACACCTCGCCATTGATGAATGTGTATGCCTTGGACCTTCTTTGGATTCTTCTTGATTCATTTTCGTCATCTGGCAAGGTGCCGTTGATCAGGAATTCCTTAATAGGTTTAACCCACGACGGTGTCTCTCGAACTAGAAACACTGGTGCATCTATCTCCATGTTATCCACCAGCATTGTTTCTTCCGGTACAACTGCAATAGTCCCCGAGCTTGCCGGAGCAGTCCCCGAGTTTACCGGAGCAGTCCCCGGGTTCCCTTCATCGATGTCCATGGGTACTATGTGTGATTCCGGTATGAAAATTGATTCCGATTCCGGGCTTGGTTTGATTGATGGTACCCTTAAATGTTCCAAGGCTATTCCGGGAGGAATTTCCTGCCTAGATGAGCCCAGTTTGGACAAAGCATCCGCGGCTTCGTTTTCCGCTCGTGGTACATGGTGAAACTAACAGCCCTCAAAGAAGCCGGCAATCTTTTGCACGTGAAACCGGTACAAAGCCATGTTAGCATCTTTTGCGTCCCAATCTCCGGAACATTGCTGCACCACAAGATCTGAATCTCCATAGCAAATGATCCGGTGCACACCGATTTCTTTTGCTACCTTGAGCCCATGGATCAGAGCCTCATACTCAGCGACATTATTCGATGCCTGCACTTGCAGAACATACCGGAGATGATCTCCCTTAGGCGAGGTAAGCACCACACCAGCACCTAGACCCTCTTTCAATTTGGATCCGTCGAAGTGCATCTTCCAGTACTCTATTCTTTGATCTGGCGGCTTGTATTGCATTTCCGCCCAATCAACGAGGAAATCAGCCAAAGCTTGTGACTTTATGGCATCTCTCCTTTCATACACAGGCACATACGGTGATATCTGAATTGCCCATTTTGCAATCCTTCCGCTAGCGTCCTTGTTGCACATGATATCAGAAATGGGTGCTTCGCTCACCACTTTCATGGGATGCTCTTCAAAGTAGTGCTTGTGCTTGATGGCGGCCATGTACACACCATAAGTCATTTTTTGGAAGTGAGGGTAGTTTTGTTTTGAGAGGGAGAGCACCTCGCTCAGGTAGTATACCGGCCTCTGGACGGTTTTTCCTTCCTCCTCTCTTTCAACCACAACTACTACGCTCACAACCCGGTTTGTTGCTGCTATGTATAATAGCATAGGCTCTCTCTCTAGAGGTGAAGCTAGTATAGGCGCTGTGGCCAACATTGTTTTCAGCTCTTTAAACGCTGCGTCTGCCTGAGGGGTCCAGACGAACCGTGTCAGATTTTTCATGAGAGCATAGAGCGGCAGAGCTTTTTCTCCCAACCTGCTTATGAACCGGCTTAGCGATGCCAAGCTTCCGGTAAACTTCTGCACGTCTTTTAGATCGCGCGGTATGGTCATTCTTTCAATTGCCCGGATTTTTACCGGATTGACCTCAGTGCCCCGGCTTGATACGAGAAAACCGAGCAAGTTGCCGGCAGGGACACCGAAGGTACATTTTACCGGATTGAGTTTCATCCGGAATCTTCTCAAGTTATCAAATGTTTGCCGGAGGTCATCGATTAAGGTTTCTTTTACCTTAGTTTTTACCACAACATCGTCCACATAGACTTGCACATTTTTTCCGATTTGATCAAACAAGCATTTTTGCATATAGCGCTGGTACGTTGCACCAGCGTTGCGCAAACCAAAAGGCATAGTGACATAGCAATAAGCCCCGTGCGGGGTAATGAACGCAGTTTTTATTTGATCTTCCTTTTACAAGGGGATTTGGTGGAAACCGGAATAAGCATCCAAGAAAGACAACAGCTCACATCCTGCAGTGGAATCAATCACTTGATCGATCCTAGGTAAAGGGAAAGGGTCCTTCGGGCAAGCTTTGTTCAAGTTGGTGTAGTGGATGCACATGCGCCACACCTTTGGAGCTTTTGCTTCCATGTTCTCTTCTTTTTTCTTCTCGACCAGCACCGGATTGGCTAGCCACTCAGTGTGCAGTACTTCCACAATGAAACCGGCTACCAGTAACTTTGTCACCTCTTCTCCAATGATCTTTCTCCTGTCTTCAGCAAACCGGCGCAGCGGCTGCCTTACAGGCTTTGCATCTTTCCGGACATTTAATGAGTGCTCAGCCAGCTCCCTCGGAACACCTACCAAGTCATCTGTAGACCAGGCAAAGATATTCCGATTCTCATGGAGGAAGCTGACGAGCACGCTTTCCTATGCCTCATTCATGCCGGCACCGATACGAACGGTGCGCTCAGGGTAAGCCGGATCTAGCACAATGTCCTTTGTTTCTTTGGTCGGCTTAAATGCTGGTGCACCCAGGTTCGCACTCATTGCCGCTAAACTCAGCTGAGAGGACTGAGCCAGCGCAATTGCAGTTTGCATCCTCCTCTTTTCTTCAGCAATCACCAGCGATTCTGCCAGGTTTGATCCGGCGGAAGCTGTTTCCAGTGAGACTTTGTAGTTTCCCACCACAGTCAAGGGCCCACGAGGTGCCGGCATCTTCATCTTGAGATATGCCGTGTGAGTCGAGGCCATAAAAGCAGCCAACGCTGGTCTCCCCAGCAAAGCATGGTAAGGACTATCTAAGTCCACCACCTCAAACTCAAGGTTTTCAACCCGGCAATTGTCACGTCCTGCAAACGATACATCCACCCGGACTTTTCCTACCGGTGCGCAGGACAGTCCCGGAACGATTCCATGGAACGTTGTGCGCGTTGGTTGAAGCATGTTTTCTGTTATGCCCAGTATGTTCATGGTGTGCCGGTACATGATGTTTATGCTGCTCCCATTGTCTATCAGCACCTTGCTGAATTTGACTCGAGCATTTGGCCCTTGCATGATTGGGTCCAAGACAAGAGCATAGCCACCCGGGTTAGGCATGATCTTAGGGTGATCCTTGAATGACCACGAGATCTCTTGATCAGACCACAGCATATATTTTGGTACTGCTGGCATCACCGTGTTCACTTCCATAGAACGGCGATATAGGCTCTGTCTGTCGGTTGGCTCAGTTACGAACACAACGCAGCACATATCTGGATCTTTGTAAACATTCCGGCCCAAAGGTGCCGGTGGAGGTGGTTGGCCATTGCCTTCCACCACCTGGTTAACTTGCTGGTACTGCTGCCGGTTTGGCTGCACCGGTAAGGCGTTTGCCCCGGTAAGCGGTGGTGGTGGTGGTAGCTGTTGTTGCCGCGGCATGTCTTGTGGCGGTTGTGCATCTTTTACCATTCCCTTTTGCATCAAGTACTTGGTCCAGGTACAATCCTTCGTCAGATGGTTTGACGGGTGTGCCGGATTCGGTGTGTGCCACCGGCAAGGTTGGTCCATGGCAGCTTCCATGGTGTACTTCGCGGGTTCTTGCCAGTTCTTTTTCTGAACCCAAGGCTTCTTTTCTACCCACTGTTTTTTAGGAACCGCCCATGGCTGCGATCCGGTTCTCTGCCTCTGACTGCCGCTGGCCTCAGAGTTTTTTTGCACTGCAGCAACTTGCTGCGGACCGTACCTTCGATCCGGAAAATCTTCCCTTCTTTTGTTGTTCCGGTTATCCCGGTGTTGTTCTTGGCGCTGCTGTTCCGGCTCAGGTTGCACTGCCGGCTGCGTTGGGTCTCCCAACGCATAGCTATCTGCCACACGTATCATCTCTGCCAACGTTGTCGGCATGTTCCGCTGCAGCTTTTGCCACAACGGTGAACCTCTCATGCACCCACTGCTAAACCAAGCAATGGCTTGTGCCTCGATTACCCCTTCACAGGAGTTCCTTGTTGTGTTCCACCAGGCCAGATAATCCCGGTCTGTTTCATTCGGGCGCTGTGTGCACAGAGCGAGCTGCTGCGGCCTGTTTGGCCTCTGATAGGTGCTGCTGAAATTGCTCACGAAAGCTTCCTCAAAGTCCAACCAGCCATTTATGCTTCCTGCCGGCAAGTTGTTTAGCCAGATTCTTGACGGTCCAACCAAAAACGACGGTATGATTCTCACGGCCCATCTCCGGTTTCCTCCTCCAGCTACGGTTCCTCCGCCGCCTGCGACGTATACCGCGGTCACGTAGTCCGCGAGCCAGTCTTCCGGCTTCGTAGTGCCATCATATGTTTTTGTGTCACGAGGCAACATAAAGTTGCGAACTGGTGGCTTTTCTTTCATGATCCTTGGACCAAAACACTTTGGGCCCGGGGGACCTTCTTCCTCAATCATTTCTGACAAGTATATTCTATCCAGACGGTGCCTCGTATCTCGTTCCGGTAGGTATCTTTCTCCCAAGCATTCTCCCAACGGGTTCCGGTATGCTGCCGGTCTTGCGGAATCGGCCTCATCATAACATTCCGGTACCGCGGCCCTTGCCTGCCGGTACCTTGGGGGATCTATTTCTTCCTCATCATACGCCGCCCTTGCAGCTCGATAATTTTGCCCGGTTTCTTGTCTACCGGCATGATTGTTTCCGGCATAGCCCTCTCTGGCATAGCCTCTGTTTGCCCCTTGGCCTTTTCTGCCGGCATCAAATTGCCCGGCTTGTTGTTTTCCGGCAAGAACCGGATCATACACAGTCATCTGCTGCGCATTCACCTATTTTTCTCTTCTTCTGTCCGGATGGGGGGACGAAGCCTGCCCATGGGACTTGCTACCGGCATTCCATGTTGAACGCGCGGATTTTGAAGCCACAGCCTTGTTCAGCTTATCAAGCTGTTCAGCATTTTGCTGCTCAATAGTCTCAAGAAGTTCCCGGACACGCTCTTGTTGTTTTGCCAGAACGTCCCTGGAAAGCGAATCACACAGCGCTACAGCAGCTTTAGCAGCTTTTATTATTTTATCCGGGCTGCTGTACTTAGGTTTCTCTACAATGCTCACAGATGCAGATGTGCTTTTGCCGGCAGCAATTTCTTTGCGCAAATCCTGGTCTAGATTGCGAGCCTTAAGCCGGTTTTCCGGTATCCTAGCGGCATGAGCGCTAACAGAAGCAAAGCCATGGGCAGTGTTATACTCACGTACGGTTAGGTTCAGCTCGTGCTGCGCCCTGACGATGTCTTTGCCGCTCTCGAGCATCTTTTGGCGCTGCGCCTCCAGCTCCGCCTGAGCCGCTGCCGGGTCGATGTTCTGCGCGATGGGGGTGGCGAGGATGTTCATCGCCGCTTGGAGTGGTGTTTCCGGAGGCGCGGATGATGCTCCCGCTGCGCCTGCGCCGCGTTCCAGCGGTGGCTTGGCCGCACGGGTCGAAACCGCACGCCCAACGCCTTCCTCTGCAGCTTCTTTGCCGGCGTCGACCGTGCCTGCCATCATCACCTCCACACTGCCAGGAGCGCAGCCTGCATGTAGCCACCTTGGCGGATCCGGCGCCACCAGCACCGGCGAGAGGCACTGGCGCACAGGGACGGTGCCGAAGTAGATGCGGTGGCTGCCGAACTCGATGATGCGGCCGTTCTTGGGGAAGATGCCGCCGTTGGCGAAGCAACCCGCGTTGTCGTTGATGAAGTCCATGGCGTAGATGCGCTGCACCAACGCGGAGACCGTGCGCTGGCCAGCGACGTCGAGGATGCCCGCCCGAATGTGAACTCCAGCAAGCGCCACTTCATGCCCCACGGTGGGCGCCAACTGTCGTCGTGGCGAACGAGAAGATGCCATGGGATGGCTTAAGTTGGGGCCGAATGGGCGCTAGAGGATTCGGGGGAGGGTTTGCGACTAGATGGGATGAACTTCCGGATGCTTTCCTCAAGAACACAACCAAAGGCTGGTATGCAAGAAGAGAGACAAGAGGAAGAACTCTGCACTAGATCGCTAGCTTCATTGATCTCAACATGGTTACAGATTCCTGGATACAAGGTCTATCGTCTAATCTCCTCTATCAACCCGCGCCTGTAAGAGGCTGTGCCCCCTCTCCTTATATAGGGGAGAGGGTGGCTTACAGAGCAAGAAACCTAATGGCATCTTTGACTGGACAAACTACTTTACAAAGCTACTTTAATCATGGATGACGACGGGGTCTTCTTTAATCAGGGACGCTGACGTCCTCCGGCTTCTTTCAGCGTCACCCCTCTCTTTGGCGCTAGGGCTCCGATTAAAGTCACTTTGCTTAGCTCATCCTTGTCTTCTAGCTCTGAAGAGAATCTTTGACCAGTCTTGCCGACAGGCCCTTCTTTCCGGTATCTTCTTTATCCGGTTCCGGTATACCCCTCTTGGGGATACCGGCTTAGCTTCACTTAGCCAAATTCTTATCTTTGTGCTCCGGTAAGAATATTAAACTGGTGTCTTGATGGCTCAAACCATCCGGTTTGGCATGCCTTTGGCATACCGGGGGTCATCCCCCCAACAGATGTGTTGTTGCCACTAGGGATAAAACATCAATGCTTTGTCTAAGGATATTTGTGTTGATTACATTACGCACCATACTTAATGCAATTGTCTGTTGTTTGCAACTTAATACTGGAAGGGGTGCGGATGCTAACCTGAAGGTGGACTTTTTAGGCATAGATGCATGCTGGATAGCGGTCTATGTACTTTGTCGTAATGCCCAATTGAATTTCACACTACTCATCATGACATGTATGTGCATTGTTATGCCCTCTTTATTTGTCAATTGCCCAACTGTAATTTGTTCACCCAACATGCTATTTCTTATTGGAGAGACACCACTAGTGAACTGTGGACCCCGGTCCATTCTTTTACATCGAATACAATCTACTGCAATACTTGTTCTTACTGTTCTTTGCAAACATCATCTTCCACACTATACATCTAATCCTTTGTTACAGCAAGCCGGTGAGATTGGCAACCTCACTGTTACGTTGGGGCAAAGTACTTTGATTGTGTTGTGCAGGTTCCATGTTGGCGCCGGAATCCCTGGTGTTGCGCCGCACTACACTCCGCCACCATCAACCTTCACGTGCTTCTTGACTCCTACTGGTTCGATAACCTTGGTTTCTTACTGAGGGAAACTTGCTGCTGTACGCATCACACCTTCCTCTTGGGGTTCCCAACGGACGTGTACTTCACGCGTATCAAGCACATTTTCTGGCGCCGTTGCCGGGGAGATCAAGACACGCTGCAAAGGGAGTCTCCACTTCCAATCTCTTTACTTTGTTTTTGTCTTGCTTTACTTTATTTTATTTACTGCTTTGTTTGCTCATTATATCAAAAATACAAAAAAATTAGTTACTTGTTTTACTTTATTTACTATCTTGCTTGCGTTCTCTATATCAAAAACACAAAAAAATAGTTACTTGCATTTACTTTATTTAGTTTGCTTTATTTACTACTGTTAAAATGGGTACTCCTGAAAATACTAAGTTGTGTGATTTCAGTAGCACAAATAATAATGATTTCTTATGCACACCTATTGCTCCACCTGCTACTACAGCAGAATTTTTTGAAATTAAACCTGCTTTACTAAATCTTGTTATGAGAGAGCAATTTTCTGGTGTTAGTTCTGATGATGCTGCTGCCCATCTTAATAATTTTGTTGAACTATGTGAAATGCAAAAGTATAAGGATGTAGATGGTGACATTATAAAATTAAAATTGTTTCCTTTCTCCTAAAGAGGAAGAGCTAAAGATTGGTTGCTATCTTTGCCTAAGAATAGTATTGATTCATGGACTAAATGCAAGGATGCTTTCATTGGTAGATATTATCCTCCTGCTAAAATTATATCTTTGAGAAGTAGCATAATGAATTTTAAGCAATTGGATAATGAGCATGTTGCTCAAGCATGGGAAAAAATGAAATCTTTGGTTAAAAATTGCCCAACCCATGGACTGACTACTTGGATGATCATCCAAACCTTTTATGCAGGATTGAATTTTTATTCGCGGAACCTATTGGATTCAACTGCTGGAGGTACTTTTATGTCCATCACTCTAGGCGCCGCAACAAAGCTTCTTGATGATATGATGATTAATTACTCTGAATGGCACACGAAAAGAGCTCCACAAGGTAAGAAGGTAAATCTATTATATAATTAAAACAAAAGACAACCAGTGGCTCCGATTGAGCGTTTGGAAGCGAACGGATCAGATTTAATGAACCTACAATTGGAAAAAAGGCACTTCTGATCCGCACAATGGAGTAATAGCTCGGGCAAACTTAATATGAGTCACATGGCAAACTTGATAGGGGTGCGTTGTTAGGAGTCCAAAAGATTCACGGGAGTCCTCCAACAAAAACGAAATAACAAATTTATTCCGATCTACTCGGGTTAGATCTAGAGATGAAGATCGTTCAGCGAGATCGGAGGCGGCCGATGGCGTAGCCGAGACCAGAGAAGACGAAGCTGTGCCACGGTCATGATAAGGGGCTGTTGTTCACGGGAGTCTTCCCACAAAGTCGAAAGAACAAATTTATTCCGATCTCGGGTTCGATCCGGAGACAAAGATCGTACATGCAGCAAGATCCGAGGCGGCCGATGGCGTAGCTCACACCGGAGAAGACGAAGCCGTGCGTGTAGTCTGCATGTCAATGGTTGACGTGCTGCCAGCAGCCTCGCTCCGCCACATCCGGAGCCATGCAGCGAGTTCTCCATGCTACGCATAGATCACACCTGCGATCAGGACCTGATACAAGCACATGATATCTAAATCAACGAGCTGGACAAGACTACAACTTTGAACCATGTATATATGACCACGAGCTTGGGGGCACCTACATGATACATGGATTGGTTCTGAGGTAACAACACCCGCGTGCTATCAAATAACTCTAGCACCGAGCCTTCTCATCCACATCGAGGTGGAAGAAAAAGAAGTAGCGATGGCGGTCTCAATTTCATCGGCCAGACGGTGTCGCGATTGCTCGCCCTCCCAGGCACCTTTCGAATTTGTTGCTGGTTATTCGTACTCTCACGAAGGAAGTAAGGACTCTCAAATCTTGCAATTTATTTGTCTATTTTCCATCCATTGACTATGAGTTTTTCATCGCAATCACAAAATATCCGGTTGATCCCGTATTTTTTATTAAAAAAAGCCAGAATATGATACATCAGCTATTTTGTGGCCGTGGTATCTAAAAATATTGTTTTTTTCCTTTGTGGATTTTTCAGCACACAAGAAGAATCTGAGGACCTAACTGATGCGAGTGATTGGTTCAAACTTCCGAGCTTGAGCTTTCTTTCTACTCAGTTTCCATGTATGTGGGGTTTTCAGTGAATTTTTAATAATTTAGAACAAGTTCGATCAATCTGATTATTTTTTGTTTCTTAGGCTACAGACAAGGCAGGCGCACCAGAATAAAGACTATTGATGCCATGATGCTTCTTTTGCAGTATGCGAAGTTCTCTTTTGCAGTATGCGAAAAAGTGGTGGCGGGCAAAGAGGTGAGAACTCAAAAGGTACATACCCACTTAATTTGTTAGAGACTGTATATCTTTATCAATTCATTTCCATACGTGAAATATCTGTTGATTTCCATATGTGTTCGGAATTTCTGGGTTCATGGAAAATTTAATCAACACGGCTACATGCGAAGAATTGCAAAGGACATTTTATCCTTTTGTTTGCAGGGTTGAATACATATCCTTATGTAAGCAAATCTATAAAATAAAAAAATTATTATTATTTGTTTCACCCGGCCGGTTTCTATATTGTTGTGTTCCTGGCAACAAAACTGGTGTGACCGTTCTGTTACGTAAGTTTGGTATGTCTGAATCTATCTATCTATCTATTATAAAACAGAAGACAAATAACGGCTCGGATTTAGCACTGAGAAAAGAACGTCTCAGATTTAAAGAGAGCCACACAAAAAAAACTATGAAACGGATTTAGCACTGAGAAAAGAACGTCTCAGATTTAAAGAGAGCCACACACAAAAAACTATGAAACGTAACATGTACCAGCATCTGTTATTTTGCACAGAAAAAACTGTCACGTTGATACGTCAACTGATTGAAACTTGAAAGTTGGTTATACGTGTGCAAGATTTAGCACTGAGAAAAGAACGTCTCAGATTTAAAGAGAGCCACGGACAAAAAACTATGAAACGTTACATGTACCAGCATCTGTTATTTTGCACACACAAAACTGTTACGTTGATGGGAACTGCTGGGCGTCCCCCGGGGGATCTGATTTCCCAGCCCCCGGGTCGCCAGCCGTCAGATCGGCCATCTTGGACGGTCAGATCTGCTTCTACTGAATGTAGCAAAAAAATACCTCCCGGCAGCAAAAACATAACCCGCTTTTGCTACATTGTAGCAAAAAACGGTTCAGTTACGAAATCAAATAAAAAGGCTGAGCTGGCCGGAGACCTCGCCGGAGATCTCGCCGGAGAGCTCGTAGCAAATTTTTTAAATTAAAGTAGCAAAACAACAAAATAATTATAGCAAAAAAATAGCATCACATCGTGATAATATGTTTGCTACGTTGTATCCGGCGATGTCTCTGACGATTTTCATCTTTGCTACATCATCACATTTTTTTTGCTACGTGGTCTCCGGGGAGGTCTCCAGCGAGCCCAGCCTTTTTATTTTTCTTTTTCTGAACGAACCGTTTTTTGCTTCAGTCATTTGCTGCCGGGGGTGATTTTTTGCTGCCGGAGGTGTTTGTTTGCTACATGCAAATCTAACCATCAAAATGGTTGATCCGATGGCTGAGGACCCGGGGGCTGGGAGCGCCTTATCCCCCGGGGGTAACGAATCATTTTCCTACGTTGATACGTCAACTGATTGAAACTTGAAAGTTGGTTATACATGTGCAATACGAAACTCCACGTTTATCTGAACAACAACTCTTATCTCTTCTAAAAGAACTCCTATATATGCCCACATAAGCCACAATTCAGCCGGATTTCTCGGATCAACCATCACGAATTAAGTTTGCGGGTTGTACAAGGCAACAAATCGCGGCAGCGGCGGATGGCCGAGGCATGCCAGCACCGGCCGATAGAAGCATGAAACGTTGGCCGCAAATTAAAGGATATGCTATGCAGCAGCAACAACAATGGCGGTTGCCAAATCAGGAGATGGCAGCGTCACGCAGCAACGGCTACGCATGATCTTGCTCTGACGAAGCTACAGAGGCTTCAGAGTCTACAATACGCAGAGGTAAGATTTAGGATCGAACATCTCGAAAAAAAAGGATCGATGGATACCATGGACGCGGAAGACCCAGCAGCCGCACAGAATCTGCGACACTTTACTTGCATGAAGTCGATTTCAAGTACCTTCAGTTTTTCTTGAGACAGCACGTGGGGCATGCGAGTTGGTCATCCGAGGATTTGATGAAGCCATGAAGGTAAACAAGAGATTCTTTTTCCATAGGCAGAGAACAAAATACGACGCTGAGCAATAAACATATGCACATCGATCATGGTGCCATAGGAGATTAAGCCATAAAAGACAATGTTTTATGTACGGTTTACCTCTGCAGACTATGAAATATATTTGCATGATTGATCGTTTATGATCTTGGAGATGTTTTTTTTAACATCTGAACAACTCGGTATCTTCTACCTGTATTGCAGACGGAAAATATGGTCATTTGCATGAACAACAGAAAGTAGGATCAGTTTCCTGCAAAAATCATGTTATTAGCGGAACCGAAATAGGAAATAGGAAAATAGGATCAGTTTCCTGCAAAAATCATGTTATACGAAATAGGAAAGTTTTTTTTTTGCGAAATACGAAATAGGAAAGTTAATTCAACACGGACATGATTAAGATGAGTCAAGCTATGAAGGAACTGGAGTGAGAGAGAGAGAATGTCATTTTTTGAAGTCATATTACATAGGTGCACCTAAATCAAGGCTGGGGGTTTCCTATTTTCTAGAAAAAGCTATAACCTATGTATGTTGAATTTAGACAAGAAATAAAAAATTGAAAACCCTTTTTTTTGTTAAGATGTGCACAAAACCTACAACTGAAAAGATGATGAGGAGAAGATTAACGAAGAAGAATATGAAGGTCAGTACGAAAACCTATATATAATCTTACGTTTGTCTCATGTTTGTTAGTACAAATCAACCTATTTGTCAACTGATTAGTAAATTAATATACCTTCTTCTTTTATAATTTCTCCATGGGCATGAATCGTGTTTAGCAGTTAAAATTTAGGTGCAGTCTATTTCAATAACATCTAATCAGTGAAAAATTAAATCATGTGAGATCAATAAGTTTGGAGACAACATATTCCAAAATACGTGATTCGGATTTCTCTAAATTCGTGAGAACCTACATACTAAATCAAATTTAGATACATGTGAATCAATCCGAGGTACTTATTTCCGAACGGAGCAAGTATAATATACAATACAAGGTGAAACAATATCTGATTGTGATATGAGATAATTATTGGAGTAAGAACGCTAAAAAACAACAATATACAGTGAATCTAGCCGCGCAAATGCGCGGGCTATTCAGCTAGTTATATTATTAAAACAACAACCAACCAACGGTGTAGATTAGCTAAGAATAAGACAAATCAATAATAATGGCCAAGATTTGCTTCCTAATGCGCTGCTTATAGCGTGTCCTTCCGTGAAAATAGTTCTCAGGTTCCAGGATTAAACAAACCCTAATCAGTAGCCGCCAGTCCTGTGGCCGCCATTGCTGCCGCCCAACACAGCTCAGCTGCAAGTTCGAAGCTATGCGCGACCATGAGGTACCAATGCTTTAAGATGGGGTTGGTGCATTGCATCACCGATCCAATGGATATTCAGATTTGTCTCTGTTGCATCACTAAGCCAACGGATATTCACACAGATTTGTCTTATTGATCATTCGCCTCAAGGATTCAATTGACGGTGCACCCATGTGCGCTGGAACCAGTCCACCAAGGTCGTGGATGGCAACGACAGCAGAAGAGCACGACAAGAACAACGATGAGGAACAAATTTTTTTCCCTTTCGACACACTAGGTGGTCCATGTACTCCTGGATGGCTGCGGGTAAGTTCAATTTCTTGGATCGTTGTTTCTCAGTTTCTCAGACATATACAGATTCATACAAGACTTCTTCTCATGATGTATATCCTGCAGCCGCCACAACGATCGTCACTGGGACTCTATGAACTAGATTTGCTCCTGCGCAAGCCTACGATTGAGAAGAAGTAAAATACGAGCTGGATTTCGCTGGAATAAGGAGGAAAAGATGATGACGAACACTCACAATCGTACTTACAATGTTTGCCATTAAGAACTACGACCAGGTACCATTGATTAAAATCGTTTTATACTTTATCGTACAAGCTAGCTGCTTGCTTACAAACATCCGTTTGTGAGAAATATGCATGTAGATTAATGCCATAGATTTGAGATTACATCATACCCGTGTTTAGTATACACGAGTAACGTGTGCGTCATGACTCATGACTAGGGAATTTGATCCAGTCGATCACGAGCATGAGCATCTACTGGACCGAGAAAAATGATTGCTGGGCAGCCTATACCCAATGTATGGGCGATCTCCAACACTTCTGTTTAATATTTCACCCCAATTATGAATTTACTTTTAATCAGACTAATTTCAAATATGGTGGCATCTTTTGCAGATTCTTTACCACAGCGCCAATCGTACAAAAAGCTAGCACGTTATTCTATTGTCCCTATACTCAGCGTACCGATGCCCAAGCAACTAGAGCACCTATACATAGGGTTTCAGCCTCGCCGACGAGATGGAGAGTGGCGGTCTCCTGCCCTATGCTCCTGGCACCAGAAAGGAGGTCGTCAGCTTGGAGAACTCGAACAGACGATGGCAGGCATCACATAATATCTCTATTCACAAATGGTGCTGACTGCCAAGAGGTTTGGATTCGTAGCTTTGTTGATGCATTGCAATTGTACATATTTATGTTACAGGTTCTAGGTTGGGTTGTTAAAATATTTTGTCTCGATTTGAGTCGTATGAGATGAAATTGATAAATTTCCACACAGATTACTATTGTCTGCCGATTCAAATTAAACTCACACCATTGCTGCAGGAATGTAGTGGGGTCACGAACTCACGATAGATTTGAACATCAAAGAAAAGGATGGCAATAAGCTTTTTTAATCTTCAAATCTTCCTTTGAACTGAAGATAAAACATTAACAAGTTGGCCATGAAAGTACTATTGTTCCCACGTGTTCATTATTTTTTGTCCAAGTATATATCTTTTTAAGATTTAGGTAAATGAGTTTACTGACTTCTTTTACTCAGTGCAATGATTTTTTTTCTTGGTTAGTGATTCTAATGGACAATGTTTAACTGAATTTTGTTTTCTAAGATGTGTTTAAAGATACTGGATAAACATGTTGGTGATTTCAGTATTTCTCCAATTAATAGCTTTGATATGAAGTCCACTAGCTGCATGAGTAATTCAAGGTGGAGGATGCGGCAGCGGCGTTCCATGTCACGAGCAAAGGAGGGCGATTCTATATCGGACTCAAGTTGAACTGCACACTGTTTTGATACATGGAGCAGATCCGACTACTCTAGCTATTTCGACCAGACAGTCAGATTTTCATCTGAGAAACTTGAAACCTTCTTTTCTCCAGTGATAGTGACATATTGATTGATTGCTCCAAAGAATTTATAATTGGTACCAAATCAGAGCGCAACTAAAATTTAGGTTCTACCTGTGGTATAATTAATTTTTTGTTGATGGCCGAACCTATTTATCAACCACCTACAATTGAGCTTTTGTAGTTTCTTTTCAATGTGCAAATACTTGAGTCTCTACCCAAGTTAAACATGATAGGCCGAATTTTAGTTAATTTTTTCAGATTTATTTGGTAAGGTTCCATCAGCAAAGATGTTCGGCAGATATCAGTCTAATAATAAAGGTTATATTCCCAATTTGTATTGCTTGCATTAACTATTTTGTCACTTTTTTAATTCATGCATGGCATAAGAGTATCAATGAAAACTTGATGATACCGTATGTAGTTTGCATCAAGGACAACTTGATGATTCATGCAGCTTATTGTGCCTGGTTTGTACCTTGCAGTGGCCGCATTGGTAATTTCACCAGGTCGACCACGAGCATGTATATACCAAATAAATAAGTAAGAGGAAAATGGTTACAAATGAAACAAAGTTTGTTGGAAAAATAATTATGGTGAGCTAAGAAAAAAAAGGGTGCATAGATGTTTTTCAAAAATTGAATAATGCCAATACAAAAATAAGGCTAGGGAAACTAACATATAATCCGTAAAAATACGAATTGGATGAAAATATTTGAGAGCAAAATGCAACATCAACAAATTCATTATTCCAAACATATTAGTCTAAATTAGCAAATGGGGAAATAAATAGTTTGCTCTCATTTAGACAAATGTGAGAAAAGAAATTCAATGATAAAATTTTAAAATTAAATCAAATATTATGGAAATATTAAACGTGTATATCAATATTGAATAATAATTTCAAAAAACTTAAAGGAAAATGTAACAGCCGTAAATTATCTAACGCCCAAAGATTGTCTAGACCCGCGAATTCGCGGGCCACCCAGCTAGTTCTGTTGAAGAGAACCTCCTCCTTGAGTGATAAGATTGATGCTATTATGTCTATGCTTGTGAATGGTAGATCTAATGTTGATCCTAATAATGTTCCTTTAGCTTCATTGGTTGCTCAAGAAGAGCATGTTGATGTCAACTTCATTAAAAATAATAATTTCAACAACAATGCCTATCGGAATAATTCTAGTAACAACTATAGGCCATATCCTTCTAATAATGGTTATGGTTATGGTAATTCTTATGGGAATTCTTACAACACTAATAGGAATGTACCCCCTGGTCTTGAAGCCATGCTTAAAGAATTTGTTAGTACACAAACTGCTTTTAACAAAACTATTGAAGAAAAGCTTGGTAAAATTGATACTCTTGCTTCTAAAGTTGATAGTCTTGCTGCTGATGTTGATCTTTTAAAATTGAAAGTTATGCCTAATAAAAATAAAGATATTAAGTCATTTTCTACAGCAAACGCTATCCAAGTTAGAATTAATAAGAATATTAGATTGATGGCTGAATTGCGTGCTAGGTGGGAAAAGAAGAAAATGCTAAAGAGAAAAATGTAGTTAAAGTTTGGACTATTACCACCACTAGTAATGATAATGCTTCACATTTTGCTACACCTCCTACTATCAATGGTAAAATAATTGTTGTTGGCAATGTTTCTACTCCTAATGCAAAGCGTGCAAAACTGCCCGAAACTGCTAAAACTGCTGAAACTGCTTGTGATAAAACTGCTGAAATTTTTCAAAATATTGGGGACAATGATCCCATTGCTTTAGATCATAATGGTTTAGATTTTGATGATTGTCACATCTCTGAAGTTATAAAGTTCTTACAAAAACTTGCTAAAAGTCCCAATGCTAATGCTATAAATTTGGCCTTTACAAAACATATTACAAATGCTCTCATTAAAGCTAGAGAAGAGAAATTAAAACTTGAAACTTCTATTCCTAGGAAGTTGGAAGATAGTTGGGAGCCCATCATTAAGATGAAAGTCAATGATTTTGATTGTAATGCTTTATGTGATATTGGTGCAAGTATTTCTGTTATGCCTAAGAAAATCTATAATATGCTTGACTTGCCACCATTGAAAAATTGTTATTTGGATGTTAATCTTGCTGATAATTCTACAAAGAAACCTTTGGGGAGGATTGATAATGTTCGCATTACGGTTAACAATAACCTTGTTCCCGTTGATTTTGTTGTCTTGGATATTGAATGCAATGCATCTTGTCCCATTATTTTGGGAAGACCTTTTCTTCGAACTGTTGGTGCTATTATTGATATGAAGGAAGGTAATATTAAATATCAATTTCCTCTCAAGAAAGGTATGGAACACTTCCCTAGAAAGAGAATGAAGTTACCTTTTGATTCTATTATTAGAACAAATTATGAAGTTGATGCTTCATCTCTTGATAACACTTGATACACACTTTCTGCGCCTAGCTGAAAGGCGTTAAAGAAAAGCGCTTATGGGAGACAACCCATTATTTTACTTCTGCACTTTTATTTTATATTTGAGTCTTGGAAGTTGTTACTACTGTAGCAACCTCTCCTTATCTTTATTTTATCGCATTGTTGTGCCAAGTAAAGTCTTTGATAGTAAAGATGATATTAGATTTGGATTACTGCGCAGAAACAAATTTCTTGCTGTCACGAATTTGAGTAGTATTCTCTGTAGGTAACTCAGACAAATCTGCCAATTTACGTGAGTGATCCTCAGATATGTACGCATCTTTCATTCAATTTGAGCATTTTCATCTGAGCAAGTTAAGTGCCACAGAAAAATTCGTCTTTACAGACTGTTCTGTTTTGACAGATTCTGCCTTTTATTTCGCATTGCCTGTTTTGCTATGTTTGATGGATTTCTTTATTCCATTAACTTTCAGTAGCTTTGTTCAATATCCAGAAGTGTTAAGAATTATTATGTCACCTCTGAACATGTGAATTTTTATTATGCACTAACCCTCTAATGAGTTTGTTTCGAGTTTGGTGTGGAGGAAGTTTTCAAGGGTCAAGAGAGGAGGATGATACAATATGATCAAGGAGAGTGAAAAGCTCTAAGCTTGGGGATGCTCCCGTGGTTCATCCCTGCATATTTCAAGAAGACTCAAGCATCTAAGCTTGGGGATGCCCAAGGCATCCCCTTCTTCATCGACAACTTATCAGGTCACCTCTAGTGAAACTATATTTTTATTCCGTCACATCTTATGTGCTTTACTTGGAGCGTCTGTTTGCTTTTGTTTTTGTTTTGTTTGAATAAAATTGGATCCTAGCATTCATTGTGTGGGAGAGAGACACGCTCCGCTGTTACATATGAACACATATGTTCTTAGCTTTATTCTTAATGTTCATGGCGAAGGTTGAAACTGCTTTGTTCATCATTATTATGGTTGGAAACGAAAAATGCTTCATGTGGTAAATGGTATAATGTCTTGAATAATTTGATACTTGGCAATTGTTGTGCTCATATAGATCATGTTTAAGCTCTTGCATCATATACTTTGCACCTATTAATGAAGAACTACATAGATCTTGCTAAAATTTGGTTTGCATGATTGGTCTCTCTAGAGTCTAGATATTTTCTGGTGAGGTGTTTGAACAACAAGGAAGACAATGTAGAGTCTTATAATGCTTGCAATATGTTCTTATGTAAGTTTTGCTGTACCGGTTCATACTCGTATTTGCTTCAAACAACCTTGCTAGCCTAAGCCTTGTATTGAGAGGGAATACTTCTCGTGCATCCGAATCCTTGAGCCAAAAACTATTCCATTTGTGTCCACCATAACTACCTACTACATGGTATTTCTCCGCCATTCCAAAGTAAATTACTTGAGTGCTACCTTTAAAATTCTATTCTTTGTCTTTGCAATATATAGCTCATGGGAAAATATCTTAAAAACTATTGTGGTATTGAATATGTACTTATGTATCTTATTTCTTAATAAGTTTCTTGTTGAGCGGTAACCATGTTTCTGGGGACGCCATCAACTTTTACCTTTGTTGAATATCATGTGAGTTGCTATGCATGTTCGTCTTGTCTGAAGTAAGGGTGATTTATTGTTGGAGATATGCCCAAGAGGCAATAATAAAATGGTTATTATAATATATCTTTAAGTTTATGATAATGTTTACATACCATGCTATAATTGTATTAACCGAAACATTGATACATGTGTGTTATGTGAACAACAAAGGAGTCCCTAGTAAGCCTCTTGTATAAACTAGCTTGTTGATTAATAGATGATCATGGTTTCGTGATCATGAACATTGGATGTTATTAATAACAAGGTTATGTCATTATATGAATGAAGTAATGGACACACCCAATTAAGCGTAGCATAAGATCACATCATTAAGTTATTTGCTATAAGCTTTCGATACATATTTACCTAGTCCTTTCGACCATGAGATCATGTAAATCACTTATACCGGAAAGGTACTTTGATTACATCAAACGCCACTGCGTAAATGGGTGGTTATAAAGGTGGGATTAAGTATCCGGAAAGTATGAGTTGAGGCATATGGATCAACAGTGGGATTTGTCCATCTCGATGACGGATAGATATACTCTGGGCCCTCTCGGTGGAATGTCGTCTAATGTCTTGCAAGCATATGAATAAGTTCATAAGAGACCACATACCACGGTACGAGTAAAGAGTACTTGTCAGGAGACGAGGTTGAACAAGGTATAGAGTGATACCGATGATCAAACCTCGGACAAATAAAATATCGCGTGACAAAGGGAATTGGTATCATATGTGAATGGTTCATTCGATCACTAAGTCATCGTTGAATACGTGGGAGCCATTATGGATCTCCAGATCCCGCTATCGGTTATTGGTCGGAGAGATGTCTCAACCATGTTTACATAGTTCGCGAACCGTAGGGTGACACACTTAAGGTTTGATGTCGTTTTAGTAGATATGGAATATGGAATGGAGTTCGAAGTTTTGTTCGGAGTCTCAGATGGGATCCAGGACATCACGAGGAGTTCCGGAATGGTCCGGAGAATAAGATTCATATATAGGAAGTCATATGCAGGTTCTAGAAGGTTCTAGAAAAGTCCGGAAGGAAGGCACTATGGAAGGTGGAGTCCCGGAGGGACTCCACTAGCATGGCCGGCCAAACCCTAAGGGGAAGGAGTCCCAGGTGGGCTCCACCTTGGTGGCCGGCCAGCCCCACCTCAAGGAAAGGTGGGAATCCCACCTTGAGTAGGACTCCTCCCTTGAGTAGGTTTCCCACCTTTGGGAAGTTTTGGTGTTGGGGTCTTATTCTAAGACTTGGACTACAACTCTTGGGGCTTCCACCTATATAATGAGGGACAAGGGGAGGGTGGCCGGCCACTCTTGCCTCCAACCTTGGCTGCCCCCCTTTGTGGCCGGCACCCAAGGCACCCCCTCTCCCCAAACCCTAGCGCCCCTCCTCCACTACTTCTCCCGCATATGCTTAGCGAAGCTCCGCCGGAGATCTCCATCGACACCACCACCATGCCGTCGTGCTGCCGAGATTCCGAGGAGGATCTACTACTTCCGCTGTCCACTGGAACGGGGAGAAGGACGTCGTCTTCATCAACATCGAACGTGTGACCGAGTACGGAGGTGCTGCCCGATTGTGGCACCGTGATCAAGATCTTCTACGCGCTTTTGTAAGCGGCAAGTGATCATCTACCGCAGCAATAAGAGCCTACTCTTATAGGCTTTGGAAATCTTCAAGGGTGAGTCTCGATCATCCCCTCGTTGCTCCCGTCTTCTAGATTGCATCTTGGCTTGGATTGCGTTCTCGCGGTAGGAAATTTTTTGTTTTCTATGCAACGAATCCCTACAGTGGTATCAGAGCCGTGTCTATGCATAGATGGTTGCATGAGTAGAACACAATGGTTTTGTGGGCGTTGATGCTCTTGTTGTCTTTAGTTTGAGTACTTTGCATCTTTGTGGCATAGTGGGATGAAGCGGCTCGGACTAACTTTACATGACCGCATTCATGAGACTTGTTCCTCGTTCGACATGCAACTTGTATTGCATAAGAGGCTTTGCGGGTGTCTGTCTCTCCTACTATGGTGAAGATTCAATTTACTCTTCTATTGACAACACTAGTATCACCGTTGTGGTTCATGTTCGTAGGTAGATTAGATCTTACTCGAAAACCCTAAACCACGTAAAATATGCAAACCAAATTAGAGACGTCTAACTTGTTTTTGCAGGGTTTGGTGATGTGATATGGCCATAATGTGATGATGAATATGTATGAGATGATCATTATTGTATTGTGCCAACCGGCAGGAGCCTTATGGTTGTTTTTAAATTTCATGTTGAGTAGTATTTCAAAGTAGTTGTAATAGTTGCTACATGAGGTGAACAACCATGAAGACGGCGCCATGAACCTTGACGCTACGCCGACGATGATGGAGATCATGCCCATTGATGATGGAGATCATGTCCGTGCTTTGGAGATGAATATCAAAGGCGCAAAGACAAAAGGGCCATATCATATCACATATGAACTGCATGTGATGTTAATCCTTTATGCATCTTATTTTGCTTAGAACGCGACTGTAGCATTATAAGATGATCCCTCACATTAATATCAAGATAATAAAGTGTTCTCCCCTCGTATGCACCGTTGTAACAGTTCATCGTTTCGAAGCATCTCGTGATGATCGTATGTGATAGACTCAACGTTCACATACAATGGGTGTAAGCAATGTTGCACACGCGGAATACTTGGGTTTGCTTGACGAGCCTAGCATGTACAGACATGGCCTCGGGACAACAGAAACCGAAAGGTTGAACACGAGTCATATGGATGATATGATCAACATGTTGATGTTCACCATTGAAGCTACATCATCTCACGTGATGATCGGTTTTGGTGTAGTGGATGTGGATCGTGTACCACTTAACAACTATGAGGGATGTTGTATTAAGTGGGAGTTCATTAGTAATTAGATTAAAACATGAACTAATTATCATGAACTTAGTCTGAGTAGTATTTTGAATTAATTTTGTAGTATTGGCATCCATTTTCTACCATGCGCTAGTCTTGTTATTGAGATAGAAATATTGTTAAAATCTGACAAGAAACTTTACGGATTGGTACCGTATTGTTAAAGAATCAAGAATTGATTAAGTCCTATTGCAAACTTTTAGTAAACCTCACATTGTTGATTCAAAGAGCTATGGTTTCAATTAGTACCTAAAGTTATCTTGTCTCCGTGAAACTTGAAGTTCAAATCTGTTTGAAAAGTAAGGAGCTGAAAATTTAGTTTTCAGAAATAATCAAGGTATGAGATATATGTGATATCTAAGACCTTATTGCAAGATGATAGAATATAAATTTGGTGAGACTACATAAACTCATAAGTTTTATGGGAATGTATGAAGGTTGAAGACGCCAGGCGTCACAATCCTCCAACTAATGGGGCACTAATAATATTCGCATATCCATGAAGTTATCATCCTTAGTATGCACCGTTGCTAAGACTCGTCGTTTCGAAGCATCACGTGATGATCGGGTGTGATAGATTCTACGTGTGCATACAACGGGTGCAAGCCAGATTTGGACATGCGAATACCAAGGTTAAAACTTTACGAGCCTAGCATGTACAGACATGGTCTCGGAAAGTCGTCATGATATGATGGATAAAATTATGAGTGAAATTGTTCATCATATTACAAAGTTACTAATAGTGAAATCTGAAACACTTGTCATATGATGATCAACTTAAAGTAAGAACCTCAAGGTTATTGGTATTTGACCAACAAACCTAGAAGTTAATAATGTTAAAGTGTTTTTCTGAATAATGAGGAAAGCTAAAAGAGAAACTGCAAAAGATATTTTGGCAAAAAGAAAAGAAAAGACTAGAAAGTCTAGCTCAGGTGTATATAAATGATATACATGTTATGGTTGTATTCCTAGTTAAGTCACACTATGAAATTCTTGGGTATTAGTACTATATTGGTTGGTATGAAGTGTCATACAAAACAACACAATACAAGAATACAATGGCCTAAGTGACTGACAAGGAATATGATAGGAATACACGTCTGGAACAAAATAAAGTGTTATTATGTTCGTCGTTGGCATTCTATCTAGCCCTTAGAATTTATAATAAAGAACTTAATAATTGTTATTTTGCTCTGGTCAAATGAAAACAATGAGTTGTTCAAATTATGACATTACTCCATGTACGATGGATAAGTTATTATAAATCTTAATGGTGAAACACACATACATAACACTGACGCTAAAATGCCATAAGGCAAATGATTTGAATTCCACTTATTTGTGGAACCGCCATTTAGGTCATGTTAGAAAGGAACGCATGAAGGAACTCCATGCAAATGGATTTTTGGAGTCATTTGATTTTTGAATCATTTGGCGCTTGCAAATCTTTTCTAAAGAGAATGATTAAAATACCGTTCATAGGCCAAGAGTTGAACGGGCAACAAACTTAGTGGAAAAATACATGATGATGTATGTGGTTCACTGGGCATAGTTGTGTGCGGGAGATTCTTCTACTTCATGAAAACTTCCAACAATGAATTGAGTATATATATGTGGATATATTCGATAAGGAAGAAGTTTGAAACATTTGAATGGATTCAAATAAATTTCAGCATGAAGTGGAAATCATCGTAATAGAAAAGTCAAATATCTATGATTGGATCATTGGGAAAATATTTGAATTACGAGTTTTAGCGAACATCTAAGAGAGTCATGAAATTGTTCTACAACTCACATTTCTTGGAGTATCATAATGATGATATAGTATCCGAGAGATGTATCCAAATCTTGTTGGATTAATGATGAGATAAAATATTATGACGCCATTATATTTTGTGGATTATGCTTTAGTGACTACCGCTTTTACACTGAATAGAGCATCATCATGATCCGTTGAAATGACACCATACGAGTTATGGCATGGGTATGAACCCTGATAGTCTTTTCTTAAATTTTGGTATGCATAGCATAAGTAAATAAGTTTACAACCAAAATCGGATGAATGTCTTTGTTGGTTATCCCAGAGAATTGATTGGGAATTCTTCCCACTATGGAGACAAAGACAAAAGTGTTTGTCAATGTTTCTTATTTCCAAGAAATTGTTTCTAGCGAAGTTTTTGAGTGGGAGGACAATAGAACTTGATAAAGTTTATGAACCTGAGCATAATGATCAGAGTAGCGCAGCATCGGAATTGGTTCCGGAAGCGGCCATGACGATCATGGCTCCCATGACTACAAAGTGTTTTAGCCATGGAGATCGAAGTACATATTGAACCTTGTAGGTATGGTTTACTTTGTGATCAAATAAATGATTTGTGGATAAAGGATTGATTTTGAACAATGATAAACCAACTACAAACAAAGAAGTTATGATGGGCCCTGACTCCGTTAAAATGGCTATACGCCATGAAATCCAAGATAGATGAATACTTTTTGAAAGTAAATGGATCTATAAAAATTGATGAAGCTTGACTTATCGAAAAGTTGTTTACGACAAAGTTCAAAGAGTTGACTACGATAAGATTAGATCTTCCGTAGCAATGCTTATAGTCTATGTGGATTATTCTAGTAATCACTACATATTTCTTTTATGAGATATGCTAGTAGGATGGCAAAATACATTACTTGGCAAAATACATTACTTATCAGACGTGTGTATTAAAGGTGTATACAAGATACAACCAATTGTTTTGCTAGTCCGTGGAATACTAAATAGGTATACAAACTTCAATTGGATGAAGTGAGTATCATGGAGTTGGAATCTTCACCAGATGAAATAGTCAAAGAGTTTTTGATTTCATCAGAAACGATGAAGAGGCTTGCATTTGCAAGAAATTAAGTGGGAGCGCTGAGACATATTTATAATACTTTATGTAGATGACATATAGTTGGTTATAAATGATGTAATTATATACTTGATTAAAAAGGTTTCATTGAGAATTAATTTCAATGAAAGGATATGGACTGAAACAAATTTAGTGTCAAGATCTATGAAGATAGATTGAAACACATAAATAAGTTTAAGTCAAAGTACATAGGATGGATATTGAAGTAGTTCAATATAGAAATATTAAGAAAATGTTCTTGTCATGTGAAGGTTTAACAAGACTTGAGTGTATCTGACACTCAATGAGTAAAAACACATGAGTGATTATAGATCACGAATAATATGTTAACAATCAGATGTCCTATGCTCTAAAAGTGTTATGAGCATGTACCAGAATGATTCATGTGATGATCATTGAAAAACAGTAAGAATATTCTTAAAGAACCAAGTATATATATATATATAGTTTTGTATGGAGAAATGACAAACAAATCGCTATAAGATGTTGCACCAATATTTGTTTTGTCACATATGAAAATAAAATTTCAATCTCAAATTAGACTAAGTGTTATTTAAAAGGTAGCACAATGAGCTAGAAGTTGTCTATGCTAGATTTAGAAGAGTTCTAAATATTGTGACGGATTCTACAAAAGAAGGCAGAGTATGTCATTGTTTTGACAATAGCAAAGGATGTTAAGTCAAGAGGTTCTTTGAGAACTTGGTGTAGTTCCGACAGAGTCAGAAGTTTGAAGCTATATTGTGTGTGACAATATTAGTGACATATTTCAGACCGCGAAATTAAGGTTCCACCAGAAGACCAAACATATTTAATGCCGACTCATTTGGAAATGAGTGATGCGTTGAGACGCAAATGAATTACAAAATACATACGGTTCTGAGCATATCAGGTCTGTTGACTAAAACCTCTCCCGTGAGCAAAACATGATAAAGCACCGGAAGGCCAAGGTGTTATATCTCTACAAATGTAAACTAGATTATTGACTCTAGTGCAAGTGGGAGACTGTTGCAGATATGCCCAAGAGGCAATAATAAAATGGTTATTATAATATATCTTTAAGTTTATGATAATGTTTACATACCATGCTATAATTGTATTAACCGAAACATTGATACATGTGTGTTATGTGAACAACAAAGGAGTCCCTAGTAAGCCTCTTGTATAAACTAGCTTGTTGATTAATAGATGATCATGGTTTCGTGATCATGAACATTGGATGTTATTAATAACAAGGTTATGTCATTATATGAATGATGTAATGGACACACCCAATTAAGCGTAGCATAAGATCACGTCATTAAGTTATTTGCTATAAGCTTTCGATACATAGTTACCTAGTCCTTTCGACCATGAGATCATGTAAATCACTTATACCAGAAAGGTACTTTGATTACATCAAACGCCACTGCGTAAATGGGTGGTTATAAAGGTGGGATTAAGTATCTGGAAAGTATGAGTTGAGGCATATGGATCAACAGTGGGATTTGTCCATCCCGATGACGGATAGATATACTCTGGGCCCTCTCGGTGGAATGTCATCTAATGTCTTGCAAGCATATGAATAAGTTCATAAGAGACCACATACCACGGTACGAGTAAAGAGTACTTGTTAGGAGACGAGGTTGAACAAGGTATAGAGTGATACCGATGATCAAACCTCGAACAAGTAAAATATCGCGTGACAAAGGGAATTGGTATCATATGTGAATTGTTCATTCGATCACTAAGTCATCGTTGAATATGTGGGAGCCATTATGGATCTCCAGATCCCGCTATTGGTTATTGGTCGGAGAGATGTCTCAACCATGTCTACATAGTTCGCGAACCGTAGGGTGACACACTTAAGGTTTGATGTCGTTTTAGTAGATATGGAATATGGAATGGAGTTCGAAGTTTTGTTCGGAGTCTCGGATGGGATCCAGGACATCACGAGGAGTTCCGGAATGGTCCGGAGAATAAGATTCATATATAGGAAGTCATATTCCAAGTTTGGAAATGATCCGGTGCATTTATGGCAGGTTCTAGAAGGTTCTAGAAAAGTCCGGAAGAAAGGAACTATGGAAGGTGGGGACTCCACTAGCATGGCCGGCCAAACCCTAAGGGGAAGGAGTCCCAGGTGGGCTCCACCTTGGTGGCCGGCCAGCCCCACCTCAAGGAAAGGTGGGAATCCCACCTTGAGTAGGACTCCCCCCTTGAGTAGGTTTCCCACCTTTGGGAAGTTTTGGTGTTGGGGTCTTATTCGAAGACTTGGACTACAACTCTTGGGGCTTCCACCTATATAATGAGGGACAAGGGGAGGGTGGCTGGCCACTCTTGCCTCCAACCTTGGCTGCCCCCTTTGTGGCCGGCGCCCAAGGCACCCCCTCTCCCCAAACCCTAGCACCCCTCCTCCACTACTTCTCCCGCATATGCTTAGCGAAGCTCCGCCGGAGATCTCCATCGACACCGCCACCATGCCGTCGTGCTGCCTGGATTCCGTGGAGGATCTACTACTTCCGCTGCTGTTATCACCAGAATTTGACCGGATCAGAGGTGGGCCGCGATTAAAGGTGGGCTTGAAGGATATACATGGAAGAAATACATGAATCGGCCTTATATGCAAAGTTTGGGCTAGTTTGCCCGTGTATCTGTAATATAGTAGGATACGTGTCGGTTAGTTAGAGTTTGGCTCGTGCACGTTTGGGATTATTCCCACGTTAGAAAGTCTACGGACTATAAATATGTATCTAGGGTTTATGAAATAAACAACAATCACGTTCACCACAAACCAATCTAGGCGCATCGCCAACTCCCTTGTCTCGAGGGTTTCTTCCAGGTAAGCATCATGCTGCCTAGATCGCATCTTGCGATCTAGGCAGTACACGTTTATCCGCTGTTCATGCGTTGCTCGTACTGAAGCCTTTTTTATGGCGAGCAACGTAGTTATCTTAGACGTGTTAGGGTTAGCATTGTTCATCGTTTCATATGCTGTCGTCGTGCAACCCTGAGACATCTAGCCGCCCTTACACCTATCTTAGGTGTAAGGGCGGCACCCCGCTTGATCATTATTTAGTAGATCCGATCCGTTATGGTTGCTCCTTGTTCTTCAAGGATTAGTTTAATATCTGCATCGTTAGGCCTTACAAACGGGTTGAAGGATCCAGTGGCGCGTTGGGTGTAGTTTGCTAGCCCTAGACAGGATGTTCCGGGGATCAACCTCGTGTTGGTTTTTAGGCCTTGTCTAGGGTCGGTTTACGATCACCGTGCGTGGCCGCCAGGCTCAATCATGAGTAGGATGTTCCGATTATGTGGTGAAAACCCTAGATCGTAGTAGGTCGTTTTAGCTTTATTTTGATCAAGCAGGACCACCATATATTCGTACACCTCGTACGGATCATGGGTGGATCGGCTCTTTGAGCCGATTCACAGGACAACCTGAGAGCCGATCGAGGCTCGTATTTAATGTTTACGTGTATGCCATGCAGGAAACTAAGCGAGGCACATCCATCACCTTCCTGACCAGGTATAGGTCAGGTGGCACGCCCTTGCACCAGCATCGGACGTGCGTGCCGAGTCTTTGCGGGCCGTCGCTCGGAGGGACCAGGGCCAGCCGCAGTCCTGGGAGCCTCCCGGCTCTACTGTGTTGCCCGTCGCTGCTCGCCGGTGGGTTTCTGACCGCAACACATTCTGGCACGCCCGGTGGGACAATCTTCGACATCAACCGCATTGCCATCTACATCTGAGATGGCGGAAGGCACCCCAGTCACGTACGAGGATCTGACCGAGGAGCTCAAGAAGAAGTATGACGAGGTCAAAGCAATCCTCGAAGCCGACCTCATCGGCTCTTTTCACAGAACCCGCTCACATGGCATCGTGGAAAGGGTTCTCACCTGAAGGCGCGCTCGATGGAGTGGACCTGTCCGCCCCGTCGAAGAACGCACCAGGTCCCCGCGTCAGAGGTTAACTTCATGGTAGCTCACTCGCTGCACCGCCATTACGAGAGCCTGGTGAACACTTTGGAGCGTGTCGCTCTTCGGGTGATCCAGAAATCATGAGGCATCGCATTCTCCGTCAGGACCAGCTCTCGGGACTTACCAAGGAGAAATGCCACTCCAGTCCCGTCCACCGCTGCCATTCGCGTTGGCAGCACCAGAAGTGCCGAATTCACCGGCATACGTCGTCTACAAGATCGGTGGTGACCCTAGTGACTACCAGTTCTTGCATGAGGCGCCTAAGGAGATCCCTCACAGATACACGTGCACATACGTGCCGATCGCAGAATCGGGCACTCACAAACCAGATCGCAACAGGGACTTCGGAACAACAGAGGAACTCGGGAACAGATCTTGAGAAGCGAGACGTGGCTAGCTAAGTATGCCACTCCGACAAACCTCCAGAGCTCAGCTCCCGCAGCTTGGCTCGTAGCTAGAAAAGCAAGCATGGCTGGCTAAGTATGCCACTCCGGCGAATCTTCGTAGTTCGACTCCCCGCAGCCCAAGACCGCGGATCAGATCGCACCATCCTGAGAGACCAGTTCGGCATGGTGCCAAAAAGGAGGACAATCGGCTATTCCAAGCCGTACCCCAACGAGTACGAGTTGATCCCGCTACCACCCAAATATCGGCTCCCTGATTTCTCCAAGTTTAATGGATCAGATGGTTCCAGCTCCATCGAGCATGTGAGCCGATATTTGGCACAGTGGGCACGATCTCGGCATCGATGAGCTGCGTGTGAGGTTCTTCGCACAGTCCCTCACAGATCGGCTTTCGGGTGGTACACATCGCTGCCACCGCACTCGATCCGGACTTGGAAGCAGCTTGGAAGAGCGATTCCACATGCGGTATCACTCGTAGGCTTCCGAGGCCGGCATTGCCGATTTAACACAAGTACGTCGAAGCGCGGAGAAACGGTGTCGAATACGTCCGGCGCTTCAGACCGTTAGGAACCGATGCTATTCGGCTCGTGTGACTGAAAAAGAAGCGATCGAGTTGGCGGTGGTGGGTCTCGCATCACCGATCAAGGACGTGGCCTCCCAAGCGTACTACCCCTCACCGGCGCACATGGTGCGTGAGCTGTCGATATATGAACAGCGCCACCCAGATGTATACCAGGATAAATTCAAGCGTGCGGTGGTCCTGGTTGAGGCAGATGAAGACGAAGGCTCTGCGGGAGATCAAGAGGTAGCAGTGGCTGAATGGACTCGGGGGGCAAGCCCCGTGTCCTGCAAGTGGGTTAAGCCACAAGGTCCTCCCAGAGGGTTTGACTTCGACGTTACCAAAGCTGAGCAGATTTTCGACCTCTTACTTAAGGAGAAGCAGCTAAAAGTACCCGAAGGCCACAAGATCCCCACGGCGCAGGAGCTGAATGGAAAGCCATACTGCAAGTGGCATAACACGTTCACCCATGCCACCAACGACTGCAGGGTGTGGCGGCAACAAGTCCAAATGGCGATAGAACAAGGGCGTCTAATTTTCAGCCAGTACGCCATGAAAGTCGACACGCACCCTTTCCCCGCTGTTAACATGGTGGAGTGCACTTACCCTGGAGGGTGCCAGCCAGGATTCTCGTACAATATCAACATGGTAGGACCTGGACACCACTCTGGTAAGGACGGAGACGAGGGCAACTGCTCTCGTAGCAAGGACACAGAGGAAGCCGTTCCACGTGATCGGCTCCGTCACGATGGCAAGCGCTACATCACAGAGGGAGAAGTGAGGAACGTGAGATATCAGCGACCTCTCTCTGATCACCTCCTCAACAAGTATGTGAGTCAATATGACCAACGCCGACGACCCAACGACGATGATGAAAGAGATCGTCTGGCTAGGGACGCCAGGAGACATCGTCGGCATGATCGCGACGAGGAGAGATATGAGCGCCACGCCAAGGAAAAGTCAAGAGAGCAAGACGACGAGGATAGGCACTGGGACTGCCCCTTCTTCAGACACTGCTGGGATTCAGGAATGAGCCAATTGCCTACAATCGGCAACTGCCCAGAATGTAGACAGAAGAGGAAGGATGCAGCTAACGTGTCCGTGTTCAAACGTCTAGGGCCTCTCCCGCCTCGGAACAAGCACGCTAAGTCCTCTCGGGTGGAAGATCTCGAGGAATTGGAAGACGACGAAGAAGAAGAAGAAGAAGATAAGTACCACCGACCAAGGTGGTGCCCTGATGGACTCAGCCGTTCCCAAAAGCGTAGGGTTCAGCGACTACGTGGTTTGGAGGAAGCCGAAAGGTTATACCTGCACACGTTGAGGAAGGCGCGGCCTGATCTGGCCGCTAAAATTCAGCGAACCCTGGACGAAGAGGGTCGGCCACAAAGGAAAGAGTGGTGCCCCAGACAAAAGAAAGCCGATGATGAAACATCGGCTGGCACAAACATGGTGTTCATCCTTCCGACGGAGTTTAGTGCTCCAGGATTAGACGAAGCACCTGTGGCACAACTTGACTGCGGCCCATGGCCAGTTATCTTTGAGAAGCCACGAGAAAGAAGCTACAGACATCTGAAGGCCCTGTACTTGCGAGGTTATATCAATGGGCAGCCTGTCAACAAGATGCTAGTGGACACCGGAGCGGCAGTCAACATTATGCCATACTCCATGCTACGTCGGTTGGGACGCTCTAGCTCGGATCTGATCAAGACCAACGTGACACTGAGCGATTTCAATGGCCAGGCGTCTGACGCACAAGGTGTTCTGAACGTGGACCTGACCGTAGGAAGGAAAACCATCCCTACGACGTTCTTTATTGTCGATAGCAAGAGCACCTATGTTGTCCTGCTAGGAAGAGATTGGATCCACGCCAACTGTTGCATTCCGTCCACGATGCACCAATGCGTAATACAGTGGGATGGAGATGAAGTAGAGGTCGTCCATGCAGATGACTCAGCCGAGATTTCAACGGCTGGCATGAACGCTTGGGAGACAACAGGCCAAGAGCCACTCTCAGGCATCAATTTGGACGACTGCGAGCGCATCGACGTGACGAAGGACGGGGTTAGGCTGGTCTTATCCACCGGCCTGACCGTCTAGCAAGAACAAACGTATGGACAAACGTGGCGAGGCCGATCCTTGGGATCGGCCCCAAAGATCTATGGAGGAACATTGCAAAACCTTCATTGAGCGATTCAATCAACGTGGAGGCCGATTCCAGCAATCGGCCAAAATTATCCTCACCACACATTCTGCCTGTGTTCAACATCGATCTAATGGGCAGCGGTTTTACGTCGGCTGATGAGCTGAAAAAATCAACATTGGTCCTACCGGTGCCGACGCGCAAATACAGTGCCTTGGCTAACTACAAAGCCGATATCCGCAAGCACAGCAGATTCGGCTCGGGGGGCACCTAATCAGATGAACATGTGCGATACATGTGCAGTGAAATATTGGGGGCCGATAGAAAAATCGGCCAGTAAAAAAAAATTTCTCATTGTATACAGCCGATGCATGGACATCGACTTTAGAGCTAAGAAACAAAGCCGATGCACAGCCATCGACTCTAGTACAAATTACACAAGATCTACCAGCTGCGTGTTCAAGACGCGGATTTTCACCAAGTCGGTCTTCAGTTCAGCTTCAAGGCCTTCTGCTTCCTTGAGGGAGTGAACAATGAGAGCTTCCTCAGCCGCAATGAGCCGATTTTGGTGCCCGAACTTTCTCTTCGAGGACTTCCAACCCTTTGCGCCAGTTCAAAGATCGACGTAAGCGTCAGTTTTGGCATGCAAGGCAGCCTTTTGCTCATTAAGCCGTTGGTGTTTCGTCTACAATATCGGCTTTCAACGGAGGAAGATGCGATCGATGGGGGCAAGTTTGGCTAGCTCGGGGGTGGCTGTCTCAGAATTACCTGAGTTCAAAGCCCTTTGTCTGATCTGTGCATCCTCACCGATATTCTTGCCTTGACTGAGGCTCGGGGGCCAGCTGGCCTGGTAGATGCTCTGTTTTAGAAGCCGATTGGGGTGTCATCGGCTGATCCTTCGTCGCAACCTTCTTCAAAAATGGTGAGTTCTTGCAGAAGAGGATCACTGGACCTGTGGGAGGAATTTAAGGGCTCTCTTGAAGACTCCACATTATCCACCAGATCTCAAAGTCATCAGTTGAAGAATTGAAGGATAGATTGTGAAGAACCGATGCGTTGCTATCGGCTCATTGAGCATTGGCTAAGTGAACAATCGGCAAAGTCAGTATGAGGGGGAATCGGCTAAATTAGCTTAAAGGGAATCGGCAAAATCAAACTGGGGGAAATTCTTCATTGATAAATAGGATTTCTTACATAAAGAGCCGATTGCTCTCAAAAGGAAATACTAGGGGGTACATTGCCCCATCTACTACTGCTGATCCTATGCTAAGGGTCCTATCTACGGGCCGTCGCTGCCCTCGTCGTCGCCGTCGTCGCCGCTGTCGGCGCTACTCCCGGCGGGCTCGTCGTCGCTGCTGCAGCGGCCGCCGGCCGGGCCCTCATTGTCCTCGTCCTCCTCGTCAGCGTCGTCGTCGTCGCTGTCGAAGTCGCTGAGGTTCCCCGGCCAGGGGCAGAAGCGCTTGGCCGGCGGTTCGTCGGAGGAGGTGTCGTCCTCCTCCTCCTTCTCCTCCTCCTCCTCCTCCTCGGGGGAGGTGAAGTCATCACAGGAGAAGCGATCGTCATCGCTCTCCTCCTCCATTTCCCCGTCGGCAAGGAAGCGGAGGTCACTTTCCCCGTCGGTCGAGGACTTGTCGTCCTCAGACCAGACGGAGAAATCGTGACTGGATTCCTCCCCGGCTTCGATGGCGCGGCGGATGTTGGCCGCATGAGCCTCCTCCGGGTTCCACTCCGGCGTCGGCTCGCGGGAGGAGGAGGATTGGGTGGAAGGACCCGATGAGGTAGAGGAGGAAGAAGACATGGTGGCGCAGGAGGGCTTTTGGAGTGCTAATGCGAAGGGGATGAAGAAGCAAACTGTTTGGAGCGGTTAAATAAAAGGGGATATAGTGGAAATTCAATGCCATAGCAGTTTCCGAGGAAGTGGTGCCCAACGAAAAAAAAATTGCCAGGACACGCAGAAGTGGAAGAGGAAAGGCATCATGATGAAGGATACTGCGACGGTTCTGCCACGACATGACCCGACGAAGAAAAAGCAGAGTGATTTTGGAATTATCAATTCCAAAACCAGGGGGGCATGTGTTATCACCAGAATTTGACCGGATCAGAGGTGGGCCACGATTAAAGGTGGGCTTGAAGGATATACATGGAAGAAATACATGAATCGGCCTTATATGCAAAGTTTGGGCTAGTTTGCCCGTGTATCTGTAATATAGTAGGATACGTGTCGGTTAGTTAGAGTTTGGCTCGTGCACGGTTGGGATTATTCCCACGTTAGAAAGTCTACGGACTATAAATATGTATCTAGGGTTTATGAAATAAACAACAATCACGTTCACCACAAACCAATCTAGGCGCATCGCCAACTCCCTTGTCTCGAGGGTTTCTTCCAGGTAAGCATCATGCTGCCTAGATCGCATCTTGCGATCTAGGCAGTACACGTTTATCCGCTGTTCATGCGTTGCTCGTACTGAAGCCTTTTTTATGGCGAGCAACGTAGTTATCTTAGACGTATTAGGGTTAGCATTGTTCATCGTTTCATATGCTGTCGTCGTGCAACCCTGAGACGTCTAGCCGCCCTTACACCTATCTTAGGTGTAAGGGCGGCACCCCGCTTGATCATTATTTAGTAGATCCGATCCGTTATGGTTGCTCCTTGTTCTTCAAGGATTAGTTTAATATCTGCATCGTTAGGCCTTACAAACGGGTTGAAGGATCCAGTGGCGCGTAGGGTGTAGTTTGCTAGCCCTTGACAGGATGTTCCGGGGATCAACCTCGTGTTGGTTTTTAGGCCTTGTCTAGGGTCGGTTTACGATCACCGTGCGTGGCCGCCAGGCTCAATCACGAGTAGGATGTTCCGATTATGTGGTGAAAACCCTAGATCATAGTAGGTCGTTTTAGCTTTATTTTGATCAAGCAGGACCACCATATATTCGTACACCTCGTACGGATCATGGGTGGATCGGCTCTTTGAGCCGATTCACAGGACAACCTGAGAGCCGATCGAGGCTCGTATTTAATGTTTACGTGTATGCCATGCAGGAAACTAAGAGAGGCACATCCATCACCTTCCTGACCAGGTATAGGTCAGGTGGCACGCCCTTGCACCAGCATCGGACGTGCGTGCCGAGTCTTTGCGGGCTGTCGCTCGGAGGGACCAGGGCCAGCCGCAGTCCTGGGAGCCTCCTGGCTCTACTGTGTTGCCCGTCGCTGCTCGCCGGTGGGTTTCTGACCGCAACAGCTGCTCGCTGGAACGGGGAGAAGGACGTCGTCTTCATCAACACCGAACGTGTGACCGAGTACGGAGGTGCTGCCCGATTGTGGCACCGTGATCAAGATCTTCTACGCGCTTTTGCAAGCGGCAAGTGATCGTCTACCGCAGCAATAAGAGCCTACTCTTATAGGCTTTGGAAATCTTCAAGGGTGAGTCTCGATCATCCCCTCGTTGCTCCCGTCTTCTAGATTGCATCTTGGCTTGGATTGCGTTCTCGCGGTAGGAAAATTTTTGTTTTCTATGCAACGAATCCCTTCATTTATCATGATCAAATGGTTTGAGTATGCATATTGTTAGAGAAGAACATTGGGCTGCTAACTAAAGCCATGAACCATGGTGGAAGTTTCAGTTTGGACAACAATCCTCAATCTCTTATGAGAATATTATCTGTTGATGAATGCTTATGCATTAAAGAGGAGTCCATTATCTGTTGTCTATGTTGTCCCGGTATGGATGTCTAAGTTGAGAATAATCAAAAGCGAGAAATCTAATGCAAACTTTCTCCTTAGACCTTTGTACAGGCGACATAGAGGTACCCCTTTGTGACACTTGGTTGAAACATATGCTATGCAATGATAATCCATGTAAATCCAAGCTAATTAGGACAAGGTGCGAGCACTATTGGTAATCTATGCATGAGGCTTGCAGCTTATAGGATATCTTATACATAACACATATGCTTTATTACTACCGTTGACAAAATTGTTTCTATTTTTTCAAAATAAAAGCTCTAGCACAAAAATAGTAATCCATGCTCCCTCTGCGAAGGGCCTTTCTTCTACTTTTATGTTGAGTCAGTTTACCTACTTCTTTCTATCTTAGAAGCAAACACTTGTGTCAACTGTGCATTGATTCTTACATGTTTACCTATTGCACTTGTTATATTACTTTGTGTTGACAATTATCCATGAGATAAACATGTTGAAGTTGAAAGAAACCGCTGAAACTTATATCTTCCTTTGTGTTGTTTCAAAGCTTTCTACTATGAATCTATTGCTTTATGAGTTAACTCTTATGCAAGTCTTATGGATGCTTGTCTTGAAAGTACTATTCACGAAAAGTCTTTGCTATATGGTTCAGTTGTTTACTCATTGTCTTTACCATTGCTTCGAATCACTTCATTCATCTCATGTGCTTTACAATAGTATTGATCAAGATTATGATAGCATGTCACTTCAGAAATTATCTTTTTTATCGTTTACCTATTCGAGGACGAGTAGGAACTAAGCTTGGGGATGCTTGATACGTCTCAAACGTATCTATAATTTCTTATGTTCCATGCTACTTTTATGATGATACTCACATGTTTTATACACACTTTATGTCATATTTATGCATTTTTCGGCACTAACCTATTGACAAGATGCCGAAGAGCCAGTTGCTATTTTCTGCTGTTTTTGGTTTCAGAAATCCTACAAAGGAAGTATTCTCGGAATTGGACGAAATCAATGCCCAGGGTCTTATTTTTCCACGAAGCTTCCAGAAGACCGAAGGCCTAGGGGGGCCCACGCCGCCCTAGCGTGTGGGGCCCCCGTCAGCCCCCCGACTCTGCTCTTCCGCCTATAAAAAGCCTTCATCGAGAAAACCCTAGTACCGAGAGCCACGATATGGAAAACCTTCCAGAGACGCCGCCGCCAATCCCATCTCGGGGGATTCAGGAGATCGCCTCCGGCACCCTGCCGGAGAGGGGAATTATCTCCCGGAGGACTCTTCATCGCCATGATCGCCTCCGGATTGATGTGTGAGTAGTTCACCCCTGGACTATGGGTCCATAGCAGTAGCTAGATGGTTGTCTTCTCCTCTTGTGCTATCATTGTTCGATCTTGTGAGCTGCCTAACATGATCAAGATCATCTATTTGTAATGCGACATGTTGCGTTTGTTGGGATCCGATGAATATGGAATACTATGTTATGTTGATTATCAATCTATCATATATGTGTTGTTTAAGATCTTTCCTGCTCTCCGTTGCTAGTAGAGCCTCCGGCCAAGTTGATACTTGTAACTCCAAGAGGTAGTATTTATGCTCGATAGTGGGTTCATGCCTCCATTTAATCTGGGACAGTGACAAAAAGTTCTAAGGTTGTGGATGTGCTGTTGCCACTAGGGATAAAACATCAATGCTTTGTCTAAGGATATTTGTGTTGATTACATTACGCACCATACTTAATGCAATTGTCATGGTTTGCAACTTAATACTGGAAGGGGTGCGGATGCTAACCTGAAGGTGGACTTTTTAGGCATAGATGCATGCTGGATAGCGGTCTATGTACTTTGTCGTAATGCCCAATTGAATTTCACACTACTCATCATGACATGTATGTGCATTGTTATGCCCTCTTTATTTGTCAATTGCCCAACTGTAATTTGTTCACCCAACATGCTATTTCTTATTGGAGGGACACCACTAGTGAACTGTGGACCCCGGTCCATTCTTTTACATCGAATACAATCTACTGCAATACTTGTTCTTACTGTTCTTTGCAAACATCATCTTCCACACTATACATCTAATCCTTTGTTACAGCAAGCCGGTGAGATTGACAACCTCACTGTTACGTTGGTGCAAAGTACTTTGATTGTGTTGTGCAGGTTCTACGTTGTCGCCGGAATCCCTGGTGTTGCGCCGCACTACACTCCACCACGATCAACCTTCACGTGCTTCTTGACTCCTACTGGTTCGATAACCTTGGTTTCTTACTGAGGGAAACTTGCTGCTGTACGCATCACACCTTCCTCTTGGGGTTCCCAACGGACGTGTACTTCACGCGTATCAGTGAGCGCTGGCGTTGCCGTCGCCTTCCTCCGCGAGGGCCGCATGCCGCCACGCTCCTCCCATCCCCGCCACCTACAGCACAAGCTGCCGCTGCGGCGAGGAGGTGCCGCCGCATCAAGGTGGAGGAGGGGCCGGCATCGCATCATGGTGGAGGAGCCGCCGCGTCCTCCTCCTCCTCCACCCCTGCCGTCATCGTCAACCTCCTCCTCCACCCCTGTCGTTGGTGAACTCTCTCCCCTCCCCTCCCCTCCCTCTTAATTCCTCTCCCGCGTGAGCACAAGGTCATTGTTGTTGTCATTGTTGCCATTGTTGTTGTACATTGTCCTGGTGAACTACTGTTGCTAGCTTGTTGTCATTGTTGCTGTCATTGTCCTGGTGAACTACGGTTGCTAGCTTGCTGTCATTGTTGTTGTCATTGTCCTGGTGAACTACTGTTGCTATTGCTTGTGTGTGCATGCTCTAAATGGTCAAATGATCATCATGTGCTAGTGATTTACTTACTGGCTCATTACTCATGCCTTTTACTTAATGTCCTATGTTATTGCTATGTCTCTGTAGCTTCTCGCCATGTATTGGTGACCTGCCTTGATGCTTCCATAGCATCCTGGTATGATTGTTGTTGCCTAATTCAATTATCTGAAAAGGTTTTCTTTATTGATGTCAGATAATTAGATGAACTCCTTATGCAGAGTAATGATTCCTTTGATGTGTTATTGAAGCTTGGATGGAAGCCAACTACTGTTGGATACCCTAGCTTTGTTTTGAACTCAACTGAGTAATGATAAATTTCTAATTCTTGTTGGCTTGGATGAATTTATGGTTGATGTAACCTCAGCAGTGGTTCACTGGTGTGATTGCTTGTGTTGTGATGTGTTGTGACCTCATTATCTCTTGCTACTGCCACTGGTTGCATCTCATAGTTGGATAATTGGTGAAAATAGAGATATTCACAGTAGGGAATCATGTAAATGAATGCCACTGTGGTATCATTTGAAGAAAATGGGAAGTTTCTGATGGTTTAAAAGACTAGGTGATGCTAGGTTATTAAGTTGGCTGTCAAGGTTGGTTTTATCTGGTTAACTTGGATAGGCTATGTGTTCTTGCTTACTTATGCATATCCATCTCTACTGGATTGACTAGCTCTCAGGCTTGGCCTCCCTCTTTCCAGCATCACTTGGTTACTACCAAGTGATGAGTAATCCCTTATGGTACCCCAGCTTTGTTTTGAACTCAACTGAGTAATGATAAATTTCTAATTCTTGTTGGCTTGGATGAATTTATGGTTGATGTAACCTCAGCAGTGGTTCACTGGTGTGATTGCTTGTGTTGTGATATGTTGTGACCTCATTAGCTCTTGCTACTGCCACTGGTTGCATCTCATAGTTGGATAATTGGTGAAAATAGAGATATTCACAGTAGGGAATCATGTAAATGAATGCCACTGTGGTATCATTTGAAGAAAATGGGAAGTTTCTGATGGTTTAAAAGACTAGGTGATGCTAGGTTATTAAGTTGGCTGTCAAGGTTGGTTTTATCTGGTTAACTTGGATAGGCTATGTGTTCTTTCTTACTTATGCATATCCATCTCTACTGGATTGACTAGCTCTCAGGCTTGGCCTCCCTCTTTCCAGCATCACTTGGTTACTACCAAGTGATGAGTAATCCCTTATGGTACCCCAGCTTTGTTTTGAACTCAACTGAGTAATGATAAATTTCTAATTCTTGTTGGCTTGGATGAATTTATGGTTGATGTAACCTCAGCAGTGGTTCACTGGTGTGATTGCTTTTGTTGTGCTGTGTTGTGACCTCATTAGCTCTTGCTACTGCCACTGGTTGCATCTCATAGTTGGATAATTGGTGAAAATAGAGATATTCACAGTAGGGAATCATGTAAATGAATGCCACTGTGGTATCCTTTGAATAAAATGAGAAGTTTCTGATGGTTTAAAAGACTAGGTGATGCTAGGTTATTAAGTTGGCTATCAAGGTTGGTTTTATATGGTTAACTTGGATAGGCTATGTGTTCTTGCTTACTTATGCATATCCATCTCTTCTGGATTGACTAGCTCTCAGGCTTGGCCTCTCTCTTGCCAGCATCACTTGGTTACTACCAAGTGATGAGTAATCCCTTATGGTACCCCAGCTTTGTTTTGAACTCAACTGAGTAATGATAAATTTCTATTACTTGTTGTCTTTGATGAAAATAGAGATATCCACAGTAGGGGATCATGTAAATGAATGCCACTGTGGTATCCTTTGAAGAAAAAGGACTATTTCTGATGGTTTTAAAAGGCTAGGTGGTGCTAGGTGATTAAGTTGGCTACCAAGACTTGTCTCATATGGTTAGCTCGGATATGCTATGTGTTGTTGCTTGTTTAGGCATATCTGTCACTTACTGGATTTACTGGTTCTTGATTGGCCTCTCTTTTGCCAGCATCACTTGGTCTATATACCAAGTGATGAACAATCCCTTTGGAGCATCTGCTCCATGCATGCTATGTGTGTTTGAGCATCTTGACTTATGTCACCATGGTTGCTGGTTTGTTGGTGTTTTTGTACTTGCCGATGATTAGATGGTTGGTCGATCACTCGTACACTCGAGGGTGGAGCAAGTGAGCCTGGTGTGATGGCACAAATAACAATATCTTGTGCATCCTACCTGGCCTCACTTACTCCATCCCTGGATGTTAATATTTGTTTCGACCAACTAAGTATGAGGCATTCCATTTAGTTCATACTAGCTACTTCTTAATTGCATTGGCCTTTCTTCCATTTTAGTGCCGATGATTAAATTGTTTGGTCACTTGTACACTCTGGGGTGGGGCCAGTGAGCCTGGTGCGATGGCACAAATATCAATCTCTTGTGCATCCTACCTGGCCTCGCTGACCCCATCCCTGAATGTTAATATTTCTTTCGACCAACAAAGTATGAGGCATATGATATCTAGTTGAGATACCACTTGGCTCTTTCTTCCATTTTAGTGCCGATGATTAGAATGTTTGGTCACCTATACGCCGCAATATGCTTTGTAGACATGCCCCCCTTTCCCCGGCCGCCGTTCCGTGAACGAGTCCTTGACGAGAAAACAACGCCGACCTGCCTCTCCGGCGCAGAACCACGCCAATCCCAGCCGCCTACCTTGTGGCCGCGTCTCCTGCGCTCTGCGCTTTTCTCCATGGCCGGACTACGATTGGACACACCGAGGGAATAATGATAATAGCCATCACCACTATCGTCATACTCCACAGGTGTAGAGTACTTTGCAGCAGATGCCACTTTTCTTCTCTCGCCGTCCAGTACGTGAACGAGTCCTTCATGCAAAGACGGTGCCGGCCTCCCTAGCATCATGCCGACCCCTGTTGCCGCGCTTCAGGCTGTGTCTCACGCGCCCTGCACTCTTCGCCTTCTTGCCCGGTGAACGAATAGACTAATCGTTGGAATAAGGAAGCCGATGACGGCCGATCGCAATCTAATTTTGCGACCGGCCGTCATCGGTTTCCTTATTCCAACGATCAGTCTATTGGTTCACCGGGCAAGAAGGCGAACAGTGCAGGGCGCGGGACACACGGCCTGAAGCGCGGCAACACGGGCCGGCATAATGCTGGGCAGGCCGGCATGGACTTTGCATCAAGGACTCGTTCACTGGACGGCGAGGGAAGAAAAATGGCATCTGCTGCAAACTACTATGCACCTGTGGTGATGGCGATTATCATTATTCCCCCGGTAAGTCCAGTCGTGGTCCGTCCATGGAGAAGAGCGCAGGAGACGCGGCCACAAGGGAGGCGGCTGGGACTGCCGTGGTTCTGCGTCGGAGAGGCAGATCGGCGTTGTTGTGTCGTCAAGGACCCGTTCGCGGAACGGCGGCCGGGGAAAGGGGGCCCTTCTGCAAAGTATACTACGGTGTATACTGCAACTATGGTTTCTGACCATAGTATTTGTGTTGACCAACAATGTATGAGGCACTTATTCCATTTTGTCATTCCATTTTCTTTGGTATTTTCAAAATGCCGATGATTAAAATGTTTGGTCACCGTACACTTGGGGGTGGCGTAAGTGAGCCTGGTAAGATAGCACAAATATCAATCTCTTGTGCATCGGACTTGGTCTCACTTACGCCATCCCTGAATGTTAATATTTGTGTTGACCAACAATGTATGAGGCATTTATTCCATTTCTCTTGTGCATCGGACTTGTTGGTCTCACTTTCTTCCATTTTAATCATAGTAGGAACTGGATGAAGACCCCGATGCAAGCGAGCCTGGTGGGTAGAGAGGAGGGAGCAAAGGAGGAACTGGATGAAGACTACTTTGTATCTCGAAATTGTGAAATTTGTATGAATTAAGGGTTGTATGCAAAACATTTGACACTTGCCACTATATATGTATCTCGATCAGGCTCTAAGTACTGTGATGATGATGTATAATGTTGCTATGTTATATGTGTCCATATTATATCTGTCTATCTGTCTATATTATACATGTATACTGTGTACAAACCCTGTATAAAACATGTATAATACACCAGGGAGCACAAAATCGAGTATACATGTACATTGTTCTATGGCGCACCAAAATAGAATTTAGTGGCGCACCTATTTCTGTGGCGCAGCATGTCCATATGCGCCACAGAACAACTTAATTCTGTGGCGCATGGTCAGGTGCGCCACAGAAACCCTATTTTTGTGGCGAAGTTTCTGTGGCGCACCGCCCGTGCGCCACAGAATCAAGTTTTCGTGCGCCACTGATGAGGCTTTTCCTACTAGTGACTTGAACCTGTGTAAGGTAATGATGTTTTGCTTCGGTAGTTAACCAGTCTCGGTTCACCGAGTAAACCTGGGCTCGTTACTTTCCTCCCATACGTACATTCAATTATCCAGCTTCTCTCGAAGTCCACATTCCTTAAAGACTCGATACATTCAAAAGACATCGGAGGAAGGAGAAGATTCGAAAACATCTACATCAATAGCAAGACCTTGCAGTAGTACAACTTGAGTCTACGCACGGTTGCAAGTATCCACCCATAGGCTCGGGGGCTACTCCCATCGAGAGCGCTGTTCGCGCACCTGATAACAAATGATTTCACTTTTACATCAAGCACAAGATTCAACATTCTTCGACCGATCAAGACGTTCGAACAAAGACACATTTAGTCCCGTCCTGAAGCTTTGCTTCGGCCAGACACTCGGGGTCTACTGATGTGGGCATTACCCTTTGGGTACCCAACATTGGCCTACCTCCTTTGGCCCAACAAGGGGCCCATGAGAATCACCGCAGCCCAAGATGGACCAATACTTCGGTTGCAATGGTGGAAAGATAGAAGGAGACAAATTCTTGATGGACAAGGCAGAAACATCGAATAAGGAAAGGATAGACTAGATCTGACTGTAACATATATAGTTGAATCCATGTAGGACTCTCGGGACATGGCCTCCTATATAAAGGCCAGGAGAGGTCCTGCCGGTGGATACCGATACAATCTACACAATCCCGAATACAACAAACCCTCCAAACTTTGCCTTCCGGCGAGATCATCACAATGCAGTCTATCAGCTGGCCCATTGTAACCTTTTTCATAAATCAAGATCAGAAAAGCAGGAGTAAGGGTTTTACCTCATCGAGGGCCCCGAACCTAGGTAAATCTCTCCTTTTGTTTGTTTGGTATCCGATGTCTCATTGTAACCTACAGGATCCCGTCAACCCTAAGCCCCTCATTGTGGGCATTGCCGAGGAGCCCCCTCGTCAGTAGGGGGTCGAAAGAAAAAGGCAAATAGCCAGAAATTAGGGTCAAAAATAAATCCAACAAAGGAAAATTTTATGGTACATAGAGGATGACATGCGGGACCCATGAGCCAATAGCGTCCTCAACATTTGAAAGCGACATGAGATCGAAAGAAAAATGCAAATAGCCAGAAATTAGGGGTCAAAAATAAATCCAAGAAAGGAAAGATTTATTGTTCATAGAGGCTGACATGTGGGACCCATGAGACAACATCGTCCTCAACATCTCAAAGGCGACAGGGATCCAAAAAAAGGCCAATAGCTAGAAATTAGGGGTCAAACATAAATCCAACAAAGGAAACTTTTATTGTTCATAGAGGCTGACATGTGGGACCCATGAGCCAGCAACATCCTCAATGTTTCAAAGGCCGCAGGGGATCGAAAAAAGGAAAATATCCATAAATTAGGTCAAAAATAAATCCAAGAAAGGAATGGCTTATCGTTCAGAGAGGCTGACATCTGGGACCGATCTACCAGTTGCGTCCTCATCGTTAACCAGGCAGTAGGGGATCGAAAGAAAAAGGCAAGTATCTCGCAATCAGGGGTCAAAAATAAATCCAAGAAAGAAAAGGTTTATCGTTCATAGAGGCTGACATGTGGGACCCAAAAGCCAGCAACGTACTCAGCATTTCAAAGGAGTTAGGGGATCAAAAGAAAAAGGAAAATAGCCAGAAATTAGGGGTCAAAAATCCAAGAAAAAAACTTTTATTATTCATAGAGGACCACATGTGGTACCCATGAGCCAGCAGTGTCCTAACGATTCAAAGGCGACAGGGGATCGAAAGAAAAAGGTAAGTAGCTAGAAGTTATGGGTCAAAAATAAATCCAACAAAGGAGACTTTTATTGCTCATAGAGGCTGACATGTGGGACCCATGAGCTAGCAGCCTCTTCAACGTTTCAAAGGCGACAGGGGATCAAAACAAAAAGGCAAGTAGCCAGAAATTAGATGTTAAAAATAAATCCAACAAAGGAAACTTTTATTGTTCATAGAGGCTGACATGTGGGACCCATGAGCCAGCATCGTCCTCAACGTTTCAAAGGCGGCAGGGGATCAAAGGAAAAAAGGCAAGTGGCCAAATATCATGTGCCAAAAATAATCCAAGAAAGAAACTTTTATTGTACATAGAGGATGCCATATGGGTCCCATTTCGCAGGAGCTACCTCAACGTTTCCAAGGCGGCACGTGAAGAAAAAATAAGTAGCCTAGGGGGTCAAATAAATCCAAGAAAAGAAACATTTATCGTTCAGAGAGGATGACATGTGGGACCCATGAGGTACCAGCACTCAATGTTTCCAAGGCGGCACAGATCGAAAGAAAAATAAGTAGCCAAAAATCAGGGGGTAAAAAATCCAAGAAAAGAAACATTTATCGTTCAAAGAGGATGACATGAGGGACCCATGAGGTAGCAACATCCTCGACGTTTCCAAGGGGGCACGGGATGGAAAGAAAAAATAAGTAGGCAAAAATAAGGGGGTCAAATAAACCAAGAAAAGAAACATTTATCGTTAAGAGAGGATGACATGCATGACCCAAGAGCCAGCAACGTAAACAGCTCGATCAGAGAACGTGAACAAGAGGGCGCGATCGAATAAAAAACATCGATAGAGACGCTGCCATCTGGGCCCTATAGCACTAGGCGGTACGGATTTGCGTTGACTTGTTCGGTGCACCCAAGAATTCATCATGCACCATGTCCCGGGCCACCATGCGCGATGTTTTCCACGTTTCCGTTGTGCTAGATGGCCTTGAAACGAGAAAAAAGTTTTTTGAGATGCACCATGGAGAGAGCAAAAATCGTCGGGGATGGTGCATCAGCAACCATGGCCCGACTTCAAATTCTTCGACCATGGCAACGTTTCTTGTAGTGCACCACGCTCATGGGCAACAGGTGCAGCCTCATAATCGCCATGCACACTTCCATCATCTTCAGGTTGCGGTGGGTGAATGCTTGTATAGGTTCTTAAATGTCTGTCACTTGCGTTTGGACTATATTGATAGTCGCTGAAGTATCATCAATTGTGTTAGTGACATTGTGAATTTCTTCATTAAGATCATCTCCAATCCAATGGAACTCGCGTCGCAAGGTACCACGAAGAGCTTCCTAGTCCCTCCAAGACACGTTCGAAGCGAGATCCTTTTTGCTAAACATCACAATCACTAGGAGACATGATTAGTAGGTTTGTGCACTAAACAAAATATTTGGTGGTACTCTCACAACTCACACAAAATTGATAAGAAAGGTAAATTTTACCGCTCCAAAGTGAATTAGTTTTTCTTACCAACTTGGGTCGACGGATTAGTGCACGGATGTGATGAAGTGAATACCAATGTTACGAGAGTGATCTTGATGACCCACAAGTATAGGGGGTGTATCGTAGTACTTTCGATAAATAAGAGTGTCGAACCCAACGAGGAGCAGAAGGTGTTGACAAGCAGTTTTGATGAAGGATTCACTGTAAATGCTCACAAACAAGTATTCAGCGGGTTTTGATATAGCAGATAAATAAACTACAAGTAAGTAAAGTGCGAGAGTAATAATTGCAGCGAGTGGCCCAATCCTTTTTAGCACAAAGGACAAGCCGGTTTGTTTACTCATGATGACCAAACGTTCTTGAGGACACACGGGGATTTAGTCTAGTGCTTTCGCTTCATATAGTTGATATTGTTTTGATAAGTGTTGTGTGGGTGAACCTATGCTAATGCACCGCCCTTCCTAGGACTAATACATACTTGTGATTATACCCCTTGCAAGCATCCGCAAATACAAGAAAGTAATTAAGATAAATCTAACCACAGCCTTAAACTCTGAGATCCTGCTATCCCTCCTGCATCGATATACCAACGGGGGTTCAGGTTGATGTCACTCCGGCAACCCCACAATTAGCAAACGAATACAAGATGTATTCCCCTAGGCCCATAAAGGTGAAGTATCATGTAGTCGACGTTCACATGACACCACTAGAAGAATAACACCACAACTTAAATATCAAACCATTGAATATTACTCAACATAGTTCACTACTAACATTTAGACTTCACCCATGTCATCAAGAACTAAACGAACTACTCACGAGACATCATATGGAACATGATCAGAGGTGATATGATGATGAATAACAATCTGAACATAAACCTTGGTTCAATGGTTTCACTCAATAGCATCAATAACAAGGAGTAATCAATACCGGGAGAGTTTCCCCTATCAAATAATCAAGATTCAACCCTAGATGTTACAGCGGTGACGAGGTGCAGCGATGGAGATGACGGTGACGATGGTGGAGATGATGATCCCAATGAAGTCCAGCTCAATGGCGGTGACGATGGCGTCGATTTCCCCCTCCGGGAGGGAATTTCCCCGGCGGATTTCAGCCTGCCGGAGAGCTCTTTTCTCTCTGGTGTTTTCCGCCCCGCAGAGGCGGCTATGTCTCCTTGCGATTATGCCCAGCACCTTAGGTTTTCGTGTAGATGAAGTACGCGAAAGAGAGGAGGCCGAGAGGGGCTGTGGGCCCCTGATGTCTATGCACGCTTCTATTCATGTAGACAGTGTTGGGCCTCCAAGAGCAGAGGTTTGTAGAACAGCAGCAAGTTTCCCTTAAGTGAATCACCCAAGGTTTATCGAACTCAGGGAGGAAGAGGTCAAAGATATCCCTCTCAAGCAACCCTGCAATCACGATACAAGAAGTCTCTTGTGTCCCCAACACACCTAATACACTTGTCAGATGTATAGGTGCACTAGTTCGGCGAAAGAGATAGTGAAATACAAGTGGTATGAATGAATATGAGTGGTAATTGCAATCTGAAATAAAGATGGCAGCAAGCAAACATGTAGCAGAACTTGTTGGAAACGGTGTTTCAATGCTTAGAAACAAGGCCTAGGGATCATACTTTCACTAGTGGACACTCTCAACATTGCAATCATAAAGGAATATAAATAAGCACTTCACTATGCTATTCTGAATTACTCTCTGGCAAGATAACGAACTCTAATTCATCATGTAGGCAAACCTTAAAGATGTATTCCCAAGTACTAATAAACACCCCACGCTGTCACTGTGAGCATTCATAGGAGGTACTAACACACCACAATTTCATAGAGGCATCCAACTCAAATCATAACTCAGTGAATAAGTATTCTGTGAAACATAGCCTAAGAGACCCACACGGTGCACACACTGTCACCTTTACACACGTGGGACAAGGAGTCTCCGGAGATCACATAAGTAAAATCCACTTGAATAGCATAACGACATCTAGATTACAAAGCTCATATGGATCTCAATCATGTAAGGCAGCTCATGAGATCATTATATTGAAGTACATGGGAGAGAGATTAACCACATAGCTACCGGTACAGCCCTTAGCCTCGATGGAGAACTACTCCCTCCTCATGGGAGACAGCAGCGGTGATGAAGATGGCGGTGGTGTCGATGGAGATGCCTTCCGGGGGCAATTCCCCGTCCCGGCGGCGTGCCGGAACAGAGACTTCTGTCCCCCGAATCTTGGCTTCGCGATGGCGGCGGCTCTGGAAGGTTTCTCGTACCGTGGCTTATTCCTTTAGGGTTTTCGCGATGGAGTCCTTAAGTAGGCGGAAGGGCGGCCTCGGAGGGGCCCTGGTGGGGCCAGACAATAGGGGGCGAGGCCCCCCTCTTGGCCGCGCCGCCACCATGTGTGGTGGCCCTGGGCCTCCCCTCTGGTCTCACTCTGGCTTTCTGGAAGCTTCCGGGAAAACTAAGGTTCTGGGCGTTGATTTCGTCCAATTACGAGAATATTTCCTTACTAGGATTTCTGAAACCAAAAACAGCAGAAAACAGGAACTGGCACTTCGGCATCTTGTCAATATGTTAGTTTCAGAAAACGCATAAAATCATCATAAAGTTTGAACAAAACATGTAGGTATTGTCATAAAACAAGCATGGAACATCAGAAATTATAGATACGTTGGAGACGTATCAGCATCCCCAAGCTTAGTTCCTACTCATCCTCGAGTAGGTAAATGATAAAAACAATAATTTCTGTAGAGACATGCCACCAACATAATCTTAATCATACTATTGCAAAGCATATGAGATGAATGCAGCGATTCTAAGCAATGGTAAAGACAATGAGTAAGCAGCTGAACCATATAACAAAGACTTTTCATGAATAGTACTTTCAAGACAAGCATCAATAAGTCTTGCATAAGAGTTAACTCATAAAGCAATAGATTCAAAGTAAAGGCATTGGAGCAACACAAAGGAAGATATAAGTTTCAGCGGTTGCTTTCAACTTTCAACATGCATATCTCATGGATAATTGTCAACGCAAAGTAATATGATGAATGCAAATAAGCAAGTATGTAGGAATCAATGCACAGTTGACACAAGTGTTTGCTTCTAAGATAGAAAGAAGTAGGTAAACTGACTCAACATAAAGTAAAAGAAAGGCCCTTCGCAGAGGGAAGCATGGATTACTATATTTGTGCTAGAGCTTTTATTTTGAAAACATAGAAACAATTTTGTCAATGGTAGTAATAAAGCATATGTGTTATGTATAAGACATCCTATAAGTTGCAAGCCTCATGCATAGATTACCAATAGTGCTCGCACCTTGTCCTAATTAGCTTGGATTTACATGGATTATCATTGCATAGCATATGTTTCAACCAAGTGTCACAAAGGGGTACCTCTATGCCGCCTGTACAAAGGTCTAAGGAGAAAGTTTGCATTGGATTTCTCGCTTTTGATTATTCTCAACTTAGACATCCATACCGGGACAACATAGACAACAGATAATGGACTCCTCTTTAATGCATAAGCATTCAACAACAAATAATATTCTCATAAGAGATTGAGGATTGGTGTCCAAACTGAAACTTCCACCATGATACATGGCTTTGGTTAGCAGCCCAATGTTCTTCTCTAACAATATGCATACTCAAACCATTGACCATGATAAATCACCCTTACTTCAGACAAGACAAACATGCATAGCAACTCACATGATATTCAACAAAGGTAATAGTTGATGGCGTCCCCAGAAACATGGTTATCGCTCAACAAGCAACTTATAAGAAATAAGATACATAAGTACATATTCAATACCACAATAGTTTTTAAGCTATTTTCCCATGAGCTATATATTGCAAAGACAAAGAATAGAATTTTAATGGTAGAACTCAAGTAATTTACTTTGGAATGGTGGAGAAATACCATGTAGTAGGTAGGTATGGTGGACACAAATGGCATAGCTTTTGGCTCAAGGCTTTGGATGCACGAGAAGTATTCCCTCTCAATACAAGGCTTAGGCTAGCAAGGTTGTTTGAAGCAAACACAAGCATGAATCGGTAAAGCAAAACTTACATAAGAACATATTGCAAGCATTATAAGACTCTACATTGTCTTCCTTGTTGTTCAAACCCTCACCAGAAAATATCTAGACCTTAGAGAGACCAATCATGCAAACCAATTTCAACAAGCTCTATGTAGTTCTTCATTAATAGGTGCAAAGTATATGATGCAAGAGCTTAAACATGATTTATATGAGCACAACAATTGCCAAGTATCAAATTATTCAAGACATTATACCATTTACCACATGAAGCATTTTCCGTTTCCAACCATAATAATGATGAACAAAGCAGTTTCAACCTTCGCCATGAACATTAAGAATAAAGCTAAGAACATATGTGTTCATATGCAACAGCGGAGCGTGTCTCTCTCCCACACAATGAATGCTAGGATCCAATTTATTCAAACAAAACAAAAACAAAAGCAAACAGACGCTCCAAGCAAAGCACATAAGATGTGACGGAATAAAAATATAGTTTCACTAGAGGTGACCTGATAATTTTTCGATGAAGAAGGGGATGCCTTGGGCTTCTCCAAGCTTAGATGCTTGAGTCTTCTTGAAATATGCAGGGATGAACCACGGGGGCATCCCCAATCTTAGACTTTTCACTCTTCTTGATCATATTGTATCATCCTCCTCTCTTGACCCTTGAAAACTTCCTCCACACCAAACTCAAAACAAACTCATTAGAGGGTTACTGCATAATCAAAAATTCACATGTTCAGAGGTGACACAATCATTCTTAACTCTTCTGGACATTGCCCAAGGCTACTGAAAGTTAATTGAACAAAGAAATCCATCAAACACAGCAACAGAGGCAATGCGAAATAAAAGGCAGAATCTGTCAAAATAGAACAGTCCGTAAATACGAATTTTTTAGAGGCACCAGACTTGCTCAAATGAAAATGCTCAAATTGAATGAAAGTTGCGTACATCTCTGAGGATTACTCACGTAAATTGGCAGATTTTTTTGAGTTACCTACAGAGAATACTACTCAAATTTGTGACAGAAAGAAATCTGTTTCTGCGAAGTAATCCAAATCTAGTATGAACCTTACTATCAAAGACTTTACTTGGCACAACAATGCAATAAAATAAAGATAAGGAGAGGTTGCTACAGTAGTAACAACTTCCAAGACTCAAATATGGAACAAAATTGCTGTAGTAAAATAAAACATGGGTTATCTCCTAAGAAGTGCTTTCTTTATAGCCATTAAGATGGGCTCAGCAGTTTTAATGATGCACTCGCAAGAAATAAGCGTTGACGCAAAAGAGAGCATCAAGAAGCAAATTCAAAATAAATTTAAGTCTAACCCACTTCCTATGAAAAGGAATCTTGTAAATAAACAAGTCATGTAGGCATAATGCAATAAGCATAGGAAAACTAGACAAGCGCAACTTCAAGATTTTCAGCATATAGAGAGGTGTTTTAGTAACATGAAAACTTCTACAACCATATTTTCCTCTCTCATAATGATTTTCAGTAGCATCATGAACAAACTCAACAATATAACTATCAAATGAAACATTCTTATTATGAGCTACATGCATAAAATTATTACTACTCCCAACATAAGCATAGTCATTCTTATTAATTGTAGTGGGAGCAAATTCAACAAAGTAGCTATCATCAAATATAGGAGGCATATTGTAATCATAATCAAATTTATCCTCCATAGTAGGCGGCACCAAAAGGCTACTATCATTATAATCATCATAAATAGGAGGCAAAGTATCATCAAAGAAAATTTTCTCCTCAATGCTTGGGGACTAAAAATATCATGCTCATCAAAACCAGCTTCCCCAAGCTTAGAATTTTCCATATCATTAGCAACAGTGGTGTTCAAAGCATTCATACTAATAACATTGCCATTAGCATGCAAATAAGGTTCCATAGGTTTTGCAACACACCATTTATGTCTTAACTCAGGAAATAGATTAAAAAGCTCACTGTTATTTTCCATTATGCCTAACTAGTGATAAACAAGAAACAAAAAGATGCAATTGCAGGATCTAAAGGAAATAGCTTCGAGCACTCACACACCAGCAACAGTGCTAGTAAATAGCTTAGTAGTCGGAGGATGTGAATACCTTTTACCTTACCTCCCCGGCAACGGCGCCAGAAAATAGCTTGCTGTCCACAACTGGCGCGTGGTTGACGTGGGAGGTAGAAATCTCTGTGGTGTAGCTTTTCTTTGTTCCCCGGCAACGGCGCCAGAAAATAGCTTGATGTCTACGCACGCTTCTATTCCTGTAGACAGTCTTGGGCCTCCAAGAGCAGAGGTTTGTAGAACAGCAGCAAGTTTCCCTTAAGTGAATCACCCAAGGTTTATCGAACTCAGGGAGGAAGAGGTCAAAGATATCCCTCTCAAGCAACCCTGCAATCACGATACAAGAAGTCTCTTGTGTCCCCAACACACCTAATACACTTGTCAGATGTATAGGTGCACTAGTTCGGCGAAGAGATAGTGAAATACAAGTGGTATGAATGAATATGAGTGGTAATTGCAATCTGAAATAAAGATGGCAGCAAGCAAACATGTAGCAGAACTTGTTGGAAACGGTGTTTCAATGCTTAGAAACAAGGCCTAGGGATCGTACTTTCACTAGTGGACACTCTCAACATTGCAATCATAAAGGAATATAAATAAGCACTTCACTATGCTATTCTGAATTACTCTCTGGCAAGATAACGAACTCTAATTCATCATGTAGGCAAACCTTAAAGATGTATTCCCAAGTACTAATAAACACCCCACGCTATCACTGTGAGCATTCATAGGAGGTACTAACACACCACAATTTCATAGAGACATCCAACTCAAATCATAACTCAGTGAATAAGTATTCTGTGAAATATAGCCTAAGAGACCCACACGGTGCACACACTGTCACCTTTACACACGTGGGACAAGGAGTCTCCGGAGATCACATAAGTAAAATCCACTTGAATAGCATAACGACATCTGGATTACAAAGCTCATATGGATCTCAATCATGTAAGGCAGCTCATGAGATCATTGTATTGAAGTACATGGGAGAGAGATTAACCACATAGCTACCGGTACAGCCCTTAGCCTCGATGGAGAACTACTCCCTCCTCATGGGAGACAGCAGTGGTGATGAAGATGGTGGTGGTGTCGATGGAGAAGCCTTCCGGGGGCAATTCCCCGTCCCGGCGGCATGCCGGAACAGAGACTTCTGTCCCCCGAATCTTGGCTTCGCGATGGCGGCGGCTCTGGAAGGTTTCTCGTACCGTGGCTTATTCCTTTAGGGTTTTCGCGACGGAGTCCTTAAGTAGGCGGAAGGGCAGCCTCGGAGGGGCTGTGGGGACCCCGGACTAGCTGTCCAAAATTCCCTGTTATGTATACAGTTCACGATCCCATGATCAGTGCGCCGTGAACACATAACCAAACTGATATCAAATTACACCATCCATTACAAAGCGGAATAAGAAAATTACAATATGGTCACATGACCAATACTTACATAATAGCCTCGGAGGGCCTAACTAAACATCAGAGTAGCATCATCACTTCAGCTGTGCAGTACCCAAGTCATCTGCCATAACCCTACATGCAACTGACTGGGAAGACGTTCCTAGCTCGCATAGACGTCGTCAACTCCTTCTTCATTCGTCGTGTTCCTCCAAGTCTGGCCAAGTAAATAGCCAGGGACAAAGCCGTGAGTACATTTGGAATTGTACTCGCAAACCATCAAGAAAGGTACGTTGCAAGAGTGCAGGATGACAAGTGCTAATCTAAGAAGACAAGAAGGAAGAGCTATTTTCTCTAGTGGGAATAGCATGAGGAAGAGAATCAGTTTCTCTTGTGGATATAGCATGTGAAAGAGATATAGTTTCTCTTGTGGATATAGCAGGCACAAGAGCGTCAGTTTCTCTGGTGGATATAGCATGCCGGCATCTCAAGTCATGCAGACACTATGGTGTTTCAAGGACAACCCACTAAACATCTAGGAGGAAAGGTAGCATACCGCCATCTCAATTGATGGGAACGCTTAGGAAGTGTTATGACATACCTATATCTTTATTGAAGAAGAGGTAGCATAAGTCCATCTCAGTTGATGGAGATGTTAGAGAATTCCTATGACATACCTATATCTTTATTGAAGAAGATACTTCAAAAGATATCTATGACATCTCTAGATCTTTGTTAAAGAAGAGTTCCTCTTCAAGAAACATTAGGAAAGAGTTCCCCACTTGGTCTCAATTTTTCCACGACCATCTCCGTATGGTCGACACACGCCCTTTTTCCGTACCTTTCCGGTACACATAAACACAACACTTTCTTTGCAAAGCATTTGTCAAAACAAAACACAAGCCCCGGTTAAGTATGGCTATTTCAACTTGTCCATGACCGCGGACGCGGCTATTCGAATAGATTTGACTCTACAGAGTTTGCGCACTTTCCCCACAAGAACTGATAAATCCGCCGGGATCATCCCCGGATCGTCATACGAAAGTATGCGAGTCTCGAATAATCAGTCATAGTCTTTCGCCCATTTCCATTGGCACAAGTCCTTCCCTGCGGGCTTACCCCTTCCCGGCACCCTGGCAGCATACCTCCTTTTGAGCGTATCTCCGGCGCCATGACAGAAGACCCTCAGTAATCGTCCGGCTATCGATTTAGACAGTGTATTGCCTCCTCCAGAGCGCAACCCGGTGTCAGAGGTCATCGTGACCCTCCCTAGAGAGTTGTGAAGGGTGCTCATGCCAATTTCAACGAACTACAGACTAAGCCCGTGCCCACTTTGGATAATGTGGTTGCGCGAATAAAAGTTGGGACGGCGAACACTTATACGCAGTGCCCCTTTTTAGAAACCAACACTTTTTCCCACAACACCATGGTTGTTCATCAAACAGCCATACCACTTTCCCAAACATTCTTACCAAGATCCTTTGTTTTCTCAAACCAGACACTTGGGTTAACTCACCCAAGGTTTTCATAAACATTTACAACAAGGTAAACCTTGAGGGGTTCCCAACCTATAGTTTCATGAGAATGAACTAATACAACACCATGGCCGAGATAAAGGTCATCACGCCGTGAGGGGTATATGTGAGTGGCTTAAAGGGGATCATACTTTCTTAAGGTAAGCATGTATGATGATAACATAGGATGGATCAAACTTTCAGATTTGTGGTACTACTATACAACTTGGGTGGTGTGGGGGTACTACCCATCCAACATTCATGAGGGTACACGGCATACTTCTCTCAAGTTCAGAATTACACCAAGCTTCATGACTTTGATACCACTAGATTCACCCAAAATGGTGGGTGTGATGTAAGCTTCCATCTTGGAATAGGTTATGCTCAAGTTGAGCATGCAAGTAGACCGAGGGAAACAACACGGCCATGGTACCATGCTTCCCTTCAAAAAGTGAACAAAGGTGGAATAGCACCTCAAGGGAGTACCCCACTTACAACCATACATAGACCACAAATATAGAGAGAACAACACACATGGAAACAAGATGCTTTGGGACATCAACAAATGACATCCAAGTAGGCATCAAATAGAGTTCAAAGATGGCTTGCCTTGGCTTATTTGTCCCTGTACTTCTTCAACTCCATCAATATAAGAATTCCAAGAACATATATAAATAAAATCCTCGTCCGATTCCACTTCTTCTTCTTCTCCAGAATTGTTCGCATCTATCGCCGAAAAATATAAAAGGAACACAATCACTCACATTGAATCAACAAGACAACATTCAACAATCAACAACTAATCATGCAGCCAAGGTATAACATACAAACGACTTATAGATACCACAAAACAAATTTAAGAGTTTTAATTTAGAAAACCCCATTTATTTACCTAGTAGAGGCATGAGTGCATCACAACTTAGCAATCGCCTCTCTCGGTTATCACCATGGTATAAACCAATTATCCCCTGGTAGATAACATCATGAAGAGGACAAGAGCATTAGTTTGGCATCACAAACGTTCACAACATAATTTCAAACATTTTTGGAAAAGTAGCAATCAGTTTTCCTAATTTAATTTGCTCACTTAACACTATACAAAAATAGGAAGCAAACCATATACCACATCATTTGAAAACTTAAGCAAAATAAAAGAGCTAATGTTAGGTTGCAGATGTTTTGTTTTGCAAGCATAAAACAAAGGTTGCCCATCTCTACTAAAAAGAGTTGGTCAAGGGTTTTAAATAAACCGAAAAGTTTTGCTTCAACAATGCATGTCACACATAAACATTACTAATAGCAACAAATATGTATGAATAGAGACTAATAATATTTTTCCTAGATAGCCAGTACTAATACAAGACTAACCCAATTGGAATCACCCAAAAATATTAAACCTACAATTTTAGGAATTTCTTTGAATCTGACTGTACAGAAAACGATATCTGTAAGCCATAAATCGTAGAAAAATCCTAAAAATATGAGGCCACTGGCATTTGAAAGGTAATTAAACAGAGATGCATACACAATTGGATTTGGGTTCAAATTGTTTCTGAAACTCTCACAAATAGATTGACAAGGTTACTGCATGTTTTCACCATTTGCTTTAACTATGGAGTTTCAGAACAGATAAAGGTTTGAAACTTGTTTATGATGATTAAGAAAACATTCAGTAATCCTACAGAATTGGAATCACTCAATTAGGTTCAAAAGTGGATTTTCGGGGATTTAAAATCTAGTAGCCATGTCTGCAGAACACACAGAACAAGTTTAATTCACCAAAAATCGTACATAACTCATACAAATATGAGGTCAGATGCATCTGAAAGGTATTGAATAGGTGGTTCTTACCCAATTGGTTTCATTCAAAAACTCGTTTCCAAGCTCCTGGTTAAATTCGACAACGTCAGATCAGACGAGATCTTGATCTGTGAACCATTTCAATTTCAGGTGGTCATTTGAAATGAAACCAGCGCCAAAATGAAGCTACTGAAGAGGGCTATCACCCAAAGTTGAGTTTGCTCAAAAAGGTTTTGTAAAACGGATCAAATCTAACAAACAGTGATTCTGCATGTTACAGAACTTTATTTACCAAGGAAAATCCGTGAATAATTTGAGGATGAGACCAACGCGAAGTTGTGGATCTTTTCAATACCTTTCTTTGGAACTTTGAATCACTCGATTTGGATCTGCACACGAGTTTTTACGGATTTTACAAAATCGTACCAGAATCTGAAACAGCAAGATAGCAGAAATTACTGCAGGGATTTGGACGAACTTTGCTCTAGAACATCAGATCTGAGGATAGCTCAAACTTCTCCATGCTTGGACCAACATGCACCTGCATCAAGATCCAATCTAGTGAGAGGAGAAAGGAGAAAGAGAGCTGGATTCATCAAAGATTAGGGGAGAAGAGAGTGAGAGGGATGCTCTCATGGTGAGGGGAAGCTTGAGGGAGGAGGGGAGCTGCATCTTGGTGGCTTTCCATGGCCATGGCCGGCCATGGTAGCTAGGAGGAGCATCAGCTCGTGGTGGAGGGCAGGAGGAGAGTGTGAGGGAGTGGAGTGTGAGAAAAAATGAAGCAGAGGGGAGAAGTGGCCGGCCAAGCTCCTTATATAGAGGGAGAGGGGTGGCTGCCTCCTTTTTTGATTGGCCAAGGAAGGTGGTTGCCCATTAAATGATTGGGTTAGTTGGGAGGCAAGACTTGTGGAAGAAGGAAATGAAGATGAAAGAATTTCAGCTCATGCATGCCAAGAGCTTGGCATGGCTGGCTACTTCTTCTTGACAAACACAAGTGATCATGCAAGGTGCAAATGCCACTTTATGCATGTCGGCCAAGGTTGAGGGTTGGGATGGTTAGCTGAGAGTGGCTTGATGATACCGTTAAAATAGGAAGAGACATGAGAATAAACATTGGTGCTAAGTTTGAAAAATAAATCCACATGATCAATATATCAATCTGACCAAGAGATAATGGAGGTGATGGTGAGTTTAGACAATTCCAGAGCAAGACTAAGAGAGATGGTGAGTGAAATAACCATATACTCACAAGGATGAATATGGTGACATGAATCACCAATTCATGAGGTCAAGGTGATGATGGAAAGAAACGGAGGAGTGAGGTATGTATGATGAAATATAAGTTGCTCTTCAAATAAGAGGTCAATTGGGAGTGGGTTGAAATACTCCCTGAGTCAAGGGTTTAGTTGAAAGGAGAAGGGAGTCCATTTGGAAGTATCAAATGATCATCCATTTGATCAAGAGTTGAAGAATGAGGGGATACAATGTGGTAGATCAGATATGTACACAAGATGTGCAAGAGTGATCATTTGAAATGGATTTATTTGAAAGGTATATGGAACACCTCAATTGTTTAGGGACAATTGGGAATGAACTCAAGTGGAACGGAATTTGAAAATGTTGAGAGAAAACTAGTTGGAACATAGGAGTTCAAAATATTCTACTTACTTTCCCAAGTAAAGTAGAGTTTTTCTCAAAAGTTAAATAAACAAGAGGAAAACAAGAAATGGTATAGGTACCATAAACAAGCTTTTTGTTAAAACAAGGCAAAATAGAAATAATGTTTTAGAAATCAGTAATTGGTAGAAATGGGATGAAAAACAAAACCCATTTCAGTTCTTTGTTTTGTTTGAAGAAATTTCTTGAAAATATTTAATAAAACTGGAAGTAGTTTTGTGATCAAAACTAGAGAAGGGAAACAATAGGGTTTTTGAGGAGGAAAAACTAATTTAGGGAGGAGTGTTCTCAAGGGTAGATGATGGCTACAAAATGTATCCATCATTCCCACTCTTGGTTTTGTGAAGATTAAACTTGAATAAAAACAAGAGGTAAAAGTAAAGAAAGTGATCTAGTGCAGAAACACTGGATAAGGTATGAGATCAAGTTGAATATAGGAGTTGCAAGGATAGACTGAGACATGCAAGACGTGGAGGTTGAAGAGGATGTTGCATAGATGAGATCCATGCATTGAAGTCAACAACAACAGTGGTGGGTGCTTAGAGATCAACTGCCAAAAATTGGAATCCTTGAAGTCTGACCAAACAGATTGTTGACTTGGCCTCAAAACCATCAAGGATAAGAGAGTATAGAGGGATTTAGTTCAAGGCAAGGACATGGTTGAGAAGTGCTCAAGATATGGTAGATTTAGGACCAAGTGCATTGCTTTAGATTACAAGGGAAAGATATGATAAGGAGCAGATGATTCCAAGTTTTGAATTAAGGATGATTTGAGCTAGATTGCACAAACAGGAAAATCAAGATGGCACACTCATGTTGCTATCAGGAGAAGGGTTTCATGCAGCAAAAAGGAAAAAAACTTTTCCTAAGTCACACATGTGTTTTTATTAGGTGAATTGCTTGTTTTACCACTAGGGGTGTTGTTCTATGAGGTGGCTCAAGACAAAACTCAACAAGCAATCAAGACAATACATCTACCAACAGATCAAAGCAATTCATCACAACAAACAGATCAAGGCAATTCATCTAATTAGTCTTTAGAAAAAGTTTTTGTTCCCCCTAATTTTTGCAATAAGGACAATTAATCAAGGTTGCAAAAGTTGGGGTGTTACAGATCTTCCACCCTTAAAATAATCTCGTCCCGAGATTACTAAGCGCAGAACTAGAGGGGTTGTAAAGCTTAACGAAAGTTAGACTCCATTCTTCTGTAGATGTGTCATTGTTGAGAAGGTCGTTGCTTTATCTTCTGGGAGACATGATGGATTCCTGCCGATGGCGAGCTTCATGAAGAGGTTGACTACTCCGTGCAGATGTTGGATCTGTAGCTTCTTCACGATCCTAGCGGAGGTTCAAGACTGTGGGAGGGTTAGTGCACCCAATGGTGCTTGATGAGGGTTGAAAACTTTTTAGAGTTAGCTTAAATTTAGTGGAAGACGAAGTCTTCCACCCTTAAAATTGTTCATCAGGGAGGGGGCGTTAAAAACTGTAAGCTTCGGCCACGGGTCTTGTCGGGCGATTCTTGGAGAAGCCATTGATCTCCCGTCTTGAGTCGAACATAATCAGCGAGGGCGATGTATAGTCCACAGCTTCGAGGGGAGTTAGTGCATCCCAAGTTCCCAACGGTGTTTTAGAAAGGTAGAAATTTTTTAGGGTCAGCTCCAATCTTTAGTGGAAGGCTAAGTCTTCCACCCTTAAGATTTTTCATCGGGCTTTCCGAAAAACTCAGAGCTTCTGCCTTGCGGTCCTGTCGGGGGCTTCTAAAGGAGTCTTCGATCTTCCTTGTTCAGCTGAAGAATCTTCGGGGGTGACGTGCAGACCACCACTTCAAGAGGCACTCACGTGTTAACTAAACCATATGGGATGCGCGGTGAGTTAGTAAGTTGATGAAACACCTAGTTGGTATCTATATGAAACAGCAAGTGAGGTCGTCGAAGACAATCTTCGGCTTGCGGGTTGGTGCTGACTTACAGCAGTTGGTGAGCGGTAAGTTGCACCTAGTCTTGAGTTCTGGAGGTATCTTCCGGAGTCTTCACTTGATGAGGACCAGATGAACCATGTGATGTAGCTCGGCTTTGACGCTATTGTTCCCTCACCTTGTTAGATGGTGTGTTAGAGGGTGGTTTTCAAGAAGATATCCTCGAGGTTAGCGCAATTATGCTCTAAGGTTAGACCAAGTTAGTAAGTCTTCTGGTAGAGGTGCAGTCACTCTTGAAGGTAGGGGCTTCTGCTTTCTTGATGAAGTGGAGATGCTTCAGCGGATCTTGAAGGTATTGGCTTTTGCTTTGTTGGCATAGTAGAGATGCTTCAGATGACCTTGAAAGTAGTCGGCATAGATAGGGGTCTGAGTTAGTTTCCCTGACGATTGAAAAACAACTGCTAACGGGTTTAGAGTTAGAGTCTTTCGTTAATCTACCCAACTAACTAGCAGTTAGCAATACATCGGCGAGGCAAACTTTAATCATATCATTGCATGTGACACCCATACAATCATAACCAGAGACAAAATACCACTAACAGAGGCTACTGGTATTTTTCCTAGATGCACAGTAACAAAACAAGATCAACACAATTGGAATCATCCAAAAATATTTATTTTTCAATTTTTGAGACTCAAAATACTAACCAGAAACAGTGATCAAGTTTTATTTATTAAAAATCGCACAAAAATCCTAAAAATACAATGTCAGTGGCATCTGAAAGATAATTTCATACTTGTTCTAGTGCAATTGGAATCACATCAATCAGAGCTACCAAACTATTTTTATTAGCAAAACAGTACACTGGCAGATTTCCATTTTTAATTTCTGTTTTACAAATTTCAAACAATTAAAAAGGGCGGGAACGTCTAAATAGCAAGACATACATGCACACAACAAACAGATACAAACACTCAAGGCAGCACACTAGGGAACTACAAGCAATCATCAAACCAGACATGGTACTCTAAGTACCCAGAAATTCCTAATGCGCGAGGGTAGCTCAATCAAAGTGATTGAGTTTGTCCTATCCATCCTATAGGTTTGGGGCTGGTTTCATATGTTGACGTCTTCATATCGTCAGCATCAGCTTCAACTTGGATCCTTGTAGCAGTTGGTGGTAAAGGGGCCGGGTGTTGAGTCGTTGAGGTTGAGGCGGAGGAGAAAACTGTGTAGAACTTCTTGTCTCGACATCCCGGAAACATGAGGTCTTCGTAGAGGTAGCTGTTGAGGTGCTCCCGAAGTCGATATCTTCTCGTGGCTGGCCTAAAAATTACTAGTCAAGAAACTGAGGACTTGATCCCAGACGACTGCAAAAAGGTGCAAGTCCACGGAGGAACATGGTCAGATCTTTGACAGACTTTGGTGATAACCAAAGACATGTTCTTATTATTCTTTTACCTACACACTAAGTCTGCCTCCAATCTTCAATAGTTGTTGTTAGAGATACGTGCGACTTCATAAAAAGTTGATCCATCTTCGACTTTGAGTCTCCGGGTCTGAGTTGGGGACATCGTCCAATATGTAGGTTTGAAGTGGATGAGACAATAGAGTAAGGATTTTCAAACCTTTTTATAAAGCGGAGAGGTAAGAATTTAGAAGCTTTGAATAAATAAGAGGAGTAGAAGCTATACTTCCGACTGAAGAAAGAATTTGTTTCGTAAATATTTTTTCCCAAGTACTTGTTTCCTAACTAACATCCATGCTAACTAAGATCTCCTACAGTCAGGATGGCTCTGATACCAGCTCTGTGGGGACCCCGGACTAGCTATCCGAAATTCCCTGTTATGTATACAGTTCACGATCCCATGATCAGTGCGCCGTGAACACATAACCGAACTGATATCAAATTACACCATCCATTACAAAGCGGAATAAGAAAATTACAATATGGTCACATGACCAATACTTACATAATAGCCTCGGAGGGCCTAATTAAACATCAGAGTAGCATCATCACTTCAGCAGCGCAGTACCCAAGTCATCTGCCATAACTCTACAGGCAACTGACTAGGAAGATGTTCCTAGCTCGCATAGACGTCGTCAACTCCTTCTGCATTCGTCGTGTTCCTCCAAGTCTGGCCAAGTAAATAGCCAGGGACAAAGCCGTGAGTACATTTGGAATTGTACTCGCAAACCATCAAGAAAGGTACGTTGCAAGAGTGCAGGATGACAAGTGCTAATCTAAGAAGACAAGAAGGAAGAGCTATTTTCTCTAGTGGGAATAGCATGAGGAAGAGAATCAGTTTCTCTTGTGGATATAGCATGTGAAAGAGATATAGTTTCTCTTGTGGATATAGCAGGCACAAGAGCGTCAGTTTCTCTGGTGGATATAGCATGCCGGCATCTCAAGTGATGCGGACACTATGGTGTTTCAAGGACAACCCACTAAACATCTAGGAGGAAAGGTAGCATACCGCCATCTCAATTGATGGGAACGCTTAGGAAGTTTTATGACATACCTATATCTTTATTGAAGAAGAGGTAGCATAAGTCCATCTCAGTTGATGGGGATGCTAGAGAATTCCTATGACATACCTATATCTTTATTGAAGAAGATACTTCAAAAGATATCTATGACATCTCTAGATCTTTGTTAAAGAAGAGTTCCTCTTCAAGAAACATTAGGAAAGAGTTCCCCACTTGGTCTCAATTTTTCCACGACCATCTCCGTATGGTCGACACACGCCCTTTTTCCGTACCTTTCCGGTACACATAAACACAACACTTTCTTTGCAAAGCATTTGTCAAAACAAAACACAAGCCCCGGTTAAGTATGGCCATTTCAACTTGTCCATGACCACGGACGCGGCTATTCGAATAGATTTAACTCTGCAGAGTTTGCGCACTTTCCCCACAAGAACTGATAAATCCGCCGGGATCATCCCCGGATCGTCATACGAAAGTATGCGAGTCTCGAATAATCAGTCATAGTCTTTCGCCTGTTTCCATTGGCACAAGTCCTTCCCTGCGGGCTTACCCCTTCCCGGCACCCCGGCAGCATACCTCCTTTTGAGCGTATCTCCGGCGCCACGACAGAAGACCCTCAGTAATCGTCCGGCTATCGATTTAGACAGTGTATTGCCTCCTCCAGAGCGCAACCCGGCGTCAGAGGTCATCGTGACCCTCCCTAGAGAGTTGTGAAGGGCGCTCATGCCAATTTCAACGAACTACAGACTAAGCCCGTGCCCAGTTTGGATAATGTGGTTGCGCGAATAAAAGTTGGGATGGTGAACACTTATACGCAGTGCCCCTTTTTAGAAACCAACACTTTTTCCCACAACACCATGGTTGTTCATCAAACAGCCATACCACTTTCCCAAACATTCTTACCAAGATCCTTTGTTTTCTCAAACCATACACTTGGGTTACTCACCCAAGGTTTTCATAAACATTTACAACAAGGTAAACCTTGAGGGGTTCCCAACCTATAGTTTCATGAGAAGGAACTAATACAACACCATGGTCGAGATGAAGGTCATCACGCCGTGAGGGGTATATGTGAGTGGCTTAAAGGGGATCATACTTTCTTAAGGTAAGCATGTATGATGATAACATAGGATGGATCAAACTTTCAGATTTGTGGTACTACTATACAACTTGGGTGGTGTGGGTGTACTACCCATCCAACATTCATGAGGGTACATGGCATACTTCTCTCAAGTTGAGAATTACACCAAGCTTCATGACTTTGATACCACTAGATTCACCCAAAATGGTGGGTGTGATGTAAGCTTCCATCTTGGAATAGGTTATGCTCAAGTTGAGCATGCAAGTAGACCGAGGGAAACAACATGGCCATGGTACCATGCTTCCCTTCAACAAGTGAACAAAGGTGGAATAGCACCTCAAGGGAGTACCCCACTTACAACCATACATAGACCACAAATATAGAGAGAACAACACACATGGAAACAAGATGCTTTGGGACATTAACAAATGACATCCAAGTAGGCATCAAACAGAGTTCAAAGATGGCTTGCCTTGGCTTATTTGTCCCTGTACTTCTTCAACTCCATCAATATAAGAATTCCAACAACATATATAAATAAAATCCTCGTCCGATTCCACTTCTTCTTCTTCTCCGGAATTGTTCGCATCTATCACCGGAAAATATAAAAGGAACACAATCACTCGCATTGAATCAACAAGACAACATTCAACAATTAACAACTAATCATGCAGCCAAGGCATAACATACAACGGACTTATAGATACCACAAAACAAATTTAAGAGTTTTAATTTCGAAAACCCCATTTATTTACCTAGTAGAGGCATGAGTGCATCACAACTTAGCAATCACCTCTCTCGGTTATCACCATTGTATAAACCAATTATCCCCTGGTAGATAACATCATGAAGAGGACAAGAGCATTAGTTTGGCATCACAAACATTCACAACATAATTTCAAACATTTTTGGAAAAGTAGCAATCAGTTTTCCTAATTTAATTTGCTCACTTAACACTATACACAAATAGGAAGCAAACCATATACCACATCATTTGAAAACTTAAGCAAAACAAAAGAGCTAATGTTAGGTTGCAGATGTTTTGTTTTGCAAGCATAAAACAAAGGTTGCCCATTGATGACCCACAAGTATAGGGGGTGTATCGTAGTATTTTCGATAAGTAAGAATGTCGATCCCAACGAGGAGCAGAAGGTGTTGACAAGCAGTTTCGATGGAGGATTCACTGTAAATGCTCACAGACAAGTATTCAGGGGGTTTTGATGTAACAGTTGAATAAAGTACGAGTAAGTAAAGTGCGAGAGTAACAATTGCAGCGAGTGGCCCAATCCTTTTTAGCACAAAGGACAAGCCGGTTTGTTTACTTATAATGACCAAGCGTTCTCGAGGACACACGGGATTTTAGTCTAGTTCTTTCGCTACATACGGCTAAATAATCTTCATTGTTATGATAAGTGTTGTGTGGGTGAACCTATGCTAATGTACCGCCCTTCCTAGGACTAATACATACTTGTGATTATACCCCTTGCAAGCATCCGCAACTACAAGAAAGTAATTAAGAATAAATCTAACCACAGCCTTAAACTCTGAGATCCTGCTATCCCTCCTGCATCGATATACCAACGGGGGTTTAGGTTTCTGTCACTCCGGCAACCCCGCAATCGGCAAACGAGTACAAGATGCATTCCCCTAGGCCCATAAATGGTGAAGTGTCATGTAGTCGACGTTCACATGACACCACTAGAAGAATAACACCACAACTTAAATATCATACCATTGAATATTACTCAACCATAGTTCACTACTAACATTTAGACTTCACCCATGTCCTCAAGAACTAAACGAACTACTCACGAGACATCATATGGAACATGATCAGAGGTGATATGATGATGAATAACAATCTGAACATAAACTTGGTTCAATGGTTTCACTCAATAGCATCAACAACAAGTAGAGATCGATACCGGGAGAGTTTCCCCTATCAAACAATCAAGATCAAACCCAAATTGCTACGGCGGTGGCGGTGTCCAGCGGTGGAGACGGCGGTGATGACGGTGGAGATGATGATGATAGTGATAGAGATGATGTCCAGCTCGATGACGGTGACGATGGCGTCGATTTCCCCCTCCCGGAGGGAATTTCCCCGGCAGATTCCTGCCCGCCGGAGAGCTCTTTTCTCTCTGGTGTTCTCCGCCCCGCAGAGGCGGCTGTAACTCTTCGCGAGGTACCCTCTGTGGCTTTGGTTTTCGGGACGAAGGATTTCGCGAAGAAAAGGAGGCGAAAGGGGCTGTGGGCCCCCCACACCACATGGTGGCGCGGCCAGGCCATGGGCCGTGCCGCCCTATGGTGTGGGCCCACCCTGGGTCCAGCTTGCTCCTCCTTCTGGCTTCCTTCGTCATCTTGAAAAATAGGATTTTTGGTATAATTTCATTCCACAGTTGATCTTCCGAAATATTGCATTCTGACGGTGCTTTTTCCAGCAGAATCCTGGCTCCGGTGCTTGATCCTCCAATAATGATGAAACATGCAAAATAGATGAAATAACATAAGTATTGTGTCCCAATATGAAATATATCAATGAATAACAGCAAATTATGATATAAAATAGTGATGCAAATTGGACGTATCACCCATCTCTACTAAAAAGAGTTGGTCAAGGGTTTTAAATAAACCGAAAAGTTTTGCTTCAACAATGCATGTCACACATAAACATTACTAACAGCAACAAATATGTATGAACAGAGACTAATAATATTTTTCCTAGATAGCCAGTACTAATACAAGACTAACCCAATTGGAATCACCTAAAAATATTAAACCTACAATTTTAGGAATTTCTTTGAATCTGACTGTACAGAAAACAAGATCTGTAAGCCATAATGATATGGGCACGGAGGCCTATGTGGAGCCCCGATTCAGGACTCCACCAGCTTAGTTATCTTATTTTATGTCTATGGTCATATGTGGGCCAATTAGGGTTTTTAATAAATTGAGGCAGTTTGGTTTGGGCCTGTCCAAACCAAGGTAGAGAGGCCCACTAGGGCTGGCCGGCCACTCCACCCCTCATATAAGTGGAGGTGCGGCTAGGGTTAGAGGAAGAACAAGTTTAGTCTAAAGTTTAGGGTTTCCCTATTGCGTGTGATCACGTGTATCATCCCTCCGGGGGTACGGCGCTGCCGTTATCTATTATATCCGCTGCGAAGGTTCTTGTGTTCATCAAGGATTGTCTAGCTCTTGGTTTGAGGCGTATCGTTCATCGATCCGTTGCTTGCTGGATTCGTTCCCTCTTCTCCAGGCTACGTTCATCGCGTTGTTGGGAGGAATCTTTATGGCTTACAGATCTTGTTTTCTGGAGAAGAGGGATGAACGCAGCCTGGAGAAGAGGGAACGAATCCAGCAAGCAACGGATCGATGAACGATACGCCTCAAACCAAGAGCTAGACAATCCTTGATGAACACAAGAACCTTCGCAGCGGATATAATAGATAACGGCAGCGCCGTACCCCCGGAGGGATGATACACGTGATCACACGCAATAGGGAAACCCTAAACTTTAGACTAAACTTGTTCTTCCTCTAACCCTAGCCGCACCTCCACTTATATGAGGGGTGGAGTGGCCGGCCAGCACTAGTGGGCCTCTCTACCTTGGTTTGGACAGGCCCAAACCAAACTGACTCAATTTATTAAAAACCCTAATTGGCCCACATATGACCATAGACATAAAATAAGATAACTAAGCTGGTGGAGTCCTGAATCGGGGCTCCACATAGGCCTCCGTGCCCATATCACATAAATCGTAGAAAAATCCTAAAAATATAAGGCCACCGGCATTTGAAAGGTAATTAAACAGAGATGCATACACAATTGGATTTGGGTTCAAATTGTTTCTGAAACTCTCACAAATGGATTGACAAGGTTACTGCATGTTTTCACCATTTGCTTTAACTATGGAGTTTCAGAACAGATAAAGGTTTGAAACTTGTTTGTGATGATTAAGAAAACCTTCAGTAATCCTACAGAATTGGAATCACTCAATTAGGTTCAAAAATGGATTTTTGGGGATTTAAAATCTAGCAGCCATGTCTGCAGAACACACAGAACAAGTTTAATTCACCAAAAATCGTACATAACTCATACAAATATTAGGTCAGATGCATCTGAAAGGTATTGAATAGGTGGTTCCTACCCAATTGGTTTCATTCATAAATTCGTTTCCAAGCTCCTGGTTTAATTTGACAAAGTCAGATCTGACCAGATCTTGATCTGTGAACCATTTTAATTTCAGGAGGTCATTTGAAATGAAACGAAAGCCAAAATGAAGCTACTGAAGAGGGCTTTCACCCACAGTTGAGTTTTCTCAAAAAGGTTTTGTAAAATGGACCAAATCTAACAAACAGTGATTCTGCATGTTTACAGAACTTTATTTACCAAGTAAAATCCGTGACGAATTTGAGGATGAGACCAACGCCAAGTTGTAGATCTTTTCAATACCTATCTGTGGAACATTGAATCACTCGAGTTGGATCTGCACACGAGTTTTGACGGATTTTACAAAATCGTACCAGAATCTGAAACAGCAAGATAGCAGAAATTACTGCAGGGATTTGGACGAACTTTGCTCTAGAACTTCAGATCTGAGGATAGCTCAAACTTCTCCATGCTTGGACCAACATGCACCTGCATCAAGATCCAATCTAGTGAGAGGAGAAAGGAGAAAGAGAGCTGGATTCATCAAAGATTAGGGGAGAAGAGAGTGAGAGGGATGCTCTCATGGTGAGGGGAAGCTTGAGGGAGGAGGGGAGCTGCATCTTGGTGGCTTTCCATGGCCATGGCCGGCCATGGTAGCTAGGAGGAGCAACAGCTCGTGGTGGAGGGAAGGAGGATAGTGTGAGGGAGTGGAGTGTGAGAAAAAATGAAGCAAAGGGGAGAAGTGGCCGGCCAAGCTCCTTATATAGAGGGAGAGGGGTGGCTGCCTCCTTTTTTGATTGGCCAAGGAAGGTGGCTGCCCATTAAATGATTGGGTTAGTTGGGAGGCAAGGCTTGTGGAAGAAGGAAATGAAGATGAAAGAATTTTAGCTCATGCATGCCAAGAGCTTGGCATGGCCGGCTACTTCTTCTTGACAAACACAAGTGATCATGCAAGGTGCAAATGCCACTTTATGTATGTCGGCCAAGGTTGAGGGTTGGGCTGGTTAGCTGAGAGTGGCTTGATGATGCCGTTAAAATAGGAAGAGATATGAGAATAAACATTGGTGCTAAGTTTGAAAAATAAATCCACATGATCAATATATCAATCTGACCAAGAGATGATGGAGGTGATGGTGAGTTTAGACAATTGCAGAGCAAGACTAAGAGAGATGGTGAGTGAAATAACCATATACTCAGAAGGATGAATATGGTGACATGAATCACCAATTCATGAGGTCAAGGTGATGATGGAAAGAAACGGAGGAGTGAGGTATGTATGATGAAATATAAATTGCTCTTCAAATAAGAGGTCAATTGGGAGTGGGTTGAAATACTCCCTGAGTCAAGGGTTTAGTTGAAAGGAGAAGGGAGTCCATTTGGAAGTATCAAATGATCATCCATTTGATCAAGAGTTGAAGAATGAGGGGATACAATGTAAGCCCCAGGAGTAGGAAAACCCAGAGCGCGCAGGTAAGAGGGGTTTATGTGCATGAGGTCACTACAAGGGACCGTGAGGTCGCCTCGCATTCCCAAGCATATGGGTAGGCCAAGCAACAGCTCGACACGCCCATGCACACAACACTCACCTCAAAGGCTCACGGTAGGCTTTCTAGGCCTGAGTGCTTCACCTTCCTGTGCACTTCACACATACACACACTGTGCACAGGATACAAGGGTAGAATACAGCTTGAATATCACAACATGACTATGTACGACACAAAAGATGGAAATAAGGTTCATATATATAGCAACGCTCTAATGAGCAAGATCCAAATGACACTCAGAGGACACATGTCCCAACATTACATCATACATAAGATAGCCAAATAGTCTGGGTACAGACAAGATCCAAATTGGACTAAGAGTCCTGAAGATAATCAAGCGGTGTTCCCATAACCAACATGCCACAGGCTGCTGCCTTAGGAACGATCCTGCTACGCAACGAAGTCGTCGTCCGTGAACTCGACAAAGTAGCCACCTGCGTACTGCTCATCATCTGTCGTACCTGTTTGTCGAAAACCGGGTTCCGGAAAAAGAGGGAGAAAAACGAGGGTAAGTACCAAAGGCACGTACTTGCGAGACAAGACCAGCTATGCTTGCTGGTGGGCGGTGTAAACTTCGCCCGGCTATATGTGGGGTTTAGCGGCAGCAAAGCACTAACCAATAGAGACACGCTACAACATTCATCTATCAGAGAAGGTGAGAGAGCGCATAATCTAGCAGTTCTATACTCTGCAAACATAACCCAGCCAATGCGATCCCCCTTCGCCAAGAGGTATTGCAAAGGCACACACACTTTTGAAAGAGTTTTATTGGCAAATTATTAGCAACATGAAATAAGGTGTAAGTTGTTCTATGATCGAGTTAAACATCTCCAAGTCGTCCATAACCGCGGACACGGCTTATCGATAAGATCTCACCCTGCAGGGATGCACTACTGTACCCATACACGCATGTCCGACTCCACAAGCAAGGGTTTTGAGAAAACTTGCCAGCGAAACCTCGCATCACAACTCCTCCCTTCACCACAGACCAAGTCCAAGAAGCCACCTATCTAGGTTAAAACCGTTTCAGAGCCCGATCGGAACTCCGACGCGAACCTAGCTGTTTGCGTCTACGGCTTTCGGATGGAAACAGTGCCCGCAGGATGAATCCATCCTCAGCAATACGTACCGCGCCTACGAGCGTGCAAGAGACAACAGGGTTACAAGGCACAAAAGGCTTCCCCAAAAATAACTCCATAACATCGGACCACAAAGAAACAAGCTTGCACGCCCGGGAGAAACAAAACTTTACGAACTAGTTGTGGCACTTGGACAATGGAAGCGGTTCCGGTAATAGGTCGAGGGGGGCCCCAGTGAAACCTCCCACGTGTGGTTAGTGCGCTCAGTCTTGGATCAGAAAACAAGAACTCGTCCTAATTATAAAATTGGACACAAGTGAGCCATGGTAAAACCAAATATACAGTTGACCCACCGATGCCTCTTCTTATCCATTTTAATATTAACATTAGGGTGAGCCATGATTATCCCCAACAACAGATATAGCAAGTAAACAACTACCCAACAAGATATCCCAAACATTTCGAGATATCAACAAGACCCTAAACTCGCCTACGACTCGCAAAGCTGGCAAACAACAAACAATGGGTAAGGCGAGGAGGTGTAATTCGGTAATATAGGGCAACAGGTGGAATAGGACACGTGACACAACAGAATCGCAACATAGGGATAGCAATAGGTCAAAAGAGCATGAAAATGTAAAATAGGTGAAGGGGTGGGCTCGCCTGTCAGATCAAAGGTAGAAGCACCGACACGATCCTCCTGGGGGTGCTCGTACTCCTGCTCGAACTGCTCTGCGTCGGTGTCTACTCGAGAAGAACCAAATAGCACATACAAGGAAAGTAAAGGCACAATCAATACAAGTATGAAATGCGCAATATGATGCATGAGGTGCAAGGGTTTCATACATAGCAAAATTAAGTGGGGTGTTCAAAGGTAGCATGAAATGTTAGAACACCCACACATGGCATTTAGTTCTTTGATACAATTTCCAAAAAGGTGGTTTAGTGCGCCGGCCAAGATTTGAACCATGGGCGCCCTGGCAGATGAAAAGGAGCGGTACCAGTGTGCTGCTGTGAAGATTTTGTACAGATACGGGGTCTAGGCAAAATATGGTGTAAGCAAAGGATAAGCGAAAAATTGTCACCGAAAACCGAAAAACGTGACAGTGCAGTTCCTGTAGGTAGCGATACGCACGGATATTAAAGTCGTGGCTGCGACGAATATATGCGTCGATTTGCAAAAAGAAAACCACCGTGGTGTAGCTGGATGTGGGAAGTGTCTAGTGGTTCCTTTGGTTCGTGCTGAGAAGGAGTGCAACGTCGGTGAGACTCGTCGGAAAAACGGAACGTGACACGGTGAGGAACAGTGAATCGAAAGCGAACTTAGAAATCGTTTTTCTGGACCAGACTTTGAACGAGGATGGCGTCGTCTACAGCCGATGAAAACGAGTGCTTCCAAAACGAAAGTTGTAGCCTTCACTCTCAGCTATCCAACGGTGTGAAGAACACGTGCTGGAGTACCCTGTGCTAGCAATGAGATGCGTCGGAAGGCGGAGCCACAACACACACGACGAACAGCAAAAACTGCCAACATATTTTCGGGTGAACTTTGATTGACGATGGCGTCGCGAATATCGCACCGTTTTGGATGATTCAAAAACTGAGATGTAGCCTGAGATGTTGTGCATCTAGAGGTACAAAGATCTCGTCTTTGGAGAGGCTTGTAACGCCGGGTAAAGCGCCGGAAGATGGTGCCGTGAGGAAACGAAACTGGGTGTTTCATATTTCGTTTTCGGTTTCAACAATCTTCCTCGATCTCGTTTCCTTCCTCTCGTTTCTGCCTCGATCCGATGATGCTTTGGCATGCAGGGGAAGGAGAGGAAGGTGGGGTGCTCACCGAGGTTTGCTTGGTGTCGAGAGAGGGAGGCGGAGGAGGTGCTGGCCGGCGTAGACGAAGGGGACGGCCGGGCTGATGTTGGACAGGAAGAAGCTCCGCGTCCTTGTGCAGCCTGCCGTCCTTGGAGCTCCGAGGAGGAGATGCAGGTCGAGGAGGGGATGATCGGGATGTGTCCCGTGCTCGGGTACCGGCGAGAGGGGTCATGGTACTCATGGCGGCGGTGGTGGCCGGCGGTGTGCCGCGGTGGTTTGTCCGGGGAGAAGTGGCGGCGGCTTCTCGGCTTGGAGGAGGAAGAGAGGTAGGGTTCTTGTCGGGGTTGGTGAGGAGGAGGGGAAAGTGGTGAACAGGTGGAGATGCTCACGCTACGGCGTGCTCCTGTACAAGAAGAAAAGACCAGATGGAGTCGTTTGTTTGGTCAATTTGGGTCCGGTTAGAGGTAGGACTAGAGTTGGGCTAGCTTATTTTTTTTCTTTTATTCCTTTTTCTTTCTCAGATTTTATTTGAACCATTGGAAAACAAATTTGGATTTGAAACAAAGATAGAGACAAGTGAGAGGAATAGTTTCAACATAAATATTTTTATTTGTAAACAAGACAAACATTTTGAACATTGCAAATACATGCTTAAGTTGATTAATTGCAAAGTAAGATATTAAAGAGAGGGGTTTAATATCAACCCATATTTACTAGAAAAATTGGCATGACATTTTTGAAAAAGGTCAAGTGGTAGGAAATAGGTTTAGGCTTTGGCTTTTCTTGTAACATCACAAGTGGTGAGATGAAACAAGAGGAAGAAGGAGGGAGAACAACACTTAAAATAAAGAACAACAAAAACCAAAATGCAATTTGATAAAAAACCAAAGGTGACATGATATGACATGCATGATGCAAATATGATGCATAAACATGGAAAGTAAAGATGGTAGCTCACTTGGGATGTTACAAACGCCCCCCCTTGAAGGAATCGCGCCCCGAGATTCTCAGGTAGAAGAGAAAAAGGACGGGTACTCGGAACGGAGTTGATCTTCACGTTCCCAGGTTGCTTCTTTATCAGAATAGTGCGACCACTGCACCTTGAGGAACTTGACAGAGTTGTTGCGAGTTCGACGTTCAGCTTCATCAAGAATCCGAACGGGATGCTCTTTGTAGGAGAGGTCTTCTTGGAGGTCAATGGACTCGTGATCAACTGCACGGCCCGGATCTTTGAAGCACTTCTTGAGCTGTGACACGTGGAAGGCATCGTGCACTTTTGAGAGCTTCTCAGGAAGTTCAAGGAGGTAAGCGACTTCACCACGCTTTGCTAGAACTTTGAAGGGACCAATGTATCTTGGCGCCAGCTTGCCTTTGATACCAAAGCGATGAGTACCCCTCATAGGAGTAACACGAAGGTAGGCTTGATCACCAGGATGATATAACATATCACGGTGCTTGCTATCATAATAGCTTTTCTACCGAGATTGTGCTATCTTTAGATTATCACGAATGATTCGCACCTTTTCTTCAGCCTCGTTGATGACATCGGGGCCAAAGATTTTCCTTTCACCGGTTTCAGACCAGTTTAGAGGTGTTCTGCATTTGCGACCATAGAGAGCTTCGAAAGGTGCCATGCCCAAACTTGCTTGATAGCTGTTGTTGTAGGAGAACTCAGCGAAAGGAAGGCATTCTTCCCATTTCATGCCGAAGGAGATAACACAAGCACGGAGCATGTCCTCAAGAATCTGATTGACTCTTTCAACTTGCCCACTCGTTTGTGGATGGTAAGCTGTGCTGAAAAGCAGATTAGTTCCCATAGCCTTCTGAAAGATTGCCCAAAATATGTAAGTTAAGATGCTTCCACGATCAGAGCTTATTTCCAAGGGAACACCATGAAGAGAGACGATCTTTGCGGTGAACAGCTCACCCCACTGACGAGCAGAGAATGTTTCTATCACAGGAAGGAAGTGAGCGACCTTGGAAAGGCGGTCGCTCACTACAAAGATAGCATCATTGCCTTTGCGAGACTTTGGAAAACCAGTTATGAAGTCCATCTCAATCTTATCCCATTTCCACTCAGGAATCTTCAGGGGTTGGAGGACACCGCAGGTCTCTCGATGTTACGCTTTAACACGGCGACGGACATCACACTCGAGACATAGCGAGCAATATCACTTTTCATCCTAGTCCACCAATAGGTAGACTTGATATCGAGGTACATCTTTGTGTCGCCTTGGATGTATAGAAAGAGGAGTGTCATGAGCTTCTTTGAGAATGAGGCTTCTCGTGTTTGAATCCTTTGGAATAACGATTCGACCTTGGAAGAAGAGAGTTCCTTTGTCGTCGATAGAGAAGGACTTGTACTTGGGCTCGTGCATGTTCTCTTTGATGTTTTTGATACAACCATCTCTTAGTTGTCCTGCTCGTATCTTATCTTCAAGAGTTTGCGTGATCACCAAGTTTGCAAGGTAGCCTTGGGGAACAAGCTCAAGATTCAATTTCCTGAATTCTTCATAAAGAGCAGGTTGACTTTCTTGAATCATGAGGTTGTTGCAATAGGACTTGCGACTAAGGGCGTCACCATGACATTAGCTTTGCTCGGAGTGTAGCTGATAGAGAGATCAAAGTCCTTGATGGTTTCCATCCATCTCGTTTGACGGAGGTTCAAGTTGGGTTGTGTGAAGATGTATTTGAGACTCTTGTGGTCGGTGAAGATCTCACATTTGTTGCCCAACAAGTATTGACGCCATGTTATTAAAGCATGTAACACTACTGCAAGCTCAAGATCATGTGTGGGATAGTTGAGTTCATGCTTTTTCAATCGACGAGAAGCATACGCCACAACTTGACGTTCTTGCATGAGGACGGCACCTAGTCCATGAAGAGAAGCATCACGTAATATCCGGAAAGGTTTAGAAGTATACGGAAGAACAAGGACAGTGTGGAAGTGAGCTTACGCGAGGAGGTCAAAACTTTCTTGGCATTGAGGAGACCAAAGGAACTTCTTGTCTTTCTTCAGGAGATCGGTAAGAGGCTTGGTGATCTTGGAGAAATTCTCAACAAAGCGACGGCAGTAACTTGCCAAACCGAGGAAACTTCTCACTTGCTTGACATTCTTCGGAGGAAGCCATTCAACGATTGCCTTGACTAAGCCAGGATTGACAAAGCAATGCCTTTTCCAGAAATGACATGGCCAAGATAGACGACTTGAGGAAGCCAGAATTCGCATTTGGAGAACTTGGCATAGAGGCGATGTTCACGAAGCTTCATGAGGATGAGGCGAAGATGCTCTTCATGCTCCTCATTGGACTTGGAGTAGACAAGGATATCATCGAGATAGACTACCACAAACTTGTCGAGGTACTCCATGAAAATGTAGTTCATCAACCGAGAGAAAGTGGCGGGAGCATTGGTGAGACCAAAGGACATGACAGCAGTATTCATAGAGGCCATACCGAGTTTTGAAGGTCAGTCTTGGGTACATCCTCCTTGCGGATTTTGATTTGGTGATAACCACTTCTCAAATCCATCTTAGAGAACACAGTTGCACCCGCAAGCTGATCAAATAGCTCATTGATGCGAGGAAGAGGATATGTATTCTTGATCGTTTTCTCATTGAGAGGACGGTAGTCAACCACCAATCGATCGCTTTATCCTTTTTCTTGACGAAGATGGTAGGACATCCCCATGGAGAAGTGCTTGTTGAATGAAACCAAGTTTTTGCAACTCGTTAAGTCGCTTCTTGAGTTCAGCCAACTCATTTGGACCCATTTTGTATGGCCGCTTTGAGATAGGAGCTGTTCCGGGCTCTAGTTCAATGACGAACTCAACAGCCACTGTCAGAGGCATACACGGAAGTTCTTCGGGAAAGACATCGGGAAAGTCGCAAACCACCGGTATAGACTCAAGCTCCTAAGAGAGCTAGGATTCAAAGCGAAGAGCCGAATCAAGGTGTCTCAGAAGGTGAATAGACTATGTGGCCTGTCGAAGTAGGAAGAGAAACTGAATGCTTGGCACAATCAATTACAGCTTTGTTGGCCTTCAACCAATCCATGCCGAGAATGACATCAATGTCTGAATTGCCGAGAGCTATGAGTGAAGCAAGAAACATACGGCTTCCGATGAGAATTTGATTCCCATGGCTTATCTTGGAAACTGTCATCTGCGCTCCCGGGGAGTTCACCATGAGCTTATTGGGCAAAGGAACCAAAGGCAAACCATGAGATAGAGCAAACTTTTGAGAGACAAAGGAAAGTCTTTGCTCCGTATCAAACGAGAACTTTTCTTTGAGATCGAGTTCACGGGAAGAACACCAAGCACGATGTCGGGTGCCCTTTTAGCTTGGACAAATTGTGACATTGTTCACCCATACACTTCTCGTACCGTGCTTATTGTTATAGTTGAAAGCCTTTGACGGAGCAGGAACACGAACCATCGCCTTTGTTGGAGGGCAAGGTTGTATTGGAGGATGCTTGTTTTGGGGACAGTGAATTGAAATATGTCCCGGATCACCGCACTTGAAACATGCTCTTGAGGAAGGATTAGGACCCATTGGTCTTGCTAGAACTTCAGAACTAGGCCTTTGCTGAGCATCAACACGGTGACTTTGCTTAGCTTGACTGCCAGACCTTTGATGAACTTGAGAGGCCCTTGGAACAACAACATGGGTGGGAGGGCGGGAAACAAAACCACTCGGTTCAGGCATGTACGTGGGTTGTGCAGGAGCAGCATAAGGAACCCAAATCCTACGTTTCCGAGGAGGCATAGCAGTTGTTGAGGAAGAAGCTGCTTCACGAGAGCGCTTACGAGACTCTTCTAGCATTGCACGACCATACTCTTCTTGGAGCGCTGTGTTAACGAGCTCCTCGAAGGTATTGCACTTGACCAAGAGTATAGCATACTTGATCTCTGGGTTCAGGCCTTTGCGAAACATGGCTTGCTTTTTGGCATCCGTAGATACCTCATCTCCAGCATAACGAGCCAGTTTTAAGAAAGCATCTCTATAAGCCAAAGACAGTTGTTGTCGCCTTGAGACAAATTGCGTAACTCTTCTCGCTTTCTCTCCATGATGTCAGTCGGGGATGTGATGACGCTTGAAGAGTAGTCAAACTCATCCCAGGTAGTGATTGCATCTGGTGCTTTCATCAGCAGATGATTGTCCCACCATGCGGCTGAGACTCCACGAAGAAGATAAGTCACATAAGGAACACGGTCCTCATCAGCCACATGTGCCACACTGATAGTCTTGTTCATCTCGCGTAACCAATCATCAGCATCAATTGGCTCTGCGGTGACATCAAAAGTGCGCGGGTTGAGCTGGAGAAACTCTTGAATAGTGACACGTGCATTGCCACCATTGATTCTATCCTGGTTTAGCTGCATCTGATTTAGGACTTGCGCCATTTTAACTAGAGCTTGGTCCATTTCAGGTGGAGGATCATCTTCACCACTCTCCATTCTGAGTAAAGACACCAAGGTTAGCACAATCATGGATAATGAAAAACCCAATATTAGTGCTTAACGGGAACTTCAGAAGATAACAAGAGACATGACATAGCTATCATCAATGTACAAGAATTCAAGCACACGAGAACTAGCCATAACATGTAGAAGGTTAGAAGGATAGCAATAAGAATATTTCACAGATCTCGCAAGATAGTGATATGTAGCTATACAGAACTTTAGCATTAACAAGTGTCAATAACTTAGGTCGTGTTGACACTAGTTATGCATATTGGAGGAGAACAACAAGGTAAAAGCTTGACGAAACAACTCCGGAGAAGGAAGGTTGATGTATGCACCGGAACAAAGAAGTGGTCGAGATAGCACCAACACAACAGAGAGAGCATGTTGGCATGAAAATACCAACATTGCAAAGGAACAGATTATATGGTGGAGATTGATAGCAGATGATATTGAAGTAACCATAGTACAGAAAATTTTCAAAAAACACTTTTCCCTATGGCACTATGGTTTCCCCGAACACGTCCAAACCTAGGTGAAACAAGATAAGAATAGAGTAAAACCGTTACACGTCCTTACCAGAGGGTGGGTGGGTGGGGTAAGAAATAAAAGCAGAATTCCTACTCTCGCGCATAATTTTTCCTATGTAGCTACTAAAATATGAGTTTCTAGACACAACTTCGTCCGCTGCAAGGGCTCCTAAAGCGATCCCCGCTCTGATACCAAGTCTGTAAGCCCCAGGAGTAGGAAAACCCAGAGCGCGCAGGTAAGAGGGGTTTATGTGCATGAGGTCACTACAAGGGACCGTGAGGTCGCCTCGCATTCCCAAGCATATGGGTAGGCCAAGCAACAGCTCGACACGCCCATGCACACAACACTCACCTCAAAGGCTCACGGTAGGCTTTCTAGGCCTGAGTGCTTCACCTTCCTGTGCACTTCACACATACACACACTGTGCACAGGATACAAGGGTAGAATACAGCTTGAATATCACAACATGACTATGTACGACACAAAAGATGGAAATAAGGTTCATATATATAGCAACGCTCTAATGAGCAAGATCCAAATGACACTCAGAGGACACATGTCCCAACATTACATCATACATAAGATAGCCAAATAGTCTGGGTACAGACAAGATCCAAATTGGACTAAGAGTCCACGAAGATAATCAAGCGGTGTTCCCATAACCAACATGCCACAAAGTCGTCGCCTTAGGAACGATCCTGCTACGCAACGAAGTCGTCGTCCGTGAACTCGACAAAGTAGCCACCGCGTCTTGCTCATCATCTGTCGTACTGTTTGTCGAAACCGGGTTCCGAAAAAGAGGGAGAAAAACGAGGGTAAGTACCAAAGGCACGTACTTGCGAGACAAGACCACGCTATGCTTGTCGGTGGGCGGTGTAAACTTCGCCCGGCTATATGTGGGGTTTAGCGGCAGAAAGCACTAACCAATAGAGACACGCTACAACATTCATCTATCGGAGAAGGTGAGAGAGCGCATAATCTAGCGCTTCTATACTCGCAAACATAACCCGACCAATGCGATCCCCTTCGCCAAGAGGTATTGCAAAGGCACACACACTTTTGAAAGAGTTTTATTGGCAAATTATTAGCAACATGAAATAAGGTGTAAGTTGTTCTATGATCGAGTTAAACATCTCCAAGTCGTCCATAACCGCTTATATTACCCGCTTATCGATAAGATCTCACCCTGCAGGGATGCACTACTGTACCCATACACGCATGTCCGACTCCACAAGCAAGGGTTTTGAGAAAACTTGCCAGCGAAACCTCGCATCACAACTCCTCCCTTCACCACAGACCAAGTCCAAGAAGCCACCTATCTAGGTTAAAACCGCTTTGCAGCCCGATCGGAACTCCGACGCGACCTAGCCGCTATGCGTCTACGGCTTTCGGATGGAAACAGTGCCCGCAGGATGAATCCATCCTCAGCAATACGTACCGCGCCTACGAGCGTGCAAGAGACAACAGGGTTACAAGGCACAAAAGGCTTCCCCAAAAATAACTCCATAACATCGGACCACAAAGAAACAAGCTTGCACGCCCGGGAGAAACAAAACTTTACGAACTAGTTGTGGCACTTGGACAATGGAAGCGGTTCCAGTAATAGGTCGAGGGGGGCCCCAGTGAAACCTCCCACGTGTGGTTAGTGCGCTCAGTCTTGGATCAGAAAACAAGAACTCGTCCTAATTATAAAATTGGACACAAGTGAGCCATGGTAAAACCAAATATACAGTTGACCCACCGATGCCTCTTCTTATCCATTTTAATATTAACATTAGGGTGAGCCATGATTATCCCCAACAACAGATATAGCAAGTAAACAACTACCCAACAAGATATCCCAAACATTTCGAGATATCAACAAGACCCTAAACTCGCCTACGACTCGCAAAGCTGGCAAACAACAAACAATGGGTAAGGCGAGGAGGTGTAATTCGGTAATATAGGGCAACAGGTGGAATAGGACACGTGACACAACAGAATCGCAACATAGGGATAGCAATAGGTCAAAAGAGCATGAAAATGTAAAATAGGTGAAGGGGTGGGCTCGCCTGTCAGATCAAAGGTAGAAGCACCGACACGATCCTCCTGGGGGTGCTCGTACTCCTGCTCGAACTGCTCTGCGTCGGTGTCTACTCGAGAAGAACCAAATAGCACATACAAGGAAAGTAAAGGCACAATCAATACAAGTATGAAATGCGCAATATGATGCATGAGGTGCAAGGGTTTCATACATAGCAAAATTAAGTGGGGTGTTCAAAGGTAGCATGAAATGTTAGAACACCCACACATGGCATTTAGTTCTTTGATACAATTTTAGTTTGGTTAAACCAGGGATGATGCTAATGATGCATGACATTGTTAAATTTGAATTCCTCTCACTTTTCTGATAAATTTCGATATAAAGTTTGTCAAATTCGGAGTTGTAGACAGGAAGTTATGAATTATGCAACAATAATCAAGTTTAGTCCAGATTTGAAATTGACACAATTTTAGTTGTTCAAAAGATAAAACAGATTTTATAAACATTTAGATTAGGTTTTTCTAATACTCCTGGATATCAAGTTTGTATGAATTGGAGTTTATAAAGTAGGTTTTTAAAACGAAACAGAAAGGTGCTGGGAGCAAAAACAATACAACAGTAAGGGATAAAGAAATTTTCCAAAAAGGTGGTTTAGTGCGCCGGCCAAGATTTGAACCATGGGCGCCCTGGCAGATGAAAAGGAGCGGTACCAGTGTGCTGCTGTGAAGATTTTGTACAGATACGGGGTCTAGGCAAAATATGGTGTAAGCAAAGGATAACTGAAAAATTGTCACTGAAAACTGAAAAACGTGACAGCTGCAGATTCCTGTAGGTAGCGATACGCACGGATATTAAAGTCGTGGCTGCGACGAATATATTCGTCGATTTGCAAAAAGAAAACCACCGTGGTGTAGCTGGATGTGGGAAGTGTCTAGTGGTTCCTTTGGTTCGTGCTGAGAAGGAGTGCAACGTCGGTGAGACTCGTCGGAAAAACGGAACGTGACACGGTGAGGAACAGCTGAACTGAAAACTGAACAGAAACTGTTTTCTGGACCAGACTTTGAACGAGGATGGCGTCGTCTACAGCCGATGAAAACGAGTGCTTCCAAAACGAAAGTTGTAGCCTTCACTCTCAGCTATCCAACGGTGTGAAGAACACGTGCTGGAGTGCCCTGTGCTAGCAATGAGATGCGTCGGAAGGCGGAGCCACAACACACACGACGAACAGCAAAAACTGCCAACATATTTTCGGGTGAACTTTGATTGACGATGGCGTCGCGAATATCGCACCGTTTTGGATGATTCAAAAACTGAGATGTAGCCTGAGATGTTGTGCATCTAGAGGTACAAAGATCTCGTGCTGGAGAGGCTTGTAACGCCGGGTAAAGCGCCGGGAAGATGGTGCTGTGAGGAAACGAAAACTGGGTGTTTCATATTTCGTTTTCGGTTTCAACAATCTTCCTCGATCTCGTTTCCTTCCTCTCGTTTCTGCCTCGATCCGATGATGCTTTGGCATGCAGGGGAAGGAGAGGAAGGTGGGGTGCTCACCGAGGTTTGCTTGGTGTCGAGAGAGGGAGGCGGAGGAGGTGCTGGCCGGCGTAGACGAAGGGGACGGCCGGGCTGATGTTGGACAGGAAGAAGCTCCGCGTCCTTGTACTGGCCCTGCCGTCCTTGGAGCTCCGAGGAGGAGATGCAGGTCGAGGAGGGGATGACTGGGATGTGTCCCGTGCTCAGGTACCAGCGAGAGGGGTCATGGTAATCATGGCGGCGGTGGTGGCCGGCGGTGTGCTGCGGTAGTTTGTCCAGGGAGAAGTGGCGGCGGCTTCTCAGCTTGGAGGAGGAAGAGAGGTAGGGTTCTTGCTGGGGTTGGTGAGGAGGAGGGGAAAGTGGTGAGCAGGTGGAGATGCTCACGCTACAGCGTGCTCCTGTACAAGAAGAAAAGACCAGATGGAGCTGGCTGTTTTTGGCTGGGCTGGTCCGGTTAGAGGTAGGACTAGAGTTGGGCTAGCTTCTTTTATTTCTTTTATTCCTTTTTCTTTCTCAGATTTTATTTGAATCATTGGAAAACAAATTTGGATTTGAAACAAAGATAGAGACAAGTGAGAGGAATAGTTTCAACATAAATATTTTTATTTGTAAACAAGACAAACATTTTGAACATTGCAAATACATGCTTAAGTTGATTAATTGCAAAGTAAGATATTAAAGAGAGGGGTTTAATATCAACCCATATTTACTAGAAAAATTGGCATGACATTTTTGAAAAAGGTCAAGTGGTAGGAAATAGGTTTAGGCTTTGGCTTTTCTTGTAACATCACAAGTGGTGAGATGAAACAAGAGGAAGAAGGAGGGAGAACAACACTTAAAATAAAGAACAACAAAAACCAAAATGCAATTTGATAAAAAACCAAAGGTGACATGATATGACATGCATGATGCAAATATGATGCATAAACATGGAAAGTAAAGATGGTAGCTCACTTGGGATGTTACATACAATGTGGTAGATCAGATATGTACACAAGATGTGCAAGAGTGATCATTTGAAATGGATTTATTTGAAAGGTATATGGAACACCTCAATTGTTTAGGGACAATTGGGAATGAACTCAAGTGGAATGGAATTTGAAAATGTTGAGAGAAAACTAGTTGGAACATAGGAGTTCAAAATATTCTACTTACTTTCCCAAGTAAAGTAGAGTTTTTCTCAAAAGTTAAATAAACAAGAGGAAAACAAGAAATGGTATAGGTACCATAAACAAGCTTTTTGTTAAAACAAGGCAAAATAGAAATAATGTTTTAGAAATCAGTAATTGGTAGAAATGGGATGAAAAACAAAACCCATTTCAGTTCTTTGTTTTGTTTAAAGAAATTTCTTGAAAATATTTAATAAAACTGGAAGTAGTTTTGTGATCAAAACTAGAGAAGGAAAACAATAGGGTTTTTGAGGAGGAAAAACTAATTTAGGGAGGAGTGTTCTCAAGGGTAGATGATGGCTACAAAATGTATCCATCATTCCCACTCTTGGTTTTGTGAAGATTAAACTTGAATAAAAACAAGAGGTAAAAGTAAAGAAAGTGATCTAGTGCAGAAACACTGGAGAAGGTATGAGATCAAGTTGAATATAGGAGTTGCAAGGATAGACTGAGACATGCAAGACGTGGAGGTTGAAGAGGATGTTGCATAGATGAGATCCATGCATTGAAGTCAACAACAACAACAGTGGTGGGTGCTTAGAGATCAACTGCCAAAAATTGGAATCCTTGAAGTCTGACAAAACAGATTGTTGACTTGGCCTCAAAACCATCAAGGATAAGAGAGTATAGAGGGATTTAGTTCAAGGCAAGGACATGGTTGAGAAGTGCTCAAGATATGGTAGATTTAGGACCAAGTGCATTGCTTTAGATTACAAGGGAAAGATATGATAAGGAGCAGATGATTCCAAGTTTTGAATTAAGGATGATTTGAGCTAGATTGCACAAACAGGAAAATCAAGATGGCACACTCATGTTGCTCTCAGGAGAAGGGTTTCATGCAGCAAAAAGGAAAACAACTTTTCCTAAGTCACACATGTGTTTTTATTAGGTGAATTGCTTGTATTACCACTAGGGGTGTTGTTCTATGAGGTGGCTCAAGACAAAACTCAACAAGCAATCAAGACAATACATCTACCAACAGATCAAAGCAATTCATCACAACAAACAGATCAAGGCAATTCATCTAATTAGTCTTTAGAAAAAGTTTTTGTTCCCCCTAATTTTTGCAATAAGGACAATTAATTAAGGTTGCAAAAGTTGGGGTGTTACAGGGGCCCTGGTGGGGCGAGACAATAGGGGCGCGGCCCCCCTCTTGGCCGCGCCGCCACCATGTGTGGTGGCCCTGGGCCTCCCCTCTGGTCTCACTCTGGCTTTCTGGAAGCTTCAGGGAAAAATAAGGTTATGGGCGTTGATTTCGTCCAATTCCGAGAATATTTCCTTACTAGGATTTCTGAAACCAAAAACAGCAGAAAACAGGAACTGGCACTTCGGCATCTTGTCAATAGGTTAGTTCCGGAAAACGCATAAAATCATCATAAAGTGTGAACAAAACATGTAGGTATTGTCATAAAACAAGCATGGAACATCAGAAATTATAGATACGTTGGAGACGTATCAGCCCCCTCCCCACAAGGCGGCGCGGCCAGGGCAGGGCCCGCGCCGGCCTATGGGGGGCCATGGCGGCTCTCCTCGGCTCCTCCTTTTGGCTGGCTCATTCTTCTGGAAAAATAAGATCTTCGATGTAATTTCCGTCAATTGTTGATCTCCAGAAATATTGCATTCTGACGGTGCTTTTTCCAGCAGAATCCTGACTCCGGTGAATGATTCTCCAATAATCATGAAACATGCAAAATAGGTGATATAACATAAGTATCATCTCTAAATATGAAATATATCAATGAATAACAGTAAATTATGATATAAAATAGTGATGCAAAATGGACGTATCAACTCCCCCCAAGCTTAGACTTTGCTTGTCCCCAAGCGAAACTGAACTCAGTAAACAAGACCACATGTTTATGGAGTGAAGAGTCGATAAATAAAATACGGACAAGAAGCATCATATTAATTCACACAAGACATTCTAGTGAACAACTGCTGCGCGTAGTAGACGTATGTCTTTCCGTTCAACACGCGTCCGTTGGGAACCCCAAGAGGAAGGTGTGATGCGTAGAGCAGTGAGTTTCCCTCAGTAAGAAACCAAGGTTTATCAAACCAGTAGGAGTCAAGAAGCACGTCGAAGGTTGATGGCAGTGGAGTGTAGTGCGGCGCAACACCAGGGATTCCGGAGCCAACGTGGAACCTGCACAACACAACCAAATTACTTTGCCCCAACGTGACAGTGAGGTTGTCAATCTCACCGGCTTGCTGTAAGAAAGGATTAGATGTATAGTGTGGATGATGATGTTTGCAGAGAACAGTAGAACGAGTATTGCAGTAGATTATATTCGATGTAAAGAATGGACCGGGGTCCACAGTTCACTAGTGGTGTCTCTCCCATAAGATAAATAGCATGTTGGGTGAACAAATTACAGTTGGGCAATTGACAAATAAATAGGGCATGACCATGCACATACATGTTATGATGAGTATTGTGAAATTCAATTGGGCATTACGACAAAGTACATAGACCGCTATCCAGCATGCATCTATGCCTAAAAAGTCCACCTTCAGGTTATCATCCGAACCCCCTCCAGTATTAAGTTGCAAACAACAGACAATTGCATTAAGTATGGTGCGTAATGTAATCAACAAATACATCCTTAGACATAGCATTGATGTTTTATCCCTAGTGGCAACAGCACATACACAACCTTAGGGGTTGCTATCACTCCCCCAGATTTAATGGAGACATGAACCCACTATCGAGCATAAATACTCCCTCTTGGAGTTACAAGTATCAACTTGGCCAGAGCCTCTACTAGCAACGGAGAGCATGCAAGATCATAAAAAACGCATAGATAGATTGATAATCAACATAGCATAGTATTCCATATTCATCGGATCCCAACAAACGCAACATGTAGCATTACAAATAGATGATCTTGATCATGTTAGGCAGCTCACAAGATCCAACAATGATAGCACAATTAGGAGAAGACAACCATCTAGCTACTGCTATGGACCCATAGTCCAGGGGTGAACTACTCACACATCACTCCGGAGGTTACCATGGTGGTGAAGAGTCCTCCGGGAGATGATTCCCCTCTCCGGCAGGGTGCCGGAGGCGATCTCCTGAATCCCCCGAGATGGGATTGGCGGCGGCGGCGTCTCTGGAAGGTTTTCCGTATCGTGGCTCTCGGTACTGGGGTATTCGCGAGGAAGACTTTAAGTAGGCGGAAGGGCGGAGTCGGAGGGCTGACGGGGGCCCCACACGCTAGGGCCGCGCGGGCCCCCCCTGGGCCGCGCCACCCTAGTGTGGCGGCGCCTCGTCGCCCCACTTCGGTTCCCTTACGGTGTTCTGGAAGCTTCGTGGAAAAATAGGCCCCTGGGCGTTGATTTCGTCCAATTCCGAGAATATTTCCTTACTAGGATTTCTGAAACCAAAAAGCAATGACAAAGACAAGCGGCTCTTCGGCATCTCGTTAATAGGTTAGTGCCGGAAAATGCATAAATATGACATAAAGTATGTATAAAACATGTGAGTATCATCATAAAAGTAGCAGGGAACATAAGAAATTATCGATACGTTGGAGACGTATCAGCATCCCCAAGCTTAGTTCCTACTCGTCCCGAGTAGGTAAACGATAACAAAGATAATTTCTGAAGTGACATGCCATCATAATCTTGATCAATACTATTGTAAGCACATGTAATGAATGCAGCGATTCGAAGCAATGTAAATGCAATGAGTAAACAATTGAATCATATAGCAAAGACTTTTCATGAATAGTACTTTCAAGACAAGCATCAATAAGTCTTGCATAAGAGTTAACTCATAAAGCAATAAATTCATAGTAAAGGCATTGAAGCAACACAAAGGAAGATTAAGTTTCAGCGGTTGCTTTCAACTTATAACATGTATATCTCATGGATATTGTCAACAAAAAGTAATATAATAAGTGCAATATGCAAGTATGTAGGAATCAATGCACAGTTAACACAAGTGTTTGCTTCTAAGATAGAAGGAAATGGGTGAACTGACTCAACATAAAAGTAGAAGAAAGGCCCTTCGTAGAGGGAAGCATTGATTGCTATATTTGTGCTAGAGCTTTTATTTTGAAAACAAGAAACAATTTTGTCAACGGTAGTAATAAAGCATATGTATCATGTAAATTATATCCTACAAGTTGCAAGCCTCATGCATAGATTACCAATAGTGCCCGCACCTTGTCCTAATTAGCTCGGATTACCTGGATTATCATCGCAATACATATGTTTTAACCAAGTGTCACAAAGGGGTACCTCTATGCCGCCTGTACAAAGTTCTAAGGAGAAAGCTCGCATTGGATTTCTCGCTTTTGATTATTCTCAACTTAGACATCCATACCGGGACAACATAGACAACAGATAATGGACTCCTCTTTAATGCATAAGCATTTAGCAACAAATAATATTCTCATATGAGGTTGAGGATAGTTGTCCAAAACTGAAACTTCCACCATGAATCATGGCTTTAGTTAGCGGCCCAATGTTCTTCTCTAACAATATGCATACTCAAACCATTCAACTCATGGTAAATCGCCCTTACTTCAGACAAGACGAACATGCATAGTAACTCACATGATATTCAACAAAGTGTAGTTGATGGCGTCCCCAGGAACATGGTTATCGCTCAACAAGCAACTTAATAAGAAATAAGATGCATAAGTACATATTCAATACCACAATAGTTTTTAGGCTATTTGTCCCATGAGCTATATATTGCAAAGATAAATAATAGAGATTTTAAAGGTAGCACTCAAGCAATTTACTTTGGAATGGCGGAGAAATACCATGTAGTAGGTAGGTATGGTGGACACAAGTGGCATAGTGTTTGGCTCAAGGATTTTGGATGCATGAGAAGTATTCCCTCTCAATACAAGGCTTAGGTTAGCAAGGTTGTTTAAAGCAAACACAAGTATGAACCGGTACATCAAAACTCACATAAAAGACATATTGTAAGCATTATAAGACTCTACACTGTCTTCCTTGTTGTTCAACCCTTACTAGAAAATATCTAGACCTTAGAGAGACCAATCATGCAAACAAAATTTTAACAAGCTCTATGTATTTCTTCACTAATAGGTGCAAAGTATATGATGCAAGAGCTTAAATATGAGCACAACAATTGCCAAGTATCACATTATTCAAGATATTATACCAATTACCACATGTAGCATTTCCCGTTTCCAACCATATAACAATTTAACGAAGCAGTTCAACCTTCGCCATGAATATTATGAGTAAAGCCTAAGGACATATTTGTCCATATGCAACAGCGGAGCGTGTCTCTCTCCGACACAATGAATGCTAGGATCCAACTTTATTCAAACAAAACAAAAATAAAAACATACAGACGCTCCAAGCAAAGCACATAAGATGTGATGGAATAAAAATATAGTTTCATTAGAGGAACCTGATAATGTTGTCGATGAAGAAGGGGATGCCTTGGGCATCCCCAAGCTTAGACGCTTGAGTCTTCTTGGAATATGCAGGGATGAACCACCGGGGCATCCCCAAGCTTAGAGCTTTCACTCTCCTTGATCATATTGTATCATCCTCCTCTCTTGATCCTTGAAAACTTCCTCCACACCAAACTCAAAACAAACTCATTAGAGGGTTAGTGCATAATCAAAATTCACATGTTCAGAGGTGACATAATCATTCTAAACACTTCTGGACATTGCACAAAGCTACTGAAAGTTAATGGAATAAAGAAATCCATCAAGCATAGCAAAACAGGCAATGCGAAACAAAAGGCAGAATCTGTCAAAACAGAACAGTCCGTAAAGACGAATTTTATAGGTGCACCAGACTTGCTCAGATGAAAATACTCAAATTTAATGAAAGTTGCGTACATATCTGAGGATCACTCTCGTAAATTGGCAAAATTTTCTGAGTTAGCTACAGAAACTATTGCTCAAATTCGTGACAGCAAGAAATCTGTTTCTGCGCAGCAATCCAAATCTAGTATGAACCTTACTATCAAAGACTTTACTTGGCACAACAATGCAACAAAACTAAGATAAGGAGAGGTTGCTACAGTAGTAACAACTTCTAAGACTCAAATATAAAACAAAAGTGCTATAGTAAAATCATGGGTTGTCTCCCATAAGCGCTTTTCTTTAACGCCTTTCAGCTAGGCGCAGAAAGTGTGTATCAAGTGTTATCAAGAGATGAAGCATTAGCATCATAATTTGTTCTAATGATAGAATCAAAAGGTAACTTCATTCTCTTTCTAGGGAAGTGTTCCATACCTTTCTTGAGAGGAAGTTGATATTTAATATTACCTTCCTTCATATCAATAATAGCACCAACAGTTCGAAAAAAAGGTCTTCCCAATATAATGGGACAAGATGCATTGCATTCAATATCCAAGACAACAAAATCAACGGGGACAAGGTTATTGTTAACCGTAATGCGAACATTATCAACTCTCCCCAAAGGTTTCTTTGTAGAATTATCAGCAAGATTAACATCCAAATAACAATTTTTCAATGGTGGCAAGTTAAGCATATTATAGATTTTTCTAGGCATAACGGAAATACTTGCACCAAGATCACATAAAGCATTACAATCAAAGTCATTGACCTTCATCTTAATGATGAGCTCCCAACCATCCTCTAACTTCCTAGGAATAGAAGCTTCGCGTTCTAATTTCTCTTCTCTAGCTTTTATGAGAGCATTTGTAATATGTTTTGTAAAGGCCAAATTTATAGCACTAGCATTAGGACTCTTAGCAAGTTTTTGTAAGAACTTTATAACTTCAGAGATGTGGCAATCATCAAAATCTAAACCATTATAATCTAAAGCAATGGGATCATTATCCCCAATGTTGGAAAAAAATTCAGCAGTTTTATCACAGGCAGTTTCAGCTTTAGCTTTCCTATAGTTTTGCAGGCTTTGCATTAGAAGTAGAAACATTGCCAACACCAATTATTTTACCATTGATAGTAGGAGGTGCAGCAACATGTGGAGCATTAGCATAACTAGTGGTGGTAATAGTCCAAACTTTAGCTATATTATCTTCTTTAGCATTTTCTTCTTTTTCCCACCTAGCACGCAATTCGGCCATCAATCTTATATTCTCATTAATTCTAACTTGGATGGCATTTGCTGTAGCAAATGACTTAATATCTTTATTTTCATTAGGCATAACTTTCAATTTCAAAAGATCAACATCAGCAGCAAGACTATCGACTTTAGAAGCAAGTATATCAATTTTCCCAAGCTTTTCTTCAACAGATTTGTTAAAAGTAGTTTGTGTACTAATAAATTCTTTAAGCATGGCTTCAAGTCCAGGGGGTGTATTCCTATTATTGTTGTAAGAATTCCCATAAGAATTACCATAACCGTTACCAGTATTATAAGGATATGGCCTATAGTTGTTACTAGAATTGTTCCGATAAGCATTGTTGTTGAAATTATTATTTTTAATGAAGTTCACATCAACATGTTCTTCTTGAGCAACCAATGAAGCTAACGGAACATTATTAGTATCAACATTAGTCCTACCATTCACAAGCATAGACATAATAGCATCAATCTTATCACTCAAGGAAGAGGTTTCTTCGACAGAATTTACCTTCTTACCTTGTGGAGCTCTTTCCGTGTGCCATTCAGAGTAATTAATCATCATATTATCAAGAAGCTTTGTTGCGGCGCCTAGAGTGATGGACATAAAGGTACCTCCAGCAGCTGAATCCAATAGGTTCCGTGAAGAAAAATTCAGTCCTGCATAAAAGGTTTGGATGATCATCCAAGTAGTCAGTCCATGGGTTGGGCAATTTTTAACCAAAGATTTCATTCTTTCCCATGCTTGTGCAACATGCTCAGTATCCAATTGCTTAAAATTCATTATGCTACATCTCAAAGATATAATTTTAGCAGGAGGATAATATCTACCAATGAAAGCATCCTTACATTTAGTCCACGAATCAATACTATTCTTAGGCAGAGATAGCAACCAATCTTTAGCTCTTCCTCTTAGTGAGAAAGGAAACAATTTTAACTTTATAATGTCACCATCTACATCCTTATACTTTTGAATTTCACATAGTTCAACAAAATTATAAAGATGGGCAGCAGCATCATCAGAACTAACACCAGAAAATTGCTCTCTCATAACAAGATTTAGTAAAGCAGGTTTAATTTCAAAGAATTCTGTTGTAGTACCAGGTGGAGCAATAGGTGTGCATAAGAAATCATTATTATTTGTGTTTGTGAAGTCACACAACTTAGTATTTTCAGGAGTACCCATTTTAGCAATAGTAAATAAAGCAAACTAGATAAAGTAAATGCAAGTAACTAATTTTTTTGTGTTTTTAATATAGAGAACGCAAACAAGATAGTAAATAAAGAAAAGCTAGCAACTAATTTTTTTGTGTTTTGATATAGTGCAGCAAACAAAGTAATAAATAAAAGTAAAGCAAGACAAAAAACAAAGTAAAGAGATTGGAAGTGGAGACTCCCCTTGCAGCGTGTCTTGATCTCCCCGGCAACGGCGCTAGAAAATCTACTTGCTGCGCGTAGTTGACGTATGTCTTTCCGTTCAACATGCGTCCGTTGGGAACCCCAAGAGGAAGGTGTGATGCGTACAACAGTGAGTTTCCCTCAGTAAGAAACCAAGGTTTATCGAACTAGTAGGAGTCAAGAAGCACGTCGAAGGTTGATGGCGGCGGAGTGTAGTGCGGCGCAACACCAGGGATTCCGGAGCCAACGTGAAACTTGCACAACACAACCAAATTACTTTGCCCCAACGTGACAGTGAGGTTGTCAATCTCACCGGCTTGCTGTAACAAAGGATTAGATGTATAGTGTGGATGATGATGTTTGCAAAGAACAGTAGAACGAGTATTGCAGTAGATTGTATTCGATGTAAAGAATGGACCGGGGTCCACAGTTCACTAGTGGTGTCTCTCCCATAAGATAAATAGCATGTTGGGTGAACAAATTACTGTTGGAAAATTGACAAATAAAGAGGGCATGACCATGCACATACATGTTATGATAAGTATTGTGAAATTCAATTGGGCATTATGACAAAGTACATAGACCGCTATCCAGCATGCATCTATGCCTAAAAAGTCCACCTTCAGGTTATCATCCGAACCCCCTCCAGTATTAAGTTGCAAACAACAGACAATTGCATTAAGTATGGTGCGTAATGTAATCAACAAATACATCCTTAGACATAGCATTGATGTTTTATCCCTAGTGGCAACAGCACATCCACAACCTTAGGGGTTGTTGTCACTCCCCCAGATTTAATGGAGACATGAACCCACTATCGAGCATAAATACTCCCTCTTGGAGTTACAAGTATCAACTTGGCTAGAGCCTCTACTAGCAACGGAGAGCATGCAAGATCATAAACAACACATAGATAGATTGATAATCAACATAGCATAGTATTCCATATTTATCGGATCCCAACAAACGCAACATGTAGCATTACAAATAGATGATCTTGATCATGTTAGGCAGCTCACAAGATCCAACAATGATAGCACAATTAGGAGAAGACAACCATCTAGCTACTGCTATGGACCCATAGTCTAGGGGTGAACTACTCACACATCACTCTGGAGGCGACCATGGCGGTGAAGAGTCCTCCGGGAGATGATTCCCCTCTCCGGCAGGGTGCCGGAGGCGATCTCTTGAATCCCCCGAGATGGGATTGGCGGCGGCGGCGTCTCTGGAAGGTTTTCCGTATCGTGGCTCTCGGTACTGGGGTATTCACGACGAAGACTTTAAGTAGGCGGAAGGGCGGAGTCGGAGGGCTGACGGGGCCCCACACGCTAGGGCCGCGCGGGCCCCCCTGGGCCGCGCCGCCCTAGTGTGGCGGTGCCTCGTCGCCCCACTTCGGTTCCCTTTCGGTGTTCTGGAAGCTTCATGGAAAAATAGGCCCCTGGGCGTTGATTTCGTCCAATTCCGAGAATATTTCCTTACTAGGATTTCTGAAACCAAAAACAGCAGAAAATAGCAACTGACTCTTCGGCATCTCGTTAATAGGTTAGTGCCGGAAAATGCATAAATATGACATAAAGTATGTATAAAACATGTGAGTATCATCATAAAAGTAGCATGAAACATAAGAAATTATCGATATGTTGGAGACGTATCAACAACTTCCTCATATAATTCAACTTGAAACAAGTAGAAGGAAATCACAAATAAAGGTACATAGGAAATCATAATTGGTGATGGCAAACTTCGTTCTTGGTCAGAGAACAATTAACAGATTGTACTTATCTGTCGAGCAGCGCTCTTATATTAAAGCTTATACGGCAAAACTTGCATACTCAATCATAATAATCTCCTCATAATCATTGATAACCTTCAAAGCTATATTCTAAACAAGGAAGAATAATAGGCATGATTAAGTAGATCACAATATAAATGGTTTGATCACAACAACTCAATTGCTTGCTTAAGATAGAGGGAAATAGGTTTACTGACTGAACATAAAAATAAAAGATAGGCCCTTCGCAGGGGGAAGTAGGGATTAAATCATGTGCTAGAGCTTTTTAAGTTTTGAAATCATATAGAGAGCATAAAAGTAAGGTTTGAGAGGTGTTTGTTGTTGTCAACGAATGGTAGTGGGTACTCTAACCCCCTTGCCAAACATACTTTCAAAGAGCGGCTCCCATGAAGGGTGTTATCTCTACCAGCAAGGTAGATCATCCCTCTTCTCTTTTGTTTACACATGTACTTTAGTTTATTTAAGGATGACACTCCTCCCAACCTTTGCTTTCACAAGCCATGGCTAACCGAATCCTCGGGTGCCTTCCAACATTTCACATACCATGGAGGAGTGTCTATTGCAAAATTAAGTTGCTTACTGATGAATCAGGGCAAAACATGTGAAGAGAATTATTAATGAAAGTTAATTAATTGGGGCTGGGAACCCCGTTGCCAGCTCTTTTTGCAAAATTATAGGATAAGTGGATGAAGCCACTAGTCCATTGGTGAAAGTCTGCCCAACAAGATTGAAAGATAAAACACCACATACTTCCTCATGAGCTATAAAACATTGACACAAATAAGAGGTAATAACTTTTGAATTGTTTAAAGGTAGCATATGAAGTATTTACTTGGAATGGCAGGGAAATGCCACATAGTAGGTAGTTATGGTGGGCACTGATGGCATAGGTTTGGTTTAAGGGTTTGGATGCACGAGAAGCATTCCCTCTCAGTACAGGTCTTTGGCTAGCAAGGTTGATTAGCGAGCATAAGAGTTGAGGGAAACAAACAAATATACATGTGATAGAAACAATCATGCATCTTCCTTGTAAGCACAAACAATTTTAACTTCAGAATACTAAGCTAAGAGCTAACAAGAAAGAAAGATAATTAAATAACATATCTACATATATTTCCTCTTTTCTACTTAAACTCAAAGTGTTGTTGCTATTGACCAATGCTAAGTTTGCCAAAACCAAATAGATTTACTCAATGCTCCCAAAGTGATACCAATACTAACAACAAGATCAATCATATAATAGAGATTGCAAACAAAAATAAGATGTGCAATATGTAAATGATAAAACTTCTCATTAATATTCCATAACGATAACTCACACCAAGGGATACATAGATAACCAACTAGAAGAGAGATACTTCCATACTGCAACCCATCTTATATGATAACTTCCCTACTCATGATATGACACTACTTGATAGTAAAAAGGTAAAAGATAGTGATACCACGGCACTCCCCCCCAAGCTTGGAACAAACCAAGGGGGTGCCAATACCAATGATGAATTACTCCTTCGGAAGTGGTGGTGATGAATTCTTCCCATCATCAGACTCCAAGGAAGAGGCTCTCCATCAACAAACGACATCTTGGTCTCGGGAATCCTGAAACTAGCAGCATAGCTTATGTGTTTAAACCTGTTTTCATACTCACAATTTTGATTCTGAACATCATAGAGTTGAGCTTGGAGTTTGTTGGTAGTGTCGTGAAGCGAGAGGATATCGTCCCACATCTTTGCAGTCTCCTTCTTGTGTCCATCAATAAGTTCAGACACAATTTTGTGGAAGATGTCCACTTCACGCTCAGCCATCTTCTTGTAGTTGAAGACCTCTTGTTCTAATTTCTCCATCTTGTCCTCCAAACTTCCTTCTCCTTTAGGACCCCGGACATCTTCAATCTTCAACTCTCCATCTACGAGCAGCAATTCTTTCGGGTGCATCTTCAGCTCGTTCATGTACGGGTTGACGACGTCCTCAAAGAAGCTGTCCTTCGGAGTCCCCGATGAAGACATGCTGGCTCTACATCCGAAGCAGATCCTGGCAGAAAACAGCCCGAAACAAAACACGACGAGAAAACGATATATGGACTTCCAGGGGTCCGGGGGATTATATAGCAGAAATTTTCACGACAGAAGGAAAGTACCAGGTCGAACCAGAGTTGGAGAGGGACACCGAGGGGCTGTCCTCATAGGGCGGCGCGGCCAGGGTAGGGCCCACGCCGGCCTATGGGGGCACGCCCTCGTGCGTCTCCTCCTCTCCATTTCGATCTCGTAATTTTTCATATTTTCCGAAAATAGCAAAAACATTGTTCGGAAAGTTAAACACGGACTTTTTATTACCAGAACTGTTACCTATTCAAAGTCGAACTCTGCTAAACTGTCAATTTGACCTTTGATGAAAGCTTCCGGAGTCACCACTCGAATAACATCAACATCTTCATTATAAGAATCACCAGAGATATAATGCTTGAGGCTTTGTCCATTCACCACTTGTGTGGCATCACCTTGCAGAGAACTAATTTTAATTGCCCCTGAACGATACACCTCCACAATGACATATGGTCCTTCCCATTTTGAGAGCAATTTCCCTGCAAAAAAACTGAGACAAGAGCGATACAATAGGACTTTATCTCCAACATTAAATTCTCTTTTGATAATTATTCTATCATGCCATTTCTTAACTTTCTCTTTAAAGAGTTTAGCATTTTCATAAGCTTCACTTCTCCATTCATCTAGAGAACTCAATTGTAGCAATCTCTTCTTACCGGCAAGTTTAGGATCTTTATTTAGTTCTCTCACAGCCCAATAAGCTTTGTGCTCTAGTTCTAAAGGTAAATGACAAGATTTCCCATAACCCATTTTATAAGGTGACATACCCATGGGATTTTTATAAGCAGTTCTATAAGCCCACAGTGCTTCCTTCAATTTACTAGCCCAGTTCTTTCTAGATTTATTAACAGTCTTTTGCAAGATAGATTTAATCTCTCTATTTGATAATTCTACTTGCCCACTAGTTTGAGGATGATAAGCGGAAGCAATCCTATGATTAATACCATATTTAGCAAGAGTTTTCCTAAAACCACCATGAATAAAATGAGAACCTCCATCAGTCATAAGATATCTAGGAACTCCAAATCTAGGAAAAATAATATCTAAAAGCATTCTTAAAGAGGTCTCACCATCAGCACTTTTTGTGGGTATGGCTTCCACCCATTTAGTAACATAATCAACAGCAACAAGTATATGAGTGTTACCTTCTGAAGAAGGGAAAGGACCCATGAAGTCAAATCCCCAACAATCGAATGGTTCAATAACAAGAGTATAATTCATAGGCATTTCATTGCGTATGGAGATATTACCAACCCTTTGACATTCATCACCAGATAAAATAAACTTTCTTGCATCTTTAAAGAGAGTTGGCCAATAGAAACCTGATTGTAGAACCTTTTGTGCGGTTCTATCTCCGGCGTGATGTCCTCCATAAACACTGCCATGACACTTACTCAATATCTCTTGTTGTTCATATTCGGGAACACATCTTCGCATAATACCATCCACTCCTTTATATAAGTGTGGGTCATCCCAAAAATAATGCCTCAAGTCATAAAAGAGTTTCCTCCTTTGCTGAGCTGAAAAGGTTAGAGGCAAGTACTTGGAAACAATAAAGTTAGCATAATCAGCATACCAAGGACTATCTCGTGAGCTCACCTTTATTACATCCAATTGTTCATTTGGAAAACTATCATTAACAGGAACAGGATCATAAGCAATATTTTCCAATCTAGACAAATTATCAGCAACAGGATTATCAGCACCTTTCCTATCTATAATATGCAAATCAAATTCTTGCAAAAGAAGCACCCATCTAATAAGCCTTGGCTTAGCATCTTTCTTTTCCATAAGGTACCTAATTGCAGCATGATCAGTATGAATCGTAACTTTTGAATCAACAATATAAGATCTAAACTTGTCACAAGCAAAAAACTACAGCTAATAACTCTTTCTCAGTTGTAGCATAGTTTCTTTGAGCAGCATCAAGAGTTTTGCTAGCATAATGAATAACATTCAATTTTTTATCTACACGTTGTCCAAGGACAGCACCTACAGCAAAATCACTAGCATCACACATAAATTCAAAAGGTAAGTTCCAATCAGGAGGTTCAACTACAGGAGCAGTTGTTAAAGCTTTCTTTAGAGTTTCAAAAGCTTCCTTACAGTCATCATCAAAAACAAAAGGTACATCTTTTTGAAGAAGATTAGTAAGAGGCTTTGAAATCTTGGAGAAATCTTTAATAAATCTCCTATAAAACCCGGCATGACCAAGAACACTACGAATACCTTTAACATCCCTAGGATAGGGCATCTTCACAATTGCTTCAACTTTAGCTCTATCAACTTCAATACCTCTCTCGGAAATTTTATGTCCCAATACAATTCCTTTGTTAACCATAAAGTGGCATTTCTCCCAATTAAGAACAAGGTTAGTTTCTTCACATCTCTGCAAAACTTTATCAAGGTTTTGCAAGCAATTATCAAAAGAACTCCCATAGACAGAAAAATCATCCATGAATACCTCTACAATATTCTCACAAAAGCCATGAAAAATAGCAGACATGCATCTTTGAAAAGTAGCAGGAGCATTACATAAACCAAAAGGCATACGTCTATAAGCATAAGTTCCATAGGGACAAGTGAAAGTGGTTTTCTCTTGATCTTTAGTTTTAACAGCAATTTGTGAAAACCCAGAATAACCATCAAGAAAGCAGAAATGAGTATTTTTAGACAACCTTTCTAACATTTGATCAATAAAAGGTAAAGGGTAATGATCTTTCTTAGTAACTTTATTAAATTTTTGATAATCAATGCACATTCTATACCCTACAACTGCTCTTTGAGGGATGAGCTCATCATTATCATTAGGCACAATAGTTATTCCTCCTTTCTTAGGAACACAATGCACAGGACTAACCCATCTACTATCAGCAATAGGATATATAATACCAGCTTCAAGAAGTTTTAATACCTCATTCCTTACCACATCCTTCATCTTAAGAATTAGACGACGCTGATGTTCAACAACATGCTTTGCATCATCTTCCATATTGATGGCATGTTGGCAAATAGAGGGAGAAATCCCCTTCAAGTCATCAAGAGTGTAGCGAATAGCTCCTCGATGTTTCTTCAATATTTCCAATAACCTTTCTTCCTCAAAATCTGAAAGCTTAGAACTAATAATAACAGGATATATTTTCTTATCATCAATATGAGCATACTTAAGATTATCATGCAACAGTTTTAAATCAAAAAGAGGATCTTCCTTTGGTGGTGGTGTTGTACCTAGATCTTCAACCGGTAGGTCATGTTTAAGAATAGGTTGACGAAGGAAAATTTCATCAAGCTCATTCCTTTCTTCCCTAAAGACTTCACTCTCACTATCCTCCAAATGTTGCTGCAAAGGATTATTAGGAGCAAGAGCAATAGACGCACACTGTTCAACTCTAAAATCATTATTAAGCAAATCATCTTTATAAGGAGTTTTGGCAAATTTAGAGAAATTAAACTCATAAGATTCACTAGAAAATTTAGTCACAATTTTCTCCTTCTTGCAATCTATAACAGCTCCACAAGTATTTAGAAAAGGTCTACCAAAAATAATAGGACAAGACTTACTAGCAGCAGAACCAAGTACCAAAAAGTCAGCAGGATATTTAATCTTACCACATAGAACTTCCACATCTCGAACAATACCAATAGGAGAGATAGTTTCTCTATTAGCTAGCCGAATAACCACATCAATATCTTCAAGTTCACAAGAACCAATTTCATGCATGATTTCCGTGTAAAGCTCATAAGGAATGGCACTAATGCTTGCACCAATGTCGCATAAACCATAATAACAATGATCACCAATTCTAACAGAGAGCATAGGAACACTGGCTTTCCTAGACTTATTAGGATGCGAAACAATATTAGAAGCATCTTCACAGAAAATAATATGACCATCTTCTACATTTTCAGTCACAAGATCTTTAACTATTGCAATAGCAGGTTCAACCTTTATTTGCTCTTCAAGTTCTATAGGTTTCTTTGCACTTTTATTAACCGCACTAGTTATAACAGAACACTCCTTCATTTTAGCAGGGAAAGGAGTTTTTTCAATATAAGCTTCAGGAAGAATATGATCAACAGTTTCAATTACAACACATTTATTTATAGATGAATCAGTTTTATCTTTGTACGGTTCATGATACTTATCAAAATTCTTCCTAGGCAATTCAAAATGAGAGGCAAAATCTTTATAAAAATTTGCAACAACTTGAGAGTCAAGACCATAAGTAGCACTCATATTACGAAATTTATCAGTATCCATAAAAATTTCAATGCATTTATAATCATAATTTATACCTGACTCTCTATCTTTATCGTTCTCCCATCCTTCAGTATTCTCCTGAATCCGATCAAGAAGGTCCCTTTTAAACTCTTCTTTGTTGCGTGTAAATGACCCAGAACAAGTAGTATCCAGCAAGGTTTTATCTTGAAAAGAAAGTCTTGCATAGAAATTATCAATGATGATATTACCAGGAAGCTCATGAATGGGGCATTTGAGCATTAAAGACTTTAATCTCCCCCATGCTTGGGCAATACTCTCTCCATCATGAGGCCAGAAATTATATATGCGGTTTCGGTCTTTGTGAATTTCACTTGGAGGATAGAATTTAGAATAAAATAGAGGCACAATATCCTTCCAATCAAGAGAATCCCCATTCTTCAGTAATTTATACCAATGCGCTGCTTTACCAGACAGCGATATAGAGAATAGTTTCTTCCTAACTTCATCCATAGCAATACCTGCACATTTGAATAACCCGCATAATTCATGTAAAAACAGTAAATGATCTCCAGGATGGACAGTTCCATCCCCTTCATAGCGGTTATCCACAACACGTTCAATAATTTTCATAGGTATTTTGTATGGAACCTCTTTCTCACCTGGCGCCTCATCCACTACCTTTGCAGTAGTAGTAGATTTTCCAAATAGGAATTCAAGAGAAGATCTCTCCATAATGAATTATAGCAGCATGCAAAAATAAAATCAGCACGTACATTAAAGGTTTCCCTTACCAATTCCACTTACCAATATCACTTCACTCCCCGGCAACGGCGCCAGAAAATAGTCTTGATGACCCACAAGTATAGGGGGTGTATCGTAGTACTTTCGATATATAAGAGTGTCGAACCCAACGAGGAGCAGAAGGTGTTGACAAGCAGTTTCGATGGAGGATTCACTGTAAATGCTCACAGACAAGTATTCAGGGGGTTTTGATATAGCAGATAAATAAAGTACAAGTAAGTAAAGTGCGAGAGTAATAATTGCAGCGAGTGGCCCAATCCTTTTTAGCACAAAGGACAAGCCGGTTTGTTTACTTATGATGACCAAACGTTCTTGAGGACACACGGGGATTTAGTCTAGTGCTTTCGCTTCATATAGTTGATATTGTTTTGATAAGTGTTGTGTGGGTGAACCTATGCTAATGCACCGCCCTTCCTAGGACTAATACATACTTGTGATTATACCCCTTGCAAGCATCCGCAAATATAAGAAAGTAATTAAGATAAATCTAACCACAACCTTAAACTCTGAGATCCTGCTATCCCTCCTGCATCGATATACCAACGGGGGTTCAGGTTGATGTCACTCCGGCAACCCCACAATTAGCAAACGAATACAAGATGTATTCCCCTAGGCCCATAAAGGTGAAGTATCATGTAGTCGACGTTCACATGACACCACTAGAAGAATAACACCACAACTTAAATATCAAACCATTGAATATTACTCAACATAGTTCACTACTAACATTTAGACTTCACCCATGTCCTCATGAACTAAACGAACTACTCATGAGACATCATATGGAACATGATCAGAGGTGATATGATGATGAATAACAATATGAACATAAACCTTGGTTCAATCGTTTCACTCAATAGCATCAATAACAAGGAGTAATCAATATCGGGAGAGTTTCCCCTATCAAACAATCAAGATTCAACCCTAGATGTTACAGCGGTGACGAGGTGCAGCGATGGAGATGACGGTGACGGTGGTGGAGATGATGGTGATGATGATCCCAATGAAGTCCAGCTCGATGGCGGTGACGATGGCGTCGATTTCCCCCTCCGGGAGGGAATTTCCCCGGCGGATTTCAGCCTGCTGGAGAGCTCTTTTCTCTCTGGTGTTTTCCGCCCCGCAGAGGCGGCTGTGTCTCCTCGCGATTATGCCCAGCACCTTAGGTTTTCGGGTAGATGAAGTACGCGAAAGAGAGGAGGCCGAGAGGGGCTGTGGGCCCCCTCCCCACAAGGCGGCGCGGCCAGGGCAGGGCCCGCGCCGGCCTATGGGGGGCCCATGGCGGCCCTCCTCGGCTCCTCCTTTTTGGCTAGCTCATTCTTCTGGAAAAATAAGATCTTCGGTGTAATTTCCGTCAATTGTTGATCTCCAGAAATATTGCATTCTGACGGTGCTTTTTCCAGCAGAATCCTGACTCCGGTGAATGATTCTCCAATAATCATGAAACATGCAAAATAGGTGAAATAACATAAGTATCATCTCTAAATATGAAATATATCAATGAATAACAGTAAATTATTATATAAAATAGTGATGCAAAATGGACGTATCAGATCACACGACAAAATAGGATATATGTGGAGCTGTAGGTAGGCTACCTATATGCACCAAAATCAAGTCATAGTGTTGATCGTAGAGAAACCCAATGAAACACACGCAAATGGCGATTAATGTGGAAATGCAACTATGTGGATGAAGAAAGTTGCAATGCACTCGAGAGACGCTAGCAAAGCTCAACGAAACAGGCACACGATTGCTCAACTACCCGTGTAGAAAATTAAACTAGGCCTTCACTTGATCTTACTAGCACTTCACTTTTTTTTCACTTTTGATAGTATCACACGCAGCTCAAAGTATCTCTTTTTGTTTCTTTTATATTTTTCTTTTTTAACACTACTCCATGTAACATGGCCAACAGGATATGCAAAAGCACCAAAACCCATGAGCAGCTTGTCGAGCGGTAAAACTAGTCTCTTGTGGGAAAGTTCCTAGTCACGTATATCGAAAGTCTATGTCTACGGTTCAGAGATAAAGCAAATGTACGCTATGTGGACTCGGAATAGCAAAATGTATGAAAAACGAGCCACAACCGAAAATTGTGCCATGGCAGAAAAACTGACCGAAATTGTGCCATGGCAGAGCGCACTGCAGGGTTCACGGCAGAGAATTCTTGCCACGGCAGAGAAACATGCCAAACTCGTGCCATAGCAGAACCACGACATGACAAACGGCAGGATTTCCTGTCACAACAGAGAAAACAACAGAAACGGTGTCATGGCAGAAAACACGACAGACTGTAGATTGGATCAAAAACTAAAACGAAAAGAAACTAAAACTTGAAATCGATGAAATCTAAGGCTATGGCAAACCATAACCCTATTATTTTTGGTTTTTTCTGTATAGGACACAACTCACAACTCAACTATGGATGGATTTGTGGATTCTTACCGAGGAAACACTGGAATCTGATACCAAGATGATAAGGGGTAGCCGATCTTCTCAGTGCAAGGTGGTAGTTGATGAACACGGCGATGAACTCGATGATATGGTGGATGATAAGTTTTATGACGCTGACGATTCTCGATCGATCGATCCCTCTTCCCATTGCGATATCTCTCAACCCTGCAAGATATTCGCAACTCCCAACACTTGCACACGTATCCACTGACCATGAATCAATTAATTTGCAATCTCCCAATTCTGAGTGGAATGATAGATCACACAAACTTTCAGTAGCAAAACACCAGATCGATGCGAATTGGTGTGTAGGATTCAATTGTTTTGCGTAACAAACAACTTTGAACTACGGTTCATCTTAAACGTAGTCTAAACCTAATTTGGGGGCGTCCCATGGACTTATATAGCCGTTCGGGACGACCTGGGGTCGAAATAGTTGGATACAAACCGACCTAGAATGGTATTCGGTTGGACTGGCTCATAGGTCGGGCGTCAGTATGGATGGTAACGGGCGGCAATGCTACTGCACAGGGCGACAATACCGATGTCAGGGGCAACAGTGCTGCTGGGGATGGCGGCAGTGACGCTCGGGCTGGGCGGCACTTCTGCTGGCTTGGACGGCAGTGCCGTTGCCTGGGGCGGTAGTGCCGCCGACACTTGGTTGCTGCTGCTTGTTGATACGTCTCAAACGTATCTATAATTTCTTATGTTCCATGCTACTTTTATGACAATACTCACATGTTTTATACACACTTTATGTCATTATTATGCATTTTCCGGCACTAACCTATTGACAAGATGTCAAAGCGCCAGTTCCTGTTTTCTGCTATTTTTCGTTTCAGAAATCCTACAAAGGAAATATTCTCGGAATTGGACGAAATCAATGCCTAGGGTCTTATTTTTCCACGGAGCTTCCAGAAGACCGAAGAGCATACGAGGTGGGGCCACGAGGTGGCCAGACCATAGGGCGGCCCGGCCAGGGAGGGGCCCGCGCCGGCCTATGGTGTGGGCCCCTCGTCAGACCTCTGACCCTGCCCTTCCGCCTACTTAAACTCTCCGTCGCGAAAACCCTATTACCGAGAGCCACGATACGGAAAAAGTTCCAGAGACGCCGCCGCCGCCAATCCCATCTCGGGGGATTCAGGAGATCGCCTCCGGCACCCTGTCGTAGAGGGGAATCATCTCCCGGAGGACTCTTCATCACCATGATCGCCTCTGGACTGATGTATGAGTAGTTCATCCTTGGACTATGGGTCCATAGCAGTAGCTAGATGGTTGTCTTCTCCTCATTGTGCTATCATGTTAGATCTTGTGAGCTGCCTATCATGATCAAGATCATCTATTTGTAATGCTACATGTTGTGTTTGTTGGGATCCGATGAATATGGAATACTATGTCAAGTTGATTATCAATCTATCATATATGTGTGTTTATGTTCTTGTATGCTCTCTGTTGCTAGTAGAGGCTCGGGCCAAGTTGATACTTGTGACTCCAAGAGGGAGTATTTATGCTCGATAGTGGGTTCATGCCTCCATTGAATCTGGGACAGTGACAGAAAGTTCTAAGGTTGTGGATGTGTTGTTGCCACTAGGGATAAAACATTGATGCTTTGTCTAAGGATATTTGTGTTGATTACATTACGCACCATACTTAATGAACTGTCTGTTGTTTGCAACTTAATACTGGAAGGGGTGCGGATGCTTACCCGAAGGTGGAATTTTTAGGCATAGATGCATGCTGGATAGCGGTCTATGTACTTTGTTGTAATGCCCTAAGTATATTTCATATTAGTCATCATGATATGTATGTGCATTGTTATGCCCTCTCTATTTGTCAATTGCCCAACTGTAATTTGTTCACCCAACATGCTATTTCTTATTGGAGAGACACCACTAGTGAACTGTGGACCCCGGTCCATTATTTTACATCTGAATACAATCTACTGTAATAATTGTTCTCTATTGTTCTTCGCAAATAAACATCATTTTCCACACCATACGTTTAATCCTTTGTTTACAGCAAGCCGGTGAGATTGACAACCTCACTGTTAAGTTGGGGCAAAGTATTTTGATTGTGTTGTGCAGGTTCCACATTCGCGCCGGAATCCCTGGTTGCGCCGCACTACACTCCGTCACCAACAACCTTCACGTGGCCCTTGACTCCTACTGGTTCGATAACCTTGGTTTCTTACTGAGGGAAAACTTGCTGTTGTATGCATCACACCTTCCTCTTGGGGTTCCCAACGGATGTGTGCTTCACGCGTATCAAGACTGTTTTCTGGCGCCGTTGCCGGGGAGATCAAGACACGCTGCAAGGGGAGTCTCTCACATCCAATCTCTTTACTTTGTTTTTGTCTTGCTTTACTTTATTTTATTTACTGCTTTGTTTGTTCTCTATATCAAAAACACACAAAAATTAGTTACTTGCATTACTTTATTTACTGTCTTGTTTGCGTTCTCTATATCAAAAACACAAAAATTTAGTTACTTGCATTTACTTTATTTAGTTTGCTTTATTTACTACTGCTAAAATGGGTACTCCTGAGAATACTAAGTTGTGTTACTTCACTAGCACAAATAATAATGATTTCATATGCACACCTATTGCTCCACCTGCTGCTACAGCAGAATTTTATGAAATTAAACTTGCTTTACTGAATCTTGTTATGAGAGAGCAATTTTCTGGTGTTAGTTCTCATGATGGTGCTACCCATCTTAATAATTTTGTTGAACTTTGTGAAATGCAAAAGTATAAAGATGTAGATGATGACATTATAAAATTGAAATTGTTTCCTTTCTCCTTAAAAGGAAGAGCTAAAGATTGGTTGCTATCTTTGCCTAAGAATAGTATTGATTCATGGACTAAATGTAAGGATGCTTTCATTGGTAGATATTATCCTCCCGCTAAAATTATATCTTTGAGAAGTAGCATAATGAATTTTAAGCAAATTGATAATGAGCATGTTGCCCAAGCATGGGAAAGAATGAAATCTTTGGTAAAGAATTGCCCTACCCATGGACTGACTACTTGGATGATCATCCAAACCTTTTATGCAGGACTGAATTTTTCTTCGCGAAACCTATTGGATTCAGCTGCTGGAGGTACTTTTATGTCCATCACCTTAGGCGCCGCAACAAAGCTTCTGGATAATATGATGATCAACTACTCTGAATGGCACACTGAAAGGGCTCCACAAGGTAAGAAGGTAAATTTTGTTGAAGAAACCTCCTCCTTGAGTAATAAGATTGATGCTATTATGTCTATGCTTGTGAATGGTAGATCAAATGTTGATCCTAATAATGTTCATTTAGCTTCATTGGTTGCTCAAGAAGAGCATGTTGATGTGAACTTCATTAAAATAATAATTTCAACAACAATGCTTATAGGAATAATTCTGGTAACAACTATAAGCCATATCCTGCTAGTGGTAATCCTTATGGTAATTCTTATGGTAGATCTATTTTGCCTAATGAGGAAAAGATGCTAGAAATTGAAAGAGCTACTAAGAGCTTTATGCAATCACAATATGAGCAAAATCAATTGTTTACTAAAACTACGAATGAACAATCTGCCTTGTTGAAAAATATAGGAAATCAACTTGAAAATTTGAAAATTGAGATTTCTGGTTTGCAAACTAAGCTTTCAAATGCTGAAAACCGAATCTCATACATGTTTGAATCACAATATTCTTTAATTAATAAAATGGCTGCTAAACCTGAGGATAATGATAACAAAATTGTTACTACAGCAAACGCTATCCAAGTTCGAATTAATGAAAATATTAGATTGATGGCTGAATTACATGCTAGGTGGGAAAGAGAAGAAAAATTTGCTAAAGAGAATAATGTAGCTAAAGTTTGGACTATTACCACCACTAGTAATGTTGATGCTTCACATGTTGCTAAACCTCCTACTATCAATGGTAAAATATTTGGTGTTAGCAATGTTTCTACTCCTAATGCAAAGCGTGCAAAAAACTGCTCGAAATCGCTAAACTCATTTATCGCTTGTGATAAAACTGCTGAAATTTTTCAAAATATTGGGGACAATGATCCCATTGCTTTAGATCATAATGATTTAGATTTTGATGATTGTCATATCTCTAAAGTTATTAAGTTCTTACAAAAACTTGCTAGAAGTTCCAATGCTAGTGCTATAAATTTGGCCTTTACAAAACATATTACAAATGCTCTCATAAAAGCTAGAGAAGAGAAATTAAAACTTGAAACTTCTATTCCTAGGAAGTTAGAAGATGGTTGGGAGCCCATCATTAAGATGAAGGTCAATGATTTTGATTGTAATGCTTTATGTGATCTTGGTGCAAGTATTTCTGTTATGCCTAAGAAAATCTATAATATGCTTGACTTGCCACCATTGAAAAATTGTTATTTGGATGTTAATCTTGCAGAGAATGCTATGAAGAAACCTTTGGGGAGGATTGATAATGTTCGCATTACGGTTAATAATAACCTTGTCCCCGTTGATTTTGTTGTCTTGGATATTGAATGCAATGCATCTTGTCCCATTATTTTGGGAAGACCTTTTCTTCGAACTGTTGGTGCTATTATTGATATGAAGGAAGGGAATATTAAGTATCAATTTCCTCTCAAGAAAGGTATGGAACACTTCCCTAGAAAAAGAATGAATTTACCTTTTGATTCTATTATTAGAAAAAATTATGATGTTGATGCTTCATCTCTTGATAATACTTGATTCACACTTTCTGCGCCTAGCTGAAAGGCGTTAAAAAAAGCGCTTACGGGAGACAACCCATCATTTTACTTCTGCACCTTTTGTTTTATATTTGAGTCTTGGAAGTTGTTACTACTGTAGAAACCTCTCCTTATCTTTATTTTATTGCATTGTTGTGCCAAATAAAGTCTTTGATAGTAGGGTTGATACTAGATTTGGATTACTGCGCAGAAACAGATTTCATGCTGTCACGAAATTGAGTAGCCTCGTCTGTAGGTAACTCAGAAAAATTTGCCAATTTACGTGCGTGTTCCTCAGATATGTACGCAACTTTCATTAAATTTGAGCTTTTTCATCTGAGGAAGTTAAGTGCCCCTGAAAAATTCGTCTTTACGGACTGTTCTGTTTTGACAGATTCTGCCTTTTATTTCGCATTGCCTGTTTTGCTATGTTGGATGGATTTCTTTGTTCCATTAACTTTCAGTAGCTTTGTGCAATGTCCAAAAGTGTTAACAATGATTATGTCACCTCTGAATATGTGAATTTTTGATTATGCACTAACCCTCTAATGAGTTTGTTTTGAGTTTGGTGTGGAGGAAGTTTTCAAGGATCAAGAGAGGAGGATGATACAATATGATCAAGAAGAGTGAAAAGTCTAAGCTTGGGGATGCCCCCGTGGTTCATCCCTGCATATTTCAAGAAGACTCAAGCATCTAAGCTTGGGGATGCCCAAGGCACCCCCTTCTTCATCGACAACTTATCAGGTCACCTCTAGTGAAACTATATTTTAATTCCGTCACATCTTATGTGCTTTACTTGGAGCGTCTGTATGTTTTTATTTTTGTTTGTGTTTGAATAAAATCGGATCCTAGCATTCTTTGTTTGGGAGAGGGACACGCTCCGCTATTGCATATGAACACTGGTGTTCTTAGCTTTACTTTTAATGTTCATGGTGAAGGTTGAAACTGCTTCGTTCATTGTTATTTGGTTGGAAACAGAAAATGCTTCATGTGGTAATTGGTATATTGTCTTGAATAATTTGATACTTGGCAATTGTTGTGCTCAAATAGATCATGTTTAAGCTCTTGCATCATGTACTTTGAATTTATTAATGAAGAACTACATAGAGCTTGTTGACATTTGGTTTGCATGATTGGTCTCTCTAAAGTCTAGATATTTTCTGGTGAGGTGTTTGAACAACAAGGAAGACAGTGTAGAGTCTTATAATGCTTGCAATATGTTCTTATGTAAGTTTTGCTGTATCGGTTCATACTTGTGTTTGCTTCAAACAACCTTGCTAGCCAAAGCCTTGTATTGAGAGGGAATACTTCTTGTGCATCCAAATCCTTGAGCCAAAAACTATGACATTTGTGTCCACCATACCTACCTACTACATGGTATTCCTCTGCCATTCCAAAGTAAATTACTTGAGTGCTACCTTTAAAATTTCATTCTTTGTCTTTGCAATATATAGCTTATGGGAAAATAGCCTTAAAAACTATTGTGGTAAAGAATATGTAGCTATGTATCTTATTTCTTATAAGTTGCTTGTTGAGCGGTAACCATGTTTCTGGGGACGCCATCAACTATTACACCTTTGTTGAATATCATGTGAGTTGCTATGCATGTTCGTCTTGTCTGAAGTAAGGGTGATTTATCATGATCAAATGGTTTGAGTATGCATATTGTTAGAGAAGAACATTGGTCCGCTAACTAAAGCCATGTATCATGGTGGAAGTTTCAGTTTGGACATTAATCCTCAATCTCTTATGAGAATATTATCTGTTGTTGAATGCTTATGCATTAAAGAGGAGTCCATTATCTGTTTTCTATGTTGTCCCGGTATGGATGTCCTAAGTTGAGATCTATCAAAAACGAGAAATCAAAAGCGATCTATCTCCTTGGACCTTTGTACAGGCGGCATAGAGGTACCCCTTTGTGACACTTGGTTGAAACATATGTTATGCAATGATAATCCATGTAAATCCAAGCTAATTAGGACAAGGTGCGAGCACTATTGGTATTCTATGCATGAGGCTTGCAACTTATAGGATGTCTTATGCATAACACATATGAATTATTACTACCGTTGACAAAATTGTTTCTATATTTTCAAAATGAAAAGCTCTAGCACAAAAATAGTAATCCATGCTTCCCTCTGCGAAGAGCCTTTCTTTTACTTTATGTTGAGTCAGTTTACCTACTTCTTTCTATCTTAGAAGCAAACACTTGTGTCAACTGTGTGCATTGATTCCTACATACTTGCTTATTTGCATTCATCATATTACTTTGTGTTGACAATTATCCATGAGATATACATGTTGAAGTTGAAAGCAACTGCTGAAACTTATATCTTCCTTTGTGTTGCTTCAAAACTTTCTACTAAGAATCTATTGCTTTATGAGTTAACTCCTATGCAAGTCTTATTGATGCTTGTCTTGAAAGTACTATTCATGAAAAGTCTTTGCTATATGATTCAGTTGTTTAATCATTGTCTTTACCATTGCTTCGAATCACTTCATTCACTTCATATGCGTTACAATAGTATTGATCAAGATTATGATAGCATGTCACTTTAGAAATTATCCTTGTTATCGTTTACCTACTCGAGGGCGAGTAGGAACTAAGTTTGGGGATGCTTGATACGTCTCAAACGTATCTATAATTTCTTATGTTCCATGCTACTTTTATGACAATACTCGCATGTTGTATACACACTTTATGTCATTATTATGCATTTTCCGGCACTAACCTATTGACAAGATGCCGAAGCGCCAGTTCCTGTTTTCTGCTGTTTTTGGTTTCAGAAATCCTACAAAGAAAATATTCTTGGAATTGGACGAAATCAACGCCCAGGGTCTTATTTTTCCACGGAGCTTCCAGAAGACCGAAGAGCATACGAAGTGGGGCCACGAGGTGGCCAGACAATTGGGCGGCGCGGCTAGGGAGGGGCCCGCGCCAGCCTATGGTGTGGGCCCCTCGTCAACCCTCCGACCCTGCCCTTCCGCCTACTTAAACTCTCCGTCGCGAAAACCCTATTACCGAGAGCCACGATACGGAAAAAGTTCCAGAGACGCCGCTGCCGCCAATCCCATCTCGGGGGATTCAGGAGATCGCCTCCGGCACCCTGCCGGAGAGGGGAATCATCTCCCGGAGGACTCTTCATCACCATGATCGCCTCCGGACTGATGTGTGAGTAGTTCATCCTTGGACTATGGGTCCATAGCAGTAGCTAGATGGTTGTCTTCTCCTCATTGTGCTATCATGTTAGATCTTGTGAGCTGCCTATCATGATCAAGATCATCTATTTGTAATGCTACATGTTGTGTTTGTTGGGATCCAATGAATATGGAATACTATGTCAAGTTGACTATCAATCTATCATATATGTGTGTTTACGTTCTTGCATGCTCTCTGTTGCTAGTAGAGGCTCTGGCCAAGTTGATACTTGTGACTCCAAGAGGGAGTTTTATGCTCGATAGTAGGTTCATGCCTCCATTGAATCTGAGACAGTGACATAAAGTTCTAAGGTTGTGGATGTGTTGTTGCCACTAGGGATAAAACATCGATGCTTTGTCTAAGGATATTTGTGTTGATTACATTACGCACCATACTTAATGCAATTGTATGTTGTTTGCAACTTAATACTGGAAGGGGTGCGGATGCTAACCCGAAGGTGGACTTTTTAGGCATAGATGCATGCTGGATAGCGGTCTATGTACTTTGTCGTAATGCCCTAAGTAAATCTCATATTAGTCATCATGATATGTGTGTGCATTGTTATGCCCTCTCTATTTGTTAATTGCCCAACTGTAATTTGTTCACCCAACATGCTATTTCTTATTGGAGAGACACCACTAGTGAACTGTGGACCCCGGTCCATTCTTTTGCATCTGAATACAATCTACTGTAATAATTGTTCTCTACTGTTCTTCGCAAACAAACATCATTTTCCACACCATACGTTTAATCCTTTGTTTACAGCAAGCCGGTGAGATTGACAACCTCACTGTTAAGTTGGGGCAAAGTATTTTGATTGTGTTGTGCAGGTTCCACGTTGGCGCCGGAATCCCTGGTGTTGCGCCGCACTACACTCCGTCACCAACAACCTTCACGTGGCCCTTGACTCCTACTGGTTCGATAACCTTGGTTTCTTACTGAGGGAAAACTTGCTGCTGTACGCATCACACCTTCCTCTTGGGGTTCCCAACGGACGTGTGCTTCACGCGTATCACTTGTCAATGTCTCTGCCTCCCTCTCCACCCTCGCGCATCCTTCGAATGTCTTCTCGTCCAGCACCTTGTGTAGCTCCTTTTCTTCCCGTGCAAAGCTTGAAACTCCTTCTGTAAGGGTACATTGCCCCCAATGTTGAGGAAATCGCTTATCGGGGTCAACTCGGTCGGCTAACGATTAGCGATTAATAGGCAAATCGGCCAATTAATCGGCGATAAATGAGTTAATCGGGCGATAAATGAGTTTATCGGCTAATCGGTGACCACTCAATAGGGATTAATCGGGCGATTAATCGTTGAATCTGATGATTTTTTGAACAGTGATTGCCCCTATGTGTGGTTTTGGTAATTAATGACAACCCCTATGGACTAATGTTTTCATTGAGTTTATATGAAGGAATATTCCATAGGTACTACTTGCTCTCCATGTGTTGGATTCAAGTATGGATGCCATGAAGATAAAGGTATACCTTGTGTATTGGCATCAAGATCATCGGTATGAAGATATATATATATATGTGATATGATCAATAAGAAGAAATGAAGATGGAGTTCTTATGTGGAACTCAATATTAGCCATGCTCTATCTTAAGTGAGTATGTGAAGATACAAGGTTGAGTTGGGCAAGTTCAAGATGAGCATCTCAAGTGAATCACATACTTGAAGCTTGCCGTCCATTTGGTGATAATGGACTAGTGAAGATGTGCATCAATGGAGCTTTCCCATCATAGTGTATGGGGGAGCATTTGTGAGTCTTCACGAAGCAACATTGGTCAAGTGAGGCATTCCGGCTTGAGTGAAGCTTGAAGAGTTATCATCAAGATCAAGCGGGATGCGCAAGGCAAAGGTATGGCCTTGCTAGGTTTTCCTTTTACCGGTCTCAAGGTGGATGTTGGGAGACCGGATTATAGGATAGATAGCCGCACTATTAAGAGGGGCTTTCGGTTGAGTAACTTGATCACATCGTCTTAGAGAGCTCAATACTTTGCATACTTTGCATATCCTTATTGCTTCTTGGTGTTTCTCTATGTGAGGTTCTTGAGCTTGTTGCTAGCTTTACAACAAGCCCAAGTTCATCGAAAATGGAGTTCGCATGCATCTTCTATGGCGTTTTCGAGGTTGGGTAATTTTACCGGTTATTCATGATATAAGGTTCTACCTTTTATATTCATGATAAAATTCCCTTCTACAGATTCTTGAGTTTGCACTTTTTATAGGATAGCATTTATCGTTATCTTCCAAACGAAATTAGTTTCATGTCAATCGGAGTTCGGGAGCAATAGTTATTAAAGAAAAAGGAAAAAGAGAAAATATAAAAGAAAAAAAGAAAAAGAGGAGGAGGGGCCGCCGGTTGGCCGCCCGGCCTGCCAGGCCATGCGCCGGCCCAGCCGGCCAGGTCCGGGCGCCAACCGGACCGGGCGCCAACCGGCCCAGGCGCCGGCCTAGTCCGGCTCCCTCCCCGGCCCAACCGGGAGCTCCACCGGGCCGCCTCTCCGCCGAAGTCCCACGTGGCCTGCGCCCCCGACCGCCCCGCGCGCCTGTGTGTGTGCGTCGCCCCGTCCGGTCGGTGGGCCGGCCCGACCGAACGCCTGACCGGCCTCCCCAGCCCAGGCTCCGGTCGGCCGGCCTGCTGGCCGGCTGGGCTGTGTTTTCTGCCCGATTTCCTTGCCTTTTTCTCTGTCTTTTCCCCAACGGGTATATTTGCTTCCTAGCTATAAATAAACCTTTCTTCCACCTTGAGCACACTACTTCTTCCCTTTCTCTCACCTCCATTGTTGCATTTGAAGAAGTTGCTCTCTCTCTTGTTCCCCCCATGATTCTTGCTCATTCTTGAGGGATCTAAGAGAGGAGATCTAGATCTACACTTCCACCAAACCATTTCTTCTCTAAGTGAGGGAATCTCTTGGGATCTAGATCTTGGAGTCTTTGGTTGACTTTCCCCCTTTTTCTTCCTCTCCAATCTCATCCTAGCATTCGTTGCTTTGGTGGGATTTGAGTGTGAAGGACTTGAACACCTCCGGTGTTCTTGCTTTGCATCATTGCATAGTGTTGAGCTCTCCACCACGATTTGTTCGAGTGAGAGACCGTGAGCTTGTTACTCTTGGAGGGTGACCTCCTAGTTGGCTTGGTTGGTGTCCCGGTGATCTCTTCGTGGAAGATTGTGAAGGGGCCCGGGCTTCTCCTTCGTGGAGCTTGTGAAGTGGTTGTGGAGCTTGCCATCTCCGGAGCGGAGGAAAAGCTAACCATAAGGAAAGGGCCATTATCCTTCGTGGGTGTGGTTCGGAGAATAGGGTGAGCCTTCGTGGCGCGGGGAATCCTTCGTGGGACCTCCACTCCTCCAAACGTGACGTACCTTGTTGCAAAGCAAGGGAACACGGGAATACATCCTCGTCTCCGCGTGCCTCGGTTATTTCTATACCCGAGCTCTCTTTCCTTGTGATAGCCATCGTGCTTGAAGTACATATATCTTGCTATCACTTGTGCTACATATATCTTGTGCCTATCTTTCTTAGCTCTAGTTGCTATTGTTACACTTAGTAGAGCTTAACATATTTTGGGTTTGTGCTTGTAAACTAAACGATAGTTTAATTCCGCATTCTTACAAGACAAATCCGCAAGAGTTTGTAATTGCCTATTCACCCCCCCCCCCTCTATGCGACATCTCGATCTTTCAATTGGTATCAGAGCAAGGTCTCTCCTTGTTTAAGGCTTCACCGCCTTGAGAGTAAAGATGTCGGCTAGTATAGTGCACAATGACACAATTGTCTTTAATGGCACAAATTATCTTTTGTGGCGAAATTGCTTGCTTTGTAACCTTTGGACCTTGTGTCCTCATATAGAGCAATTTCTAGATGTCGGTTTTTCTCCTCCGATGGATTCTCAAAATCTATCTTTAGAGGATGAGAAAAACTTACATCTTGAAGCTCAAGTATCTAATGAGCTTTTATTCTCCTTGAGACCCGATTTCCGTAGGTTCTTGATATATATAAAGAGAAAATCATCTCATGAGATGTGGATCAAGCTTAAGGAAATGTTTGGTGGATCCACTTCTCAATTGGTCGGTGGTGACTCCGAGGAGCTCTCTTCCCCTTCCCATCATGAAGAGCTCCAAGTTGCTTCCACCTCCGGTCGTGATGAGTTATCATCTTCTTCCACTTCACCAACGTGTAGCAAGACACGAGGTAATGATATGGTGAGTGGTGAGGAAAATTGCAATGTTGATATTGTGCTCAATAGTGATGATTCTTCATCTCTATCCCATTGCAATGCTTCCTCTTTGGACTTAAACACATCTAGCATTGAAAATAATCTACATGCTTGTGTTGATAGTCCTTGCATATCATGTGTAAATTGCTTACATAGATCTCATGATGATATGCTTACCTTGTCTTGTTCCCATAATCAAAATGCTTCTATTTCCTCTAGTTGGTTGTTGACTAACAATGTAGAGGAAACCGAACACTCTATGGATCAAGACACGACTTCAAATGAGGATTCAAGAATATCTTCATCTTCATCCTCCGGTTTGCACATGTGCCTTATGGCAAAAGGATCAAAGGTATCTCCTACTTTGACTCCTAACACATCCTCTAATGATGAGAACGATGATGATGATAATGATGAAGAATATAATACCTTGGTGCATAATATGGCAATGGTTTATGCTTCTCTTCGTGGTAATAAAGAAGCTCATGCTAATCTCGAACACTCTATGGATACCTTGTATAAATATAGGGAAACCATAGTGGAGTTGGAGTCCCATGTTGAAAATGGGGAAATGAGATTCACTCTCCTCAAGCATGAGCTAAAAGATGAGAAGCATACTAATTTTATGCTTACACAAAAAATTGAATCATATGAGCTTGAAAATGAAAAATCTATTGATGATGCTTGTGCTACTAACTCTAATTCTTGTGAAGCATCGACCTTAAAGGAGAATGTTGAGTAAGGGCTCAACTTGAGTTGTTAACTAGCAATCCGAGGGAGTTGGAAGAAAGTCATAAAAAGCTCTCGGGCTCTCATGATGACCTTCTAATTTCCTATGATGGGCTTAAGTTAGCTCATGAGGCTAGTATCACTAAGGTAACATCTTGTGAGCCTCATGTGGACATTAGCACAATCTCTATGCTATATTGCCATGTGCTAGTCCTTGTAATCCATCTAGTTAAACTAGTGATACACCTTGTGTTGGATTACTCACTTTGCCTTGTTGCTCTAACAATGAAGCTTCTACTTCCTCTAGTACTTGTATTTCTACTAACCATGTAGAGGAAATCAAAGAGCTCAAGGCCCAAGTCCTTTCTTTGAAGAAAGACTTGGAAAAGCGTCATGAAGGGAAATCCGCACTTGACAAGATGCTAAGTGTGCAACAATCCCCCAATGAAAAGAGTGGACTTGGATTCAACTCCAATAACAAGAACAAGTCCAAGAGCAAGAGCAACAAGAAGAAGGGCCAAGACAAAGTCAAGGATCCGACCAAGTTGGTTTGCTTCAAGTGCAAGGTCGAAGGGCATCATGTTAGATCATGCCCATTGAAGAAGAAGAAGCACTTGAGTGAGAAACAACAAGGGAAACGGCCACAAGGTCAAGGTCAAGCTCATGCTCGACCTCAAGTTGAAGATAGGCCACTTCCCAAGAAGAACCAAGATATTGTTCCCCAAGAGAAGAAATCAATAAAGAAGAGAAAGGGGAACACTTGCTACTTATGTCGTGAGAAGGGGCACTTTGCTTCTTCTTGCTTAGGTGGTACCTTATCTAACCCTATAATTGTTGATGATGATTATTCTCTAGGGAAGGATAAGAATGGCAATGTGTTTGCTAAGTTTGTTGGAACTCAAAGTGGTTTCAAGAAAAGAACCATTTGGGTTGCCAAGCCTATTGTGACTAACCTCTTAGGACCCAACTTGGTTGGGGACCAACAAGCTAAAATTTGATCAATAGGTGTATGTGGAGGTCATTGGAGACTTGGCTACTTCATGAAGAATTAAGGGATCTTCATATATTATATTTTTGATCAAGCCAAGTAATATGGATTATCATCTATATCTTATATCCAATGTTCCTCTTTGCGGTAACTTATAGTTCAACTCATCATATTTATTGTAAGTTACTTGCCCCCTTTGCATGTTTGGTTTTGTATCAAATATGTGTTTGTATATGTTGTATCTTACTTGCTTATCTTGTGTATTCAAGTATGCTTGTTTGACTCATCATATACTTGTGTATTGTTTTGAGCCTAATGCATCTTGATGATATCTTATTTGGCTCTATTTGAAGTGATTAATGGAACATCCCATTTTGGGGGAGTGATATGCTTTGTGCATCTCTCCTTCTATAAAATGTGGGTATATGGGTACCACCACTTAGTATTGATATTGCAAGATTATCTAGTCACTATGTGGTGTGTCATACTCATGAGAAATTCAAATTCTAATGTCCATTAATCATCTCTAGTCGAATTTTAGTTGCCTCTTGTTTAGAAGAAATGCTTTATCACATTATGGGGGAGTAATATGTTTTGTACATATCACAAGCCTAGAAAATGTGAACATATGAGGTTATGCCACTTAAAGTTGATGCTCTTAGTCATCTTGTTCTTAGGTGGCATGTTTGCTCAAACAAGCTCCACTTCTATTGAAAAACTTTTATTGCTCATCTTATGGATTCTTGTTTGAGTAAGAAATTCTTGGTACGGTTTTCCTCAAATACATATCTCTATATCTTATTTGGGACACCGCTTGCTTCAAGTTATTCTAATCATTGCCGTGCGTGATTGTTTGACTTGTTGAAGCTATCAAGAATCTTCATCTGTGCATAGTGCTTAATTCTATATACTTATCCTATGCCTTTTATTGTGAAGTTGATCCTTACTATCATTGTCAATACTCCACCGGAAATCATTTCCAACATACTCATTGTCTTTGATGATTGACAACCTTATATGTGGTTGAATTTATGGATCACCTTCACCTTGGATTGCTTCTTATTGCCTTATTTTATTTCCAAGAAATCGTTGTTGCTCCCATGTGTCCTCCTTGTCCCTTTGATAAATTCTCTTAATTCATATCAAGTGTTTGTTTTGGAAGACAAATCTTTTCCTTACGGTACATTGTGCCATTGTGAAAAGTGTAGTGGGTTTGGTTTATTTGTTCGAACCTTGCACCTTTGGGAGTTTTGCTATCTCATTCCTTCTTCTATGCTTTATTTGTTGAATGAGATAAATCTTTGAGCATGTTTGCTTTATTTCATCCTTTATGCTCAATGGTTTCTTCTTAGTTCATTTGTTGAACTTTGTTGAACAAATCTTTTGAGATTTGCTTCTTAGATATAATTTGGACAACAAATTTGTTTTGTGACACCTCTATGCCTTATTTAATTCTTTTGGTGTTTTGTCCAAAGTATATCTTTCTTGGATCTTTAAAAGTTTTGGTGCATGCTTATATGTAATTTGTTTATACTTGTAGCATGCTTTCTTTTGATCCATTATGTAGGATATACTCCATCAAATCCTAAATGGCTAAGATGTGCATGAAATTCAAATTTCATCGAAATATGCACATGTTTATATGGAGTGTGTCCTATATATTATGGTTAGTCTAACCATGTTGGACCCAATAAGTTTGGGGACCAAGATGTACTTGAATGATGTTTTAGGTACATTGGAGATGCAATGGAGGCTTGTCTCATCTATAAGGAAGGTGTTGTCACCATATGAGGATTGGAGTCAAGCTAGGATGATCGATGAACTCTTATCTACTACATCAAGTCATTGCCATCTCGGTAACAAGTATCTTATTCATGCACTCTCATATAGCATCCAACCTATTGTAGGTTGTATCTTGGCATGAAATTATTTATTTCGAAAATATTGCGGTTCTTGAAAAATCATTTTTAAAGTAAAACTTCTTATTGTACATTTGAGTAATTTGAGAAGATGCATATGTTGGGAATATATATATACATCATGTTTATAATTCACCTACCCACACATGCCCTCTAGCAATTTATTGCATATCAATTCCTCAAAGAGCTCTTATGTGCAATATTGATGAAATTGCGAAATAAATCCATATTTATGATACTTGTTGCCTTTCTCAAATCACTCCAACTAGCTCTACTTCCCTTATTTTTAGTTGTGATGTTTTTGAGGTTTAACTTGGTTGAAGTTCATTCATATACCATAAGTGAAAATTGGAGCCATAGGCTATATATGCTTCTTAAGCAAACATCCTTTGGTATATTTTATGACTTCATCTTGGATATCTTGTCTTATCTATTTTGTTAACCTCTTGTGTGTGCATGTTTCTTTATGGATCACTTTGTCCACTTTATAAACTCATATACATAAGAACGTTAATCCATCACCTTGATATCCTTGTTCTTTGCCGACCATCTTTTACCCCTTTTGTTTTTAGTGGGTTGGTAAAGAAAATTTATGAGTGCTTGGTTTATTTATTTTCTTCATGCACTCATATCTCGTAATTGTTGGACTAAAGTTGTTCTTGATAAGCATACTCTTTTTATCTTAGTTGTGTTCTAAATGATATATAGGGAGTGAGGATTCCATGTTTGTGCATATTGTATTCAAATGCAAAAATTATAAATTGTGCACGAACCTTGGGGAGCTTTCTTATTTTTAGAGCACTATATCTCTCTTATCATGATATCTTTGTTTGTCCAATTGGATCTTTGATTGCTTGCTTTACTTCTTGAAGCTCATTTCACCATGTTATCCTTATGCAATCTTTGATCCTCAATATAGTTTGACTTCCTTCAAGTATTCATCATAGGATATGTGCACTTGATTCCACTCAAATTATGAGAAGTGCACACTTTGGGGAGGAACTCACATTATATTGGCCTTCTAAATTTTTCACCCATTTTGACAATCGATGCCAATGGGGGAGAAGTTTAGAGGGTTTAAGGGAATGGTTTTATACTTAAGTTTGGTTTGTGCTTAAGTGTTTTGCCTCTCATGCATTCCATATTTATATGTCTTGCATGGTTGTATATATATAGTGGAAACTATCCCAAAGGTTAATCTTGACAATGTATGCAATGAATTCATGTTCATCACACGTGCATACATTGTGGGGGAATTTTCTCTATATATATTGGTTCTACTCACATCCATTGCATTTGTTGTAGTTGTGTGAGTAGAGCCGGTTTTGATATGGGCTAGTAGCTTTGTGTTACTTGACCATATCAAATACAACCTCTTGTATACAACTTATTCTCGGATAAGTTGCGTACTTGTCACTAATATTCATTATATAAACCCTCTTATTTTGGTTGTCATCAATTACCAAAATGGGGGAGATTGTAAGGGTACATTGCCCCTATGTGTGGTTTTGGTAATTAATGACAACCCCTATGGACTAATGTTTTCATTGAGTTTATATGAAGGAATATTCCATAGGTACTACTTGCTCTCCATGTGTTGGATTCAAGTATGGATGCCATGAAGATAAAGGTATACCTTGTGTATTGGCATCAAGATCATCGGTATGAAGATATATATATATATGTGATATGATCAATAAGAAGAAATGAAGATGGAGTTCTTATGTGGAACTCAATATTAGCCATGCTCTATCTTAAGTGAGTATGTGAAGATACAAGGTTGAGTTGGGCAAGTTCAAGATGAGAATCTCAAGTGAATCACATACTTGAAGCTTGCCGTCCATTTGGTGATAATAGACTAGTGAAGATGTGCATCAATGGAGCTTTCCCATCATAGTGTATGGGGGAGCATTTGTGAGTCTTCACGAAGCAACATTGGTCAAGTGAGGCATTCCGGCTTGAGTGAAGCTTGAAGAGTTATCATCAAGATCAAGCGGGATGCGCAAGGCAAAGGTATGGCCTTGCTAGGTTTTCCTTTTACCGGTCTCAAGGTGGATGTTGGGAGACCGGATTATAGGATAGATAGCCGCACTATTAAGAAGGGGCTTTCGGTTGAGTAACTTGATCACATCGTCTTAGAGAGCTCAATCCTTTGCATACTTTGCATATCCTTATTGCTTCTTGGTGTTTCTCTATGTGAGGTTCTTGAGCTTGTTGCTAGCCTTACAACAAGCCCAAGTTCATCGAAAACGGAGTTCGCATGCATCTTCTATGGCGTTTTCGAGGTTGGGTAATTTTACCGGTTATTCATGATATAAGGTTCTACCTTTTATATTCATGATAAAATTCCCTTCTACAGATTCTTGAGTTTGCACTTTTTATAGGATAGCATTTGTCGTTATCTTCCAAACGAAATTAGTTTCATGTCAATCGGAGTTCGGGAGCAATAGTTATTAAAGAAAAAGGAAAAAGAGAAAATATAAAAGAAAAAAAGAAAAAGAGGAGGAGGGGCCGCCGGTTGGCCGCCCGGCCTGCTGTGCCATGCCAAGCCCGGCCCGGCCAGGTCCGGCGCCAGCCGGACCGGCGCCAACCGGCCCGGGCGCCGGCCTAGTCCGGCTCCTCCCCGGCCCAACCGGGAGCTCCACCGGCCGCCTCTCCGCCGAAGTCCCACGCGGCCCGTGCCCCGACCGCCCCGCGCGCTCAGTGTGTGCGTCGCCCCGTCCGGTCGGTGGGCCGGCCCGACCGGACGCCCGACCGGCCTCCCCAGCCCAGAGCTCCGGCTGCCGGCTCGCTGGCCGGGCTGGGCTGTGTTTTCTGCCCGATTTCCTTGCCTTTTTCTCTGTCTTTTCCCCAACGGGTATATTTGCTTCCTAGCTATAAATAAACCTTTCTTCCACCTTGAGCACACTACTTCTTCCCTTTCTCTCACCTCCATTGTTGCATTTGAAGAAGTTGCTCTCTCTCTTGTTCCCCCCATGATTCTTGCTCATTCTTGAGGGATCTAAGAGAGGAGATCTAGATCTACACTTCCACCAAACCATTTCTTCTCTAAGTGAGGGAATCTCTTGGGATCTAGATCTTGGAGTCTTTGGTTGACTTTCCCCCTTGTTCTTCCTCTCCAATCTCATCCTAGCATTCGTTGCTTTGGTGGGATTTGAGTGTGAAGGACTTGAACACCTCCGGTGTTCTTGCTTTGCATCATTGCATAGTGTTGAGCTCTCCACCATGATTTGTTCGAGTGAGAGACCGTGAGCTTGTTACTCTTGGAGGGTGACCTCCTAGTTGGCTTGGTTGGTGTCCCGGTGATCTCTTCGTGGAAGATTGTGAAGGGGCCCGGGCTTCTCCTTCGTGGAGCTTGTGAAGTGGTTGTGGAGCTTGCCATCTCTGGAGCGGAGGAAAAGCTAACCATAAGGAAAGGGCCATTATCCTTCGTGGGTGTGGTTCGGAGAATAGGGTGAGCCTTCGTGGGACCTCCACTCCTCCAAACGTGACGTACCTTGTTGCAAAGCAAGGGAACACGGGAATACATCCTCGTCTCCGCGTGCCTCGGTTATTTCTATACCCGAGCTCTCTTTCCTTGTGATAGCCATCGTGCTTGAAGTACATATATCTTGCTATCACTTGTGCTACATATATCTTGTGCCTATCTTGCTTAGCTCTAGTTGCTATTGTTACACTTAGTAGAGCTTAACATATTTTGGGTTTGTGCTTGTAAACTAAACGATAGTTTAATTCCGCATTCTTACAAGACAAATCCGCAAGAGTTTGTAATTGCCTATTCACCCCCCCTCTAGGCGACATGTCGATCTTTCACCTTCATACCTGATCATACATAGATGCAACGACTTAGGTAGTATAAAATTATCAACATGTATATTAGCGGTATCATTTAGGAGTGAATTCACTAGTTGTTTGGGTAGCTTTGTACGAGCCCTTCTATTGGGTCCAATCTTGACTTCATTAGACTTGAGCTTCACAGCAACATCTTGATCATCTTGTAATGACGGAGGTAGTAGTTCAGTAGGGATGTCCTCATCAATATTTCGTCTTGAAGAAAAACATACTGATGAAATAAGAGGACAGCTAAGAGCATCTCCACCGGCGGCCTCGATAGCGGCCCCGGTAGCGATTTGGGGGCCGACGGTGTTTTTGGGCTCTCATCGATGGGCCCCAAAACGCGCTAGTGTGGGTTCGAGACCAATAGAAGCGTCGGCAACCCCGTACCGGTCCCTTCACAAAGGACGCGAATCAGGCGCGTCGGTGCCTCATGCCACGGGTGTTTTCGTGGGTGGGGCCACTTTGGTAGCCACTGGATCCCAAATCCTACAATTTTAAGGGTATTCCCCCCATCTGCCACTCATTTCTCCCGCCCATCGCTCCATCTCTAGTGCCCATCCAGTTCACGCCGCGCAAAACCATCGTCGCCGCCATGCCACCAAACAAGAGCTCCGTTGAAGGCAGCGAATGCGTCGGCGAAGCCGCGCACGGTGGCACCGAAGGAGAAGCCGACAAGCATGTCACAGGAGGCGTGGGATGAAAAGAAACACCGCTGCGCCATCATGACGGCTGACCGCAAAAGGCATTGCATCGCTGCTGAGGCGCACAAAGCCGAGGCCGCGAAAGCGGCGGCCGCACATGAAGTGTGCCTTAGCTTGGGTGGCTCACCCTCGCCTCCGGAGTACTTCGCGGAGGCACTCTTGCTCTCGCAAATGTGTTTGTCCCAGATGGACGGCCGCGCCCACTACTCCCCCTAGTACGCCGAGAGCGACACCGTCGACCCCAACGCGATGTTCTCACCGGATTCGGTGCCAAGGGGCAGCGGCGCCTTTCGCTTCCCCGTCGACCTGAATGCGTCGCCAGATCTGCGCTATCGCGTCCCGGGCAGCAATGTCATCCACGTGACTGACGGCACCGGCCTCCCCCGTAGACTCTTTAGCGAAGAAACGAGGAGCGCCCACCAGGTGTTCAACAACATGTTCGGCATGTCCATGGGCGACGACGACGTGAGTTTTTTTTATCTTGTACACATTTTGTAGACCGTCGGCGAGTCAAACTTGTTTTTTTTTGCATAGATGGACGACGCTGAGATCCTGAGAGGCTTCATCCTCCATGGTGTAGGTCTTGAGTTCGGCAAGATAGCTACGACGAAGAGGAGGAGGAGGCCGAGGAGGTGCTGATTGACGCCAACACTAGCGTGACCACGACGACAAAGTGGAAGAAGCCGACCGCCGACACTAGTGGCCCTGGGTGGAAGGCCTTGGAGGATGAGTGCCTCATCGATGCGTTTATGTTAGTGAACTTCCTCCCATAACCAGCGCCAATCAAACCTCCGGCAAGTACTACGAGCACCTCCTTGATCAATTCAATGAGAGAAAGAATTATGGCAAGTACGCCACTATCCACATGATCCGGAACGAGGGCGCCCTTTCTCACCGTTGGAGCATAATCAAGGCGGCGTGTAGCAAATTTCATGGCTACTTCGATAAGGTCAAGAACCGGAAAGAGAGCGGCAAAACGATGAAGGATGGGGTACCGTTTGTTCTATGTCCATTTGATTATATGTCATATCTTATCTTTTTAATATCTTTGTCATTGTTCATTTGATAGTTTTTCGATGCCCTTGAAATGTACAATAGTGAGAATGGGGACAAACATTTCCTCTTGATGCATTGCTTCGAGAAACTTGAGGGTTGCAAGAAGTGGAACACCCTCTGCTTTACTATCAACAAGGACGGCGCCGGAGTAGATGGGCCGATCGAAGTCACCACCGCCTCTACCGGCGCCAAATTGGCAACAAGTAGGTCAAGGCTGAGAGGAATGCAGCTCCTGGATTAGCCGCCATAGACGCCTCCTTCGAGAAGATGATGTCCTCCTTCTCCATGAAGAACAAGGAGGCGGCGGATAGGTCTGCTACCATGTGGAAAGCAGATAAGTAAGATGTGAAGATTGAGTTGGAGAGGGACAAGGTGGAGGCGGCGAAGATGGAAGCTCACGCCGCCGCCATGAAAATCATGAATGAAGCGACACATCTTTCATTCGCCAAGATGTCTCAAGAATCCAAGATCTTGATGGCGGACATGGCGACCATGTACCCATTGGCGAGGGTGTGGCACGAGATGTACCGTGAGCGCATCGGCAAGGAGGTGCTGGCGGCGGAAGAGGTTGCGGCGGCGTCCGTGACAACATCGACACCAATGATGTTCATGCCTCCGTCGGTGCCCGTGGAGCCCGTGTCGGCGATGGAGGTGCCGCAGGCGATCGCCGACAAGGAGAACGTCGTCGAGGTTGAGCTGCCAATGATGCCGTTCATGTGATCATTTGGCCTTGTAGCCCAACTTGTCTTTTTTGGTAGCCGAACTATGTATGACCCTGATTTGGTGGCCGGATTTTAACGAAGACTTTATATTCGAAACCTAAATTCAAATTTTTATTCTTATTTTGACTTTTTTTTTCAAATTTTTTTATTGAGGTCTTCGGTTTAGGTGCGCCCGGTTTGGGGACGGTGACGTGGAAGCCCCGTTCCCAACGGAGAAAGTTGTGCCGGCGGACCTGCTTGCGCCTACTTGCGTGCTGAGTATCATTAAATTTTCCTAAACCCTGTGCGGCGTCCACTCATCGATCGGCCGTCCTCCTCGCGATCTCGCCTCGCTCCCTTCCCTTCCCTTCCCTTTCGTCAGCCACAGCTGTCAAATCATCCATCTCAAGCTCTCAAATAATCGGACAAAAAGAGGAGAAACGAAATAAATTTCTTCAACATTTCCCCATCTAATTCGTCGAGAGCGAGGACGAGGGCGGGAAGAGACCCTGACGATGTCGGTGCCGGAGGCGGGGCAATCGACGGGGAGGGACGAGCAAGAGAGGGACGCGTACGAGCAGCACCAGACTAGGGTTCTCGCGGCGCTGATGCAGGGCTTCTGCGCCGCGCGGTACCGCAAAGCCGATAACACCCCCTGCCCCATCGACCAGGTCTGGCGACTCGACTACCTCCTTTCGACCACGCTTTCTTACAGGATGCGTGCCGTTTCTTTTCGGTTTGCGTGATTTACTGATGTATTCCCGTGATATTCTATGTTTGGGTTTTTTTTTGTGCATATACTGTAGGATTCATTGATCTAGGTCGTGAGATTGTGTGATGCATATTTTGCGGAATTGGAATTTGTATTGTTGCTTTACCACTAGATATCGTTAACTTCTGGGAATGTTATTTGTATTGATAGAACGAGTGTGGTTTCCTGCTCAATGGAAGGTGAGAATTCACGAGATGATTTTAGTAGTTAGCATTTGTATGGCGTACTACCTGTTTCCTGGGGAGTGGAGACAGGTTTAAGTTCAGTGATATGCGCCATAATTCAGTCTGCTGCGTATGTGTAACCACAGATGTACCAAGTGGTAACTGTGGTAACATACTTGCATTCTACCACTTTTTTTTAATGAAAAAAGTTGATTTTAAACTGTTCAATTACTCCTCAGTTCCAAAATGTAAGACCTTTTGGCCAAAACGTCTTACATTTTGGAACAGAGGTAATAGACATCTTGATGTGGCTTGCAGGGCCTCTACTTGGGCTCTGTTGGAGCAGCACTGAACAAGGATGCCCTGAAGAGCTTGAACATCACCCACGTCTTGGTTGTTGCCAGATCACTCAATCCTGCCTTTCCAGCAGAATTTACGTACAAGAAGATCGAGGGTATTATATGCTTGACTTTATTCCCTATTTGTTACCTGTGATTTACCAGATATGATATTGCCCTATGACCTTTATTATATACATCTTAAGACCCTGGCATTTCTGATAAGTTCGATACACAGATTAACCAACTTTTCACCTTTTTGGCGATATTAAAATTGAAGTGTTGTAGCATTCACATTCTTAAAATAAAATTCACATAAGGAGCATCTTAATCTTGACTCTGTATTGTTGGTTTCTTAGCCTTCACTCACTGAGTGTGTCTACCTTGGCAATTTTCTGTTGTTGTTCCTTTCAAAAAACAAAAAAATTCTGTTGTTGTTATCCAAGGTTTTCCTGGAGAACTAAAGGCATACTTTCTTTATTGACACAGTACTTGACAGCCCAGATACGGATTTGGTAAAGCATTTTGGTGAATGCTTTGCTTTCATAGATGAAGGTATCTGCACTGGTGGCAATGTGTTGGTTCACTGCTTTGCAGGACGGTCCCGGAGGTAAAGTTGTTTTCCTAGGAGTTCTTAAATGTCAGCTATTTTGTTCAATATCGCTATATCATCAGTAACATCTTAATTCGAAAATTATTTTCTTTGTTCATATATACTAGAGTGGAAGACTATAGATATATAGTGGACAAACAGATGAAAGATTGTTGTGATGTTCTACGAAAGCATGGTGATGTTTCCATTGTCAAAAAGGCAAAATAACCAATATGCATATACAGAAAACTAAGATAATATTTTTAGATTTGAATTTAGAGGTGTATAGGCATAGTCTAATAGTATGTAATAAGAACCTGTATTGGGGAGTATAATTAGCGTGTAATGCTGTTGAACAGTTCATCGGGCGCATAATCCTATTAATCAGCTGTTTCCATATTAATCGCCCTTCATATTTAATTACTGTGACAACTTGCTTACGAGTCATTGGCATATGGTAGTGTGTGGAGGTACTCAAAATTTGGATTAATAACTCACTTGTTAGATATTATCTGTTGATTTGTCATGGATAATATTCTGACTTCAAATGTGAAACTAATTAGTTCTGAGGTGATCTTTGTCTAAATTTCCAGTGTTACTGTTGTTCTTGCATATCTCATGAACAAGCATCAGATGAGCCTGCAAAGTGCCATGTCACTGGTTAAAAGCAAGCGGGCTCAAATAGCACCTAATGAGGGTTTTATGTCCCAGCTGGTGAACTTTGAGAAGTCTCTGCAAGGTAAATACAAATAGCTCTTTTTATCGTTATGATGGTTTGTATGTTTAATTTGTATCAGAAGCGAGGTATAGGTGACATGCTTCATGAGACTTTTGCATGAATAACCTGTTTGTCCAAATAACAGCAACTTTGTATTAGGAGTGTCGATTCCTTCATAGTTTGTACTTCTTTCTGTTCATTTTTATTGCAAAATGTACCATGGACATCAAACTCAGGATTTGACTACTAGTATTTTTTTCAAACCTTTAGGGCTTGCCTATAGAAAAAAACTTTAGGGCTTGTTTGGACCAGAACAGATAAGCTAAATCTTTTGGATTGCTAGGAAACTGTAGCAAGTCCTTGCCAAACGAAACTACTTTTACTAATCGCCATCTACCCAGCCAACCCTTCATGGGGTTTCTGAATATTTTTTCCATGTATAATGCCAAATAGGCAATAGCTTATAGTCAAGCTATATTTTTCTGTGCAAAGATGTCAGCACATTCATGCAATCAGATGTTTAATTAAATCTACATGTAGATAGTTTCTGCTCTGTGATAGTGGTATTTCTGGATAACTAGAGATGGATAACCTGGTATTTATCTACACGCTGTACATATCTTGATAGCTGTAGATGCAAACCTGGTTAATGTGATTAGATGCAGCACGGTACCGATTGATCACCTAACCAAAAGCTTCACACTCCGAACAACAATAAATTGATTGCTAAGCAAAAGGATGAACCCCATAAGTTCTACACCAGTTCCCGCCGAAGCCCTGCCTTTCAGCTGCCGACTCTCTAGGCACAATGGGTGTGAGGTACGTTGGCCTAGGCAGCCCTGGAGCTGAAATGTCCCCGGAGGCGTCTGGCAAAGGCGATGCCACTGCCATGTTGCTCCGAGTCTTGTTGCCTCTCCATTCTTGGCTGGAGGCAACGCTAGGCGAGGCCTAATGTCATTGCGGTCTGTAGATGGCACCTCCTTACCAAGTTGTAGTTGTTTGGTGAGGACGGTCGTGTGTGTGTCCCTCCTTCTCGAGGTTGTACCCCTATGTTTTCTTCCTGTTCAATGAAATGAAACGCAAACCTCTTGCGTTTTCTCGAAAAAAAAAGTTCATATGTACATGATCTATAGTTCTGTACTCCTATAAATTTGTCAACCTGTGGCTGTAGTCTGTTCACACCCTCCTCCTGATGTGAATCATTAGATGGTCATTCTGTTTACCACTAAAGTTGCATTAAAATTATCCGCATGTGGCACAAGACAATTAAGGTATAACATAGGCTAGTCTTGGCGTGAAACTGTCGAGTAGTCTAATTATTTTATCCATAGCAATCATGGATATTTAGCTAGTAGCCAAGAAATATGGATGTAAGACATGCTTATGATAAGAACACTAGCAATATATGTTAGACGAAATATAGTTTTATGTAGTACATTTTCATCTGATAATTATTTGATGCCTTAAAGCAAATAGTTAATCAGTTAGTTTTACAAGCATGTCATTTGCATGGACTGAAGTGAAAAGCAAATAAGGTGGAACCACATTATCTGCCTTACTGTATTGAAGGCAAACTTTGCGCTCCCTTTGTGACTATGTCTCATTCTCCAATCCATTCAACTTGAATCCAAGTGTGCATACACATCCCCATAATTTCTCACCATTTAGAGGGGCAAATTCTCAGACAAATCAGTACGATGATCACATCTGAAATCCCAATGCCCTCGAGCTCATTCAGCTCAAGTAAATTTTGATCTTCTGGGTGGCAAGCCAAGTATGTGCTTGGTTGCTTCCATGTACCTGCCTCGTATTCTTCGTGGCATGCCCCGTAGATGGCTAATTCTATTGCTATTTTGTATTTTCACATGTGAGAATAGTTTGTTCTCCTGTCCTTGAGTTCTACTAGAATTCAGGGCGGTTGATTAAGGTGAGGAATGGTGTCTTGAGATTTTTTAGTTGGAGATAACACTTGAACCCTGAGTCTTGTTGGGCCTTGGTGAGAGTAGGTCTTCTTTTGCCTTCTAGACCATCACAAAGGTGGTTTGGGAGCATGCCCTTCAGCTGCATTTGATCTGACTAAAGGAAATTGGAGAGCTGAGACAACCTAAAGGCAATGTTTACCTTCAACAGATCTAGGCAGAGAAAACCTCCAAACAAGGTTCACACATAGGCAGACCAATAAACCAAACTTTGTAGCATAGAAGTAGGTTTAGTACTACTTTCCCATTATTGCATGAAGATATTTCGCATGTCTGGGACTATGCTAGGCTGCTTGTTAACACAAATTTTACTAGCAACACAGCTCGCTGAACAGCGTTCTGGAACCTTTCCCATGACCCTTTCTATCGATCATTTCCATAAAGTTTTTCTCATTATCTTTTATTTCATTTCCAGTTGTTAGTTTATGAGAAACATAACTACAGTGGAAGTAATCTCAAACTTTTGTTGTTAAGCAGTGGAGCAGGGACGAAGAGTCATGCAATCTAACTAACTATAGTGTAAATATATCAAGAACCTGGTGTCAACAGCAGCATGACTGCATGTTATTGCCTCCACAAATCAATCAAGGCCGTGGCAACCGGTATGAGAGTTACGGTCATCTTATTATACTAGGTTCCCTAATTGATGCTGTGATTTGCTAGGGTAATTTGTAGCCCATAGAACCAGCTCTAGAGGAATGAAGAGCAAACGACATTCTAACGTGTAATTCATTTTTTGCATGAACAACCTTTGCCCCCTTTATTTAGGGCCTGTTTGAATAAAGGAAATTTTCCCTTTTGACCAAGGCAAATTGATCTGTTTCAAACTCTCCAGCAGCATCAGCCTTCTGAAATGAAGATTTGTATGTATGATTTGTTGAAAAGAAATGGTATGCTGGTTTTTTTTTTTTTGAACAGATAAGGCCACGTAGGGTCTGGAAGCTCCATTAAACGGTGGGAACAATTACAAGGAGGACCTTGGCTTTAGGAACAATAGCACAAGGGTCCAAAGGAATTACAAAAAGGAACCCAGAAAGATGGAAAGCAAAGCAATCGGGTCCTTCTCCACCGCGAAGATTACTGGATCTTGAGCCATGGTCGCTGGCGGCGACGCCGGGGACGACACCACTTGGTTCGTCGCCAGGATGGATCACCAGGCCAAGATCGAAGATCTTCCCCTTCAGCACTTCGGCCTGGAGGAAGTAGAAATTCCCCGGAGCAGCAGCTTCCGAGGTGCGGAGAGGCCCCCTTGGCCAAAGATAGCAGCGGCTATGAATGCCGACGCTAAGGATCTGCCGCCGATTGAGAGCTTCCGACGAGGTGAGCACCACACGCTCACCGGTGTGCCTCCAGACTCCAGATCGACGAACCCCAGAGCTCACCTCCTCATGTCTGTCTCCACGACCACTAGGAGAAGGAAGAGCTAGCCAGGAACACACCGGGACAAGAGTTTTTTTTTTTGAGAAAATGGGCAGCTACATTCATTCAAAACATAAGTTGTTCAGTACATACAATGGTCCTGATTGTCTCAGGGACATCACTAAACCAGGTCGACTCCACATCATGTTCTGCAGATCTTGCCAAAACATGAGCTGCCTCATTACATGACCGATTGACATGGATGAAAGAACAAGATACAAACTTTGAAGCCCAACTCTTAATATCATACACTACAGCACCTATTTGAGATCTATCAATTGCAGTGCTGTTAACTTTGTTGACCAGAGCATCACAGTCTGATGCCACAACGATTCTCTGGAAGCCTCCATCTTCAGCAAATTCCAAAGCACATCGCATAGCAATGGCCTCCGCTAGTTCAGGAGTTACCACCTGATCCACGTACCTTCTTCTGGCTGCTTGCAGTCGTCCCAGGTGGTCTCGAATTACTATGCCGACTCCCATTCGCTGTGACTGTGAGAAAAGAGCTGCATCAACATTTACCATCATCGACCCCTCCGACGGCGGAGACCATTTGAGAACTGAAGTTTGGTTCTCACGCCTAGTGGATTGTGTCGATCTGAAATTGTTCAATAATATGAAATCAATATAGGCTTTGATCTTTCCAGCCACTCGATGCGGGTGATACAAACTCTCCCCATTTCTTACATTATTTCTATTTTCCCAAATATGCCATGTAGCCACGGCAAAAGTCAGAGACTGGACTTCTGAGGCATCCCTTATCCAATCTAAAAGCCATTGTTGGATATGAATGAATGCCTTCAGGTTTAAAGAGATGTGAAATGATTTTTTTAACTCGGACCAGATCTCTTTTACATAATGGCATTTAAAGAAACAGTGTTCTACCGTTTCATCTCTATTGCAGAAAATACACTCGTACCTTGTCGGTATTGCGCGTCGCTGGAGCTGGTCACCGGTAGGTAGGCAATTATGAGCCATTCTCCATAAAATAATTTTCATTCTATTTGGACACTGTATTTTCCATAGCTTCCTCCATATATTTTCGTTTTCCATAAAATCTGAGGACGATCCTCTTTGAGCCAAACTGCTGTATTGCCAAAAGGATAAGGACCTTGCAAGATTATATCCAGAACGGACAGTGTATATGCCTCCTTTAGTATGTGGCCATGATGCAAAGTCACTGCACCCTTCTGAACTTATGGGTATTTTGAGAATCTTGGCAGCCAAATCTTCTGGAAACATTTCTCTAACTGCTACCTCGTTCCATGCTTTACCATCAGAGGAGAATAAATGATTAACAGTCTTGTCCTCCTCTCCCGTCACGTTACGACAGATCGTGCCAGGGACCGAGTCTGGTATCCAATTGTCCCTAGTCAAAGATATTTTCTTGCCGTCTCCCACACGCCATAGTAAGCCTTTATGCAGGAGTTTCTTACCAAACATTAAGCTCCGCCAAGTGTAGGAAGCAGATCGTGGGCATCCTGAACTCCAAAAATCCTCATTTGGGAAGTATCTTCCTTTTAAGACCCTAAAGCACAAGGATTTAGGGCCCACTAGGAGCCTCCAGCATTGCTTTGCCAACATGGCCTGGTTAAATAGTGACAAATCCCTGAACCCCATACCTCCAAGATATTTTGGAGTGGATAACCAATCCCATGATCTCCAGTGTATTTTCTTCTTCCCATCTTCCGCTCCCCACCAGAAGTTTGAGATAGGTCTTCGCATATTCTCGCAAATTGATGTCGGAATTCGAAAGCAACTCATGACGTATGTGGGGATGGCCTGTGCTACCGACTTCAGAAGTACTTCCTTACCTGCTCTGGATAATGGTCTATCATTCCAACCGTTTAGTATCTTCCATAGCCTTCCAGTGAGGAAGTTGAAACTGCTCGTTGGAGAACGTCCAACCCAAGAAGGCATACCCAGGTAAGTGGCTTGTAAAGATTCATCTTGCACTCCCAGTTTGTTCTTAATTTGCTCCTTCACCTGATTGTCACAATGAGGTCCAAAAAATAAAGAAGACTTCTTCAAATTGATCTTCTGGCCAGATCCATTGCAGTAGGTCTGAAGAGCAGCTTTGAGATTGTCTGTGCTCTTACTATCGCTCTTCATAAAAAAGACACTGTCGTCTGCAAATAACAAATGAGAAATAGGAGGTCCTTCTCTTCCATTTCGAATTCCTTTGATTTCTCCAGCTGCTTCTTTTTGCTGCAATAGACAAGATAAACCTTCAGCACATAATAAGAATAAGTATGGGCTGATCGGATCACCCTGCCGTATGCCGCGTGTTGGTATGAAGGGGTCAGATAAATTTCCATTAATTTTAACTGTATATCTCACAGATGTCACACACCTCATCACAGTGTCAACAAATGAAGCATTAAAGCCCAGTTTTGTTAGTACCCCCTTCAAGTAACCCCATTCAATCCTATCGTAGGCTTTAGTCATATCAATTTTTAGAGCATAAAAAGGAAGTTTTGCCCTAGGAGAAGGAAGAGCTAGCCAGGAACTCACCGGGACAAGAGTTAGAGAGAGGTAGCAGGATCTCCTCTCCGCCAGAGAAAGCCCACAGCGTTGCCTCTTCTCCTCGTCTCCACGGCCGGCCAGAAGAAGCTTCGTCGTATGCCGCCACAAGCATCGCCCCTCCCCCTCGCCTCCATGGCCGGCCAGGGGGGCTCTGCCTTGCAGCTCCTCAGTAGTAGAAGATCTGCGGCCGCTGATTTATCCGTGGAGACCGTGGCTCCCTCGTTGCTTCCATGCTCCAACCACAGGAGACAGAGGAGCAAGAAGAAAAACCCTACTCCCCAGATCTTGCCGCCGAGACCTGAGGCACAGCTCCAAAACACCACAGAGGGACGAAAACTAGAAGGGAAACCTAAATATTTACAGCCGACACCATCTCCTCTCCATCTCCGGCCGGCTATTCCAACGGAGAGGAGGTGGGAATACAGTTTTCGCACTTTTCAGCCATACAAGGCAGACTACGAAGACCGGGTCCAGTTCACACTATTGGATGATCATTCACAGTAGAGGGGTTGTCCACTGGATTAACCACAACCCAGTTTAGCTTTCCTCGGAACGAGCCTTCGATGTGCCACAACAAGAGGTGCTATGTTTCGTTTTAGGAGGCTAGCTGCTATGGTTCTTCTCCGTTCTATACTTGTGTTTCGATCTGCAGCGTTTTCGTTTCAGCGACAGTGGAAAAAGATGAGGGCGAACTGAGTAGAATAACCGAGTTCCCTCTCTCCCCCCGCGTCGCCCTCCTTTGGCGACAAGGGGGGAACCCTGCCGCCGCCGCCTCTCGCCCCTCCTCCCCTCTCCCTCGCTTCGCCGCCGCCGGAGGGGGGCCGGCAAAGCCGCGCGCGCCCCCGGGGAAGGTGGCGGCGGGGCATTCTCTCCTCCCGCGTCCCCCCGGCGAGGAGGAGCTCGCCCGGCGCGGCGATGTGCGGCGGGCGCGGTGGGCCGGCGGCTGGGCGCCGGCGGGGCTGCGGGCGGCCGGTGGTCCGGGGCCAGGTCGAGATCGGGGGTCGGAGGTGGTGCAGCGGGGCGCGGCGGGGCTTGGCAGCGCGTGCACAAGGCCCAGATGGGCTCTTGCGGGCCTGCCCGGCTTGCTCCGGTCGCCGGCTCGGCCTGGTCGGCCGGCGGCCTGGCTCGGCGCCCCCATCTGCACCCCCGGTGGTTCGAAGCAGCGCGGCGGCGGGCGGAGCTCCGGCTCCTCCCGGATGTGGCGGCGTCGACGGCGGCTCACAGCTGCTGTCCGGCGAGGGTGAGCGGGGTGGCGGCCCCTCTCCCCTGCTTCTTCCTCTGCGGGTGGTGATCTGCCGGTTGTTGTCGGTTGCTCGTCGCGGCGGGCGTCGGCTCCTGCCGGCGGTGAGGTTGGTGGTCCTACGTGGTGTGGCGTCGTCGCCGCGTGGGAGGTGCTTGTGCCAGTGGTTCGCAGGCCGGCGGCGTTGTGGGTCTCCCTCATCTCCGTTCGGCAACGTGGGAGTGCGGAGGTTCGGCTGCTCCGAGCGAAAGCTGATGGCGCGGCAGCTGCGGATGTCGCTATCCTCTTGGGGGCCTTCATGGAGCCTTCGACCTCCTCCGCTCCCGGAGCTTAGTTCTTCGGGTGAAAGCCTAGGCCGTGGCAGGGCCGGATGACGGCGTCGATCCACGTCGCTTCCCTCTTGGGGGCGTCGTCTTGAAGACTTTGTTCCCCAGCGTGCTTTCCTGAGGCTGGACTTGTACGACATCTCGGCGGGTGGCCGGTGATGTGTGAGGTCAGTGTGGTGGCTTGTGTGGCAACGATGGCGGTGGTGAGCGATGATTTGGTAGCGTCAAGACCTTGGCTTCAGCGAGCGTCCGAGCTTCTTCGTCTTGTGTTTCGCTTGCGGTGGAGTCGGAGCTGCTATGGTTTGTCGAGTTTCTTCATTTGAGCAGCGTACGATGACCTGCTGGGTGGCCCTCTGGCGATGATCTTCCTCGTCGCATGTCTTGCGCTTATCCTCTTCGGAGCTTGTCATCAGAGTCGGAGCTGCCTGTTGCTTCACGAGGAGTCGCTTGTTTGGCGGTGGCCGGCTTGAGCTTCACGGTGCCGCTTCGGCGGGGTCTTGGTGGTTGGTTCTTCGGTGAAGTCGGAGTCGCTGAAGAGTGATGACGATGACGTTGAAGGTCAACCGCGACGACTTCTCGCTTCGGAGGCCTGTGTATCTTGTGTGGGTTGCCAGGGTGGCTCTGTGCCCCCGCGGCGGTCGTGCTCCATGACGAGCGTTGGGGCACTTGTTTCGGTTTTCGGCCGGTTTTCCGTTAATAAACCGGCCAAATTCTGTACTTCTTCTCTATTAATGGAAATGGCAAGTCTTTTGCCTCGTTTCAAAAAAGAAAAAGATGAGGGCGGCCACTGGTTCTCAACAGTTGTCGACGTGGTGGGAACGGGGTCCCCACACCGGTGAATGCATGAGCATTGAGAACAAGCAATTGCGTATGTGCTTGCCCTATGCCATAGCGCTCCACAATAGCGATTTGCACCGTGTTGTTCGTTTTGATTCGTCGAAGGGCTGCCTCGACGCTTCTTTCCTCTGGTGCCTTTTGGTTAAATGCAGCTGAGCAAGATTACATTTTCTCTACTACCCTCTACACACTGCCCATGGGCCAGAGCATTTTGTGGACCGGTCTGTCATTGCATCGCTTGGGTACGATTTATTGTGCCTACCATGTGTTGCGGTCTGTGTGGCAGAAGGGTGGGTGCCTGCTATACAGACCCGTCCCATCCCATGGCCCATCTGTCATGCTCAGAGTATGTCTCTTTTTGGTAGCTGTAATTTCCTTGAGGCCAATCGCGCGGCGAGAGAAAACGTGTTCGCTTCCCCTATTCATTATTGGACGGCCTGACGCCTGCTCTACATCGAGCCCCACGCCTATCTCTCTCACTTTCTCTCCCGTCATCTCCTCTCAAGTCTCAAGTCTCAATCGCACTGGACGCTGCGGTTGCTCAACTCCATCGGGCGACCTCTCTTCCCCAACTCCGTCGTGGCAGCCGACCACTTTCTTTATATTCCCCCGCCGGCTTTAGTCTCTCGCGCTCGTCTATTTCCCAACGCGCCGCCGCATCTTCCCTCCGCCTGAAGTTCTAGCTGCCCCCAACACCGACCTACTGCGGCCCAGTTCCACTCGAGGGTGTCGCCCATCCGAGACGCCGTCCAGACCTGCCTAGGCCCGAGCAACTCCTTCGTCCCCGGCATTCTTCGTCACGTGCGGAGGCCGGGCTTTGCCTCCTCGTACCTCACCTCTCTAGCTCCACGCGTTCCCCCACCACAAGAGAGGAAGGAGATGTCAAAACAGGATATATGGGCAAGATTGAAGAAAAGAAGAGGCTCCATTGCCTCCATCCACGACCCTCTTCGCCGTGTGCGCCAACTGGTATGGCTCTGCTTCCTCCTGGGCAGCTCTCCACCCTTCCTTCAGCAGACCATCACTTCTCTTGCAGGTACTCACAAGTCACACCTCTCTTTCTCCTGATTAATCTCTCCCCCCCCCCCCCCTCTCTCTCTCTCTCTCTCATCTTTGTGTTTGCAGAATCTTTTTAACTATGCATGCAAGATGTTCGATGAAAATTCAATCAGTCTATAGGGTAAGATAAATCCCAATTCTTTTATTTTTGAAATTTCGATGTGCTATGTGACTTGCCTAAGCAACCTGTCATTGATCAAATATATGAGTAAACGTACTCCTGGGAAAATATGTTTTGTTGGATTGTTTAAGACATGGATCACATAATATTTCTTAGATTTAAAGCCCAGTTGCTTTAATACTATGCCAGTCCAGACTTTTGTCTGATAATTTTTTAATCAATTTACATCTCAAGTTCTTGCTATCTTTCTGATTTCATTTGTACGTTTGACATTTTGTTCTGTATTTACAGATTCACCGAAGAAACAATCATGGTAACCGATCCGAGAGACTCGCTGATTTCGACTTGCCGGGGCGTGTGTCGGTTGGCTTGACTATGATGCCTGCATTATAGGGATTTCTGGAATTCTCTTCATGTCAGATTCAAAGTCGAGATGAGTGGATGACCTTAAGCTAAATGGGGCTGACACTTGTCTTTTTCTATCTCTTGTGAATCAGACTGTAGGAACAACTAAAAGATTGAATTGTAGTTCTCGGAGGGATATTTGTATGAGCAGCGTCTTTCCCATTGCAGGTACCTGTGTGGTCTCTTGATACAGTGAGTTACGTGTACTTCAGTGTACTCTGCATGGCCTTGTAGATCGTCTGTTTTTTTATGCAAGTAACCAAAAGTTCCCTTTAGTATGAGCATACTATACAAATAGTGAATCATACGAAAATTGCCAGTAGCAAAGCGATGCTGAGATGGTTTTTCGTGTTTGCATCATTTCATGGAATTTTAGTGATCCTCGCGAATGTAGTTCCATGCTCCAGTGGTATAGTTTTCTGAATTGCATGTAGGGTCCTTACTTACAAAGTTGTTGTCTGGTACGTTTTTGCTTGGCAGGATGATGTACGAATTGGCACCAGTGGTCTTCTGGGGTTGGGGCACTGAGTGCATGTTCTCTGACGAGGTGATGCCCTGATGCGGGAGGTGTCTTCCACACCAAGACCAACAAGTCCCTCAAGTGGACCAATGACGCGAGCTCGAGTTAAAGCTCTACATGATGAGGTGAACTCGCTCCTCGCCACCCTTGATCTTGTCACACTTTTGGATGGAATACTACCTCATGCCAATGTGCTATGTGTCATTAGGTACAAGGTGCATCAAGACCCCGGAGAGGAGGACACGCCAAAGTCAAGGGAAGGAGAGGAGCAGCGGGACATGGAGATGATCACGAAGCTGGACACAACGTCGCTCGAAGCGCTCAAAGGAAGGGAAGAAGTGCTGGCCGGTCCAGGACCCGGTCAGACCGGCCCCACAACCGGGCCATCCGGTCCCAGGCCCGGTCAACCGGGCGGCAACCGGATTTCCCTGCATCGTACCGGAAGGCAACCGGAAACTTCGCAAGAATCCGGTTGGCGCCCGGTCGACCGGACCCAGGACCGGACCACCCGGTCATAGGCCCGGTCAGACCGGATCCCAAATCGGATTTGACGGGAATGACTCACCAAACTGCCTAAATTATCCATTCGCGTACATTTTCGCCTTGCTGGCCATGTATGCCTATATAAGTAGCCTGGACCCCTCCTTTACCCCTCAGACTTGTTTTGAACTCAAACATAACTTTGAGCTTAGTCTCCCTAGGGTTATCATCCCTCTGTAATCAAGGCATCCTGGTTGTTGATTTGGATATTGTTGAGTGAGATTCTAGTACAAGCTACTCTCTCTCCCTCATCAATCTCTTCTTCTCCAACCCCAATCTCTCTCCGGGAATTCTGCCGCGTGCCTCTTCCAGGAGATTCTATTGGCGTGGTCCATCGAGCCACGGGGGTAAGTATCGGGTGTATCGGGTTGGTGTGCGTGCGTGAGTACCGGCGTTCTTCGTGTTCTTCGTGTTCCTCGCGTTCTCCCACCTCTTCCCTTGGTCTTCGGGGTCAAATCGCGAGATCGGGCCACTCCCGGGATCTTAGATCTCATCATATGGTATCAGCAGCTCTTGGTTACCGCGATTTTGACCCTCCACCCACCCGATTTCGTTTCTAGAAAATTTTCCACAAAATCCCTAAAAATAGCCCTAAAGTGCCTCTTGACCGATCTGTGATTTGGTTGCGTTTTGAGTGGTTTTGGTCCGTGGATTCGGTGTTGTTGTGCTTGATCTACTATTTCCCCACCTTTTAGCCTCCAATTCCATCGTTTCCCGTCGATTTGCTCTTTTGGTTTTGGTTTGGGGAAGAACAGGAGAGAGAATCGTGAAACCCGGTCAACCGGACCCCAGACCGGACCAGCCGGCCCAGCACCCGGTCAACCGGGCGGCAACCGGATCACCCGGTCCACAGTCCGGTCCAACCGGTCCCAGACCGGGCGTAACTCCGCGCCCTTCTCCGAGCTCGATTTTCGGCTACCACCACCACCACCACCATCATCGCAGGTATAACTTGTAGTTTTCCCTTGTAACCCTCTTCCTTTTGCGATCTATCCTATCGAGCATTACTTGTTTAGTGTTGCGAGACATTGCACGTGGCCCCGCATTGTGAGGTGTGTGTGTCGTGTTGAGTAAAGCATCCAAGCAAACACTCGTGTGGCAAGATAGCAAAAGCGAGGCTAACGCCAACATAGTGCGTGGAAAAAGCCCCAAAAACACAAAAAGAGTGCAAGTAGCACCATACATCCATACATCCATACATCCATATATCCATACATACAAAAGGGTGCAAGTGCCACCAAAGATACAAAAGAGTGTGAGTGCCACCGTGTACAAAAGAGTCATAAGCTTTTAAGCAAAAGAGAGATAAGAGAAGAGAGGCCGCGTGTGAATCTTGTTGTCTCTTCCTTTGCAACCAAAGCTTTGGCTCTCCTTGTGTTAGTGTGACACCGAGCACCTTTACATACACTTTTCCGCTCACTTTTGGTTGCACTAACCCCGCTTATCCCGTGTGTGTGTGTTCCACAACTTTTCCGTGTTTATAGTGATCTTCAAATTGACATTTGGATTTTTGGACCTCACCCACTTTTAACAACATACTTGATCTTGGATTTATCTTTTGGCTTTCCACAACACTTGCCTAACACCATATTTGCTAGCTTTTGCGTGTGGTTTTGCGTGTGTTCCCGATACACTTGATCTTGCTTTTGGCTTGGTTGATTGCCTCAATACTATCTTACCTTGGTAAGAGTACGAGGTAGTCTCCTTCCACTAACATACACAACATAGTTCTTGTCTTGCCATCATGGATAGGAATGGAGATGACTCAAGGGATGGAGAAGTCCTCCGCAACACCGAGAGGTTGGCTACTCAACACAACCTATGGACACAACGCCAAGAGTTCAAGGAGCAACTCGCCCTCTTCGAGACGCGCATCGATGAGCAATACGATGAAGTGGCTCACAACTTCTCCGCCGTGAACCAAGACTTGGCTCTTCTTCGTGAAGCTACGGACAACTTGAATGGCCAAATGGCGGCCAATGATGCAAACATGGAGCGGCGCATGGATAGCCTCGAGCGCGCCATCACCAAATTGGGTCGCCATCGCCGACACCGCTCTACTTCATCATCATCAAGCTCGCTACAAGATTACTACTCTCATGGTGGCCTTTCGTCCTCAAGCTCTTCCTCAAGGCATGAAGACCATCATCGACCTCATCACCCACATGCTCGTCATGAAGACTCTCGCTCCAACTCTAGGTGTGGAGAAATACATCGCCATGCTTGCCCACTTGAGCGTCCTCCACAAGACCAAGTCCTACAACAAGATCGTCACCAAGCGGATCGCCATGCCCACCATGGGCGTGACGACCAACCCCAAGACCAAGGTCCTCAAGATCCACCTCGAAGAGATCTCCGACGCCATCCTCGCCAAGATCAACGTGGAAGAGGAGACCCACAACATGATCAAGATGAAAGGGCCAACAATGAGCATCGTCAACACCCTCGACAAGATCTTCAACAACATCACCGTGAACCAAGTGAAGCTAGTGTCCACCTTCAACGTCAACCCAATGCTATGGTTGGCCGTAGAAGACCTCCTATGCCTCCTCAAGCCGCAAGAGATGAAGGCGCCCCTCCTCGTCGAAGAAACTTGGAGGATGAAGAAAACATGTTTGGAAGGCTCAAGTTCACCATGCCAAAGTTCAAGGGTGAAGAAGATGCCGAGGCTTACCTCTCATGGGCACTCAAGGTTGACAAGATATTCCGCATCCACAACTACTCCGGTGCCAAGAAGGTGGCTATGGCGTCTCTTGAGTTTGAAGATTATGCCAACACTTGGTGGGAGCAAGTCCTCACTCTTAGGGAAGAAAAGGGTGAACCTCCAATTGACACTTGGGAAGAGATGAAGAAAGAGATGCATGCTCGCTTTGTCCCAACGCACTACATGACCGACCTCTTCAACAAGCTACAACAATTGAAGCAACGAACCAAGACCGTTGAGGAGTTCTTCAAGGAGATGGAGCTCACGATGATGCGAGCCAACATCCAAGAGTCCGAGGAACAAACCATTGCTCGTTTCTTCAATGGCCTCAACTACCCCATCAAGAGAATTGTGGAGTTCCAACCATACTCTAACTTGGTTGAGTTGGTCCACCAAGCATCCAAGGCCGAGCGCCAAGTGATTGAGGACATCAAGTACTCCAAGCCCAAGACGTACTTCGCCTCCAAGCTCGCGACCTCAACTCCTCCTACTACAAGTGTCAAGCCCGACGCGTCCTCTACATCATCCAAGAAACCGACTATCCAAAGTCGCATGAAGCAAACGGTGTTCTCCACCGCCTCCTCTAAGGCATCCACGGGACCCTCTAATGTCACTTGCTTCAAGTGTGGCACCCAAGGCCACAAATCGTTTTAGTGCAAGAACACCAAGGTTATGATCACTATGGAGAATGGTGACATTGAGACGCTAGATGAGGATGAATACGAGGCCCTTGTGCAAGCCGCCGTGGAACGTGAAGAAGCTTATGAGGAAGAAAGTGGAGAAGACCCTCTCTTATGTGAGCATGACCCAAGTCCCTCACTTGTGGTCACAAGGGTGCTAACTACTCAACCTCAAGCTATGGAAGACCAACAGTGCAACATCTTCCAAACCCGTGCCGGAATTGGTGGCAAATCGATCAAGGTCATCATCGATGGTGGAAGTTGCCATAACCTTGCAAGCACCAAGTTGTGTGAGAAGCTCAACCTCACTCTCCGCAAGCATCCTCACCCTTACCATATCCAATGGTTGAGTGACAAGGGCAACGTCAAGATACAACATACCGTCACCGTCACCTTCAAGATTGGACCTTATGAGGATACTATTGAGTGTGACGTGGTACCCATGACGGTGTGCCACATGTTGCTTGGCCGCCCTTGGCAATATGACAAGAAGGCTATACATGATGGACTCTCCAACACATACACCTTCAAGGTCAACGACAAGAAGTTCGAGTTGCGCCCGATGACTCCTAGCCAAATCATCGCGGACAATGCGAAGGCTTTAGCGAGGGCACAACTCCGCACCCACCATAGTGACATGAGAGGAGAGGGAGCGACCCACCACAAGGATAGTGAGCGCCACAAGCCATATATGAGTGAGTCAAAGAGTGTCCTACTAGCCACCAAGAGTGAGTGGAGAGAGGTCCAAGAGAACCCATCCACCATACTGCACTATGTGCTCATATGCAAGGGACCATCGTCGGCGACTAACGACTTAACCAACATTCCTCCATCTTTGTTGTCTCTTTTGCAGGAGTTTCAAGACGTCTTCCCCGACGAGCTCCCTCATGGACTACCACCACTTCGAGGCATAGAACACCGCATCAACCTCATACCCGGTGCTCCGCTTCCAAACTGTGCCGCCTACCGCACCAACCCCGAAGACACAAAGGAGATACAACGCCAAATACAAGATCTCCTCGCCAAAGGGTACGTTCGCGAAAGCCTTAGCCCTTGTGCGGTTCCCGTGATTCTTGTGCCTAAACCGGATGAGACGCAACGGATGTGTATGGATTGTCGCCCCATCAATGCCATTACCGTCCGTTACCGCCATCCCATTCCGCGTTTAGATGACATGCTTGATGAGTTAAGTGGTGCCACGATTTTCTCTAAAGTCGATTTGCGTAGTGGCTACCACCAAATTCGCATGGCCATTGGTGATGAATGGAAAACGGCATTCAAGACCAAGCTTGGTCTCTATGAATGACTCGTTATGCCTTTTGGTCTTTCCAATGCTCCATCCACTTTCATGCGTCTTATGAATCACATCTTGCGTCCTCTAATTGGCAAGAGTGTGGTTGTCTATTTCGATGATATTCTCATTTATAGCAAAAATCTCGAGGACCATGTGCAACATGTGAGAGAGGTCTTATGCATCTTGCGCCATGAAAAGCTTTATGCTAATCTCCCCAAGTGCACCTTTGCTCAAAACAAATTGGTTTTCCTTGGCTTTGTGGTTTTCGCTAGTGGGATTGAAGTTGATTCTTCCAAGGTGGAGGCCATCCACAATTGGCCCACTCCTACCAATGTTGGTCAAGTCCGAAGTTTTCATGGACTTGCCGGTTTCTACCGCCGCTTTGTGAATTTTTTTTAGCACCATTGCTTGCCCTTTGAATGAGCTTACCAAAAAGAATGTTCCGTTTGTTTGGGGCAAGGTCCAACAAAATGCTTTTGATGAGTTGAAGAAACGCCTTACCGAAGCTCCTCTTCTTGTCCTTCCAAATTTTGCAAAAACTTTCGAGATTGAGTGTGATGCAAGTGGACTCGGTATTGGTGGAGTTCTTATGCAAGAGGGAAAACCCGTGGCTTATTATAGTGAGAAGTTAGATGGCGCACGCCTCAACTATCCTATATATGACAAGGAGCTCTACGCTTTGGTTCATGTTCTTGAAGTTTGGCAACATTATCTTTGGCCCAAAGAATTTATCATTCATTCCGATCATGAATCTTTGAAGTATTTGAAAAGCCAACACAATTTGAACAAACGACATGCAAAATGGGTCGAGTTCATTGAGTCCTTCCCATATGTAATCAAATACAAGAAGGGCAAGGACAATGTTGTGGCGGATGCTCTTTCCTGCAAAAACACCCTTTTGCTTACTCGTTTGGATTTTCATGTTTTGGGACTTGAAGATACCAAAGAACTCTATCCTTCCGATTCTTTCTTTGCTTTGATTTTTGAGAAGTGTTCCGTTCAACGAGGAGTGGATGATTTCTATTTGCATGATGGCTACTTGTTTAAAGCTAACAAGATTTGCATTCCCGAGTCTTCGCTTCGAAAATTGCTTTTGCAAGAGTCACATGGAGGTGGTCTTATGGGACACTTTGGTCGAGAGAAGACATATGCCATGCTCTCAACCCACTACTATTGGCCAAGAATGTACCGCGACGTGGAACGCCTTTGCCGCCGGTGCACAACTTGCTTACAAGCTAAGTCTACCTCCAACCCTTATGGTCTCTACACACCATTGCCTATTCCATATGCACCATGGACCGATATTAGCATGGATTTCGTTCTAGGATTGCCTCGCACTAAACATGGTCATGATTCCATATTTGTGGTAGTGGATAGATTCTCTAAGATGGCTCATTTCATACCTTGCCATAGGAGCGACGATGCTTCACACATTGCTTCACTGTTTTTCAGGGAAATTGTTCGCCTACACGGAATACCGGCAAGCATTGTGTCGGATCAAGACGTCAAGTTCATGAGCTATCTATGGAAGTCGCTCATGGCAAAGTTTGGAGTGAAGCTTTTGTTCTCATCATCCTCGCACCCGCAAACGGACGGCCAAACGGAAGTGGTCAATCGAAGCCTCTCCACTCTCCTACGCATCCTCGTAAAGAAGAACTTGAAGTCATGGGAGGAGTGCCTTCCACACGCGGAGTTCGCCTACAACCGCGCCAAGCACTCGACAACATCAAGGAGTCCCTTCATGGCCGTCTACGGTTTCGAGCCGCTCACGACACTCGACATACTACCACTCCCCCTTCATGAGCGGACGAACATGGACTTCGATAAGCGCACCGCCGCCATGAAGAAACTACATGAAGAAACAAGAGCAACCATTCAAGAACATGTGCTTCGTCAAGCTACCCGCCTCAACGCCAAGAAGAAGGAACGCATATTTCAAGAAGGCGACCTCGTTTGGATCCACCTCCGGAAGGAAAGATTCCCTCATGAACGCAACTCGAAGCTCAAGCCAAGAGGAGATGGTCCCTTCAAGGTCCTCAAACGCATCAACAACAACGCTTACGTCATCGACATCCCAACCTCCAAGTACTTGGTGAGCAACACGTTCAACGTTGCGGACTTATCGCCATATCATGAAGATGAGGAGGCACAAGAGTCAAGGGTGACTCTTTCCCAAGGGGGGGAGATGATGCGGGGTGGCCTTCGGATACCTCCACACCAAGACCAACAAGTCCCCCAAGTGGACCAATGACGCGAGCTCGAGTTAAAGCTCTACATGATGAGGTGAACTCGCTCCTCGCCACCCTTGATCTTGGCACACCTTTGGATGGAATACTACCTCATGCCAATGTGCTATGTGTCATTAGGTACAAGGCGCATCAAGACCCCGGAGAGGAGGACACGCCAAAGTCCAGGGAAGGAGAGGAGCAGCGGGACATGGAGATGATCACGAAGCTGGACACAACGTCGCTCGAAGCGCTCAAAGGAAGGGAAGAAGTGCTGGCCGGTCCAGGACCCGGTCAGACCGGCCCCACAACTGGGCCATCCGGTCCCAGGCCCGGTCAAACGGGCGGCAACCGGATTTCCCTGCATCGTACCGGAAGGCAACCAGAAACTTCGCAAGAATCCGGTTGGCGCCCGGTCGACCGGACCCAGGACCGGACCACCCGGTCATAGGCCCGGTCAGACCGGATCCCAAATCGGATTTGACGGGAATGACTCACCAAACTGCCTAAGTTATCCATTCGCGTACCTTTTCGCCTTGCTGGCCATGTATGCCTATATAAGTAGCCTGGACCCCTCCTTTACCCCTCAGACTTGTTTTGAACTCAAACATAACTTTGAGCTTAGTCTCCCTAGGGTTACCATCCCTCTGTAATCAAGGCATCCTGGTTGTTGATTTGGTTATTGTTGAGTGAGATTCTAGTACAAGTTACTCTCTCTCCCTCATCAATCTCTTCTTCTCCAACCCCAATCTCTCTCCGGGAATTCTGCCGCGTGCCTCTTCCAGGAGATTCTATTGGCGTGGTCCATCGAGCCACGGGGGTAAGTATCGGGTGTATCGGGTTGGTGTGCGTGCGTGAGTACCGGCGTTCTTCGTGTTCTTCGTGTTCCTCGCGTTCTCCCACCTCTTCCCTTGGTCTTCGGGGTCAAATCGCGAGATCGGGCCACTCCCGGGATCTTAGATCTCATCATGCCCCCAATGGGAATGGCATGGATCAGGACAATAAGGTCTATGTGCTGTTGCAGCCTGTTCCAAGTAATTGCTTATCTCCTGCAACTTTTGTGTGGTTTGGTTTTCCTTCCATTGTGTGGTCTTCTTCAAGCTTTTATTTTTCCAGATTTGTAGGTTCATAATTGCTTGACAAGGCTGAACATAATCTACTCAAGCTTCTACAATACGGCATTTTTTTTCTACAAGTGAGCTCACTTTGTTGCTTGCTGCAATCGCTTGTGAGTCAATGTGTTTTGGTGTAGGTTAAATGGAGGTCAGCTACTATATCAAAGTTAAGACCTTACTTACTTTCAGAGATATATTTCCATTGTCTGATGGATGTGTTAGTACAAGCAGACAAATCATAATGCTTACTGGAGTGTAATTGTGCGCTTTCATTAAATTTGTTTCTTAGCCTATAAGGTGTTGAGGTGGTTTATTATGTGCTGGATTTGAATACCATATTATATGCAAATTACAACATAATGACATGTTGTGTTTTCTCAGGATAACAAATGAGCCTCTTTCTGGACTAATTGGCATGTTATTTAATGTGGTTACGCTTCAAGCTGTAAAGGTATTTGGTGACTAACATGGAAATATTGTTCACCTTTACGACAGACTGTAGTCTTCAAAGAAGGCATCAGAAGATTATTGAGGAAGCACCAGCTGTAAGGCTTTATTACCTATCAATGCTCTGGATTTTTTCTTTGAACAAAATAACATTTTATATTTTCCATTTGTATATTTTCTGCAGCCAAATGTTCCAACAGAGTTTTGGACTACTGTTGAAGCTGCTTTAACTGCTGCGAAGGTGATATATTTGATACTTTTACACAACATTGTATCCTGTGATTTAAGATATAGATTTGATGTTCTTATGTTTTCCATCAGCAATAAAACATGACATCCTGGTTCACTTCCTAATGGATTTTTACTTCGTGTAGGCTACTGTACCGGTTAACCCGAAGCCTTCCCTCAACAACCTGACTGTTATTGCCAAACTGAAGTTGGTATAAAGTTCTACTATTCCTTGAGATGTATTTAATTTTTCAGAATCCCTTTGCCATCAATAATAGTGCATTAACTCTTCTGAAATATTCAATATTACTAGAAATTTTACCACGGAACCTTTGGAAAATTTCTACTGAATCCTTGATGTACGTTAAAGAAAGCAGAGCATTAAAGGACACATCGATAGTTGATCAGGTTGAACATGAGGAGAAGTTTCTCTCCATTCCGGTGCTTTTTTGTTTCAGTTGTACAACATAAATTCGATGTTGATGTTGGTAATGTTTCACTGGTCAGAGCATGTGCGCAAGCCAGAGTAGCAGGAGATGGTGAGATGAAGCTAAAGAAGCAAAATCAGAGAATAAATAGAAGTGGAGAAGAAAGCAGGAACCTGGGAGGACCTAGGAGGGGGAGGAAGGCGCAACACCGACGGCTATGTTTGCTTTGGTGTACATTTTACGTAGTCACAGAACTACTAATGCCCCTTGGCCTGTTATAATGTACTAGAAGGGCCCTGCGCTCTTTGCTGCGCCCGTTGTTTGGTGTTATCGTTTTATGTTTTCTCCATCGCTTGTGTGTGACGATATTGCAGTACATGCTGTCGAGCGGTAAAGTGGGTGCTTTACCTCCACTATAAACAATGGCGGGTATGATAGCTGCATCTCCATTTCGTATAGGGTCCAGTTATACGTGAGCCTGATCTAACCTGCCTTTTGATGGGGCAGGGATAACAGTGTCATAAAGAGCAGGCGGTATTGCTCGGTGCGTTCTTCTATTTTATGTTTCTCTGCTTGGTGGTTCTTCGGCATCGAAATCCTTGGCTCTTGTATCATCAAAAAGATCAGCTATGTTGTGGATTAATCTTGCCTTAAATTTCTGAACTATTCGTGTTCTAAAAACAGCATTAGGCTGTTAGATATACCATGTTGTCTTATGGTTGCAGAAGCGATTCATGTTGCGGCATACAGCCCCATGGACAATACATGAATCACTAATAAAGAAAACAATGGGGTATTGTTAACGCCTCATATTCAAGCACAATATAGAAAAAAGTATAATTTTTTCAGTTCTTTGATTATGTAACACACACCAGATGTATTAACTTATCCTGGCAAAGGAACATACGAAACAAACAAAAGTTGTATCCAACTTTTCTTGAAAAATTGCGAATAAAAATTGGGATCAATATTTAAACTTCAAATGACTTCTCTGTAGTAATGAACCATCCATTGTCAGCCAATTCGTATGAGTTGCATTCTCTGGATTACTTTCCCTTTGTATATACCGGCCTTTCATATGTTCGCTTCTGTAGTAGCAACAAACGGTCTGGGCGATTCTGATATTGAAAATTTAAGGAAGAAATAACCAACATCCATCTTCAGTCAGTGCTATCTAGAGGCAATAATATGGACATAGATGCTAATAAAATGAAGATGTCAAATACTCACAATACTTTTGTTAAACATAATTAATTTGACCAGAAAATCTGAGGAGAAACAAACAATTAAACCATTCTGATAGTATGAGCCTGGAATAGAATCAACTTTGCCAATCTTTATTTCAGCAAACTGCTCTACCTCCTAAATCCACATTGGCTCGCTCAGGTGGATTCCTTGCATGTGGAAGGAAACTAATGGAAACAGATTTGTACCGAGACTCTATGCACAAATCATGGTGCGTAATCCTAGGAGAACAAAATTATTGAGGCATAATCTAAACCGGACCAAATGTAAAACATATGGCATAACAAGGATATACATACTGTAGGATGAGGTTCACCCGCATCAATCAACACTAAAATGATGGAACAGAATGTACACAGAATGACTAAAACAACCGTGATCTTAGCTTATTGGTTCAGCTAGATGGCACATTACAACAGGTTAGAAATCAAAGTCAAGTGATTTTAGAAAATGAGTAAAACTGATCTTTGCTCCTCAAGGAGTTTTTTTTGTACATATTTTATACCTTATTTTACCATTTTCTCAAGGAAAAATATTGCTCGAAATCCATGTATCTTTAAAGAACTGTCTACTGTTGATATTATTTAAGTGAAGGTTTTAACGTGGCACCAATGATTTTATCTTTGCGGCTAGTACATGAACTTGTAATAAAGATAAAATTGACTGGTTCCAATTGTTTATTACTATAATCTTTAAAACATCTCAAAAAGATAGTGAGACAAAAATATAGAACCGACATCACAAACTATAATTCAAGTGATATCAAGGAATAATCCTTACTTCTCCGGAGATAATAAAAGAATGATATATCACCATTAGTTGTATATACCTAACATCGATGACTTCAGCACTATCTTTGACCTGAGGTAACGAATCAAATAATTAAATAATAAAGATGGCAATATGCTTTGCTGACAGAATACATGACACAATTAAGTAGAGAAATGGTAGAAGCAATGATACGACAAACAGCACCAAAATATGGACAACTGTAGTATGATGGTTATTTGACTTCACATGTACCTCAGCAGGTATAAGTCAAACACTTAATTATAACTTTCAGTGAATTAAGGACTATCATTTCTTTATTTGGATTGATCAAATAAGGTTGTTTGCGCCAGAATAGGAAGTGTAGTTTTTGAATGGACAAACAGTGTACATTTTTCTGGAAAGAAACGTTGGAATAAATATCAGGGTTCTCTTGAGAAACACGTAAATCTTCCTCTTTATTCCACCCATAAAATATGTACACCATGAGTGAATATGCCATTTGTTCTCCTGCAGTGAAGATCGGATTACATTAAATATCAGTTGGGAAACATGAACCTTCAAATCTTTTGCATAAAGAAAAACTGAATGTTTGAAGCATTGCAAGCATTAGTGCATATTCTTTTAATGGCTAAAGCTGAATTTCAATGTGAAGTGGAATATTTGAACTACATATGTCCAAGGCCGGACACAACCATTGTCTGAAAAAAAATCGCAAAAACAACACGACAAAGTGAAGTTTTTTCTGCTAAATCTATCCATCTGTTCAGAATCATTGTTTGTTGAACATTAAAGATGCACTCTTGTCGATAGTTTGCAAAAAAAGTATTTACATTAGAGGCTATACGTACTGATGGCGACAACTACACCTGCTCACACTGGATACTATACCCTCTGATTGAGGCGTGGAGCAGCTTCAGTAATACGAAGGCATAATAAGCGAAGAAATCTCATTGTGAAGAAAGAAACACAAAAGCTAACCTGTATTGTGGCTGATACGGTTGTAGAATTAGCAAATGTAAGAAATAACAAATTGGTATACTGGAGCAGTAATGGCAAATACTACATGACGTCCTCCATTATGCAAGAAAGACAAATATTTATGCAGGAAAAAAACGGGTACATAAGAGCAGGAACAACCAGATGTCAGTGGTAATGTTTTGTAAAACCATTCTTAGATGTCATTGCCCCTAGAAACAGGCCTTCGAGAGAAGAGAACAAAATTCTCAGTCAATTTTCATTACTGCCCAAGAATCCTATTAATTCAACGTTCTGCTCTACCTTCCTTCAGTCCTATCAAATCAAAGTGAAGATCCTTTCCTCATAGGCTAATACCTAGAGCCCTGGTACTCCATTAGCAGGTGGGAGCACTGATTAAATCAGACCCTCCATGTAAAGGGAAAGTTTGGTCTCTGCCTCATGGTCTAATCTGATTGCTCATCAAATTGTGCACCGGTCTCGCAACAGAACTGCACGTCGTTCATAGCTACCAGCATGCCACCACCGTCGTCTCATCTCCCTCATCCCTTCTCCAGCTCCAGCCACACTGTTTACCCAGATCTCCTTTGAACAGGCCGCCGTGAGTGGAATGCAACACATTGGTCCAGCTTTTCTAAGATATATGGTCATGGTATAAATCAGTCAATGGATGATTCTTATTTTTCTTTGGATTCAGAGTTACCGATCAAATAAACAATGACGCTCTGGAAAACACATGCAGATTGCTAAGATGCATATTAGAATTTAAAACAAAAAACTAAGACGTTATGGAGTATGGACTACACATGTCGTAGACAATACCAAGAAGAAATGTCCGCATAGAGCAAGATTCTAGCTGGACACATAAATATTGCCATACAGAGCACCAAATTCGCATCATGTATTACTAAAATCAGAACCAAAAATTCCACTGTTCAGTGTATACTATATAACTATATACATTAGAAAAAAAGAATAGAAAGTTAAACTACTAACATGTACAGAGAAAGACATGGTTGAACAAGAACTGTATCTGGAGGCAAGAAGATATTGTAGAGTCAAAACACACGAACTGCTGATTTTTCCGTACCAGGTTGAAGTGATAGTCAGGGTAGGGGATCAAGGATGGAGGTTGGGGCTGCTTTGTTTCCGGCGATGAAGGCGGACATGGGTGCAGCACCATCGACGGAGAGGAGCTTCATCCCCGTCTACCCAGAGGACGGCTGACGCGACGAAGACGGTGGATGCGGCCGGCGTGGTCGGCGAGCAGAGTGAGATGCCGGGAACGGAGGGAGGCGAGAGCAACCTCGTTTCACAACTGGGCAGTCGGATCGCCGGAGATGTGGTAGGGAAAGGAGGGAGTTGACAGCGGCAGTGCAGCACACGCGATGGGCGCATCAGATGAGGCACGCAAGGTTCAACGGGGAGAGGACGGCGGTGAATAGAGGAGGCCGCCAAGCGGGGCTGAGAAAGATCTGGAGAGGGGAGGGGATGGGCAGGCACGGAGAATATCTCTTGCCTGGAGGCGGTATCCCAGCGAACCGCCTCACGACCAGTCAAAACGTGCGGAAAGTGACGCAACCTATCTACGTGCGGGACCCGCGAAAACGACCCTCCGATCGACCAGGAGCGCTCCTAAGCCTGGGAGCTTAGAGCTCTTTAGGGATGTTGTATCAAACTATGTAGTGTCACGCATTGTATCTTCTTGGTCCAACTTTCTGATTATGCTATCGTTTATTGGGTAGCTTTCACATAAGCAGTACTTTGCATCAGTTTCTCTACAGTTTTTGCTCTCAACACTAAACTGACTTTTCAGTGAAGATGATAGTTGGACCAGTTGCTGTCGTTCCTCCCCGGTGCTATGCCAGATGCTGCCACGGTAGTACTGCTATGCCCCAAGCGATGCTACCGCTATGGATGGGTATTCCTTAACTGGATTTCAATTGTATGTGCTTCTCACATAACTTCGGGTAAAATGTAGATCTCTGAAATTCTGTAAGGTTGATTAACTTGCAACTACACATTGATTGATTGCTTCTCCGTGCTCTAAAGCACTCATTGATACAAGTAAATCTAGATGGAATCTTTACTTGTCCAGATAAACAGATTGGATAATACTTACATCTCGGGAAGTGAACTTCTGTACAGAAAAAGGCTGGAGAACATGTAATGCACACTCAACTTCTCACCAAAATTGGTTGCTTATTTTCACAACGGTAGAAGATTGGACTGCAAATGACCGGTGAGGAGGCGCCCCATGGGGCGTCCCAACCACTAGTAAGGTATGAAGTGCACGATGCTTTGTTGCGAGAAGGCGGCGACGGAGGAAGCGGCGTGCGCGGCATGTATATGCCCCCAGTGCCCGCCCCAAGACTATTTTTTTTCCGAGAGTACGCCAAAATCGTACCATATATCTTTATAAAATGCAGAGGTTTGAGTACAAGAACATGCTACCACAAGTAGCACACACACCACATCGGCTAGTCTGAAGACAGCCACCACCGATAAAACAACAACAACACGAAGGACCCTACCCTAAGCTAAAACACACAAAGCCGCATGACCGACGCTAGACACCTTCGAAGAGCAACAACTCCAAAAGGGCACTCCTTGTCAACGCGCCAAGAAAGGGGAAGATGGCGGAACTCGGACAACCCAAAGAAGACATCGTCTTGGGGGTGCCAGCAATGGCGTGCATTGCGCCCTTGCAGCTAGCCTCGGACAACGGCGAACATTGGAGGAATGCACCATGACCTCCAAGCTATGTCTCCAAACGCGAAGCTCCCAACAGAGGAGCGACGTCGAGGACGCGACCATCGCGCCGATCCAAAGGATCTAGGCTTTCGACCAGAGACAACAACCAAACCAGGCGAGAACACGAGAGACACCGACATGCCTTGGCGATACCTCCAGAGAGCGGCACGACACCCGCGGGCGCCGTCGCCGCGGGCCCAACGAGTTGGGCAAGACCTTCGTCCGCATCGTCGCACGACTCTGAGCCTCCGATGTTTTGGGCAACCCAGTCCATGGAGAGACACACCGTCGCCACCGCAGCTCCTCAACATCATGGTTGCAAAAAGTCGTGGTCTCCAGCACGACGGCCCAAGCCACCAGCTTCAGCCTTGACGAAAACAACGCAGCAACTCCCCACCACCTCCGGCGAAGGCCAAGCCGTCTCCGGCACACCCGCTCCAGGCACACCCAGCATATGACCAGGCCCAAAAAAACTTAGATCTGACCCGAGAGAGCGCAGATCGAGCCTGCCCCAACCACCAGCTCCCAGGCCGGCGCCACCGAGAGGCATCGAACACGTTCCCAACGCCGGGGCGGACGACCGACGCACCAGGGCACTCCGCCCTGGCAAGGCGTCCCCCGCACCGCCGCCCCCAAGATGGGGTCTTGCGCCTCCGCCTCCCGGCAGCCCCTCCGCGCCACGCCGCAACCACCGGGGAGCCCTGCTGCTCGACCCCAGCACAGGGACGGCGACCGATGCGCCCGGGCACTCCGCCCAGGCCACGCATCCTCCCGCCTCGCCATCCCCGAGATGGGATCTAGCCGTGCCGCCACCCGGCCGCTCCGCCGTGTCCTCCCTCTCCTCTCCTTGTTGCCTGCCCAGTCGAAGACCTCCGCTCGTCCGCGGGCTCCGCCATGCGTCGGCGACGACCTCCAGAACCGCGCCGCCGACCGCTCGTTGCCACCACCTCGCAGCCCTGGTGGCGTCTCCCTCCGCGCTAGGGAACCCACCGGGGCGCGTCGACCCTTCCCACCTCCTTCGACGGTCGGGTGCAGCCGCCACCGCCGGCATTGGCGGCAGCATCGGCCGGGAGGAGGAGGAGATTGGGGAGCTTTTTTTGTTTAGGGTTTAGGGCTCTCTGGAGCCGCTCGCGCGAGAACGACCCGGGAGAGAATGTGCCGTCGGAACCTCCCCGCCCAAGACTATCATCACCAAGTACTCAGAAAAAGCATGGAGACGTACAAGATCAACATCTTCAAGTATCTTCGAGGAGCCCGCCTTAGAGCATAGTCGTGGCCCCCAAACGGCGCCGGATCGAGCGTTTGGGGATGTCTCCGCTTTGTGCTGCGTTTGTGGCGCGTCGCTGCCTAGCCGCGGTCCCTAAACAAGCGCCCAAACATTAAAATAACTTTTTTCTAGTTTTTTTGCATTTGTATTTTAATGGAGAGAAGAAATTTGTAGGTAGAATCTAGATTTTGAAAGTAGTGCAACAGTACAGTTCCGCGGGAGGTAGATCATCACCATGAAGGCTGGGCACCGGTGGCCATTCTGGCGAGCTCACCGAACGCAATGGTGTCACCTTTGTCACTGCACGTACGTGCAGAAAAGATGAGCTCCATCAACGCATCAAGAAAGCTCCACGATGCCGATGCTAATTTGACTAATGAAGCTCCTAACGAAGTACTCCGTAGTAGAAGTCTGCGTAGCATTACAGTCAACTTGCGTTTTTCTTGGCGAAGCGTCGACATGCTTCGGTGCGCGCGCGGGGCACTGCAGGACTACAGACCGCAGCGATGGCGACAGGAACCGGTTCCTCATGGTGCTTCTGGAGCTACAGGAGCTTGACATCAGGGACGATCCATCTATGTGTCGTTGGTTGACAAGTTGTTCGCGAACGCTAACCTATTCGAATATGACATGGGGAGAAGCGAGTCGATCTTCAGTTTCATTATAACTACTAGAAAATTTGCCCGTGCGTTGCGACGGATGATGATAAATGATCTCCGGACGTGGCAATGGCCATCGGCTCTGTTCGTACACCCTATAGTTTTGTTTTCTCATGCCTAGGTAGAGGTAACAGATGCCTCAGGTCCATTGTTTAATGTCAACAAAAGAACCATTGCTTTCGATAATTGCATAAGTTATTTCCCGTGACATCTTATCTTACTGAATTTGAATTGAAACTCCCAAGAGAAATTGACATTAGAAAAAATATTTCAGAATTGTGTGCCCTATTCAGAACAAAGAAGAAGAAAAAGGGGAAACTGCGGATCCAGATAGGAGCAACAAATGTTTCAGATACAATCCTCCATGATCAGTAGCAATGTAGTAAGAGCATCTCCAACAGACGCGCTAAATCTTGGCGCTGTAAAAGCGATTTACAGCGCGCTCTATCCATGTTTTGTGAGCTCTAAACCTTGGAGCTGTAAAAATCTGTACCTGTTTCTGCGCGCGATGGATACAGCGCGCTCTTTCCGGCGCGGTAGATATAGTGCACGACATAGCGCTTTTGCCCCAAGCTGTATTTTACAGCGCGGGATAGAGCACCTGTTGAAGCATAATTTTACGCCCGCGCGCTAAACCAGCCGCTTTTTTGGATACAGCGCGGGATAGAGCGCCTGTTGGAGATGCTCTAAGGTTATCCAAGTCCATTGCGGAAATACAAATACTAACTGTATACTAAAGGTAACTAACAACAGTACACAGCTCACCCTCCGCGCGCCCCTGCGCGGACTACCATACCCACAAGGGTCATGAGAGGAAGAATATGTAAACCATTGTAGCAAATCACTCTCTGCAGTGCACATGCATCCTTCCTGTGCGGGACACTGATTTAATTCCCGCACTTGCATGAAGCGAGCGAAGTACTCCCACCGGAGTAGTACACCACCCACCGGGAATTAAATCAGTCGAGAGCTAGCTGCGCAGGGGAAGCAATCTCCAATCTTCTTCCAAGCGCAAAATCGGTATAGACTACGGACCTAGAAACGCACACATATCAATCGGCGTTGACTACCACCACCAACAGCATGGACGAATCGGGGCAAGGGCGTTGGACGCCTAGTCTGCGGACGGGAGCGGAGTAGTGTCGGCCGCGCAAGGGACCGCAGCGGTAACGGCGTCCTGGTCCGCCAACACCTGTGATACTTCCCGGGGGCGGAACCTAGTCGCGCGACGGCGACCTGGTTTGGGGCGGGGAATGGATGCCTTTGCATCTCGGCACCAGCACCCGCTTCGCGTCCGAATCCGGCCCCGCGATGTTGTGCGAGGTATTTCTGGCGGAGGATGCAGATCCTAGGCTGGAAGGAAACGGACAACTTGGGCGCCGGCGAGCAGGTTTCACGATTGGGGACCAGGGTGGGGCGCTGACCAGGGATGGGCCGCAGCGGAGCGCTCCGGCCAGCAGGGATCACGGCCGGGGTGGGGCCCGACGACCAGGGGTGGGTCTCGGCAGAGCGCGCCGGCGAGTAGCGGAGTAGGGCTCACGGGTGATCAAGGTGTGGCGGCCGGTTGGGAAGAGCGAATCCAATTTCGGTTGGAGGAGATGTTAGGTCGGGTGGGAAGAAAAAAAAGAAGAAACGAATCGGTAAGCGGTGGCATTGTAAGTATTATAAGAATTAGTGGAAGGGTAAATTGGTAAAAAGTAGGACGGATGAACAAGAAACCTTATTTTCTTTATTATTAGGTATAGATTTGCATGATCTAAACAAGGCGGATCAGATGCAAGATAATAAGAATAAGAAGAGGCTTCAGTCTCCACGGTTGATTCCGCCGCCCCAAGGCCCTGTTCAAGTGGATTGAACGATCCAACATACAAATCCATGTATCTATATCTATATCTATTGTGTCACGACCTCTCTCTGAATTTGATCGAGATCGGACGGAATGGGGAATTAGATGAGGAGGAAGCAAGCAGAGAGATGAGCAACAGAGGCTAGAAGATGGGAGACGACACAACAATCGATTTCCTTCGTATCCATTTCGGTTACAGCGCTGAGGTATATATACCCCCGACCCATTACAATGCCAGCCCAGATAACAAGTCTTTCAGCCCAACACACACACATGACACATGAGACACAAGTTCAGTTATCGGTGTTATCTGACGAAGTGTCGAGTGTGACATTGCCTCCCCCTGAAGATGAAGCCTCTCCCCAAATTGCCGCATCAGGGAAACGGTGACGAAGGACCTCATAATCTTCCCAAGTGGTGGCATCAGGAGATAACGTACCCCACCTGACTTGTACCTGGAGCACTGGCATGTCGCCTTTCTTCCTGAGACGCCGATCAAGGATAGCCGTAGGCCGCAGGTCAGTCGATGCCAAGTCTGGAGGTCGCGGTAACTGACTGAACACAGGAGTATAGCTGGGAATAAATGGCTTTAGCTGGGACACATGAAACACTGGATGAATCCGGGCATCTGATGGTAAAGCCAACTTGTACGCCAACTGTCCAACGCGCTGCTCCACTTTGAACGGTCCATAGAACTTGTACGCCAACTTGCGACATGGGCGATTTGCCACAGTAGTTTGAGCATATGGTTGCAGTTTCAGTAATACCTCGTCACCCACCATGAACTCTCGTTCCTTCCGATGGCGATCAGCCTTCTTTTTGAAGCGTGCTTGAGCTCGATCCATGTGAGTGCGCAAAAGAGCAATGTGTGCCGGCCAATCAATATCAGCTGCTGTTGAAATGGCAACAGATCCTGACAACATTGTTCCCTGGTTTGGTTCTCTGCCAAAGAGTGCCTTGAAAGGGGAACAGTTAATCGAGGCGTGGTGACTGGAATTATACCAGAATTCAGCTGCTGGTAACCATTTACGCCACTGCCTCGGTGTCTCATGAACAGCTGTGCGAAGATACATTTCCAAACACTGATTCACCCGCTCTGTTTGGCCGTCTGTCTGCGGATGATATGCTGTCGAATAAAGCAATTTTGTTCCTGCTGCTGATAACAAATCCCTCCAGACCGTGCTTGTGAAAATCTTGTCTCTGTCCGACACAATCGTGAGTGGTATGCCATGAAGTTTGATCACATTGTCCCATAAAGCAGTAGCCACTTGCACAGCTGTGAACGGGTGTTTGAGAGGAACAAAGTGAGCAAACTTTGTCAACCGATCCACCACAACCATTATGACCTCAAACCCATCTGACTTTGGCAAACCCTCAACAAAATCCATGGATATGTCTTGCCAAGGTAATTCGATCTGAGGAAGTGGTTGTAACTTGCCACTGGATCGGTGTTCTCATGCTTGGCGTGTTGGCAGACCTCACATTGCCGCACAAAGTCTTCCACCGCTGCTCGTAGCCCTGTCCAAGCAAACAGTTTCTTGACCCTTTGATAAGTAGCTGTGATCCCTGAATGACCACCTACAGCACTATAGTGTAAAGCACTGATCAATTTGGTTTGCAATGCAGTATTAGCGCCAATCCAAATGCGGTTGTGCAGGCGAATAATTCCCTGATTGAGAGAATAACCCTGCTCATCTGGAGATGATACAACCAACTTGGTTAGCAAATTTTGTGCGTGTGCATCAGTTTCATACGAATTGGCCACCTCCTGTATCCACTGTGGCTGGCAAATTGATAGTGCATTAGCGGAAAGCAAATGTCCCACTCGTGATAAGGCGTCTGCTGCACCATTATCAATACCTTTCTTGTACTGAAATCGAAACTGTAACCCCACTAACTTGGACATAGCCTTGCGCTGCAAATCTGTATCCAACTGCTGGTCCTCCAGGTTGCACAAACTCTTGTGATCGGTGATGATGACAAAAGGACCGCGCTGGAGGTATGCACGCCACTTATCCACAGCCATCATGACTGCCAGAAATTCCTTCTCATAAGTGGAGAGTTGTTGGTTACGAACACCCAATGCTTTACTGAAATAAGCAATTGGATGATTATCTTGAACTAGGACTGCCCCAATTCCTGTATCACACGCGTCTGTCTCGATTGCAAAAGGACGATCAAAATCGAGTAAAGCTGAACAGGTGTGTTAACCATTGCCTTCTTGAGCTGCTCAAAAGCGTGCTGTGCCGTGTCACTCCAAGCAAACCCTTTCTTGGTTAACAGTTGTGTCAGAGGCTTGGTAATTATACCATATCGTGGCACAAACTTGCGATAATAGCCTGTTAGTCCAAGAAATCCTCGCAACTCGTGGCGAGATGTGGAACCGGCCAAGCATTCATCGCTGCCGTCTTCTCACTGTCTGTGGCCACTCCTTCCCGTGAAATAATATGTCCCAGATACTCGATGCGGTCCTGAGCAAATGAGCACTTGGATTCTTTGGCATATAACTCATGTTGACGAAGTAATGCCAGTACCACTCGCAGATGATTGACATGATCCTGGAGAGTAGCACTATACACGAGAATATCATCCAAGAAGACAATGACAAACTTCCGTGTGTGCTCGGCGAAGATGGAGTTCATCAAGCACTGGAAGGTAGCTGGTGCATTGGTGAGGCCGAAAGGCATCACCCGGAATTGGAATTGACCGTGGTGAGTCTTGAAAGCTGTCTTCAGCTCATCTTCTTCCCTCATTCTAATTTGATGATATCCCGCTCGCAAATCCAACTTGGAAAAATATCGTGCACCAGCCAACTCATCAAGGAGTTCATCCACAATAGGCAAAGGAAATTTACTTTTAATTGTCACCATATTTAGTCGTCGATAATCCACACGTAAACGCCATACTGCCATCCTTTTTTCTCACCGATGCACGAGCAGCATAAGGACTCATGCTGTGAGTGATCATGCCCAACCGCAACATCTCCCGCACTTGCCGTTCAATCTCATCCTTTTGAATTGGAGAGTAACGATATGGTTTGGCATTTGGTGGTTGGCAGCCTGTTTCCAAGTTGATAGCGTGATCATATTGACGATGAGGTGGCAGTCCTTGTGGCTCCGCAAATACATCAAGAAACTCCTGGAGCAGTGATTCGATTTACGCCAAGACCGGCGAGTGCTAACTTGGCCTGAAGAAATATTCAACACAGCCATCGCCATAATATCGTTCGTTGCTTGCAATTGGAGGATGCCATCCATGTCCGATTGTTCCGAGTGATGGGCAAACCTCTTTCGTCGGTCCACTGAAGAGTTACTTGTTTGCCTTGATGCTCAAAAGAGATCGAATTGCCTTTCCAATTACAGTTCATAGGATCTGAAACGATCTAGCCAGTCCTTTCCCAACACTCCATCGTAAGCCCCCAACTCCAACAGCCGTAAATCAGAGAAAATGTGTGTCCCTGGCAAGACCACTGTAATTGGGCAACCATTCTATCACACTGCACTACATCTCCATTAGCTAGCTTCACAGGAACAGGTGTAATTGGTACTGTCTGTGCGGCAATACTGTCGGCAAAATTTTTGTTAATAAAACTGTGGGAACTCCCCGAATCCAACAGCAGTAACATCACCTGATCTCCCACAGTAACAGGTAATCGCAATGCTGCTGGTGCTTCTCCACCCGATAGAGCATGAGCTGAAACCATACAGCACTCCACTTGGTCAACCGGATCATCCAGCAACTCCAGTGCACGCACCGCTTCATCCGACAACATTTCCCCATGATCACCGAGCTGAATTGTCAAAAGTTGCGCCGGTTGTTTACACTGATGCTCCCGTGAATACTTATCTCCACACTTGAAACACAAATTATTCGCACGCCTGTAATCACGAAGCTGGCGCTCACGGGCAAACTCATCGCCACCCCCTCGCTGTGCTACAGGTTGCCTCGGATGACCTGTGGCAGGAATTGGTGGTGGCCGCCCTGCTGGAACCAGGCGAGCTCGTGGACGATTGGTGTCCAGTTCCTCTTCCTGGATACGTGCCAGTACCGTAGCTCGTGTGATACTCGCAGGCGTCTGAGCGCGCACAAAAGCTCTAATATCTGATTTCAACCCCAGGACAAACTGTGTGACGAAGAACTTGATGTTCAGAGATGGATCAAGAGCGAGCAGGTGATACATATGCTTTTCAAACTGAATCCTGTATTCCACCACAGTACCAAGCTGACGAAGCTGTAACAATTGATGCATCTGCCCTTCAAACTCCTCTGGTCCAAATTCGTCCTGCAAGGCACGTCCAAACTCCTCCCAACTCACTGTTCTGCGTGTCTGACGGAAGGCTTGCCACCAAAGCGCTGCACGGCCGTCCAAATACAGGGACGCCGTGGTCACCCAATTGTGAACTGGTGTGTGATACAGCTCGAAGTATGAACCACAGCGATCCAGCCATAGATTCGGTAACTCACCGTCAAAGCGAGGAAAATCATGCTTCGGTGGCTTGACGAACTGCTCCCTGTCCCCATGGTGAAGTGGTGGAACATTCGGTCGAACAGGTGGTGGGTGTGGTCGCTGCAAGTCGGGCGCGGTGGAGATGAGAGGCGGGCCGTCGTTGGCGAGGCGTGGAAATCCGGCCGCACCCAGACCGACCGCCGCCGCACGATGTTCCCCAGCTTGCGGTCGCCCCGTCGCCGGTGCAGTCACCACGGATGCCGCGTGACGCGCCTCGTCCACATCGGCCTGCGTGAGGTCGATTTGCTTGCGCATGGCCTGCAGATCCTGAGAGACGACGGTGTTGAACGACGCCTGCTCCTCGTAGCGCTTGCTGGCGAGCGCGGCGTTATCGTCCAGCCGCTTGAGAATTTGATCCAGAAGGATCTTCGTCTCCGCGCCATTCGCCTCCAGGGCCATCAGCACTTGCTGCGTCTGCGCGGTGTTCTTCGGCGGCGCCGTTGCTGCTCACGCCAAACGGATCGAACCGAGCTAGGGATTTCGCGGAACTCGCCGGAGCGATTTCCACCCTTCGCCTGGATTTACGGATCAACGCCGAGCGATTCGCGAGCGCAACGACGACGAGAAAAATTTCCGCAGGAATTTCCGGCTCTGGATACCAAATTGTCACGACCTCTCTCTGAATTTGATCGAGATCGGACGGAATGGGGAATTAGATGAGGAGGAAGCAAGCAGAGAGATGAGCAACAGAGGCTAGAAGATGGGAGACGACACAACAATCGATTTCCTTCGTATCCATTTCGGTTACAGCGCTGAGGTATATATACCCCCGACCCATTACAATGCCAGCCCAGATAACAAGTCTTTCAGCCCAACACACACACATGACACATGAGACACAAGTTCAGTTATCGGTGTTATCTGACGAAGTGTCGAGTGTGACATATTGGTCCGTAGATTGAACTGTGATCCAGCTTAAAGCCTTGATATCTCGCTGCCGCTCGCTATTACAGACGCGGCGCACTTCCGATTCTACCACGGCAAGGTGTACTTTGGCGATCTCACTGCCGGTTTCTCTAGGCGGTGATGCGTTCATCTACGTAACCAATCAGAGTCAATTAATCCCATGGCAGCTTCCTATTTATCTTGATGGACCCGGCGTCAGATTGATCTGCATACCTCCACGCAGAATAGCAGACTGCAAATTGGGCATCATCACGCAATGAATAGATCTGTTTGAAAATCTTGTCAAAACCATCTCATACGATGCAAATCAAGACAAATACTTAAGGCCTCTCTCCAGTACCTGCCGCGAGCCTAGAACGGGAGATCGCTTATCTCCATCTCGTAGGCGTGCCGATCGCATTGCTGTTATGTTTTTTTTATCCTTTTTCGATCTGGACGTCATGTCGTGTCCTCTGTTCGCTGGGCTTGTTGCTTTCGTGCTTCCGATTAGTTGCGCGTCATGGCGGCTTCCTTCTTTGTACTGTTCGAGCTCTCAATGATGTTGATTTGAAGGGTGTGACATGCGTGTGGAGCCTTGCCGCCATGGATGCGTATTCACGTGCTGGTTCTAACCATGGATATAAATCAGGTATTAGGCGATGTTGTCATGCAGATTTTACCGGACTTGGCTTTATCAATCGAAGGCCAGCTTGTATACGTCTCCTGTGGAGATTGCAAACAGGCTGGGCGTGCGTGGGTTGGATGATGGTAAATCTAAGCCATTGAGACATCTTACCATTAGAGCGACTAATCCTTACCATTGATTGTTTGTTGTTCTAATTATATAATAGATATGAAACCAGTACGTGCTTATTTCCATCATCAACTAACTTTGCTGTCCACACCTTGGTCTTCTATGTTCGGCTGCAATTGATTTATCACTTGTGTAGTAGCATCTAGACAGATCAGGCGCCATCTCTTCGATGAGGTTTAATCCATTGCACCAGCATCATTTTGTAAGTAGTCATCGCAAGTAGGGACTATTTGCCTTTCAACTAAGATTTAAGAAACAAATTGATAGTTATTAGTAGCAAGCAGAAGGTGTATGCTTTCAACCGAGAATTGGCAAATATGTTTCACATAGTGGGCACATGTGAGCCGTCGCTAGCTCTGTTTTTTCCGATTCAAATTATGTGTTACCATCCAGCCTATCTAAATTACAAACTGATGGTCACAGTAATGCATATTTATTTTGCACCAGTGGTGCATTTCTATATACACACTATGTAATCGCCTTTATACATGACTACCTTTGATACGGGGCGACCTTCGGTCTTATCCGCATCATGGTCATCATCAAGAACTACGCTCAAGTCCGACGTCACGGAAGCATGGAAGAGGAGACGGAAGAAGGAGACGCGTCTAGGAAGGCTGGCACCACCGCCATGGAGTGGCCGACACTGCCACCCTGCTCGACGCCGGAGGAAGACGGCACTGTCGCCATGCCTACGCCGACACCGCCGTTCCCACTGCGAAGCTCATAATATAAACCATCCCACTATGCTCTTTGTATGCCTAAACTACCCCTCCTTAGTGGCTCCCTATATATAGGCTCTCACCTCCCCCTTCATTAGGTAAGGAATGAACTTGAGAGAATTAGGCTCATGCCTCCACCATCCCTCCGGGATTAGGGAAACCCCCTCCTCTCTTAGACACAAATCTATGAGTTGTATCAAGGCACTCCTTATATGATTTATCTTTCGCACTTGTGATTCTACCGCGGTCTCTCACACGTGTGACTCCATAGATCGTATATCGGTCTTTCTCTCGGGGATTCTACCTCGTGTCTCTCCTTGAGGGATTCTATCGTGATAGTGGTTCGGGCTATCGGGAGTAAACCGGAATTGTATCGGGTTGTGTTGCGTGCGTTCGCGTGTGTTCATCGTGTTCTTCGCCGTGTTCTTCGTGTTCTTCCTCTCCCCCGCCTTTCCCTCGGTCAATTCGTGAGATCGGGCAACCCACGTGGCCTTAGGCCGCATCATATGGTATCAGAGCAAAGGTTGCCACGAATTTGACCACCCAATTTCGCCAATTCCGTAAAAGAAAAAATTCCCAAAAATTTTGCCCCAAAAAATAGCTCAAAATTGGATCTCAGGATTTGTTGAGTTTTTTGTGGTTTTGGTCCACAGATCTGATGTTATAGTGGTTGATCTACAATTCCTCAAATTTTCGCTGGCCAATTCTTCCTAAATCTCTGTGAATCGACGATTTTTCTGGCTCAGTTTCCGCTGCCTGTTCATCCTGTTCATCGAGTTGATCTTCTTCCAGAGTAAAGTCAACGCTCCTAGCTCGCGCAGCGCGCTCGCCAACCACCACTTCCACTCAGGCTGGGCCGTTCCACGCCACCAGCACCACCGCCGGCCTCCGCCTCGCGCCTCAGGCCACAACCACCGCAGAGCAGCCGTTGCTGAACATCTCCTCGCGCCCGCCCGCCCACGCCGCGCCCCGCCTGTGCTGGCCACCGGCCGCCCGCCTGCCGCTCGATCCAGGCCTCAAACGCCGCTTGCCCCGCGCACGGCCAAGCCCCGGCTGAACCCGGCCCGCTCCACCTGCTCCATCCCGCGCCAGGCCACCACATCTCGATTCCCGGCCATCACCTGCGCTCGCTCCTCGCGCGCTACAGCCGCCAGACCACATCAGCGCATCTTCGCACTGCATCTCCACGGCCAAGCCGCCCCGCGCGCTCCACCACTTGCTGAGCATCCGCTCGAGCTGCCCCACTGCGCCCACACCTCACGCTCGCCCGAGCCGCACTGCCCGCCCCAGCGCCACCAACAACTGCCCCGCGCCAATCGCCCCGCAGCGCCCGAGCCAGGTCCACGCCGCCCAAGCACCCGCCCGCCGCTCGCCCTTGCTCGTCCCGGCCGCCTCCATCAGCTGCAGCTGGGCCTGCCCGTCCCCATCCTGGCCTCCACTTCCACGCGCGCGCCTCGCTCCCGACCGGCCGCCGCCAGCTAGCCCCACGCCCAGCTCGCGCAGCACACCCAACCGGATCCAAACCGGGCGGCAACCGGACCGGACCCAAACCGGGCGGCACACCGGATGGTCCGGCCCAGGATCCGGTCCAACCGGCCCCATGACCGGATTTCACAATTTTGACTCCACTTTTTGCCCCAAATTTTGACAACTTTCCGGAGCCTGTTTGACTCCAAATTTTAACAGCATCCCCCAAATACTCCACATAGCCATCTCTAATTTTTGACGATTTTTGGAGCCCAACTTTTGACCGCTCGTTTTGATCCAACTTTTCGGGCATTGACTTAATTTGCCCGGTTTCCGTTTTGGAGTGCCTTTGGTCCGTGAGAACCGCTTCCGCGCCTACATCAACAACGCGACGACGGCATCGGCACCCCGGATTCCGGCGCATCTTCGACACCATCGTCATCACCATCATCGCAAGTTTGTGTGCTTGACACCGCCTAACGTCAATAGGTATAACTTGCCTGCCCTACCCCTTGTAGCCCCTTTCTTCCTTTGCGTACCTATCCCATTGAGAGTGGCTTTCCGAGCGTTGCGAAGCATTGCACAAGTGTCATGACCGTGAGAGGGTGTGTGTGCGTTGTGTTGAGCAAAGCTCCGAAGCAAGCTCGGTGAGAAAGATACACAAAAGAAGAAAAAGTGTGACATAGAGAAAAAGAAAGCTTCTAAGCATAGAAAAAAGAGTGAAAAAAGAGGAAAAGAAAAAGAAATAGAAAAAAAAGTGTGTGTGCCACCGATACAAAGGAGTCCAAAGCTTCTAAGCGCAAAGAGAGAAAGAGAAGAGTGGCATTTGTGCAAATCTTGTTGCTTCCCTCTTATGCAACCGAGCTACGGTCTCTCTTGTGTTGGCGTGACACCGAGCATATAGTCTTCATTAGGACCATCTTTGTCACTTGCTCACTTCCTTGGTCGCGCTAACCCCATTGTTCTCCTTTGTGTGTGTTTCTGTGTTTTCTTGACATAGATCACCACTTTTGACATTTGACTTTGGATCTTACCCACATTTGACAATAGACTTTTCCGTTGATCTTTTTCGTTTGCTATCCACCCCTTACCCACCACATATAGAGTTCTTAGCCTTTTGCGTGTGCTTTGAGTGTGTGTGTGAGTAACCCCGATACATTTTGACTTTGCTCTTGACTTGAACCACTTTTCTGATACTTTCTTGATAGGTGAGATACTTGTGTAGTTTTCCTTCCACCACATACATATACACCTTCCTAGTAAGATATATACATGATGACCCCACTAGAGCAAGCCGAGATGAGAGCATACTTCGCCGAGCTAGATGCTTGAGAAGCCCAAATGACACCCAAAGAAAAAAGCCGAGTGCAACGCATACTTCAAACACCTTGAGAGCAAGAGAGATACACACCATGAGTCGAGTGAGGATGTTTCGATTTCTAACAACTTAACCTCTACTCCTCTTGTGTTGTCTTCCTATTTGCTAGGTTGCTCGGACATCGACGACGCCATTGCCATGAAGATGAGGGACTCCACTATATGTGAGATGAGCGACTCCACTATATGTGAGAGGAGTGACTCCACTATATGTGAGCTCGAGAGACGCCACTTTGAGGACATGAGTGATACACCGAGTGAGATGAGAGTGGTAGTTGATAGGTCATGTGAGGCCATTTCGAATTCTAACAACTTACCCTCTACCTCTAGTGTGTTTCCTTGTGTCTTATTAGGTCCCATGGATGACGAGACGCCGATCATGGAGAAGATGTACATGGTGCATGAAGATGATGATATCACACCATGCTTGTTGCTTGAAGATGAACATGGAGGCCACATGAAGCCTACCACTTCCACAACACCTACCTCATATGAGCGGGACTACAAAGGTACGCATATGGGTGTTGATGATGCCATGATCCCACTAGTGGACATGATGATTTGTGAGTGCATGCATGATGATGATGATACAAATGCTATGTCATATGCTTCTTTCATTTTCCCATGTGATGCTTTGCTTGATACCAACATTGTTGATCATGTGGACTTGATTGCTTGTGATAACATGACAATGCCATGCTATGAGTGTTTCGATTTCTATCCTATTGCTTGCAACATGTTGAACAATTTCTCTTTCCCATGTATTGCTTGCAATGTTGATAATGATGCTTGTGTTGTGACAACCTTGCCGAACAATTGCTCTTTCCCTAGGTTTGTCGACAACAATGATCAAATGTTGAACATGTTTTGTGCTACATGCTTGCAATATTCTCCCATTAATGCAACCAAAATGATGAACAATTTCTCTTTCCAATGCTTGGCTTGCAATAGTGTTAATATGCTTGTAAATGAGATTGCCCCCATAGCTCTCTCAAATTTTGGAGACTTTGCATATATCCATGTTGATCATGTTCCCATGTTTACTCCGCATATTCACCATATCTATTATGATGCTTGGCTTAACGCTAATGGTGATGTGCAAAAGAAATGGAACATCATGATGGATGATGTGTTCATATACCATGCACACACGTTCTTTGTTTTGCCTACGGTGTGTGTAGGTACCCAAAATCCAATGTCAACCTCGATTGAGCACGAGTTGACAAAAAGAGCTCTTGAGAGCATGATACAAGTGAGCTCCAATGAGAGGTTTTGCCCGCACACTTCCACTACACAAGACCTCTCAATGAGAGCACACCGACACTTTGATAAGGTGAACTCCTTCTACTTGCGCCCTCTTCCTAAATCAATTGAACTTTGGCTACGCTTTGATTGCTCCTTTGCTTTTCTTGTGCTATTGATAGGCCTCTTGACAAGTGAAGGGACATTGAAGCGTTGGTGTCATCTACCTCCTCTACACATTCATGAAGACTCATCATCGAGGACGACTCTTTTTCAAGTGGGGGGAGATGATACGGGGCGACCTTCGGTCTTATCCGCATCATGGTCATCATCAAGAACTACGCTCAAGTCCGACGTCAGGGAAGCATGGAAGAGGAGACGGAAGAAGGAGACGCGTCTAGGAAGGCTGGCACCACCGCCATGGAGTGGCCGACACTGCCACCCTGCTCGACGCCGGAGGAAGACGGCACTGTCGCCATGCCTACGCCGACACCACCGTTCCCACTGCGAAGCTCATAATATAAACCATCCCACTATGCTCTTTGTATGCCTAAACTACCCCTCCTTAGTGGCTCCCTATATATAGGTCCCACCTCCCCCTTCATTAGGTAAGGAATGAACTTGAGAGAATTAGGCTCATGCCTCCACCATCCCTCCGGGATTAGGGAAACCCCCTCCTCTCTTAGACACAAATCTATGAGTTGTATCAAGGCACTCCTTATATGATTTATCTTTCGCACTTGTGATTCTACCGCGGTCTCTCACACGTGTGACTCCATAGATCGTATATCGGTCTTTCTCTCGGGGATTCTACCTCGTGTCTCTCCTTGAGGGATTCTATCGTGATAGTGGTTCGGGCTATCGGGAGTAAACCGGAATTGTATCGGGTTGTGTTGCGTGCGTTCGCGTGTGTTCATCGTGTTCTTCGTCGTGTTCTTCGTGTTCTTCCTCTCCCCCGCCTTTCCCTCGGTCAATTCGTGAGATCGGGCAACCCACGTGGCCTTAGGCCGCATCAACCTTTGAGCTTCAGATTCGGCAATTTGTGCAAATTTAGTTCAGTACATAGAAATTGCAACTTTAGCAGAAAGCCAACAGGAGAAAGCCGACAGGAGGAACGACTTACCCACTGAACAAATGATAATACCATTTTAAAGCATATGTTGTGTGCGAAGTATCCACTAAATCATAAGCCAAACAGATAAAAAATGCCTGCTACAAAAACAACATTAAAACTGAATCATATGCCTGAAATCATCAGAATTTTGGACATGTTGGAAAACATGTCTGAGGTGTTTGACCTCTCTTCCTATACAGATCACATAAGATAAGAAATCATATTAAACGGTGTTCAAATACCAGAAACACATCAATTTTTTATCTTATGAATTCATGTACTTAAGGCAGGTATAAAGAAAAAAAACAAGGAAAGAAAGTCATTTTTTCTTATCTTATGAATTCATGCACTGTGGGAGGTCCACACCAACATTCAATTTTGCTTTCGAAAAATTAGTGAATAAAACTTATATGATAAACTAAGAATAAAAAATACATACCATTTCAATAAATTAAGGTAAAGCAAGTAAATGCATTAATACATATAGATTTACCATGAGCAGTCAATTACTTTCTGATATATCACGTTTCCTGTCTCCAGGTCATGCACCGTCCTCATCTGTTACATCAAGGCTGATTGCGGCAGTCGATACCAAGTTAAAACAACCTCGAGCTACCCTCTCTATGATGCCAGCCCAAGAGAGTATGAGGAACGAAGAAACCCGGTAGTGATGCAAATTAGTTTTAAGAGTTGGCCACAAAGTTCAACTTTTATATGAGCTAGTATCGAGGAAAAGAGATCACTTACTGATACTTGTGCTTGCATATTGCCTCTGAATTATTCTCGGGAAGCCAGTAACCCAGTTTGCAACATTCTCAGTAGCTCGGCCAGGCTGGTAAAGTGATAAATCTTCTCTGCATTTAAATTGAAATATTTATATCTCATGACTAAAAAATTATTACTCGTGACCGAAAGAAATCAAGATCTCTAAGCAGAGCTTATTGTAAGTCGGAGTAAGACAAAGTTAATTCTGTCTAAATGGTACAAATACTCCTTACCGTGCCATCTGTACGGGCATCTATTGGGCATGCCCATGTAGTATCGATGCATAAATTTCCTATACCTTTCTTCAACTATATTTAACTTACAGAAAAAGAACATAACAATCCCACAATAACAGAAGACCCCAACATTATTATCAGGCCTAAATGCTTCTACTGGTATCAAATAGACAGTTAGATGTTCCAAATGACTGTAACCGTTTGAAAGAAAGGTTTGTGTTATGCTGGCTAAGTACATTCATACTTAGGAAAGATATTATGTAGGATAGTAAGCTCGTTTCTTCTATACCTCACATGAAATTTCATAATACTATCTAGTAAGTGCATACATGTATGGACCTAAAGGATTAAAATATTCTGAAGTTGCAGTTTGTGTATAGTCAGAGCAGTTACGGATATAATTCATGGCAGTTACTGATAGTGGTGTACAGTCTGAGGTGCAGCCTCAGGATGACGGGCTCTGGCTAGTTACATCTTTATTTCTCCAAAACCACCACTATCATCAAGACATCTTTGTGGTATATGAGATACTTCATGGCCAGAAGAAGGCATGGAAAGAAGGAAAGATAACTTACCAAATGGAGAAAGCCTAAAAGTAATGGATCATGCCCCTGCTATCCATGCAAGCAGGTTGCAATAATGGGCTCAAACTTTTTTTTTTTTGAAACGAAGGCAAAAGCTTTGCCTCATCTATTAATTAAGAAGAAGTTGCTCAGTTTTTAGGAGAAAACTGAGCGAAAACCTACAACGACAGGGCCAAGCCCATACCAACAGCACACCCACAAGAGAGAAAACATCGAAAGAATGCAACCTCTAAACCAACTAGAACCGACACCCAAGAGCATAACATCCCACTAAAAGGACATGACAACCAAAAAGAGTCCAACAACTAATCAACTGACCCTCTTCCTTCTTATGCTCCTGATAGATACTTTTCTGAGAGACTTCTCCACCCTCCTAATCATATCCTCTGAGGCCTTTCCCGCCAAGACGCAGACAATGTCCTTGCCATACCCAGGGCTAGCCGCCTACAAACTAGCGAGCAAGCCGCAAAGCTCTTTTGCAAAAAGAGTCTCAGAACTAGGCGCCAACACTACTCCACAATTCAAAGAGGCGAGGGACTGGCAAGGCTCCAACTGTGGTGGCGAGGGTGTCATGGCCACCTCCAAGGTCTCAAAAGAGCATAACGCCAGAGGAAGCACCGCAGGAGAATCACCACGCAACTCATGTCGCTCTGGCGTGATCTGCAACACCGGAGCCAAGGTTTCGTCTATGCCCTCGCTCTCTGAGGCAGCCGACACAACAGGTTGTAGCGACTGAGCGGGGCTGCCACGAGGAGAGAACTTAGGATCATTAGGTAACAATGACAACTCAAGGTAAAAATTCAATGGCTCTACAAACCTGAACAGAGTTTTGATCTCACTTTCACGTGTTCTACACTGCAAAGCTAGCTTACAACACTAAAGATAAGACCAATCATTTACTTTGTTGAGATAAGAGAAAAGGAACTAAATATCATATACATTATGTCGTCGTGGTGAACAGACAGATGCCATGGGATGGCTTATCTTGGGGCCGAATGTGCGCTAGAGGATTCGGGGGAGGGTTTTGGTATAGATGGAGAGGTTTCCGGATGGATTCCTCAAGAACTTGGCTTTAGCCAGAGGTTGAAGAAGATGAACTCAAGCACAATATCACCTCTAGATCTCTCTATTTCTTGATCATAAGTGTTCACAGGTTTCTGTGTACAAGATAGCTATTTTTCGTTACGTACCCGCGAAGGGCTATGCCCCCTCTCCTTATATAGGGGAGAGGGTGGCTTACAGGGGAAGAAACCCTAAGAAACCCTAATGGGATCTTTGACTAGACAAACTACTTTACAAAGCTACTTTAGCTACCGGTGATGCCGGTATGCCTTTAATCAGGAGCTGTGACATCCTCCGGCACCTTTTACGTCATCCTTCGCCTTTGGCGTCATGGCTTCGATTAAAGCTGAAGTGCTTCACTCATCTTTGTCTTCTAGCTCTGGAGAGCATCTTTGACCAGTCTTGCCGACGTGCTACAGTGTAGCCTGTTCCGGTACTCCGGTACGTTCTTAGCCAGTTCCGGTATCCCCCTCCTGGGATACCGGTATGATTCTCTGAATCAACCTTTGTTATCCGGAACAACCTTTAAACCGGTACTTTGATGGCTCAAACTGATGTGGTCTAAGACCCCGTTTGTGGCCCGATCTTGCGGTTGACCCGAAATCCAAAGGAGGAGGATAGGGAGAGCGCGAAGAACACGATGAACACGAAGAACACGATGAACTCACGCACGCACACCAACCCGATACAATCGATACTTACCCCGTGGCTTGATGGACCACGCCAATAGAATCAAACCGGAAGAGACACGCGGTAGAATTCCGAGCGGAGAGATTGGTGAGGGAGATGAATCTAGGAGTGGGAGAGAGAGTGGGTAGCACTAGAATCTCACACTCACAAATCCATACATCCAACAAGGGTAGCCTTGATACAAAGGGGATGAAACCCTAGGGAGACAAAGCTCAACTTCATGTCTAAGCCTAAATCTTGTCTAAGGGGTAAAGGGGATGACCTAGGTGCTTATATAGAGGTACAAGGCAACTTGGGCCGAAAAGGTACGCAAGTGGATAGCTTGGGCAGTTTGGTGAGTCACTCCCGTCAAATCCGGTTTGGGGCCGGTCTGACCGGGCCTGTGACTGGGTGGTCCGGTCCTGGGTCCGGTCGACCGGGTCCTAGACCGGGCCGGCTGGGCCTCTTCCTCCCGCCTCTTCTTCCTCTTCCTTCTTCTCTTCTTCTTCTCTCTTCCTTGCACCATGGGAGTTCCTTCTCTCTTGGTCCTTGTCGATGTCGGCACCTATAGACACAATGATGATAGGCATGAGGTAGCATACCATTCAAGTTGGTGCTGAGGTCGACCATAGAGAGGAAAGAGTTCACCTTGACATATATGGTGGGGGTTTGTGTTGTTGTTCCACTTGGGGGACTCCTTGGCCATGGTGTAGCGTCGATGATAGGCGGGGCTGCACTTGACGGTCTTGAGGTGGAGGTGTCCGAAAGCCACCCCACATCATCTCCCCCCCCTTGGGGAAGAATCGCCCTCGACTCTTGTTCCTCCTCACCGATGATGTAGGCCATGACGGTTCTCCCATGTAGTAATGGATGGACAAAGTTGCGGTCGAAGAAGAACTTGGGGAAAAACAACTTGCGAATGGAAAGCTTGTGGATGCCAATTTGGTGATCGGCGAACAAGAGGCTCTCAATCAAATACGAAGCATCAAGTCGTTTCTCCAAGAGGCATTTGGCAAAAATGGGAACCAAAAGAGTGTCGATGTATCCAAAATTTGGTAGGGCAAAAATTTGTGCATGTAAAAGTTTGGTTTGTAAAGTGTCAAAAATGTGATATGTAGCATTGTCCCACACAAATGGAACAATCAAAAGGCAAGTATCGGCGGCAAAATTTTGGGCAAAATTGTTATGTGCAATGGCAAAGAGATGGAAACTTTTAGCTTGGGAAAGTATGGTTGGCGTGAGCCAAGTATGGGCATCCTCAAGTGTCCAAGAATCCATTTCAATTGCCAAAGGTGAAATGAGAAATCGAAAGAAGAGCAACTTTATGAGTGACATGTGGCACAAGATGCATAAGGTGTCTCTCACATGTATGACATGGTCCTTGAGATTCTCGGAGTGTATGATGATAACATCAAGACACACAACAACCATTGTGCCAACAAGATGTGTCAAGATATGTTGCGTAAGAGGCAAAAGAGGTGACGAGGAATTGGTCCCAACCGGGAGCTCGACAAGACAAGCCGGGAACACACGAGGGCGAAGGCGTTTGGGAACATACCCTTTGGTGTGAATCCCATGGGTTGGATCATGTATCTCGTCCTTGTTGGGGTAGCTCTCAATTGCGTGTTTCGTGAGCTCATGCTCCGTAGCGGTGAAAGTTGTCATTCGGGTACCTATACACAAGAGAAAACAAAAAGTGTGTGTGCATGGTAGAGGAACACATCATCCATCATGATGTTCCATGTCTTGTGCACATCACCATTAGTGTCAATCAAGATAGTATGAAATGCATGGCGATGGTGCATATGGCAAGAAGGTGCATTCATGGCATGTGGTAACTCATGATCATCAAAAAGTGAGAAGGCTATGGGGGCCATCTCGTGGACAATGAAATAAGCATTCTTGCATACCAAGCATAAGAAAGAGCAATTGTTCACAATCTTGGATGCAAGGATCATGGAATGGTGTAAACATTTGGGGCAAAGCATGCGGAAGCTAATGTCATCCTTATCATTATCATTGCAAGCAATACATGGGAAAGAGCAAGTGGTCTACATATTGCAAGCAATGGTAGAAAAATTGAAGCTTCCATAGCATGGCATGGTCATGGTATCACAAGCATTCACTTCCACATGATCAACCATGTTAACAAGCAAAGTATCGCATGGGAAAATCAAAGTAGCATGTGAAGTAGCAAATGGATCATCGAGATCATGCATGCACTCATAAGTCATCATGTCCACTAGTGGGATCATGGCATCATCAACACCTATGTTGTTACCTTTGTAGGCCGACTCATTTGAGGTAGGTGTTGTGGAAGTAGGAGGATCGATGTGGTCGACGTGTCCGTCTTGAAGCAAGCATGGTGAGATATCATCATCTTCATGCACCATGTACATCGTCTCCATGAGCGGGAACTCGTCCTCCGTGGAACCTAGTGCAACATAAGAAGACACCAAAGAGGGAGAGGTTAATGTGTTAGCCAAAGCGATGTCCTCCATGGACCTATCATCTACCTCTCTCAACTCACTTTGTGTATCACTTATGTCCTCCAAACGGAAGCACTCAAACTCACATATGGGGTGGAAGTCACTCAACTCACTATCACTCTCACTCAAGTGGGCTAAGTGGCTCTCATGCTCACATGGGATTGGTACCAACTCATCAATCAAGCATATATGAGTAGGCTCGACTTTCTCATCTCCATGCGCCTCCTTGGTTGAAGGGAAATTCCCATGCTCAACCATCTCAACTCCATGCGCGTCCATAGGTGAAGGGAGAATCCCATGGTCACCATGCTCAACTCCATCGCCTCCCAAGTCATCCTCAAGCGGTGGCGCCATAGTGTCGTAGAGAGTGAGGCGCCGATCCACATCATCCTTGAGTTGACCTTGTAGGTCTTCATCTTGAAGTGTGGGCGCAATAGGCATCTTGGGGACTTGTGCTTGTAGCTTGTCGAAGTAGAGCGTCTTGGCACTTGGCGTTGTGCATTTCCATGCCTCGTGACCCTTGGCCTTGCATACCTCACATAGGAGATTGGGACATTCCCGTGGGCGGTGGCCTTGTTGCTTGCACTTGTACCATCGGAGTCCATAGGCATGTGATGAGCTCGGGGCCATCGTGGTGGTGGCGCAAGAGGTGGAAGTGGCCATATGAGGAAGGTATGCGCGATGTGCACTTGCCATCCTTGGAGTGGTGGACACCGAAAGATGGTGTTTGTCGTCTTCGTGTCGAGGCTCTCGTCGTCGTGCTTCATCACCATGTCTTGATGAGTATCGTCGAAGATCCTTGGGGGATGTTGGTCAATGGCGATCATGAAGTGGCTTGTGGCGGCGAAGCTCATGTGGTGACGTATGTCGATGTAGACCATGAGGTGGTAGTGGTCGACGACTATC